>NC_136917.1:22790604-24240604 GCF_949752795.1 Hyperoodon ampullatus
CGCACATATGTAATAAAGACAAGGAGCTTCTCCCCCCCACTCCTTGGATGCATTTGCTTCACTCAGCAGGGGCCTGGCCTGGCCCCATGAGACATTTGAGTTTCTGATCTTTGCTCCAGTACCTCCAGGACAGGGACTGCACCTCCTCCTTTCCCCACACCCACCCCCTGTCCACTTCTCCAACAGCAGCTGTCACCACCACCCACTAGATTCCAGCCTATTGCCTGTGCCCAGTCCGCCTAAACCTGTGCTTTGCTCTCCATCTGGGAGGCAACCCTTCTCCCTGCATGGACCCCACCCACTGCCGTCCCCATCATCCCCAGCTCCTGTGTTCCTGCTGCTCCTGGGGCCTGCCCCACGGTGGACAGTATATTAGCATCCAGGCCAGCCCTCCTGACCTACACCACTGCCCACTGTGTCCCAGACCCAACAGTTGGCCCTTTCACCAAAGGAAGGTAGATTTTTAAAAATTACCATTTTAAAACTCAAGAGCAGTAAACTGACCTGTCTGTCCCACTTCCCAGTTTCTCTTACGCTTTTACTCCTCCTGCCCCAACATGAACATATCTGAAAGGGGGAATAAGATGGGAAGTTGTAGAATATGCAAAACAGAAAAATATGAGGCATTTTATCCTTACAATGAAAAGATTCTAGGTATCAAGTATATATTCATCACTCCAGTCAGTATCAGCCTGAAATGCCTATCCTGAGATGAGATGTTTTTCTTTTTTATCTTTTCAACTGTAATGCTTGATCACATACAAATGACAATGCCTGAGTTATAAAGTATAATAATATAATGAACACCTGAGGACCTGTTTACCAAATAAAGATTCAGAGCACAAATGGAAGCCTGCATCCATCCCTCCTAACTGAGCCCATTCCTCTGCCCGGCCCACCTCAGGTCATTGTTATCCTGAATTTTATCATCGCCCTTTTATCATTGCCCTTTCGTGTCTTCTGAACTGTTTATTTTGGAAATAATTTCAAACTTACAGAAAATCTGAGAAAGTAAAAAGAGGACAAAGAACATCCATTAGCCTCTACCCTGATTCACCTATTGTTATCATCTTACCCTGTTTTCTTTATCATTTAATCTTGTTCTCTCTCTCCCTGCTTCTCCCCCCTCCCTACACACACACACTCACACACACACACACACACACACACACACACACACACACACACACACAGAGTTTTGCTGGGGAGCCATTTGAGGCTGTCACATTATGTCACCCCTAAATACTTCAATATGTATTTTCTAACAATAGGAATATTCTATTACTTAAACACATTGCAGTTTTTTAACTTCAGTAAATTGACCTAATAATGCACTTTATAACATTTTTTCCCTCCAGTGCTAGATGTACAATAGCTGTGTCTCCTTAGCATTGTTTAACCAGGAACATTTCCACAGACTTTCTATATCTTTCATAACATTGACATTGTATGAATTAATCTCTCCCTCCTTTTTAAAAAAATAGAACACTGCTTCTTTCTAGTTTGAGTGGTTATGGTCTTCCTGTTTCTGAATGTGCTCTTCTGTGATTTAACATTATGTTTGTAAGGCTCCCTGTGTTGTTGCATATAGCCGTAATTCACTTGTCGTTGGTGCTGGCTGTTGTTCCATTGTGTGTATATACTACCATTATATTCGCATGTTGATGGACAGTTGGGTTTTTCCAGTCTTTTGTTACTGTGGACAGTGTTGCTGGGAACATTCCTGAACATCTGTTGGCACGTGTGTGAGAACTTTAGAGTTTATCTGGAAGTGGTGTTGCTGGATCATCAACTATGGGAATGTTCAACTTTTTGAGATAATTCCAAATTGTTTTCCAGAGTGGAAGTGGTCACTGATCCTCTACTAGCAATGAGTAAGTGTTCCTGTAGACTCTTAATTTTTGGTCACCTAGTGTATGCAAAGTGTGCGAATTATTGTCTCATGATGGTTTTAATTAGCATTTTTCTGATTACTAATCATGTTGAGCATCTTTTCATGTTTTTCAAGCATATGTGTGCCATTTCCTGTGAAACAGCAATAGTCATAATAACAATACCACCTCTAGTTTACAGCTTCCATTGTGTGAGAAACTATTTTAAGCACACACTTCGTTTAATCATAAAAACAGCCTATTCATGCATTTTGCCCATTTTCCCATCAGATTGTTTGTGTTTTAATTCTTGATTCCTTTACACTTCTGTTTTAGCTCACTTTCTCTGATACTGCCCCGGCAGGGGAAGGGGAGTGGAGGTGGAAGTCAGGCCCTCCCTCCTCTGCCTCTCTTGACACCCGAGGTGGGGGCTCCGTGTGACTGCTGAGCTCAGTGGGAGTTCCGGGACCCAGTGTGGGCTCCAGCAGTACCCCAGGTGGAGGCTCATTACTGGTCGGCTTGGGTGAATGTCCTGGCTCCCTACTTGGCCTTCTCTGCTACCACCCCAGCAGGGGTGTTGGTGCCTCCTTATACATGGCCTTGTGAGGGTGGAATCTAGGCTCCCCACTCAGCCCTCGAGGGCAGTGGTGAGAGTGGAGTCACTGTTTTTCCTGTAGTGTTTTGTTGGAGTAGAGAGGGGTTGTCTGAAAGTCCTCTGTCATGCCAGGCTGCCCCTTTCCTGGCCCTTTGGCTACAGAGAGCAGGCTTCTGCTGGAGGCTCTTTTGGCTTGTGCCCCTTGGTGTTTCTAGGTTGCTGGCTTCTCCAGCTCCAAGTCTGGGATCTGTGAGGCAAAAAGAAAACCCAAGAACTCACTGCTATGTTGTTCCTTGGGTCCCGAGGTACCTTGCTAGTCTTCCTTCTTCTCTCCACTGTAAGAAACTTCTTATGTTCTCTATAGAATTGTTTTATATATAATGCCCAGGGCTTTTCACTGTCCTTAGTGGAAGAAATAGTAAAAAGCATGTCCACTCCATCTTCCTAGAAGTGGACCTTATTGACTTGTAAGAGTTCTTTATGTATTCTGAATACTAATCCTTAGTCAAGGAGTTCAACACTCCTTGTATAATAATATTGAAAATATTATTTCTTAGTTTGTGGCTTTTTAAAAAATATCTTTATGGTGCTTTTGACATCTGTTTTGTCAGATGTTCTTGATTTCAATGTAATTTCACTTATCAGTCGTTTCTTTCTTTTTTGTTTTTAGGGTTAGTACTTTTTGTTTCTTGTTTAAGAAATAACTACTTATCCCAAGTTTAGAAAGATAATGTTTCATAGTTCCTTCTAAACTTTTCAATATTTTTATTTCTCATTTAAATTCTTAATCCACCTGGAATTGATTTTGGTGTATGTTATAGGGTAGATGCCCAATTTCATGTTTTTAAACAACCTCATTGGAATGTAAATTGATGTACAATAAAGAAAACATATTTAAAGTGTGCATTTGAATAAGTTTTGACATATATATGTGAACACTGTGAAACCATCTCCACAGTAAAGAAAATGAATATATCCATCACCCCAAAAGTTTCTTCCTGCCCCTTTATAATCCTTCCTCCCTCCAGCTCCCCATCTTCCCTCTAGCCCCAAGCAACCACTGTTTGGCTTTCTTTTACTCTAAATTAGAATGAATTTATGAGATTTTTATGTAAATATAATCATACATTTCTACCAGCAGTGTATGAAAGTTCCATTCCTCCACATCCTCACCAACACTTGGTATGGTCAGCCTTTCACATTTTAACCATTCTAACAGTAGTGTAGTGATATCCCATCGTGATTTTAGCTTACATTTCCCTAATGACTAATGATATTGAGCATCTTTCTATGTGCTTTTATGTAATTTTCACTTAAATCAATATTTAGTTTTATTAAGTCTGTGCCAGTATTATTTATAGTTCAGAATGTGTTCTGATTTCTTTTTGTTTTACTTGAAATTAATATTTGCTTGGGATTTGTATTTCGTTCATTTGTCTGTGTGTGTATCTATTGCTAATTCTTCCCACATTGTTATCCATTGGCATTCCCTTTTTGTCTTATTCTTTGGGTCTCGTGTCTTTCTCTTTCTTCATTTATTTCATTGCTTTCGTGGAACATGTCCTCCAGGAGTTTCATCAGGTTAAATAGCAGTACAGTGGTGAGAAGCATAATGATGGATACATCTCATTCACCTGGCCATTAACTCTGTTCCAATCTGGACTGGTTGCTCTTTATACTTGGTAACTGTCATTATCCCAGAGTGTTTTGTCTTTATTTTGGAGAGTTCCTTATTTTTTTTCCTGTATTACATTTCCTATTTTCTGGATCTCATGCCTATATCTTTCTTAGTTTACCCTCTCATTTTGGTGGAGAATAACCTTCATTTTGACATCTCATGTCTGAAAAGATCATTATTTTACTTTGACATTTCATGGATAATTTGGCTGGGTCTAGAATTCTAGATTAGAAAGCATATGCCTTCAGCATTGGGGGGATTTTTTTGTTTGTTTTTTTGCTTATTTATTTTATTTTATTATTTTTTTTAATTTTAGAATTTTATTTATTTTTTTATACAGCAGGTTCTTATTAGTTATCCATTTTATACATATTAGTGTATATATGTCAATCCCAATCTCCCAATTCATCCCACCACCACCACCACCACCACCACTTTTTGAATGAATCACTCCGTATCTTCTTGCTTTCAGTGTTGTTGAGAAGTTTAAACTTTTGTGGTCTTCTCTCTGTCCCCAGTGTTCTAAAAGGACCTATTATGCTGAGTACTCAGTGGATTGGAAATTTGTGTTCTTCGGTTCTGGGAAATTTTATTTTATTTTATTTTATTTCATTTCATTTCATTTTAGAGGATGACTTCCTCTTGTCCTTTTTTCTCTGTTTTTTTCTTCTTGAAACTCCTATCATTTGGATGTTGGACTGCCTTCTAAGTTGCTTATCTTTACTATTTTACTTTCAATAGCTTTTTATTTTTGCCCTATTTCCTAGGATGTTATCTTAACTCTATGTTTCAACACTTTTAATGAGTTCTTGATCCTGCTATTGTGCTTTTAATTTCGAAAAGCTCTTTTTGTAATAAACATTTTAACTTTAGAATAGATTTTGGTTTACAGAAGAATTGCAAAGATAGTATAGAGAGTTCGCATATACCCCACACCTAGTTTCCCCTAATTTAATGTCTTACATTAGGATGGTACATTTGTTCATTTAATGAACCAATATTGATACATTATTATTAATTAAATTCTAAACTTTATTCAAATTTACTTGGTTTTTACCTAATGTCCTTTTTCTGTTCCAGGATCCCATGCAGGATACTGTATTACATTTAGCTGTCATGTCACCTTAGGCTCCTCTTGCCTGTGACAGCTTCTTAGACTTTCCTCATTTTTGATGACTTTGAAAGTTTTGAGGAGTAATGGTCATGTATTTTATAGAATGTCCCTCAACTTGGATTCATTTGATGTTTTTCTAGTGACTGGACTTGGGTTATGGATTTTTAGAAGGGAGACCACCGAGGTAAAGTACCATTCTCATCACATATCAAGGGTACATGCTATTGACATTACTTCTGGTTGTTAATCTTGATCACCTGGTTGAGGTAATGTCTGGTTTACCCACTGTAAAGTTACTCTTTTTTCCCATTTCCATAAAAAGAGCTCTCTTTATTCTCTAATTTTTAAAATAGCATCTTGTCCCTGTTTCGTGGATACATTTTTCTTATTTTTCTGAGAGTGTTGATATTTGTTTCATAGTGTGTTTTGTTGTTATTGTTTTGTTAGTATTTGTCAAGTATATCTCTTCCCAGTTTTTTGCTTTTAATAGTTCCATGTCCTTATGCTTTAGGCATGTCTTCTATAAAAAGAATACAGTTGGATTTTTTAATGATCCAATTGTCCATCTGTTTCTTTTAACTAATGAGTTTGGTTCTACTTATATATGTACTAATTACTGATATATTTGGACTTGTTTCTTTTATCTCTTTAAAAGATTTCTAATTGTCTCCCTTTCCTAAACTTTTCTATTTTGCACCTTTTGTTTAATTATTTATTTTGTTGTTTATATTCTCTTTTTTCATTTGTTTCCTACCAGTCTATAATATACACACTCTACTACTATTCTCATTTTTTTTTAATTGAAGGAAACTTAATAAGTAGTAAGATACACAAACTAAGTGTATGGCTTGATATTTTTACTGAACACACAATTTTAGACCATCAGGTTTTTTTGTCTTTTTTTTTTTTAACACTTTGAAGATATGGCTGGCTTCCAATGTTTGTGTTGAAAAATCTACTGTCATTCCTTTAAAGGTGAACTGCCTTTTTAATGTGGATACTTTTGAAATCTTCTCTTTGCCTTTGGTGTTGTGTGGTTTCAGTTTACCTAGGTGTGGATTTCTTTTTATTTATCTTACTTGGAATATGTTTTGCATCCTAGAGTTGTGGATTAATTTTTTTTTCCTATTGACCCTAAGAAATTCATAGACATTATCTTTTAAAAATATTTACTCCATTTTCTTTATTCTTTCTTTTGAGGATTCATTCTGTTCTCCATATCTCTTAATTTCACATTTGTACTCATACCCTGTCTTATGCAATTACATTCTTGGTGATATATTTGTGTATATAGTCCATTTTATTAATTCTCTATTCAGCTTTATCTAATCTGCTGTTTAACATATCTATTGAGTTTTTTATTTCAGCCATTATATTTTTCATGTATAGAAGCTACATTCTCCCCTGCAACTTCTGTTAATTCCTCATAGTCTTGATGCCAAAAGCTCAGCTTCTCTGTACAGTGGTGCTGAAACTCAGAGACAGAGTTTTGGGTGAAGTAGAAAAGGTTAGTTTTACTACTTTGCCAGGCAAAGGGGGACACAGCAGGCTCCTGCCTCAAAAAACTGTGTCCACAACCCAGGAAGATTTGATAAGGAGTTTTATAACAATGCTTCCCAAGGGTGGAGTTGCTGAGAAGATTAGGGTGTATGCAGGGTCTCAGTTGGGTCTCCTCATCTTGATGAGCTTCTCTGGTCCCTGTAATCTTGCCTTAGGTTGTTTCTTGGCTGGTTAACAACCATTCAAATCTGCTCTTTGGAACCAGGGAAGGTCATAGAGGCTAGAGTCTTGCCTACAAGAAAATGAGGGACAAAAGAAGAGGCCTCCGTGCCAGGGAGCCTCATGGGGCCCCACTTGGTTTCACTGTGTCCACCTTTGCCTGGCAAAGTAATAAAGCTATCCTTTCCTACTTCACCCAAAACTCTGTCTCTGAGATTCTGAAAACATGCAACTCAGATTGGGACTTGAACCCACGCACTGGGACTTGAACTGGGCCAAAATCCAGATTGGGACTTGAACCCACGGTCTTTTAATTGACATCACACACCTGGTCTCAGAACTTAATGAAGTTCAGGTTCTTGATGTCTCATCGCAGAAAAAATTCAGTGAGAGACAAAGTGATAGGTAAGAAGTAGATTTATTTAGAGAGAAACACATTCCACAGACAAAGTGTGGGCCATCTCAGAAGGCAAGAGCAACGCCAGAGTATGGGATTGTCAGTTTTTATAGGGGTGGGTAATTTCATAGGCTAATGAGTGGGAGGGGTATTCCAGCTATTTTGGGGAAGGGGTGGGGATTTTCAGAAATTGGACCACCACCTACTTTTTGAACTTTATGGTTGGCCTTGGAACTGTCATGGTGCCTGGGGGTGTGTCATTTAGCTTGCTGATGTGTGACAATGAGCGTATCCTGAGGCTTAAGGTCTAGTGGAAGTCAACTAGTCCGTTTGCCATCTTGGACCTATTTGGTTCTAATCAGTTTATGTCATGTCCTTGGGCTATGTCATTCTTTTAAAGGTTGTGCTACCCCCTTCCCTCTTGTTTCATTAGGACTGGCTTCCTCTTCTTTCTCAAAGTCATGATTTCTGGTTTGTATATATGTATAGCTTATCTACCTCTGTATCTCTTTAATGGAAAGAGGCAAGTTATAAGTAAATTAAGTTAAAGTTTATAAACATTTTACATTTACATTTCCTTCCCTTGTGTTCTTAAAATATCTAAAGAGAAGAGGTAATCTGAAATATTTATGTAAATTGATCTGGCTACAACTTCTGAAGCTTCATGCCCAAGGCATGAGTAAGTGAACGTAACTTCCCATAGAACAGAAAGGCATTCCTCCCTTTGCTCCCCTCTCTTCTGGGCAGCAGTGCCCAGATTGTTCTGAACTGGGATTCTCCGCTTACCTTCATTGTGGACCAAGGGTAGAGTGTTGTCCTGGGGCTTCACCCTGCTTAAGAGTAAGAACTAGACCTTGGGTATTCTAAGACATTTTCCCAGAAGAGTTGAGTGGACTAACATACATTCTGTTCACAGCAGGTGAAAGGGGTAGGTATTTTCATCCCCATATTACAGATGGCAGACCTGAGATACCCTTGACAAGCTCATTCTGAGTTCTCACTCCTGCCCTATCCCATCATCTGAGTCACAGTTATTGACTCCCTCTGAGCAAAGATGTGAAATGAAGTACTTAAGAACATGGGCTTTGGAGCTAAACTGCCTGGTTCATATCCCTTCACCATTCACCATATACTTACTGTGTGACCTTTAGCAAAGTTACTTAACCTCTCTGTGTCTCAGTTTCCTCATATGTAAAATAGGAAGAGTAATAATATCTGTGCCCCCATATAGCCAACTTATCTTTGATAAAGGAGGCAGGAATGTACAGTGGAGAAAGGACAGCCTCTTCAATAAGTGGTGCTGGGAAAACTGGACAGGGACATGTAAAAGTTTGAGATTAGATCATTCCCTAACACCATACACAAAAATAAGCTCAAAATGGATTAAAGACCTAAATGTAAGACCAGAAACTATCAAACTCTTAGAGGAAAACATAGGTAGAACACTTTATGACATAAATCACAGCAAGATCCTTTTGGACCCACCTCCTAGAGAAATGGAAATAAAAACAAAGATAAACAAATGGGACCTAGTGAAACTTCAAAGCTTTTGCACAGCAAAGGAAACCATAAACAAGACCAAAAGACAACCCTCAGAATGGGAGAAAATATTTGCAGATGAGGCAACTGACAAAGGATTAATCTCCAAAATTTATAAACAGCTCATGCAGCTCAATAGCAAAAAAACAAACAACCCAATCCAAAAATGGGCAGAAGACTTAAATAGGCATTTCTCCAAGGAAGATATACAGACTGCCAACAAACACATGAAAGAATGCTCAACATCATTAATCATTAGAGAAATGCAAATCAAAACTACAATGAGATATCATCTCACACCAGTCAGAATGGCCATCATCAAGAAATCTAGAAACAATGAATGCTGGAGAGGGTGTGGAGAAAAGGGAACACTCTTGCACTGCTGGTGGGAATGTGAATTGGTACAGCCACTATGGAGAACAGTATGGAGGTTCCTTAAAAAACTAAAAATAGAACTACCATATGACCCAGCAATCCCACTACTGGGCATATACCCTGAGAAAACCGTAATTCAAAAAGAGACATGTACCAAAATGTTCATTGCAGCTCTATTCACAATAGCCCGGAGATGGAAACAACCTAAGTGTCCATCATCGGATGAATGGATAAAGAAGATGTGGCACATATATACAATGGAATATTACTCAGCCATAAAGAGAAACGAAACTGAGCTATTTGTAATGAGGTGGATAGACCTAGAGTCTGTCCTACAGAGTGAAGTAAGTCAGAAAGAGAAAGACAAATACCGTATGCTAACACATATATATGGAATTAAAAAAAAAAATGTCATGAAGAACCTAGGGGTAATACGGGAATAAAGACACAGACCTACTTGAGAATGGACTTGAGGATATGGGGAGGGGGAAGGGTAAGCTGTGACAAAGGGAAAGAGAGGCATGGACATATATACACTACCAAACGTAAGGTAGATAGATAGTGGGAAGCAGCCGCAGAGCACAGGGAGATCAGCTCGGTGCTTTGTGACCGCCTGGAGGGGTGGGATGGGGAGGGTGGGAGGGAGGGAGATGCATGAGGGAAGGGATGTGGGAACAGATGTAGATGTATGACTGATTCACTTTGTTATAAAGCAGAAACTAATAAAAAAAAATATCTGTGCCCCAGAGTTGTTATGAGGACTAAAAGATTAAATATGGGAAAAGTGCTTAGAACATATATAAAACACTCACAAATGTTAACCATTATCATTACTACGTTTTAACAGTATTATTGCTGTAGGGACTACATTGGACACAGAAGTGACCATTGGAACCCCCCCCCCCGCCCCCCGCCACCAGCTGTCACACTCTGGGGACTTTTCCCAATCTTATACTGAACTTATCCTCTGGGCATCGCTAGCTCAGACCCACTACTTTCTTACTGCAACTTGCTGCCGTCTTGGCCTGTGTGCCCTCTCTCCCGTCCTTCCCTTCCCTTCCCACTCTACTTGGCCAACTTCATCCACCCTCATGGTTTCAGGCTCTCCCATAATCTGATGGTTGCAAATTCCTTCCCAGCCATTCCTCTGGGCAGCAGTACCCTATATCCCACTCATTGTCAACCTCTCCATCTTTCTTCCCCATCTCAGAGTGGCATCTAGCATCCTTCCAGAGGATTTAGGTTGCTCAGTTAAAACATTTTATTCACTCATTCAGTCATTCAAGTCAGTAATGCCTCAGGCTTCTTCCCTCTCTGAGGTTCATGATTGGCCCCCCAAGTCTGTGGCTGTATCAGACCATTCTCTTCACCCTTGATTCAGGCCATTTTTGGTTCTCCCCATGAGTAGAGTATTTAGCCCACTTAATCCAAAATCCAACTTCTCTGAATTACTTCCTGGTCCTATCCCAGGTTGTACCAGGGTGTACCCTTGACATCTCAGCAACAATGGGGACCCTGCTGATGATGGATGGGCCCAGAGAGCCTGTGGTACAAGGTACACAGCCTCATGCCTAGGGAGAGGTTGATGGCTGATCACTGCCCATGTGCTGAGTCCTGGGAAAATCTCAGATCAAATTGGCAGGGTCAGGAGGAGGACAGGCCAGGAGGAGGGCAGGCAGGACGCTGGGAGTGTCTCTGGTGACCCCAGTTTTTCAAGGACCAGCCTTGACTATGGGCACACCATTATTGATGTCAAAGGCTCAGTATCGCCACATGCCTTCTGATGCCACCCACATGTGTTTCCAGATTTACTGGGACCTGTTATGTAGGTGATAGAAAAAAAAAATTCTTTCTTCATTGTTATCCTTGTGAATCCATCTTGATGGTGGGGGCAGGGGTTAGACAGGAACCACAGTGGCTAACAGGATACTGAATATTGGTGGATAAGGTGGAAAGTGGGACTTTTGGGAGGTGTTAGGAATGTACCAGGGAGCAGAGCTCTCTTATTTGGAGTGCCAGTGGGAAGCAGGTCACTGTGTTTGATGCCTGTGTCCCTTGCCCAGTGCCTTTGAGGCAGAGGTGGCCTCAGCGTGGCCACCGAAGTCTGACTGCTTGCCTCCTTTGGAGTGGTCACCCACTGAATTAATCTACTGGGGCTGCCATAACAGAACACCACAGGCTGGGTGGTTAAACAACTGAAATGTATTTTCTCAAAGCTCTAGAGACTGGAAGTCCAAGATCAAGGTGCCAGCAGCTTTGGTGTCCGGTGAGAGCCCTCTCCTTTTGTTGTAGACAACCACCTTCTTCACCTTCTGGCTGTGTCCTCACATGACCTTTCCTCTGTGCACACCAGAGAGAGAGAGAGAGAGAGAGAGACAGTGTCCTCTGGCATCTCCTCCTCTTCTTATAAGGACACCAGTTCTATTGGATCAGGTCCCCAACCTTATGACATCATTTAACCTCATTTACCTCCTTAAAGGTCTCATTTCCAAATACAGTCACAATGGAGACTAGGGCTTCAAGATATGAATTCTGAGGGAACACAGTTCAGTCCATAACACCAACTACCCTCCCAACACATCACTTTCATGGCATGTGACCTGCTTTGTTGAGCCAGCCCCCTGCCTGTCCCCTCACCTCTCGTATGAAGGGCTCAATGATGTATGGCTTGGTCAGCCCTTCATAAATGTCTACTGAATCCAAACCGAATGTGTCCTTGTGCACAAATGAAAGCTAATTTTAGCTGAAGAATGATTTAAGATTTTCACAGTCCCCTCTTGATATAGTTGAGACCCGTTGGGGTATTACAAAACCAGACCTAATCCCCACTCCTGTATACCTTTCACCCCTGCCTCGCTGTGGTTTCTCTAATAGTTGGATTGAAACAGACCAGACTGCCAAAACAAACCCTCCTGTTTCCACCCACAGGAAAGGGGGGGCTTAAGTTGTACTTTCTTAAGTATTGGCAATTATGTTCACATTGGTGACTTATACCTGAAAAAAGTCTGTTCTGGGATTTGTGAAAGAAAGGGGTTTTAGATTGGCAGTGACTTGTGGCCTGACATGATTGCAAGCTTTGGCCTTAACTGGTAGGGTTTGGTTCCCCCTGAAGAAGACCCTGCCAAATGCTGGTGGTGCTCAGCCCACCAGCCCAGGGAAGATGGCTCCCTGGGGTTGGCAGCTCTGCTTTGGGAGGACCAGAGATCCTTTGCCTGAAGCCCCTGTGGCTCCAGATGTCAGATCCGCTGGTCACCTCTGGCCCACCCAGGTCCAGATGGGCCAACAGAGAAAAAGTTCTTTCCTTGAACCTGCCTCTCTGGAACCTTGACATGTGGGGACTGCCAGAGGGGTTGGCAGGGCTGTGGGGCCCAAGGTCTCTAGAAGCTACTCCCACAGAGTCACTTTAATACTGATGTGAAGGTTGTGCACAAGAGGGGCAGTGCTGCTGGCCATGCTGGGTGACCCTGTGGACAGAGCCCTCCCGTGGGGCAGGAATTCCTGCTTGCCCATGGCTCCTTTGGTAAGAACTGAGTTTGCAATATTGGAATAGCCCCGAATTTACTACAAAGTGTGTGTTCTTATCAAAGAAAAGCTGGAGACCTGGTAAACCCCCTGGTTGTGGAGCTGGGAGGAGTGGTTCCATTTGGTCTGCATCTATAGATTGATAAGGGAGGGTTTCTGGCGTGGAAGGTATTTCTAAATCTCTTGGGCTCCAAGATCCACAGAACATTGAGCTAAGAGCCCCTGGAGATCATCTCCTTTCCCTCCCAGTGAGGAACAGAGCATTCATTCATTCAGTGCCCGTCCCTGTGAAATGCGGGGAAGTGGGGATCCCAAATCAGAGTCCCTGCCCGCAGGAATTTATATTTTAAGGGTGGGAGACCTACACATAGAGCACCAGTTAACAGTTTATATGATAGGTAACATGTGGTGCTTACTAAATGCCGGGCACTGTTCTAAACATTTTACATGAATTAAGTCATCTATCCTTACCGTAACCCTGTGAGATAAGCTTTACTATTATCGCCATTTTACAGATGAGGAAACTAGGCCCAGAGAAGTTCAGTAACTTCACCAAGGTCAAAAGATAGTAAATGTTGGAGCTGGTGTTCTATTGAACATAGCCAGGCTCTTGGGGCCGTGCTCTTGACCCCCAAGCCAAACACCCCTCAGGATCCCCTGTAGTGAGTTGGGGCCTCTGAGGGGGAGGGGTGGGGAGTGACTCTTGAGCTGGAATAAAAGAGCTTGTCCGGTGGGGAGAAGGCAGGAAGACATAGTCGAGGCACGCGTTTGCTGAGGTGGGGAGGCCTTGAAGCTCTACCTGTCGGGAGCGGGGACTGAGCTGTGTGTCTGGGATGGAGCACGTGTGCAACGACCTGGCCGCCAGTGAGTAGAAATAGGGGGAAAACGGGCAGCCAAGCGTGGCCCTTTTTGGCTTACACAGTGTCACAAAATTATTTTTTTATGCTGTGGTAAAATACATATAAAATTGACCATTTTAACCATTTTAAAGTATATGATTCAGTGGCATTAAGTACACTTACAACATTGTGCAAATATCACCTCTGTTTAATCACAGTACATTTTCTTCACCCCAAAAGGAAACCCTATACCCATTAAGCAGTTGTTCCCCATTTCCTTCTCCTCCAAGCCCCTGCTTTTTACTCTATAAATTTGCCTATTCTGGGTATAAGTTAACCTGCTCCGTGTAAGCAGAATCATACAGTCCGTGGCCTTTTGTGTCTGGCTTCTTTCACCTTGTATAATGTTGTCAAGGTTCATCATGTTGTAGCATGTGTCAGCACTTAAATTCTTTCTTATGGCCGAATAATCAAAATATTTGTTTTTAATCAGAATGCCTTTTGGACTCCCCACTTTGCCCCAGTCACTCCCACCCTTTGTGGTCTTGCTCCCGGCCCACTGATGCTACCTGCCTACATTTCAGTTTCCATCTTTGGTTTAGACAGAAGTGTTAGGGCCAGATCTTGCAGATCCTTGAATGTGGTTGTGAGGGTTTAGCCTTTGTCTGTAGGCAGCGGGTGGCTACCTGGTGCACAAATCCCCCTCCTCCATGGGAAGCCATGTCTGTGCTGGGTGACCCTGCCACAGGCCAAAGCTGATTGTCCCTGGTGGGGAGCTCATGCAGGCGGGGCCGTCCTTCTCAGGCAGTTTGTAATTGAGACGAGGAGGAGGAAAGTCTTCCTCCTGGGGCCTGGACCCGCTTGAACTATGTGATTGGGAGAGGCTGGCGAAGAAGGGAGAAGGGAGCCATGAGGATGAGGGATAGGTCCCTGAGTTCTGGGAAACGTCACTTTGTCTTTTAGAAATCTCTCCCTCCCTCTCTCTGTCTCTTTCTTTATCTCCCTGTCTCTGTTTAAAGCTCAGTGGGGTGGTGAAGGAGAGGGAAGGAACAAATTATTATAAGTTATTAACTTGTCCAAAATGGATTGAAAGTGGTGATTTTTTTAATAAAAGTCAAGCACATTGAGGTATAATTTACATACAGTAAAATTCACCCTTTTCGTTGTTCAGTTCTGTGAGTATTTTTCTCTCAAAACTCTAATGTTTATTGTTGATCTTAGAATAAACGTGAAATTTAATGCAATTACAGTAAAAATTCCATGTGGCCTGAAAATTCTAACTTTTCAGCAAGGTCAGTTACTCATTTATGAGGCCCAGTACAAAATAAAGATATAGACCCTTATTCTAAATCAGGAGAAAGGTGTTATTATAAATAGCTAAATATTAAGCTTTTCACTTTCTTCCTTCACCAGTCTCTCAACTTGTCATGTTTTTGTTAATGTCATTCTAAGTAAACAATAATTAAATTTTCTAATTACTATTGCATAAGTTTTACTGTCCACAATTCTGTGAGTTTTTGGTATACATGTTTTTATTGTGGTAAAATATACATAAGATAAAATTTACCATTCTAACCATTTTTAAATACACATAAGATAAAATTTACCATTCTAACCTTTTGTTTTTTTTGGCGGCGGGGCGGTACGCGGGCCTCTCACTGTTGTGGCCTCTCCCGTTGTGGAGCACAGGCTCCGGACGCGCAGGCTCAGTGGCCATGGCTCACAGGCCCAGCCGCTCCGCGGCATGCGGGATCTTCCCGGACCGGAGCACGAACCCATGTCTCCTGCATCGGCAGGCGGACTCTCAACCACTGCGCCACCAGGGAAGCCCCCATTCTAACCATTTTTAAATGTAGCTCTGTGGCAATAATTACATTCGCAATTTGGCACAGTCCTCATCACTGTCCATTTCCGTAACTTTTTCATCTTCCCCAACTGAGACTCTGTCCCTGTTAAACAATAACTCCATTTTCCCCTTGCCCCAGCTCCTGGTAACTTCTATTCTACTTTCTGTCTCTATGAATTTGCCTGTTCTAGATATTGGAGTCATACAATATTTATCTTTTTCTGTGACTGGCTTATTTGGCTTAGCATAATGTTTTTAAGGTTTCGTCCATGCAGTGGCATGTGTCAGAATTTCCTTCCTTTTTTACGGCTGAATAATATTCCATTGTATGGATAGACCACCTTTTACTTACCCATTCATCCCTCAGTGGACGCTTGGGTTGTTTCCACCTTTTGGCTGTTGTGAATAATGCCGTTATGAACAATGGGTGTACTATGTTTGAGTCCCTGCTTTCAAGTCCTTTGAGTATATGCCCAGAAGTGGATAAATTCTCAGCTTAATCATGATCAGAAAGGCCCTCATTATCTCTAGGACACTGCCCAGAAGTTGGCTCCCTCCGTTCCTTTCCTGTCCATCTCTCCCTGGTCCCAGCCTAGTCTTCCTGGGCAGTATTCACATCCTTCCTCCGAGATCTTGTTTTATAAGCCCCACCACATTCTACACATTAAACACATTCTATACACACGTGCTGAAGACTAAAATCCAAATTCTGAAGGAGCATCAGTTCCAGGAATAGGAATGCAGTGTTTCCATGTTGCGAAGGTGACTAACAAGTGGGCTCTTCCCCAGCAAATCCATGGCAGACTTTTCTCGGGGCACAGCCATCCTCCCTTAATTCAATTCTGATTTCATATAAATTGAGAGGCTGAGTGAAGTAGATCCCCCAAGCCCTGCCAGATGACAGCTTATTCTCATGTTTGTCCTCTCTCGATGGGGAGTGAGAACAGTTGCTGACACAGTATTCAATGTGCACTAGGCACCCTGCATTATTTCATGTAATTCTCACAAGAGCCCAATGAAGTAATGCTTTAATGTCCTTGCTTTACAATTTCAGGGAGGTTCTATAATCTACCCAGGGTTTCACAGCAAGGAGTGTCTGTTCTTAACCCTTACCCACAAGGAGCCCTTCTGCACAGAGCTGATGGGGGAGGAACATTAAATTATCTCTCATAGTGTATGACCCAATATACAGTGGAATATCACTGAGCCATTAGAAAGAAGGAAATCCTGCCATGTTTGACAACATTGGACGCACCATGAGGGCATTATGCTGCATGAGATAAGTCAGATAGAGAAAAGACAAATACTGTGTGAGATCATTTGTACGTGGAATCTGAAAAATTCGAACCCATAAAAATGGGGAGTAGAATGGTAGTTACAAGGGGCTGGGGGTGAGGGAATTGGGGAGATGTTGTGTAAGAGTACAAACTAGGAACTAGTAAATAAACAAGTCCTGGAGATCTATGCATAGCATAGTGATTTTAGACAACAGTACTGAATTATAAACTTCAAAGTTTCTAAGAGACTAGATCTTAAATGTTCTCACCACAAAAAAAGAAAAGACAATTGTGTGACGTGGTGGAGTGTTAGCTATCGCTATGGTGGTAATCATATTGATCTATAAATGTATCAAATCAACACATAGTACTCCTTAAACTTAGACAATGTTATATGTCAATTTTATCTCAATTAGAAAAACAATGTATGACCTAGAGCAGAGGTGATATTAAAAGTGGCTCACATGTTCCTGGCCCAGTGGGGCAGGGTTTTCAGTGGGTCTTGGTGCTCAGTTCCAAGTTTGGTTGGAATTGGGGTATGTAGCTACCATGAAAGAGCTAGAGGAAATGCTGACTAGCTGAATTGAAGCTTCTCTTCCTTTGCCGTCATTTATCAATCCTACCAGTCCCCCCAGGAGGGATGTGAGACTCCCAGGCAGTCGAGTGCCAAGACTCTCCAGAGTCATTCCCAGTGCAAGCATCACATTGGGACCCTTCCAGCACCCATGACTGCCTGGCTACCCTGGAGAAGATACACACTGCACCCCAAGTTCCTCTAAATGCTTCCAGAAAACAAGACTAAGCGAGGCATCATGGCTACCTTCAGAGATTGATTGAATGGACAAGCCCTACTTTGCACTGTAGATGGTGTATAAATTGGGAATCAGACACGGCCCTGCCCTGGAGCATCTCCGGATTCCAAGAGCATCACCTGCAGGGTCACCTGCGCCTGCAAAGGCACTGGGGAAGCGACACATTATGTGTAGGTCGGTTGTAGAATTTGTAAGCCCCAGGCTCATAGGTGTAAATTGGATTCAAATTGAAGCATCTGGTGTGGAGCATCTAATTTAAATTCTGTGCCACAGATGTGGCTGATAGTAGAGATTAGAGCCAGGAGGTCCAGAAATGGGATTTTTTATTTTACCACATCCCCTCTGATCCCACAGTTCTGTGCTCAGGGTGTGAAACATTGTCCTGATGGCACCCTTCTTAAAGTCCAAGGCAAGGTAGATTTCTGTGCATCTTCTTTACATTCTCAAGTGTACCTTGGTGTACAACTGGTCCTGTTCACCTTGGTTCTTTTCCACACAAAGACCTCTTTGCATTGGTGTGTTTGTAGCACCTTGGCTTTCCCTTGGCTGTCTAGCTTCTTGTTTCCTTTCATCCTTTCTTTCTGTGGGCTTCATCCCTGTGACGTGGAGTTATCTCCACTTGAACAAAACCATCTGTCTCTCCCTGAAAATAGCCTCTTTGAATTAGCCAATTATTCCTCTTTTTTTTAGCCCCCAAGTTTCCTTCTGCTTAGCCTCTTAACCATTCATTCTACCTTCCCTTACTAATGATCATGTTTGTCAAAATTTTGCTTTCAAATCTTGGCAATTGCACGGTGGACTTCTTGGACTTCTCATCGTGGTTCACCCTCAGGTATTTTCTGTGCTGGATCTTGTTCGTATTACCAACCAAGGGACGCATCTGAAACCCTGACCCTTCTGCTCTTCTGGGTGAGGGGTCTTGGCACCCTGTATATGTCACCTGAGTATAATTTTGCAGCTTTCTGAATCTTGTTGAACCTTCCCAGATCTTCAGAATGTTCAAGATTATTTACATCAAGAGTGGCTTTGAAATTATGTGGTTGAAGTTTTTAATAGTCAAATTTGACCTAGATTTACATTTATATTGCACCTATGCAATATAGCTAACTGTTAACTAACTGTTGTTCTTTAGGTGTACATAAAGCGATCAGGTCATTGCAAACAGTTTTAGCTACCTAAGGCAGCATGAGGGCAGAAGATTTTACCATCTTTCAAAGGTTTAGGAATATACAATTTATATTTCTTGCTGTTGGGATTCTTTTTTTATGCGAAGTTCCTCCCCCCGCCCCACCATCACATCACAACCATCATCACCACTGCCCAATGCAATAAACACTTGGGGGTTGAAGTTCTATTGACCAGCTCAGGTTGCTGGCAGATTTCCTTTCTAATATCAATTTTTATATCTTCTCTTAGCTTACTGGTCCTGATATTTCTTTACAAATAAAACTATACCAAGTCATATTATTGGAATGGGGTGAGAAGGTAAATGCAAATTGACCAATATCATATTGTTGGAATTTTAGGGATAAAATTCCTAAATTCAGAAAATTTTTTGAAGGTCGGATTGCCAGAGCCATATCGTAATTCCGTATCACCTGCCAAGGTCTTCTTCATCCATTTCATTTATTCACCCACGATTATTGGATGCTCACTGTGCTCACTTGGATCCATGGGGCCCCATGGGGATCCATGGGGCCAGAGTCTGACATCTTAAGGGCACCCCCTTTATGCTGAACTCTTTACAAATACATTCTATTATCCACTGAAAAGAAATAAAGCATCATTTCTGGCCCCATGATGCTTAGACTTCGGGGAACTAGAAATATAAACAGCCATAATGTCACATGGTTGTTAGTAGTAGTCCCCTGCACAAGGTCCATGGGATGGGGGACAAGAAGCTCTGCCCAAGTCAGGAAGGACTTCACAGAGGAGACCCCGGAGCTGGCCTTGTGTGAGACCCCATCTTAGTTCTTTTGATAAAGTGCTCTTCCTTTTGTTTTTGTTTTGTTTTGTTTCATTTTAATATATTTGTCATTAGAATTATCCCTCAAACAAAAAGAATGAAAACAAACTCCCTTTGAAAATCTCTTGCCTAGCACAGAGTTGGTGCCCAGTACAATGTGTTCTGTAATATAGGGAAGCAAGTGGGCATTGCTGAGTCTGTACTCCTTTTCCTTTTGTGCACGTACTAACTACAGTATAAAAGTTCCCTTTTAAAGGCAAGCCCTGTTGCTCAGTGCTGCTTACCACTCTGTGGGGTAAAGATGGTCAAGTTAGAATTGGAACCCACAAACAAATCAAACTGAGCCTAATATTAGAAGGAGAGACCCAAACCAAAACAAAATCAGAGGAAAACAAAACAAAAGAAGCAAGGGAGGGATCTGTATGCATGGGGATAAAAGCTAAACTTTTCTGAATATGCCTTGTGGTTTTTAGATTTGACTTTGCAAACATGTAAATATTTAAAAATATGAAAAACTAAATGATTTTTGAAAACCGGACCTCATACTTCTTATTTTTTCACATGTGTCTTCCCACTTTTAAGTTGCAGTCAGTCAAGGTGCTGGAAAGCCAGGAGATGGGGAGACATGAACAGAGAGATTCTACAAGTTCTGTGTCTTGAGGTAGTTTATTCCTGTGCAGCCCCTTGTTCCTTGGGGCTGAATTTCGATAGCATCTCACTGGGGATGCTTTCCAGCACCAAGGTCTCACCCTTTGGATAGTCTTTTTTTAAAAATAATTCTGTTTCATGGGGCATCTAATGCCTTCTCTAATAAATTCCTATAAAATTGTCTCCCTAATAATACATTTTGAAGGTGAATTATGATAAATTACATGCAAATGCTTAACTCTAAGTGTCTCAAGAGCTCAAAATTGATAATTTACAAGCCTTACCATTGTACCAAAATGGTTATCAGTGACCTGTTTATTGGCCCTGTTTGCTTTTTTTTATTGTGGTAGAATATATGTAACATAAAATTTACCTTTTTAACCATTTTTAAGTGTACAGTTTGGTGGCATTAAGTGCATTTACATTGTGCAACTGTCACCACTACCCATGTCTAAAACTTTTTCATCTTCCCCAACTGAAACTCTGAACCCACTAAATAATAGCTTCCTCATTCTCTTCCAGGCCCTGACAACCACCATTCTCCTTTCTGTGTCTATGAATTTGACAACTCTAGATACTTCATATAAGTGGAATCATACAATATTTGTTCTTTTGTGTCTGACTTATTTTGTAAGCACATTAGCATAATGTCTTCAAGGTTCATCCATCCGTATTGTAGATGTATCAGAATTTCATTCCTTTTTATGGCTGAATAATATCCCATTCTATGTACTATAAGTTGAATGGTTGTGTCCTCCCAAAATTCATATGTTGAAATCCTAATCCCCAAAGTGATGGTATTAGGAGGTGCAGTCTTTGGGACGTGATTAGGTCATGAGGGCAGACCCCTAATGAATGGGATTAGTGCCCTCATAAAAGAGGTTTGAGAGAGCTCTCTCTCACCCCTTCTACGATGTGAGGATATAAGAAGTCAGCAGTCTGCAACACAAAGAAGGGCTCTCGCCAGAACCTGACCATGCAGGCACCTTGATCTAGAACTGTGAGCAGTAAGTTTCTGCTAATTAGAAGCCACTCAGAATGAACTAAGCAATTTTGGTATAGCATCCTGAATGGACTAAAACAATATGTCTAAACAACATTTTGTTTGTCTATTCATCTGTTGATGAACACTTAGATTGTTTCCACCTTTTGGCTATTATGAATAATGCTGCTATGAACATTGGTGTAAATGCATCTGTTTTGAGCCCCTGTTTTCGTTTCTTTTGGGTATATACCTAAAAGTGGAATTTCTGGGTCATACGGTAATTCTACATTTAACTTTTTGCGGAACTGCCAAACTATTTTCCACAGTGGCTGCATTACCTTTTACATTCCCACCAGTAATGCATGAGAGTTCCGATTTCCCCATATCCTCACCAATACTTGTTATTTTCCTTTTTTTTTTTTAAATCACAGACATACTAACACATGTGACATGGTATCTCATTGTGGTTTTGATTTGCATTTCACTAATGATTAATGATATTGAGCATCTTTTCATGTGCTTACAGAGCATTTGTATGTCTTCTTGGGAGAAATGTCTATTCAAGTCTTGTGCATTTTTAATTGTGTTTCTTGTTGTTGAGTTGTAGGAGTTCTTTATACATCCTGGATATTAATCGTTTATCAAATATATTATTTGCAAATATTTTTTCATATTTTGAAGGTTGTCCTTTCACTCTATTGATTGTGTCCTTTGATGCACAAAAAAGTTTCTCATTTTGATGAAATCTGGTTTATTTTTTCCTTTGTTGCCTATGCTTTTGGTGTCGTATCCAAGAAATCATTGCCAAACCCAATGTCATGAAAATTTTCACCTGTTTTCTTCTAAGAGTTTTATAGTTTTAGCTCTTAAGTTTAGGTCTTTGATCCATATTGAGTTAATTTTTATATATGGTCACATTCGTTTTTGATATTAAGAATGTTTATGAATATCCCTGACATCTTATACAAAGATGGAGTCACACACTCACATCTTTGTTGACTAGATACCAGGATATTATCTGTGATAAATAGAAACTTTGACTTACTGTGGGAATTTCCACTGTGAAGTTTCCTTTTGCATTTGGACTGTCAAATGAAAAATAACTGGGACCCTGCTGCTGATTGCATTGCAACGCAAAGACATATCATTCAAAGCAGAAGACTGAAAATACCTATGTGGTCATTTTTAGTTGTTTTTAGTAGAAGAGTGCTCACAGGCCTTTTAAATGGGTTGCAGTGGTGTGGCAGGGATTTTAGGATGGCGGTGAAGTGCATCCAGTTCAGGAGCTCTGGGAACTGCGGTATGGGCCAGGGTCCAGCTGGTTGATCATTCCCTCAGCCTCCTGGGGAAACGGCAGTGAGGGGTCTGGGGTGGCCAGTGGACCCAGGACGGCAGAATTAGCTCTGGAACTTGCCCCGTCTGAGGGAGGTATAGTTTAATTTTGGTTTGGAGAATAATCCTACAATCCTCCCATCAACCCATCCCCCCAGCTTCACCAGTTACCATCAATTTGATCTGGTTTCATCTATCTCCTCCTACCTTTTTTTTTCTGGAGTATTTTAAGCAAATCCCAGACACCTTATATTTCACTTGCAAGTACTTCATAGTGCGTTTCTCAAGGATTAGGACTTTTTCCCCTCATAGCCACAATACCGTTATCACACCTAAGATTAATATGAATCCTGAATATCATATAATTTCAGTCCAAATTCAGATTTCTCTACTTTTCCCAAATGATATTGACTCCCTCCGGACACTTCCTGAGAACTAGTTCCACATCCTCTGGCCTGAAGGAGCCAGAATTCTTTCTGGAGTGTAACAAAGAGTTGAAAACACCTGTGTGTGTTGGGGGAGGTGGCCATGGGGCAAACTGGTGTCCCCAGTGGCAGGACAAGTGAGGCTGCCTGCAGGAGAGCCAAGAAGGAAGGGGAGGCAGCAGCTCGAGATGTGCACGTGTGTGTTTAAGAGCGGGGGTTTCGGGTAAAACAACCTGTGTTCGGGTCCTGGCACCCATCCCCAATTCCTGTGTGACCTTGGGCAGGTGGCTTTACCTCTATGAACCTCCATTTCTTCAGCTATAAAATAGGGATGATAAGAATACCTGCTTCATATTAAATTATGCACATAAAGGACCTGACAGTGCTTTTAGAGTGTTCAGTGAAGGCTGACTGTTGTCATCAACAGTGTCATCACCATCATACTTATTGGGGTGATCACTGTTACCCTGATGAAGATCACAGGGCACTGAGGCTGGTGCCCTGGCCCTACCACGGCCCGGGAAAACCAGGGTTACAAGGAAACCCAGTGTTTTGAAGAGTGGTCCCTCCTGGAACACCAGTGGCATTTTGATGCCCAGAATGGTGCCCAAGTCCAGAAATTCTGGCAGAGTCTCTGTGCCAGCTTGCATTTCAGGACTCTGGGATCTCTTTTGCTCTTGTTCTCTGGGGGAGGCCTTTGGACAATGTCTTCTCCAAATCAAGGGGACAAATGGAAGACACTGATACCTTCAAAGGGCCACATCATCTTTTGTAGCTACTTCTCTTTCAACTCAGTATACCTAGCTTCAAAGATAAAACAACTGGCCTCGGGTATCTTTCACAAATATTAATTTAAAACATTAGTTTGATTCTTCCAGACAGTCTCTCCATGGACACAGGAAGGGAGGGGGTTGGCACAGGAAATATTTGCCAACACCCAGGTGGGACCCATTCTAGGGATTCCCACCCAGATATACCCCATGCTGTGGGCCTTGACACTGGTATGGAGGGTGCTGGAAGGAAAGAGCAGCTTCCAAGTAAAAGGGACCAGAGCTAGGAAAACACAGGTAATAAATAAATAGCATGTAGATTATATAAGAAACAACAGCTATTGTTCTGAGTCTGGAGTCCCGTTCCTCCTACAGTAGTCAGACATGTAGCCCAGGGGAACATTTGTTCCAGTTAGCCCAGAATAATCCTGGTTTGATTCCATTGTGTCCCGAAACCTCACTGAATTCTCCTGACCACCCCCAGGCACCTTGGCAACCATCGGTTCTTCTGGCCAAACCCTGGTGTCTTCACATCTCACATGTAAACTGCCTGAACGGGGCTCAGAAAGAGTTTTCATCTCTAATGCCCCGGTGGGGTTCAGTGGGGCTTGCCAGGGTGCCCACAGGCACCATCTGGCTCTACAGGGTTGAACCCTGCCAGAGCCCCAGCCCTGGTTGCTTTCCCACCTACTCCCAGCCATGGCTGGAGTCTCTTCTCCTCAGCCCCATGCCCAGTGTGCCCAGCTATGTCCTCACCCTGAGACCTCCCAGCCAAAATGAGGGACCTGAGACGTTGCTCCTCTGGTAATTGTCACCTATCTTCTCATGTTTAGTTCTCTCTGGGCCTCAGTTTTCTCACCTGTGAAATGGGGATGATCATTTCTATCTCAGAGGACTGCATCAGAGTGGCAAGCTTCACCCATTAGAATCAACATCGAAAAAGTCCTACTGTGTAAAACAAATTACTTGTCTGTTGTACTTCAGAACATTTTTCTCCACCGTATTTTATGTTCTCTTGGGAAGAGAGGGAAGGAAGGGGGGATATGTTGACAGCCGTAAACGTACATATTTTCACTTGAAGAGGGTTCAAGCTGTTTTGCATTTCTTAAAGGAGACTTCAGATGTGTCCTTCAAGGTCTTTGCTTGCCAATTAGGCAACATGCACAGTGATTAACCACCCCTCCCTTTGGGGCCAGATTGTCTAAAAGACCTAGTGGCGCCTAATGAGGAGCATAAGAGACACTCCTTTGGAGACAGCTCTGCTTATACTATCTGCTTTTCATTTAAACAAACCGTTTGTTTGTAGGCAAGATGCATTGCTGGGTACATGGGTGATTCAGTGCCCTGCATGAGTACTGGTAACATTGGAAGATTCTGCTCACTTGTGTCTGCTTTGAGCCTGCCCAGCCACTCTGCCTCTGCTGAAGAACTGATGCCTTCCCCCAAACCCCAGTCTCTGTTTCTCCTGCTCAGAGCTTTGTAATCAAGATGACTTAATGGTTTGGCTGTTTTCTGAAACTTTGGGTTGCCTAGAAAACAATTTCTTCCAGTAAATGGAAGTTAAAGTGCTTAAAAGTAATGTCAACAGCCACAGTCTCTCAGCCTTTTATGGCCTTTGCTGTTTAGAAGATGCAGTTCAGCCCTTATTGCTTAGAGGCTAGTCCTGATAGGAAGGAGACACAGATATTCTGTTAACCCCAGTATATGGATGGGCAAACTGAGACTCAGAGGAGTTGGGTGACACAGGTAGAAAGTAATAAAGCTAGAACTGGAATCCTGACTTTTTGACACCTTGGGTTCAAATCCTGGCCCTACCTTGCTATTTAGGAGCTTAGAGAAATAATTTAAGTCATTCGAACTCCAGTTCCCTAATCTGTTTAACAGAGAAATTAATAATGCCTGAACTGAGAGGAAGATTAGATGAAGTTGTACATATGAAGTCCCTAGAATGGGGGCTGGCACAAGCACATGGGCTCTGCCCCTCTGCCTTTATTCTTGTTAAGTCCGCGGCAAAGAGGCAGGTGCTCCAGCAGCTCTGCTCATGTTGTTGACAGGTGCACACCAGGCACATACAGAGCACTCATGCAATTCACTGGTAGTTACAGCATCGAGTGGAAGATGGGTGTGGCAGGCAGGATCCTAAGGTAGCCCCAAGATTCCTGCCCCTGGTGTACAGCTCTGTATTCTTTTCCCTTGAGTGTGGGCAGAACCTGTGAATATGATGGGATATTACCTCTGGGATTATGCCGCATTAAGATGGCAAAGGGCTATTGCAGATGTGATTAAGGTTACTAATCAGTTGAGTTTGAATTAATCAAAATGGAGATTATCTGGGTGGGTCTGACCTAATCACACAGACCCCTTCAATCTGGATCTAGAAGTCAGAGGATTTGAAGCATGAGAGGCCTTTGGAGGGGGCCATGTGGCCAGGGACTGTGAGTGGCCTCTAGCAGCTAAAAGTGGACCCTGGCCAACAGCAAATGAGAAGTGAGGGCCTCAGTCCTACAACTGCAAGGAACTGAATTCTGCCAACAGCAACATTTCTTTCATGAACTTGAAAGGGCGCCCTGAGCCCCAAAAAGGAACATAGCCCTATCAACCCTCCCAGAGCTCACAGGTGTGTGGTAATTTGCTTTCAGCAATAGAAAACTGATACAACAGGCAAGGCCGCTGCAGGGTGACCATATTAGTTATCTGTTGCTGCAAACAGATTACCACAAAACTTAATTAATGGCTTAAACCACAAACATTTATTATCTCATAATTTCTGAGAGTCAGGAATGCAGATTAATTGGGTGCCTCTGCCTTAGGGTCCCAGATGTCTTCATGGCTCATTCCTTCACTTCATTTAAGTCTCTGCTCCAATGGCACCTCCTTCAAGAGACCTTCCCCAACATGCCAGCGCCATCACTTTGTCTCCCATATAGTCACTTAATTTTTTTCATGACACTTGTTGTGATTTAAATTGAGAGAGAGGAGAGAGGCAAGGAAGAATTCTCCTCTAGGTCTTTCAGAGGGAGTGTGGCCCTGCCGACACCTTGATTTCAGACTTCTGGCCTCCAGAACTGTGAAACAATAAATTTCTGTTATTTTAGCCATCAAGTTTGTGGGTATCCGTTACAGGAGCCACAGGATACCAATATAGTGCTCTTTATCTGTCTATCTATCTATCTATCCATCTAGTTTATGGTCTATGTTCCCTACTGGCATGTGAGTTTCTTGAGAGCAGTTGACTTTCTTTTGTTCCCAGTGGAACCCCCTGTACCTAAATCAGGACTTAATAAAAAATGTGCTGAGTGAATTGATGAATATTTTTTAGTAAAAAAAAAAAAAGTGTCCATGATATAAATCCTTTCTATGCCACATTCCTCTACAGTTAGAAAGGTTAAGAAAGAAATATGGCAAGTTCCACTGATCTATTTCAATATGAATATTTTTTTACTTCTCACAGGGGAAGAGAAGATATTGAATCTTTAAGAAAAAAAATATTTTCAATAAAAACCTCAGACATGAAATCCAAGAAAATAGTCATTTAGTTATGAATAAGATAAAGGAATAGAACCATTTGAAATTTATTTTTTATGTAGCCTACTGTAATATTACCATAAAATTTTTGTGAACTAAATTTCACTTGCTGCCTGCTTTTGGAGCAGGTCATAGTTTCATTGAAAACAAGAAAAAGGGAACTAAGGAGGGTAACTCTTAAATTAATTAGGAAAGAAATTGAAACAAAATTGTGACTTTTGAGGGAGCTCCTTTGAAAATCTGATGAAAGCTAATGACTTAGACAGAAGTGCCCGTTCATATAAAATCTCACATGTAATTTCAGGGTTTGAGGATTGGCTGAAGCCAAGGTTAAGAACTCTTGTTCTGAAGAATTTGTCAGAACAAGTCCATGTTCTTGACTGGAAGTGACCCCAGTCCTTTTGCTGAGGTCCACTTTCCTTTGGCTGGGGTGAGATGGGGGCAGCACCTACACATCAAAGCTGAACATCATTTCTTTAAGTTCTAGTGAAACAAAAATGGTTAGATCTTATTAAGGGAAGTAAAGTTGTTTAAATGCAAAATGAATAACCTTGTGTGGTTGTTCAGCATCTTTCTTTCAAAGCTCTCAAGGCACTTATTTTTTTAAACAATTATAAAACAAAAGCCCATAAGGGATGCTGAATAACAGGGTAAGAGTCATGAGAGGGCCACTTATTGAGGTTTTGAGAGGTGCAGGGGTATTGTTAATCAGCTGTGGCCTTGACTGTTCAGAGGTGAATGTCAGAAAAAAACAGGAGAAACAGTACCAGCTTTGGGGTCAGACTCAAAATCCCAACTCTCCCACTGACAAGCTATGTGCCCTTGGGTGAGTTACTTAACCACCCTGAGCCTAGTTTTTTCCATCTATATAAGGTGAGAATAATAATACTTACTTTTAAGTGTTGTTGTGGAAAATAGGAGTTATGTGTTACAAGCACCTGCTCTGTGAATGGTAGCTATTACTGCTGCTGCTGTTGTTAATATTATTAATATTGACAATACCTTACATTTTGTAATGTAATGCCGTATCTGGTTGTGTATCAGAAATATATGTGAAGAATTTAGGAAAAGTTCCCAGGCCCCACCCAAGAACTATTGAATCAGACTTTCTTTGAGTAGCTCCCAGCATTGCCAGGCATCTGTCACTTGCTTCTTCAGCCATTTCCACACCATTGTCCACCATGCTCTCGGCCCCAGGTGGCTGACCAGTGTGGCCTGTGGCTTCCAGTTGGGTCTCAGTTGGCCTTCCAAGGGTCACTGTGGACCAGTGTGTCCCTCAAGCACAGGAATATCCCTTGAGCTTCTATCACACAACATCTCCACATGGCTTCCTCTTCAGGTTCAGATAGCTGCTCCCTCTCCCTCCTCTTTGGGATTGTTTTAAAATGTACCCAGGATTTTATTTTAATTAGGGATGGTAAAATGACAGACACAGAGACAGCTGACTTGAAAGAAAAGTTTAATACTCACAGTTCCCAAGAGGAGGGGGCACCACCCGCCATGGAGGGCCACATGGAGAAGCACCAGGGTTGGTCAGGAGGCAGAAGGAGCCAGGGGATACATGGCCAGAGCCTGTACTGTGGTTATCGTGGGAAGGAAGTGGTGAGGCAGGGTAGGCAAGCCAAGTAAATTTAAGGTTGCCTGGTTTGAATAATTTCAGCAGGCACTAGACTAAAGGGATGTTCCTAGCTTTCTGGTACCTGGCCCTGGGGTTATTTAGGTTATTTAGGGGGAATATTGGCTTGGTGTGTGAGTCTATAAAATAGGTGGTAGGCTCAACCCACCACCAGTCCCTCCCATCAGGAAACTTGTACAAGCCTCTTAGATAGCCTCATCCACCAGAGGGAAGACAACAGAAGCAAGAAGAACTACAATCCTGCAGCCTGTGGAACAAAAACCACATTCAGAGGAAGATAGACAAAATAAAAAGGCAGAGGACTATGTACCACATGAACAAACAAGATAAAACCCCAGAAAAACAATTAAATGAAGTGGAGAGAGGCAACATTCCAGAAAAAAAATTCTGAATAATGATAGTGAAGATGATCCAGGACCTCGGGAAAAGAATGGAGGCAAAGATCGAGAAGATGTTGGAAATGTTTAACAAAGACCTAGAAGAATTAAAGAACAAACAAACAGAGATGAACAATACAATAACTGAAATGAAAAATACACTAGAAGGAATCAATAGCAGAATCATTGAGGCAGAAGAATGGATAAGTGACCTGGAAGACAGAATGGTGGAATTCACTGCCATGAAACAGAATAAAGAAAAAAGAATGAAAAGAAAGGATGACAGCCTAAGAGACCTCTGGGACAACATTAATGCACCAACATTCTCATTATAGGGGTGGCAGAAGGAGAAGAAAGAGAGAAAGGACTCAAGAAAATATTTGAAGAGATTATAGTAAAAAACTTCCCTAACTTGGGAAAGGAAATAGCCACGCAAGTCCAGGAAACACCGAGAGTCCCAGGCAGGATAAACCCAAGGGAAACATGCCAAGACACATAGTAATCATATTGACAAAAGACAAAGAAAACTTATTAAAAGCAACAAGGGAAAAATGACAAATAATATACAAGGGAACTCCCATAAGGTTAACAGCTCATTTCTCAGCAGAAACTCTACAAGCCAGAAGGCAGTAGCACTATATATTTAAAGTGATGAAAGGGAAGAACCTACAACCAAGATTACTCTACCCAGTAAGGATCTCATTCAGATCCGACAGAGAAATCAAAAGCTTTACAGACAAGCAAAATTAAGAGAATTCAGTACCACCAAACCAGCTCTACAACAAATGCTAAAGGAACTTCTCTAAGTGGGAAACACAAGAGAAGAAAAGTACCTACAAAATCAAACCCCAAACAATTAAGAAAACAGTAATAGGAACATACATATCGATTGGATTAAATGCTCCAACCAAAAGACACAGGCTCGCTGAATACAAAACCAAGACCCATATATTTGCTGTCTCCAAGAGACCCACTTCAGACCTAGGTTCACATACAGACTGAAAGTGAGGGGATGGAAAAAGATATTCCATGCAAATGGAAATCAAAAGAAAGCTGGAGTAGCAATACTCATATCCGATAAAATAGACTTTAAAATAAAGAATGTTACAAGAGACAAGGAAGGTCACTACATGATCAAGGGATCAATCCAAGAAGAAGATATAACAATTATAAATATATATGCACCCAACATAGGAGCACCTCAATACATAAGGCAACTGCTAACAGCTATAAAAGAGGAAATCGACAGTAGCAGAATAATAGTGGGGGACTTTAACACCTCACTTACACCAATGGACAGATCATCCAAACAGAAAATTAATAGAGGAACACAAGCTTAAATGACACAATAGACCAGATAGATTTAATTGATATTTATAGGACATTCCATCCAAAAACAGCAGATTACACTTTCTTCTCAAGTGCGCACAGAACATTCTCCAGGATAGATCACATCCTGGGTCACAAATCAAGCCTCAGTAAATTTAAGAAAATTGAAATCATATCAAACATCTTTTCTGACCATAACGCTATGAGATTTGAAATCAATTACAAGGAAAAAAACAAAAAAACACACAAACACATGGAGGGTAAACAATACGTTATTAAATAGCCAAGAGATCACTGAAGAAATCAAAGAGGAAATCAAAAAATACCTAGAGACAAGTGACAATGAAAACATGACAATCCAAAACCTATGGGATGCAGCAAAAGCAGTTCTAAGAGGGAAGTTTATAGCAACACAATCCTACCTTAAGAAACAACAAACATCTCAAATAAACAATCAAACTTCACACCTGAAGGAACTAGAGAAAGAAGAAAAAACAAAACTTAAATTTAGTAGAAGGAAGGAAATCATAAATATCAGAGCAAAAATAAATGAAATAGAAACAAAAAAACAATATCAAAGATCAATAAAACTAAAAACTGGTTCTTTGAGAAGACAAACAAAATTGATAAACCATTAGCCAGACTCATCAAGAAAAAGAGGAAGAGGACTCAAATCAATAAAATTAGAAATGAAAAAGAAGAAGTTACAACAGACACCGCAGAAATACAAAGCATCCTAAGAGACTACTACAAGCAACTCTATGCCAATAAAATGGACAACCGGGAAGAAATGGACCAATTCTTATAAAGGTATAACCTTCCAACACTGAACCAGGAAGAAATAGAAAATATGAACAGACCAATCACAAGTAATGAAGTTGAAACTGTGATTAAAAATCTTCCAACAAACAAAAGTCCAGGACCAGATGGCTTCACAGGTGAATTCTATCAAACATTTAGAGAAGAGCTAACACCCAACCTTCTCAAACTCTTCCAAAAAATTGCAGAGGAAGGAACACTCTCAAACTCATTCTATGAGGCCACCATCACCCTGATACCCAAACCAGACAAAGATACTACAAAAAAAGAAAATTACAGACCAATACCACTCATGAATATAGATGCAAAAATCCTCAACAAAATACTAGCAAACAGAATCCAACAACACATTAAAAGGATCATACACCATGATCAAGTGGGATTTACTCAAGGGATCCAAGGATTCTTCAATATGCGCAAATCAATCAATGTGATATGCCATTCTGACAAATTGAAGAATAAAAACCATATGATCGTCTCAATCGATGCAGAAAAAGCTTTTGAAAAAATTGAACACCGATTTATGATAAAAACTCTCCAGAAAGTGGGCACAGAGGAAACCTACCTCAACATAATGAAGGCCATATACGACAAACCCACAGCAAACATCATTCTCAGTGGTGAAAAACTGAAAGCATTTCCTCTAAGATCAGGAACAAGACAAGGATGTCCACTCTTGCCACTATTATTCAACATAGTTTTGGAAGTCCTAGCCATGGCAATCAGAGAAGAAAAAGAAATTAAAGGAATCCAAATTGGAAGAGAAGAAGTAAAGCTGTCACTGTTTGCAGATGACATGATACTATACATAGAGAATCCTAAAGATGCCATCAGAAACTTCTAGAGCTAATCAATGAATTTGGTAAAGTTGCAGGATACAAAATTAATGCACAGAAATCTCTTGGGTTCCTATACACTAAAAATGAAAGATCAGAAAGAGAAATTAAGGAAACAATCCCATTCACCATTGCAACAAAAAGAATGAAATACTTACAAAGGTATTTTAAAATACCTGAGGAGGTAAAAGACATGTACTTAGAAAACTAAAGACACTGATGAAAGAAATCAAAGATGACACAAATGGAGAGATATACCATGTTCTTGGATTGGAAGAATCAATTCTGTGAAAATGACTATACTACCCAAAGCAATCTACAGATTTGATGCAATCCCTATCAAATTACCAATGGCTTTTTTTTTACAGAGCTAGAACAAAAAATCTTAAAATTTGTATGGAGACACAAAAGACCCCGAAAAGCCAAAGCAGTCTTGAGGGAAAAAAATGGAGCTGGAGGAATCAGCCTCCCTGACTTCAGACTATACTACAAAGCTACAATAATCAAGGCAGTATGGTACTGGCACAAAAACAGAAATATAGATCAATGGAACAGGATAGAAAGCCCAGAGATAAACCCACACACATATGGTCACCTTATATTTGGCAAAGGAGGCAAGAATATACAGTGGAGAAAAGACAGCCTCTTCAATAAGTGGTGCTGGGAAAACTGGACAGCTACATGTAAAAGAATGAAATTAGAACACTCCCTAACACCATACACAAAAATAAACTCAAAGTGGATTAAAGAACTAAATGTAAGGCCAGACACCATAAAACTCTTAGAAGAAAACATAGGCAGAACACCCTATGACATAAATCACAGCAAGATCCTTTTTGACCCACTTCCTAGAGAAACAGAAATAAAAACAAAAATAAACTTAAGTGAGACCTAATGAAACTTAAAAGCTGTTCCACAGCAAAGGAAACCATAAACAAGACGAAAAGACAACCCTCAGAATGGGAGAAAATATTTGCACATGAATCAATGGACAAAGGATTAATCTCCAAAATATACAAGCAGCTCAAGCATATCAATATCAAAAAAACAAGCAACCCAATCCAAAAATGCGCAGAAGACCTAAATAGACATTTCTCCAAAGAAGATATACAGATTGCCAACAAACACGTGAAAGGATGCTCAACATCACTAACCATTAGAGAAATGCAAATCAAAACCACAATGAGGTATCACCTCACACAGGTCAGAATGGCCATCATCAAAAAATCTACAAACGATAAATGCTGGAGAGGGTGTGCAGAGAAGGGAACCCTCTTGCACTGTTGGTGGGAATGTAAATTGATACAGCCACTATGGAGAACAGTATGGAGGTTCCTTAAAAAACTAAAAAAAGAACTACCAAATGACCCAGCAATCCCACTACTGGGCATATACCCTGAGAAAACCATAATTCAAAATGATACATGTACCCCAAAGTTCACTGCAGCACTATTTACAATAGCCAGGACATGGAACCAACCTAAATGTCCAACGACAGGTGAATGGATAAAGATGTGGTAAATATATACAACGGAATATTACTCAGCCATAAAAAGGAACTAAATTGGGTCATTTGTAGAGACGTGGATGGACCTAGAGTCTGTCATACAGAGGGAAGTAAGTCAGAAAGAGGAAAACAAATATCGTATATTAACACATATATGTGGAATCTAGAAAAACGGTACAAATGAACCGGTTTGCAAGGCAGAGATAGAGACACAGATGTAGAGAACAAACATATTTCCCCAAGGGGGGAAAGTGGGTGGTGGTGGTGGTGGTGGTGGGATGAATTGGGAGATTCGGATTGACATATATACACTAACATGTATAAAATGGATAACGAGTAAGAACCTGCTGTATAAAAAATAATAATAAAATAAAATTCAAAAAACAAAGAGGTGGTAGAGGCTATGGGCTTTGGATTGGTTGGCTTGCATATGAAAATTATGCTTGAAGGCAAGTTGTTTGCTATCTCTGGGAATTAGCAAACCCTGAGAGGGGTTGTCTCTCCCTGGCCAGCAAAGCATCAGATGTCAAAGCGTCATAAAATGTGAAAAACATAAAAGACAGGGAGATATAGGTAACTACAGCCCCTGGGAACTGCCCCATCCCTTGCCCACAGCTTTGTAAGTTTTTTTATTAAAGTCTCCTCCAACTACCCCTGAAGAATGCTCTGTTTCCTGCCAGGGACCTGACTGACACATAAAGAACTGGGTATTTTTTGTGGCCCACAGATGATCCTGATGTGCTGGTTGCTGGCGTAGATGGTTTTTCAGAACCACCTCATGCACGCATGAAGCTGGTAGTGTGCAGAGCCTGCTCAGTTGGTCGGGTTAGGTCTTCACAGTAAGTCGATATGGAAGGAAGACGCGGGGGTGGCTGCAGCGTGCGGCAGCCGGGAATGGACGGGAGCACAGGCTTTGGGGGTATGAGGAGGGGCTCCTGAGGCTTCCCAGGCATCCACTGCAGACCCCAGACCAGCTTCTCCTAGCAGGGTTTTGGATTGGGCAGCTGCTCTCTGAGGTCCCAGGCAGGGCCTTGGGACAGGGGGTGTCTAGGTCCATTGTTCTGAGGGAAGAACTACTTTCAGTGAGAATTCTGTGAGAATCTGGATGATTCCAGGGAGCAGGTGCCCAGGAACACTGGGGACATTTCTCGATTTCCTGCCGAGTGGGGTGGTTCTGTAGCATGAGCCAGGCCTCATCTCTGATCCACATTACGGTGTCCATCCCCTTTCCTGTCTTGCTTTTTCATGTTCTTTTCCACCCTCTGGTCTATTAGGGAGCATAGATTTAGACCTGCCCCATCCTCCTCCCGGCATCTCCTGCTGCTCCGCACTCGGGGCTTGCCATGGATTCTGGATTCTGGATCTGGGTGAGAAGCTGGATCCTTCATGGCCTGGAGGTGCTGCCCAGCTCCTTGTTTTTGGATGATTCTTCTAGGCAGGCTCTAGAGCGAGGAAGACAGTACTAATCGGTGGGCTGGGTTTGCAGGGACCCATAATCACAGGAGCCCAAGCCCTCTCAGCTGGCCCATGGACCCTGGCTCCTGGCTAAAGAAGGATTCAGGGGCAGAGAGAGTGAGGCCAGCTGGGAGCCAAGAGCTCCATAGCAGCTGACCCAGAGGAGGAGGGCACAGGGCCTGGGCTGTCAGCTCAGAGCAGGCTGTAGTCCCGAGGAGGGGCCTGAGGAAGGGCTGAGCCAGAGGTTGATCAACCAGGACTTTCTGTTAATTTATGAGTGTGGCCTGACAGCAGCTGTGTGTTTGTCAGGCAGATGTCTGCACGCTGAACCTCCAGTCTCTGGAAGTGGAGGGGATGAAGTGAAGGGTAAATTTTGAAGTGATTCAGCTGCCTGGAGTGACCACTTGCCCTGTTAGACAAACTGGGGAGGGGGGAATATTTTTAAATGAATGGCCCATATTATGGTGATTCCTATAAGAAAGGCCAGTGAGAGGAGATGCCTAATAAAAATAAAATAAAACCATGTTAGTGTGATGAAAGCCCACTTTGGGCCTCTGCACAGTGAGCTGGCAGGACGAGATGCTTGTGGCCCGTCCCTGCTTCTAGGACTAGAAGGTCCTATCCATCCTAGGACACTCAGGGAAGAATGTGCCCTCTCCTCCCAAGACCCAGCATGCTTATCACCAGTTTCCATCCAATGTGGCCAGGAGATGGGCAGCTTGACTGCTCTGTCGACAAGAGAGGCTCTCTGAAGAGGGCAGCAGATGACAGGACTCTCCAGGTCTATCAGAGATGCTGGCAGACACAGTCGTCGGTCCTGGCTACCTGCCTTGCACTTGGCTCCCCCAGGGGTGCGTGGCTGGGGCCTTTCTCCAGGGTCTTGCGTTACGGAGGACCATCTCCTATTCCTGGAACTGGTGCAGCTTCAGAATTTGGCTTTTAGTCTTCAGCACATGTGTATAGAATGTGTTGAATGTGTAGAATATGGTGGGGCTTATAAAACAAGATTTCAGAGGAAGGATGTGAATACTGCCCAGGCAGACTAGGCTAGGACCAGGGGGGAATGAACAGGAGAGGAACGGAGGGAGCCTACTTCTGGGCAGTGTCTAGAGATAATGAGGGCCTTTCTGATCATGTTTAAGCTGAGAATTTATCCACTTCTGGGCATATACTCAAAGGACTTGAAAGCAGGGACTCGAACATATGTTTGTACACCCATTGTTCATAACGGCATTATTCACAACAGTCAAAAGGTGGAAATAACCCAAGGGTCCATTGAGGTACGAATGGGTAAGTAAAAGGTGGTCTATCCATACAATGGAATATTATTCAGCCTTAAAAAGGAAGGAAATTTCAGCATATGCCACAACATGGGTGAACCTTGAAGACATTACACTAAGTGAAACAAGCCAGTCACAAAAGGACAAACATTGTTTGACCGCATTTATACGAGGTACCTGGAGTAGTCAAACTCATAGAGACAAAAAGTAGAATGGAGGTTGCCGGGGCGGGGGTGGAGGGAGGAATGAGAGTTATTGTTTAAAGGGGACAGAGTTTGTTTTACAAGATGAAAAATTCTGGATGATGTTGATGGTTGCACAACAATGTAAATATACTTAATATCCCCAAACTGTGCGCTTAAAAGTGGTTAGAATGGTAAAATTTATGTTCTGTATATTTTACCACAATAAAAATGTTTTTTAAGTTGGGAATTTATAAATTAAACATCAGGTCCTGTCCCCAAGCACACCTTGGAGGGGTGCCATAGGCTCCATGACCTCTGCACGGCCCTTCCCTCTGAGCTGCCTCCCTGGCCGATAGGACAGGGAGGGGACAGGTCCGTCTGCAGAGGCACCTTGAGATCTGAGGGAGGGTGAGCATTGGTGCTGGTGAGCGCTCAACTCCGCGCCCAGCCCCGCAGTCAGCATCTCCCCCTCACCCGGCACTGCTGGCCACCCCAGTTGCCCAACTCATGGGGGGCAACTGGGGTGGGGGCGTGATGCATGGGGTGAATGAAGTGCAGACACAGTTTTGGAGGCTTTCACGGAGAGGGGGTGGCAGTGTTGGAAACGATCTTTGAAGCTCGAGGCCAAGAACTACAAGGTCTCTCACAGTCAGATAGTACTATTCCACTATTCCTCTACCGCCTTGTCTCTCCCCATTGAGGCCGAGGCCCGGAAAGGATTAAAGTGAGACGATGGGGCTTCCCTGGTGGTGCGGTGGTTGGGAGTCCGCCTGCCGATGCAGGGGACGTGGGTTCGTGCCCCGGTCCGGGAAGATCCCACATGCCACGGAGCGGCTGGGCCCGTGAGCCATGGCCGCTGGGCCTGCGCGTCCAGAGCCTGTGCTCCGCCACGGGAGAGGCCACAACAGTGAGAGGCCCGCGTACCGCAAAAAAAAAAAAAGAAAAAAAAAAAAAAAGTGAGACGATGCTCTCAAGCCCTGAGGGCAGTGCCTGGCCCCCAGGAAGCCGTCAGTAAAGGTGAGTTACACTTGTCCTCGGTATCCTTGCGCTCACGGTCATCTGCACCAGTTTCCCCTCCCCCTCTGAGCTCTGTCCACTTCTTCCCTAAACACACAGCTGCTCCAGCAGTCCCCCACCTTTTCCAGCTCAGCAACTACTCCCAAAATAAAGGGTGCGCACTCCCAGGAGAGGATGTTGTGGGATGCACACCTAGGGCATTAGATAACATCATCTCAACTTTGGAGAATGTTGCCCTGCTCTGGTTCTTTCTGGAGGATGTCGAGGAGAAAGTCTCATGTTTGTGCTGGTGTGTCCTTAACACCTGTCTAACTCTCGCTGACTCTGAGACTCCAGCAAGCTGCAGTGTCTGGTTATAATTTAATAACTTCCTTTCCTTGTATTTATTTTTAGGGTTTCTTTCTATTTTTGGCAAATGGAACTGGTTTTCTATTTACTGTAGTATATAACATTTACTTTTAAAGTAGCTTTTAGTGAAAAAAACCTGAATCAGTTTAAGGAGAAATATTAAATCAGTAATACGAGAAGAAGCATGTGGCTCTGGCAGGAATCGTGAGGGGGGCCTGCAGCGGGGTGCACCCTAGGAGTTTCTACACCTCCTCCAAGTGCTTGCTTAAGTTTTCTCTGACGTCCCACCCCACAAACAAGACAGCGCAAATAGCAGCTGATGTCCATGGCACGTGTCACACTGTATGGAACTTGCATCTTTGTAGGTCTAAAGAATACACTTCCTAAGACAGGGAACAAGGCGGGGCCATTGCTGGGCCCCCAGCCTCCAGCTCAGAGCCGGCCCAGAGCAGACATCAGGGAGTGTTTGTCACTTCAAGGCTGCCGGCTGACAGGGGTGGAAGGGTCTCCTTTCAGGAGCAGGGACCTGTAAGCCCCCGGCGTCTCTGTAAGGCGAGGTCAGCATTACCAGACCTCTCTCTTTCCCAAAGACCCCCTTGGTCCGGGCAGCAGAAACTCCTGTTTGTGACTCTAAAGATGTCAGTTCAGGAAGGGAACAGTGAGTTCCCTGTGAAAGTGAGGTAACTGAAACTCAACTAAAGGACTCCAACTCAGCCTCTAAATCAGGATTAATTTAGTCCACGTCTCAACTCACCTTATTATGCGCTTCCTCAACTTAATCTTATAATAATGACAGTAGTTTTATTCCCACGGCATTTTCTGTTATATATATATTTTTTGCATGTGTTTTTAAATTTATTCTTCAGAATAAGCCCCTGATGGAGGAGGGACTGTTATCCCCATTTTATAGCTGGGAAATCTGAGGCTCTAGCTTGCCCCACTATTGTGCAGCTAGAAAAGGGACACACACTGCCTTCTCCTGATTCCCACACCTGTTCTGCTGCCCCACTCGGCCTGCTGTGTCATCAGCTAACCTTCAGACAAGGCTGCACGCTACCTGGCCTGGGCTGGGGAGGTTAGAGTTGCTCTGACAGCCCCTCTTGGGTAGCAGGAAATATTATGGATCCCATACAGACACACACTCAGTTCCAAATGGACTATGATGGTGGCTCTGACGTTTTCCAGTGTGGCCAAGGGGCAGCAGGTGCAGGGTCACCACCCCCAGCTACAAGGACCCAGGAAACAGCAAACTGTTTGGCCCATGGACTGGCGAGACCCAGAAGCAGGGGACCCTGACACCTGGGCTGGGGACAAGGGTGTGGCCTCGTCACTTACACTCCAGCCCCTGGAAAGCACGAAGCCGGGGGTACCCAGGCCAGTCTCAGTTTTCTGCATCTGTGTTTGGAAGCACTGGGACCCTCAGAGTGATCACACGAAGAAAGGTCAGCTCTTTCTTACGTGGCAGCTATAGAAAAAGAAAAGACAAAACTCAGCTTTAAAAAACAAGCCACTGCAACGGCAAGGACAGTGGCAACAGCTGCTTCTCCTCCCGCTAACGGCCAGCACGCAGGTGTGTCCGCTCATCTGGTCCTCATAGCAGCCCACGAGTCATGTTCATGTTCTATTTTAATGATGTGGAAACAGGCACAGCAAGGGAAGAGATGGAGAGGAGTTTAGAAGGGTGGCCAGGCAGCCCCTGGGGACGGTTGATGACAGTGGTGACTTCATGTGTCGAGTTCAAGTGCCTCTGAGGTTCATCGCTTGGAAGACAGATGAGTGTTACCTTCACTGAGATGGAATCCACAATGGAGCAGCAGGGAGGCCTGAGGAGTGGGTTGATGTGGACGTGTATGAGACTTTCTCCTAGGTTTTCTGGTGTCTTGTTTTCTGATGTATGCACTGCACATGAAGGTCTGGAGTTGATCAGGAAGCTGGACTGTTTCCAAGGTCACCAGGGTCCCCGTGTTAGTCACTGGTTAATATTTAGTATCACACAGAGGGACAAATCCTACATGATCCCATTTATATTAGGAATCTAAAATAGTCAAACTTGTCGAAGCAGAGTGGCATGGTGGCTGCCAGGGGCTAGAGGGAGGGGGAAATGGGGAGGTGATGGCCAAAGGGTGCAGAGTTACAGTTATGCAAGATAAGTAAGTTCGGGCTTCCCTGCTGGCACAGTGGCTAAAAATCCGCCTGCCAATGCAGGGGACATGGGTTTGAGCCCTGGTCTGGGAAGATCCCACATGCCACAGAGCAGCTAAGCCCGTGCACCACAACTGCTGAGCCTGTGCTCTGGAGCCCATGAGCCACAACTACTGAACCCATGCACCACAACTACTGAAGCCTGCATGCCTAGAGCCCGTGCTCTGCAACAAGAGAAGCCACCGCAATGAGAGGCCTGCACACCGCAACGAAGAGTAACCCCTGCTCACCACAACTAGAGAAAGCCTATGTGCAGCAACGAAGACCCAATGCAGCCAAAAATAAATAAAATAAATAAATAAGTAAATATTAAAAAGAAAGATAAGTTCTGGAGATCTACCGCGCCACACAGTGCCTGTGCTCACAATACTGTATGGTATACATTAATTGTGCTAAGAGTGTAGATCTTATGTTTAGTGTTCTTATCACACACACACACAAATAATAATAATAATAATAATAATAATAATAATAATAATAATAATAAAGAGAGCAAGAGGAGACTTTTGGAAGTGATACATCTGTTTATGGCATACATTGTGGTGATGGTTTCATAGATATATACTCACCTCCAAAATCAAGTTTATATGTTAAATATGCACAGCTTTTTGTATGTCATTTATATCTCAAAAAAGTGGTTTTAAAAATATATTTAATACCACAAATCTCCCTACCTTCAGCACTCCAAATCCCTCATAGTACTTACTAGATATCTATTCGGTGTCATCACATTGCCCTCCTCCCCCCATTTCCTGCTAGAATGTGGACTCCACGAGGGCAGGTCTCCCTGCAGCTCTGTTCATTGCTGTGTTCCCAGTGTTAAGGGGCTCAGAACCTGCTAGAATATGCTGTAGGGTCCAGAAAGCACACCCAGGCCAGACCAGGCCTCTTCTCCTGCCCCAGGTGGACCATGTGGGAGCTGTCCCTGTGGGCCAGGCTCAGCCCTGCTGCACAGCAGGCCTGCTGGGAGCCCGGTGTCAGGGGGGTTATCTGCGGCTGTGTGAAGAATGCTTTTAAACCCATGCCTGGGTTCCTGACCTTCTGAGAGAGAAAACAGATGCATTGTTTAACCCCTTCTTGCATGAGAGGATCCCCATCATCTGGGGTTTTAGGAAGTGGGGTCAAGCTAGAGAATCTCTGGCCCTTGGGCCCCAAGGGTTAACAGGAGCCTGGTGTTCCCAGGACCTGAATCTTGTAAGTCCCAGAGCTCTCAGCAGGATCTCTGAAGCCCAGCCTCCTCAGAAGCTCACCGCCTGTCAGGGTCCTGAATAACAGAAGGCAATGCTTATCTCCCGAGGGGTTCCAGGTACACATTGTGTGAGGTCGTGAAGGTACAAGTGATGTTTTCTTTTTTTTTTTTAGTTTTTATTGGGGTATAGTTGATTTACAATGTTGTGTTAGTTTCAGATGTACAGCAAAGTGAATCAGTTATACATATACATATATCCACTTTTTTTAGTTTCTTTTCCATACAGACCATTACAGAGTATTGAGTCGAGTTCCCTGTGCTATGCAGTAGGTCCTTATTAGTTATCTGTTTTATATATAATAGTGTGTGTATGTCAATCCCAGTCTCCCAAATGATCCCTCCCCCCACTTCCTTAGCCCCTGGTAACCATAAGTTTGTTTTCTACATCTGTGACTCTACTTCTGTTTTGTAAATAAGTTCATTGGTACCCTTTTTTAGATTCCACATATAAGCAATATCATATGATATTTGTCTTTCTGTGTCTGACTTATTTAACTCAGTATGACAATCTCTAGGTCCATCCATGTTGCTGCAAATGGCATTATTTTGTTCTTTTTATGGCTGAGTAATATTCCATTGTATATATGTACCACATCTTCTTTATCCATTCTGCTGTTGATGGACATTTAGGTTGCTTCAATGTCCTGGCTATTGTAAGGAAGTCATGTTTTCTTTTGCCACCGGGAGGTCAGGAGCACTCCATAAGACCTGTTATCTGGGCTTTGGATATGCTTTCCAAATCTAATTAACTTTTAGTGCTCTATTCAAAGTCACTTCTTCACTCATGTTAACAATAATGCATTAAATATGTGGCCCATGCTGTCATTTATGAAGCATTTTCACAGGGAAAATGCAACACATGGTGTTTTGGAAGGAGATTGAGCTTAGAGCTGAAGACTTCTCTTCAAGTACAGGCGCTGCTGTGTGACCTTGGTCAACTCTCTTAACCTCTCTGAGCTATGCTTCCTTGTCTACAAAACTTGCTGCACGGAGTTGCTATAAAGCCTTGGTCACATGGGGGATCTACAGGACATGCTGTTTTTAAAGCATTTGCAGTATAAGTTTAAAAATATAGGAGATGTCCCTTAAAAATCACACTTTCCATGTTCTTTAATAAGTAGGAAGCTCTAGCAGCACAGCTGGCACTCCTGCATTTTCACAGTTAAGGCTGAGTGACAGCCAAAGCCTTCACATGTAACCCAGGAGGGACAGTGCCTTATAGTGATGTGCTATAACCACGTTACACTGAGGAGAAGATACATACTGTTTCTAAAAGGGGTACATCATCGTGGAAGCAACCCAAGTGTCCATCAGCGGATAAATGGATAAAATATGGTCTGTACATACAGTGGAATATTATTCAGCCTTAAAAAGAAGGAAATTCTGACACATGCTACAACACAGATGAACCTTCAGGACAGTATGTTAAGTGAAATAAGCCAGACATAAAAAGACCAATATCATATGATTCCACTTATATGAGGTACTTGGAGTTGTCAAATTCATAGAGACAGAAAGTAGAATGGTGGTTTCCAGTGGCTGGGGGAGGGGCAAAGGGGAGTTACTGCTTAATGGGTAAGGAGTTTCACTTTGGGATGATGAAAAAGTTCTGGAGATGGATGGTGGTGACGGTTGCAAAACAGTGTAAATGTACCTAATGCCACTGAGCTGTGCACTTAAAATGGTTAAGATGGTCAATTTTATGTTATGTGTATGTTACCAAAATAGAAGGCAGGGGAATACTTGAGCATGATTTGGTAAGTGATGCCCACAGACTGGGGCATCAATTTCAGCCCCTCAGCCTGCACCCTTGCCCACGCCAGTCATTGGAAACCCCATGAAGCTAGAGACATGCTTCTCTCCCTGACCTCTCCCTAACCAGGCTGGTTTCCCGAAGAGGGGAGGCCTCCTGGTATTTACGCCACATGGCCCAGGCAGGCCAAAGGGCCCGTACCTGCACAGTGTCCGAGGCTGCAAGGGAAGGACCAGATGTTTGAGCTCTTCCTTGTTTATAAACGAAATGTCTGTTCAGATCCAGACCCTCTGTGTTTACACAACAGAAAGGGCTGGGGGTGGCTGTGCACATTTGGGAAGCATCCCTGGGTAAGGGCTCTCGGGGGCTCACCGCTCCCCTCTTAGCCCTGGAGCCTTATGGAAGTTCATTACCTTCTCTTACCTGTTTCCTCATCAGTAAAACAGAGAAACTAACAATGCCCAGCTCGGAGGGCCCCCTCTCAGGGAATGTCTGCAAAGCACTCAGAACAGTGCAGGCGGCAGCAAGCTCTCAGTGTGTGTTTATTAGCGTTATTCTCCTCCCTCTTTTCCTGACTTTTTTCCCTTCTTGTTTCTGCTGCCTTTTTCCAAACACAGTTTTACTCAGCCTCCAGCAACAGCTCGAGAAAAGAAAGCCAAATCCACGGACATCTTGGGCTCTCTGAGAAAATAAACTCATCTCCACGCATTTAATGAAAAGCAGATTTTTTGAAAACACTTAAAATTCAGAATGTTTGTTATTCTCTGGTGATACATAAAGAAATCTGTCTTTCACTCACATATTACCTAGCCTGCTGTAAAAAACCCTTGTCGTGGCTAAAAGGTGTGCAGCTCTCAAAATCACTGGAATCCCAAAGCAAAACAGCCCATTAGGGCTGCTAAAGTTCAATTACACTTAAAAAAATATTTCCCTTTATTTAGCTGTGCAGTGAGGCGTGAAATTGCACCTAACCATCCACTTACTAGGCCCTTTGAACATTTCACCCTCCCCAGCATTTGGGCAAGGTACACGGTACCAGCCTTCAGCTGGTTCTGCTTTGCTAATTATTCCAAATAAATAGCAAATGCTCCTTCCTTTTTCTCTCCTTTTTCTGCAGTTGTCTGCTGTTCATAAATGCTCACTAATTTTCATACCAATTTCCATTTTGGCTCTAGTTCTGAAGAGGGATCCATGGGGACAATTGTTAATGAAAAATCTGGGAAATTTGATTTGGGAACCATTCTTTTTATACAAGCATTTAATTGTTGAAAGGATCTGACGTGTAATTTGTAGTTAAATTTGTTAAATCCTGGAAGGTTTCGATTTTTGTGTGTTTTTGTTGTTGCAGTAATGCAGTCAAAATTAAGTTAAAATATTTCCAACTTTGTGTTTGGCCTGGTTTTGTATTTTCATCAGCTGTTATGGATGGGGAATATTGAATAGCCCAACAATAGTAATTTAGGGATTTCAGAGCTCGATGGGGATGATTAATAGAAACCTGAAGCTCTTAACATAATATTTTGTTAAAAATGTTTCCTCTTATTTTGCCTGATTTAATACAGATTCTTCTCTTTTGTTCTTTATTTCTTTAAATGACTGAAATAAGTTAAATGCATACAGGTTTATCTTAGCCTCAAATGCAAAGATAAAAGGAATCAATATGAAAAGCTCCCTGTAAGTTATATCAATGACAGAAAAATGTTGAATTTTCATTACTGACCCGGGTAAATGCCTCAGCTGCTTTTGTTTAAAAGCTGTGTTGGGAATTGGGCCTGATTGCTGGGGAAAAAACCTCTGACTTAACCTCTTGGAGACACAATGCCATCTGTGAAATGGTAGTAATAAAACAAGAGTTAAATTATGTGGAAATGTTTACCATGCATGGCACAGAGCAAGTGTTGAATATATGGCTGCTTTTATCATAATTTCTTCCAAAATGTTGAATAAGCTCCTACTATTTGCCAGGAGCTATGCTAGGGGCCAAGAATGCGGTGCTGAGCGATTCAAAACCAAATTTGCAGGACTGTGATTGCTTGGGCAGAAACTTTTGGAGCAGCTTTTTCAAATACAGCTTGTCCATGTCTCCCCCTGACGTTTTACCTGAAGTCCTGTCTTGAACTGGTGTAGAATTCTCTGTGTGTGTTTTCTAATGTTTTCTCTCTGTGTTGCACTCCTGTTATATTGAATAGGAAAAAAGTACAACAGTTGTCCCTAGTACTTATTGAGATCACACGGTATGGTTGCCGAGACTGCTTCATACTCATTCCCTCATTTCTTCCTCTCACAAACTCCCTATGAGGAAAATACTGTTGTCTTCCTCGAGTTACAGAAGAGGAAACCAAGGCCCAGAGAGATGAGGCAAATTGCCCAAGGTCACAGAGCTTGAAGGAACTTCTGGATGGGGCACCTCTGTATAAACTGTTGCAGGTTGGCTACCCCGGTCTCTCCAAAGTAGAGAAATTCTTTAAAATATCCAAAAACATTCCCACAGTGTCCAAGCTACTAAAAATTGCTTCTGTATTTCCAGAGAGCAATATTCATTCACCTTGCCACCGAGTAGCCCTTGCCTGGGCAGAATCGCCTTGTGGTTATCCAGGCCCAGCACCTGCTCAAGCCCAGTTGGGGAAAGCAGGAGGTACAGGGCGGTGGCAGGTCCCTTGGCCCCCTCCACCCCGACCCTCTTCTCTGCACTGGGAGGTGGGCCAGCTTTGCCACTGCCGCCCCTTGTGGTGTAAAGCCATTATAGTCAGGAGAGGTGACCAGGAGATGGCTTGCCCAATTCTCAACAGTGACCAGCCTGGAAACACACGCTGCAGCTCTCTGGAGTGTCCTTTTGGCTGTATTGTCAGGGAAAATGACCTGCTCCCTAGGGGAAAGGCAGCATCAGGAATTCAGTTCCTGGGCTGCAGCCAGTTCCCATCTCTGCACAATCACACAGAAGACACCTGGCCCTGCTACCAAAACTGCGAAGTGGCTTGTTTCTGCTCCCCGGCCTTCGTTAGAGAAGGGCTCTCTTAAAGGTGGTGCCACCATCCAGACTTTCCCATGGGAATTTCTCCTGTTTATTTCCTTAAGTTAAAAAAAAAAAAGTGCTGGTATGAAATGAGATGCCCCACCCACAGGCCCCCAAAGCTCAAATATCACAAAATAGGGGGAGGGGACCCAGGAGATCTTGGGTATCCGTCTTTCCTCCTCCAGTGGACTGCAAACATATCAGCAAGGTCTGGGACTTATGTTTTTTTCCCTCCATATGTCCTAAAAACGTATGGTTGGTAAAGTTGATAAGACCTTTTTAAAAATGTGAAGGACAAAAAATATATACATTTGTTTTTCCCATGGGAGCAGGTATAAGGCAAGAAAAAGAAAGAAAATGGGTTTTATGGGTATGTCCATTTCCATTGGAACACAAGGCAGCTCGGTAGGGGGTAGATATTTGTTAGACTAGATGATGGAGCATTTTGGAAACTAGACTTTCTCAACACTTTGAATCTTAAAGTGGGGAGACATACACAATGAACATCCTTTACTGTGTCACCCTCTCATAGAGCCTCTTCTGAAAGCCCAAATTATGTCTCCTAGTTGGAATTAGCAGGTTATTGGGATTGTTTTTTTCACTTGACAGAACTTTCCTTACAGGTTTTGTGTGTGTTGGCATAGACCCCATGCCCATCATGACTAATGGTCATGGGACTACTGCCTGGTACTGCTCTGTCCCTGTGGGCTGTGGACTGCTGTTGGGCCCTAGGCCAGGGCCAGCTCTCCCCTACAGGGAGGGGCACTACTGTGCCCATCTTTGCAAAGGATTTTTTTCTGCTCTTTCCCTTGAGGTAAAAAATGATGGGCTCTGTAAAGCCTTCTCGGCCTGAGAAAGGTGCTTCTGTATTAGGTCTACTGTACAATGTTTATTTTATTAAGCTTGGGGATTCTCTTTCTGCACAGGGAAAGTCTCTGGGTTCATGGCAGTTCCAGTGGCTGTTGGAAATGATTAGGCCAAAGCAGAAATAAACACCCTATGAACATAATAACTTGACTTTCCCAGATAAATTCCAAGTTAAATGCTTTTTAAAATATATTTCTGTAATTATAAAGTAAGGCCTACTAACTGCAGAAAACTGAAAATACAAAGAAGGCAGTAAAAACCACCCATTACACCACTATAAAGAGAGAACACTTGTTATTAACATTATGTTGAATTTTTTTCTTTTTGCCTCTGAATTCTTTATGTGTGCTAACACTCTGTATTAGTTTTGTAGCTTTTTCCATCATTGCCATATCATGAGCATTTCTCCATGTCATTAAATTGTTTTGAGAAAAATCTCGTTTTAAATGTTTCCTAAATCTTTTATTTTAGAAAATTTCAAACATTTTACAGATGTAGAGAGAATAGTATGAACCCCCAGGTACCAATCCGTTGGTTTCGGCTATCATCAAATCATAACCAGTCTTGTTTCATCTAGACCTATGAACCACTTGGAGTATTTGGAAACAAACTGCAGACATCACTTCATTTTTTGGGTATCTTGGTATAAATATTTAAAATTCAAAGGCATTTTTAAAACACATAACCAAAATACTATTCATTACACCTAAAAAATTTTAGAGTTAAAAAATGCTTAATACCAGGGCTTCCCTGGTGGTGCAGTGGTTGAGAGTCCGCCTGCCAATGCAGGGGACACGGGTTCGTGCCCTGGTCCAGGAAGATCCCACATGCCGCGGAGCAGCTAGGCCCGTGAGCCATGGCTGCTGAGCCTGCGCGTCCGGAGCCTGTGCTCCACAACGGGAGAGGCCACAACAGTGAGAGGCCCGCGTACTGAAAAAAAAAAAAAAAAAAAAAGCTTAATACCAATTAAATATCCAGTTGGTGTTCAAGTTTCCACAATTATTTCATAATTTTTTAACAGTCTGAATCAGGATCCAAATAAGGTTCATCTATTGTAATTGGTTGATGAGTCTAAGTCTCTTTTAGCCTATAGGATGTGTCTCCTCATTCATTTATTCCTTGCAATTTATTTATTGAAGAAACTGGTCATTTGTCCTGCAGAGTTTCCCACAGTCTGGATTTTGATGATTGCATTCCTGCTGTGTCATTTAATATGTTCTTTTGCCTCTGTATTTCCTGTAAATTAACGGGTAGAGCTAGAGGCTTGATAGGGTTCGGGTTTGGTTTTGGGTAAGAATACTTCCTAAGTGGTAGTGTGTGCTCCCACCAGGAAGCACAGGGTGAATGTGTTGCTTTTATGATGTGAACAGCCATTGGTGATTATTGCCCAGATCCATTATCTTATTAGGGATTTGTAAAATGGTGATATTCTAGTCCTGCTATTCTTCTTTGTTTATTATCCAGAATACTTATATGAAGACACTGTTCAATTACTCTGTGGTAGAGTTCACTTAAGAACAGCAGGATTTTTTTTTTCAATTATTTACCAGTTTTCAAAATAGTGACTTGGTTCCTTAGCATCCTCCAAAGGTGACCACTGAATTTTATTTTCAGTACCATTATGACCACATGCATTCAAACATATTTGGTGTATTTTAATCCATTGCAGTTATTTTTATTGATGCTTGAAGGGACCCATCTTTAGTCAGTGGGAACCTCTTCAACTTGAGTCATGAGTCCTTTTGATATGACCCTTGTAGTTTCTGACAGTTCTTTGCTCTTACTATGACTATGTCCAGACTCATCTTATATATTCCTTTAATTAGGAAATATATAGAGACCATAATCTGGGCATTGCGGGTACCTGTTGGTTAGTCGTTTCTTTTTAGGCCTTGTCAGCAGACAGAACTTGAAAATGTTTATCTGTTTCTAAGATAGAATGTATCCTGAACACATGCTGCTAATTCCAATTTAAATTCAAGACTACAGGGTTGTATTTATTTAAATTTATTTTTTATTGAGGTAACATTGATTTATAACATTATATAAGTTTTATGTGTGCATTATATTTCTACTTCGGTGTACACTACAGTGTGCTCGCCACCAACAGTTTAGTCACCGTGTCACCGTACAATTCATCTCTTTACCCATTTTGCCCTCCCACTTACCTTCCCCTGTGGTAACCACTACTCTGTTCTCTGTATCTACATGTTTGTTTTTGTTTGTTCATTTATTTTGGTTTTGTTTGTTTATTAATATCTTTTTCTTATGCTGAAAATCCTGCCTCTCAACAATACATGCCAAATTCATTTGATTATCCTATGATACACATGCAAGTACACATGCAATACATACACATACAACAGTCTCAGAATAAGTGTCACACTGACTTCAACAATAGGATTACCAAACACAATTTTTTTTAGCATTTCCTTTGGTCCTTCAGGAAAGCCTTTTTGATGGGGACATGACATGATGTAGAAGTTTCTATACTTGTGGGCATTAAGCTTGCCTTCAAATTATTGCTGTTATAAAGAATTCTGTGGGCTTCCCTGGTAGCACAGTGGTTGGGAGTCCGCCTGCCGATGCAGGGGACACAGGTTCGTGCCCCGGTCGGGGAAGATCCCACATGCCGTGGAGCGGCTGGGCCCGTGAGCCATGCCGCTGAGCCTGTGCGTCCGGACGGAGCCTGCACTCCGCAACGGGAGAGGCCACAACGGTGAGAGGCCCGCGTACCACAAAAAAAAAAAAAAAAAAGAACTGATTAGAAACAAAAGACAAAGGCAAGGATGTTTATCACAGAATTTTTTTTTTTTTTTGCGGTACGCGGGCCTCTCACCGTTTTGGCTTCTCCCGTTGCGGAGCGGAGGCTCCGGACGCACAGGCTCAGCGGCATGGCTCACGGGCCCAGCCGCTCCGCGGCATGTGGGATCTTCCCCGACCGGGGAATGAACCCGTGTCCCCTGCATCGGCAGGCGGACTCCCAACCACTGCGCTACCAGGGAAGCCCCCAGGGAAGCCCCCAGGGAAGCCCTCAGGGAAGCCCTCAGGGAAGCCCTCAGGGAAGCCCTCTAATCAGTTCTTCAGGCCAGACTTCTAGGAGTGAAGTGAGACAGTCAGAAGTGGTGGACGTGTCTAAGCCCCCCACACATAGTACCCAGTGCCTTTTTCAGAACCAGCTGTGCTTGGAAGGACCTGCATCCCTGCACCTTGATCAGCATTTTCCATTACTATTAATAATAACTAATATTATTATGTTACCAAACAGATTCAACACAGGGTGCCTCGTGATTAATGTTTTTTTAAATTATTATCAGTCATATGTTTATTGCACAGTTGTAGTTCTATTTTGAATTGTCTTTGGGGTGAGAAGTCCAGTTTTAGTGTTTTTTTCCTACTGATTTGCAAGATATTTTTAATATGTTAAGGACAACAATCCTTTGTTATGTTTGTTGCAAATGTTTTTCTCACTTGGCATTTGACTTTCAATTTTATGGGGAGGTTTGATGTATAAAAGTAGAAAATTTTAGAGTAATCAAATTTGTTGACTGTTTCATTGCTTTTATGCTTAGAGTCCCACCTGATATCAGTTAAATGCTTACCTCTTTCCTTCAAGTTTATACACTGTTTCATGTATTTTTCCACCTTTATTGCTTCTTTCCCCTTATTACAAAAGGAATACATGTTTACTATAGAATTATAAAAGCTTATGGGAGATATGGAAGTCTTCATTTATTTTTATACTTAACTATTTTTTTAATCTGTAATTTATTATGGTACACAGTGTGAGGAGAATATCTGACTTGAGGATCTTCCCAATAACTAGTTATCCCAAAACCATTTGCTTAGCGATCTGTTTTTCTCTTGAATTGTACAAGAAATTATTTGGTACATAAGCATCTTTTTTCCAAAATCTGTACCAGTTCCAATTTGTTTTAATTCATGTGGTTATGTAATAGTCCTTAACAACTCAAGGTACTTTCTTGTTATATTTCTTTTTCAAAAATGCCTTAGCCAGTTCTTATCTGTTTATTCTTCTAAATATACATGAGAATTATTTTGTCAAATTATACCAATAATGATCGGAATGGCTTTAAATGGAGTTTGGACTTTCTCCTGATGGGTGTGCTGAACCGAGGCAAGTTTCAGACAAGGGAGTGATGTGTTGGGGTCTGTGTTTCCCATGGCTCCTCCAATCTGACACCATGTGAGGCATGGGTAGAAGATGCTACAGCTTTCCAGGAGAAAGATGCTAGAGTCTCTGGCTGGAATGTCACAGGAGAAGTACCTTAAAGAGATAGTAAGGAGAGGGATGACACTGTGCTTGGGTATGAAGACTGGAGCAGAAGGGAATCTAGGATGACCCCTTAGTCTCCCATTTGGTCAACTGGGGTAGATCATGGTGCTTTTCACCAAGATAGGATTAATGGCTCTAAGGTTCTGTGCTTTTGTGACTTGAGAAAAAATGGTCTCTGTGCTCTGGGCATACGTATGTGCTAGTGTTTATCCAGATGGTGAAGTGTTATTATTCTTTTCACATAGGAGGAACTGAGGCTCACATCGGGGAATGACTTACCCTGGTCACACAGGGTGTGCATGGTGGCCCTGAGATTCACAACCTATTGTATCTGCCAAAGCTGGGGCTGATCCTCACACACACGGTGACCATTGCCTGGCCCCTCTCACCATCACTCTGTGCCAGACTCTCTTTTCCCCAAAGAGACCCTGAGCAGAAAAGGTCTAGGGCAAGCCCTTGGTCTTCTTTGTCACCCTTACATTGGTGGACTCAGTAAAGGATTGCTCAGTGCTGAATTGTGTTCCCCCAAAAGATTTCTTGAAGTCCTAACCCTCACTACTTCAGAATGTGACCTGATTTAGAAACAGGTTCATTGCCGATGTGATTAGTTAAGATGAGGTCATATTGGAGTAGGGTGGACCCTTAGTCCACTATGACTAATGTCCTTCTAAGAAGAGAGACAACGATGTGAAGACAGACACAGGGAGAATGCCCTGTGATGACAGAGGCAGAGGCTGGAGTGATTCCCGCCTTCATAGGAGGGAGGATGTGTTGTCTATAGTTATCACATGAGTTGGGAAGAAGAAAGGGAATTCCTGTTGCTGAGCCCCTGCTGGGAGCCAGCTCCTTAACCCTTAACAAGTTTGCTCATCTGAGCCTCACCATTCTGTAAAAAGGATATTATTATCTCCATTTCACAGAGGAGGAAACTGAGGCCCACAGACATGAAATGTCTTGCCCAAAGACTTCAGCCTTCTTCTCCTTCCTGGCTATACCCAGCTGAGTACCCCTGCCCACTTGTCATTGCTTGGGGGTGTGGGGATCCTGCTCTTGGACACGTTTTTTGGCGGACAGCATGCAGGCCTATGGGCTAGGTAACCATAAGATAACCATAAAGAAAGTGGCCATTTGTTCACTTTTTGATTTGAGCTGCCTTTTTTTTTTAATGAAAGCTTCTTTATTTATTTATTTATTTTTCGCTGTATTGGGTCTTCGTTTCTGTGCAAGGGCGAGCGGCGACCACTCTTCATCGCGGTGCACGGGCCTCTCACTGTCGCGGCCTCTCTTGTTGCAGAGCACAAGCTCCAGACGCGCAGGCTCAGTAGTTGTGGCTCACGGGCCTAGTTGCTCCGCGGCATGTGGGATCTTCCCAGACCAGGGCTTGAACCCGTGTCCCCTGCATTGGCAGGCAGATTCTCAACCACTGCGCCACCAGGGAAGCACTGAGCTGCTTTTTGTAGGCTTTTAAATTTAGAAACTGGTTTGAATGAAGTACTATCATGAGCTTTTTTATTTCATGTCAGTAATTCTCAAACATTGCCTGGGTTTGTTAACCCAGTATTTGAGGTGGGATGGAGGTGGGGGGAGAAGCAGGGAGGCAGGGCTGCGTGTTAAAAAAAAAAAAAAAGTCCTTTCAACTTCATCTGTGATCACTTTTCAGGGCTGTTACTTAACTACCCAAATGTTGAGTTTGAATGTAATAATTACTGTGTTCCATTTTGTGCAGAGAGAAAGAAGGCTTGCAAAGACAAAGATAAATATCTCTTTATTCTGAGAGTGTGATATTTGAACGCTGTGAAATGACTTTATTCTATAGTGACCTGGCCACAAATAATACCTATACCCCTGTTCCTAAATGGAAGCTCCTGGAATATTGGGGATGATTTTTTTTCTTTTATTTTAATATCTCTAGTTCAGCACAGGCATGACATAGAGGGGGCTTGGAGAGTCAGTATGGAATCATGGTGAAAAGCAAGACAGACTCCCTCGGTTTAAATCCCTACTCTGTCACTACTAGAGAAAAAGTAGGTGGCTTTGGGCAAATCATTTCCCTTCACTGTGTCTCAGTCTCATTATCTGTGAAATGGGAATAAAATCCATCTTTGCTTTTGTCTTCATCATGGCAAATTAGTTGATTGAACAAATGAACTGGCCCCTAATAAGTAAACTGTGGACCAGTCTTAAGAATCCTACTAACTCAGGGCTTCCCTGATGGCATAGTGGTTAGGAATCTGCCTGCCAATGCAGGGAACATGGGTTCAAACCCTGGTCCGGGAAGATCCCACATGCCGCGGAGCAACTAATCCCGTACGCCTCAACTACTGAGCCTGTGCTCTAGAGCCCGTGAGCCACAACTACTAGCCTGTGTGCCACAACTACTGAAGCCCGCATGCCTAGAACCCATGCTCCACAACAAGAGAAGCCACCGCAATGAGAAGCCCTCGCACCACAACGAAGAGTAGCCCCGGCTCACCACAACTAGAGAAAGCCTGTGCGCAGCAACGAAGACCCAATGCAGCCACAGATAGATAAATAAATAAATAATACACACAAAAAAAGAATCCTACTAGCTCTGTGCTCTGGGATTCTATCAAAGTTGAAAATTTTTAATTAAGGGTCACATTTCATGTCCAGCTGGAGCTTGGGTGCTTAAGGATGAATATTGCAGTTAACAGCTACAATTGAGCAAAATTCCAGATCCACATTACAGTCTCCCCACAGCATTTATAACAGCACCAGGTACATAGGAAGTACCCAGAAAGTGAGTGGTTCAGTGAGATAAGAAGCAAAGTACTACAACATGTTTGTTTTTTAATGGCTGAAAAAATTTAGTAGGTAATCCACTCACATGGTCAGAAAATGCTGAGGTATGTAGGGTGTACTGTGTACAGTGTTGCCCAGATGTGCAGTTATCTTCCCCACAGAACACTGGTGCTTTAGTTTATTTTTTATCCCTCCAAAGGTATTTTATACATATAAAAGCATATGTTTGTGTGTGTATCTCTTTTTCCCACTTTTGTACAACATGCGAACACGTAGCACATGCAGCTCTGCACCTGTTTCCTTCACTTAAGAATACATATTGGAGATATTTCCCTATTAGTTTATAAAGAGTTTCCTCATTCATTTTTCTAGCTGTATGGTATTCCTTTGCATGAATGTGCCCTAGTTTCTTTAGCCAGTCTCCTGCTCATAGACATTTAGGTGTGTCTACTTTCTTGCCTTTGCAAAAAATACCATGGAATAAATTCATGTATCCATCATTTCCCATACAGATAATACATCCATCTGACCAATTCTAGTGGAAATCATGGGTCAAGGACACACACATTGCTAATTTTGCTGGATGTTAACAAATTGCGTATTATTAAGGTTGCATCATTTTACACTCCTGCCTGGTTTTACCCTCACTTCAGTGTGTTATCTGTGTGCTGTGGTTCTGGGCCATTCTCATGGGTAAAAAAATAGTATCTCAGAGAAGTTTTAATTTCCAGCACTCTTATGAGAGAGGTTGGGTATCATTTCCTTTTTGTAAATTGTGTCATTGTAGCTTTTGTTTCTATTAGGTTATTGGGCTTTTTTCTAACAATTTGTAGGAGCTCTTTATGGATGAGGGAAATAAGCTCTTTGTTAAATGAGCTGAATATATTTCTTCCCTGTGTGTCATTGGTCTTTTGATTTTGCTTATGGTAGTGTTTCGGTCTGCAGGCATTCTTATTTTTATATACAGTTGTCCTCCTTTATCCCCAGGTTTTCTTTACATGGTTTCAGTTACCTGAGGACAACTGTAGTACAAAAATATTAAATGGAAAATTCCAGAAATAAACAATTCATAAGTTTTCATTGTGTGCCACTGTGAATAGCATGATGAAATCTTACACTGTACCTCTCCATCCCGCCGAGGACATGAATCATCCCTCTGTCCAGCGTATCCTGCCCATTAGTCACTCAGTAGCCACTTATCAGATCAGATCTCAGTATCACAGTGCTTGTGTTTAAGTAACCCTTATTTTACTTAATAATGGCCACAAAGTGCAAGAGTAGTGGTGCTGATAATTTAGATACACCAAAGAATAATCATAAAGTACTTCCTTTAAGTGAAAAGGTGAAAAGTTCTCAACTTAATAAGGAAAGCAAAACATTGTATGATTGTACGCTGAGGTTGCGGAGATCTACAGTAAGAACGAATCTTCTATCTGTGAAATTGTGAAGAAGGGAAAGGAAATTGTGCTAGTTCTGCTGTTGCACTTCAAACTGCAAAAGTTATGGCCACAGTGTGTGATAAATGCTTAGTTTAAGATGGAAAAGGCATTAAATTTGTACATTAAGATATTTTGAGAGAGAAAGAGACCACATTCACATAACTTTCATTACAGTAATTGTATGTAATTGTTCTATTTTATTATGAGTTATTGTTAATTTCTTTTATGCCTAATTCATAAATTAAACTTTATCATATATGTATGTATAGGAAAAAAATATGGATATATGGTTTGGTATTATCCTAGGTTTCAGGCACCCACTGTGGGCCTTGAAATGTATCCCCCATTATAAGGGAGGGACTATTGTAGTACATTTTATCAATTCTATTTTTTCTATTCGTGTGTCAATGCCACACTTAATTATCAGGACTTTATTATACATTTTAATATATGGTGGGGCTAATCCTGCCTTATTACTCTTCTTTTTTTTAATTTATTTATTTATTTTTGGCTGTGTTGGGTCTTCGTTTCTGTGCGAGGGCTTTCTCTAGTTGCGGCAAGCGGGGACCACTCTTCATCGCGGTGCGCGGGCCTCTCACTATTGCGGCCTCTCTTGTTGTGGAGTTGTGGCTCATGGACCTAGTTGCTCCGTGGCATGTGGGCTCTTCCCAGACCAGGTCTCGAACCCGTGTCCCCTGCATTGGCAGGCAGATTCTCAACCACTGCGCCACCATGGAAGCCCTACTCTTCTTTTAAAGTTTGTCCTGGTCAGTCTTGCATGTTTAGCTTTCCATAGGAACTTTAGAATAAGTTTACCTAGTTCAAAGAAACATCCTGCTGGTATTCTTGTGTGTGTGTGAATTGTGTTAAATTTACAGATCAACACAGGAAGAACTGACGTCTTTATGATGTTGAGTTTTTCTGTCCAAGAATGTGGTGTGCTCTGTAGTGGTTCAAGTCTTCTTTTGCATCTCTTAAAAGATTTAAGCTTTTTCATGTACATATTGTAAATTTCCTGTTAAATCTATTTCTATGCATCTTGTATTTTAGAATAGGATAGAATAGAATTAAGATCTTTTCTTTCATTATATCTTATAACTTGGTTATCATTTTAATATAGGAAAGCTATTTATTTTATATTAACTTTCTGTGTCACCATATTACTGAATTCTTTCATTGTTTCTGATTCTCTTGAGATTTCTAGAAAACTCAGATAGTGAAGGAAAATAAATAACAATTGTACTGATTTAACAAGAAATTTGGGAATTAAGTGAACTGATGTTTCTCCTTTGGGAGATTGTATCTTGAAAATACCAATTCTTAAAACATAAATAGTTGTTCAATAGATTTAATGTTTTCCTTTTTTTCTTCTTCTTAATAGAAAACCTTGCTTTGAAAACAAAGTCAATGTAATAAAAGTTGAAATTTTAGTGTTGACAGGATTTAGTTTTAATAAAATAAAGATCTATAATTCCTTATGTTATTTGTGCTCAGAAAGTTTGACTTCAGAAGTAGATGTCCTTAAAAATAATCTGGTAGAGAGAAAAAGTACCTAACTTAGAGCAAGTACCCAGCACAGGGTAATGGGAGGAGCCTGAAATCGAAAGTTCAAAGACTTGAGTTCAAGCCCTGGCTCTGTCACCAGTTCATTGTGATGTTGTCCACCTCCTTGGGCCTCAGTTTCCTGATCTATAAAATAGGACTGATGATAACTACCTAACAGGGTTGTTGTGAGGGATCAAATAAGGTCATGCATATTGAGAGCACCTAGCACATTGCATGGCACATGGGTTTTATACAACAAATGGTGGCTATTATTATTAATATATCTGTTAATTTAAGGCACCCTTGGTGTGTTAAGATACAGATCAGGCTACTATAACATACACTCCTAAATACTATAGTTAAGCAGATAGAAATGTGTTTTCCACTTGTGTAACAGTACAAGCACTGGTATAGTTGCTCCGAGGTATTGGACACACAGGTTCCCAGTGTTCTGTGGCTCTACTATTCTCAACACGTAGTGTCATCCCATGGTCCCAGAAGGCTGCTGCAGTGCTCACCATTGCCTGATCCCTCAGCCTGCAGGAAGTAAGAAAGAGAAGGCAGGGTGCACACACCTTCTCTTTAAGATCACGCCCAGGAAGCTGCTCACATCACTTCTACTCATGTGCCATTGGCCATAAACTAGTCACATGGCCACTCCTAACTGCAAGGGAAACTGGGAAAGGTAGGGTTTATGCCCTTCTAAAATGAACATTAGGGGCAACTAACAATTGGAGCCATAATTGGTATATGAAAATGACACTTCCCACATACCACCAGATGTCCCTGTATCTGAGCCCGTTTGTGACCCACCTGGTGTGGGGGGGGTGTTGCAGGTGCAGGAGGGGCTCAGGATCTGGTATTATGTCTTATTTAACTGTAGGGTCATGAGGGTATGCAATTACCATATCCAGATCAGCCTTGCTCATTCTCTGGGACTTGCTTTGGGAGGCTGCCCTTTCATGGTAAGTGGATCTTATGGTGATGAGGCATAACCTAGATTCAGCTGTCTTGATATTTGCTAAGGTGTGGTAGACGCTGTTGGTAGAGGTCAAACCTAGATCGTTTGCTACCATCTCAGTGCCTGGACAGTGCCAGACATACGGTAGGTGCCCGTACATGTTGATTGATGACTACTAGACTGACTCTAGTGAAAGGATCATTTGGACACAAACAACGAAGCTCAGTTCACATCACTTGCTTAACAGCACTGGATGTGATCATGTGCCAATGCTTTTATCTCAGGAGTTGTGGAAGAGGATGCCTTATGTATAAATCTTCTTATTAAGACCAGACAACAAAACCTTCCCTGTCTCTCAGGCCACTTCTCTAATTAGGAAAAGTAGTAAGTAAAAAGATGGGGTGGAGTGGGGGAGGTATGGCATCTTTCCAGTTTGAAAGCTGTATTTAGGCTGGGACAGTTGTGCCTGTAATTATCCTGTCTGAGTTGACTTTAATGAGCATTATTTTTAATGCTTTCATTTCAAAGGGGAAAAAAGTGATTTTTGCATCCAAGTGTATAAAACAGCTTTATTCACTAAGCTTGAAAGACATAGTCATCACTGATGGGTCTGTAGTGACTCTGAGCCAGAAACCTCATATCAGAGCCTTGGCCAGAAGGTAACAGTTGGTTGCTATCAAGGAATCACAGCATTCAGGCTGGCCCGGGTCCTCCTCTTCCCATGACCATCTCCCAATGGCAGACATGTGGGAAAACAGTGCTGGATGCAGGAGAGGCAGGATCAGCCTCTAGAGAGCCTGACATTTCCTCATATAGGTTCTTACTGACATGCCATGCAAACTGTGTCCTCATTTGAGGTTTAAGGTGTCACCATCGGCTCATTGCCCCAGCTAGAAAGGGACTGTGTCAGTCCCTTTAACCCCACATTCCAAGGGTCCCCACCAGGCCAGTCAGCATCCTCCCTGCCTCACTTCAGACCCTTCACATTCTCCTGCCTCCATCACATTCTCTGTCTTGCCACCTAACTTACCTCTTCTTCTCTTCCATATACAATTTTTTAAAAGAATAAAAGTAATATAACTACATTTGGAAAACAGAAAAAAAGGAAGAAATAATCATGTATAATTCTACATTGTAACAGCTCTCATCAATTTTTACATTTCCTTCTAGTATTTTTTTAATGTTTGTTTGTTTGTTTGTTTATTTATGCCACACTGCGGCATGTGGGATCTTAGTTCCCCGGCCAGGGATTGAACCTGCGCCCCCTGCATTGGAAGCACGGAGTCTTTTTGCATTTCTTTTTTTTTTTTTAATTGAAGTATAGTTGATTTACAATGTTGTGTTAGTTTCAGGTATACAGCAAAGTGATTCAGTTTTATATATATATATGTTCTTTTTCAGATTCTTTTCCATTATAGCGTATTACAAGATATTGAATATAGTTCTCTGTGCTATACAGTAGGTCCTTCTTGAATATCTATTTTATATACGGTAGTGTGTACCTGTTAATCTCAAACTCCTAAGTTATCCCTTCCCCCCTTTGCCCTTTGGTAGCCATAAATTTGTTTTCTATGTCTGAGAGTCTATTTCTGTTTTGTAAATAAGTTCATTTGCATCATTTTTTTAGATTCCACATTTAAGTGATATCATATGATATTTGTCCTTCTCTTTCTGACTTATTTCACTTGGTAGGATAATCTCTAGGTCCATACATGTTGTTGCAAATGGGAAACGTGGAGTCTTAACCACTGGACTACCAGGGAAGTCCCTACTTCTAGTATTTTTAATCATAAGCATAATTATTCTCATAATTTTACTTATAGTTTATAAAGAGCCTTTTATCTCAGTTTTCTCTCAGTGGGTTCCAAAGCCTTTTCCAAAAATTTCTAGCCAGTTGTTCTGTAGATGTATCATCTTTTATCTTGCGACTCTCCTATTATGAGATACTATGGTTGGCCTCTCATTTTTCACACTTACAAATAGCATTGCAGTGAACATTTTAATTTGCATGTGCATAACCTTTTCAGTGTTTTGAATTATTTCTTTGGGGTAGATTCACAAGTTCAAAGGAAATGAAGTTTTATAGCCTTTAATATCGCAAAATTGATGTTCAGAAGTTTTATACCAATTTGTAATGCCATAAGCAATGTTTGAAAATTTTGCGGTACCTATGATAACAGTGAGTATCATGATCTTTCTGAATTTTTAAAAGGTGAAATGGTCCATGGAAAAAAATTTGTTTTATTCTTATTGGAAAAAGTAATACATGTTTAGAATTAGAGAAGCCAAAAGAAAACTAAAATCAGCTCTAATTTTGCCCTCAGTGAACCATAAACACTGGTAATATTATGGTCTGTATCCCTTCTGAAGTTTTAAACAAATGTATATATAATTTCTTTTCCTTTCATTCTTTCTTTTCTTTTTATTTCCTTTTTTTAATTGACTAGAAATATTTTTCACGTAACAGTTTTATGTTATGTGAACATCTTTTTAGGACATTAAATATTGTTTTCACACAGTTCCCCATTTTTGGAAATGTAGATTATTTTCAATTTTCTGCTATCTTAAATAGTATCATATGACCATGTTTATAACTAAATCTTTAAGACACCTGTATGTAAGAACACCCCTGACTTGTGTCTTCTGCACTGGGTATTTGTAACAATGTTAACAAAGATACATATTGGGAGATTTTTAATTAAAAAACTGTCTTGTTTGACTTGTAACTCATGTAATTAAAGAGGTAAAGGACTTTTTCATATGCTTATTGGGCAGTTGTACTTCTTCCTTTGTGAATTGTTTATTGTTACTTTCTTAAATTTTCCATTGGATATTTCAACTCTTTCCTATATTGCAAAATATTTTTCAATTTTTTAGCCACCTTCCAATTTTATTTATTCTGGTTTGGTTTTTTGTTTGTTTTTTAATTCTAAATCTTGTCCTTCGTGACACCTATGTTTATTGTCATATCCTGGAAAGGTCTTTTGCCTCCCAACATCACAAATATTTTCTTCTAAGTACTTCTAAGGTTCAATTTTCTACACCTAAATCTTTAAACTCTCTATACTTCATCTAGCCAGATGGTAAACGTGGATTATAATCTTTTCCTCTCCAAATAGGTAGTGAGGAATTCAAAATGGTAATGTCATAGAGATCACTGGCTGGTTACTTTAGATGTCAACTCTTTTCAAATTAATATGTACATTTTGTATAATTTCTATCAATCTTAATGAGATATTTTGGGAATTTGACAAAATGAGTCTAAACTTTATCTAGGAGAATAAACATTTTAAGAACAACCAAGAAAATTTTAAAAGACAAAAGCTTCTAAAGGAGGGACTTAGGTTATCAGTTATTAAAATATATTATAAAGGTATAGTAATGAAAATGAAAACAGTATGTAATCAGTATAGGAACAAACACATCAATGAAACAATAGAAATTTCTGAAACTCAAGTATATAAAATAATTTAGTGTAGCATATCATTAGAGTAAAGTAGTTCAGGTCAGCAAGAAAAGAAAGGATTTTTAAGTGAATGATTTTGACTATTAATGTTATGAGTTATAATATTAACACCTTTTATAATATTGCACCATCCTTACAATGCTAGAATGAATACTACTTGGACACCATGTATTATTCTTTTAGTCTATGTTTAAATTGGATTTCTGATGCTGTATTTAGGACATTAGGTGCCACTAATGTGACACTGGTCCATATAGCTCTAAAGTTTGAGTATCAGAACTGATTTCATGACCTAATGTCTCTAAACATCCTCCTCCCTCCCCAAGTTATCTTGCCAGGAATCCAGAATCATCAGATCTCCCGCATTTCACCAAGCTATCTGTTGCCTTTCTCCGATGCACTTCCCTGGGCTCCCCGCCTCCACTTTGGCTTCTGCTCAACCCATTGTCCTCATAACAGTCACAGTTATTTTTTTTTTTACCTAAAATGTCTATTTGTTAAATTTTATAATCAATGAAAGTGTAAGTTGATTAATTAGATTTTTAAAATATTATTACTGAGGTAAAATACACATAAAACTACCATTGTAACTGTTTTAAAGTGTATGATTCAGTGGCATTAAGTATATTCACAGTATTTGCAACCATCACCATTATCCAGTTTCAGAACTTTTTAAATACCCCAAATGGAGATCCCATGCCTACGAAGCAGTCACTTCCCATCCCTGCTACCTCCAGCCTCTGTAACCACTCATCTGCTCTCCCTCCCTATGGATCTGGCCCACTCTGGATAGTTCATATAAATGGAATCATACAATACGTGGCCTTTTCGTGGCTGGCTTATTTTACTTAGCATAATGTTTGCAAGGTTCATCCATGTCATAGCATATATCTGTACTTCATTCTTTTATGGCTGAATAATATCCCATTGTATGAATATGTCACATTTTGGTTATCCATTCATGTGATAAAGCTGCTATGAACATTTGTGTACAAGTATTTGCTTGAGTATCTGTTTTCAAACAATGGACCTGTTTTCAATGGAGGAATGGAGTTGCTGAGTCATATGGTAATATTATATTTAGCTTATTGAGGAACTGCCAAACTATTTTTACAAAGCAGTGGAATCATTTTACATTCCTACCACTGGTGTATGAGTGTTCCAGTTGACTCTACATCCTTTCCAACACTTATTATTTTCCTTTTTTTTTTTTAAATTATGGCTGCTCTAGTGGTTATGAAGCAATATCTCATTGTTTGGATTTGCATTTCACTGATGACTAATAATGTTGAGCATCTTTTCATGTGTTTGTTGACCATTTGTATATCTTCTTTGGAGAAATGGCTAATCAGATTCTTTGCCCATCTTTTAATTGGGTTATTTTTCTTTTTGTTGTTGAGTTGTAAAAGTTTTTTATACATTCTGAATACTACATTCTTATAAGACATATGATTTACACATATTTTCTCTCGTTCTGTGGGTTGTGTTTTTCACTCTCTTGACACTATCCTTTCATGCACAAAAATTCCTAATTTTGATGAAGTCCAATTTATTTTTTCTTTGTTTGCTTATTCTTTTCATGTCATATTTAAGAAACCATTGCCAGATTCAAACAGTCACTAATTAGAGGAGGGAGGGAATACAGAAACAACGGAAAGGCAGTCAAGAAACAATAGTTCAGTGATGGGCAGGGTCCTGGTTCCGCCTTAAGGGATATACATAACAATCTGATACAAATCTCTGAGTTCTTCTACAGAAACTAAGACCCCCACTCAGGTGGGGGATGGTAACTTCAGGCTGAGCACAAGCACTTGGACCCCAGACTGTTTGGAACCACAAGGCTGATGATTCAGATTCCTGTTATCTCCCCACCAACCAATCAGAGGAAGGTCACACACCCTGCAGACCTCCCCCCAAATTTTGCCTATAAAAACTGTTCACTGAAAATGATCAGAGAGTTTGGGTTTTTTGAGCATTAGCTACCCTGGCCTCCTTGTCTGGTGCCTTACAATAAACACTGCACATTCCTTAAAAAAAAAAGAAAAGAAAAGAAAAAAAGAAACCATTGCCAAATCCAAGGGCATAAAAAATTCCCCCTATATTTTCTGCTAAGAAAACATAGCTAAATTTTGCTCTTAAATTTAGATCTTTGATCCATTTTGAGTTAATTTTTGTGTATGGTGTGAGGTAAGTGTCCAGCTTCATTCTTTTGCATGTATATATCCAGTTCACAAGCTCCATAGAAAGAATGCAGTCCGGCTCAAAAGGCAAGAGCTGCCCTGAAATATGAGGTGGTTAGTTTTTAGGGGCTCATAGGCTAATAAGTGAGAGGATTATTCCAACTATTTTGGAGAAGGGGCAAGGATTTCCAGGATTTGGGCCACCACCCACTTTTTGGCCTTTATGGTTAGCCTCAGAACTGTCATGGTGCCTGTGAGTGTGTCATTTAGCTTGCTAATGTATTTAAATGTGCATATAATGAGGCTCAAGGTCTACTGGAAGTCAAATCTTCCACCATCTTGGGCATAATTGGTTTTAACCAGTTTTTGTTGTAGCCACAATGGCTCTATCATTCTTTTAAAGGTTGTGCCCTGCCCCCTCCCTCCTGTTTCAATTTGAGGTCTCCTCAGACCCATCAAGCTCTTTACTTCCCCAGGACCTTTGCACATGCTCTTCCCACTACCTTCTGTATCTCCTCTTGTTCCACATCACCCAGTTAAGTGTGACTCATCTCTTACCTAAATCACCAACCTACATATAGTAGTTAGGTTTCCTCTGGTTATTCTCTTTCATAGCTCTTTGAAGTTTCTTTATAGCAGTGACCTCTACTGTAACAAATTATTGATGAGGAGCCCAGCTGACTGTGCTGGGGTCTTGGGGAGGGGTGAGGTGATATAGCTAATTACTGATATGATTTTTGGTTTATTCCTGTTTCCCCCATGGACTTTTGGTACCATGACAGTAGGTGCCATGTCTGTAGTTAGTTCACCACTAAAAACTCAGTGCCTGGCCATGTGTTTTTCACATGGTAGACACTTGATCAATATTTACCCAAAGTATGAAGGATGACAGTAGCTTAGTAAATAGAACTGGGGAGCTTCCCATATTTCTTAAGATGTGAAAATGGTTAGAGTAATTAAAAATTGTCTGTTCCTTAAATGGCTCAAGCAATGTGCTTAAAACCTCAGTCGAACCCCAGGCTAGTCAATTTTGGTAATACTTATTTTTCTTTTCAGAAAGGTTTTTTAAAGGCTGGAGAGGGTGTGGAGAAAAGGGAATGTCGGCAGGAATGTAGGTTGGTGCAGCCACTGTGGAAAACAGTATGGAAGATCCTCAGAAAACTAAAAGTAGAATTACCATATGAGGCAGCAATCCCATTCCTGGGCATATATCCAGACAAAACTATAATTCAAAAAGATACATGCACCCCTATGTTCATAGCAGCACTGTTCACAATAGCCAAGACATGGAAACAACCTAAATGCCCATCGATAGATGAACGGATGAAGAAGATGTGGTACATATATACAACAGAATATTACTCAGCCATAAAAAAGAACAAAATAATGCCATTTACAGCAACATGGATGCAACTAGAGATTATCATACTAAGTGAAGTAAGTCTGAAAGAGAAAGACAAATATCATATGATATCACTTATATGTGGAATCTAAAATATGACACAAATGAACCTATCTATGAAACAGAAACAGGATCAGGGACATAGAGAAAATAGACTGGTGGTTGCCAAGGGGGAGGGGTGGGGGAGGGTTGGATTGGGAGTTTGGGGTTAGCATATGCAAACTATTATATATCGAATGGATAAACAACAAAGCCCTACTGTATAGCACAGGGAACTATATTCAATATCCTATGATAAACCATAATAGAAAAGAATATGAAAACAAATCTATATATCTATAACTGAGTCACTTTGCTGTACAGCAATAATTAACACTACATTATAATTCAACTATACTTCAATAAAAAAAATTTTTTTAATGTTTTTTGAGTTGTATGTAGTATTCTCCTACAACATTTTCCTGTCTCCCATACCTCTAATCTTTGCTGTTAAGTATAGCGATTTTACTCTATTTATTCTTAAATAGGCTTTCCAAAAATATATGTGTTTTATTTCTGTGCAGTTGAAGCTTTTATTTTCTTTTGGATCTAAGCATTTTTAACAGGATTTTTTTTAAATTCTAAACTATTTTTACTTTTAAACCTTTACTATTTACTTCTAGTTGTATAACCTAATGGTCAGCCTATATCCTTTCTGATATTGGAACTATATTGTGACTTAATATATGACCACCTATAAAAAATATATTATGTTCAGATATAAAGAAAATGTCGGGCTTCCCTGGTGGTGCAGTGGTTGAGAGTCCGCCTGCCGATGCAGGGGACACGGGTTCGTTCCCCGGTCCGGGAAGATCCCACATGCCGCGGAGCGGCTGGGCCCGTGAGCCATGGCCGCTGAGCCTGCGCGTCCGGAGCCTGTGCTCCGCAATGGGAGAGGCCACAACAGTGAGAGGCCCGCGTACCGCAAAAAAAAAAAGTCAATACATTTCTGAAAATATCAAAGGAGGTCTCTTAATACATTTTTCTTTCCATGTCTCTTATTTTTGACATGAGAGGCAAATATTTTCCTAGACGTTTACTAGACGTTACAATTTACTACAGTTTACTGGACGTTAGGCAAATTATTTAACCTCTTCCTGCTCAATTCCCCATCTGTAGCATGGGGATAGCACAGTACCTACATCATGTGAGGATTAAAAGAGACAAAGTGTTACTTGTGGTTTGTCTCTGAGAAGCAGCCATGCTTGGCTAGCGCTAGTGCCTCCAAGTTCACAGCAAGAGCCATATGGGCCTGGGACCCAGGGTGGAGACCTACCTTTCATGAAATTGAGGCATCTCCATGTCCTCCCTGACCAAATTGAGTTCAGCTAGTGAATGAGGTGGGAAGGAGACATGGGTAGATGTTTGAACATGGTTGGCAGCCTTTTCAGGAGGCACCAATGTATCTAGTATACAAGGATATTATGAGAGACTTTCATCATCAGTCTGGATGTGATAGAGGACATTCTGCTTACACTATGCCCATGACATTCACCTCACTGTTGAGAACCAAAATGTGGCTAGTTTGTAACGATTTGTCCTTAAGGATCCACAGCACCTCCCAGACTCACTGCTGTCTGGCCTCAGGAGTTTTGTGTCTGCTAGTTTGTTCACTCTGCAGCTCACCCAGTCACCTCTAGCTTTATATCCTCCTTCCTCAGTATCACCTATGAGTCAAAGAGTAGATGCAGCCTCTAAGTCGAGTTGCTCTTTTCATTGAGATCCAATAGGTAAAAATTTGCTAAAGGTCCTGGGGCTAGGTCGTCGGAAGTTAGTTTTAGTAGTATGTTTCCTGGATAAGGTATAAGAAAGCCCATGCTACACTGAAGCCTGGCAAGAGGGGCTTTTTACAATTCGTGAACATGCAAGGAGGCATGATCATTTGGTTGACTGATTCAGTGTTTACTGGCCTTTTGCTGTGTGCCATCACCATGCTGAACTTGGTGTGGGTTAAAAAATAAATTAGAGACTGCTATTACAGCAGGAGGAATACTGGATGTGGAGTTAGGAGACCTAGATGGCAGTAATATAAGCCTCTTAGTTTCTCCAGCCTCCAGTTTTCTTGACAGTAAAATGAGAGTAATGATATCTACTTCCTACTGCTGCTGTGACAATTAAATAAGATGATGTATCTGAGCTTACTTTGAGAGTTACCTGAAACTTAGTGGGCATTCAGAACACCTGAGTTGATTGATTAAAATGAAGCCTTATACCCTCATGGGGAGCTAGCACACATTTAAACAACTTTATTACATGGTAGAAAGTAATACATGTCATGCTTAAAACTTTCTGGCCATGTAAGACTGATTCAATGTGCTAAAATCAATCAGTGAAATCCAGTACATTAACAACTAAATAAGAAAAAACACACGATTATATCAATAGATGCAGAAACAGCATTTGATAAAATTCAACATTCATTCACAATAAAAACTCTTAGCAAACTAGAAGGGAAGTAGAAAGGTACCCTCAGAAACAGAAAGGAATGCCTTTAACCTGAAACCAGAGGTAAATCTCAAAAAGATTATTCCATTTGCATGACATTCTAGAAAAGACAAGACTGTGATGATGGATCAGTGGTCTCCAGGGTTAGGGGTCAGGGGTTAGAATGACTGATAAAGAGCATCTACCAAAATCTGCAGCTAACACCATACCTCATGGTGAAAGGTTGAATTCTTTCTCCAATAATCAGAAAGAGCATCCCTATTCAATATTGTACTGAAAGTCCTAGCAAGTGCAATAAAGTAAGAAAGAGAAATTATAGGCATTCAAGTTGGAAAGGAAGAAATAAAACTATTCATACTCATAGATGACATGATTGCCTACATAGAAAATCCAAAGGAACTATCAGAAAAAAAGAAAAAAGCTCTTGGAACTAATAAATGAGCTGTATTATGGGATATAAGGTCAACATTAAAAAAAAACAAACCAACAACAAACAATTGGAAACTGAAACTTAACAAGCAGCCTCATTTACAGTACTCCCTCCTAAATGCAATATTTAGGCATAAATATAACAAAATATATGCTGAGAACTATAAAATATTGACTAAATAAGTCAAAGAAAGACTAAATAAATGGGGAGACACACCTGATTCATGAACTGGAAGATTCAATATAGTTAAGATGTCAGTTCTCCCCAAATTGATCTATAGATGTAATGTAACCCCAATCAAAATCTAAGCAGGATTCTTTACAGATATCAACAAGTTTATTCTAAAACTTATATCGAAAGGCAAAGGAACTAGAATAGTGAAAATAATTTTGAAAAAGAAGAACAAAGTTGGAAGAAACTAATCAAGACAAGGTAATATTGGCAAAAGGATAGTCACATTGATCTGTGGAACAGCATAGAGAGCCCAGAGATAGACCCAGGCAAATAGAGTCAACTAATTTTTGACAAAAGAGCAAAGGCAATTCATTGAAGAAAGGACAGTGGTTTCAACAATGGTGCTGGAACAGTTGGACATCCATATGCAAAAAAAATGTGCACCTCATCCTAAACCTCAGACCATATCCAAATATTAAATCAAAATAGATCAGAGGGGGCTTCCCTGGTGGCGCAGGGGTTGAGAATCTGCCTGCCAATGCAGTGGACACGGGTTCGAGCCCTGGTCCGGGAAGATCCCACATGCCGCGGAGCAACTAAGCCCCTGAGCCACAGCTACTGAGCCTGCATGTCTGAAGCCTGTGCTCCGCAACAAGAGAGGCCGTGATAGTGAGAGGTCCGCGCACCGCGATGAAGAGTGACCCCCGCTTGCCACAACTAGAGAAAGCCCTCGCACAGAAACGAAGACCCAACACAGCCATAAATAAATAAATAAACAAACAAATGTGGGGTTTAAAACAAAAAAATAGATCAGAGGTATAAATGCAAAGCATAAAACTTTAAAACTCTTAGAAGAAACCATAGGAGAAAATCTTATGATCTTGGATTAGGCAAAGAGCTCTTAGAGATGACAAACAAAAGCATGATCCATTTTTTAAAAACTGATAAGTTGGACATAAGCCAAAATGTAAAATTTCTTTTCTGCAAGGGACTTCCTAAATAGAATGAGAAGATGGCCTGCACACTGGGAGAAAATACCTGCAAATCACATACCGAACAAAGGACTTGTATCCAGACTATACAAAGAACTCTCAGAATTCAACAATAAGAGAACGAAGAGCCCAGTTAAAAATAGGCAAAAGGCAGGAATTCCATGGCGGTCCAGGGGTTAGGACTCTGCACTCTCACTGTCAAGGGCCTGGGTTCGATCCCTGGTCGGGGAACTAAAATCCCAAAAGCCATACGTCGTGGCCAATAAATAAATAAATAAATAGGCAAAAGTCACTTCATCAAAGAAGTTATACGGAAGACAAATAAACACATGAAAAGATGCTTAACGTCATTAGGAAAATGCAAATTAAAACCACATTAGATACCACTATACACCTATTAGAGTAGCTAGAAAAACACCAATATGCCAAGTGGATGAGGATGTGGAGCATCTGGTTTGCTGGTCAGAATGCAAAATGGCTGAGCCGTTCTGGCAGCAGTTTGGCAGTTTCTTAGGAAGGTAAACATATTCTTGGCAAATGACTTAGCGATCCTACTCCTGGACATTTATCCCAAAGAAATGAAAACGTACGCTCACACAAAAACCTTGTACGTGAATATGCATAATAACATTACTTATAATTACCAAAAACTGGAAGAAACCCAAATGTCCCTCAATGGGTGAATGGATTAAAAAACAAAAACTGTTGTATATCCATATAATGGGATATTACTCAGCAATGAAAAAGGAACAAGCTATTAATGCATACAATAACTTGGATGAATCTTAAATATGCTACATACTAAGTGAAGGAAACCAATTTCAAAAGGTTATGTACTGTATGATTTCATTTATTAATATGTCACATTCTGGAAAAGGCAAAACTATAATGATAGGGAACAGATCAGTTGTCACCGGGAGTTAGGCGCAAGGGATGGTCTGACTGCTAAGGGATTTCATGAGGGAATTTTGGGGGTTTGCCAGGGAGGATTGTCCTTTATCCTGTTAGTGGTGGCAATTATAAGAATCTATGCATGTCTTAAAACTCATGGAACTGTACATTCAAAAAAAATTTTTTTTTCGTATTTAAATTTTTAAAACTCTGGCCAGAATCTGAACAAAGAGAAGGCAAGTGGCCACAGGGCATTGGCTCCTGCGTGTCTGGTGTTGAAACACCTTCCAAAGCAGGGAGTTCAGCCCTGGTTTGGTAGCATGCTCAAGCCTCTCAAATTTCAGCTCCCTTTAAATGTGGGGTTCGTTTGCTGCCTCAAACCAAAATGGCACATGGTAAGTGTTTTCACATGGGCACCACTTCTGTGCCTCTAATGGGTTTTAGGGAAATGCCGTAGGTGGGTTAGGGTGTGGACGTGCGGACGAGCTTCCACACAGGCCTGAGTGAATGCAGTGGCTCAGACAGACTCCGCTGGGACCACACAAATGCACAAGCTGCTTCGAATCTTTCAAGGCCCAGAAATTCCCAGCAACTAAAAGGAAACAGAGAAGCAGCCTGGGGTGCTGGAAGCATCACTGCCCTGGAGACAAGGGAAGATTTGGTGAGACGGTGGGAGGTCTCCTTTGCTTGTAAAATAGGAATGGGGCTGGGGGAGCAGAAAAGACCAGGGGTTCTCAAACTGGGCTCTGTCGAGTTCTGGGGGTGAGAGGGGACAGGGAGCGGTGGCGAAAGGGATGCAGGAAGTCAGGCCTAGGTTCCTTGTGCCAGGCAACAGCCAGAGTGTTCCACTCTGATTCTTTTATAGACTGGGCCTCTGCAAGATGCCTTCTATTTAAAGAGTGGCTTCTGCTGCTTTAAACAAGGTTTGATCACTACAGGACCAGACGACCTGTAAGATTCCTTAGACGCCCTGTGGTTCCCTGAGTCAGGAAGAAGCGAGCTATTGCTCCCCCAGCTGTGGACCCTGACCCCAGCGCTCAGTGAGGGAGACATACAGGCCTGTTAATCCTGGATTCATGAAGGCTTCACTCTGGGAAATTGCTTTTGACATGCTTAGGGGTAGAAAGTATCTCAAATGAAGCTCCAAATAATTTAAATGTGATGACATTTTGAGTTGTGTGGAGGGGAGGGTGATCTTTAAAAAATGTTCCCGTCTAAATTTGCCTACCTGTTTGTACATACCAGTCGAAAAGGCAATTTTCTTTGTAGAATTACCAGTACATAGTACTTTTGCGCTTGAGATAAGCTTCTTCCTCTTTCTTGACCACACGCAGCCCCCACCCTGGGCTCTCATAAGACAAAGACAGACCAAGTTCAGACTCTTTTCCCATAATTTTGGAGATTTTGGCCAAGGAGAAGAGGAGAAAGCAAGGGCCAAGCTGGGTGGAGGGATGAGGCTGCAGGACTTGGCATCAACTGGATGTCCCAGAAGGCCAGGCCAGTGGGGGCTCAGGTTGACAGTCAAAGCCCTGGCCAAACAGATGGGGATTTGGGGCAGAGAAACTGAAGCATGGGCTTATTGATGGTCCCTCTGCCCAGTCATGCTCAGGCTACCAAGTACGGTTTCTTCTGTGAAGCCCAAATCCTTCTGATACAGGTGATGTGGGGCCCCTGTCAGACATTCGATGAGTTTCCTTCGTCATTGCCACACATTGGGGTGGGTTGGCTCCCACAATCTGGGCAAATGGTGCCGAGTGTTAAACCTGAAGACACGGACTTCCCCGGTGGCACAGTGGTTAAGGCTCTGCTCTCCCAATGCAGGGGGCCCAGGTTCGATCCCTGGTCAGGGAACTAGATCCCACATGCATGCCACAACTAAGAGTTTGCATGCCACAACTAAGGAGTCCATGTGCTGCAACTAAGGAGCCAGCGAGATGCAACTAAGGAGCCCGCCTGCCGCAACTAAGACCCAGTGCAACCTAAATAAATAAATAAATATATTTTTTTTAAAAAACCCTGAAGACAAGGAAGCAGAATCTGTGGTAAAGCTGAATGCTGAATCTGCCAGCCCTGTGTCCTCAGTTAGAGGTTCCTGGGCTACTTTTTGGCTTGTTTCAAAAGCATTTTTGAACCCCAGTTTCTCTAAACATCAGGAGTTAAATGCGATCTTCTGTGTTCCCCCCAATTAAGACCAGGAGGAAGCACTTTTAAACGCCCCCTTACCCCAGGTCTAGGTCTTTGTGATCTGGGTTCAGGGCCAGTCTTCATGAGTGAGACCCTGTGGCCCTGGACTTAGAGGGCCTCCCTTTGGTTTAATGCTCTGCTGTCATTAAATTCTTAATAGTTTTAGAACAAGGGGACCCAAATTTTCATTCTGCACCAGACTCTGCAAATTATGTAGCAAGTGTTGTCTGGAGTTTTAGATTTGAATTATTACTATTACATTTTTATTTTTATGTTGTGTATCTTACCTGTCAAAAATGTACTTGACAATTATAGTCAGGTTTATAACTCAGACTTACAACAATTATATGAACTTCTTGCTGGGGTTTGCTGCCAGTCTAACTGTAGGAGAACGTGGACTGTGATCCAGCATACAACTTTTTAAAAACTATGTATGGGCTGTGGGAGTGGAAAAAATATAAGACACAAGTGGATGTATAATCGAGTTTTGGGGGGAAGTTTCACATTCGCATAAAACCACTCTTTCATTGAGCAAACTTGGGTGACTTCTGGGTTCCAAGCCCTGAGCTGACCACAGGAATACAGAGAAACACACACAACCCCTGCTCTCAAGGAACTCCCTGTCTAATTAAGTGTTTTTCAAAGTATGGAAAAAGCAACTTAGTACATATACAAATACCCATACAGAAAAGGTGAAACAATAGTTTAATAGGACAATGTGCTTACTACACACAGTGCATTCTATTTTCTATTCTGTTTCTTTTTTTTTTTTTAATGCTGGTTGTACCATGTGAAGTTGATTTCACAACCCATTAGCCCAAGTTTTAAAAGCACTGCTATAATGGGAGAGACTGATGTGTAAGCAAATAATATTTTGTTAATAGGTAGGGGTGGTGTGGACTTCTCAGATGAGTGTTAATCTGCTCTGAGTCCTGAAGGATGAGGAGTTTGCCAGGGTGAGAAGGTGGCTGTGGAAATGAGGAATTCCAGACACAGGTGCCATGTCTGTGATTGGGGAAAGGTGAGCGTTCCGTGGGGCCTGGGCCTCTGGGGAGTTGTCCTGGAAAGGTAGATGAATGTATAGTGGAGGGCTCTGCATGCCAGGCAAGGAGCTCCTTCACTATCCCGGGTAAGCCACCAGAAGTTTTTTTTAAGCAGTCTAATTTGAAGTATCATTTATGCACCATAAAATTCACCCATTCTAAGTGATGGTCCATGATTTTTAGTAAATTTATACAGTTGTGCAACCACCACCATGATCCGGTTTTAAGACCTTTCCATCAGTCCAGAAATTTCAGAAATTTCCCTTGTTCCCATTTCCAGTCAATCCCCAATCCTATCCCCAACCTCAGGCACCCACTGATCTTCTTTCTGTCTCTGTAGATCTGTCTTTTCTAGAAATTTCATACAAATGAAATCATACACCACATGGTGTTTTGTGTCTGGCTTCCTTCCCATGGCATCATGTTTCTGAGACTCATCCATGTTGTTGCATGTATTAGTATTCCATTGATTGGATATACCACAGTTTATCCATTGGCCAGCTGATGGACATTTGGATTGCTTCCAGTTTGGAGCACTGTGAGCCTTTGCATCCAGGTCTTTGTGTGGATGTCTATTTTCATTTCTCCAGGGCGATCCTAGGAGTGGAATTGTTGCCACACTGATTTCTGCAGTGGCTACACCATTTCGCATTCCCACCAGCAGCCTACAAGGGTTCCAGGGTCCCCATGTCTGCTGGAGGATATAAGCAGAGGAGAGATGGGATGAGGTTTGCATTTAAAGAGACTGCTCCAGCTGCAGGGTGGGGGTTTACTGGGAGAGAGAGGGAGGGGGGCAAGGCAGAGGCAAGAGGGAGAAATCAAGGACTTGCACTCAAGCTGAGGCTGTGGATGGTTGGAGAGGAGAGATGCATCTGACGAGGCCAGGAGTCAGGGGGACAGGAGCCACAGAGCACTTCTTGAACTGGCTCCAGGTCACACAATTAATAAGAGAGAGAGATGGAGGTGACCTGAAAGCAAGACTTGCATCCGGACTAAGACGATGGTACTGAAGCCCCTGGCCCATCTCAAGTTCCATTAAGTAAGTTGGGCTCAGCTGTCACATCCCTTAGGATTGTTCCCAAATCCTCTGAGGGAAGTGGTTTCCATCCCTGGCTTCCATTTGAGTCACCTGGGAAACTCTAAGATCTGCTGGCTGGTCCTGGTGTAATTGATCATGGGCACAACCTGGACATGGAAAGGTTTAAAGCTCCCAGGTGAGTGCAATGTGCACCTGGGCAAGAACCACCCTCCAAGGCAAGTTCAGAGACTCTGATACACACACTGGAAACCCCTGGGGAGTTTGGCCAACTGCAGATGCCTGGGTCTTACCCAGAGCTTTTGTGTAATTGGCAAAGGGTGACCGCCAGAACTTTTAAAATCTCCCCAGGTGATCATATTGTGAGGGCAAGTTTGAGAACCGCTGCTCTAGGCAGTTTGTTTGGACCCAAGAGTCAATTCTGAGCAGATGCTTCCAATGCCAGCATTTCCTATGCGTGTTCTTGATTCTCTTGCCATTTCAGAAGTAGACCAAGATATCTTTTTTTTTCCCTTTCAAATGCACAGATCATTTTTCCAAAGCATTTTATAGTACATGTTGTTAAAAAATAAAACCAGATTCCAATGCACATGTTCTATAAATCCATCTGGTTTACATAACATATTTACAAATACAGATACAGAAGGAATTTAAAGATACTTGTGGGTAAGGAACCAGCATATTAGCTGTATGTTGCCTACTCTGTGGTCTACACAGTGCATGTATACATAAATACACATCAGACACATATGATAAACTGAGTAACCATAGGTAAAACAGTTTATTTTGCCAGGATCCCAGATCATACTGGAAAGCTCATTTATGCATACTTTTCTTGCCTAAATATTTTCAAACAATAAATTAAATAAACAAGTATGATGGCTTGTACCTTTTAGTTCCCCCAGGTGTTTGGCACTTGTGTATTCCTGCCCATGAAACTCAAGTATCTTTTAACTCTTACAGCAGTAACTTAAGGAGGAGGCCAGAGATGGTTTTATTTTTTAAAGTTGGACTGTTTTACTAAGTGCCCTGGCATATTAATTTCTCTAGGTACTGTTTTCATTCTCTGAACTTAATCCCTTGGTGTGAACCAGAGCAGAGTCTCAGGGTGGAGGCAGGTGCCACAGAGGGGCCTTGCCTCTGCTTGTTTTCGGCTCTGGGATTATGACATACTGGCTGAGATTTTTTGAAGCCTGACCAGCAGCCTTGGGTCAACCACAGGTTTATTCACTATGGCCAGCAGGGACCACTAAGCCCATAGTGGGCATGTAGCCTAGGCCCCCCAGGCATGAACAGCCCAGGAACTCGGCTGAGGCCTACCCCACCATCCTCCTTCCCCCCGAGTCCAGTCTCCCAGTGACCCCAGGTCTAGGTCAGCTTCTTGACTTCTGCATCTTGAGTGATGGAAATGATACTGAGGCTGGCCCCAGAGGGGGAAGGTGAGGGATGGAGAGCACAGGGCCTCGGCTAGGGGGACCCAGGTGGGACAGTGGTATCCTCAGGGCGTGGTTCCTCGGAACTCAGAGCAGCACCAGGGCTATAGGTTCAGAGGCTGGATTCCCCCACCAGGGACTGCCCCCACTCCCACCCCCCCACACATTCACTCCTCCACTAGGAACTCTTGAGGGTGAGGCTCATGCTAGGTCCAGGATGCCATAGACATGGGCCAGCTGCTGGTGCCCTCCTGCGTCTGGTCATTGTGCTCCCTTCCTCATCTGCCCCCTCTGCCTGGACCTGTTTCATCCAAGGTAGAGCATAAAAAGCCAGAAGGGATTATGATCAGGCACCACCACCAGCCCACCACCCACCAACAATGAGATGAAAGAGCAAGACCGCTGTCCACTGAAGTGGAGGCCATTGTACTGTCTCAAGAAACATTGTAACTGGAGACAGACGTCCCAGGTTCAAGTACCCTTTCTGACCCTTGAGAGCATGGTGGTCCTCAGGAGGGAGACAGCTGGGAAAGAAGGAGTCTCCAGAAGATGAGGCTCTGAGAGTGCTTTGTCAACTGCGCAGGCCAGACCGACCTTGGTTCTACCACCTTCCACTGTGCAACTTTGACTGACAGGTGTGTGCTCTCTGACCCTCAGCCTCTTCCTCTGCAAAATGGGGGTATTACTTCTCAAGCATTAGATGAGTTGAGCCCACCAGGAGTTTGGCACAGTACCTGATCAATGTTAGCTATTAGTTCTGTGCCCTGTACAGGTGCTCAGATGAGCAGGGCTCATCTCTGGGTTCCCACCCTCTTTGCTCAGTAAGGATGGCTTAGCTATGTCACCAGAGGCCATAAAATGACACCATAAGAAAAGCAGCAGCTTGTCCACCATTCTGGTGCCTTTGTTATGAGGCATCCCTGGCAAATCCTTGATTATGGTACATTTTGGGAAAGAAAACGCGGCGTTTCCAGGTGGTTTTGAGCAGAGGTGGTGTTGTGTGCATTCTCTCTCTGAAACACAGTGTCACCACCCAGTCGGCCTCTCTACCCCTGCTCTTCCTGCCCTTGCAGCCACGCTGATCGGCCAGGCCCTCTGTCCTCTCAGCCTCCCTGCCTCAACCTGGGCCCTAGATGTCACTGGCAGACTCCTAACCAGTCTCCCTGTCTCCATCTCTGCCTCTCCACACTGTCAACACAGCTAAACACCAGGCATCTGAGTTTGGGACTCAGAATCCCCCTCCTAGGATGGCATTCAGGGCCATTGGCTGCCTCACGTGGCTTCTTTGCTGTACGCTCCTCATGCCCCCTCCCTTCCACTCACGCCAACCTCTATCTGAACACCCTGCCCTGAGCCCAGGTGCGTCCTTTGAGGCTCAGTTAAAATGTCACCGGCTCTAGCAAAAGCAGTTCTAAGAGGGAAGTTTATAGCAATAAAATCCTACCTCAAGAAACAAGAAAAATCTCAAATAAACAACCTAACTTTACACCTAAAGCAAGTAGAGAAAGAACAACAAAAAAAAAAACCCAAAGTTAGCAGAAGGAAAGAAATCATAAAGATCAGATCAGAAATAAATGAAAAAGAAATGAAGGAAACGATAGCAAACATCAATAAAAATAAAAGCTGGTTCTCTGAGGAGATAAACAAACTTGAAAAACCATTAGCCAGACTCATAAGGAAAAAAGGGAGAAGACTCAAATCAACAGAATTAGAAATGAAAAAGGAGAAGAAACAACTGATACTGCAGAAATACAAAGGATCATGAGAGATTACTATAAGCAACTCTATGCCAATAAAATGGACAACCACGAAAAATGGACAAATTCTTAGAAAATCACAACCTTCCGAGACTGAACCAGGAAGAAATAGAAAATATGAAGAGACCAATCACTAGCACTGAAATTGAAACTGTGATTAAAAATCTTCCAGTAAACAAAAGTCCAGGATCAGATGGCTTCACAGGCAAATTCTATCAAACATTTAGAGAAGAGCTAACACCCATCCTTCTCAAACTCTTCCAAAATATAGCAGAGGGAGGAACACTCCCAAACTCATTCTACAAGGTCACCATCACCCTGATACCAAAACCAGACAAAGGTGGTACAAAAAAAGAAAACTACAGGCCAATATCACTGATGAACATAGATGCAAAAACCTCAACAAAATACTGGCAAACAGAATCCAGCAGCACATTAAAAGGGTCATACACCATGATCAAGTGGGGTTTAACCCAGGAATGCAAGGATTCTTCAAGATATGCAAATCAATCGATGTGATACACCATATTAACAAATTAAAGGATAAAAACCATATGATAATCTCAAAAGATGCAGAAAAAGCTTTTGACAAAATTCAACACCATTTTATGATAAAAACTCTCCAGAAAGTAGGCATAGAGGGACTTACCTCAACATAATAAAGGCCATATATGACAAACGCACAGCCAACATCATTCTCAATGGTGAAACCATTTCCACTAAGATCAGGAACAAGACAAGGTTGCCCACTCTCACCACTATTAATTCAACATAGTTTTGGAAGTTTTAGCCACAGCAATCAGAGATGAAAAAGAAATAAAAGGAATCCAAATCGGAAAAGAAGAAGTAAAACTGTCACTGTTTGCAGATGATATGATACTATATGTAGAGAATTCTAAAGTTGCTACCAGCAAACTACTAGAGCTAATTAATGAATTCGGTAAAGTAACAGGATACAAAATTAATGCACAGAAATCTCTTGCATTTGTATACACTAATGATGAAAGATCTGAAAGAGAAATTAAGGAAACACTCCCATTTACCACTGCAACATAAAGAATAAAATAACTAGGAATAAACCTACCTAAGGAGACAAAAGACCTGTATGCAGAAAACTATAAGACACTGATGAAAGAAATTAAAGATGATACAAACAGATGGAGAGATATACCATGTTCTTGGATTGGAAGAATCAACATTGTGAAAATGACTCTACTACCCAAAGCAATCTACAGATTCAGTGCAATTGCTATCAAACTACCAATGGCATTTTTCACAGAACTAGAACAAAAAGTTTCCCAATTTGTATGGAAACACAAAAGACCCTGAATAGCCAAAGCAATCTTTTTTTTTTTTAACATCTTTATTGGGGTATAATTGCTTTACAATGGTGTGTTAGTTTCTGCTTTATAACAAAGTGAATCAGTTATACATATACATATGTTCCCATAACTCTTCCCTCTTGCGTCTCCCTCCCTCCCACCCTGCCTATCACACCCCTCTAGGTTGTCACAAAGCACCGAGCTGATCTCCCTGTGCTATGCAGCTGCTTCCCGCTAGCTATTTATTTTATGTTTGGTAGTGTATATATGTCCATGCCACTCTCTCACTTTGTCCCAGCTTACCCTTCCCCCTCCCCATATCCTCAAGTCCATTCTCTAGTAGGTCTCTGTCTTTATTACTGTCTTGCCCCTAGGTTCTTCATGACCTTTTGTTTTTTCTTAGGTTCCATATATCTGTGTTAGCATACGGTATTTCTTTTTCTCTTTCTGACTTACTTCACTCAGTATGACGGACTCTAGGTCCATCCACCTCACTACAAATAACTCAATTTCATTTCTTTTTATTAGCCAAAGCAATCTTGAGAAAGAAAAACAGCTGGAGGAATCAGGCTCCCTGGCTTCAGACTATACTACAAAGCAACAGTAATCAAGACAGTATGGTATTGGCACAAAAACAGAAATATAGATCAATGGAACAGGATAGAAAGCCCAGAGATAAACCCACGCACATATGGTCACCTTATCTTTGATAAAGGAGGCAAGAATATACAATGGAGAAAGGACAGCCTCTTCAATAAGTGGTGCTGGGAAAACTGGACAGCTACATGTAAAAGAATGAAATTAGAACACTCTCTAATACCATACAGAAAAATAAACTCAAAATGGATTAGATACCTAAATGTAAGGCCAGACACTATAAAACTCTTAGAGGGAGACATAGGCAGAACACTCTATGACATAAATCACAGCAAGATCCTTTTTGGCCCACCTCCTAGAGAAAGAGAAATAAAAACAAAAATAAACAAATGGGACCTAATGAAACTTAAAAGCTTTTGCACAGCAAAGGAAACCATGAACAAGACGAAAAGACAACCCTCAGAATGGGAGAAAATATTTGCACATGAATCAATGGACAAAGGATTAATCTCCAAAATATACAAGCAGCTCAAGCATATCAATATCAAAAAAACAAGCAACCCAATCCAAAAATGCGCAGAAGACCTAAATAGACATTTCTCCAAAGAAGATATACAGATTGCCAACAAACACGTGAAAGGATGCTCAACATCACTAACCATTAGAGAAATGCAAATCAAAACCACAATGAGGTATCACCTCACACAGGTCAGAATGGCCATCATCAAAAAATCTACAAACGATAAATGCTAGAGAGGGTGTGCAGAGAAGGGAACCCTCTTGCACTGTTGGTGGGAATGTAAATTGATACAGTCACTATGGAGAACAGTATGGAGGTTCCTTAAAAAACTAAAAATAGAACTACTATATGACCCAGAAATCCCACTACTGGACATATACCCTAAGAAAACCATAATTCAAAGAATCATGTACCACAATGTTCACTGCAGCACTATTTACAATAGCCAGGACATGGAAGCAACGTTAAGTGTCCAACGACAGATGAATGGATAAAGAAGATGTGGCACATATATACAATGGAATATTAGCCAGCCATAAAAAGAAATGAAACTGAGTTATTTATAGTGAGGTGGATGGACCTAGTGCCTGTCATACAGAGTGAAGTAAGTCAGAAAGAGAAAAACATATACCGTATGCTAACACATATATGGAATCTAAAAAAAAAAAAAAAGTGGTTCTGAAGAACCTAGGGGCAGGACAGGAATAAAGACGCAGATGTAGGGAATGGACTTGAGGACACGGGGTTGGGGGGAGAGGGTAAGCTGGGACGAAGTGAGAGAGTGGCAGTGACATATACACACTACCAAACGTAAAATAGATAGCTAGACCACCTAGAAGGGTGGGATAGGGAGGGTGGGAGGGAGACGCAAAAAGGAGGGGATATGGGGATATATGCATACGTATAGCTGATTCACTTTGTTATACAGCAGAAACGAACACAACAATGTAAAGTAATTATACTCCAATAAATATGTTAAAAAAGAAAATATCACAGGCTCTGTGAAGTCGACCCTGGATGCCCAGGAAGAATCAAACAGGCTCTTTCTGCCCTCCCATAATGCCTGGCACGCTGTGATGCTGTCATAATGGCCAGTAGTATGGCTGCCTCTCCTGCTGTTCTGTGAACTCATCTGGGGCAAGTGTCATATCCTGTTGTTAACAAAAACAACAATAAAAGAATGGCAGTTAGTATATTCCGTGCTAACTAGGTGGCAAGCATTGTGCTAGGCAATTCTCATACAAGATCTGATTCATTCCTCTGCAGCAGGGCCAGGAAGTTGCGGGGGGCTAAGAGGAGCCTTCTCCAGGGCCACCCCCAAACATACCATCTAAGGAAAAACAGTGCCCTCCTTTGCCACTGAGACTTCAAAAGCAGCTCTCACCTCACCACCCTGAAACCAGATTGCCTCCCTCCCCTATGCTTTTCCTAATGAGAAATTCTGGAGCGCCAAGGCCTAGGAGATGGGTCCTATTATTGTCCAATCTTAGAGATGAGGAAACTGAGTCCTAGAGAGCTGAAATTCCCAGCCCCAGGTCACAAGGCAGAGCCAGGACTGGGATCCCACGTGTCAGCCACCATAAGCCTGTGGTCTGAATTCAGGGGCCTCAACTGCCTTTCTGTGTGCCCAGCTCAGGACTCGGAGCCAGGCTCAGCTTTGCTGAGTTGAGGTTTGAACTTTGAACTCCTGAACCACCTCACATAGAGCTGAAGGTCACTGCAGGCCCCAGTGGAGACAGCCTGTTCCCTGGGCTCCACGTATGCAAATGACGAATTCAGAGTGAACTTTGGCTGAGGAGGTAATTCAGCTCCAAGCTCCAAGCTGCCCTTACCCCTTTCCACTTCATCTGGTGATTAAAAGGGAGGAGAAAAAATACAATACACACCTCCCCCAGGGATCAAGGGCTGCGGGATCTGGTTCCAGAAACAAAGTTTATTAGCTGTCAAAGAAATTTCTCTGTGACCCCAGAGTAATTTCCCCAGAGAGAGGCAAATCTCCAGGAGCCAGGAATAGACGAAAAGATTATCGCTTACCCTGCTGGGCAAGCAGTGCCTGTATCCGGTGCCATTCAGAGTCGAGCGAGCGGCTCTGGATCTGTGCCTACCCCTCCCTCAACAGCCGGAGCTCCTGGGAAACTTGGGGTCCATGGAGCCGGCTGCAGGGTCAGTGTGGGATGGCCTGTATGAGCCACACTGTGGGCACGGGGACAGACGTAACAGGCCAGGCAGAGCGCTCTGCAGTTCAGAAGGGAATCGTTGCCTTTCAGGAAGGGCCAGAAGCTTTGAAATTAGACTGGGTTTGATCCCACCTCTGTTAAGTTCCGACTCTGTGGTCCTGAGAAAATTATATCCTCTCCCCGCCATCAGCCCAGGCCTCAGCTTCCTGGGCTGTGAAATGGACGTGTGGGTGAGGTGCCTGGCCTCTCCAGGAGCACAGTTCTCCTCTTCAACAGCACCATCACCGGAGTCCCCTGCCCAGAACTGCCCACGTGAGAGACAAGGTGAGGTCACCAGGCTGGGGTCCCAGGGCGTTGCCCCCAGAAGGGACACTTACTCTGGGCTGAGGCTCAGCCCAGGCTGGTCTCTGGGCTCAGCAGCCTCTGCTGCCCTCACCCAGCCTCACCATTTTACAGATGAGGAGCGAAGTTCAGTTACTGCCAGTCACGCAGCCACCACGTGGCAGAACCCACATCCAGGTCGAGATACAGGCATTTCTCCTGACTCCACTGTGCTGTGGGGTGCTGTCCTGGTGGGACCACATGTGGCCACAGCATCTGCCTAGAGAGGGGCCACTTGGGGCCACTGAGAGTGTGATGAGGAGATGCTGGCAAAGCTGCAGAGTGGGCAAGGTCATGCCCTACTGCTTTCCTGCAGCATAGCCTTGGGCATGAGTGCTTGGCCTTGGGCACACTACTTAGCCTCTGTAAACCTGGATTTCCCCATCTGTAAAGCAGAGATAGTAATATTGCCTGCCTCCTGGGCGTGTTGGGAGGGTGTATTTATATACTCGGGCTGCCATTACAAAGTACCACAGACTGAGTGGCTTAAACAACATAAATTTATTTCCTCACAGTTCTAGAGACTGGGCTTCCAAGATCAAGGTGTCAGCAGGTTCAGTTTCTTCTGAGGCCTCTCTCTTTGCCTGCAGGTGGCCACCTTCTCCCTGTGATAGCACATGGTGTTCCCTCTGTGCTTGTCTGTGTCCTGGTCTCCACTTCTTGTAAGGACAGAAGTCATTGGATGAGGGAACACCTTAATAACTTCATTTTAATTGATTACCTCTTGACCGGCCCTATCTCCAAATACAGTCAAATTCTGAAGTACTAGGGGGTGGGGACTTCACTATATGAATTTTGGGCAACATAGTACAGCCCATAACAAAGGGTTAAAAGAGGGAGAGTATGGTATATAAAATATAAATATTTGGTCTTTGTCCCTGGTTCCTGGTACACAGCTCCTAAAACCCTTGGAATATCCAGAGTGGTAAGAGTCTTTTGTATGCTAATGAGATGACTGGTGGCTGGGAGGCCCCTCCGTAGCTTTGAGATGGAGGCTGGTTGCTAGAAAGACCAAGCCAGGATTACAGGGTTGGAACTTTCAGCTTACCCCTTCCTTCACCTCTGGGGAAGGGAGAGGGGCCGGAAGTTGGGTGTAATCAATTCTGGCCCATGACTTGATCAATCCTGCCTCTGTAAGGAAACCTCCTAAACCCTAAACCATGAGGTTCCAGGTTCAGAGAGCCTCTGGGTTGGTGAACATACCCATGTGCCAGGAGGGTGGTGCACCCCAACTCCGTGGGACAGAAGCTCCTGCACTCAGGACCCTTCCAGACCTTGCCCTATGTATAGCCTCTTCATCCAGCTGTTCATCTGTACCCTTTACAGTAAACCAGTGAACATAAGTAAAGTGGCTTCCTAAGTTCTGTGAGCTATTCTAGCAAATCATCGAACCTTGGGTGTGGGTCATGGGGACCCCCAGTTTATAGCCAGTCGGTTGGAAGTATAGATGGTCCAATACTTGTGACTGGTGTCTGAAGTGGGCGCAGTCTTGTGGAACTGAGCCTTTAAACCTGTGGGGTCTGTGTGCTAACTCCTGCCGTTAGTGTCTGAATTGAACTGAATTGAATTGAATTGTTATACAGCCAGTTGTTGTTGGAAAGTTGGAGAAGCAGAATTGGAAAAGACACCACATTTTTGGTGTCAGGAGGGCAAAAACCTCTCAGTAAGAAAACCAGTAAGCTTGAGTTTTGATGATCTCAGCAGTTCAGGGCCCCCGTGGGGGTTGGAGGGTGATGGTCCTTAAGATTTGAGTTAGCTGGTGCATGAGGGGAGTGCTGGGGGGCACTAGCAACTAGTGCGAGGAGTGTAAGGGCCCTAAACAGAGCGGCAGAATAGCGGAAATGGGAGTCTGTGCCTAGGACAGAGTTGGCAGAGCCAGAGAGAAGCCAGGAGCACACAGCCAAGAGAGTTGCTCAGGCCTTGGTTGTGCCAGTGGGGTGGGGGCCCTTGCTGCCCCCCGCCCACGGGACTTGCCTGCAGTCTTCTTCCTTCCACTTCTGCCCAGCATTCTGTCCCTCCTTCCTGGCATGAATCTCTTTAGTGGGAGGGTGACACCGATATCACTGGGTACAAATCCATAGACCCGGCTCTGGATATTTGAGAGTGTGAGTAAATGACTGTGCCTGTTTACAATTAGCCTGTTCTTTCTCTGCTCTGATCACAGGACGACTGAGCCCCACAGACTGTGTTCCCCTGGCTCTGGGTTCTCCTGACTTCCTGCTGGTTTTGGGCAATGAGAGCACAGGAGGAAGATTAGAGGGTGGGGAGAAGAGAGAAACCAGGGTATTTCTCCGCCTCCCTCCCTGTGATGGGTTACACTGCCTGACACAGGTCTAGCTTTTGTTGGTGACCTCAGTCCCTGGGCTCCGGTAACACAGCCCCCCTCTCGTTTGTCACTTTCACCTAGGGGTGCTAGTAGCTTCCTGCTGTTGCTAAACTTTGGGTTATTTTAAATGTCATCTCTTTGGCTTCTCAACTCCTCCAACACCTGTGTAACTAGCTCCCTGCATTGTATTCCCTCTGTTGTAAATACTTGTAGTGGTTTCTGTTTTCTTAGTTAGATCCTGTCTACATGAATAAGTGTCAAGACTTTGTTCTAAAGCCTTCAAAATAAAAGGAAAGTGTTCTAGAAGTTGCTTTGAAAGTCTCAACAGCGATTAATGGCAGCCAGAGTCCTCAAACACTCAAGGAAATGCCAGTTCTTTATTCCAAGACCTTAAAAGCACATTGTAAAAACCCCTTTCTTTTTCGGCAGGACTTTTAACTTATGTTTCTAATCAGAATTTGTAAATTACTTCTCATTTTTCATGGATTTCTGATTGATTTCTATTCTCTACCTATAGAAAATTTAGGTAAAAGATTTTTCTTGGGCTTCCCTGGTGGCGCAGTGGTTGAGGGTCCGCCTGCCGATGCAGGGGACATGGGTTCGTGCCCTGGTCCGGGAGGATCCCACATGACGTGGAGCAGCTGGGCCCGTGAACCATGGCCACTGAGCTTGCGCGTCCGGAGCCTGTGCTCCGCAACGGGAGAGGCCACAGCAGTGAGAGGCCCGCGTACCGCAAAAAAAAAAAAAAAAAAAAAAAGATTTTTCTCCCAATCCCATGTTTTACTTAGCTGAAGTTACCACAGACAACTTCGATATAATCCTTCTCAAAGTGAGATTTTTTTATGGCTGGCAACTTGTGGCAATTCAAGAGGGGTCTGTATTAGTTTCCCATGGCTGCTATAATGAATTATCACAAACTTGGTGGCTTTAAACAACATACATTTATTCTCTTAAAGTTCTGGAGGCCAGAAGTCCAAAATGAGTCTTACGAGGCTAAAGTCAAGGGTCAGAAGGGCTGGTTCCTTCTGAAGGGGAGAATCTGTTCCTTGTCTCTCCTAGGTTCTGGTCGCCACCAGCATTCCCTGGCTTGTGGCTGCATTACTTCAGTCTCTACTCTGTGGTCACATCGCCTTCTCCTCTTCCGTGTCTAATCTCTCTTTGCCCCCTCTTATAAGGACACTTGTGATGGCATTTAGTGCCCACTGGGATAATCCAGGATAATCTCCCCATCTTACCATCCTTAACATAATCATACCTGCAAAGTTCCTTTTCCATATTAGGTAGCATTCACAGGTTCTGGGGATTAGGACATAGATATCTCTGGGGGCCACTATTCAGCCAACCACAGTGTCTTTCAGAACTTCATCATGGCAGCTGTATTCCAGAACTTTCTCTGCATGAATAGATTTCTACCCCCAGAACAAGCTTTCCAAAATCACCTCCAACCAGGAGACCGCGTGTATGTAACAGAAGGGTGGTTCCTGAGCTTTGCAAGCCCAAGTGCAGCTCCCCAGCAGTTACAGCCCACTGGTCTTCTCACAATTCCACCACTGTTGTTCAGCATCCTTGGATCACTACTTGTCATTCCATAAACTGACCATTCACCTTCTGTGCCTTTGCTGGTGCTGCTCCTGCTGCCTGGGATTCCTGCCTCCCTCCTCTGCCCGGAGAGCTCTGCTCATCCTTCCAGGCCCGTCCCCGCCGCCACCTTCTCTGACGCCCCTTCGTCTGTGCTCCTGCAGCACACTGCTCATGTCCACGTCTGCAGTGATGCACCCGGGGCATCACAGCAGAGTTGTTGCTGCCTGACTCTCCAGGTAGGGATGTGCTCACTCACTTCTGCGCCCACCAGACCTGGCAGCCCCAAGGCTCACGTGTGCGTGAGCCACAACCTGGATCTTGGGGCCTGGAGCAGAGCAGACACTCGGGAACATAAGTTGTGTTGATTCAGCCAAACAGATGATCTTGTTCTCATTTCATCAGAATACGCTAGTTCTCAAGTTGCCATTTAAAGGCACCATGCAATTCTGTTAGTTTCCTTTCTCAATATCCTGCCTGGAGGTTGGGAATGAGCCCCAGTATTCCCTGCACGCTCAAACGCATGTGTGTTTATAATATGTGCACACACGTGGACCTTTCCCACAGGTGGACAAGCCAGGGGGTTGACAGCCCCCAGGAATAGATAAAGTTCACTTTTTTTTTTTTTTTTGACCGTACCACGTGGCTTGCAGGATCTAAGTTCCTGGATCAGGGATTGAACCCAAGCCCGGCATTGGAAGCGTGGAGTCCTAACCACTGGACCACCAGGGAACTCCCAAGTTCACCTTTTAAGAAAACAGAACTAGTCTTCTTTCCCTTGTATTCCCAGGACCCATTTTGTCCTTTCCAGGGAACAACCAGTGCCATTCACATACTTGGGAAATCAGAACCCACTTCTGGAATTCTTGGCCACAAGTGGCAGAATTCCAGTGGGCGGAGGCCCCAGAACTTGGGACCCTGGTGAGGTCACCTGTGTGGCTTAACAAATTGCTTGCATAGAAGAAATTCCTCATGGGGTGTGATCACTTATTCCCAGCAGGAGGAGAATTAAGACACCAGCTCTCAGGAGATAGGAAATGAATGTACAGTCGAGATAATGCAGTACATTCTGGATTAAGCACCCTACGTTCAGGCTTAAGGACTCAGAGTGACAGTTCCACCCATAAGTGTTTAATGCTCTTAAAATTCAGCATGGTGGCAAACCATTGCACACATGTCTTTCTGGGTGGAGGTCTGACCTTTCTGCGGGGAGGCCTGACCTCTGGCTGACCTCCCTGACTGAACAACACCTACGGGAGGGCACAATGTATAAGCTGACTCCAGAGCCCACCTGGACAAGGAGTGTGGGAGGGCAACACCAGCAGAGGGAAGGGCACAGTCAGTGGGGACAGACTGAACCTGAGCTCTAGCTGTACCTTGGAGGGGCAAAGAGGGTGGTGGGCTTACAGCCAGGCCACAGACCAGAAGAAGGAAGTAGAACTACCCCGCCCAGTGAGGGCCTCTCGTGGGAGGCTGAGACACTCAGACAGCACCCAGTAGGAGCCCTGGAGGATAGAGTAGGGAGGGAGGGACACGGTCGGGGCCACAAGCTCAGAAGGTCCCTCTGTCATCAGTTTGGACACAGGCTGGGGGAGACAGCTGGGGGTCTTTGCAGTGTCCAGGCAAGAGACCATATGGCCTCACCAAGAAGATGTGGGCTTAGACAGGAACTCTGGGTCACCGCCAGCATGGATGCCCCATGGGCCTGGACTACCATGAGGCTCAGATCAAGAGAGCAGAGGAAAGGAGAGGAAAGGCACTGTATTCTTGGGGTGTTGAAGGGGGGAGCTGTGGTGTGGTGGCAGGAGTATGGGCTTGAGGCAGGCAGGCCTGGTCACCCCGGCTGCCCTTTGTTTTCTGGGACACATCACTGTACCTCCTGGGGGACACAGACCCCCACCCCCCACCATCTGTAGAATGGGGATGACACCCACCTCCAAGGCTGGGTGAGGGTTACAGCCACTGAAATCGCCAGGTGTCCAGTACAGGCCAACGTTCCTACATGTTTGCCTGCCCCTCTCACTCCAGCACCAGGGCCAGGGAGCAAGGTTGTGCACCTCTGACAAATACCAGTGAGAAGGATGCAGGCCTGTGTGGGACTGGGGTGCGGCAGGGTCTCAGGAAGCTCACCAAGGGTCTGCTGCATGTGCATGCTGGCCCTCGGGGCCCCTGGGTGTGGGAAAGGAGTTGGCTGGGCAGTGAGGTAGGCACATCAGCAGCCCCTCACCCTCACCGGAGCACCTGAGGCCTGGAGCTGATGGGCTCATGGCCTCTGCTTCCACAGCCCGCGTCTTGGCAGCTGAGAGGTTAAAATCCGGATGCTGGCCCTGGTTCAGGAACAAAATGAGGCGCTGAAGTAAATTGCCTTAGACACCGAGAGTGACAGTGTCCTGGAGGGGCAGGACACATCCTGTCCCCAGCCCAGCCCTAACTCACCATCTTGGTGCTGACGTAAGGAGGTCAGGAGAAATGGCTGCTGTCCTGGTTCAAGGGCTGAAAAGGCCTGGGCTGCCAGCCTTGAGAAGCCATCCAGTAGGCCAGGCTATAGCGCCCTACAGCGGCTCCTGGGTACAGAGCCCAGGCCAGGCTGGGTAGTGTGTCCAGAGCATTCATTCAGTCCACTTCACAAGGAGTTCCGAGGAACAGAATGAGGCAGAGGCCCCCGAGGCCGCCCCGGTTTCCTGGAGGGGAACCGAGCTTGGCTTGTGTGCACCTGGCCAGCCTTTCAGAGCCAATGTGCTGAGCCTCAGCATGTAAACCCGAAGCCTCTTGTCCCTCCAGAGAGAGACTTTGTATTCACGGTTTCTGTCCAGAAACTACTTAAGATTGTGTTCAGCTTTTACGTTATGACTCCATGTAATTAGGTTTAATTGCTTTATGTTTTGGAAAAATAATGAGAAACCTGCAGGCTTGTGAGACTCATCTCGGCCTGGTCCCCCAGTGTCCGGCTGGTTGAGGTTTTTAACAAGAAAAGGATCTTGAATGTTTTTTGGTTGAGGATGGCTCCTTAACATTCTTCTCCCTTCAATTTAAAAAGCAAAAGAGCTGGCCCGGTTTCCCTCAGCTTCTGGCAGAGGTGGCCAGCCTCGGCAGCTGCCTGGGCACCTTCTTGCCAGGACAGAAGTTGGCTTGGAAGCCAGAGGCCTCCCCCACCCCCAGCAATGCCTCAAGGAGCCAGCAGTGGAAGACTCAGTCACTTTGCTAGGTCAGCCTCCCTCATTTGAGGAGCTGGTTGTGCCTTCCCAAAAGGTTTGCAGTGACCCTTCCCCTCCTCACCCATGTCATTCCTCCTGGGCCCTGGTGCTGCAGGGCCTTCAGCCTTGGATGCCCTGATGGCTGGTTCTGACAGGGGCAGTGCCTCCCTCTCTCCCGTGCTGGAGTCAAGAGGAAAGGGCCCTGGATTGGACTCACAATGTCTGAGTTCAGTTCTCTTATTAATCAGTTGTCTGACATGGTGCAAATCAGTAAACTACCCCAGCCTTTAGTCTCTTTACCTGAAAAATGGGCTCAATGGTGTGACTCCATGGGGCAGCTGGAGGATGCAAATGATTTAGTGAAAATGCAGGTGGGAACCTCCCTCCGTGCTGGTCCCTCTGCCAAGTGATACCTCATCCACCTGGCACAATGGAACTCGGTTCCACTCTGGGGGGTACCACTTCCTGTCTTTGGTCCCAGTTCCAGGGCAAACTCCAGAGGAAACAGAGCATGAGAAGGCTGCAGGGAGGTCTTGGGACACACTCATCTGTGTGGCTGCTGTACAGTGGAGCTTTGGGATGTTCAGCTCCCAGCACACGGCAAGGGTGACTGTGCAAATGTGAGCACAGTGTTGTCTGTGGAGTCTGGCCTACCTTCCCTCATGGGAGTCATATTGGGATCACTTTGACCCTTCCATCACCAACTCCTGCAGAGGCATCAAAGATGAACCCATCTCCATCATGGAAGGATGTTAGTGCAGGTCCCCAGATTTGGGGATGAGCAAAATTTCCTCCCTGGTTCCAATGTAGGACAGGAGACCAGAGGAATGGGTCTCCTGACTGATGTCACAGAGCTGGGAGGTAGGCAATGGAGTCAGGGTTCTTGGTGCTGCCCCTCCGTGACATGGGAGCCCAGTCATCACCAGCTGACACAGGTTGGTGGCCTCCCTCTGAGCACCTCAGGGCTGTGGTTCACTTCCCACCCCATGCAGAAGTGACCTGGCACTGGGGTGAGACAGCTCATGTGGACACCAGAGGGCTTGGCTGCAGAGCTGTGGATGCAGGCAGAGCTTTGTCCAGGGGCCTCTAGCCCTAAGGCATTGGGCTGGCTGGTAGTTGTCTCAGCTGCTCTCAGCTGTCCACCCCAGAGATGGCTTTTACTGTGGGAAACCCCCATGACCACTGCGGGCACCACCAAATCAGTTTATGACCAGGAAGAAAAATGAATCCTCCTTGAGCTGTTGTTCTGTTTTTTAATAGATTTTGTAATTTTAGAGCAGTTTCATAACAAAATTGAGTGGAAGGTACAGAGATTTCCCATAGACCCTCCACCCCAACACAGGAACAGCCTCCTCCATTATCAACATCCCCCACCAGAGTGGTACATTTGTTATAATGGATGACCTATGTTGACACATAGTTATCACCCAGAGTCTATAATTTACCTTAGGGGTCACTTTTGATATTGTACATTCTATGAGTTTGGACAAATGTATGTATGACATGTATCCACTGTGATAGTATCATACAGAGTAGCTTCACCGTGTTATAAAGATCATCCGTGTTCTGCCTATTCACCCCTCGGTCCCCGCCAGGCCCCTGGCAAACATTGATCTTTTTACCATCTCCGTAGTTTTTCCTTTTTCAGAATGTCATAGCCTTTTCATATTGGTTTCTTTCACTTAGTGATATTCATTTCAGTTTCCTCCATGTCTTTTCACGATTTGATAGCTCATTTCTTTTGAGCAGTGAATAATACTCCATTGTCTGGATATAATACTGTTCATCTAGCCACCAACTGAAGGACAACGTGGCTGCTTCCAGGTTTTGGCAATTATGAATAAAGCCACTATAAAGATCTGTGTACAGGTTTTTGTGTGAACGTAACAACCCGTTTGTGTAAATACCAAGGAGTATGATTACTGGATTGTATGGTAAAAGTATGTAAATATACTTTTCTCTAAGAAACTGCCAAACAGTCTTCCAAAGTGGCTGTACCATTTTGTATTCCTACCAGCAAGGAATGAGAGTCCCTGTTGCTCCGCATCCTCACCAGCATTTGGTGTTGTCAGTGATCTGGATTTCAGCCATTCTAATAGGTGTGCAGTGGTATCTCGTTGTTTTAATTTGCATTTCCCTGCTGACGTATGATGTGGAGCATCTTTTCATGTGCTTATTTGCCATTTGTGTATCTTCCTCAAAGTATCTATTGAGGTCATTAGCCCATCTTTTAATTGGATTGTTTGTTTTCTTACTGTTGAGTTTTAAGAGGTCTTTGTATATTTCAGGTAACAGTGCTTTATCCGATGTGTCTTGAAAATATTTTCTCCCAGTCTGTGGCTTGTCTGACTGTCCATTTCTAAATCGCAGTTCTAGATCCTGCCCAGTAGGGAAGCTGGCAGGGCCACATGCTGCAGGGGGTAGTATGTGGCTTCGACCACTTTTGACAGTCCCTAAGGGATGTGTCCAAGCAAGACCAAGATCTACGCCCTGATTTCAGCACTGAGTGTGATAGCAGATGCAAGCAGGGCCTGTGTTCAGCACTCAGGGTGTTCATGGGGTAGGCACATGAGAACACCGTGACCCCAGGCATTCCTCATAAAGTTACCATTCCATTAGAAACGGTATTTATGAAGATGAGGACGCAATGTGGGAAAATGTGAGTCACCAGATGATGAAATAGAGAACGCAGGCCACAGAAAGGCGCGAGCTCCAATGAAAACTCTGGGAGTTCACGTGCATGAGGTCACAGACTAGAAAGGAAAGCACCAAGCGTTCTGCTGGGTCGATGGACTTGAAAGTGGATTTTCCTCCTTTCCATTTTCCAAAGGAAGGATAATGGTCTTATAGATCCTTGTTCATAGTGACCACTATTTATTTTAAAACAACGGATTCCTAAAGCTTCTGCTGCCATTCCTGACCATGCTAAGCCATGAGTTCTACAGTGGCATTGAGGAAAGAGCCAGTAATGGGAGACCCCCTGGTTGCAACCCCATGCTCTGGAGAGAACAGAGGAGGGAGTTCCTGCCCCTGAGCTGTGGGGCCTCTCTGGGGGTGTATTCAGGGGAGCGGGAGTACGCGAGCGGCTGGCTTCTTGCCCTCTGTCACCTGTGGCCAGTGTGCTTTCAGGACACAGATCTGCCATGCTTTCCCAATTGGCCAATATCAAAGCATCTTTCCTAATAAAAGCTGAGACTGGATGACAAACTGGTAATTGGAGTCAGGCACTGATGGTAGGCTCCTGTGTTCTTTAAAATTGCAGATGGACCCCACCCCCACCCCATAATTCAGCGTATTTCATCTCTGCTCCTCCCAGGCTGCCAAACTCTACATTTATTGAGCACCCACTGCATGCCAGACATGTGCTAGCTGTTTCCACAGCTGTCATCTCATTTAATTTTCACCTATCTCAAAACAGCCTGAGGTGTCAACATGAATATCCCCATTTTGCAGAGAGGAAACTGAGGCAAGCAGTGAGACTGGGAAACAGTACCCCTTTGCACAGTGCTTTAAACTTTACAGATAGCTTCACATTTTTCTCTTCTGGTTTTCTCAGTGGTCCTGCCAGGAATTCATTAGAATCTCTACAAAGGAGGAAATTGAGGGTCAGAAAGAAGAAGGGACCCCAAGGCCAGTAAGTAGTAAGTGAAGATAGACTCACATCTTCCCAGCTGGATTCCAGTTCTGCTTCTTGCTACCCTGATACTACATCGTGAGAAGGTGAGGGCAAGGACTCCTCTTTGGTTTCCTGGAATGAGAGGGGTACCTTAGCTTCATTTGCTGAAGCTGCACTGTACACCATTTTTACACCCATGATCTCATTGAATCCTCAAGATGGTGTGGGAGAGTGGGCGGGGGAAGAGATTATAATCAGCATTTTATGAATGCTGTGTCTGAAACTCCGAGGATACATAACCTGCCAGGGTGGCCTAGCTGGTAGTATCAGAACCGGAGCCATAACTGTGACCATTCAGGTTTAACTGAGGAATTGTTATTTTAAGGAAGAAAGTGGAGGACCCGTAGTCCTAACCTGTGGAACACCAAGTGACTACAACTGCCAAGATAGTTCAGTTCTGAGAGCTGTTGGGATGTCTTGTCCTGGCCCTAGCACTGCCTCCAGAGAAGAACATTAAATGTTCTCTCTCCAATTGATGTGTACATTTTACTGCCTCTTCTAGGGCAGCAGCAAAGCAGAGGACATGACTGGGACCTGGATCAAAGGGTTTTCCCTGAAGCCTCGCTATTGTCTGCGTCCAGTGGAACGGGCGCTCACCCTAGGACCCTGGGCAAGCGGGCCAGATTTTAGATTCACCCGACATTTCATGCCCAGTGCAGTGAAGCTGCTTTAACAAGCAGTTTCATAGCCTTTGTCCTGGAGAGGATTGTCTGGCACCTAACACAGGGGAAGTCACTGTGGGTGAGTGAATGAATGCATGATGCTAGAGTGAACATTTGTTTGCCTGCTAGTGAGGCTGCATGACTTAGTTCCATACCACCACCTCGGGCCAGGGAGTGAGCAGGAAATTCCTCCAAGTACGATGTCATCACTGTTCTAGACAGGAGAAGGCTGTGGGTTCTGATATTTAATTGTGTGACGTTAAGGAAGTCACTTAACTCTGCCAAGCCTCAGTTTCCTCATGTAAAATGGGCTTTTCCCACATCTTGGTCCTTAGCGCTCCTGGATTATCTGCTAGATCAGGAGGGTGGGAGCCCCAGCTACACACCTCCCCACACCTCAGTCTCTGCAGTCCACGGACATCTCTGCTTGGAGGGAATGAACATCCTGACCTTAACGATGAGCACGATTGTGAGACACAGTGCCAGGTGCCCGCCCTGTGGCAGCCTTCGCTGCCTCAGTCTCCTTCTGGTACAAACAAGGATGGTAAATGTCCCTACAGGACCACCGTGCTAGGGCTTTGCAAGTGTGTTTGTGGTTGCATTTTTATATATAATCACCATTTAATTTTAAATGCTACCAGTGCTCTTTCATGTCATGATGACATATTCAGGTAAGTGCTGAAGGACAAGTGGCGAGCACACACAGAAATGCAGAATGTCCGTGTTCCCAGTATCCTTGGTAACCACTGGGGTGACGATAGGATGGACAAGCTTGTCAGGGCCGAGTTGGCGGGGGTTGGGGGGCTAACAGGCCCTGCTCAACCACTTCCCAGGAGCTGTGACTTGGTGCACCTCCCGAGTGGGCCACACTCGGGCATAGCCTGCTTCTGAGTCATCCACGTGGCCACGGCCTGCTGGCACTTCTGTCCCTCAGTTCCCAGAGCTGAATGTCTTCTCCCACTTGGTTTTTGCTTCTAGTTGCTTGGGAACTCTGTTCCTCTCAAGCCTGGTTTTTTGTCTTGTTTTCAGCAAAAGTTAATATGGCTTTGGAGCAAATGCAGCTGGGAAGTGTCAGGATTCCACCTTTGTACCTGGAAGGTGCCTAGTAAGTGTTCAGCGACTCCCTTCAGACAGCATAGTCCTTCACAGAGCTGGGGGCTGTCCCCCCTTGGAGCACAAGGGGCTCACATGTTATTTAAATGCTGTGTGATTCTAAATCATGATGGAGACATGGGCATGGGAATTGCTAGCTTTTTATACAGCCTTAGGACTGGGGAGCATGGAGGGCCCTGAGATCAAGCCCAGGTCGTCATTGTACAGGAGACACTGAGACCTGGAGGGAAGGGGCGAGTCCACGGTTATCCACAAGGAACTGTCAGTGCAGGACGAGCCCCTGGCAGCCCCTGCCCCATTTGTGTGCTGTCTCCCCACAGCGCTCGGCCTCAGACTTGCCCCCAGTCTGTCCCGCTAATGCAGTGAGTCTCGCATCCTGCTAACAAAGGGCAGCTGGTGGAGCCTCTGCAAAAGTGTGTGACGCCAGAGGAGGGTCACCTTGTGCTGAGACTTTAACCCATCATCAAATTTCAGCTCCCAGAGCAGATGTAACTGTCTCCATTTTACAGAGGAGGAAAACAAAGCTCAGAGAGCCTGAGTGACCTAAGCAGGACCACACAGCTGGTAAAGGCTTGGAAATCCAGGCCCTTCCAGGAGAGTCCGGTGTCTGTTCAGCTGACTCTCTAACATGTTTGTTCTTCTACAGAAAAACATTTTCCTTATGGAATGTATTCATTAGTCAAGCTGTATCTGTAAGATCGTGACTGTGGTTATTGATAATTACTTCGAAAATGGTTTCCGTTAACACTGTGGAAATTTTTAACACTTGCAGAACCTTTTTCCCAGCCTAAACTATTTATTAAGAGAAAATGGTAACAAAGGAGCAGATAGTGTTTTAAGTTTCCCAGTAAACAACACAGTTATCCTCTCCTGGGTTGGGATTCTGTGGCTCCCTGGGGTTGGGTTTCTGTGACCCCCCCTTTGGGGGAGGGGTGTTCTGTTTTTATTTCTGCTTCCATGGAGGTTTTCCTTGAGAATGGAATTCTGTTTCATGGCCTACAAATAAAATGAAAACAACGAAGGCCCCTCTGAGTTCAGCCCTCCCCCTGGGGGGCACGATGACCCCCAAAGAGCCCAGTGTTTCCCGTTGTTTGGGACATTCTTTGCCCTTTTGAGGCCCAAAGTCCACATTCCCCTTGTGCTGTAGCCAAAAGGGAAGTAGCATCTCACAACAGGGAAGAAGGAATTAGGTCCTATTTTGTACGAGGCCCTGTGCTGCTTGTTTAATCTGCACCACAACTGCACAGAAGTGCTTTGTTATCCCTGTTTCACCGAGAAGGAAACTGAGGAACGTGACATGATTCCCCTCTGGTAGCAGGACTGTAAGGGATGGACTGGGGTATACACTCAGCCTCACTGACAACAGGGCTCTTTGTTGAGCCCTTCCCTGAGACTGCAAGCAAGGCAGGGAGAAAAGGCTGAGACCCTCCAACCCTGGGGATTGGGCCGGTGCACTGGGGGAGGCAGCAGAGCATCAGAGATGGTGCCCAGTCTGGATCCCGCTGCCTGGGTTCAAGTCTGGCTCTGCCACTTACAGCCCTATGCTTGGGCTGTTGCTTATCTCCTGGTGCTTTTCTTCTTAATCTACAAAATGGCATGATAGTAATAATAATACCTACCTCTTAGGGTTGTACAGATTAAAGGAGGTAATTCAGGTTAACAGTTCCTAGCACAGTGCCTGGCACAGAACAGATTTTCAGTACCTATTTAGTGTCAGTATCAATGACACTGTATCAAAATACCTTCAATGCCCTGGCATTGAAGGATTGGAAGCTTGCCTCATTCAGCTTTGGTGGTCTCCCCTTGTCCTGGGGCAGTGACCCATGGTGTGGCCATGGCCAAGTTGGACACAGTGGGCATTGCCACTCACCTTAAAAACTAGTGCCGAGGGCTGGATAGAAGGGGACAAAGAGCAGGCAGTATAAGGGCAACTGTATTCTTTTCTGTCATTTTACATTTTCTTGAGCGTCTACTACAGGTCAGACATTCTGAGCACTAAGTAGTGAATAAGGAAGGCAGGGTCCTTGTTCTCCTGGGCTTACATCCTAGAGAGAAGAAGGGAGGGTTTAAATCTGCAATTTCATGATCTAGTCTTTGCATAATACCTGGGTCTCTGCAGTCCTGCTAAAACTGAAGCCATGTGGTTTACTATCTATGACCAAGGATTTAGGGCTTGGCTTCCTCCAGGCCCAGACTTAGGCTTGTTTTCAGATTCTCTTTCTGATTTTTTCATCTCCATCCTGCTACCTCCAAAGGGCTTGGGTGGGACATGAGGTTAGACTCAGCATTAGATTGGGTCATTGTGGGGCTGGAGGACTGGCTGAAGAGTTAGCCAGCTGACTGGTGCCCAAGCTGCAGTGGGTTTACATGAGGGTTGAGGTAGGAGGCTCTGCCTAGGGCAGCAGGCTGGACCAGGCAGCCAGGGGCAAGCCACACTCAAGCTGGAGTCAGGCATGCAGACAAGGCTGAGGTGCATGGCTGAGATGGGCACAGGGGCTGATTCCAGTTTCTCATTAAAGGGAGCGACAGGGTCAGAGTCTGACCAGGAGCGCAGAAATTTAGGTAAGGGCTCCAGTCCATGGAGGAAGTTTAAGTCTAAGTCTAACAGGGAAAGAAAGCTGAGGCCTGGAGCTCAGACAAGCGAGCTGAGCTAACTTGATAATAATTATCATGATGTTAGTAATAATAATAGCGAACCCTTACTGAGGGCGTAAAAGTCTCGTACTTTATGTGTTCTATCTCATTCAATCGTCACAACCCTGAGGTAGGTGCTATCATTGTTCACAGTGTACAAATTATGAAATCAAGACACAGAGAGGTTAAGTAACATCCAAGGTCACACAGATTACTAAATGGTAGAGGTAAGATTTTAACCCAGTGAGCACATGGGTGCCAGGCCCTCCAGACACTGGGTCCTCCACACAGGACTGACTTCCTGCAGTCCTACCTGCTGGCAGCCTAAGGCTGCTTCCTCAGGGCTGATTTCTAGGATTAGGAAGCGGCCTTGACAGAGAAGCCCAGGACTGAAACATGAAGCTGAATAAATAACAGGCCCTGAATAAATGTTTGTTAATTGAACTTGAAGGGAAAAATGCAATTTTCTTTGGGCCCAAGTCAGATGTTGTTGCTGCAGCCCAGGTTCAGAATGTCCTTGTTTCTGCAGGTAGTTTGTGATCTTTATCCTCCTCGTAGAGACAGGCCACATCTGTTCTGCTAATGAATCCAGTCTCCTTGGCCTGGATGAAGAGCGGCAGCAAAGGGGCAGGGGCATAACTACCCATGAAAACCGTCTAATCAGATGCTGGTGTCCCTGGGCATTCTTTCAAATGTCCCTTTATCATCAAGGGTTGGATTTCCCTCTGATACAGATCCCATGGTTTTCTGCTGTATAATGATATCTCACTGGGGGAATGTGGGATGGAATGAGGGGGCAGTGCTGTGGTTTTCTCCCAGATGGAGAATCCAGAATGTTGCATGCCTGATTTCCCTTCTTGGGCAGTGATTGGAAGCACAGGTCTGCTATTGGAAAGAGGTCGGATTCTTTACCCGTAAAAATATTGGCAGTAACTAAAAGGTACACACAACAAGGAGGCAGTTTCCCAGCATTAATCTCAAGGCAACAGTCAATAGGACCAAGCCCCCAAAGTTAGATGTGCATGTGTGTGTGCGAGTGTCTTTGAGTGTGTTGTGTGCATGTATCTTTGAGTGTGTTGTGTGCATGTGTACATATGTGTCTCTGTGCATTCTCTTATGGTGTACAGGTGCATGTGTAGGACTGTGTTTGGGTGTTTGTGTGCATGCATGTCTTGTGCATGTGTGTGTGTGTGTGTGCGTGTCCAGAAGAGCTGTCCATCACGGAGGTGTGGTTCTGCCTTCTTGCCCCACATCCTAGAATTGAGAATTTCATGACCTGGCAAATTGCCTCTGAACCTCTGTCTCCAGTCCACCGCTGAGGGACCCTGGCGTGCCCTGATCACTTGCCCCCTCTCCACCCACCTGTCGGCTGTGACATCTCCCCCTCCGGGAAGTTCACTCTGGCCCCACCCAGCACCCTCCTCTCTTGCAGTGGCAGGGCCCCCTCTTGAGGCCCTGAGCTCCAGGAGCTCACAGTCTAATTGTCCCACAGGAGTTCTCGCACAGATGTGGCATTGCAGTGTCTGCTGACTGGCCACCTCACTGACTGCCCTCAAGGAACCCTCACTCTTTGTGGAGACAGAGCGGAGTCTGGAACAGAACTATCCTCGAGTTTTCATCCCCAAGACCCTCCCAGCAGCAGTAAACACATCTTATGCAAGCAGTGAATCCGTTTGCGGTGTGTCTGTAAGGAATGTCTGTGCATCCTCCTGGCTATGGAGAGTTCAGCTCAGGTGTTTGTGGAGGTGAGATCTAAACAGAGCAGGTGCACTGTGGAAGAAGGAGGCAGGTGGTACTCCAGGAGGGGTTCACCCTGGGGGAACGAGGCTGACAAAGTCTGCAGCCTGAGCCCTGACCGTGTGGGGACACGTGGTTGCTTTTAGACATGCGACTCGTTTGGAACCCCGAGCTAGCTCAGCACGGTGGACTCAGGGTCTGCGGCCCTCCCACTGCCGGCACAAACCATGTCACTCACCCTGCAAGGCAGGGTCATCACCACGTACCACGTAACCAACTAAATGAACACCCCAGTCAGGGAAAAGAGTGTGTAACTGTACCAAGCAGATGTCAGCATCACTGACTGGATTTTAACTCCTTCCTGAGAGGGTCAGAGGCTGAATCCAAGTAGCTCTGCTTGCTGCGGGAGAGCAGAGAAACTGAGGAGATTCTTCAACAACCAGCCCTCACCTTTTCTTGGGAGCAGAGAAAGCAGATCAGCAACAGCTGAATTTTAGATTCCAGAAGCCTGGCCCTCCCCTCACACACCATACGGCCTGGGTGGGTTCAGTCAGTGATCTTGCTTTGTCTTCAGGCAGGGTCATGGGTTGTGGATCGTGGCTGTCTTAGCTGTGTTGGGGTCTCTGAGAAGTAGACCCCAAGCAGGGAGTTCTGCTTTCCTGATTCCCCGTTTCCACATAAAGACATTTACCTGCCATTCGAGGAAGCAGGAAGTGGGGAGGGAAATTGTTTAGTCCTTCTTTTTTTTTAAGAATAGTTAGTAGTTAATGCCAGAGTGTGAGCACTCTCCCAGGCCCCATGCTGGCAATGCATCAGGTGGCGATGATGCAGAGTACAGCTCCTGCCCTCAGAGAGCTCACACTCCAGTAGATAAATCACATGGTAGATGCTCACTTAATAGCATTGCTATTGCTGTGGGAGTAACCAAAGTCGCCTGACACTGGCCCGGCACAGGAGGGTTGTCTCTACACATAAACGCCTTCTCCATCCCCAGGTAGGCTCATGAGACCTTCCCCTTTACCCCAGGCTGAGAGAAACCCCCTGCCTGTGATCCATCACCTCTGGGACTTCCCTCCTGTCCTGACATCACTCTGTTATAATTATTTGATCACATATCTGCCTTTCCCACCAAAGTAAAGCCCAGTGAAGCCCAGTGAGATCAGAGACTATGTCTGTCTGACTTACTCCTGCTTTCTCAGTGCCTGACACTTAAGTAGAGCCTCTGACATTGTTTGATGATGAATAAATGGGAAAGAAGCATGAGCAGTAGGAACATAAGCAATAATTGAATAAATAAGAAGTTTTCTGTACTTAAAGTTCTGAATCTGTGTGTCAAAGGACTCACTGAATTCAAGGTAAATTGAAAAACTTCATGTAGATTTCATGTGGCAAAGTATTTTAATTAAAAGGGTTATACACACACACACATTCAAAGGAGGAAGAAAAAGCTACCATAAACAGGATCACGTGACCAATATCTAAAAAGTATCAAAGAGCAGAATTGCCTCAAACCTCTCCACAGTTCTAAGGATCAGAAGACAGTGGGACTGTGGCTACAGAATTTGAGTAGAAAAGTTTACACTCAAGAATTCCATATATAGCTGTGTTGTCATTCTTGGGTGAAGACTGAAAAGGAACATTTCCAGATACGCAATATCTCAGGTACTATATTATTATTTCTAAGAAAGCTACACCAGCATACATGCCAATGAAAGAAGAAAGGGATCAAAATCAGGATCTGGACAGGAAAAGCTGTCTGATTGATTTAAAATCAAGTAAATTAAAAGCTATGTGAGACATTGAAAATAATTTAAAATTATAATCACAAAACTGAATACAAAATCCCAAAACAGTTTTTCAAAAGAAGGGTAGAATGCTAAAAGCTGTATAATACTACTTGTGATATGTACACTTTTATGTATATTATACTTTACTAAAAATCAAAAAAGAACTACAACACCGGGGGTATGGAGTGGGAGGGATGAATTGGCAGAACACACAGGATTTTTAAGACAGTGAAAATACTCTGTGTGATAAGGCAATGATAGGTGCATGTCATTATACATTTGTCCAAACCCATAGAATGTAAAACACCAGGAGTGAACCCTAAAGTTAACGATGGACTGGGTGATTATGGTGTGTCAATGTAGGCTCATCATTGTAATAAATGTCCCACTCTGGTGGGGGATGTTGATAATGAAGATGGCTGTGCGTGGGGGGGTGCAGAGTGTATATAGAAAATCTCTGTACTCAGCCTTCTGCTCAGTGTGACTGTGAACTTAAAGTCGCTCTAAAAATAAAGTCTATTAAAAATTAACAAATAAAAAGGACTGTATAATAATAATATGGTTTCTGTAATACATATTAAATTAATAAAGACTGAGAAATTAAGGAAGGGCATGGAAAATAAACATATGCAGAATCCTAAAATCATTATTGTATGGAGTGAACATTAGAAATTATTTTGTTCTTGACTCTGAGAATTAGAGAAGTATAGATTTATTTGTATGTAATGGTAAAAAGGAAGCAGTACAGAAAAATATAAAATGAAATACAGATTTCTTCTCCCTTCTTCTACCTCTAGTGCTTTTTCCCAAAAGTAACCACAGGTAACAGATTATTGTATATTCTTCCAGGAAAAAAATGTCTAGCTACATTTAAACACATTTACACAAATGAGATCACACCATTTATACCTTATTATTTTCACAGAATAATATGTCTTAGAGATCCAGTTGTCACATGCAGAGCTTTCTCCTTTTGATGGCTATATTGTATTCCATTGAATGAATGTACCATAACTTATCTAGACAATCCCTTAATCATGTATTATTGTTTCCATTTTTACCTCTATAAACAATGTTATAATTTAATATGTGTACATTTATTAATGTTTTTATAAGGAAAAATTCTACTAGTGGACTTGCCAGGTCAAAGGGAATACATCACTTTAAATTTTTGATAGCTATTGCCAAATTACCCCCAAACAACATTATGTGCAAGTTCCTGCTTCTACATATCTTCATAAGCACAGGGTGTTATTAAATTTAATTTTCTACCAATGTTATAGGCAAATATAGTATTTTCATTGGATTTTAATAACTTTATTACATGTGAGATTGAACATTTTTTTCTATTATTAAAGTGAAATTTGCATTAACATAAAATTAAACATTTTTAAATACACAATTTAGTAGATTTAATACACTCAAAATGTTGTACATCCACCACCTTATCCAATATCAGAACATTTTCATCACCCCAGAAAGAAACCCCATACCCATAAAGCAGCACTCCCCCACTCCCCCCTACTCTCAGCTCCTGGCAACCATCAATCTAGCGCATTTTCTATTTCTATGGATTTACTTATTTTGTATATTTCATGTAAATAGACCCATACAATATGTAACCTTTTGTGTCTGGCTTCTTTCACTTACCATAATTTTTTTGAGGTTCATCCACATTGTAGCATGTATCAATACTTCATTCTTTTTTATGATTGAATAATATTCCATTGTATGTATATACCACAATTTGTTTATCCATTCATCCACTGATGGACATTTGGGTTTTTTCCACCTTTTGGCTATTTGTGCTGCTATGTATATGCATATATAGGTATTAGTTTGAGCACCTATTTTCAATTCTTTTTAGGTACACATCTAGGAGTAAAATTGCTGGGTCACATGGTAATTCTATGTTTAGGTTTTTGAGAAACTGCCAAATTGTTTTCCACAGTGACTGAACCATTTTGCATTCCCACCAAGTGTATAAAGGTTCCAATTTATCTACATCCTTGTCAACACTTGTTATTTTCTGGTTTATTATTATAGTCATCCTAGTGGTCAGGAAGTGGTATCTCATTGTGATTTTGACTTGCATGTCCCTCATGACCAATGATGTTGAGTGTCTTTTCACGTGCTTGTTGGCCGTCGTATATCTTGTTTCAAGAAATGTCTACTCAAGTCCTTTTCTCATTTAGTATTGTGTTGTTTGTCATTTTCTTGTTGAGTTGCAAGAGTTCTTTTTATATTGGATATGTAGTCTAGACACTAGACCCTTGTCAGATATATGATTTGAAAATATTTTCTCCTATTCTGTAGATTGTCATTTTACTTTCTTGATAATGTTTTTTAATGCACAAATGTTTTTAATTTTGATGAAGTCCAATTTATCCATTTATTCTTTTGTTGTTTGTGCTTTTGGTGTTAGATCTAAGAGTACACTGCCAAATCCAGTATCATAAAGGTTTATCCCTATGTTTTCTTCTAAGAGTTTTATAGTCTTAGCTCTTATATTTAGGCCATGAATCTGTTTTGAGTTAATTTCTGTATACATTGTGAGTAGGGGTCTAGTTTCATTCTTTTGCATGTGGATATCCAGTTCTCCCACAGTATTTGTTGAAGAGTCTATTCTTTCCCCATGACCCCTTGTGAAGAATTAATGGGCAATGGATGTATGGGTTTATCTGACTCTCAATTTGATTGTTTTTTTTTAAGAAACTGCCAAACTATTTTCCAGAGCAACTCAACTGTACCAGTGTGAGTGAAGTGTAGAAATCTTACCTCCTTTTATATTTCTTACCCTCCTCCATTTATAATACAATTGTATTAACTATTTCCTCTACATACATTGAGAACCACATCAAATGATGCTATAGTTTTTCCTTCAATCATGAAACACAATTTAGAAAACCCAATAGAAGGAAGACCTCTTGTATTTACCCCAACTTCTGCTGACAGTGTTTTCTTCCTCCCTCATGTTCCAAGATTCCTTCTTTGGTCATTTCCTTTCCATTTAGAGAACTTACTTTAGGCATTCTTTCAGGGTAGGTCTGTCAGCAACGAATCCTCTTAATTTTCCTTCAGCTGAAAATATCTTGGTTTCCGCTTCATTCCTAAAGGGTAATTTCACTGGGTATAGAATTCTGGGTTTTCTTTCAACACTTGAAAAAGTGTGTGCCACTTCCTTCTGGCCTCCATGGTTTCTGCTGAGCAATCTGCTGTCATTTGAATTATTTTTCTCCTATAGGTAAGGTGTCATTCCTCGTTCGCAGCTTTCAAGATTTTTGTTTTTGTTTTTAGTTTTCAACAGTTTAACTATGACATTTCTTGGTGTGAGTTTCTTTGGATTTATCCTGTTTGAGATTTACCCAACATGTTGAATGAGTACGTTTTGGTCTTTTGCCACATTTGGAAATTTTTCAGCTATTATTTCTTTGAATATTTTTTCAGCCTCATGCTATTTCTCCTCTCCTTCTGGGACTCTGATGACATAAATGTTAGATCTTTTGTTACCATCCCACAAGTCCCTGAAGCTCTAGCCATTTTTCTTTTCTGGTCTCTTTTCTCTCTGTTATTTAGACTGAGTAGTTTCTCTTGGTTCTCCCTTCAAGTTCACTGATTCTTGCCTCTTTTCTTTCCATTCTCCTGTTGAACCCATCCACTTAGTTATTTATTTACTGTATTTCTCAGTTGTGAACTTTCCATTTGGTTCTTCTTTATATCTTCTGTTTCTGTGCTGAGACTTCCTATTTTTTCATTTGTTTCAAAGTGTGTTCATAATTGCTCATCAAAGCATTTTTACGTCTGTTTAAAAATCTTTGTCAGATAATTCTAACATCCCTATCATACCAGTGTTCACATTTGTTGATTGCCTTTTCTCACACAAGTTGAGATTTTCCTGGTTCTTAATATGATGAGTGATTGTCAGTTGGATTCTGGACATTTTGGATATTACGTTATGAGACTTGGGATCTTATTTAAATCTTGTGTTTTAGCTGGCCTCCTCACATCCCATGCTGTCAGGTAGAGGGCAGGGGTACCACCTTGTTACTTCCAGGTGGGAGTGGAAGTTCACATTTTCTACTCAGCCTCCATGACACCCAAAGTGGGGAGGGACTCTGAGTTACCCCTGGGAGGGGGTGGGAGTTCTGGCTTCCCACTCAGCCTCCTCTATACCACCCTGGCTGGGAGGGGCAGGAGTGCCTCTTTACTGCTCCCCATGTGGCTTCTACTGACTCCTTGGGGTCTGGCCTCATTATCACATGGCAGGAGGATGAAGGTCGCAGCTCCCCACTCAGCCTCCTCTGATACCACCCTAGTAGGGATCTGACAAAGGGGGATGTCTGCTCCCCACTCTGCCTTTGCAGAGGCAGGTAGGAGTGGGGCCTCAGTTTGTTCTGTGCTATATGCCTGGTGTAGAGCAGTTGTTCTACTTCATTTTTCTGGCAGGCTTTTTTTGAGGACTTTTTTGTTTGCATCCATTGGGGTTTCTGTGTTTCTCCAGCACCCAGACACCCAGTTTAGGATGTATGAAACTAAAACAAAAGAAAGTAAAACAAAAAACCCACACACAGGTGGGCTCACCTGTCTGTCATTTCTCAGGCCCCAAGGTCCCTAGCTATCCTGCTTCTTCTCTCCACCTTCCAGAGTCTTCCTCATGTGTACAGGCAGACCTCAGAGGTAGTGTGGGTTCACTTCCAGACCAATGCAATAAAGTGAATATTGCAATAAAGCAAGTCACACGAACTTTTTTCATATGTAACTTTCATAACGTATGAAAGTTATGTTTACACTATACCATAGTCTATTAAGTGTGCAATAGCATTATAGCCAAAAAACCCACAATGTATATAGTTAATTAAAAAATAAAATACTTTATTTCTAAAATACGACATCATCTGAGCCTTCAGTGAGTTGTAATTTTTTTGCAATAATAACATCAGAAAGCACCAATCACAGATCACCATAACAAATATAATAATAATGAAAAAGTTTGAAGTATTGTTAGAATTAGCAAAATGTGACACAGAGACATGAAATGAGCAAATTTTATCAATAGACTTGCTCAACACAGCATTGTCACAAACCTTCAACTTGTAAAAAACTCAATATCTGTGAAGCACAATAAAGCAAAGTGCAATAAAATTATATATATATATATATACACACACACACACACACACACACACACACACACACACACACACACACACACACACACACACACACATATATGCGCCCAGGGTTTTCAGCTGTCCTTAGCGGGAGGAGTATTCCATCTTTCTGCCAAACTTTTAACTATTATAGATTTATAACATGCTTTAAATTTCTCGTTGGGTTACTCTTCACTCATTACTCTTCTTTTTCAGAATTATCAAAGCTATTTTATGTATTTTCTCCAGGTGAACCCTAATATTATTTTAAGTTCCAAAATAAGAGTGTAGATATGGTTGCAGGTATCTCATCAATTTTATAGATTAATTTAAGGAGCATAAGCATCTTTTCAATGTTGAATATCTGTTTAGCTCTCCAAGAACTAGGATACTTTCCAGTATGCTTGCATTCTCAATATCCCTCAGTAGAGTTATTTTAGGTTTTCTTCCTATAGAACCTTTGATTTCTTGTTGAGTTTATTCTTCAGTGTTTTATCCTTTTCTTGTATCTATTATAAATGGAACACTTTTCCATTATGCCTTCTAACTGGTTATGATTTGTATATGGGAATGCCATTCATTTTTTTCAATATATTTTATTTTATTTATTTTTATAGAAGTATAGTTGATTTACAATGCCATGTTAGTTTCTGGTGTACAGCACAGTGATTCAGTTTTATAGATATATTCTTTTTCAGATTCTTTTCCCATATAGGTTATAACAAGATATTGAGTATAGTTCTCTGTGCTATACAGTAGGTCCTCATTGGTTATCTATTTTATAGACAGTTGTGTGTATATGTTAATCCCAACCTCCTAATTTATCCCTGCCCCCGCCTTCCCCTTTGGTAACCATAAGCTTGTTTTCTACGTCTGTGAGTCTATTTCTGTTTTGTAGATAAGTTCATTTGTATCTTTTCTTTTTAGATTCCACATATAAGTGATATGATATTTGTCTTTCTCTGCCATTCACTTTTATATATTAAACGTACATCCACCCACTTCGGTATATTCTCTCATTATTTCTAGTGGTTTTTCATTTGTTCTCATGCATCTGAGGTATCAAATCATACCGTGTATAAATAATTATATTTTTCATGCTCCACTTCAGCATTAGCATTCCTTCCTTTCTTGTGGCCTTCCAGAAAACTGTTCAATAAAAGTGGTGGTGGTACATCCTCATCTGGTTCCCGACTTTAATGGGGGTGCTTTCAGTGTTTCAGCATTAGGTGTGGTAGCATGTTGGACTGTGGTTTGTGATACTTTTTTTTTTAATAACACAGGGGAAAGGACTCATCTATTTCTATTCTTATTACAATGTTATTCATTGTGATAAGAATAACACAAGTGTTTAAACATATAAAAACAAAAGAGTTTAAACATATACAAACTTTGCCATCTGGAGATTTTAAAACACTCTCTTACATAATTGTTGGGTCAGAAAGAAAATGCAAAAATTGAATCACAGTGTGTTTAGAGAATAATCTAAATAAGAACAGAGCTGTATTAATCAGAAGTATTAAGTATTAAGTTGGAACATGTAACAACTTAAACTAGCTTGAGTAAAAGGGGGGATTTATTGACTCACAAAACCAAGCAGCAGAAACATCAGGGTGCAGGTGGCCTTGGAGGATGGCCATGATTCATCCATCATGATTTCCCAGAGCAGACACAGAACCAGACACTCTGCTTCTGGCCCTAGGGCTGCTTGTGGCCAGTGCTTGTGGCCTTTGGTGCCTGTGAGGGAGGTAAAGACAGGCTGTAAGGGATGCTCAGAGTGTCGAGCTCGGGAAGGGACCACCGAGACAGAGGCACCTGGAGTGGGCACTGTTGGTAATATAGCATCAATAATAGCGAAAGGACCAAGGTTTGTGAATGATTTCCTTTTTCTTTTCTAAATTAAAGTAAAATCAAAGTTAGCAGCATAGTGACCTCATTCTCACACCCACCGTGTCCTTGTATGTTTTCCTGAGTAGTAGAGGGAGGAGAGAGAGAGTTACAGCTGGTGCCCCCAGGGGAATGAGGAGGGTGTGGGCCCAGGTCTTCGTGTGAACCCCTAGAGCCTCCCCACCCTCAATATCATGTGAGCATCTGCTCTGGGGGATGGAGGAAGCAAGCGGTCTTGTTCTCAATGGTCTTTGTGGCCCTTGTAGCATAACTTTACTAAGTGCCTACTGTGTGCAGTAGGGATCAGGGGTCACAGGAGCCAATGGAGGGGCTGGTCTGGGCCCACCTCTTGCCCCCTCCCTTATCCCATACTCCCACTGTACGTAATGACCTGTATTTCCCCACATGTTTCTTGCTGTTCCATACCTCAGTGCCTTTGTATATGTTGTTCTCTCTACCTGGGATGCCCTTTTCCTCCTGGCAAACTCCTCCTTCTCACAGACACAGCTCAAGAGGCTCTTCTTCCATGAAGTGTGCAATGTCCCGAAAAGCTGATTCCTCACTCCTGGTGCCACCACAAACCTGGTGCCCGCCTCTACTCCCTGCCTACACTGCACTCACCTCCATGTCCCTTACTGGACCATGACCCTTCATTGTTAAATGAAGTAAGTGAATGAATGAATGATGATCATTATGACCTAGCACATTACTAGGGTGCCAACACCCAGCAGTACACTCCTTCTGATGGGCACGATATCCCTGGGGGCATCTGGGAGAGAACCCCAGAATTGGAGGCAGACCCTGCCTGGCACACAGTAGGCTCTCAGTGAATGACTGCTATAGCTTCTGGTTCTGACTGCTTGCCACATGAATGGAGGCAGGGTGAGTGGAGGGCCATGGGACACAGGGCTCACGACACCCCAATCTGAGCCTCTGTCTTGTTTGCCTCTCTGTCTCCAGGAATCCCACCAAAGGCAAGAAAAGACCTTTAAACTTGCCTTTAGAAAAATCTCTTGTTCGTTGAGACTTTCATTGTGAGAAGTAGGATGACACTGTGGTTTCAAGGCCTCAGTGGCAGCCTCCCACATCTGTCACTTTCTGGGTTGCTTCAAAAGTCTAGAAGGAGCCTTCAGATCTGTGCATTTTTTCACAGAAGTGTTTGTTCTTTTCTTTCCCTTGGGCTCACATTTTCTTGGAAAGTGTTGCAGATGTTGGGCAAAGTTGGTGCAAGGAAGCGTCTTCAAACAATGACTGTACATTTGAGAGGCATCCCGGCCACAAATCACAGGGACCACTCGGGGCTCTAAGGCTTCACTGTCTCGGCCTTTGCTTCTGGTGGGCAGACCTGATGCTCAGGCCTTGTGTCTGAAAGCAGTGGTTTGCACGCTGTGAACATGGTGTGCCATGGAAAGGCACTGGGCCTTGGGAGGCAAGTGACCCAGGCTCCCCGGCCTGTGCCTCTCACTGGCAAGTGAACATCACCTATAAAATGGGAAGAATAATCCTGCTCTCAAGGGGGTGTTGCAACAATAAGGACAATGCATTTAAACTCTCCAAGGGGAGGAGGGAGAAGTTGCGTTTTTTAGCACCCATCTATATGTGAGGCAGGTACATGACGTGGTGGGTTGGAGCCTGGATTCAAGTGTGGCTCAGCATTCCTAGCCAAGGAACCTTGAGCAGGTTATTTCTCCTCTCTGGGTCTAAGTCTCCTCTTCAGTAAATTGGGGGCAACGTCAGGATTAAGTGAGATAATACTTAAACTCGGAGGACCATGTCTGGCACACAGTAATAGTTTGATGTGTGTCTGACTTACAGAATATCTCAGTAAGTTGCAGTTTTCATTCATTCACTTACTTCTTACGACTCGTACTTAGATCTGGCAATTAATGGATACTTTATGGGTTTAAAAAAGGCAGAGGTGACTGACAATACCAAGTGTTGGCGAGGATGTGGAGCACCGAGAACTGCCAGTGGGGGATGCAAAATGGTACAGCTACTTTGGAAAACAGTTTTGGAAACCAGTGTCTTACAAAGATAAACATGCACGTCTCATATGACTCCACAATCCCACACTTAAGTACTTACCCGAGAGGAAGGAAAGCTTATGTTTACACAAAAACCTGTATGCAAACATTTGTAGCAGAGTTATCCATAATCACCAAAACATAGAAATGATCCAATTGCCCTTCAAATGAAACATGGAAAAACAAACTGTGGTATATCCATACAATGGAATCTCAGCCAGCAATAAAAAAGGGACAAGCAATTGTTACATGCAACAATATGGGTGAATCTCAAATACACTATGCTAAGATAAAGAAGCTGGACTCAAAAACAAATCAGGTGGGAATAAAGATGCAGACCTCCTAGAGAATGGACTTGAGGATACTGGGAGGGGGAAGGGTAAACTGGGACAAAGTGAGAGAGTGGCATGGACATATATACACTACCAAACGTAAAATAGATAGCTAGTGGGAAGCAGCCACATAGCACAGGGAGATCAGCTCGCTGCTTTGTGACCACCTAGAGGGGTGGGATAGGGAGGGTGGGAGGGAGGGAGATGCAAGAGGGAAGAGATATGAGGACATATGTATATGTATAACTGATTCACCTTGTTATAAAGCAGAAACTAACACATCATTGTAAAGCAATTACACTCCAATAAAGATGTTTAAAAAATACAAAATAAAATAAAATAATAAATAATAAAATAATTTTTAAAAATCAGACTACATCCTGCATGCTTCCATATATGTGACGTTCTATAAAAGGCAAAAGGGTAGGGACAGTGATCGAAAGCAAGGACTCAAACAGATGTTTGTACACCCATGTTTATAGCAGCATGATTCATAATATTGAAAGGGTGGAAACAATCCAGATGTCCACCAATAGATGAATTGATTAACAAAATATGGTCTATACTTACAATAGAATATTATTCAGCCTTTAAAAGGAAGGAAATTCTGACATGTGCCACAACATGGATGAACCTTGAGGACATTTTGTGTAACAAGCCAGACATGAAAAGACAAATACTGTATGATTCTGCTTCTATGAGGTCCCTAGAGGAGTCAAATTCATAGAGACAGACAGTGGAAAGGTGAGTGCCAGGGGCTGGAGTGGGGCTGGGGTGAAGAGTTATTGTCTAATGGGGACAGAATTTCTGTTTGGGATGATGAAAAAGTTCTGGACTGTAGTGATGGTTACACAGCATTGTGGATATACTTAATGCTGTTGAATTATACACTTACAAACAGTTAAATGGTAAATTTTATGTTATGAATATTTTACCACAGTTTTTAAAAAACTATAGGGACAGAGAACACATCGGTGATTGCCAGGGATTAAGGGTGAGAGGTAGGATAGGATAAGAAAATTTGGGGGATGATGGAACTATTCGGAGCCTTTGATTGTCATTGTGGTCACATGACTATTCATTAGTCAAGAGAACTGTACACCAAAAGGAATGAATTTTACTCCATGTAAATTTAAAATTAAATTTAAAAAAAATAGAGGTCTTCCAGCTGGGCTCTGACTCTTCATGCTGTTTCATTTAACAAATGAATATTTATTAACTCCACCTGTGCACTGGCACAGCATTAAGAACCTGTGTCCCCGGAACCCCAGGAATGGACATGGGGTGGATCCTGAGACAGCTGACCAGGAGGAGATGAGAACAATGTGTCTTAGTATAATTTTGATAAAAATCATGCCAGTAAGTTTTCCCTTGGAGACCAGCTCTGAAATCTCATGGCTCTGGATGTTTTACTATCATTTTTTAGATAAGTATGTTTATATAGCCGCCCTTCACATCCGCCTCCTTTTGATGCTCTGGTTTTAAAAACCGTCTCTGGTTTTTGTTTGCATTTCTTGTTTTAAAACTAGGAAAACAGGGCTTCCCTGGTGGCGCAGTGGTTGAGAGTCCGCCTGCCGATGCAGGGGACGCAGGTTCGTGCCCCGGTCCGGGAAGATCCCACATGCCGCGGAGTGGCTGGGCCCGTGAGCCATGGCCGCTCAGCCTGCGCATCCGGAGCCTGTGCTCCACAACGGGAGAGGCCACAACAGTGAGAGGCCCGCGTACCGCAAAAAAAAAAAAAAAAAAAAAAAAAAAAACTAGGAAAACAGCCCATGTTTTGAGCACTTTCCATGAGCCTCCTGGGCCTTCTCCAAGGCAAGGTATGGGGTCTTGTCCTCCAGGCCACTGTGTTCAGCCTGCTCTCAGCTTCTCCCTCCCGTGTTCGCAGAGATCGGATAAAAGAGACAGTTCAATTACAAGTGAGAGAGGCTGGCTTCAACAACAGAGAAGGTGCTGGCTCATGGAACTTAAAGGCCCAGGCTGGTCTAGCTTCAGGCATGGCTGGATCCAGTATCTAATTAGCATCTTTAGGATTCTCCAACTTGGTCTTTTCCTCCTTCTCTCTCCCGGGGTCCTGGTGCTTCCTTTGACTCCCAGCCTCTGTCCCCTGTGCTGACCACTCACAACCACAGCTCCTCAGCCAAGCACTAGGGAAGCTGACCACACTCCCTGTGGTCATTTTGCCTTTCATGATTTTCCTCATGGGAAGCAATTTGTTAGGGCCTATTTGGATGCCGGCATCCACATGCACGACAGGGGAACAGGCCCCTTCTGCCTGCCCTTGCCTGTGTGTACCCCTCACTTGGGCAAAGGCCTCCCTCCCTCCTCAAGTTCTCTCTCTCAACCCAGCAACGATGCTTAATTTAAGTCCACAAGCCCTGGAGCCCCCGTGCCACCCCAAGGCCAAATGCAGAATATTTATTCAATTAAAATGAAAACAGGGAGAAGTAAAAATATTCACATTTTAGTCCAGGGAAAGCTTTAGCACTTGAGCCTAAAACTTTTTCCCAAGCTCCCAGCAGCCAGAGCAATGAGGGTCAGTGGGTCCCCTCTGCCCCCATGGGTGTTGTGGTATCCAGCCCAGGGTGCCCACACCTATGTGAACATCAGAGTCACCAGGAGCTGGTAAAACACAGGTTCCTGGACACCACTCCAGAAGATTGTTCTCCAGTCGGACTGGGGTGGGGATCAGGAGTCTGCATTTCTTTTTTCTTTTTCATTTATTTATTTATTTATCCATTTTATACATATTAGTATATATATGTCAATCCCAATCTCCAATTCATCACACCACCTCCCCCCGCCACTTTCCCCCCTTGGTGTCCATACGTTTGTTCTGTGCATCTGTGTCTCAATTTCTGCCCTGCAAACCAGTTGATCTGTACCATTTTTCTAGGTTCCACATATATGTGTTAATATACGATATTTGTTTTTCTCTTTCTGACTTACTTCACTCTGTATGACAGTCTCTAGATCCATCCACATCTCTACAAATGACCGAATATCATTCCTTTCTATGGCTGAGTAATATTCCATTGTATATATGTACCACTCTTCTTTATCCATTCCTCTGTCAATGGGCATTTAGGTTGCTTCCATGACCTGGCTATTGTAAATAGTATTGCAATGAACATTGGGGTACATGTGTCTTTTTGAATTATGGTTTCCTCTGGGTATGTACCCAGTAGTGGGATTGCGGGGTCATATGTTAATTCTCTTTTTAGTTTTTTAAGGAACCTCCATACTGTTCTCCATAGGGGCTGTATCAATTTACATTCCCACCAACAGTGCAAGAGGGTTCCCTTTTCTCCACACCCTCTCCAGCATTTGTTGTTTGTAGATTTTCTGATGACGCCCATTCTAACTGGTATGAGGTGATACCTCATTGTAGTTTTGATTTGCATTTCTCTAATAATTAGTGATGTTGAGCAGCTTTTCATGTGCTTATTGTCCATCTGTATGTCTTCTTTGGAGAAATGTCTATTTAGGTCTTCTGCCTATTTTTGGATTGGGTTGTTTGTTTTCTTAATATTGAGCTGTATGAGCTGTTTATATATTTTGGAGATTAAACCTTTGTCCGTTGATTTGTTTTCAAATATCTTCTCCCATTCTGAGAGTTGTCTTTTCGTATTGTTTGTAGTTTCCTTTGCTGTGAAAAAACTTTTAAGTTTCATTAGGTGTCATTTGTTCATTTTTGTTTTTATTTCCATTACTCTAGGAGGTGCATCTAAAAAGATCTTGTTGTGATTTATGTCAAAGTGTGTTCTTCCTATGTTTTCCTCTAAGAGTTTTATAGTGTCCGGTCTTACATTTAGGTCTCTAATCCATTTTGAGTTTATTTTTGTGTATGGTGTTAGGGAGTGTTCTAATTTCATTCTTTTACATGTAGCTGTCCAGTTTTCCCAGCACCACTTATTGAAGAGACTGTCTTTTCTCCATTGTATATCCTTGCCTCCTTTGTCATAGATTACTTGACCATAGGTGTGTGGGTTTATCTCTGGACTTTCTATCCTGTTCCAATAATCTATATTTCTGGTTTTGTGCCAGTACCATAATGTCTTGATTACTGTAGCTTTGTAGTATAGTCTGAAGTCAAGGAGTCTGATTCCTCCAGCTCTGCTTTTTTCCCTCAAGACCGCTTTGGCTATTCAGGGTCTTTTGTGTCTCCAAACAAATTTTAAGATTTTTTGGTTCTAGTTATATAAAAAATGCCATTGGTAGTTTGATAGCAATTGCATTGAATCTGTAGGTTGCTTTGGCTAGTATAGTCATTTTCACAATATTGATTCTTCCAATCCAAGAACATGGTATATCTCTCCATCTGTTGGTATCATCTTTAATTTCTTTCATCAGTGTCTTATAGTTTTTTGCATACAAGTCTTTTGTCTCCCTAGGTAGGTTTATTCCTAAGTATTTTATTCTTTGTGTTGCAGTGGTAAATGGGAGTGTTTCCTTAATTTCTCTTTCAGATTTTTCATCATTAATGTATAAGAATGCAAGAGATTTCTGTGCATTAATTTTGTATCCTGCAACTTTACCAAATTCATTGATTAGCTCTAGTCATTTTCTGGTGGCATCTTTAGGATTCTCTATGTATAGTATCATGTCATCTGCAAACAGTGACAGTTTTATTTCTTCTTTTCCAATTTGCATTCCTTTTATATCTTTTTCTTCTCTGATTGCCGTGGCTAGGACTTCCAAAACTATGTTGAATAATAGTGGTGAGAGTGGACATCCTTGTCTTGTTCCTGATCTTAGATGAAATGCTTTCAGTTTTTCACCATTGAGAATGATGTTTTCTGTGGGTTTGTCATATATGGCCTTTATTATGTTGAGATAGGTTCACTCTATGCCCACTTTCTGCAGAGTTTTTATCATAAATGGGTGTTGAATTTTGTCAACAGCTTTTTCTGCATCGATTGAGATGATCATATGGTTTTTCTTCTTCAATTTGTTAATATGGTTTATCACATTGATTGATTTGCGTGTAGTGAAGAATCCTTGCATCCCTGGGATAAATCCCACTTGATTATGCTGTATGATCCTTTTAATGTGTTGTTGGATTCTGTTTGCTAGTATTTTGTTGATGGTTTTTGCATCTATATTCATCAGTGATATTGGTCTGTAATTTTCTTTTTTGTAGTATCTTTGTCTGGTTTTGGTATCAGGGTGATGGTGGCCTCATAGAATGAGTTTGGGAGTATTCCTTCCTCTACAGTTTTTTGGAACAGTTTGAGAAGGATGGATGTTAGCTCTTCTCTAAATGTTTGATAGGATTCACCTGTGAAGCCATCTGGTCCTGGGCTTTTGTTTGTTGGAAGATTCTTAATCACAGTTTCAATTTCATTACTTGTGATTGGTCTGTTCATATTTTCTATTTCTTCCTGGTTCAGTCTTGGAAGGTTATACCTTTCTAAGAATTGGTCCATTTCTTCCTGGTTGTCCATTTTATTGGCATAGAGTTGCTTGTAGTAGTCTCTTAGGATGCTTTGTTTTTCTGTGGTGTCTGTTGTAACTGCTCCTTTTTCATTTCTAATTTTATTGATTTGAGTCCACTCCCTCTTTTTCTTGATGAGTCTGGCTAATGGTTTATCAATTTTGTTTATCTTCTCAAAGAACCAGCTTTTAGTTTTATTGATCTTTGCTATTGTTTTCTTTGTTTCTTTTTTTTTTTTTTTTTTTTTTTTTTTTGCGGTGCGCGGGCCTCTCACTGTGTGGCCTCACCCGTTGTGGAGCACAGGCTCCGGACCCGCAGGCTCAGCGGCCATGGCTTACGGGCCTAGCCGCTCCACGGCATGTGGGATCTTCCCGGACCGGGGCATGAAGCCGCGTCCCCTGTATCAGCAGGCGGACTCTCAACCACTGCACCACCAGGGAAGCCCCTTTGTTTCTATTTCATTTATTTCTGCTCTGATCTTTATGATTTCTTTCCTTCTACTAACTTTGGGCTTTGTTCTTCTTTCTCTAGTTCTTTTAGGTGTAAAGTTAGATGGTTTATTTGAGATGTTTGTTGTTTCTTAAGGTAGGATTGTATTGCTATAAACTTCCCTCTTAGAACTGCTTTTGCTGCATCCCATAGGTTTTGGATCGTCGTGTTTTCATTGTCATTTGTCTCTAGGTATTTTTTGATTTCTTCAGTGATCTCTGGCTATTTAGTAACGTATTGTTTAGCCTCCATGTGTTTGTGTTTTTTACGTTTTTTCCCTGTAATGCATTTCTAATCTCATAGCATTGTGGTCAGAAAAGATGCTTGATATGATTTCAATTTTCTCATATTTACTGAGGCTTGATTTGTGACCCGAGGTGTGATCTTTCCTGGAGAATGTTCCATGCGCACTTGAGAAGGAAGTGTAATCTGCTGTTTTTGGATGGAATGTCCCATAAATATCAATTAAATCTGTCTGGTCTATTGTGTCATTTAAACTTGTGTTCCCTTATTAATTTTCTGTTTGGATGATCTGTCCATTGGTGTAAGTGAGGTGTTAAAATCCCCCACTATTATTCTGCTACTGTCGATTTCCTCTTTTATAGCTGTTAGCAGTTGCCTTATGTATTGAGGTGCTCCTATGTTGGGTGCATATATATTTATAATTGTTATATCTTCTTGGATTGATCCCTTGATCATTATGTAGTGTCCTTTCTTGTCTCTTGTAACATTCTTCATTTTAAAGTCTATTTTATCGGATATGAGTATTGCTACTCCAGCTTTCTTTTGATTTCCATTTGCATGGAATACCTTTTTCCATCCCCTCACTTTCAGTGTGTATGTGTCCCTAGGTCTGAAGTGGGTCTCTTGTAGACAACATATATATGGGTCTTGCTTTTGTATCCATTCAGCAAGCCTGTGTCTTTTGGTTGGAGCATTTAATCCATTCACATTTAAGGTAATTATCAATATGTATGTTCCTATGACCATTCCCTTAATTATTTTGGGTTTGTCTTTGTAGGTCCTTTTCTTCTCTTGTGTTTCCCACCTAGAGAAGTTCCTTTAACATTTGTTGTAGAGCTGATTTGGTGGTGCTGAATTTTCTTAGCTTTTGCTTGTCTGTAAAGCTTTTAATGTCTCCATCGAACCTGAATGAGATCCTTGCCAGGTAGAGTAATCTTGGTTGTAGGTTCTTCCTTTTCATCACTTTAAATATGTCATGCCACTCCCTTCTGGCTTGTAGAGTTTCTGCTGAATAATCACCTGTTAACCTTATGGGAGTTCCCTTGTATGTTATTTGTCATTTTTCCCTTACTGCCTTCAATAATTTTTCTTTGTCTTTAATTTTTGCCAATATTACTCTGTGTCTCAGCGTGTTTCTCCTTGGGTTTATCCTGTATGGGACTCTCTGTGCTTCCTGGACTTGGGTGGTTATTTCCTTTCCCATGTTAGGGATGTTTTCGACTATAATCTCTTCAAATATTTTCTCTGGTCCTTTCTCTCTCTCTCTTCTCCTTCTGGGACCCCTATAATGTGAATGTTGTTGCGTTTAATGTTGTCCCAGAGGTTTCTTAGGCTATCTTCATTTCTTTTCATTCTTTTTTCTTTATTCTGTTCTGCAGCAGGGAATTCCACCATTCTGTCTTCCAAGTCACTTATCCGTTCTTCTGCCTCAGTGATTCTGCCATTGATTCCTTCTAGTGTATTTTTCATTTCAGTTGTTGTATTATTCATCTCTGTTTGTTTGTTCTTTAACTCTCCTAAGTCTTTGTTAAACATTTCTTGTAGCTTTTCAATCTTTGCCTCCATTCTTTTTCCGAGGTCCTGGATCATCTTCACTATCATTATTCTGAATTCTTTTTCTGGAAGGTTGCCTATCTCCACTTCATTTAGTTGTTTTTCTGGGGTTTTATCTTGTTCTTTCATCTGGTACATAACCCTCTGCCTTTTCATCTTGTCTATCTTTCTGTGAATGTGGTTTTTGTTCCACAGGCTGCAGGATTGTAATTCTTCTTGCTTGTCTTTTTCTCTTTTTTTTAATTGAGGTATAGTTGATTTACAATATTATATAAATTTCAGGTGTACAACATAGTGATTCACAATTTTTAAAGATTACACTCCATTTATAGCTGTTATAAAATATTGGCTGTATTCCCTGTGCTGTAGCTTATGTATTTTGTACATAGTAGTTTGTACCTTTTAATCATCCACCCCTATCTTGCCCCTCCCCCCTTCCCTCTCCCTACTGGTAACCACTAGTTTGCTTTCTATATCTGTGAATCCATTTCTTTTTTGTTATATTCACTAGCTGTTTTATTTTTTAGATTCTACATATAAGTGATAACATACAGTATTTGTCTTTCTCTGTCTGACCAGTTTCACTAGCATAATAAATAGCAGGTTCATCCATGTTGTTGCAAATAGCAGATGGCAAAATTTCATTCTTTTTTATAGCTGAGTAGTATTTCATATACCACATCTTCTTTTTTTTTTTTTTTTTTTGCGGTACGCGGGCCTCTCACTGTTGTGGCCTCTCCCGTTGCAGAGCACAGGCTCCGGACGCGCAGGCTCAGCGGCCATGGCTCATGGTCCCAGCCGCTCCGCGGCATGTGGGATCTTCCCGGACCGGGGCACGAACCCGTGTCCCCTGCATCGGCAGGCGGACTCCGAACCACAGCGCCACCAGGGAAGCCCCTACCACATCTTCTTTATCCATTCATCTGTTGGATACTTATGTCGCTTCCATGTCTTGACTATTGTAAATAATGCTGCTATGAACATTGAGGTGCATGTATCTTTTTGAATTAGTTAGTGTTTTTATTTTTTTCTGATGTATACCCAGAAGTGGAATTGCTGGATCATACGGTCGTTCTATTTTTAGTTTTTAAGGAACCTCCACACTTTTCCACAGTGACTGGGCCAATTTACATTCCCACCAACAGTTCGCAAGGGTTCCCTTTTCTCTACATCCTCTCCAACATTTATTATTTGCAGTCTTTTGGATGATAGGCATTCCAACAGGTGTGAGGTGATAGCTCATCGTGGTTTTTATTTGCATTTCTTTGATGATTAGCAGTGTTGAGCATCTTTTCATGTACCTGTGGGCCATCTGTATGTCTTCTTTGGAAAAATGTTTTTTCAGATCTTCTACCCATTTTTTTGGGGGGGTACGCGGGCCTCTCACTGTTGTGGCCTCTCCCGTTGCGGAGCACAGGCTCCGGACGCGCAGGCTTAGCGGCCATGGCTCACGGGCCCAGCCGCTCCACGGCATGTGGGATCTTCCCGGACCGGGGCACGAACCCGCGTCCCCTGCATCGGCAGGCGGACTCCCAACCACTGCGCCACCAGGGAAGCCCTTCTACCCATTTTTTAATCAGTTTTTTTATATTGAGTTGTATGAGCTATTTATATATTTTGGATATTAACCCCTTAATTGGTCATATCATTTGCAAATATTTTCTCCCATTCAGCAGGTCGTCTTTTCACTTGGTCGATGGTTTCCTTTGCCTTGCAAAAGCTTGTAAGCTTAGTTAGATCCCATTTGTTTATTTTGCTTTTGTTTCCTTTGCCTTTGGAGACAGATCCAAAAAAAAAATATTGCTGCAGTTTATGTCACAGAATGTTCTGCCTATGTTCTCTTCTAGGAGTTTTATAGTTTCTATTCTTACATTTATGTCTTTAATCCATTTTGAGTTTATTTTTGTATACGTTATGAGAAAATGTTCTAATTTCACTCTTTTACATATAGCTGTCCAGTTTACCCAGAACCACATATTGAAGATTGTATATTCTTGCCTCTTTTGTCATGATTAATTAACCATAAGTGAGTTGGTTTATTTCCGGGCTCTCTATTCCATTCCATTGTTCTATGTGTCTGTTTTTATGCCAGTACCATGCTGTTTTGACGACTGTAGCTTTATAATACAGTCTAGGAGTCTGTGCTTCTTAACAAACCAACCCAGGAGTTGAAGCAACCTAGCCTGGTATAGACCTATCAGGGTGGAGTTGGTTGCCTCCAGTGTACACCAGCACTGTCAAGTGACTTAATTTAATTATGCTCGTTTCCTGGGGCTGCTGAAATAAATTGCCATAAACTTGGTGGCTTAAAACAACACAAATTTATTCTCTTACAGTTCTAGAGGGTCAGAGGTCCAAAATATGTCTTGATAGGTTAAAATCAAGGTGTCAGCAGGGCTGGTCTGGAGGCTCTAGAGGAGAAATCATTCTAGAAGCTGCCTGCATTCCTTGGCCTGTGGCTGCATCACTCCAGACTCTGTTCTGTCCTCACATCGCATTCTCCTCTCTGACCTCCTGCTTCCTTCTCATAAGGACCCTTGTGATTACATTGGGTCCACCTGGGTAATCCAGCATATAATCCCCATGTCAACATATTTAATTTAATTGCATCTGCAAAGTCTTGTTGCTGTAGGTATTAGTTTCTCAGGACTTCCACAACAGAGTACCACAAACTTAGTGGCTGAAAACAACAAAAATGTCTTTTCTCCGTTCTTGAGATTGGAAGTCTGAAATCAAGCTATCGGCAGGGCCATGCTACCTCCTAAGGCTCCTGGGAAGAATCCTTCTTGGCCTCTTCCTAGCTTCTAGTAGTTACTAGCAATCCTTGACATTCCTTGGCTTGTAATGAAATCCCTCTGGTTTCTGCCTCCATCTTCACATGGAAACTGAGGTTCAGAGATAGTCATTGACCTGCCCAGAGTCATGTTCTGTGAATTGCCAGACTGGGTCTTGAACTCAGTCCTGGGACCCTTGCTGGTCCTGCCAGCCTGGCCATGTGCTGCAGAAGCTCACCCCTTCATGGAGCCTATGGGCACAGCTGCCGCAGGGCAGGGTGGGCTGGTCCCAGAAAGCCTCCACCCGTGCGACAGGTGGCCCCACAGCCTGCATCTTTGGCATTCACTCGGTGGACCCCAGGGAAGCCGCAGATGCTCAGCTGTCCTGCTCCTTTGAAGTCCATGCCAAACCACGCTGGGTGGGAGCTCAGAGTGCCTGTGGGGAGAGAGCCTCGCAGGGGCACCACAGCCCGGGTGGGTGGAGCTGAGAGTCCAGCAGAGCCTAGCGGGCTTCAGCCCGGCTGACTCCCTCAGCCCTTGCCTGACAGCCAGGGGCTTGAAATTCCAGCCCTGCTGCTGGGCAGCTTGTAATTCAGGGAGTCACTTCATCTCTCCAGGTTGTAGCCTGAGAGGGTAAGGCTGCCGACACTCCCCTCTCCTTGTCAAGATGGTCACAGGAAGCAGGAGCTGACCTGTGAGTGAGAATTGCTAGTTCAGGCTCAGTTCCTGTTTTTCCAAAGATGTGAAACTTCAGGCCACATGGTCCTTTGAACAACCTGGACACCACATTTAGGATAGAACACGAAGGCTTTGGAAATGAATTAATTTCTTGGAGCATAATAATAACCAGTCCTGTAAATACAGTTTTATTAGCTGGAGATCTTTGGGAAGTGAGCTGGGAGAGGGTGGGTAGAGGCCTGCCTTCGCCTTCCCAGGGGGAGCAACATGCAGCGGAGTGCAGATTTGCTATGAATAATTGACTCAGCAGCATGTGCCAGGAGCCCATTCTATGCCAGCCCTGGGCTAAGCACAGGGCATGGGGTGAACCTTGCACAGGGCCTGACCCCAGGAATCTTCAAGCCTTGCGGGTCAGATGGACATGAGCAGGTAATGGTCATGGGCTCTGTGGGTGTCAGAACCTTGAGCCACCTCCCTGCCTGTCCCAGCCCTGGGGATATCCTTGTCCTTCAGGCAGGTCCTGTCCCCTCTCTGTTCCTCCCTTGGAGCCCCCACTCCTGCCTTCCAAGTTCTTTCACTCCAAGTGTAAGTGATCTGTGGCCACACCATGCGCCTGCTGCCTTGGAACAAAGGGCTTATCTCCTGTCCCTCCTTCCTCACCGACCATGGTGGGCAGGGCGGTGGGTCCTCCCTACTCCTCAGCACCCTGGGACAGTGGTTGAAAAGAAAGAAGAGAGTCTTGATTGATAGTTGTTATCAGTTCACCTCCCCACACATTGCACTCACCCTATGTCATCTGATTGGTGCCAGGGCTTCTTTGGAGCCAAATGTTTTATGCCTATTCAACGCGTCATTTAGCAATACAGTTTGGGTTAGAGCTGTTTTCCGTCATGTACCCACTGTGGGTCCTCTGGCTTCTGTCCTCTCTGAGCCTTTGTTTCCTCTGCAAAACGCAGATGCCTCAGCAGGTGATTTCGAGCATCCCATCCTGCGAGAGGATGGAGGGAAAGGCACTGGAAAACCTTCTGTATGGCCCTCCAGGGGGCTGTCATACTTGCAACATTGTGCCTGGACTCCCTGGAAGCATTTTTCTTGTGCCCTGGCTGGCACTGCTGGCACTGCTGGCACTCACTTAACCCACTGCTGGCACTCACTTAACCCACATATGCATTTCCTTTCTTGCATGGACACATGGTTGAGTCTTGCTCCCCCTGGGGCCTCTTTTTCTGGGGTGGCATCTTCTACTGAACCGTCCATGCAGCTGTGTGTGGGAGGCGGCTCAATAACACAGGTGCAGCTGTAAAAAGCCATGGGTGGGTGACCTGTCCTGGGAGCTGCTGTTGGGCTGAGGTGGCAGCAGGTGAGAGGGCCCCAGCATGCTGCTGTCCTGAGTGTGCACAGCATTTGCCCCCCTGTGGTCCAGTTCCCTTTGTGCCAGCTCACCCTGGGCTGACATGCTTATTGACAGCTCCTCCATGCAGCTGCTTGTCAGCCTTGTTTTTTCCCTGTTAGGAGCTATCTTGACTTCTGATCTGGAGTGTGCCAAGGCCACACTGCCTTGAGCTGGGCCAGGCTTCTGTTTGCCAAATCGATATTACTTTAGTTCTTTGAGACTGAAGCTCTCCAGATACAACATTTTTTCCAAACCATGCTCATTTGCAGCAGGAAACATTCTAAAAAATTATCCAAGTCCAGGATAGCCTTCCTGAAATAAATGAAAAACCAAATGATCAGGCTGAGGGCCTCAGTCCTAAATCCCAATGCAGACAGGGTGATCTCCCCATGGATCACCCGCCTCTCATTGGGAGAGTGGTTCCTTAGTTCTGACCAGGGCCACATATTGGCAGTTTTCCTCTTCTGGGCTGAGTGATCTGGTTCCCGGGACAAGTGGGAGAGGCAGGTGATCTGCTTGTTAAATGCACCGGGATCAGGGACTGAAGTCCTGAGTGAGATGATTTGGCTTCTCCCTACTTATTTCGGGAAGACCAGCTGGGACTGCTGTTGACTATACAAGCATCAACTATGCTGTCTAACCCATGCTTCGTCATCCTACGTTCATGTAGCACAGTAAGAAGGCAGAGAACTTGTAGTTTCCGTTCCTTTGTGCTTCTGCCTGTGTTAAAAATTGCTCATGTTCTGACAATCATTGGTGGCCTGTGCCCATGAGCAATCCTGTTTGGGGTTTGTTTGCTCGTTGTAAGATGTGTCCCATAGATACAGTTTCTTTAATGTTTTAGAAGAAGGAGGGAAATGCAATAGGTGTGTTGTTGGAAAGATAGGAGATGAATGTGCGTTGAGACTCCTGAGGGTCAGAGCATGATGCCACCTCCATGCTGGCCCAGCCTTTCAGACAGGTTTTGTTGTGTGACAGCCTTATAGAGATTTAATTTACTTACTATACAATTCACCCATTGAAAGTGTACACTTCAGTTGTTTTTAGTATATTCATAGAGTTGTGCATCCATCACCACAATAAATTTTAGAACAGCTCATCAATCTGAAAAGAGAGCCCGCACCCATTTTCCCAGAAACCCCTTAGCCCTAGGCAAGCACTGATCTCTATAGATCTCCCTGCTCTAGACTTTCATGTGAATGGAATCATATAATTTGTGGTCTTTGTGACTGGCTTCTTTCACTTAGTGTACTTTCAAGGTTCATCCATGTTGTAGCCTGTATCAGTACTTCATTCCTTTTTATTTCCAAATAATACTCCATTGCATGGATAGGCCACCTTTTATTTATCCATTCATCAGCTGATGGACATTTGGGTTATTCCTGCTTTTTGGCTAATATGAGCAATGTTGCTTTTTGTGTACAAGTTTTTGTGTGGACATATGGTTCATTTCTCTTGGGTAAATACCTAGGAGTGGAATTGCTGGATCATGTAGCAGTCTATGTTTAACCATTTGAGGAACTGCCAGACTGTTCTGAGAAGCTGCTGCACCATTTTACATTCCCACGAGCAGTATCTGAGGGCTCCAATTTCTCCACATCTTGCCAACACTTGTTATCTGTCTCTTTGATTCTAGCCATCCTAGTGGTTTTGAAGTGGTACCTCATTGTGTCCTTTGATTTGCATTTCCCTGATGGCGGATGATGTTGAACATCTTGTATTGTGCTTATCAGCCATTTGTTTATCTTCTTTGAGAAATGACTATTCAAGTCCTTTGCCCATTTTTTAATTGAGCTATTTGTGTTGTAAGCTATTTGTATTTATTGAGTTGTAAGAGTTCTTTATATATTCTGGATATAAGTTGGTGGGTTGCCTTTTCACTCTCTTGATGGTATCTTAAGGCACAAAAGTTTTCTTCAGTTTTGATGAAATTCAGTTTATCCTTTTTTTTTTTTTTTTGGTTTCTTATGCTTTAGGGTCGTATCTAAGAGACATTGCCTAATCCAAGGTCACAAAAAGTTACACCTATGTTTCCTAATAAGATTTTTATAGTTTTAGCTCTTATATTTAGGTCTTTGATCCATTCTGAGTAACTCTTTTGCCTATGGTGTGAGATGGGTGTCTCTTTTGCACTTGGATATCTGGTTGTCCCAGACTCATTTTTTGAAAAGCGATTTTTCCCCATTCAACTGTCTTGGCACTCTTGTCAAAACAAACAGGTTTTAAGAGCCTTACTGAGTGTAGGACAGCAGCCACAATGACATGGCCCGTGGGTAGCCTGGGGTGCACATAGCATTGGGAGTCCTTACAGGACCTTCTGTTGAGCTGTCTCTGCCCCACAAAGCCCTTTGTGGGGCTTTGTGCACTTTGGGGTAGGGGGCAGAGTGGGGTCTGGTCTGGAAGACCCTTGGGAGGGGAGTTGGTTAGAATGGATGTCATCTCTTCCCTGACATGTCATCTCTTCCCTGACATGGCTACACCTTGTGCCTCGGAAGGACACACCTGTGGCCGGGGGATGCTGCACTATGCCTGGAGAGCACAAACAGGTGGCCTGCTGCAGAGCAGGTGCCTCACTGCTCCTCGCCACCCTCCTCAAGCTGGTCATAGCTAAAATGACCATGTGTCCCACTATATTGGGACAGTCCCAATGTATGCCTATTCTTCCCAAATAATTATTTTTTTTAATTTTTTAAAAATTTATTTATTTTTTTATTTTTGACTACGTTGGATCTTCGTTGCTGTGTGCGGGCTTTCTCTAGTTGTGGCGAGTGGGGGCTACTCTTTGTTGTGGTGCACGGGCTTCTCATTGCGGTGGCTTCTCTTGTTGCGGAGCATGGGCTCTAGGCACACGGGCTTCAATAGTTATGATACATGGCCTCAGTAGTTGTGGCTCACGGGCTCTAGAGCGCAGGCTCAGTAGTTGTGGCGCATGAGCTTAGTTGCTCTGCGGCATGTGGGATCTTCCCAGACCAGGGCTCAAACCCATATCCCCTGCATTGGCAGGCAGATTCTTAACCACTGCACCACCAGGGACGTCCCCCAAGTAATTATTAATCAGCCTATTTCTCTCTTAAAATATCTTGGTTTGGATGATAAACTATACAGTCACCCTAGTCATAGAGCAAGGGCTTGGGGTCAGAATGTCTGGGAGCCTTTGTGATTAACCCCAATAGAGAGCTTACCAGTGTCCTTGCCCAGGCTGCCAGCTCTGCTTCAGAAAGCGTCAGGAGGGCCAAATGTGGCTGTCCCTTCCCACGCTACCTGTGTGTGCCCGTCCCCATCCTCGAGGGTGTGGTCAGCCTTATTTATTCACACCCACCTTGGGCTCCCCATGGCCTCACGGGGAAGCCACATGTTGTGGCAGCTCCATGTTACTCACCTGCCCCTAAATGATGAATAAGACACCTTGGGAGGACCCCTCAGATAAGAGGGGAAAGGTACTTCCACACAGGAAGGAATATGGTTTTTGCTTGTTTGCTTTTTCACTTGGTCAGCTCTTTTATTTTACTTTATTTTATTTAGTTTTCTTAATGAATTTTCTAATTAATATATAAATGACATATAACATTGTGTTAGTTTTAGATGTACCGCATAATGATTTGATATGTTATATATTGTGAAATGATTACTACAATAAGTTTAGTTAATATTCATCACCACACATAGTTCCAAAAAAATTTTTTTGTGTATTGATGAGGACTTTTAAGATCTATTCTGTTAGCAACTTTCAAATATCCAATACAGTATTGTTAACTATAGTCACCATGCATATTACATGTACGTTACATCCCTAGGATTTATTTATCTTATAACTAGAAGTTTGTACCTTTTGAGCCCTTTTACCCATTTTACCCACTCCCCACACCCCAGAATATTGTTATATACACACTTATGCAAGCCTAGATATAACTAGGCAAAAAAAAAAGTCCAGATGGAATAGCAAAAAACAGAGACAAGTAATTTAAGCCCTGCCAGCAGGTCTCCTCCGTGGGGAGGGATGAGAATCTGCAGTCCCCACAGTGGGCATCAGCTCCTGGGAGCCCATGTGAACCTCTGACCACCTGAGTGAGGGCTAAAGTTTTCATACAGCTTGCTCTGTAAATGCAAACCAAAGAGTCGATGTGCCTAAAAGCAAATGTCGCAGCAAGGTCTGACTCTGTGTAACTGTCACACTGGAGAGAGTACAGCAAAATCCTGGTGCAGAAGGGGAGTGGGAAAGGGCTTCCTGGAGGAGGTGCCCAGGGAGCTATGTTAGGAGGGGGGGTAGGAGGGAGGAGGGAGGGAGCCTAGTGGAGCTTCCAGGCAGCAGAGCCGTAAAGCAGGCACTGAGGCAGTGGGATTGTGGGGAAAATAAGGTGAGGCCAGGTTATGCAGGCTTCAATTGCCTTGGTAAAGAATGTGAATTTTAGCCTTTAGTTAGTGATTCCCAAATCAGTGTCTCTGGAACACCTGACTCATGGTATGCTGCTGGGACAAAGAGTTCCACTGTCACACAAGTTTGGGAAATCTCACATACAACCCCCGCCCCGGCCCCCAAATCCCCACCTTGGAGAGTTGCAAGGAATGTTAGCATACTAAAGGCCCTGAGAAGTCTTGCAGTGAACACCCTTTCTGGGTGATTACTCAGGGCTTCCCTTAAACCATCTGGTAGCCTTTGTGCTTCAAAGGAAGTACAACTCAGGCAGTAGGAAGCCAGTGCAGATTTCAGTGCAAGGGAGTGACGAGATCAGATGCCAGTGATGGGGATGGATGGCTGGTCCATGCTGGAGGCAGGGACACCACTGGGTACTGGTCACTGGCTAAGTCAGAGGGTTCATCTCAGTGGCTACCTCAGTGCCTGAGAAGGACCCAGAAAGAGTCAACCACAGAGGGTGGGAAAGGCAAGCAAGAAGGCAGAAGCCGGCTCCAGACTGCTGATGCTAAATCCCAGAGCCTCCCTCCTCTTGCAGCTGTCAGTGGCCACAGTCCCCTGGGATCTTCTGAGGACTTGGAAAGAGCAGCTGAAGGCCTCTTACTGCCAGTGTGTGTGTTTATGTTCCGTAAATGCAGGTCGTGTATCCTGAGCTGTTCCCCTGAAGGCTCCAGGGGACACCTGCTTCCAACAGGGCACATCTTGCCTTTCTTCACCTTTCAAGAAAAGGGAAAACATAGGATTAAAAGCAATACGTCCCATTGCCACCCCAGCCTCTAAATTCTTAAGTGGGGTGGAGAACTGAACCTCCCATGGGATTATCAGAACAGCACTAAAAACACTTCTTGCATTTTAATTGGACCTACTTGTTGGCAGGAGGCTCACATTTTAGGAATCTCTGAATAATTGTCTGTAAGGTATGTTTCAAGCCAGGGAACATGTGACACTCCAAGACAGGGAACTGAATATCCAGCTGTAATCCTCACAAGCAGCCTCACAGAAGTGTTGTACCACACAGAGAGTGGGTTTGGTGGGAGTGCGCAGAATAAAGGTGCGGGTGAGGTGAGGCCACAGGGAGGCTTTCTGTGTTATTCTGCCTCCAGTTAATGTTTTATGTTCTTAATCATGGCAATTTTTGTCAAGGCTGTTCTAGCTCTGAAATCCTGGGAGAAGGACTCAAAGGCAGATTGCTTACATCTCATTGTTTTCTATTTTCCTGTTTCTTCAAGGCCTCTGATGGCCTCCACAGACCTGCTTCCTTCCCTGGGTGTGAAAGCAGGGAGAGAAAGGGGCGGGCCACTTGGCTGGAATGCCGTGGAGATGGGACGGTCCCACATAGTCAGTGGGGAGAACTCAGACTCACTCCTCCATTCAGTCATTCACCATGTGTTTACTGAGTGTGATATTTGGCCTGATCTTTGTATTTGTGTTGGGGATAAAAGAACAGGGATGGGCTTCTGGGAGTTCTTGGTCCAGGAGGGGAGGCTGATGAGTAAACCCCAAAATACAGTCCCTATGAGGAGCTGCATGAAAGGACTGTGTGCATAGGGCACTGAGACACTGCAGACGATTTCTCATCCCACCCAGCGAGGTTGTGCACGCAAGGCAGAGCAGGGCTGACGCTGGAGCTGAGATTTGAGGAGAGAAGTAGGAAGGTGGGTGGGCAGGTTTTGTTGGGGGTATTCGAGGTAGAGGAATCTGTGTGTGCAAATGCAGAGAGGCTGGGATGAGCACAGTGTCTATGGAGATGTGAGTGGTTTGGTTTGACCAGAGCTTGAAATTTGAAGAGTTATGTGGAAGGAGATGAGAGCTGGGGAGTCTGGGCCCAGGGAGTTGGGAGCTTGATCGCCAGACCAAGGAGTGTGGCCTTTGTGCAGGAGGCTGTCTGTGGGGAACCATTGAAGGTTCTTGGACAGGGTGGTTATGACTGTCAACACCAAGCTGGATAAAACGGAAGAGAAAAGAGGGACTAGGGTAATGTCAGCTCCAGAGGGGAAGAGGGGAAGCCTCCACAGTAAGCGAGGAATCAGGATGACGTGGAGACCTCGGCAGCAGGAGGCCCTGAGCAGAGATGGGCACCAGAGCTGAAGTCTAAGGGCAAAACCGAGGTCACATGTGGACATTCATTTTACCCATTTTGATAATATAATAATGGAAGCCACTTAAATGTCTGATAAGGGGGAATGGCCAAGTAAATTACAGGGTGGAGTATGGAGCCATTAAATGTTATGGCAAAAGAAAGCTGTCTCAAAAAAAATTAAAAATTTTTGGTGGTGAGCACACCGTAGTGCATACAGAAGTAGAAATTTAAAAAACAAAAACAAAAACAAGAACAAGGCCATCTCACTCACAGCCGTATGGAGTGTTAGTCTCACTGTCTCCTGGGCTCTCCCTACCCAGGAAGTGAGCCACAGTCCCTGCTGCTCCCGGAGCGCATTTTTTCCTCCCAGAGTCTTCTGATGGCACAGGAATGAGAGGTAGGGGGGACCCCTCTGTGCCGCTGATGCTTCCTTCTCCTGTGGCACGGGCACCCCAGGCCTCAGTGACCTGTAGGGGCAGGACTATCAGGGCAGGAAGCAGACCCCTGCTTTATCAAACATCATCCCCCCTCCCATGCCCACAGGTCTTCTTGTCAACAGGCTGGAAACAGATATCCAAAAAGGGAAATATTTATGCCAGGTTGGTGGGATTGTGAGTGGGTCTTATTCCTAAAATTTCCTGGAATAATATATTGCCTTAGATACAAATGCAGTATTATGTAGCCAGCCACACGAGCTTTCATTTTTCCAGGTGCCATTAACGTAGCTACGAACTTGTAAATTCTGCGTGCCTTGCTTTGATACTAGGTGGTCAGGGCACACGGAGTTTCATTTCCCAAGAAATGTCAGGTTTATTATGAATGTAGGGAAAATTGGTAAGATATTATATGCAATCCAGGCTAAAATGGATTGAGTATGTCTCTTAAAAATCCTGGCAACTGATGCAGGCACTCTGACCCCGCCTTCCTGGTTTTGTCATCCATACCTTTGAAGGGGGTGTGGTGAGCCTGGCCCCAGACTCTGGGGAGTGGCCACATTGAGTTTACTGTTTCCTAAATTAGCTTACTCTGCGAACACAGGTGTGAACCAAGAAGTTGCAGCAGATTCTTTGGGTAGAGTCCACAAATAGCAAATGGCCCATCTGTGGAAAGCTTCAGAGGAAGAGCCCAAGAGTAACTTCCCAGTAGGAACCCTGTGGGTGGGCCCACACTGCTCTCAGGAGGGCAGGAAGAGTGTGGCCATCCAGGCTCTGTGACCACCCTCAGGGCGGAGGCAGGCAAGGCTCCTGGAGCCCCAGGAGTCCGGGGCAGGTTAGGCTCACACTCCTGGGAGGAGTAACTGAGGGAGAAATAGTACAAATATTTCCATTTTTGGACATTTGCTTCCAGCCTATTGACACGAAGATGTGTGGGCGTGGGTGGAGGGATGATGTTTGATAAAGTGGTGGTCTGCTTCCCTCCCTGAACGTCCTGCCCCCACAGGTCACCAAGATCTGGGGTGCCCATGCCCCAGGGGAGGGAAGCATCCGCAGTGCAATGGGGTCCCCTACCACCTCCCACCCCTGCCTGAACAGTAGAAGACTCTGGAAAACGGGGCTGCAGGAGCAGGAGAGGCTGTGGCTCAATTCCTGGGTAGGGAGACCCCCGGGAGAGTGGGACCCACACTCCATAAGGCCGTGGGTGACAGGAGCTACTGCTGTGAATGTCTCCAGGGACAACCCCCCACCTCAGCCAGGCTGAGCCAGTTGTTGCCAGGCTGTGGGCACAAGTCCAGCCACCAGCAGACTGTCCCAGAGGTCCCACCCCTGTCAGAACCTGCTCAGGCTCTAGGGCTGGAACCCCTGGCAGGGGATGGGGTGGACGCCTCAGTCAGCCTGGCTTCAGTTGGGGCTGGCGAGGAAGGTTGGACACACCTCAGGATGCAAGTCTCTGTAGCCAGTCTCTTCCTCCTAACAGATTTTACCAGGTTTTCTGTTAGGGGTTTTCTGCTGCTGTGGGACAAGGCATAGAGAATTCCATCCTTGGGGACTCCAAGCCCCAGACTGTGCTAGGACATTCCCACAGTGGTGCATGGGTCTGGGCCGCTTTCACATGGGCACAAGGTGGCCCGGCCACACTCCCCACCATGGGCGCCTACTCTGTGTCTTGGTGGCCGTAGCCCCCGGAAGCTTCCAGCTCTGAAATCTGCACACGGCTCTGCCTCCCACCAGCTGGCTGGCACTCCCCCAGAGCCTTGGCTCCCCCTCTGCAAACCCTGGCCTCGAGGGAAGGTGTGGAGTCGGCGTGACGGGCCCTGCAGGGTGCCTGGATGAGGGGTCGTTTCTGTGGCCCTTGCTCTGGGGTCCAGAGCCGTCCACGTGGTCTCCATACGACCGAGGGCTCAGGGGAGCAAGGGAGGAGAAATCGGTCTTTGAAAAGCTGTGGCCTTGTTTATGACCCAGATGAACATCTCCGGGATTTCCTGAGGCTTCGTCTCATGTCAAGACAGAGGAGCCAACACCTCGTGAAAACTGTTTTATGAGAAAACAGCCAGTCCAGGCGGAGGCAGTGAGGGGGCTGGATTTGAAGCTACCTGAGTTGGTTAACGTGGTAGGTTTGCAGTCACGAGCTCAGTGTGTTTGATGTGTCCAGGTTGACACCCCTCTAATCGCTAAAAACAACTGTTATTTCTAAAAAAAACGCCTTCCCCCCGACCCTGCCTCTGGGTCTTCTCACCGATCAGCCTCGCTTTACAAATCACTCCCTTTTAGAAATAAGGAGCATCTGCAGAGAGGTGAGGTCCTCCCCAGGGACATCTTAAAGTGTATAATTGAGTGGCATTTAGGACATTCACAGAGTTGTACATCCATCACCCTATGTAGTTCCAGAACTTTTCATCTCCCTAAAGGGAAATCCAGCTCTCACTTCCCATCACCCCCTCCCCCCAGCCCCTGGCAGCCACTAATCTGCCTCTGTCTCTGTGGATTTACCTATTCTGGACATTTCATATAAATGGATCCATATAATACCATTTGTGTCCGTCTTCTTTCACTTAGCATAATATTTTGGAGGTTCATCCATGCTGTAGCCTGTATCAGCACCTCATTCCTTTTTATGGCTGAATAATATTCTGCTGAATGGATAGACCACTATCCATTCATCATTTGAGAGACATTTGGGTTATTTCTACTTCTTGGCTATTGTGAGTAATGCCACAGTGACCGCTCATCTACAAGTTTTTGTTCTTCACTTATTTTCTAAATAATAACATTTTATAAAGCAGTAAATGGATTTACACAGATGACCTCATTTAACCTCAGGGAGCCCTATCAGGTAGGTCCTGTAATAATTTCCATTGTAAGATGAGAAAACTGAAGTACAAAGAAATTAAATTAAGTTGTCCAAGATCACATGGATGATGGGTGGAGCATCGATAGTGAAATGAGGTTGGTCCTGATGCCTCCTACCGACAAGGCCTTTTTTTTTTTTTTTTTTTTTGCAGTACGCGGGCCTCTCACTGTTGTGGCCTCTCCCGTTGCGGAGCACAGGCTCCGGACGCGCAGGCTCAGCAGCCATGGCTCACGGGCCCAGCCGCTCCACAGCATGTGGGATCTTCCTGGACCAGGACACGAATCCGTGTCCCCTGCATCGGCAGGCGGACTCTCAACCACTGTGCCACCAGGGAAGCCCTAGTTTGTGTCCTTTTAATAAACACACTTGCATAGTTATATTACAATTTTGTAAAAATAAAAACAGATGACCTCATGCCAAGCATTTCCAGCATTTGCACAATCTCAAGATCTTTAATACTAAGTTTTCAAGACACACGAAATAAAAATTTAAGGCAAACAACTACTGAGCCTGCACCTCTGGAGCCTGTGCTCCGCAACAAGAGAGGCCGCGATAGTGAGAGGCCTGCGCACCGCGATGAAGAGTGGCCCCCGCTTGCCACAACTAGAGAAAGCCCTCGCACAGAAACCAAGACCCAACACAGCAAAAATAAATTAATTAATTAATAAACTCCTACCCCCAACATCTAAAAAAAAAAAAAAATTTAAGGCAAAAAACAGCACTTTGCAACAATTTAATAATTTATTACATTACAGTAACATCACAGCAGCATCCAATAATGCTACTTCAGGCAAAAGTCTCTCAGTATTTCCATTATAGATTCTATTTACAAGAATTTATAACCTGGTAAAATTCATCCTAAGAAAACTTGGCAAATAAAGCTTTGGACTGAAATTAGCATTTCTTTCTCTACTTTTCCTTCCCCCACTTCCTTTATTTTAAACTATCAGTATTCATATTATATTTTAAAGCACGAAAATAGCACTTACATTGTTTCGTCAAGGTCTTTTATTCATGGCTCCAGTATGCCAAAAGCTTTAGGGTTGCCCCCAAGTCACACGTACAGCATACCTCAGCCTGAAAGTGGTCCAAACTCACCTCTGCTCTAACCCAGAAGAGCAACCGGGGAGTGTGGAAGATGCTACAGGATCCTTCCTCGAGAAGTCAGGGGTGGGTTCATGTCCCCCCACCCACCCTCACCTGCCTCCAGGCTGAGGGCCCAGGTTTCCACAGAAAGTCCTGGGGCCCAAGGTCACAGCTGAGCAGGGACTTCTGAAATCCCCAGCCCACCTACCAGGAAAGAACAGGACAGACTTCTGGGGCTGACAGAGTCCCTGGAGGACAAGGTAGCCACCAGCCCATGCAGAGTCCTGGGCCTGTAGAGACAGGGCAAGGGAGCCGCTGAAACTGAGGAACAAGCCAGGCTCAAGCCCTCTGAGTGACTTTGTCCTGGGTTTCCTGACACAGACACAGGTGGGGTTAGGGCTGGGCTCTTGGTTGGAAAATTCTGATCAGGTGGGACAGGGGTGAGGCACGACCAGTCCCTGTGGGACGAGCTGGTCCCAGCCTGAGCAGAGCATTAGGCCTAGAGCAGTGGTTCTCAAAGTGTGGTCCCCAGACCAGCGGCAGCAGCAGCATCACCTGGGAAGCTTCCAAAAATTAGAATTGGAAATTATGAGGCTCCATCCAGACCTAGCTAGGAGGTGGGGGGTCGGGTTGAGGGGGCAGCATCGTGTGTGTGGACAAGTCTGCCAGGTGATCCTGCTGACTCTCAGACTCACTATCTTGAGTCTGAGAGCCCTGCACTGGAGGCCAACAGTCCTGATCACAGAGACCCTCCCTGCTCCTGCCAGTTTTTTAGGGGCCAGGCCGGAGGCTGAGGCCAGCCGCCTGGTCTCATCACTTCCCAGCTCTGCACTCAGGTGCACCTCCATCTCCTTGTCTCCCGCTTCCCTCCCCACTACCCCTGGCAGGCCCTGGTTGCCAGCTGGATCCACTTACTTCCCAGCCAGCCGAGGAGTAAGGCTGCCCTAAATCACAACTGACATTCAGCTTTACAACTTCCCTGGCCCCCCGGGAGCTGGGGAGTGCGGGGGAGGGGGTGCAGGGGGGTGGGGGGGCTCTTAGGAGGAGGTGGTGGGGAGGAGTGTGGTCCCAGTGGTAGAAGCCAGGCTGGGCTTCTCCATCTGCAGTCCCACCTGAGTCCTTGGGTCTGGGCTCTGGTCTCCATTCCACACCCCTGTGGCTTAAGAACATACTGGTACCTTGGGTGGGGATAGTTTCCATGAGACTCAGTAAAGCCCAGGGCACACTGGCAAAGCCCCTCACCCTGACTTTTTGAGCTCAGCTGGGCCTCCACAGGCTCCTTGACTATGGCCACCAGTGGAGCATCCATGCCCCCCCCTGAGGCCTCCACCTCCTCAGGGTCACATCTTCCCCCACCCCGTGCCCCCGTTAGTCCCTATCACACGAGGAAGATGGAGTCGATGGGTTCCCAACTTTACCCTCATTCCACTGTTATGACATAAACTCAAGGCCTGCATTGGGTTCCCAAAAGAACCAATGTGGAAACAAACAAAAAACGTGGAAGTTGACCTTTTTTTTTTATCCTGAGCTTTTCCTGCCCACCCTAATAACCTGACTTTCCCTCCAGGCAATGTAGGTGCCTCTGATCAAGAGCCGAGGTGCTCTCCGGCCCCACACAGCTGATGCCGTGGCTCTGTTCCTGCTAGCTGTGTGACTTTGGGCAGACAACCCAATCTCTCTGGGCTTCAGCCTCTTAGTTTAGAAACCCCAGCCCCACAGGGACTGCGCCAGAACCACATTCTCCTCCAGAAAGACTCCAGTGTAGTGTGAAGCCCCGAAATAGGCATCTCTGTGTTGGTCAGACCATGTCATGTGGAGAGTCAGGGTCAAGACTGTGCTGCTCCCGGGAAGTCCCTGGTTTCTCCATAGGAGAGAATGCGCCAATTTGATCAAAGAAACCCAGGCCAGGGCACCCTTCGTTTGGTTAGTGCTGGAGAGATGTAATATCCATGGCCACTGCACTTTCTGGGCAGTATAAGGAACTTTCCAGGTAATTATTAACCCAGCCACCCCCTCACATGCCCCTTTAGGTGCTAATCCCCCAGTAACAGGGCTTTTACCATGTCTGTCTGGGGGTAGCCAGGGAAGCCTGCTGTGTGCCCTCCCTGCCTACCCAGTAGAGGTGGGGATGAGGTGAGCTGGCAGCACCCACCTCATGCAGCCTCCATACCTCCCTAAGTCCTGGCAAGAGCTGGCTGCCGACCTTACTGTCTTCCCTCTGGAGTTGAAAGGAGCCTATAAAAGCCACTTCCTAACTATTTCTTAAAGGCTGACATCACCAGCTCAGATGGGTGTTGCTGGTGAGTGAGGGACCAGAAGGAGTCAGAGCCTGGGTCCACTTCAGGGAATGTGGCCACACCGACTGCAGCCCCAGGGAGGCCAGAGCTTCTGGTTTTTCAAGCGGGAAATCAAGACTTTAACGTGAAATTGCCCTATTTCACAGCATTGGTCACAGATTGCAGTGGGCCCAGCCAGACCCCAGGATGCAGTCTCTGCCTTGCCTCTCCCCTGATGGCCGTCCCATCCTCTCCCTCATCTCAGTCTCCATGTCCACTGCCCTAGAAGGGTCTCCCCTGTCTCGAGCACTTATGTTAACGTCCATGTGAAAGCCGTTCAGGGACAGGTAGAGTCCACACCTCTGCGTCCTATGTCCTCCCTCCCACCAGGGCTGGTCCCCAAACTTGGCACAGACCTGGACCTCCATGCTGTCCAGGCTGTCCCCTCCGCCAGGGCTGGCCTCCTCCGCCAGCCATTCCTTTGGGGCCCAGCTCAAACGTTGCCTTTCATTCACTCCTTCTGGTTTTCAGAATGTTGGAAAAAACTGTTTCGATGTAAAAAATTAAGACATTACATTAAAAATAATGAATAATGAATGAAGTCAACTGCAATTGCAAAGTCAAAGCTTAGAGCTTAAAATTAGGTGTGATGGGTGGCAACATATTTTCCCCTTTCAGAAAAAAGAAAAAAAATAGGAGAGAAATACAAAAGCAAACAGAGAAAAGGAAACCCGCAAAAAATAGTGTATGCGCTAGAAATCCAAGAATGTTAATTTTTACACAGCTATACTAACGCATGCTGGGCTCCCTCCCCAAGGTCACCTATGACCCAGGGTCATGGTCCCACCATCCAGTTATAGAATTTATCTTGCTCTGACTCTGGGCAGCATTTGACCTATAGACCTTCCCCTGCTCTCAAAGCCTCTTTCCTGTGGCTACTACAGATAACAAATAGAGTGGTTCCTTGGTGGTAAAAAGAACTTTGGAAAAAAAAAAAAAAAAAAAGAATTTTCTATCCCCTCAAAAGGTGGCACGCTCATAGAGTTCATCCCAGTTCACAAAGCACCTTTACATCCCTTGTATTATTTGGGGGATTGTGTTGCGGGCAGCATGGGTTCAGGAGCTAACCCTGGGGACTCTATGGATCTGGGTTCCAATTTGGACCTGAGCCCATGGGACCTCCCTGAGCTTCAGCTTCTCCATTTGTAAAACAAATAGCTTGGACTCAATGCATGGTTTCTTTTCCCCTTGTTTTACTTTTGTTTTTATAGTACTAGTTTTTTTTCTCTGCTAATTATAGGAGTAATACATGATCTCTTGCTTATTGTCTTAGTCTGTTTGAGCTGCTGTAAAGAATACTATAGACTGGGTGGCTTGTGTGGCTTGTGAACAACAGGCATTTATTTCTCACAGTTCTAGAGACTGGAAGTCCAAGATCAAGGAGCCAGCAGATTTGGTGTCTGGCAAAGACCTGCTTCCTGGTGCATAGATGACCGTCTTCTCGCTGTGTCCTCACAGGGCAGGCAGAAGGGGTGAGGGAGCTCTCTGGGGTCTCTTATAAGGACACTAATCCTGTTCCTGAGGGCCCCACACTAACGACCTAATCACTTCCCAAAGACCACATGTTCTAATACCATCACACTAGGGTTAGGTTCAGCATATAAATCTGGGAGGGACACAAACTCAGTCTGTAGCACTTTAATATATATATAAAATATATACATACCAAATAATATACAATATATAGACATACATATACAAATAGATTTTATTTATATATACACACACACAATACCAAAGTGTAGCAAATAAAATGTCAAAGTCCACCTTCATCCCTGCGTGATCTCTGTCCCCTCAGGTCCCACTATTACCAGATTCATGTGGGTGCATGCAGGCCTTTTTCTATACATTTATATACACATGTGTGCATAGTGCATGTAGAGAGTTTTATTTAGTATTTTTACATTTTTTCACTTTTCTAATATCAGTGCCTAGAAAAGTGCCTAACTCATTAGGTACTTCGCAAATTTTTGTTGCATGGTTGAACTATTTTTTTTAACTTACCTCCATGTCTTAGAGATCTTTCTGTGTTTTGTTTTTGACTTCCAGACAGATGTACAGTAATTTAATCAAACCTTCGCTAGTAGGCGTTCACAGTCTGTTATCTCACCCGTTGGGACCTGACGTGTCAGAATTCAAAACTGTTCTATAATGAAAGGTAAGGTTGGACATACACGAGGCAGCCCCCGTAATCAGATGCGCTAACATTTCTGCAATGAAATGCATAAATATGCCCCCAAAGTGGGATAACTTAAGTTTCTAAATAGCCTCACATAAAGTCTGACTTGTCTCCAGATGAATCTGCAGCAATCGAAGACAGCGTCTCTGCTTAAAGCTTCTGTGACTCGGAATAAGACAAGGGCTTCAGGCCTCTGCATGGAGTCCTCGCGCATCCAGCCCTATTGGGCAAACGCAGCTGAGGCAGGGTCCCCTCACCTTCGGGTCCTTGGTCTCACTGTCTCTGTTCTCCCGGCCTTTAGGAGCTGGCAGTGAGGGGAGTGTGGTGTGGGGACTGGGGAGGGCAGCCTGTCCCTACACATCCTGCAGGCTGTCTCCCAGCCCCCCTCCCGAGCCTGACAGATTTGCTGACACTCATTGTCACACGGGGACTTCTCCCAGCTCCACAGCTGCCTTTTCCCTCTCGGACTGGCATTAATTACGTCCAGCTCTAACCCTCTCTTTGGCACTGTTTTTACCACTTGGATCTGAGAGGATTTACCGTGACCCAGTGGAGCTCCCCTTTAGCAGGAGGCAGACAATAAATAAGAACTAGAATGAGTACATCGAATAGTATTTTAGAAGATGGCATGTGCTATGGAAAAGAGCAGAGAGAGGAAGGCAAGTGGGACGTGTCACGTGCATTCCCACCAGCAGGGTATGACATTGCCCATTTCTCCCCAAACCACCGACACTTGTTATTAATCCGACTTCTTGATTCTAGCCATCCTAGGGGCAGGAGGTGGTACCCACTGTGGGTTTAGCTAACAGGTTTTCACTGCTTGCTAAAGCTGGATGCTGTCCACACCTTCAGTGCATTCACTCATCCAGCCCTGCGAGGAGGTGCTGCTCCCAGCCTCACCTTCCAGATGAGGAAACTGAAGCACAGAGAGGTCACAGGGGGCAGAGCTGGGATGCAAACCCAGGCAGTATGGTTCCTGACTTGCTCAAAAACCTTACAGAGGACTGGGAGACACGCTGTGAACGTCTGTCCACAGGATAACTCCATAGGTACTCTGGTGTAGGGGTGTGGGAAAGCCTGTGGGGACGATGAGGTATCAAGGAAGAGAGGGGATGATAGTGCAAGTGGGCCTGGAAGGGCAGGTAGGAGTGTGTCAAGTGGAGAGAGGTGACTGGAAGGACACTGCAGGAGCAGAGGGGTGTGCGGAGCAGAGGTCTGGTTCAGGGGATCGGGTGGCCAGACCCTTGCCACCTCCTCGTAAAAATCCTACTACTCTGTTATCCACTTCAGCAGAATATTTTTAGATCAGATATTTCAGTTCCAGTAGAGGCCAGTGTGTGCTGAGAATTATACCCTCCAGAGTCCACCTGATTATAAAATAAGTGAACAAGTTATTTGAAGACCTCCTAGCATATGGAGGACTCATATGTGCGAACCCAGCCTAAGTGAACTCATCCGTGTGCGACCAACCGAAAATCAAGACAGACGTTATCTAGCGCTGGCGTTCCACACGACCTCCTGCCCCCAAAGTGCTCCCTGGAGTCCCTAGAGTGAGTGAGGGCGAGAAGGAGAGGATTTGCTCCTGCCTAAGCAACAGATGAGCCCCTGAGCTGGCCACGCCTCTCCCCCGGTGAGCATCCTGCTCAGCTGTGTTTAAAGGTACCTCCGACTGCTCTGCTTTTACCCCAGGTGGTGACTTTAGTACTCACCCTCCCATGGGAGGGGGCCCCAGCAGAACAGGTGAGAAGTATTTGTGGGATTGTGCCTTCAAATGGGTTTTGTGCAGATTGATCTCATATGACCAAACTGTGGAGCTTGGTGCCTGGAGGGCTCCCTCCAGCTGGAGGCAGCTGTGATGGGAACAGCAGACTCAGTTCTGCCACACCCAGGTGCAGAGCGAGGGTCCCGACCCTGAGAAGTGGCCCGAATCCCACCGCTCAGGTGATGGCGGGCTTTCACATCATGCATTCATCTCATCCCCATAGCAACCCCTATCTAGTTGTTGCTGTGCTCATTTGATAGCTGAGAAGACCAAGACTAAGAGAGGTGCCCAACCCACCCGGGCCCCGAGAGTAAAAAGCCAGCTGGTGAGTGGTAGCCCTGGTGCTTGAACTGGGTCAGAAGTTTTGGGGATCTTTTAAGCCTTTGTTTCTTTCCAAGGAGGTTGATTTCTTGCTGCTACAGTACTCTTCAGTTCTAAGAAGTCTGAAGCTGTGATACTCCTTGCCCCTTGCAGTCATTGTAGCTCCTGCTTCCCATCCCATTCTTTCCACCAGCCCCCCACCAAACGCACCCCCTGATATTTTATTCCTAAAGATGCTGCTCTGGTTTCTTAGTCCCATTTTTTCCCCTTTGGCATCATTTGTCCTTCCTCCTTCATTTCCTCTTGGCTGTATATTTCTATTTAATAAGGCCAGGGCTAACTCTGGCACCAAAATCAGCAACTAAGCCCTTTGCCTAAAAGCTTTAATTAGAAACAGAAAACTGGAGGAAATGGCTCTCCTGCCAAGTCTGTAAATTACACCAAGGCTCACAGCCAAGCCAGGTCTGTGCTGGGAACTTGGAACGTGCAGCGCTACTTCTCTCATGAGCAACACTCTCCCTCAGTGCTTCCCGAGCCTGGTGGGGCTGCCCCACCTCTCAGCACCCACCTTCACCCTCCTGAGTCAGTCCCCATCCTCAGAGGTTTAACCTCTGCTGCCCAACTTATTTCTTAAAGAGGAACCAGAAATCCTGAGCTGTATGCAAAATTGTCTTTTAACTCTGGGCAATTAATTCACATGTTTTTAAAACTCTCTGCAGACCAGACAAAATATGTCTGTGGGCTATCATTGTGCAACCTCCAATCTAAAAATTTTACTGGATTTCCTAGTTTAAAGTTAGTCAGTTTTTTTTTTCCTAAAATCCTTCTTAACTAACTTATTAGATCTTCCGAACTCTAGTAGTTCCAGAGTTTAAGCTAAATCAGAAGGAGTTAACTCAGGTTGGTAATAGCTATAAAATTAACACTTAGAAACATTTTCAGCCTCAGGTTCACAGTTGGACTTAATGGAACCCCCTGGTGTGGTGGGGTGGAGTGGGGTCTGGCTTTGTGTGGAGAGGACAGTAGAGGCTCAGATGGGGTCTCAGAGATCCAAGGAGGGGAAGACGTTTCCACTTTGGTAGGAGACAGACCGCCCAAAAGGGACCACGGAATCGGGGCTCTCCCTTGAGAGGCAGGTGGGTGGGAGAGCTGTGAGTCAGGGCAAGGTGGGTGGTGGGATCAGTCAGCCCAGGAAGCCAGGGTACCTCAGAAGGAGGCTTGGGCTGCTCGGGTCCTGGCCTCCCAGTGTCATCCTGGCCAGCCTGACGTCACCTAGCTCAGCCAAGGGGCGTCAGGGACTTGGAGCTGGAGCTGAATCCCTGGAGACCCATCTGACCCATCACCTGCAGTTAGAAAAACAAGGCCCACAGCTCGTCCCTCTTTCAACTGTCCTCCCTGCTCAGCATCCCTTAATGTAAAGGTCTTAGAGTAAATGGACCAGTTATGTTCACTTGGTTGGGCACGTCATTTTGCCCCTCTCGGCCTATGAGCAGGAGGTGCTGGCACCTGTCTTGGTTTGGGGGCTGCTGCCTGGTGATGCTGCTTGAACCCACTTAGGATAAGGAATTACAGATACTTGGATGTGAGTTTCAGGTTCTGACTCCTCATCAAGTCTGCACAGAGCATTTCCTTTGACACTTTAAACATAAGGAGAAAAAAATCATGCTCAAGGTCTATAGCCTGGCTCCACACACTCCTGCGGCGGGGGGCGGGGGTGTCTTTTTAGCAGATGTTCCCATGTGCCCTTCATGATTCCTTTAGCTCAGCACCGCCTGTCTGGTGAGGCTGCGCCCTAAAGATGTTGTGTTCATCACAGGGACGTTGATCTAGGATCCTACTGTGGGGACACTTGGCTTCAATTGAGTTCTGGTCTCAGTGCTGGGACTAGCTGTGCTTTTCCTGGGCTGCTGGTTCATTTTCATGCTATATATGTTGTAAAAGGTTTCAATGGCTGGCTTTCCATATCCACTTCACTCTGTAAATTGGGGGCCCATGTCTCAAAAGGGTAAACCTTGAAGGGTCACAACATGTGAGCAGTTCTTCATTTCTCTTTCTCCTCCCCACACCAGCCCATCTGTGTTACCACTCCATCTCTGACGTTGTACCGGTCAGGGTTTGCTGCAGTGAGGAGCAGCCCCTGTGTGCCAGGTGTGCATGTGTCTGCCAGTGGGAATCTGTTAGCAGGCAAGGCCACGTCAGGGGAAAAGAATGTTCATGACCTTATAGCCCAGGAGCAATAAAAAGTACCTGGTGTCGGGCTTCCCTGGTGGCACAGTGGTTGAGAGTCCGCCTGCCAATGCAGGGGACACGGGTTCATGCCCCGGTCCGGGAAGATCCCACATGCCGCGGAGCAGCTAGGCCCGTGAGCCACGGCCACTGAGCCTGCACGTCCGGAGCCTGTGCTCCGCAACAGGAGAGGCCACAACAGTGAGAGGCCTGCGTACTGCAAAAAAAAAAAAAGTACCTGGTGTCCAAATAAACAGCCATACTTGGCTTGGAGTGATGCCAAATGCACCAGGTTTCCCTGGAGGAACTTCACCTCTGCGAAGCTTGCTGGTTGAGCTACTTTACAGGAGTATGGCTTCTGACGGCCCAGCTCGGCCCTGCTGCTCCCAGCACAAAACACTAGATCCTCTCTGCTCAGTCCGTGAGGTTCCCCCTCCTTAGCCTGCTGTCCTGGCCAGGTAGATTTGATTTCCCAATCCACCTTTCTCACACCGCAAGTTTTAGACAAAAACGAGTTGATCCAGGCCTACCTGCTTCCATACCTTGTCTCATACTGTCCCCACGGCTGTTCCTTGCCTGCCCTCTCAGCAAATCTAAGACCTTCTCACCCTCAAGGCCCTGCTCCAATACTGCCTTCTTGCTAAGGCCTTTCTTGAGCCCCTCTGTGCAAAAACGAAGCCCGCTGACCCCGTGAATTTCCTTAGCACATTGTGGCATTTCCCTTAGAGTGGTTCTCCTGCATGCACAGCCTGCCACCTGGCCTGGCCCTGAACTCCTCAGGGCTTGGAGCTCCTGGGTCTCATCCATCTCCACTCTCCCTGAGAGTTGTGGGTGTACCCCTGGTAAGCCTGGACTAGCACACAGGTGTGCATCTACCTGCTGGTGCCCCAGTAGGTTTCTGAATTTGGGAGCAAGAAGTCCCCCAAAGTAGGAAGAGGGTGCATTTGGATAGTGGGAAAGAAAGAAAAGACATGGTTGTGGGATGGCAGCCTGCATTTGTTCTGAACCAGAAGAGGACAAGTCCTCTGCAGCCTGCTTGGCCTTAGATTTGGCCCCCCAGCCTCCCTAACATCTGGGGGCTCCTGGCTTGTATTATACAGCAGGATCTAATGTCCACCTCTGGGTCCCCTCCGTTCAACATGGTGGTGACACCAGTTGCTGAAGCCCACAAAGGAGCACACCCAGTCTGCAGTGGGCTCGGAGCTCCATATGAATGTACAGAATACTTGATTTCAAAGTATAGATTGTTTCAGGAAAATGGAGGTCGTTTCATGTTTTCTGTGAACTTGCCGATAAGCCTGCTGTGCTCCCTCCCTGCTACAGAGGAGAAAACAGGGGCACACAGAGGGGTGACCTGCTCAAGGCCAAGCACCCCTGTCAGACTTGGAGCTCCTGTCAGCTCAGTTACAGAAAATGCATTTCAGCAGCCCACATCTGGACATCATCAAACAACTTGGAGCCAATGCCATTGGTTGTTTCCAAGCAGATCAAGATAGTGTTGATTTATATTCCAGCGGTACCCTTGCATAACGATTTGGCCATAGGAAAAAATTTGACCTGACCACAAACTGAATTTTGTCTGATAGCAAATGGCCTGCTTAATAGTCAGACCAAAACCCATTCAGAGAAGGGTCTTAAACGCACACCGTGTAAAATTCAGTTTCAACAAACACTCGCAAAGTGCCCACCCCATTCCGGACCTGGACGAGATGCCTTGTGGTACAGAAAGCATGGCCCAGCTGTATGGACAGGAAGCCTGGCACACCAAGTATTGACGCAAAATGGGTCTCCTGGGCCAAGACCTGCTCCCTGGGTGAAGGAGAGAGCCAGAAAAGTCTTTATGACATCTGCTCTGGGCCTAAACAATAGATATGATGTTGACAAACACGGGGACAGGCAAGGAGGAGGGAAGTGCTTCCAGGAAGGCGGGAGTAGCTCAGAGTGGCTGCACCATGGGTCGGGGGCAGGGCACTGTTCAGTTCTAGGTGAAGCTGAAGTGGTTGGGGGTCAGATAGAGAGATATCGGGACTTGTTCTAGCCGTGGTGATGGGTTTTTGAGGAGGGGTGCTCTGAAAGCACTCTCCCGGGGGCAGGGTGGGAAATGGCTGGAGGGGTCAGATAGGGTACGAGTACAGAGGAGGCTGTGGCTGGAAGTGTATGTGACAGAAGATGGGACCAGATGGGGGCCAGCTCAGGAGATGATGATGAGGGGCAGCAGAGGTACAGAAGCTGGGGGGGGCTGACTGAGCAGGGGCTCAGAGTAAAGGTGACTAGTGCCTTAGAGGACGGAGGAGGCGATGCCCATCATGAGGTGCAGAGGGAGTTCTGGGCACAGGCGCAGACTTACCTCCTCTCCAGGCAGCTGGGCTGGGCTGAGAGTAGCCCCTGCAGCCAGCAGAGCTCCTGAGTGGCCCACTGGGGCCAGCTGGGAGGGAAGAGATGAATCGGACCCAGCCTTGTTGTGGGGACTCACAGGGAAGATGGTCAGAAAGATGGGTCTTTAGCAGATGGGATACCTGCTCTGATGGAAGGAGGGACCAGGCGTGGAGGAAACATGGCGCCAGATGATGCCCGTCGCTGCGCGGATCATCTTGCAGGCTTTAAAGAGTGACCCAGCTGGTGCGAGTGTGAGCAGGGTTTAAACCCAGTGTGTCTGCCTGCGAAGCCCTTGGTGCCCTGACCACGACCCTTCCTGCCTCGGTCCTTGACTCAGCCTGAGAGGACCCAGACTCCGCCCTCAACGAGCTCCCAGTATGGCAGGGAAACCATCACCAGGCAGGGTGGGAGGAAGGTGACATGAGAGCTGGGCTTGGAGAATGAGGGGCCTGGCTATCCAGGAGGAGAACAGGAAACGCAAGGGTCTGTAGCCGTGGAGGAGGAGAAAGGGCACCGAACACCCCAGTGGATGCTCAGTGATCAGTGTGCCGAACTCGGACCATGCGGTACAGTCTGGGAAGCAACTAGGCAGGCGCAGCCCAGACCTTAATACCTGCCAAGAGGCTTGTATGTGGTCCTCAGGCATCAAGAGGACACAGGAGGGTTTGGGTGAAGGGGGAGGCACCTAGTCAGATCCAACCCATGTGAGGGGAAGGAGGCCACTGGGAAGCTAAGCCAGAGATGGTGGAGCCTGAGCCTCTCACAAAGGCCTTGGTGCCCCCAGGACGCCCCCACACTGCACATCAAAGCCCAGCCTCCCTCTCCCACACTGTCTGCCTGAACGGGGTTTCCTGTGAGCAGCTGGGGCTGGATCACAGTTATTTAGCTAATGTTCTTGGATGGAGTCCCAAGAAAACAATTTTGCTTATTAAAGCAACAACAACAAAGTAACATTGCAAAGCCCACCCCCAAGGAGAAATTGTAAAAAGATCGTTGTGGCCCCTTCTGTTTATTGCTTCATTGATTTATCTGTTTGTACCTATGTTTATTGGCCTGACTGTATGGTGCCTGTTGCTTAATAAGCCCAGGCTGTATTTATGAGGGTTGTGGAAGTAAGCAGCCCCCAGCCCCGGTTCCCAAGCCTGCAGTCAGCACAAGCTAATGGGAATCCTAGGCTGGACTCATGAGAGCCTGGGCCCTGGGCAGGCTCTGGGAGCTTACCCTGGAACCCTAGCGGTTGGTGCCCTGCGCCAGGTGCCTACCACCCCGCAGGTGAGGGGGCTCCCAATGATGCTCCTCAGCAGAATCACAGCAGCTGGGGGGTGCTTTTTATAGATCCAGGTGCCTGAGACCCACCCCAAACCCCATGGCTCAGTCTCTGGGATAGAGACAGGAAAAGCCCTCCAGGTGATTCTGCTAATTAACGTGCAACGGCTGGACCAGGTGATTTCCAAGGGCCTCCTCCCCACTTCTAGAACCATAATCCAGTGTCTCTCAGCGTTGGAGATGGGAGGGCAGGATCAAAGAGACATAGCCTGTGAGGAACCAGCATCACCCTCAGCACTACCGGGTGACGGAGCCCCTGCATTTCAGGGGCAAGGCTGTGACCTCTCCACACAGCGGGGCCCCCTCGTGGGCCCCCTCCACCCTTAGCGCACCATCCTGGGGACCTGGAGCTGCCATCCCACAAACCGAAAGATTTATATCCTGGAAATTGGGAAAGCAGATGTCAAGATGTTTGAAGGAAAAAGAAGAGCATCTCCCAAGGGGTGGGGGGTGTGCAGACCTCACTTCTCGGACTTAGAAAGGGTTTGTGTGTAGACAGGAGGAACAGGAGCAGCGCCAGGGAAATGGCCCAGAAAAGAACGGTCCCCGTGATGGCAAAAATGTGCAGAAGAGCACACTCGGCTTTTAAAAGTCTATTTGGCACGAGGAGAAGAAAGGAGAGCCAGACATGTGGCCGGGGAGCGAAGACACGGAATTAACAGGCAGCAGTGAGAAGAAACGATGGCTCGGGTCCTGGGTTACTCTTTCTCCTCCAGGTAGAGAGCATCTGATGGAGAGCAGTGAGGGGGTCGTGCAGGACCGGTTGTGAGAGGCTCTGTCACAAGGCAGGTGCAAAAACATTCGATGGATCCCATTGCATGAATTTGAGTCTCTAGATCCAGGTGAATTGTGCCTGGAGCACAGGAAGAACTTGCTAGTGTGATCGTAGAAATATGGCCTTGTCTTTAAGGATGAATAGAGGGTGGGGTGTAACGTCAGAACTGTCCCATTTTCAGAAGGATGGTTTCTAGAAACTCCAGGTGGCTGAGACAGACAGGGACCTGGAGCTGCTGTCTCAAGCAGATGAGGAAGCAAAGGGTCCATGAGCCCTGTGACCAGCTGACAGTGAGCATCATGGCCCACCAGGTACAAACCATTCACCAAGCTGGTCTTCTGCATGACCGCGGGTCAAGGGAGTGTTTAATCTCAGCACATTTGTACTTCAGATGGGTTGACAAAATGCCCAGTCTTTTTGTCTGAGGAGTCATTTGGACTACAGTCAAGCTGGGAGTGTAACTAGATGGTTAATAGTCACAGCAGTCTAATCACAGCATGACTGGCCCATAGGAGGACTCAATAAACAGTGAATGAATGAATGAATGAATGAGTGGGCCACTGTCAGCCAGGAGGTAATTTTCTTCTTTTGGACTATAGGTTCATACTTAGGCCTACCCTGTTCATGGTTTTTAACAACTTGGAGACGTAAAATGTATCCAGTGATCACATTTGCAGATGACAAGACAATGATAGTAGCTATAGCAGAAGACAGAATTAAAATTTACTAAAACCTTGATAAACTGTAACTGTAGGTAATGGACTGATGATTACTGTGAGATAGTTGTGCCATGTGGGTCCCCCCCAAAACTCCACTTATACCTATTAGGATATGTTTCGTTGCCTGTCAAAGAAATCCAACTCAAACTGGTTTAAGCCAACAGAGAAAAAAAAGGTGGATCATTGATTTGACTTCAGTAGGACGGGTCTGGGTGCTCCCCTGGTGGCATTAGAACCCCCTGTCCCCAGTGCTTGGGTCTGCTTTGCTCCATGCTGCCTTTATCTTCACAAAGTGGGGCCCTCAAAGCTCACTCCTTTCTTGTAGCTCAACCAAAGAGAACCTCTCTTTCCTAACAGTTCCAGCAGAAGTTCCATGACTGAGTCTCCTTGGTGGCATGTCCATCTCTGACCCAGTCACTGTGGCCAGAAAAACAAGAGTGTGCTGATAGGCCAGGCCAAAGTTACATGCCAGAAGCCAGGGTGCATGTGGCGGGTCAAGACGTACCAAATCCATTGAACTGAGAGTAGAGAGGGATGAGAGTAGGGATTTCTCCAAGGAAAATTGAGATGCTAAAGGTGAAAGAAGAGAGAATGGCTGCTGGGCAGACCAGACACCCCCAATGTGAGGTTAGCCGTGGTTTAGCCAGGATTCTGTGGGCACAGGGTTCGGTGGGACACACCCTCCCCCCTCGGGCTTACCTCCAGGCTGGGACCCCATCATAGAGGCTTCCTATCCTTCTCTTCCTGGCCCTGTGTCGACAGTGAAGCTGAGATTCAAGCCCTTATCCATCTGGCTCCAAGCTCAGGTTCCCTCCATTCCCTCGGGCTCTGGGTAGAAATGGGACAGGTGTCTCCACCTACTGACCCCAGTCAGGGACAGGAGGATTGGCTCTGAAGGCTTGTCCTGAGCCAGCTGGCTGTCAGTTGCAGAAGGGGCACCCAAGCATGCTTCCCACTGCATGTCCCTGCAAACCTACAGTGTGTCAACCAGAAGAAGCTGGACCTAGGAAGCATCCTCGATGCCAGTAATAATGGCCTCATATCCTCTGGGAGGAAGAGGGAAACCTTTGTGTAAATATCAAAACTCTTTTATCGCCCACTCAGTATTTTCTACGCAATGCCTGTGGCTCCCTGTATTATTTCAGCCTGTGGTTTGCAGAGAGAGGTCCAGAGTGACGTGGTGGGAAGACCCCAGAGGGAGGACGGGAGTCAGGATGTGGCACCACCTGGCTGCCAACCAACTGCGGGACCCACACCAGTCAGCTAGTCTCACTGGACCTCTTTTCTCATCTGTAGAAGGGAACGGTAAGAGCTCATGCACAGGCGTGGACACACATATGTGAAAGCATCTGTCTTTGGGGTGACTGTGGTACCTGAAGAGGACAAGGATCCAGCACAGAGTCGGTGACCCCAGGAATAGAGAGAGGGGCAGGTTGGAGAGGTAGGAGAAACAGGAATGCTCAGCACTGAGGTTCCAGTGGAGGCTGCAGGAGGAAATGTGTTCTGCAGGCAGGTGTGTGAGGGAGGCAAGGATGAGGGGACCAAGGTTTGGGCTGAGGGGTAGAGGTGGGGAGAAGAGCCTAATAAGAGGGAGATGGAGCCGGTGGAAGAGTGGCGAGGAGATGTAGGATGAATGAGAATCCAAGAGCGTTTGTTTATACATCCCTCGGGCCGTGTGTGCCCACATTTACACCAGGACAGTTTCAGGGCAGCTTCTCTGAGCAGGGACACGAGCATTAATTCAGTATGAAAGACATTGACTCCATATCAGAAAGCCCTTCTTCAAATCTCTTTCAGTCCTTCCAGTTGGCCTAAGAGATCATCTCAGTTTGGTCCTACTATATCTTTAACATCCCTTTAATACTTGTTAATCTCCCTTTTTGCAAAGAGAACAGACTTTAGGCTAAGCACTTTCAGGCAAGGGTTTTGGCTAGAACTTTGTTGTACTGTGTAGCTTTCATTGTATATATATTTTTTTTAACAGTAACCATTTTATGACATGGAAGACTGGTTTTCCTTTTGTGGTAGAGATAGAATTTCATTTCCAAACATATTTACTTAAGTAAGAAAAGCTAGTTTAAAGAAAAAAATAAGATTAGAAAGATGGTGCAGGTGGCACAAGAATGATTAAATATCCAGAAAGAGACTCTCACAGCAGCTCCTGGCAGCCTTTGCTTGGTTGGATATGGCAAAATGGGAACAAATTTTGTCCTGGAGAAGTTCAGTCCAGTCCTGTTCACTGACTCTGAAGCTGAGTGTCAAAAACTCCTTCCATTGTCCTTGACTAGCCTGTTGACCTAGTAAAGACCACAGACCATTGCTCTGGTGGCCAATTTCCAGCTCAGGGGCCTAGAACATCTGTAGCTCTTTGAGGTTACTGGTTCCCAAAGGATTTCACTGCAGAAACAGAAGCAGTCAATGGAAACACCTGCCCTGCATATGACAAGTACACCACTTCCTGAACACTTCCATGGACCGGGCATTGTGTGCCAGTTTCTAATATGTTTCTCATTTGATCCTTTCTATAGCCCGGCTAGGTACATATTATCATTATGCCTATTTTTAGGGTGGGAAAACTGAAGCTCAGAGAGGTGCTTGCCTGGAGTCACAGAGCTAGCACACTGTGTGAGGGATTCCGATGTTGCAGGCTGCCCGTTCTCATGCTCTTTGCCTGGCAGTGCATGGCCTCTGCCTGAGCAGAGGCTCAGCTCCCATGTGGGACCCCAGCCCTCCCACATGAGGCCCAGCCAGGCTTCCCAGGAGTTACATGGTTTACAAAGGCGGGAGAACCTGGGTGTGTGCGTCATCCCTTCACAACTGCAGCCACTTTAAATTGACCTGTTCCCACTGGGGAAAGATTTCGTAATCTGATAAAGAAACATACATTTCCTTGAAAATAATTTAGCAGTTCCTATTTTTCTTCCACCTTCACAGTGACTACATTTTCCTAAGCAGAAATACCTACCCTTGGTCTAACAAAGAATTTGAGGGCATTTCTGGGCAGGATGGGCTCTCTGGGAGACATGGTTTGCATGTCAGAGGGCTGGCGTCCCAGGACATTTGGGCAGTTTATGGGGACCATGGAAGAGAACTGTGAAATTGGAGCTGTCGCCATAGCCCTGTGACTTTGAGGGCATGGCTGCATGTCTCAAATGAGGCCCCAGCCTCAGGAAAAGCTTTTCTGCTTCCATAACTTCACCCTTAACCCCACCCTTGCTCCCCGAGACCCCTCTTCACAGCCCCCCTCTTCCTCCATCCAGCCCCTCTGCTCTCTCCTCCTTCCCCCGCTTGAGGAAGAAGATTCATTTCTGGGAAGCATTCCAGCCCTGCTCCATCTTCTCCCCAGAAATCAGCTGGGTCATTGGTGGAAACTGAGGCTTACAGAGGTTAAATGACTTACCCAAGGTCACACTAATAATCAGTGCAGTGCTGGCATCAAAGCCGGGTCCGACCTCCTAGAAAACCCACGCTTTTCCACCCTGCACACAGCTGCACCCTCTGCGCTGTCTCTCCCTATAGATCACCCTTCACTCTTCCAGACCAAATGGGAAGTCTTCATTAGATAGATGGGACATCTGTCCTGGAACAAAACACACTGAATTTTAACCATAGTCATGTAAAGATAATGGAATCATAAATCATTTTCTCCCTTTATTTAAAATATTTTTTCGGGCTTCCCTGGTGACGCAGTGGTTGAGAGTCCGCCTGCCGACTCTCAGGGGGATGCGGGTTCGTGCCCCGGTCCGGGAAGATCCCACATGCCACGGAGCGCCTGGGCCCGTGAGCCATGGCCGCGGAGCCTGTGCTCTGCAACGGGAGAGGCCACAACAATGAGAGGCCCGTGTACCGCAAAAAAATATATATATATTTTTTTCACTTTAACTTCCATAAAGAAACAGACATTTAAAAAATATATCATATATGTAGATATTTTATATGTGTATGGGTTTTTACACATATACTAAATTTGACATGGGTGTGTCATGTTTCAACATACACACACATTCACATATTTTAAATTTGACATGACATTTAGCAAAATAGAAACTAAGAATTTCAGCTGATGTGCAATGTCTTTTACTTTTGGGGCTAACGTTTTGAAATTGAGGGGAATATTCATCATTAGCATAACTCTAGCCTGGAGTCAAGGGCTGGCCTCTGAAGACTGCCTGCCCTTGTGCTATCATTCAGAGAAAATTCCAAAATATGTTTTCCTTTAAAGAACTCACTAAAGAGTTTCCCCAGCAGACAGTTAAAACCTCAGATGGGCACAATTCCTCCATGTGTGTTGTTCCCAGCAAGTCCCCCATCTCTCCCTGGCCTGAACCTGCCTACCCTCATTTCATTATAAATGTTGTCAGTGACGAGGCTACAACCCCAGTCCTGCAGCCACACTGATCAGCTCCTGGGGGCACAGGCCTGCTTCTCCCCACACCAAGCTCAGAAGTGGTCAGTCTTTTGTAAAAGCACAGAAAAGGCATTCTCCCAAGGGCCAGGCCGGGCCAGACAAGAAAGCCTGTGAGAAGGGAAGGTCACATGGGTGGGGACACATCACCCGGGACTTCAGAGAGCAGATTTCTAGGCAGGCCTCAGAGTCACTTCCTGCTGGGCAGCCCAGGGTCACCAGGGAGGGAACTCGAGCTTAATGCAATTAGGAAGAACAGAAGGGAATGGGCAGCACCCTGTAAAGGGAATTAATTCTTTACCTTCATTTAGACAATAATTTGATTCAGAGCATTTAAAAAAACAAAACAAAACCCAACCTCAGTTTATAGAGCATTTACTAGTGTCAGGTTCAATGCTAGATTGGTTTTTTACATACACAGTATCTCAGATTAGTTGGAGAATCGAGCACAAGTATCCTGGTTTGGAAATAGAGGCTAGGTGGACAGATGGCTGGGGCCTTAGCCAGGACCAGAACCTGAGGCTGGAAGCCCAAACTCTTTCTCCTGCTCTGAAGCAAGTCCACGGGCCAGGCCCGGTGCTGGAGGCCAAGATCACAAGACGAAGGAGGTGAGCTCCTGGTCCATTACGGTTCCTTCTCCATAAGACGAAAAGAAACAATCTTTAAAAAAAAAAATTTTTTTTTAAGAAAAAGAGAAATTGCTTTTGTCTGACTTTGGACTTAAAACAGTCAGCCATCAGTGCACTGTGTGAAATGCTAAATAGAAGTTTGGGTGAGCAATGTAAACTTCTTTAGTATCTCAAATAGTCCCTGCAGGCAACACACCACTCTCTCTCGGGGAGCTTTAAGCTGGAGGAAGCAGCCTTGAGTCAAGTGTCTAGCTCTGCACTGGAATGTGGTATGAGCTCAGCCATGTCATTCCTCTTCCTAGGCCTCAGTTTCCTCAACTAGAAAATGAAGGGGGTGAATAGTCCAAATGTTTCATTAGATGGAATGTGATTCCTTACCAGGTGGTGAGTTCCCCCAGCTGAGAAGTAAGCAAAAATAGGCTGAATACCCATTATAGAAAGGATGCTGAATTGGACCCCATTAAACTGGCCTCATGAGTGGGGCCAATTCTGAGCTGTATCTCTGGCACAAAGTCTGCTGCTTAACAATATGATAGATAATAAATAAATGTTGGGTGGATGGATAGATGGATGGACACACTTCCTGCTTGGTGGGAGGCTGACCTAGACAGCCATGAAGGTACTCCCTGCCTGAGATCACTGACTTCCTTGCCACTCTCTCAGAAGTCCTGACTCACACAGCTTCTCCCGAATACCTTGAAGTGGAGGCCTTGACTGCAAATGTTGGGCTCTGTGTGAGATGTTCCCAAGGCCTGTCATGAAGGCTTGGAGGTGAGCAAGGCAGTGGGTACCGAGTGTCAGGCCTGCAGTGAATGCTAAGGAGTGCTGTGTTGTGCTGTGTTGTGCTGTGCTGTGTTGTGCTGCTGCTGCTTGTGTTGCAGGAGGTGGAGAGAAGGGGAGATGAAGGTGAAGGTGGGGAGGGAGGAAGAGGAGGACAGCGGGGACAGTGACTCACGCACGCTGTGATGGGAGGCAGGTAGCCCGGGCCTCCTTCTGGTGGCCCCCATGTCAGGGCCCGCTCCTGCAGCAGCGGGGCGCACAGCTGTTGTTGAATTGCTCTTCTGCATTCTGTTAATGTCTGCAAACTGGAGGGCGGCTTCAGTGGCATGGACGCTTGGGCTCTGAGTCTATAGACTTGTGTCGCGTGCTGGGTCCGCGCTGATTTTTTGGTGTGACTTGGGCAAGTCATCTAACCTCCCTGAGCTTCCGTTGTCTGTACCCCGTCCTTATCACTCTTATTGTAGGGGCCCGGGGGAAGGCCTGCAGCTGTAGGCTACACACTGTGCCATGCCTGGAACAGCAAGCAGAGCCCCGTTTTTTAACCCTGCTGGAAAAGGTCATCGTCATTTTGAATCTTAAACAGGCACACTTTCCCTCTGCGGCTCCCATCACTGCAGCCAATCTCTGGGCTCAGTGGGCTCTCATAGCCTGTGGAAAGTGACCGCCTCCTCCTTCTCTGCTAAGGGATCACCTACCTATATATTTCCTGTGGCCAAACCAAACTACACAAACAAATTCCCCTCTTTTAGACAAGCTGTGTGTGCTTTACACACTGTTCTGCACCTGGCCTTTTTTTTTTTTTTTTTTTTTTTTTTTTTTTTTTTTGCGGTACACAGCCCTCTCCCTGTTGTGGTCTCTCCCATTGCGGAGCACAGGCTCCGGACGCGCAGGCCCAGCGACCATGGCTCACGGGCCCAGCCGCTCCGCGGCATGTGGGATCTTCCCGGACCGGGGCATGAACCCGTGTCCCCTGCATCGGCAGGCGGACTCTCAACCACTGCACCACCAGGGAAGCCCCCTTTTTTAAAAAAATAATAGCTTTATTAAGACATAATTCACATACCATCCAACATACCATACAATTCACTCATAATTGCACAAGTGCACAAGTGGTGGTTTTTAGGCTATTCACAGAATTGTGCAACCATCACCACAATCAATTTTAGAACATTTTATCATCCCCAAAAGAAGGCCTGGACCCATTAGTAATCACTACCCACCCCCAGCTTTAGGGAACCACTAATCCACTTTCTGTCTCTATAGGTTTGCTTGTTCTGGACACTTCATATAAACGGAATCACACAATATGTGGGGTTTTGTGCCTGCTTCTTTCACCCAGCATGTTCTCAAAGTTTATCCATGTAGTAGCATGTTCGGGCACCTTGCTGTTCGTACTTCAAGATAAGTTGGAAATCATCCCATATCAGAACATATAAATCACCTACCTATACATTGCCTCATTCTTTTGATTTTACTCTAGTAATTTGAGTAGGCAAGATATTATAATTCAAGATTCCAACGGTATAAAAATGTATTCAGGGAGGAAAGTCCTTGCACCTCTGTCCTGTAGCAACCCCTCTCTAGTCATTTCTCCTGCATCCTTTGAAGGGTGTTTTTGGCCCATGCAAACAAATAGAGTCTTTTCCAGCTCTTTTTTAACTCAGTGGTAATAACAAAACACACACTGTTTTTTCCCTTGTTTCTACTTAATAGAATACCTGAGATGTTTTTGTCTCTCAGGCGGAGCTTCCTCATTCTTTTGAATGCCTCATTCTTTTGAATGCCTGCATTCAATGGCATGCATGCTGGTGACTACATTTGAGCAATGAATTCCTAAAAGTGGGATTGCTGGGTTAAAGCGTTTGTGGAGAGAGTGCTGATCCCCTTCCACACCCACCCCCCTCATTTCTCAGTGGTCCTCCAGGACCTGCCCAAGCAGCATGGTACTATTCCACTGTACGTCATTCTAAGAGATGAGAAACAATATCCCAGAAGAGTTTTAATTTGCAATTCTCTTTGACTAAGGTTGAGCATTTTTTTCATATATTTCAGAGAAACTTCTATTTCCTTCTCAGCAAATGGCCTGATCCTATCCTGGGTCCATTCTTCTGTTGGGTTGTTCTTTTTCTTATTGATTTGCTTTAAGGAAATTGTCATATGAGTTGGAAATATTTTTTCACAGTTTTATACTATTTCTTTGACTGCTTTTGGTTTTTCTTTTATTTTTCTTCTGGGTCATGCAAAAAAAATTTTTTTTTAATTAATTAATTTATTTTTAGCCATGTTGGGTCTTTGTTGCTGCACACGGGCTTTCTCTAGTTGCAGCGAGCGGGGGCTACTCTTCGCTGCGTTGGGCTTCTCATTGCAGTGGCTTCTCTTGTTGCGGAGCACGGGCTCTAGGTGTGCAGGCTTCAGTAGTTGTGGCACACGGGCTTAGTTGCTCCACAGCATGTGGGATCTTCCCGGAACAGGGCTCGAACCCCTGTCCCCTGCATTAGCAGGCGGATTCTAAACCACTGCACCACCAAGGAAGTCCCGCATGCAAAAAATTATTTAATGTAAGTCACATTTATCAGCCTTCTATTGAATGGCTTCTGAAGTTTGTGTCATATATAGAAGGGTCTCCTCAAATCAGAGATTATAAAAGAAATTTATGGCTCCTTTTAGTACTTTTTTGGCTTCATTTGCTTCATTCTTTTTAGAGGCTGCATAGAGTTTCATTGTATGAGTATGGCATAATTTACTTCCCCATTCTTCCGCTATTGGGCATATGGCTTGTTTCCAGTCTTTTCCTATTAAATGTGATGCTGCTGTGAATCCCCTCATACATCATACTTTGGTGCACATGTGGAAGCATATCTGAGGAGGCATTCCTAAAAGTGGAATTGCTGGATCAAAGAGTATGTGCAGTTTAGATTTTGAAATATATTGCCAAATTACTTTCCAAAGAGGTTGTCCTGTGTTCCTCCTTCCAGTTGTATATGAGAGGGCCTTGCCAGCTCTTTTTTTTTTAATGAGAAACATCTTTGTTTATTTTCTTCTCAAAATATTCAGTGTGTGGACAATGGACAAGCAGACATGCTGGAATGTTTGGGATAGAGACCTTCCTCAGCAAGCTGGCCTAGTGAGTGTGTTTGTCTTATCCTGATACCTGATGGGCAGCCTGTGGCTGCCCTCAAAAAGACAATATCAAATATATAATATGTCTTTAAAAGATTTTAGCATAAATTGTCTACTGGGCCACAAGAAACTCCATGCCCCTTATCTCTTAGCTGGATGCTGCCTTCCTTTCTGGAGGAGAAAGTGAAGAGATTTGCCTTCATGTTGTATTGGAAAGAGACAGAAGTTTGAAAGAACTGCACTTCCAACTGCACTTCCATATTTTACCTCTAATTAAAACCCTTCTTTATATTGAATTATTGCTCTTTTTACACATTTTAAGAGTAATCATTCTAAATACTTGAGACCATTGAGGTTTTGTCTCATCCCCTCCCCCTTCATCTTCACTCTCTTTAGCAGAACTTCTCACATCATTAGCTGATGTCTATTTTTATTTGTTAAATTTGTTTAATAGCATTTCCATCTTGCTAATTTTAAAGGTAGCCATCGTCTCTCTCTTCATTTAAGAGAGAAAAGACCCAAAGCACAAAGGTGTTTTTACAACTGTGCTACCAGCTCTGCAAACTTGATCAAGTTGTTGACCCCTCAAAGTCTGTTGGCTTCTTGGCTCAGAGCAAGGACAGTGAAGACAATGGGCTGCCTGGAAAGTGAGAAGAAAAGCATGGGTGAAAGTATCTAACATAGGGCCTGCATTATCAGTCTTCTCTGGCTGCCATCCCAAAATACCACACACTGAGGGCTTTAACACAGAAATTTATTTTCTCACATTCTAAAGGCTGGAAATCCAAGACCAAGGTGTCATCAGAGTCAGGTCCTGGTGAGAGCTCTCTTCCTGGCTCATAGACGGCCACCTTCTTGCTGGGTCCTCACGTAATGGAGAGAGAGAGAGAGAGAGAGAGAGAGAGAGAGAGTTATCTCTGGTATCTCTGTCTCTTTTTATATGGACACCAATTCTATCTATTAGGGCCCCACCCTTATGACCTCCTTTAACCTTAAGTACCTCCCTGAAGGCCCACTGGGGTAGGGCTTCAACATATGAATTGGGGGGATGGGGGGACACAATTTTGTCCCTAACAGCCTAGGACACAAAATGCAGCCCACAGGACGAGCATCATGAAATCAACATTTACACCAGTGGGATGAAATCCACGGTCCCCATTGTGATCCCAGACTGGGCTCCTGACCATGCTGCCAGCCTCGTGCCTCCCCTACACTGCGGACATACCACTTTCTCTCAGATCCACCCTCAGACCATACCCGCTCCTGCTTCGGGCCCCCACATGTATCCCTCACCCAGAATACCCTCGCCTCATCCAAACCCTACACGGTCTTCCTGACCCCCGAGACCAGGTCAGGCCCCAGGTTACCCACCCTGACAGCCCCACGCACATCCTTCTGGGCACCCCTTGTACCATCTGGGATGTCTTTCCACGGAACTAAGTTCCCTGGGCAGAGGCCCACTGAGATGTGTCCCCAGCATCCCACAGGGGCTGGCACAAAGTGGATGTTCAGGCGGTGCTTGCTCTCAGACCACTCATGCTGTGCACACACGCTATTGCTCACGTGAAGGCTCACTTCAGTGATGGCAGAAAATGTAGTTCCTCCCTCTTCGTCTTAAACTGCTGGTTAACTGCTGGCACCAAAGCTGAGAGCTGTCCTTCCTCAGTCCATATCATGCTTTGTTTCTCCTCCCCTCCTTCTTTACCTAGAGTCAGAATCCTCCTTGCCCCACCTTTGCGGCTGACTGTGTGTCTCTCTCTTGGTTTATCACTGAACGGTCCCACACTGTGCAGGCAGCTGGTTACCGAGGCTCTGTGTGGCCAGAGGTCACTCCTGCACCAAACTGTCTGGACAAGTCATGGAGCTTCGAAGCAGCTTTGGTCCTCTTGGCACCCCTGGAGACAGCCACAGCTGGCTTTGTCCCTATCTGGACAGGAGGCTTCTGGCCCTGCAGTGTGATCATGCAAGCAGCTGCTGTGCCACTCAGTATTTTTAAAAATGGGGGTTGGACTCAGCTGAGCCCGTGGTCAGGGAGAGCCGCTTGAGCACTGGAGGGAAAGGCCTGAGCCATGAGCAGGTGCCCTTGGACAAGAAGTAAGCCGTCCTCAGTCAAGGCCAGGGAGGCAGAGAGGGCAGGACATGCACAGGCCTAACAGGCCAGGGGAGGGAGGGGTGGCCGGAAGCCCACCCAGTTCTGTTCATCCAGTCATGTTTTCTGCCCCATGCTCTGCCCTGACCCCATGCCGGGTGCTGGGGCACTGTGCTGGCCACTCTCCTTTTTCATGCATCAGCCCAGCAGACCCTCTGTGAGCACTTGCTATGTGCCAGATGCTGTAATGGGTGCTGGGATCCCAGGGAGCTGTCACTGGGTGAGCCAATGATATCCAAGCACCAAGGACCATAATGAAGAAATAGGCCATGCTTCAGAGCAAGGTGGGTCCAGGAACAAGGAGGAACAGAGGGGCAGGACCAGGAAGGCTTCCTGGAGGAGGTGATGTAAGCACTCTGCCCTGAGGCTACCTAAGTGGGAAAGTTCTCAAAGTCATTCTAGGCAGGGGAATAGTGGGTCCCAGACCTAGTCTCTGAGGGTTCAGCCCACTCTGCTTAGTAACCTGATCCTAGGGTACCTGGAGAGGAGAGTCAGAGAGCCTGAGGACCTAGAAGGCCGAGAGACACCATTAGAGCTGGGTCCCTCTGTGGGCATGCCCTGGCTTCACTGGGTTGTGGGGGCTTTTCCCACCTTTACCCACCGTCTCCAGCCCTAAGAGGGAGAACAAGCCAGGAGGAAGCTGGAGGCTCACCCCCATCAGGGCCACTGCAGGGGGCTGCCTCCTTCAAGCCACACCCACTAATGAGACACCCCACCCGAGGAGGAGGACCCTGGTGCCCAGATGGGGGCTGGAAAGGCAACAGTAGGACTTGGTCACTCATTCATTCATGCAGTCAACGATCCCGCATCCCTGTGGGGCTTGCCTGCTATAGCAGGGAGACAGAAATCAAAAAACAACCACTAGTTACATCTGATGCCCATGGTGCTGGGGAGAAAGCTAAGGTAGGAAAGGGAGAGGAAATGGCAGCCAGGTGTGGGGTGAGGAGTCGGGATGGCACTGCCATGGGGTAAGCGCTGCTAGGGACCACTTTTTTTGCTGCCAATTCCATTGGGACCTTAATAATGTGAGAAAGGAAGCCAGTCCCAGGGTCTCCATCATCACTGGTTACCCGCCCGCTGGGCCTCTGTCTCCCACTAGCCCTGAAGAGTGAGGGGCTTCCCTCCACCTCAGTCACATCTTTCAGTCTGGCTCCCCACCGCTCCCCCCGCCCCCCCACCACCCAGCTGCCTGTCTCCTCTGCTGCTTCTCTGCTCCCAACTCATCGTGGGTTTTTACCTTGGGGAAAAAAAAAAAAACAACCCAGGCATGGAAACCTCTTAATACAAACCAGATGAGGGGTGGTTGAAAATGTTTTTCTCCACATCAATCACCCGGATCCTTGCTGTGCTGAGAATTTGGTAAGCCCTCATCAGAGCTCCTACCAAGAATCCCTTCCAGACTTTGCCTGACGAGATGCAGGGAAACAATGACGCCTTCTGTGTGTTTAGTGAAGCACCTTTTTGCACGCACTCACCCCGACTCCCGCTTGGATTCAGGTGGATTTGGGAGTCAGCCTGTCCTGCTGGTGCCGACAAGGGGGCTGACCCTCTGCAGTGAGGAGAGCTGCAACGTGGAGTTGGGCCTCCCTCCTGCCAATAGCCAGCGGCCCCATGGTCCCCCCCACTGAGCCCTGTGCAGTGCACGCCTAGGGGTCTGAGATAGGAAATGCTGGATTTGGAGCATGTGGCAAGCAGGGCCTGGGACCTCTGGGAAGCCCTTCCCCAAATTAAGCTTAGGAATGCAGGAGCCATCAAGCATCCATGAGGGCTGGTCCTGGAAGGAGAGCCCTCCCCTCCCAGGGCAGAGAGCTCAGCCCAGAAGCCAAGTAATGAATGGACGTGAAGGCGCCTTGTGTACCGTTAACCAGCCATGACAATGTCATCACTGCTGTCCATTGTCCGACAGCAAATCTGAGCCGATGCCCTCCTGTCCCAGCCTGTGAGGAGCGCTGAGGCCACACACCCAGCAGGCCCCTCCTGACCAGTGGAGGATCCGGATCAGGAAGCAATGTGACCAGGGCTCCAGTGAGGAGGGGTCATGGGTTGAGGGAGTCAGAGAGGGCCTTGACCTAGCCAGGGCCAGTTTAGGGTGACTTCCTGGCTTCAGTCTCCTCTCCTCAGTAAGCACAAAGGGGAAAATAGCACTGGGAGGGGGTGTTTTGAGCAAAATAATGAGCAGAGCGTGGCAGGTGATGGTAGCTGAGGTCGTCTGTACCAAGTGCGGCAGGGGCACATGTCTTTGCAGTAGACTTGAAGGTGAGGCAGAACTGCTGGGAAGAGCCTTTCCAAGCCAAGGGCAGCAGGTGAGGAGCCCAGGGGCATGATCAGGGGTCAAATGCAACTGGAGCTGGAGTGGAAGCAAGGGGGTGTGAGGGGAACAGAGGCAGTGGGGAACCCATGGAGGGCAGGGAAGACCCCCGAATGGCCCCACTAGGGCTAGGAGGCATGAATTTGGGGCAGGAGAGGATGATCAAAGGCCTGGACCCCTCTTTTAACAGCTTCTAGAACTGTGCCGTTCAATGCGGTAGAACTAGCCCATGTGGCTATTGAATTTTTTTCATATTTTTAAAATTGAGATGTAATTCACACAACATAAAATTCACCTTTTTAAGGTGTACAGCTGAGTGGTTTTTAGCATATTCACAGTGGTTGCAGCCATCTCCACTACCTGATTCCTGAACATTTCCATCACCACAAAAAGAAACCCTTGCAGTCACTTCCAATCCCCCCTTCTCCCGACTCCCAGCAACCACTAATATACTTTTTGTCTTTGTGAGTTCAGAGTCCTCTTCTGGACATTTCATATACATGGAATCATACAGTGTGTGGCCTTTTATGCCTGGCTTCCTTCACTTAGCATAACGTTTTCAAGTGTCATCCATGGCTACTTAAATTTAAATTAAAGTTCAATGAAATTAAAAATTCAGCTCTCCAGCTGAGCTGGTCACATTTCAAGTGCTCAATAGCCAACATGTGGCTTTCAGCTTCCACATGGTACAGCTTGGCAAACATGTCCATCATCACAGAAAGTTCTCTGGGGCAGTGCTACTCCAGAGTGCCCTCAGTGGACAGTAAGTGAGGAGAAAGAGGAGACGTGAACCAGGTCACCTTCTCAGGTCCCCAGAGGTCATAACTGGGATCCACCGATGATTTTTGCTATTTCAAAAACTGATGGGCTTCCCTGGTGGTGCAGTGGTTGAGAGTCCGCCTGCCGATTCAGGGGACATGGGTTCACGCCCCAGTCTGGGAAGATCCCACATGCCGCGGAGCGGCTGAGCCTGTGAGCCATGGCTGCTGAGCCTGCGTGTCCGGAGCCTGTGCTCCGCAACGGGAGAGGCCGCGGCAGTGAGAGGCCCGCGTGCTGCCAAAAAAAAAAAAAAAAAAACTGATGAAAATCATGCCTTGAAAGCAATCAGCCTCTCAGGCCAACCCAATGCTAGGTTTCTTGGCTTTTAGCCAGAGTTCTCTCAGCGATGTGGGGCGATGTGGGAGTCTGCCTATCTGCAGCCATCAGAGGCTCTGACTGACAGCTGCAAATAACTCTGATTAATAATGATGGGAAAATAAGTTAACTGTTAGTACATAAACACGGCTTGGGACACATGATCCTTTCAGGGGGAAGGAGAATAATAAAAAGGACGCTTGTGTGATTTTACCATCTAGAGGCAACCATTATTAGCATTCTTGTTGATAGCCTCAAGATTCAGATTTTGGGGAGTGCGTGAGGGTACACACATAGAAATATGCATAAATGTATGGTATTTAAATGTATGTATATATCTGTGTTTAATTTTAAAAGATCAGTTTATACACACAACTTAAACACAAAAAACATCCCTGACAATTTACAATGATCTTTCTAAATAGAAATTTGGGGCTTTTCCAAAGGCAATGGGTATACTGTATCATTACCCAATAAAACCAGTTCCTCTAAGCTCATTTCTTTTTTTTTTTTTTTAATTTGTTTTATTTTTGACTGCATTGGGTCTTGTTGCTGCGCGCGGGCTTTCTCTAGTTGTGGCGAGCGGGAGCTACTCTTCATTGCGGTGCGCAGGCTTCTCATTGCAGTGGCTTCTCTTTGTTGTGGAGCACGGGCTCCAGGCACGCGGGCTTCAGTGGTTGTGGCGCGTGAGCTCAGTAGTTGTGGCTCACAGGCTCTAGAGCACAGGCTCAGTAGTTGTGGTGCAAGGGCTTAGTTGCTCCGCGGCATATGGGATCTTCCCGGACCAGGGCTGGAACCCGTGTCCCCTGCAGTGGCAGGTGGATTCTTAACCACTGCACCACCAGGGAAGCCCTGAGCTCATTTCTATTTAACCATTTCTGAAAGCTCAAGTGATGGCACGGTGCAAAAGTAAGCAATTTACAGCTGTCTTGAACTTTTGGAGAAGAGAGAAATCTTGGTCAAAAACGTGCTTTAAAAAAAAAAAAAGCATTTTGTAATGGAAGAATTCAAACATTTGCAAAATAGACAGCAATAGCATAATGAACTCCCATGGACCCACATCCAGCTCCAACGAATTTCAAATCTACCCCATCCATATCCCCTTCTCTTCTTCATTACTTTGATTTATGGCTTAGTCATCTGTCTTGTAAAAAGCCTTAGCTGGATTTTGTGTTTTAGCCAATCAACTGTCTGCCTTTTTTACTGAGAAGTTTATGGTTTCAGCTTGTCTCTGCTTTTTCTATGCTTCTTTGTTAATCCTTTCTTTTTGTAAATAAAATTGTAATCCATATGTGCCTCTGTCAAGAACTGTACTGTGCCCTCACGTCCCTGATGTCCCCTCCACCCAGTTCCCATCGCGTTATTATGGACATGCTTCCTCTATTCTCTTTCTTGGTCTTAGCTAATTAGGTGGTGGGGTGGGGGAGGGGTGGCCGGCCAACAGTCTTTTCTTGGGAATCAGACCCCCCCTTGATCACGACTCTTGGGGCATCTCTTGGGTTTGTCTATTCTCTTGTCTGAGACCTTCCTCCAGGATGGTTTCCCACATGGGTCTTTGTGTGGCAGACCATCTAGGGCCTTCTGTGTTTGAGAATGTCCTGGTCATCTTCTCACACTTGGATGCCAGTTGGACTGGATGTAAAATTCAAGGTTCAAAGTTCAGTACTTAGTGCTTCAATACTCACACTGATTCCCAAAACCATTGCTCCCTTATCATCTTGCAGGCAATGCTGCTGTTGGAAAGCGTGGTGTCCATCTGTGTTTTGTTCCTTTATCACATGCTCTGCTCTCTGTGGAGACTTTTAGGCCTCTCTCTGTCTCTGATAGTCTTCAGTTTCACTATAACATGTTGAGGTATGTGTTCTTTCTTAACTGTATTTGGTGTTCTGTGGGCCTTTGCAATCTGAGAGCGTTCATCTTGTTTAATTCTGGAAATCTGTCTCTATTATTTCCCGTGTTTTTTGTTTTGTTTTGTTTTGGGTATTTTTGCAGTACGCGGGCCTCTCACTGTTGTGGCCTCTCCCGTTGCGGAGCACAGGCTCCGGACGCGCAGGCTCAGCGGCCATGGCTCACGGGCCCAGCCGCTCCACGGCATGTGGGATCCTCCCGGACCGGGGCACGAACCCACGTCCCCTGCATCGGCAGATGGACTCTCAACCACTGCGCCACCAGGGAAGCCCTTCCCCTGTGTTTTAATCATTTCTTCCTACAGGTACCATTGGTGGTCTACATATTATACATTAATAAAGTCTGATTTCTTATTTAATAAGAGTACATATAAATAGAAAGGGGGACTTGCAAAAAGAAACGGTTGAGAATTATAGGCATATCACAGCCATCTTCTTTTTTTTAAATAAATAAATGTTCCCAAGAGCCTGCTCCATCCTCATCCTGTGCTGGTTCTATATGGGGGTTTTCTTGTAACTACTCACATCAGCCTCTCATACTAGGTCCTGCTTTGCAGATGAAGAGAGTACAGCACCGGGAGGTGAAGCGCCTGTCCAAGGTCACACAACTGGACATGGGCAGCAATGGGTATGCACCTCTGTCCTCCTGACTCCATCAGCTGAGCTCTTTGATTGGCAGGGGCCTGTCAGAGTGGAAGTTCTCTGACTCCTTTGCTGAGCTGCTTCTGCTGAGGGCTGCTGGGTATCACTCTGGTTTCCCCATGACCTGAGACAAAGGGACATTTGCACTGAGAACAGTGTCTCTCACCTGGAGCTCTGTGGCAGGTCTGGTATGAGGAATACCCTCTGGCCAGGTTACAGCCTCTAGAAATTCCACTTTGTGGAATCTCTAGCAGCAAGTATCCTTCTCCTTGGGCCATACCACCTCTCCTGTATTTGTCCCCCTGAGCGTGTTTCTCCTGGTCTCACCATCCTGGTCCCCACTGGTGTGCAAGTGGCCTCCCAGGATGCTACGGGTCTCTGCCGTGTTCCTGGTCATGCCTGCCCAGGTCCATCCAGCCAGGCAGGGGCTGCCCAAGCAAGGGTGCGAGGGCCCCCTCCATGTCTGCGGGAGCCCTAGGCAGAAGCACAGCTCGTTGCTCCAGGTTGAGTGATGCTGCATTTCCCATGTCCCACTGGCTGGAGCATCCGAGGCTACCTGCTGGGCTTGGCAGCTTCACTCCACCAAGCGCAGGCACAATGCAATGAGACTGCACATTGAACGTTTTTAACGTGGGAACTACCACCCCCTCCCCAGACCTTTTCTGTGCCAGATCAGCTACTCACTCGTGCTGGACATACTTGACACTACACCGTGTCGTGTGGGGCACCTTACATGCCGCACCTTCTGGCTCTTATATCTGGTTCACAAACGTCAGCTCCCAGAGGTGACCATGTGGGCATCACAGGCAGGTATTGTTAATAAATACTGATTGGGGGCCTACTGTGTGCTCAGCACAGGTCTGGGCCCTGGAGAGATAGTAACAAAACAGACAGCAATCCCTGCTGTATTCTGGTTGGGGAAGATAGGCAGTAAAGAAGGTTTCAATATGCTGGAAGGTTAGTGCATTATACAAAATAAATAAATAAAGTGAAGACAGCCCAGAGTGCTGGGGTGGGGGACGGGAGGGGGGAGGACGTGACAGTTTTCAACGAGAAGGTGACAGTTGAGAAAAGAAGTGAAGGAAGTGACAGAATTCACCAGGTGGCCATCTGGAGGAAGAGTGTTGCAGGCAGCAGGAGCAGCGAGTGCAAAAGTCCTGAGGTAGGAGAGGGTGCCTTGTATTAGAGGAACAGCACAGAGACTAATGTGCTGGAGGTGAGAGAGAGGGGAGGCAAGTGGTGGCCAGTGGGGTCAGGGGATAACAGAGGCCCAGATCACTCAGGCTCAGACAGAGGGGGACCAGCCTGTGGTCACACAGGCAGGCCACACATGGAGCCCAGCGTCCACACTCCAGGTCTCCCCCAGCCTCCCCCGCCCAGAACCTGGAGCAAAGCCCAAAGCACAGCCTTACATGGAAAAACATTTGCCTCTCTGTCTTTGTCAGCTGCCTTTGTTTACGTGTAGACTTTGAAAACAAAATGTGGGCTGTGGGGCAGAGGCTTATAAATGCTCTGCGGCGCCGATTCGGGCTGGAGTCTGGGAGAGGGGCCAGTGGTCCTTGGGCAACTGCAGGGCCTGCCAGGGGGTCTCAGCTCAGGGTGGGTAAGGGCTGTTTTCAGTGAGAAGCAGGAACTGTCTTCTGCTCCCCAGTCAAGGCTTCCATTCTCTCTGTAAAGACCAGCAGAGAGAGCATGGGACAGGGAGTAGGGAGATGGGGCCAGGCCCTGCTCACCGTCTGTGTGGCCTGGGGGAGGTCAGCCCAAGTGTCTCAGCACAAGAGACTTAGCCTCCTTGTCATCAGAATGGAGGAGGAGAGCTAGTGGGCGTGGTTGGCGAGACGTCTAGTCTGACTTGAATCCAGACTTTCATCTCGGCTCCCCTGACCAGAACACATCAGTTATGGGTGCTTCATCTCACGGTCCTTTTTCACAAAAAGAACAATGGTGGTGTGACTTTTTAGACGGAAGGTGGGAGCATCTTTTAGGAAAAGCTGGGCATGTCCACCTCTATCCCGGAGACCAGACTCACTCGATTCACCTGGGTGGGACTCACAGTTGCACCGTACCGTTTGCCACTCCTGGAATCTTGGTAGAGAGTTCCCCTGTGCCCTTAGCCAATGTGTCGGCTCCTCTTGGGAAAATTGGGGCCTTGCCCCAGACCCTCTATTTTTTTTTTTTTTTTTTTTTTTTTGCGGTTAGACGGGCCTCTCACTGTTGTGGCCTCTCCCCTTGCGGAGCACAGGCTCCGGAGCACAGGCTCAGTGGCCATGGCTCACGGGCCCAGCCGCTCCGCGGCACGCGGGATCTTCCCAGACCGGGGCACGAACCCGTGTCCCCTGCATCGGCAGGCGGACTCCCAACCACTGCGCCACCAGGGAAGCCCCAGACCCTCTATTTTAACAAGATCCGCAGATGGGTTTGAGAAGCCCTGACCTAGAGGATGGGAAAGGGGAGGAGGAGCAACCCCGACTGCAGCCAAAAGCCAGCTTGTTGCTGTAGTGGATGTATTGAGTGGGGCTCTTCCTGCCTCCGAGGCAAAAGCGGGAGTGAAAGTTAACTGCCCAGACGACCAGCTTTCATTACCTATTGTATGACTCCCGCTCTGGAGACGCCAATAAAGCTGTTCTGACACACGCCTTTTGGAAAACTGTCTATTATTCTTATGTGGGTGCATTTTTGGTGATGCTGGTCAGAGAGGTGTCCTCATTCTCAGCCAGGCCTATCCTTGCCTCAAGCTCCAATTCCATCATCCCCCACCCATCCATTCATCACGCCTCCATGCACCCAGCCAGCCAGCCCTTCTCCTGAGACATCCCAGTGACTAAACTGTGCCCTAGAGATGTGAGTAACCAAAATACCCAGACCCCTGCCTTGCCAGGGGGCAGATACAAAATAAGTCATTGTTACAAAGTCACATTTTAGGTGGGATATCTTGCATGGTCCAAATTCTCCTGAAAATCCCTCAGGGTACCCATAAGATGCTGGAATGCACCATCTCTCTGAAACTCCACAGAGCCAAGTGTTCGCTCCAGTGCTGGGGGAAAAAAAATAAAAAAATTTAAAAAAATAAACAGCCTGAGCTTGCATTCAGGAGCCCTTGCGTACTAGAAAGTCCTTAGCCACCAAACTCAGGAGCCCAGCTGGAGGCTCTCATACCACACCAGGTCCGTGGGAATCGAGGCTCACTAAGGAGCAAGCAGACTCACAGCCCCAGCTCATGTTTACTCCGGCACATTAGTGAATCTTTGGTATTTAAGTCATATATCTCTTGTCTACCCTCCCAACCATGTCTAGTTGGCTGTAGGTTAGTGAGAATGCATCTCCACTGCACAGCCAGGGGTGCCGAGGGGCTCACTCCCACAGCCTGCACCTTCCCACTCACACCCCCATACCAGATCAGCTGGACAGAGACAGGGCAGACCTGTGCACACTTTACATGTGGATGAGCTGAGGCCCGGAGAGGGGCAGCATAAGGGCTTGGGTGAGAAACTCGTCATGGCTTTGACTGCCTGCATGTTAGGGCAGGATCTGAGGCTGTAATAACAGGAGCATAACATCTTCAACAAGGGAGGTTATCCTGCTCCCCTCGGAAGCTTGCCCTGAGGACTCAATTCTGGGAACCACAGTGTAGAGGGAAGGATGTTATTAGGTGGGACAGGGCTAGAAGAAGGCTTCCAGGATGGCAGAGGGTTGAGGAACACACATCTCATAGAGATGCAGAACTAAGGCTGTGGCTTTGCCTGTCAATTCAGAGCCTTTGTGAGGGGTGGTTCGGTTTGTTCTGTATGGTCCCAAGGGATCATCTAGGGTTTAAATACATGGTTTCCACCAGACAGAAGCGACTGTTTCATCTGGTGTCCGTGCACACCCAGGAGCAACCAGCTCAGGGGGAAAAAGCCTGCTGTTCTGTCTCCTTAAGGGGTTGGGTGCTGCTTCAAGCAGGACATCTTCCTTAGGCTTTCCCAAGAGGATTTCAGCCATGGCTCATTTTGCCTGACTTGCTGCCTTTGGACCTAAACCACTGCACCACACTGTTTGGGGTAGCCTGCCCTTGGTGTGAGTTGCACAGGCTGAAGAGGGGGGATACGTGTCTGTGCCTGGGGCACATCTGGATGCTTGATTGGCCTTTCTTATCTCCCTGCACCTCCCAGTGTCATAGAAGTTCGGCTCAGAGTGACCAGCTGAGGTGTCACTGTCCCCCTAGGGCGGGTCTATATGGCTTTCGCCTGTGCTCTCTGTACTGTCTGGCTTCTTCCAGGGTGGTGTGCAAAGAAGCTTTGGGACCACCAAGGGTTCTGGGTGTAGAAAGTTGTGGAACCCCACCCCCTCCCGCTCACCTCCACCTGGAATCAGCCAGGCACACACCTGGGCCCCACACCTCGGGAGTTTGAGCCCAAGGTACAGGGCCCCGAGGATCTCACTTAACCTCCCCAATCCTCAGTTTCCTCAATGATAACAGGGGGATAATGGTTCCTACTTCATAGTGTTCTCTGGAAGCCTGCATGCAACGATCCACACAAAGCACTTAGCACGGTGCCCACCGCATGCATGGTAACTGCTTAAAAAATATCAGGTACCCGAATTCTCGTTATTATTATTTTGACTCCTCCGTGACCCCGTGAACCTCTTTTCATCACCGAAAACTAATGGTCTACAGTGAATGATGCTTTTGTGCCCAGAGGAAGAGAGTTGGGGAAGCAGCCCCAGTCTCTGGTCAGGGAAGACACCTCCAATCCTCGGGTGCCACGGAGAGCCCCTGCAGTGCCCCCCACCCTATAATGCCCCCCACACCGCAGTGCACCTCCGCAACCCTGCAGTGTCCCCAGCCCCCTCAGTGCTCCTTACCCCGCAGTGCCACGCCCACCCTGCAGAACCCACATACCCCAGAGCAGGGGCTCGTGGATCTGGAAGGATGCACCTCCCACTCTGGAGCTCTGCAGAGCCTGGCAGCCAGCCCAGCTTGCGGAAGGGTCTCATGTGTTTGAATTCACTCCATTTTATGGAACTAATTGTAAAGCTGGGGAGAGATGATGTTTGGACTTTGCCATTAGAGCCTGCCTCCAGTGCGAAAAAGTGGGAGAAACCCATTATGTACGAAGCATACCTCCTGCAAGTTGGCAGCGGGACAGGCAGCCGAGGAGCCCTTCTCCCCACACACCCATGTCTCCACACTCAGACCCCTCTGAGAAGCGCAGCCCCCACAGGCTGCACTCTGCAGGCTGCTGATTTCCTGATGTCCTCTGGGCCTCCCCGCCTGGAAAATCGAGTTCCACTGTGGGCAGCGACAGAGGGGAGGGATCTGCGTGATTCCTGTACCTGCTGCTCTGAGCCTTTGGCTTTCCAGAGAAGTATTTTTATTCTTTACAAGTGAAAACCATCCCTCAGGAAACAGAGGGATTGGAAAAGCAGCTGCACCGAAGCTGCACTTGTTCTGGCTTTGCTCTTTCTTCCTTCTACCCTCTTCTCCTAGCCAGTTCCCCTCTCACAGTTTAACTTTTGTTTATTTTTAAAAGCATCATTAGGCCAGAGATGAAACAGAGGCTGCACTGCCAGAAGCAAGATGAACTATTAGCTGGATTCTCTCTTTTTAATTATGGGGGTGAAATTCACATAACACAGAATTAGCCAGTTTAAGTGAGTAATTCAGTGGGATTTACACAACAATTCAGTGTTGTGTAACCATCACTCCTATCTAATACAAAAACATTTTCAGCACTCCAAAAGGGAACCCCATACCTGTTAACAGTCACTCCCTACCCGCCTATCCCCACTCCCTGGCAACCACTAATCTACTTTCTGTCTCTAGATTTGCCTGTTCTGGGTTTTTCATGTAAGTGAAATCATACAGTATGTGACCTTTTGTGTCTGGCTTTATTTTAGCAAGCTGTCTTCCAGGTTCATCCACGTTGTACTATGTGTCAGTACTTCATTCCTATAGCCGAATATCCCATTGTATGGATATGCCACACTTTATCCATTCATCCATTAATGGACATTTGGGTTGTTTCCACCTTTTGGCTATTGTGAATAATACTGCTATGAACATTCGTGTAGAAGCAGTTGTTTGAAGGCTAGTTTTCAATTATTCGGGCTATATGCCTAGGAGTGAAATTGCTGGGTTTTACGGTAACTCTATGTTTAACTTTTTTAGGAACAGCTGGATTCTTTTAGATGTTACTTAACACCTAGTGTGTGTGCTAGCCTGCTATAGGCTGAAGGTATTATGTCGCCTCAGAATTCATATGTTGAAATCTTAACCCCCAATGTAACGGTATTAGAACGTGGGGCCTTTGGGAGGCAATTAGGTGGTGAGGGTGGACCCCTCAAAACTGGGATTAGTGCCCTTGTAAGAGACCCCAGAGAGCTCCCTCACCCTTTCTCTCTGCCGTGTGAAGACATAGCAGAAGATGGCTGTCTATGAACCAGGAAGCAGGCTGTCACCCATACTCAGTCTGCTGGCTCGTGATCTTGGACTTCCCAGCCTCCAGACCATGAGAAATAAATTCCTGTTGTTTAGGAGCCACCTAGTCTATGGTATCTTTGTTATAACAGCCCAAACAGACTAAGACACAGCCTGTACCAAGTCCTGACTTCACCTTCCCCTCCTCAGAGCACCAAAACTCTGTGCGCCTCTCAGCTTATCCTGCTCATGTCACAGAGGGCTTTTTTCCTGATTAGCCTACCAGCTCGTATAGGGCAACACAAAGCTCAGAACCAGACACCAGACATGGCCACCTAAAAAGCTGGTGATAGGTCAGAGTTAGTTGCACACTCTGGATCATTTGGAATTCTTTGCAAAGACATGGTAGATTAATTATAGCTCACATAAGATGAGCAAACTAGCATTTTGCAATAACTTTGCAAATTATCACAGTGTCCAAACAGTAATTCTGACTCCTCCAGGCTTCTTGCACACCCTCCCCCCTGATTTGTCAGTCTGTACTGACAACAGCTGGGCAGAAACTCCTTTTTGAACTCTCTTCTCTTCTCTAGAGATATACTGAAGCTGCCATCTCATATATGTCTGGAAGCATTGGCAAATTCTAGCATGAGGACCTCCATATATTAAATGTAGACCAGACCACTTGCCCTGGCTCAGAGGTTCAGGAGGGAATAACCAGTGTGTGCCCAAGTATATCCAGTTCATTCAGTAAGCAGGAGTAATGTGATCTCAGCAGCTGCTGCCTTTTTTTTTTTTTTCCCACCTTAATTTTTGTCTTCCTTGGTCCTTACACCTGCTCAAGGGGCATGTTCTCCCCCTGGCACTGGATGAAAACTTCGTTATGCCCCCACAAAATTCCTAGTCACCAAGAGGTAACAGAAAGTTCTTCTATCACTTTAAGTCAAAAAGCACAGTTTTGATTTGGAAATTATGTTATCTACTCCAAAATAATTATGAGCACATAATTCTTATTCAAAGGTCTGAGTGAGTAGAAGGTTCAAAGTGTGACATTCCTGTGAAATCCCACCTTTTATTTAATTAGAAAACTTTTTGCTTCTGAAAGCCCCTCTTGGTTGGTGCTCAGTGGCTGGCCCTCAGGAATCAGAAACCTCACCTTCCCATCTTGTTCCATCTGTCCTTAGCCATGACCAGCTCTGGGTCTGGCATAGGGCCTTCCCACCAGCCAAGCTCCCTTGCCTTAGGGGGTGCCATCTCCATCTACTGAGGGAGCAATTCTTGCCTTGAAGAAAATTGGGACGGTGCCCAGGCTGATCCAGGTCCTGGGATCTGGGGATCTGTGGGGAAGGCATGGGCTTGGAGGTCCACTGCCCTGGTTGGGAGTCCCATCGCCATCTCTTACGGCATGTGTAAGACCTCAAGAAGTCCTCCTCTTTGGGCTCCATCACCTTATCTGTAAAATTAGTAATAATATCCGCACCTCCTAAGAGTTCAAGGAAACAACATTTGAAAATACTGACACTACCCTAGACTCCTGGTTCCTGTCATCTGTGAGGTTCATTGTTGTCTGAACGCAGAGGAAGCTTAAGGTCAAGGGCCAGTAGTACTTTTCTAGGGTAGTGTCCCTCCCTTCAGATTTCCCACGTTCAAGAGAAAGCTCAACTTAGGAAAAGCACTCCGGGGATGCCACATAGGTAGTGCTCCCCAGCTGTAGGCTCTCACATGTGCAGGTGGCAATCATGGAGCCACACCCCATGAAATGCTGACCTGGACATGTTCCCATGAGCTCGTTTCCATTCAGTGCAGTAGCAGGAGATGCGGAGAGGTGGGCCAGTCCTCCTGGTGGCTCCCTTCCTGCCCCACAGCTGGGAATCATTTCATTTGGAAAGAGGGCAGAATGGGCATCAGGGCCATGGTCAGGTGCACTCCTTGGGTAGGTCACTTCACCGCTCTGAGCCTGGGTTTCTTGTCTATAAAACGGGCATGAAACCAACATCAGGAGTCATTGTGAGGCTTCCCTGAGATATGAGCACACCCAGCACTCTGCCAAGCACAGAGTCGGAGCATAATGAATGTGAGGTGAGCCTGGTTAGAGCTGGGTGAACTGAATTGCATCACCACCCCACTCAGGAGAACAGGAGGAGAACGAGTCTGCAGTTAGAGAGGGAGGCAGAGAAGGGACATGGCTGCCGAGGCTGCAGCCTGAGGGCAGGCGGTGGAGGACAGGGACAAGGCCATGTGCTGGCCCAGCTTATCCCCAGAGGAGAAAGGGAAACTCTCTCCTTGAAGGTGTGCAGATTTTTCCAAACTCTGGAAGGAGGGCTGGCCAGGGGCTTACTCATCAGACGGTGAGGCCAGCTGCCCTGTGGCTACCCTCAAGGTCCCCACCCAGGTGTGGGGATCCCCATGTCACTGAGGCAGGACGAAGCGGGGCAGGTCTGCCTTCTCCATGCTGGGTTCTCTAAGCTGAACCCCACACACCCCGTTCCACTAGGATGGACACGCTCTGAGACACGGGGAGCAGCCCACCTCCTCAGAGGGCCATCCCACCACCTGGGCTTTCTCTAAAGGTGGACACGCTTCTGGCACTGGACTGGGGACACAGAGGTCCTGGTGATTCTCACAGGATGAGAAGCATCAGGATGAAAGGACATATAGGGGACTGTGGGAGCCCCAAGACTGGATATCTGGGATTCAAGAGATGGGGATGCATTTCACAAAGGATTGATTACTCGGATAATCTTAGAGGATGCATAGATGTTTTGCCAGGCAGGGGAATAAGGAAAGGATGGGGCACAGGGTAAGGGGTCTGTGCATGCAGAGGTGGGGGAGGGGAGGAAGGGAATGGGTGGGAGGAAATGAGGCTGGATTTATGTAAAGAACTTTAAATGCCATAATAAAAAGTTGGAACTTGATCCTATGGTCACAAATGGGCAACCACAGGCCAAACCCAGATTTAAATGTGTTGCTTCTGGGTTTTTTTTTGGTTTTGACCCTCCTTGTGTTTGCAAAATAATTAAAGATATGGGACATCTTACATAAAAATCCTGATTTCATCCTTCTCTTAGAAAACGGAAAGATCTGGAAACAGTCCGTTGTGACTGTGTATTAGCTTCCCCCTTAGAGTATACCATCTCCAGTGTGCCACAGTCCCCACCATCCCTTATTGTCTCTCTGGCCCTGAAATTGACTGTCAGTCACCATTTACTCTGCAGCTTGCACTCTCTTTTCTCCTAGTAAAGAAAGCCTTCTTTGAACCACACCTCTGTCAAAAAATCAAATATAGACCCAAATGGCAGCCTTGTGATTTTTGCTAAATGAGTCTATCTCTGTAACCTGCTTATGCCTGTAGGCAGGAGAGTTTGAAACTCTGACAGGGAGTCGTCGGAAGAGTTTGTTAGGATTCATAGTTGCAGACGTGAATCCACTCTAGCTAATTTAAGAAGAAAGGAAAAAGATTTATTAAGGCATACGAAGCCCTAGGAGGAGGAGCTTCTGGGAATGGGTCCCTGCACCACACCTCTGAACTAGCCTGCCAGGAGCACTCCCACCAGATCAGGAAGCTTCCTCAAGGCTGCTGGCTTAGAATCACACTACCTCTACCTGCAGATCGGAAGCCCTGAGCTTGTGGAATGTAAATCTCACCTACCCCTAACCCCAAGAAAGGAGGGAAGTTTGTAACCAGTGTTGGAAAGTTGGGTTTATGCTGTGGAAAAGCATCCAAATGTGAGGAGGTGATCAGAAGGTTTAGAGCAGCCACCAATGACCATTGACCACTCCAAGCTCCGGGAAAGGGGCTAGCTTTGGTGTCTGGGAGGTCACCCAGCGGGGACCTAGCCAAGCCACCCCTCTTGCATTCTGGGGTGGTCTTGGACCAGGAACTTCACACCACCAGGTGCCTCCTGAGTTCCTCAAAGAGGAACTTTGAGGTACTCCTCAAAGAGAAGACACTTCCCAGACTCCTGAAGTCCCAGAGCCCAGGGTTGTTCCTGGCAGGCCAGCTGGTCAGCCTCCTGGCAGTTGTGCCCACCCTCCTGGCCAAGTGCGTTTGCTTGGCTTTCATGTGCCGTCCTCCAGCCTGGCCCTGCCCCTGCCAGTCTGGACAGCTGTGTCACTCTTTCAGAACTCTTTGTTCTCTTTGTGGAATTCAGAGGAAGATTCTGCCAGCTTGGAGACTGGGCTTGGCTATTTCCCAGCAGCCGATAACAGATGGGATTAAAAGATGAAAAACCATGCAGATGTCCCAGCTGTGCCCGAAACTGAGAAACCAAGTATATGTGTCCACACTCCTGTGCCCGTGGCATTTCTGCATGCCCCACCCTCCCGCTGGTGGCTGTCTCTGTCCTCAGAGCCCTCCCCTAAGGACCCTTCCCAATGTGCCACCATCACCTGCTCTGGGGGCTGCTGATTCTCTGCGGACCACTTATAGAGCCCTGGCGACACATGGCCTGGATTGTGAGCTCCACGTCTCAGCCCTTGGCAGGCAGAGCAGCGTTTTCACTTTCACTGCAGTGTTATTAAGGGCCAAGACTGTACTCAGTGCTTGATACTCCAGGTCTTACATAAGCCTCACAAGTCGAGAAGGTAGATGCCGTGTGATCCCAGGTTTACAGACTGGGAAACTGAGCCTCAGGGAGGTTAGGTGACCTTCCCAGGGCCACTCGGCCAGGGAGTGGCAGAGCTAGGGGTCAGCCCAGGTCTGTCTGGCTTCAGAGTCTCTGCGCATGACCACTGCACTCTGCTACCTGGTTTGCAGGCTCTGCAACCACCGTCTCTGCAAGATAAGCCCAGAAGCAGCATTTCTGCCTTCCACAAGGTTCTTCTGACCAGGAAACACTCATCAGAGTTCTTGGCCACACAGAGCCACCCCAAACTGGCCAAGCCAGTACCGGGCCAATGCCCAGGCCTGACAGGCCTCTGTCAGCTTGTGATGTGGGGCAAGTCACTTCTCTGTGGGCCTTCGTTTTCTCATTTCATTTGCACAACAAATATTTCTGAGCTCTACTCTATGCCAAGCACTAGGAAATAAGATAGACAAGATCTGGCCTGTTGAAGAGCTTACATTCTAGCAGGAAGAAGGCCTGTGTGGTTTACTGGGGTGGGGGGATTTGAAATGAGGTCAAAGATGTAGCCATGGGACAGATTCAACAGTGTGGTTAGGCCAGGGCAAGGTGGCGGGTCTTGACCTGGGTGCAGAGGAAGACTTGAGCAGGAGAAGGACCTACCCTAAGTGGCACAGAAGGCATAAGTAATGCTGCACAGGGTTGCTCTGAGGATTGAAGAAACAGAAGGAGTTCAAAACTCACAGAAGTACACTATGTTGCGGGTGGAGGGAGGTCGGTGCTTCATAAAGTGGGGGCGGGCCTTTGAAAATCTCAGGAGTCCCTAGGCCCTTCTCTCGCAGGCCCTGCAGAGGGAGGACAGCAGTATGCGGGTCCCAGAGTCCCTGAGATGCCTGCAGGAACCACATCTCCCATCAAACACATGCCCTCCTGGGACCAGCCATCCAGGAGGAATTGCACAGGCCCCCAGTTACTGGAACTTTCCCCTGATGGCACCATGTCACACGGGCAGCTATGTGGGCAGCCTTTCATTCGAGCCTCATCCTGTGTCCAAATGTGGGTGGACTGAGACTGCCCAGGGACGGTCCAAGGGCAGGCATGACTCAGGGTCGATAAAGGCCTCATGGGTGTGGGACCTTTTTGGACCCTTGTTGGCTCTTATTCTGACCAAGAAATGGCAGGCCTCTCCCAGTGGGAAGCTGGGGAGGCTTGCGTACTTTGCAGGGTCTGCAGTTGACTCCCTCCCTGCTGGCAGGAGGATCCTGGGGCCTGGGTCTTGGAGAGGCCAAGGCTGGCCCACTCCATCTGATAAGATACAGTTGGAATTGAGGCCTCGTCCAGTTGTCTTAGAAATGGAAGCTGACTCTGGTGGATTCTGAAGTCAGACACAGCAGATTTCTATCTTGGCTGAGTCATCCACAGAAGAAATCAGATAGAGTAGTTTTCACCTGGGAATAAATTTGTTTCACAAAATCTGGAAATCAATTTGGCAGTGAACTTTCAGGAGGGTTTGAGGGGACCAGGAGCAGAAATCCAGCTGACACTTGAAACCTGAAATTGGCCACCTAGAGGAGGGCTTTGTGACTGACAAAAAAGCTAACAGTGCTTCTTGGCTGGGGAGCCTGAAATCTGATCTGGGACCCCCAAGGCCAGAGCCTCCAGGCTGGCTGGGTTCCTACATACTCTTCGGCTTTTGTTGTCCTCAAGCTATATATTCAGGCCTGCCCTGTCTGTCTCGCGAAACCATCCTGCCCTTTCCACCTGAGTCCCTTTGCTGGGGTTAGTGAGGCCCCATCCTCTCCTCACTGCTTTGCTGCAAGAGATGCCTGCCCGTCCCACCACCCCCCGCCCCTGCTCCCAGCCCTCAAGTGGCCTCTGGGACCATGGGCATCCAAGTCAATACCCATTGTCAGGCCCTGACCAGCCTAAGGGGGAAGGAAGGGGGGCACCTGGAAATTTGTAAGCTCAACCAGTGCCCAGATGATTCTCCCATTTGAGAACCGCTAACCTGAAGGATAAAATACAAATTCCTTACGACTGGGCTCTGCAGACATTTAGGTCAGTGCTTCTCAAACTGTGGTTTTGGATTAACAGCATCAACATCATCTGGGAATTTTTGGAATTTCAAATTCCCAAACTTACTAAATCAGAGCCTCTGGGGGTGAGACCCAGCCATCTGTTACAAGATCATTTCAGGTGATTCCGATGGGGGTGCAAAGTTGAAGCCCTGCTACTTCCTCTCACTGCAGAGCCTTTGTACCTGCTGTTCCTCCTGCCTGCAATGCCCTTCCTCTCTGCCCAGTCAGCTCCGGGCATCTCTCTGACCTCATCTTAAGCATAGGTTTCTCAAGGAAGCCCAGACCCTCCAGATCAGGTTGTGTTCACCTATCACATACTGTAAGAGGTCCCCATACTTTTCCTTCATAGCACTTACCAGTTTGTAATTTGGTGCATTATTGGACCAGTGCCTGTCTCCCCCACTAGTCTGTAATGATGGTGGAGGCTATGCTATCTTACTCCCACTTTATCCCCAGTTCCTGGCATAGCACTTGACACATAGAGGGGATCTGTTGGTAATTATCACCTTCCTCTAAATAACATGAATATCCTGCAACTTCTGATATTTCAGTTTTAGGCATTATCTATTAGAAGTCCAAAGCCTTCCTTTTTTTCCAGTCCTTTGTGTGAAACCTGCCATTTTCTCTCTGGATGTTTTTGGAATCATCTGTTTAACCCCAGAGTTCTGAAATTTCAAGATGAAGTGCCTTACCAAGGTCTGTTTTCTTTCACTGAGCTGGACTCTCAGAAAACCAAATTTCTTGAATTCTTTTTTTAACAATTTCTCCTGCAAATTTCTTTGTTCCCTTTTTCTGAAGTTTTTTTGTTTGTTTGTTTGGGTGGGTGGGTGGGTGTCTTTGGTTTTGTGTTGTTTGCTTGTGTTTTCTTGAAGGGCAAGGAGGGGGGACAGTTCCTTGTCTAATCATGACTCTTCCTGGACTGATTTTCTTCTCTCTTCTTTCCAGTCATCTGCATCTATTTGTCTTGTTCTCCTTTCTTGGCGACTTCCCGCAACCTTTCTCTCACAACTCTTTCTAATGGGATTTTAATCTTTGCTATCATGGGTTTTTAAATATTTATTTATTTTTGGCTGCATCTGGTCTTAGTTGCGGCACATGGATCTTTCGTTGTGACACGCGGGCTCCAGAGCACATGGGCTCTGTAGTTGCCAATACCATCTCCATCACAGCTACTCAACTCTGCCTTTGTAGCATAAAAGCAGTCATAGACGGTTCATAAACAAATGAATATGGCTGTGTCCTAATAAAGTTCTATTTACAAAAATGGAGGGTGGGCAAAATTTGGCCCGTGGGCCATGGCTTGAGACCCCTGGTCTTGATTCCAGCTCATCAGATACCTGGTGCTGCCAGTTTCTGGGCTTTGGGTGTTTGTTCTGTGTTGTAGGTTGGGTTGCTCTTGAGGTGTCCCCAGTCCTGGCTTAAAATATTGGCTGATGAAGTGATAGAGTGGCATTGACATATATACACTACCAAATGTAAAATAGAAAGCTGGTGGGAAACAGCCGCATAGCACAGGGAGATCAGCTCGGTGCTTTGTGACCAGCTAGAGGGGTGGGAGGGAGACGCAAGAGGGAGGGGATATGAGGATATATGTATACGTATAGCTGATTCACTTTGTTATACAGCAGAAACTAACACAACAATGTAAAGCAATTATACTCCAATAAAGATGTTTAAAAATATATATATATTGACTGTGCCATTTCTGCACAGGCAGTAATCCCTCATTTGTCTACTTCCCAGGTTCCTAAATATTGTTGCTAGTATTTCCTCTCCTGACCTGTTTGCCCTTGGAGCTCAGGTTTCTGGAAGTAGTAGAGATAAATGTATACATTCCATCTCCCATCCTTAAATACCTGGATTCTTTTTTTTTTTTTTTAAATAGATCCCTTGGGTTACCTCTGTAAGCATCTAGAACTACTGTTGATTAGGATTGGTTTAGGTTGTGTGTTTTCACCAAATGGTACTTTGTTATTTTTTTTAATAAATTATTGAACACCCACCATATAAAATGAAAGACTTCTGTAAAGACTTGAACATAAAATGACTCCTTCCTTTCTGAGGCATTGTTTTGGGAAAAAGCTTTACTTTATATTACAGCCATAATTCTAACAAAAACTGCTTTGTGAGAAAGGTATCAATATGTCCATTTTACAGATGGGGAAAACTGAGGCCCAGAGTTACCCAAGCTCACTGGATAGTATGTGAGATAGCAAAATTTGAACCCAGATCTCTCTTTACCATCCTGCTTCTGTGCTAAGGAAGTTGCCATGGGCTTTGATTTTGTTCTCTTGGGGAAGAGTGGCATGACCAGATCTAGAAAGGTGCCTTGGATGAGGGGATCAGGGAAGAGGTCAGATGGGAGAAGCCAGCCTGGGGGAAGGGAGGCCATATGAGGAGGCTGCTGCAGATGGTTGAAGGCAGTGAGGCTGAGAGGGCCCATTTGACAGGGATTACAGAGACTATGGGCAGGACTTATAATTGAATGGGTGTGTGTGGAAGAGGGAGGCGTGGAAGATGAACCTGTGATGAAGGAGGAACCCTCAGCCAGAGAGGGCAGAGGGACTGCCCTACCCTGTGGAGGGCCCTGCCATCCTCACCCAGGTGAGGCAGTGTCAGTCAGTCCAGCTCCCATGATGGTTGTTGAACCATGGCCACTCTCTGCAGGTTCAAGAGCCTAAGGCCTGGCCAGAGCCTAGAATTTGATAGGCATGGTCCCTGCTCTGCAAGCAAGGTCCTTGTTCTCAGCCCTTGGCATGGGAACAGGAGAAGGGAGGTGCTAAAATATCAGGGTTTGAGGGGTCCTTTGAGCTCTCTGCTTCCCAGAGAGGGATCACAACTTGCCTGCCAGGGGTTTCTGTTTAGCTCTGGGACACATGGTATGCAGGGAGAGCCCTGATCCCAAACTATCAGGCCCAGGTCCCAAGCACCATGGAAGCTTTCAAAGTGGGAGCAGATAGGCCAGTGGCTGGTGCTGTCCTGAGGGCTACCCAATGGCCAACGGCTGCAGCAGCCTACAGGGATGGTCTGCCAGTCCTCAGACTCTGATATGGAGGTTCTGCTGCTTCTTCTCTGCCTGTCCCCTCTCCTGAGCCCCTGGTGGTCCTCTGCAGAATGGGGCTGCAAGATCACTAGAGAGTGATACATCTGAGCGGGCCCCATCAAGAAGTCTGTTTCTGACAGAAAATGTCTGCAAGGCAGAGGTGGAATTTCAGGCCTTAGAGGGGCTACTGACTCCACTCACCCCAAGCTGCCACCTCATTAGTTCTGGGCTATAAGCAGGGTGGGCAGGTTTTCCATTTGTGGATTGCTTTATCTCTACTTCTGTACCAGCCCTGCTCCCAGGCATCCATGCTCCTTCCTCAGGCCCCCGCAGCGCCTGCACATCTCTCTAAGATCATTTCCCATGCTGGGCTATAATTGGCTATTTGCATATCATCCCCCAGCTCCTTGTGAGCTGCTCAAGAACAAGAACCAGATGTATTTATTTGAGCATCCCCAGTGCCTGGCACAGAGTGGGTTAATGTTGGATGGACGGATAGACAGATAGATGGATGGATGGATGGATGGATGGATGGAAGGATGGGTGATCAAAAGGATGAATGAAACAGAGATGGATAACTTAACAGATGGGTGAATAGATGAACAAATATTTAGGTGGATATTTGATTCTCCGGATGAATAAAGCCTTTCATTCACTCAGAACTATGTAGTGAGTAGTTTTTCTACAGCGGGATATATGGATGAGCACATGAGTAGAAGGAAAGAAAGAGAAATTGGGATGGAGGGAGAAACAGCATAACAGGTGAATAAACCGAGGAGGAACTGGAGAAATGCCTGGGCAGACAGACGGCCCATGTTCACACATTCACGGTCTCCTCTGAGGATGTCAGTGTCTGTGAGCTGAAGGAGTTGGTCCCAAGGTCCCAAGGGGGAGGGGGTCCGGAGAAGAATTCACAAACACTCTCTGTCTACTAAAAAAAATCTTTTTCTCTAAATAAACTTTGAATCCACTTCCAAATATGTTTAGAAAGAGCAGTGGTGACATTCATGAAGGATGAATTATAAGTGCTTCGTTCGGAGCTGTGTTTAGGGACCCTCAGAAATACATACAGTCCCCAAAGCAAGTGCTAAAATGCGTATAAGACAAGAAACATATGCTGGGTATGATGATGTCAAGCAGGCTTACTGCAAGCATATGTGCTGTACTGTTGATGGAATACTCAGCAAGAGTTCCAGAAAGAGGCCTTTCCTGAAATGGAGGTCAATGAGAATACTCCCCCTTCTCATAAATCCTTGGGAAAAAATAGACCTGTCTCCCACACACATGTGGCTAATTATCTGGGGGCTCATGGATCTCCTCAGAGAGTGGTTAAGAGCAGTTTACTAGGGCTAAATCTGCCCCAAGTGGTTTCCAACAGCCCCAGCTAGAAAGACTGTGGCAGCTTGCCCTTGGTTCATCAATGGGTATTTTCCTACCCCAGTGGGCAGAGGGGGTTAGGCACATGTGCTAAATAATAAAGGAGACAAGATCACGTCTTTTCCTTTCCCAATGCCCAGCAAAGATCAAACCCGGAGACAAGTTGCTGATGGACACCCTAGAATCCAGAGCCTCTTTGCATGGCCGCTGGTGACCATCCACCTTAGTCCAGTTTAACTGGATTTGGCCTGAGCCAGGGCCAGGAGCACCAAGGCAGATTGAATATGGTCTCCACTTTGTGGGGCTCACAGTCTAGCAGAGAGAGAGAGAGAGAGCTGGGTAGACAGCTCCATCCCAGTGCACTAAGTGCTGAAGCAAGTAAATACCCCTGGCCCAAGGGTGGAGAGCCAGGAAGGCTTCCCAGGGGAGGGTCCATGTCTTAGTTGGGTCTTGAAGGATGAGTAGGAGTTATTCTGGCAAGTAATGGGAGAAATGACATTGGAGACATGAGCAACACATGGGGCCGTGGTGTGTTCCGGGCCAGGAGTGATGTATGGAGGACAAGTAGGGGATGGGCGGAGCAGGCCAAAGAGGGAAGTCTGGCTCAACCTGGAAGGGCCTTGGCCAAAGAGCTCAGACTGTGGCCCAAGGTCAGTGGAAAGCCTGTGAAAGGCTTTAAAGGAAGTGGCATGATCAGATTTGTGGTTTACAAGGACTGCACTGACTGTGGGGCAGAGAATGAAATCAAACGAGGGAGCCAGGGAGGAGGCTGTGACCGTTGACCCAGGGAGATATGCTGGCACCAGACCTGGTGGGGACAGAGAGGGGCAGACTCTGGTTCTTTCTCTTCTGACTCTGTCACTTGGGGCATGTTCCTTAACCTCTTGGTACTGTACAATGGGCATAATAGCACCCACCGCATGGAGTTGTTGTGTGGTGCACAGTAATCCATGTAAAATGCCAGGACAGGGCCAAGACATGGTCAGCCAGTAGGCTTGTTGTCTTTTGTATTTGGAGGGGGTGCTCAGGAAGTGTGAATGGGATGGATCCACCCACATTCCTGGGGGTTACTGGGTGGATGGTGATGCTGTTCACAGAGACTGGAAATTCAGATGGAGAATTGGTGGGGCAGGGGATAAGGACTTTGGTTTAGGCCATTCAGCCAGTTTCTACTAGGATTGCTGAGGAGCTTCTGTCCTACCTCATCTAATCCTGAGGCAGAATAGCCTGTGGCTCAGAGTATGATCTCTGGCACCAGACCACCTGGTCCAGTCCTGACCTTGCCACTGATACTGTGTGGCCTCAAGCCAGTGACTTGCCCTCTCTGGGTCCAGTTTTCTCCTCAATAGAATGAGATGAAGGGTGGCTGTGAAAATTACAGGAGGATTGACATGACAGAGCTCAGAATAGCGCCTGGTACACAGTAAATTCTAAGTGAGTGTGCACTGCAGTAGTCCTAGTAGTAGTGGCGGTGGTGGCTGCAGTGGACATCATTGCTGGTGGTTTATGAACCCAGAACTGGTGTTCCTTGGGTTTTGTAAACTCACAGCTTGGCTCCAACCCCCCATCCCCTGAGCACACAGAAGGTAATGTGAAAAGTACAAAGCTTGAAATCTTTCAGAAGAAAGAAAATAATATTTAAAGAGAGAGAGAAAGAAATCAGTTGGGTTTTGAGTGTGTTTCCTGGACCAGCAGCAACAGCATCCCCTGGGAACTTACTAAAAATGCAAATTCTTGGTCACTCCAGCCCCACTGAATTTGAAACTAGGGGTGGGGCCGGGACCCCTGAGCACTTTGGAGGGTGACCCGGCCCTCCTGCACCCACAGAGCAGTACCGGACCTAGGATGGGAAAGGAGCTGCTTGTGTCTGGGTCTCTGGCCAGACGATGGCATCTGGATAGAGGGGAGAAGCCCCAGGCAGTCCCCAGTTCTTTTCCTTTAAAAAAACAGAAAGAAAAAAGGCAAGTGCTTTGGAATTGGACGCAGCAGGGTTTGAATCCCAGCTCTGCCACACACCAGGTGTATGACTTGGGACAAGTCCCTTCTCTTGTACTCCATTTGTAGGGTAGGGTAGATGCCACCTCCCTGGCAGAGGTGCTGATCAGAACAGATGAGTGAACACCTGTACAGCCCTGAGCACAATGCCTGGCATGTTGCAGGTCCACAAGCAGGAGCCACCTTCCTTGCTTCCCACAGCACTCCAATACCCTGCTCCAGAGCTCTGGGAACAGTCAAAGTGGTGGTGACATCTCCCCACAGCAGAAGCCTGACCTGGAGCTGTATGTAGGCAGGAGCTGGGGCCTGTGTATGGGAGCTGCCAGGGAGCAGACCTGTCCAGCCTCCTTCCACTCCAGACAGCTGTGGGGAGGAGGGGACAGTCGAGCAGGTCCTGGAGAGGTCGGTTTCCAGGCACAGGGAAGGTCCTTACAGATGGAGAGGGGCACAGTGAGGGCATAAGCACACCTGAGCTTGCAGGGACAGCGTGTCATGGGGTGGTCCCACTGGCAACATAGCCAGTCCCCACCCTGTCACACTGTGTCATGGTTAACGCCTCAGTGGGCCGGTATCTCTGGACCACAGAACCCAGAGACAGGACCCATGCCGGGTCCATCACGGGATTCCCAGTGCCTGCAGGGCCTCCAGTGGATGTTTCGGGAATGACTACCTGAGTGACAGACTGAGGATTGGGTATTCAAATCCCCATTTGGGGCCTAGGAAACTGAGGGTCTGAGAGGTTAAATGTCATGTGTTATCTCAAAGGACCTTAGGAACTGGGGTCACTATCTCCAGTCCAAAGGTGAGGAGACAGACAAGGCAGGAATTGGCTTGCTCCAGGCCATACTAGTGAAAGCAGAATTTCTAAGACACAAATACGATCCTTCTTCTTTAGAAAACAGGCTTTGTGATGGTAGGGACCCTGTCTGTCTTGTTTACAAAGGTACAGGGGATGAAATCAGTCTTTTGAGGTTTATACCCTTCCACAGCTGCTCGGGAAGACAGCCTGGTAGGGCATGGCCTATGATCCCAGAAAGACAGAGAGGGAGAGGAGGGCTGTCTTCTCCCAAGGGGACCAGGAATGAACAGGAACACCAAGCACAGGACAAGCCTCTTTTCTGCTAGAAATGAAAAATGCTGCCCAGCTAAACAGAGTTACCATGTGACCCAGCAATTGTACTCCTAGATATATACCCACAAGAATTGTAAGGAGGGACTCAAAGAGATACTTGTACATCAGTGTTCACTGAAGCATCAGGGTAGGTGGAAACAGCCCAAGTGTCCATCACCAGATGAATGGATAAACAAAATGGGTGAACAATGGAAGAATATTCAGCCATAAAAAGGAATGAAGTCCTGCTCCATGCTTGCTTTTGTCTATTCAGGCTGTTATGACAAAAATACCATGGACTGAGTGCCTTAAACAGCAAATATTTATTTCTCACAGTGCTGGAAGCTGGGAAGTCCAAGATCAAGGCACTGACAAATGTGGTATCTGGTGAGAGCCCACTTCTGTTCATAGATGGCCATCTTCTTGTATCTTCACATCGCAGAAGGGATGAGGAAGCTCCCTAGGGTCTCTTTTATAAGGGCACTAATCCCATTCATGATGGCTGCACCCTCATGACCTAATCACCTTCCAAAGGCCCTACCTCCTAATACCATTGCCACATTGGGAGTTAGGATTTTGATATATGAATTCTGGGAGGACACAAACATTCAGTCTATAACCAAGCTGCAACATGGGTGAAACTTGAAGACATTATTCTAAGTGAAATAAACCAGACACAAAAGGTCAAATACTGTATTACTCCACTCATATGAGGTACCTAGTGTAGGCAAATTCATAGAGACAGAAAGGAGACTGGTGGTTTCCAGGGACTGGGGGAGGGGGAATAGAGGGTTATTGTTTCATGGGTATGGAGTTTCAGTTTTACAAGATGAAAAGAGCTATGGAGGTAGGGATGGTAGGGATGGTTGTACAACAGTGTGAAAGTACTTAACACCATTGAATTGTACTCTTTTTTTTTTTTTTTTTTTGGCTCCATAGGATCTTCGTTGTTGTGCGCAGGCTTTCTCTAGTTGTAGCGAGCGGGGGCTACTCTTCGTTGCGGTGCGAGGGCTTTTCATTGTGGTGGCTTCTCTTGTTGCAGAGCACGGGCTCTAGGCACGTGGGCTTCAGTAGTTGTGACACGTGGGCTCAGTAGCTGTGGTGCACGGGCTTAGTTGCTCCATAGCAAGTGGGATCTTCCCAGTCCAGGGATTGAAACTGTGTCCCTGCATTGGCAGGCGTATTCTTAATCACTGCGCCACCAGGGAAGTCCCCTGAGCTGTACTCTTCAAAATGGTTAAGATGCTAAGTTTTATGTATATTTTATCACAATTTTTTAAAAATATTAACATTTTAAAAAATATAATGTAATATACCAAAAACTATTGGGTGGTTCATATGGTATGTGAATTATATCCCAGTAAAGCTGTTTAAAAAAATTATGCTGCTCATAACACTGCTGGACACAGTGTGCCGACCCTTCCAGGGCCAGGATAAAGAACTGCAGATGTTGGAGCACATGGGCCTGCCCACACTCCAGTGTTTGAGTGTGCGGGGAGGGCCATGGGACCCGCAGGCCCCCATAAGGGGCCAGTGGCTGAAGGACAGGGAGCCACTGCTTTACTAGGGAAGGAACAGGAAGACGGCAGAGTCGCCCCCTAGCAGCCTGCCTTCACTGGACATGGGCCAGGGAACTCAGACCCAGCTCTTGACTGCTGACACTCTCCAGTGGGAGCCGTGGTCCTTGCCCTGGCCCTGGAGTCAAGAAAAACAAATGGTGACTCACTCGGGCCCCTTGGGAGTGTGAGTCAATAGTGCAGGGAACTGTGTGGGGCCTCACAGGCCAGGATGCTGGGAGCAGCGCAGCAGGGGCCTCCGCAGAACTTTTCCACTCAGCCTCTTGGCTGCTCTGGGGTGTGTGGTCAGTGAAACTGGAGCAGCTTCCTGAGAACTTAAAGTCCTGTCAGCGGGCAGCAGAGGAGCCCGAGCTGCGGGGCTACTTGACCTTGGGCAGCCCCTCTCCCACTCTGTAACAGGGATGCTGGTGTCCCTGCCTCATGGGTCTGCTGCGAGAATTATGTGAAGTGCCAGCAGGTGATGGCAGCAGGTACCTCATCAGTGACACCTTGGTGCCCTCCCACCACCAAAACAGAGTTCATTCATGCTCTGACCATTTGTTTAGCACCAACCCATGTGTCACTATTGACTATCAGGCGATAGCCATGAACCAGCACACAGGAGCCCTATCCTCAGGGAGCTGACATCCCAGTGAGGAGAGAGAAACCATAAACACTAAAAAGCAAATAAAATAAATAAACCAGGTAATTTTGCTAGAGATAAGTGACTGGAAGAAAATAAAACAAGAAAACATGCCGGAGAGGGTGATCAGTGAAGGTGTCCAGGAAGCTCAACAAAGAGTCCGCCATGCAGAATAGCCCCAGCCATGTGAGGAGAGCCCCAGGACAGAGGGAACAGCTGGTGCAAAGGCCCTGAGCTAGGACCGGCCTGGCTGGCTTGAGAAGCAGAAGGAAGGCCGTGTGGCAGGGGGTGTAGGTGGGGAGTGGGGGAGCAGTGGGAGACGGGGCAGTGTGTGGAGCCTCCTTCCTCACAGGCTGCCCACTGAAGTGACCAACCATCTGGTTTGCCTGGGACTGTCCCAGTTTTAGCACCAAAAGGCCCAGGAAACCCCTCAGTCCTGAGCACGCTGGGATAGTTGGTCACCCTAGTGCCCACTTGCTTCCCTTATTTCCTGGATGTGGAAGTGAAAGCACCCTAGGCCCTGCTGGGGGCTGGCATGCCCTTCCCTCAGGAGAGCTCTGTTCTCCTGTCTGCAGGAGTGGGAGGCCTGGGTCCAGCACCCTTAGGGTCAAGTTGCCTTGGAGGGGGTGGGATAAGCTGAGTGGCCAGCTTTTCCCTGAGGGTCACTTCCTAAGTCCATGTCCACCAGCATGCTGGCCATGCTCTGAAGGCTTCACTTGCTCTTTTCTAGGACCTTCTGACTGGACTTTTAACATGTAGGTTAAGAGGAATTCTCATGGAAATCAAAGCTCACATGAAGGGCTTTTAAGCTTAAAAAAATAAAATATTTGGGTTGGCCAAAATTTCGCTCTGTTTTTTCCGTAAGATGGCTCTAGCCAGCAGTGCTTAGTTGTCTTTAACTTCATTCAAAACAATTTTGTTAGATTGTATTGTGACAGCTGTCATATCGGTGCATTTTTTTAAAAATTTATCAAAATTGGTGAATTTTTGTGTAGCCATTTTAATATTGAAGATGGAAGAAAAAAGCAACATTTTCAGCATATTATGCTTTATTATTTCAAGAAAGGTAAAAATGCAACTGGAATGCAAAAAAAAGATTTGTGTGGTGTATGGAGAAGGTGCTGTGACTGAGGGAACATGTCAAAAGTGGTTTGCAAAGTTTCGTGCTGGAAATTTCTCACTGGACGATGCTCCACGGTCGGGTAGACCAGTTGAAGTTGAAGTTGATAGCAATCAAATTGAGACATTAATTGAGAACAATCAACGTTACATCATGTGGGAGAGAGCCAACATCCTCAAAATAACCAAATCAAGTGCTGAAAATCATTTGCACCAGCTTGGTTGTGTCAATCACTTTGATGTTTGGGTTCCACATAAGTTAAGCCAAAAAAAAAACTCTTGAGCGTATTTCCACATGTGATTCTCTACTTAACCGTAATGAAAACATTCCATTTTTAAAACAAATTGTGACGGGCAATGAAAAGTGGATACTGTACAATAATGTGGAACGGAAGAGATCGTGGGGCAAGTGAAATGAACCAACCACACCAAATAAAGGTCTTCATCCAAAGAAGGTGGTGTTGTGTATATGGTGGGATTGGAAGGGAGTCCTCTATTACGAGCTCCTTCCAAACGATTAATTCCACCAGGTACTGCTCCTAACTAGACCAACTGAAAGCAACACTCAATGAAAAGTGTCAACAGAAAGCACATAATCTTCCATCAGGATAACGCAAGACCGCGTGTTTCTTTTTTTTTTTTAACATCTTTATTGGAGTATAATTGCTTGACAATGGTGTGTTAGTTTCTGCTTTATAACAAAGTGAATCAGCTATACATATACATATATCCCCATATCTCCTTCCTCTTACGTCTCCCTCCCACCCTCCCTATCCCACCCCTCTAGGTAAGACCGCATGTTTCTTTGATGACCAGGCAAAAACTGTTACAGCTTGGCTGGGAAGTTCTGATTCATCGGCGTATTCACCAGACGTTGCACCTTCGGATTTCCATTCATTTTGGTCTTTACAAAATGTTCTTAGACTTCCCTGGTGGTGCAGTGGTTGAGAATCCGCCTGCCAATGCAGGGGACGTGGGTTCGATCCCTGGTCCAGGAAGATCCCGCATGCTGCAGAGCAACTAAGCCCGCGAGCCACAACTACTGAAGCCTGCATGCCTAGAACCCGTGCTCTGCAACAAGAGAAGCCACCGCAATGAGAAGCCCACGGACCGCAACGAAGAGTAGCCCCTGCTCGCCGCAACTAGAGAAAAGCCCACGCACAGCAATGAAGACCCAATGCAGCCGAAAAAAAAAAATTCTCTTAATGGAAAAATTTTCAATTCCCTGGAAGACTTTAAAAGGCACCTGGAATAGTTCTTTGCTCAAAAAGATAAAAAAGTTTTGGGAAGATGGAATTATGAAGTTGCCTGAAAAATGGCAAAAGGTACTGGAACAAAACGGTGAATACGTCGTTCAATAAAGTTCTTGGTGAAAATGAAAAATGTGTCTTTTATTTTCACTTAAAAACCGAAGGAACTTTTTGGCCAATCCATAAAAGCTTTTCATTCTCTGAAAGCAATACATCCTGACCTTCATTAAGTTCGAGGGGATACATTGGCCCATGTGTCAGGGATTAAGGCTTTGGGGTGAATGGAGAGCTGAGGAATTTGGTGTCTTTGGGGTGTGCTGGTTTCTGTGCACTTCTCTGGAGGCTGTTTTCCAACAGGAAACAGGATCCCAGGAGATGATAGGCTCTGGTGAGAAGTCAATTCACACTAGCACAGATCTGGGTCTGACTAAGCCCCACAGATCTGCCCCAAGCTCTCCTGCCCACCACTGACCACCCAACACCAACTCCTCACAGCCTGTGCCCTGGATACAGTCGCCACCTGCACAGGAACCAGCAGTCAGGAGCCACAGTTTCTTTGTGTGCAATACCTTTCTTAGCCAGGGCACCAGCTCCTTCCACATTCAGGTTAACATGACTCTGCCTTCACCCTTTGAGAGCCCAAGAAAGTCCTTCTCCCCTTTCTGGACCTTCCCACTCGCCCCTTCCAATCCAGGCCAGCTGGCCAGTCAGGCACGGCCTCTTCACCCCTCAGAGATGTACTCATGGCCTTGAGCCCCATGGAAGAGAAGGGCCGTGGTCTCTCTCCATCCCTCTGAGGGGCTTTTCACTCTTCACGCAGGTTGGCTCAGCCCTCCCTTCAGCAGCCTGAGCCAAGGGCTGTGGGAGGCAGCTCTACCAAGTCCAAAAAGGGGCCTGTTACTGGGCTGCCCCAGCATGGGTCCACATGACTTACCCACCTGTCACTCAAAAGGGCCCCTTCAAGTAGTCTTTTGAAATCTCCACTGTAAGACACAGAAGCCCTTTACTGAAAGCCCTTCCATGAGCCCTATCGCTCTGATCCAGAAACCATGTACCAACCCTAGTCCCCTCCACCTGTGTTCTGCTTCTCTCCAGGTCCTCTGGATGAGACATTTTATGTTTAGCTCTGGTGCCTACACCATGGTCCGTTTCCCCAAAAAGGAGACGCTTAGGAGGGTAGTGCTGGTGCCAGCAAGAGCTCTGGCAGACCCAGGCCCAACTCCTGGTCCTTAGTAGCTCTGACTTGAACAGTTCACCTCACCTTGGGCCTCAGTTTCTTTTCTGTGAGTGGATCAATTATATCCACATCTCAGAGTTTACCAGCAGGATTAAAGAGACAATAAAAGCACCCAGCACATGGCCCGAACAGGCTCAGCACGTGTCAGCCACCCCACCTCCCCCCAGGCCCGCTGCACCCCCCACTTCTGAGCCCCTCCCACTGGGACCCTTGGGACCCTTAGGAGGTGGCTCTTGGGTCTGGTGTGCCACCAGTATGAGTAATGGGTCTGGACTCCGTGAACCCATTTAAAAAGCCTTTTTAAAGCTGTTCCCAACTCAGGAGACAAACCAGCCCACAAACAACAGGCATTTCAGATGGTGTAAGGAGGACATGCCAAAAGCTGGCCAGAGTCTGCTCCAGTGCTGGCAGCATGTGACCTTTTATTTCAATATTTAATTCACAGAATTCTAAGAGCCACCTCTGGGCCCCTTCCATTTTGTGTGGTTTGCAGTGTATTTAAAAATAATAATAATAACAAATGCCAAGAAGTGGTTATAAAAATTGTGGACTATTCTACCCGCCCACCTTCACAAGCATCTTCTTGTGCAAGAGGCTGATGGCAGGGCTGAGATGCCAGGGCTCAGGGTCTCACTGCACGGCCCCACCCACACCAGCTGTATGACCTCAGAGGGTCAATTAATCTCTTTGTGCCTCAGTTTCTCCATCTATGAGATGCAGATCATAATAGTAGCCTTCCTCCAAGATTTGATGTGAAGAATATATGAGTTAGTACCCTGGAATCAAGATCAGTGCCAAGTATAAACATTCAATAAATGGTACTACCTACCTCTTGTTTTTCTTGAACACTGTTGGGGGGCTCCAGTGGCTATCCAGAACTGTCCGCTCCTTTGGAGGGAACATCACCGTCCATATCTGAGGCCCTTTGTGGATGTGAGGGTGGGACAATCCACCGGCCTTGTCCCCTGAGATGGGCTCTGTTCATGTGGTCACTGAATGGCGCAGTGTTCAAGCAGGCTCTCCAGGTCTGGCCATTGGGCAGTAGGGGTCTGCACGGGCCTGGACAACCATCCTAGCTCCCAACAGACACTTGCCTTATGACCCCAGCAGCCTGTGGCATTACTTCTCCAGACTGATTCAGAACCTTGCAACTGGCGGCAAGGCTCCGTGCCATTGGGCTCCCATCAGCGTGGCGGGTGGTGGAGAACGAGCCTGCGGGACCTAAACGCCTTCAGAATGAGCTGTATTTGCTGCGCAAGAGGCTGTGATTTTAATTCCTGGATGACAACATGACCCCCACTGGAGCCCAAGCTGCCTGCCAGCTGGCCAGCCTCTTATGCTGTCAGTGTCCCCTCCAGGGTGCCATGTCCCCCAGGCCCTCCCAGAGGCGTCCAGAGGCTGCACTGCCTCCCTCCTCCGAGCGACAGAGGGCTTTGTTAGGCCAGGCTGGAAATGAGCATGGTGAAACTCCCAGATGGGAGTTTCCGACTCCGAGGTCCATCTGAAACTTGTAAAACAAAATGATCTGGGGAGATGTTTTAATGATCTGGTCATGGAAGCTCAAATCCAGGGACTTCCTCTGCCTCCTCTGCTCAAGGCACACCCCTACAATGGCCCTGGGGACACAGACTCCTTAGGGAGCACCAGGCTGAAGGTCTGGGGGATTTGGAACCACCTGACCCCAAACTCCCTTCCTGGAGTCCTGGGAAGAGGGTCAGATAAAGGACCCTCCAGAAGGGCCAGCTCTGAAGGACTCAGAGGCTGTGGACACATTCGGGGATGGCCTTAATCACAGTAGCTGAGGACTTTAGAGGACGGGCCCTGGAGTCACACAGACCTAAGTGCAAATCCCTGTTCTGCCATCTCCTTGCTGTGTACCTTGGGGGACACCACTGTCCTCTATGACCACACAGTTCCAGGCTTTCAGTAGGTACTCAGTGGCGTCGTTATAGCCACACCGCCAACAACATCACCACGGTCTCCACCAGGCCGACCTTGGTAGCTGAGAGCACTGGGAGCATTTCTTTTCTTTTCTTTTAAATTGTGGTAAAATACACATAACAAAATTCACCATTTGAACCATTTTTAAGTATATAATTCAGTGGTATAAAGTAGCTCCACATCATTATGTAACCATCGCCGGCATCCATCTACAGAACATTTTTCATCCTGCAAAACTAAAAGTCTGTCCCCGTTAAACACTAATTCCCCATTCTTCTCACCCCCAGCCCCTGGCAGCCACCATTCTTCTTTCTGTCTCTATGAATTTGACTACTCCAGGTACCTCATATAAGTGGAATCATACAGTATTTTTCCTTTTGTGACAGGCTTATTTCACTCAGCATAATGTCATCACAGTTCATCCATGTTGTAGCCTGTGTCAGAATTTCCTTCCTTTTTAAGACTGAATAATATTCCATTGCACATATATATTGTAACACATTTTGTTTATCCATTCACCATCGATGGACATTTGGGTTGCTTCCACCTTTTGCTGTTGCATCTGGGAGCCTTTCTTGACTTCTCTGAGCCTCAGTTTCCCCAATCTTTAGAGAAAAAAGAGTGGAAAGGGTTTAAAGCATTTTTCAGAACTGAGTATAGATTCAATTAGATAAATTGCACAAAAGCTCCTGCCCTTAGGGGCTGGCAGGAGGGCGGAGCAGGGCCTGGGGTTTGGGTGGGGAGGGTGTGGGTTGCTGAGTGACTGTTGGAGCCAGGGGAAGAGGGATAGGGAGGGGCCTGGGCAGGCTGTCCCCCGGTTGGCCCCAGGGTTGTGAGAGGACAGCAATAAAGCAAGCATTGCTGAAGGAGGTATCCTCAGGGGAGGGAGGTGCCGGGAAGGATTGTGGGAGACCACCACTGCGAGAACCAGGTCCTCACTGCTCAGGCCTCCCTGGAGCCTGTTGGCGTTCAAGCCCCCTTTGGAGTTGGTCAGTGACATGAGTGCTCCAGCCCAACCAGAGATGAGATTTTTATCAGTTAGAAATGGTTCCAGTTTGTCTGGCCTTGAACAGTGCTTGAGAAAAGCATCATCCTCCCTGGAGTTACTTAATGTGCAGATGGCTGTCACAAGCAGAGTCATTTAGCAGCGAGCTGGAGCCCTCTCCAGCCCATGCTATGCCTGAAACCTCAGGATTTCTTTGAGAAATCTCATTCCCAGACCACTCAGCCCGTGCATCCTGATCCCTAGGTCCACAGACAGACCGTGATTAGGGACCTGGAAAAACTCCAGACTGTCTCTGCCCCTGTGGGTTCAAGGCCAAGGTGTAATGAGGGCTTAGCCAGACTCTGGACTCAAACCCTGCCCACTATACCATACTTGAGCTATACTGAAATATAGCTGCCCTGTCTCAGGCTTCACCCACCTTGGGAAGCACGTAACCAATGTACATCAAGTCCCCAGATTCTAATGGCCCAGAGGCCCCTGCAGCCAGTTATTTCTTGGGGTCCCAAATAAGCCCCTCTTTTGTGCCCCCAGGCTGGTGTGTCTGCTGCCAGCTCATCTGTTTAACAGTTCTGCAAGTCAGGTATAGTTGCCATCACCCCCAAAATTTTATCCTCACGGATTGGGAACCCAAAGCTCAGAGAGGTTGAGTAACTTGCTCCAGGTTAAACAGCTTCCTTTCAGTCATGTCTTTTCCCCTTCTGCACCAGCATCACCTGTTGGTATCTGTTGCTCAAAGCCTCTGGAAGGAAACTTTGCAGGTGCCACCATGGCAGCACCCATTGTGAAACACCAGCATCCCCATGGCTGCCAGCCCCCGACCCAGAGCCAGAGCCGTGTGGGTCACACAGAGGTGAGAACAGCCTGAGCTGGTCTTTGTCACCTGGAGACTCTCTAGCCGGGACCGTTTTAATAGCAGCATCCTTGGGCAAGACCTGAGTTTCTCCATCTATACATCAGCAGGTCGATCAAGACAGACTCCCAGGTGCCTTCCAGGGCAGCCTGAGTGTCTGAGTCTGTGCCAGCAGTGGGAAACATTCTGCCACTGTAGAAAGGAAGGAAAAGAAGAAAACCAAGAAGCGGAAAGCTCTGAGGCAAACTGCTAGGCCAGGAACCTGGTTTTGCTTGTTCAGAGAACATCTGAGCTGCAGCCAGCTGGCCAAGCTGTCCCTGGGAGCCCAGATCAATCTGCTGCAGGCCTGGCCCAGATGCCAGAAGGCCACAACCCATCTGCCCTGCTGCTCGCCCCAGGGTGGCCACCCCTTCCATTGTCAAGGCTGCCTGCCTGGGGGTTCGACGTATCTGGCACAACTGCCCTTGCACCTTAAGAATCACAGACTGATGATGAAGGGCTCCCCAAGGCGCCAGCTGTGTGACCTTAGGCAAATCTTTTCCCCTCACGTAGCCTCAGAGTTCCCCTCTATACAGGGCATACCAGCATCTTCTTCAGAGGGCTGAGCAGGGAATAGATGAGCTCCTTGGATGAGCCACAGGAGACCTGGAGCACAAAGGGTTCCAAGTTCATATTTGCTGGATGAGTAGCTGGCCTGGCACCTAGTAGATGCTGAACCAGGGCTGCTGCCCGTGGCCGGCCCTCAGCACCTGACAATCTAGAAACTCATGAAAGGCCATCCTTCCTGCCTTCCCCACTACAGGTTGCACAATCCAGGTCTCGTGTGTGCAAGGCCTCTCTGTTTGCAAAAGCAGCAGACAGGGAGCCTAGTGGTCAGCATGGGACTCAGCTCTGGCATTCCCCGCTCCCAGGGCCTCTATTTGATCAAGCCTGGCAGAGCTCACCACCTCTATCACCTGTCGTAGGGAGAAAGGAGAGAAAGTATCCCTCATCTCAACAGCTGTGCCCATCAAATTAGATAATCTTGCATCTCTTCTAAGCCGTGGATCTTGTTAGATTTGACAGTCTTTTAAAGAGATTGCCAAGAAATGGTAAGGAGGAATCTTAGGCTGCACAAGATGCGGACTGCACACTGCAGTGGACTACCTTCTGTTAGGAGGAGGACAAACAAGTCACAGCAGGAAGGGTGGGTGGAAGAGGCTAAGCGTGGGGCAGCCTTTGCCTGATGCCAAGGAGGAAGGGGTCTCAGTTAAGTGTGGGCAAGAGGATGCCTCAGACAGCTCCCAGGTGGTTTCTGGCTTGGCTCTGTGGGTACTGATCATACCTACACCTAGGAGAGAAGAGAACGCTGTCGGGAGCACACGGAGAATTGGGAGATGATTTTGGGTTTGGACATGTTGCTTCTCAATAGAATTATCTTGGAGACAGTTGAATGAGTATGAATCTTAGAAGAGTGGGTTGACCAGTTGTCAGTTTGTGAGCTGTTCACACAGAGGCCTCCAGGATCTGGTTTGAATTGGCCTTCAGAGAGTTCACGAGCCTCAGTCTCCTTCTTTACTTAGGCCCTTTCAGTTTGGAGTCCTGTCCAGCCTGCCAGGGCTACAGCCCCACAGGCCCTGTGCACTCAGCAGCCCCCAGGACCCCCACCCAGTCCAGGCCTGCTGGGAGCTTCCCCCAAAGGCCCTGGGAGACGGGGCACCTCACCCTGCCTGGGCAGCTGCCCACTTGCTAGCATCTTCCTCATTGGGCCTTCTGCCTAACCATGCCACCCAGGAGACCCACCCAGAAAAATCCATTAGTTCAGCCACCTCAGCGGTAGTAAATGTCTTCATCTTGCTCAAGTTTCCCAGATGGAGAATTCTACAGTCGTACCCAGTAATGACCATTAGAAAACCATGGCGCTGCTTTAGCTTTCAGATCCAGGAAGAGCCTGCTTACTCTCCTACTCTTGGACCCCTTTCCTGCCATGTCCCATACATCAGCCTGAGGCCCAGGGCGAGTGAGCGACCTTGCTGAGCCAAGCACAGGCCTTTTATAACCTGGTGAGAGCACAGAATCCAGGGACCAGTTTGCTGGACCTTGTGAGTGAAAGCTGGGCCTCTTCTCTCCTACAACCAAAGGAACGTGATGCTGGGTGTGCCATTGGGGTCCCTCTTCCCACACCCTCGCTCACCCTGAAAACACATGTGTCTGGATAGAACGGGCCAAACACCGGCCAGCCTCACGAGGTTTCCAGGAGCTGTCAGCCCCATGAAAGCTGGGAGGAGAGCAGGATGCATGTTTAGCCGTGAGGGGTCTGAGATGTTGGTGAGACACCCACATGGAGGTATTGAAGGCAGTTGTCCATGCACTGCAGGTGTTGCAAGCCTTGGCTGAGATCACTGACCTGGAGGCTCTTCATAAGCTGTTATACTGGTGTGAGGAGCTATTGTCTGTTATGGGGGTGCCAGAATCTCAGCCTCGCTAATCAACACAGCCCTGAGCCATTCCAGCATAAAACTCAAGGTCTCTGTCTGGTCCCGGGAAAAGTCAAGGGCTATGTAACTGGCATGAATTTCTACTCCCAGAACGCAGGGGTACATCACTTCTACGGTCAAATGATTTTAGACAAAGGCGCCAAAGCTACACAATGGGGAAAAGATAGTCTCTTCAACAAATGCTGTTGAGAAAACTGGATACCCACATGCAAAAGAATGAAGTTGGGCCCTTACCTTATACCATATACAAAAATTAGCTCAAAAGGTTAAAAGGTTAAAATTAACTCAACGTTCAAAAAGGTAACAAAAGCAAAAATAGACAAATTGGACTACATCAAACTTTAAAACTTCTGCACAGAGAAGGAAAACAGGAGGAAGAATCAGGGGTAGTTAGACTAACGGGGAGTGAAAACGGAGGCAGAGAGGAGAAGGCAGGGGAGCGTCAGGGAGGTTTGCAGCAGGGCTCCAGGAGCGGCGCCGGGATGAGGGCGCGCTGGCTGAGGCCTCAGCCCTCCACTCCCAGGCCAGGCGAGCTGTGCTCTGGGCCCTGCTGCCACCAGGTTCTGGGTTCCATGACCTCTTCCTCTTCAGCATCGCAGTCACTCAGGTCTCGGGGGCTGACGTGGGCCGAGGGGCAGATGATCTGCATCAGCTTCAGAAAGTGCAGAAACGTATGGATGAGACTGGATACCGAAAAGAATGTGCATTGGAGTGCACATTATGTGCAATAAATCACAAGAAATTTATAAGCGGCTCCCTGGAGCTGTGGGGGAGGGGAGAGAGGTGCCAAAAGGTCTAGTGAGCAAAGGAAGGAAGTAGATGGATAGGATAGAGCCTGTTACCACCGAGTTTAAACATTTGAGATGCCATGATAGTGTCTTTATGTGGTGCGTTGTCTCTGTTTTTATTTTAGTGAATATTAAAAAGCATTTGTCTGGGCTTTTGAAAGATAACTCCCACCCTCAGCCTTATTTTTCTTGAAAGTCTGAAGTTTCTCAGTGGGAAACTCTTCTGCCTCAAGAGTTTCTAGGTAGTAAACCTTTTTGAATGGGAAAGGACTTGGGAATGAAATAATGAACAGATAATTGAATAACTAAATGAATGAGTGAGGGATGAGAGTGCAGCCAACAGGGGAGGATCCAGAGGAGCGGGGGGAGGGAGGAGCAGGAAATGGAGCTTCCTCTCCACTCCTCTCCCCTCCCCCAGCCAGCAAGGGGGTGAGCAGGCTGCCCCCAGGCTGCTGTTATGGGTGTGGGTTGGGGGGTGGTGACGCGGTGGTGCTGGCAGCAGGCAGGCTGTGCCCAAGCTCACTGGCTTCCCTTCTTAATGAGTCCGTCCTTGTTTTCCTGTCTAGGCCCCCCTGGACGGCGTGGCAAGCCTGGAAGAAGAGGCGATCCCGGTGAGTCCCAGGTTTTCTTAGTTACTAAACCTAGGCCTGGAAGTCTGCCCTTGACCTGGGACCTGGCTGGAGGTGCCAATCCTCGCACCACCCCATAACTCAGGACCTTTGGTCCTGGGCCAGGTCTTTGTGTACCCTCCAATTCCAGCCACTGTCCCCAGAGCTGCAGTGCCCAGTGCTGCCTTTCCTGGCTTCTTGACACCATTCCAGTGTTACAATTTCAGTGACAGTCCCCTCTATGCCCTTGGCCACCCCCCAAATCTCATTATCAGCCTCAGAAAGTTTAATCCCTGGTCTCCCACTCTGAAACGGCCTCATGTCTTTGTGGGACTCACTACTGTGGGTCCCTCAACACAAGATGGTTCTCCTGTGTGTCCCCATCCCTCCTCTGACATGGCCTGTCCTTCCCTTGGCAGAGGCACCAGGAGAAGATCCTTTCCATACCTTCCATGCAACCTGCAGACTCACCTGTACTCGCCGCCAGCCTCCCTCCTGCCACCTTCATTCCACCCAAAATGCACTCTCTCTGCGTGTACCCTTCCCCCAACTCACAGTGAAGCTTCCCTCAGAGGCTACACACCCCTACCCCACTCCCATCTCCTCCCCCTTGCCTTCCACTCCTCCCAGCCCCTCCAGTCTCTTCTCACTGTCACGCCATTCACATCCTTTTGGCCAGAATTACCACTGACCACCTGATGGCCATACCGGCAGACACAGATGCGCTGCTGTCTCTCTTCCTGGGCCTCACATTGGCCATTCCCCTGGGTCCCCCTCTGACTCTTGCCTGCGTTTCCTCCCACATCTCTGACCCCTTCTCGCATGCCTTTCCTACGGGGCCCACTTGCCTCTTACATGGATCTGCCCTTGGCCCTCTTCTCTCTCTCCCACCCCTGTGGCTCTGGCGCCCCCATAATGCTGATGATGCCCCCACTTCCTGCCTCCAGCCAAGTCATCTCCTCTGGACTCAGAGGTTGGACCTGGCCCCGCTGAATCCAGCACTACCCCCAGCTGCTCTCCTCCAGCTCCCCATGCAGGGAGGGGGCCTCCAGCCACCTGCTTCCCTATGCAGACACCAGGGCATCATCCCTGATCCCTCCCTCCCCACTCCCCCACCAAATCCCCATCAGTCTCCTCCTCAGTATGTCACAGCACTGTCCTCATCAGCACAGCCTCCTGCAGTTCTCACCACGGTTTCTCCCATGTCCCCTACCTCCAGCCTCATTGTGGATGTCCGGGGCCCTCCCACTCTGAGCCTGTACTCTTATGTCCTCCCCACCCCCTGAATGTCTCCTCCTCTACCTGGCCTCTTACCCCAAATTCACTATTCTTTGTCCTTTCAGTCTAGCTCAAGCATCTCCTCCAAAACGGCTTATCTAATCCCTCTGGCTGGGGCTATCACCAACCCAGCCAAGAGCCTGGTGCAGAGGAGGCTCCAGGGAATGGAAACGCACAGAACAGTGAATGAATGAATGAATGCACATGCGCTCAGCCCCTAAGCAAATTCATAAGGAGAGCATGGTGATAACGGCAGATTGAGCCTGGGAGAAACGGGGCAGGTTCTCTCTGAACCTCAGACTCTTCTTCCTGACACTGGGCACGGGCCTCTTGTCCTCTCGTTTTGCTGCGTGCTTGCGCTATCTAGGTCCCTACATAGAAGCCCTCCAGATAAACTCCCCAGAGTTCACTGGAAGGAAACACCTTTCCTGGCACTCTGTTTGCTTTGACTTCCAGAAGCTGAGGACTGTTTTGTGTTTGATTGCAATGGATTTTGTGTGTAATCACGTCCCTGCACCATCGGCCAAATACACACTTCATCACTCAGTTCTTATTTCTGCCCTCGTAAAAGGTTTTATTGCCTTTTATTGTAAGCTCCTGAAGTCCTTTTTGGAAGAAGATGAGGAATACATAGTGACTTTTTTTAGGACAAAGTATAATATTACTCAACTTACTCAAAAACCCATTAGAATTATGACTCCAATTTTCAACTGATCTAAAAGTCAAAGAAAGACAAGGACTTACTGGGCCCCTGACACTGCCCTGGGTCCTTTCAAGTCCTTCATCTCATGTGATCCTCACAGAGCTCTGCAAAAGATAAAAATATGTTATTATTCCCATTTTGCAGATAAGGAAAGTGAGGCTCCAAGGGGAGAAGCGTCTCATCTAAGGTCAGCTACTGGGCAAGGGATGGGCAGCATCTCCTCCCCTTCACTGCCCTTTCCCACGCGATGTCCTGATTCTCTGCCTGTCACAGAATGGTGTGAGTAGCACAGAGCAGGTGTCCCTCTCTGATTAGCTTTGGCTGGGCCTCGTGTTTATTTCTAGATAGTTTCACACACATGCACCTCTTGGCTTTGGGCCCTTCCCTTGTACAAACCAGGCTTTTTCTTCACCCCAGGGAGAAAGACTCTTTTTGCCTGGTGGGACAATATCTGGCTGAGATGGCTTCTTGCTGCTGCTGCAGACCTGCAGACAGAGCCGACCCTGCCCGCCTGTGGGGATGGGTTCTCTCCAGCTCCCAGTGGGAGCCTTTGTCTGGAATATGCCTCACAGGTCCTACAGTGTTTTTGTATCTTTATTGTGATGGAGTGGATTTTTCATCTCCCCCCTGGCCTATTTCTCAGCTGGGGAAACCGAGCACTACCCTTGGTATTCTCTTTCTAGGGAACGTAGGCAGTATTTTTTCTCCTTCCAGACTTCCCTTTCCCCAAGAACATCCATCACTCTACCCTGGCTCCCCCAGCCCCCTAGATCCCTCCCTCAGTCACAGCACTCCCTGCTGCGCTGGTGGTCTGCTCTGCAAACATGTCCTTCTCCACCAAAGCACAGGCTCCTCAGAGCAGGAGCTTGACCCGCAGGCACTAAAGATATGGTCAATAAATGCTTGTTGACGGGGAAGAGGGAGGGAAGGGAGGAGGGAGAGAGAAAGAGGGACTTTTTAGGAGGCAGGAAGAGACAAGGATGAAAACAATCAAATCCTGCTTGGCTGATGCTTGTGCTAAACCTACAGAGACAAAAGGAGGTACTCACCAAATCTCTGCAGCCGCCAGCCTTAGGTCAGCAGTTTTAATGTCAGGGTTTTTTATCCACCCTGGCCGCAAGAAACCCTTTCTAAAAATACAGTGGAAGAAGCACTCCTGGGATGGTAGAGATAGGACTTCTGAAAATCTGCTCCTCCATAAAAGCAGCAAGAACACTGGGAAAAATTGACCATTTCAGAATCCTGGAAATTAACATCTGGTAACAACCTAAGAAATGTTAATTTAAGAAAAAGGTCTGAAACTTGCTGAGAACAGTGAGGTTTCTAGCATTTTAATTTGCCCATCTCCCCAGCCCCATGGTAGCCTTAAAAACCATCACAGCCTCACAATCACAGTACCTGTGAAAACTAGCAGCCATTGGAGGTGGCAGAACAACTTTGAAGCTCCCCAAATGCTCATTCTCTGAAACTTGTCACTGTCCGTTAGCTCCCTGGAAAAGCCCATACACAAAACTCATCTTTTTTGACCTGATGTAGAGCTCACTCACTGGGAAAAGCCCTATCCCCAGAGTGCTTGCCAAATACACTCAGCAGCAGTTGTTTAACTTTGCAGCTGCCTGAGGTGGCAATACAAGTTGGAGCAAACAAGAAGCTGACACAAAAACTTAAATGAAAATCTAGGGGATGAGCTGTCCAAAGGGGCTTTGAAATGCTCCCATATACCTGGGGATCTAGAAGACACGTGCCCATGCAGGGAAAGACCTAAAAGAGCCCCTGTCTCTCACCTCTGGCTGACCTTCAGTCTCCACTCAAGCAAGAAGTAAAGGCAAAAGCAGAGTTGTAACCTGATAGAGTGTTGAAGTTATGCTCAACACACACAAAAAGCCCCTCAGAACAGAATGGGAGACTTACCAGGTCAAGGCATTAAAGAAAACCTCTGTCTTAAGCTGACAATTAAGCAAAGCAAGCAGAGAATTCAGTAGCTGCACGTGACAAAGAGTACACATTTCAGAGAATTAGCTCAAAAAAGCCCCTTGAACAAACAACAACAACATCAACAAACCCTGGAAAGGAGGAGGGATATCTAGTTTCCAGAGTAGCCATATTAGATTATTTGATGCCCAATTTTTAACAAAGACACACAAAGATACAAGAAAGTATGGCAATGAAAAAAAAAGAGGAAAAAAAGCAGTCAGTGAGGAAGCCCAGATGAACTTACTAGACAAAGATTTTATATTGGCTATTATACATATGTTCAAAGAACTAAAGGAAACCATGTCTAAAGAATTAAAGGAAACCATAAGAATTATGTGCCACCAAATGGAGATTATCAATAAAAAGAAAGTATTTTTTAAAGAAACCAAATAGAAATTCGGGAGCTGTAAAGTACAATAACTGAAATGAAAAACTCACTAAAAGGGCTCAACAGTAGACTTGGGCTGGCAGAAGAAAGAATCAGCAAACTTGAAGACAGGTCAATTGAGATGATCCTGTCTAAGGAAGAGAAAGAAAAAAAGAATGAAGAAAAATGAACAGAATCACAGAGATCTGTGGGACACTATCAAGTGTGCCAACATTTATATAATGGGGGCCTCAGTAGGGGATAAGAGAGAGAAAGAGGCAGAAGGAATATATGAAGAATTAATGGCCAAAATCTTCCCAAATATGAAGAAAACATTAATCTGCACATCCAAGAAGCTCAACAAACTCCAAGTAGAATAAACTCAAAGAGATCCAGATCTAAGTACATCATAGCCACATTACCAAAAGGAAAAAAATGAAGAAAGAATCTTTTTTTTTAAAACACCATGGTGGCCACTTCACCACTGACCTTGGCACCTTCCATGGCTGAGAGCTGGATCCTCCCACTTCTTGACACGCACAGAAGAAAGAATCTTAAAAGCAGCGAAAGAACAATGACTCATCACAGAAAAAGGATCCTCAATAAGATTAATAGCTGATTTCTCATCAAAAACCATGAAAGCCAAAAGGCAGTTGGTATGACATATTCAAAGTGATGAAAAAAAGAAAAACTGTCAACAAAGAAATCTACAGCCAGAAGAACTATACTTGAAAAGTGAAGAAGAAATTAAGACATGCCTAAGTAAACAAAAATGAAGAGAATTCATCGCTAACATCCTGCTCTACAAGAAATATGGAAGGGACTCCTTCAGTATGAAATTAAAGGACACTAGACAGTAATTTAAATTCACACACAGAAATAAAGAGCTTCAGTGAGGTAACTACACAGGTAAATATGAAAGACAGTATAAATGTCTTTTTTTTTAATTTTTGGCTGCACCCTTGCTTAGTTCCCCAACCAGGGATCGAACCCACACCCCCTGCAGGGGAAGCAAGGAGTCTTAACCACTGGACGACCAGGGAAGTCCCAAAATGTATATATATATTTTTTCTATTTTATTTTATTAATTTTTTTACACAGCAGCTTCTTATTAGTCATCAATTTTATACACATCAGTGTATACATGTCAATTCCAATCACCCAATTCATCACACCACCATCCCCAAGCCCCGCCGCTTCCCCCCATTGGTGTCCATACGTATGTTCTCTGAGACTGATCTGTGTCTCAATTTCTGCCCTGCAAACTGGTTCATCTGTACCATTTTTCTAGGTTCCACATATAAGCATTAATATACGATATTTGTTTTTCTCTTTCTGACTAACTTCACTCTATATGACAATCTCTAGATACATCCACATCTCAACAAATGACCCAATTTCGTTCCTTTTTATGGCTGAGTAATATTCCATTGTATATATGTACCACATCTTCTTTATCCATTCGTCTGTCGATGGGCATTTAGGTTGCTTCCATGACCTGGCTATTGTAAATAGTGCTGCAATGAACTTTGAGGTGCATGTGTCTTTTTGAATTCTGGTTTTCTCTGATAATATGCCCAGCAGTGGGATTGCTGGGCCATATGGTAGTTCTATTTGTAGTTTTTGAAGGAACCTCCATACTGTTCTCCATAGTGGCTGTATCAATTTACATTCCCGCCAACAGTGCAAGAGGGTTCCCTTTTCTCCACACCCTCTCCAGCATTTGTTGTTTGTAGACTTTCTGGTGATGCCCATTCTAACTGGTGTAAGGTGATACCTCATTGTAGTTCTGATTTGCATTTCTCTAATAATTAGTGATGTTGAGCAGCTTTTCATATGCTTCTTGGCCATATGTGTGTCTTCTTTGGAGAAATGACTATTTACGTCTTCTGCCCATTTTTGGATTGGGTTGTTTGTTTCTTTAATATTGAGCTGCATGAGCTGTTTATATATTTTGGAGATTAATCCTTTGTCCGTTGATTCATTTGCAAATATTTTCTCCCATTCTGAGGGGTGTCTTTTCATCTTGTTTATGGTTTCCTTTGCTATGCAAAAGCCTTTAAGTTTCATTAGGCCCCATTTGTTAATTTTTGTTTATTTTTGTTTTTATTTCCATTACTCTAGGAGGTGGATCAAAAAGGATCTTGCTGTGATTTATGTGAAAGAGTGCTCTTCCTATGTTTTCCTCTAAGAGTTTTATAGTGTCCAGTCTTACATTTAGGTCTCTAATCCATTTTGAGTTTATTTTTGTGTATGGTGTTAGGGAGTGTTCTAATTTCATTCTTTTACATGTAGCTGTCCAGTTTTCCCAGCACCACTTATTGAAGAGACTGTCTTTTCTCCATTGTATAGTCTTGCCTCCTTTGTCATATTAGTTGACCATAGTTGCATGGGTTTATCTCTGGGCTTTCAATCTTGTTGCATTGATCTATGTTTCTGTTTTTGTGCCAGTACCATATTGTCTTGATTATTGTAGCTTTGTAGTACAGTCTGAAGTCAGGGAGCCTGATTCCTCCAGCTCTGTTTTTTTCCCTCAAGACTGCTTTGGCTATTCGGGGTCTTCTGTGTCTCCATACGAATTTTAAGATTTTTTCTTCTAGTTCCGTAAAAAATGCCATTGGTAATTTGATAGGGATTGCATTGAATCTGTAGGTTGCTTTGGGTAGTATAGTCATTTTCACAGTATTGATTCTTCCAATCCAAGAACATGGTATATCTCTCCATCTGTTGGTATCATCTTTAATTTCTTTCATCAATGTCTTATATTTTTCTGCATAAAGGTCTTCTGTCTCCCTAGGTAGGTTTATTCCTAGGCATTTTATGCTTTTTGTTGCAATGGTAAATGGGAGTGTTTCCTTAATTTCTCTTTCAGATTTTTCATCATTAGTGTATAGGAAGGCAAGAGATTTCTGTGCATTAATTTTGTATCCTACAACTTTACCAAATTCATTGATTAGCTCTAGTAGTTTTTTGGTGGCATCTTTAGGATTCTCTATGTATAGTATCATGTCATCTGCAAAAGTGACAGTTTTACTGTCACTGTTTCTTTTCCAATTTGTATTCCTTTTATTTCTTTTTCTTCTCTGATTGCCATGACTAGCACTTCCAAATCTATGTTGAATAATAGTGGTGAGAGTGGATATCCTTGTCTTATTCCTGATCTTAGAGGAAATACTTTCAGTTTTTCACCATTGAGAATGTTGTTTGCTGTGGGTTTGTTCGTATATGGCCTTTATTATGTTGAGGTAGGTTCCTTCTATGTCCACTTTTTGGAGAGTTTTTATCATAAATGGGTGTTGAATTTTGTCAAAAGCTTTTTCTGCATCTATTGAGATAATCATATGGCTTTTCTTCTTCAATTTGTTAATATGGTGTATCACATTGATTCATTTGTGTGTATTGAAGAATCCTTGCATCCCTGGGATAAATCCCACTTGATCATGGTGTATGATCCTTTTAATGTGTTGTTGGGTTCTGTTTGCTGGTATTTTGTTGACGATTTTTGCATCTATATTCATCATTGATATTGGTCTGTAATTTTCTTTTTTTGTAGTATCTTTGTCTGGTTTTGCTCTCAGGGTGATGGTGGCCTCATAGAATGAGTTTCGGAGTGTTCCTTCCTCCGCAATTTTTTGGAAGAGTTTGAGAAGGATGGGTGTTAGCTCTTCTCTAAATGTTTGATAGAATTCACCTGTGAAGCCATCTGGTCCTGGACTTCTGTCTGTTCGAAGATTTTTAATCAGAGTTTCAATTTCATTACTTGTGATTGGTCTGTTCATATTTTCTATTTCTTCCTGGTTCAGTCTTGGAAGGTTATACCTTTCTAAGAATTTGTCCATTTCTTCCAGGTTGTCCATTTTATTGGCATAGAATTGCTTGTAGTAGTCTCTTAGGACGCTTTGTATTTCTGCAGTGTCTGCTGTAACTTTTCCTTTTTCATTTCTAATTTTATTGATTTGAGTCCACTCCCTCTTTTTCTTGATGAGTCTGGCTAATGGTTTATGAATTTTGTTTATCTTCTCAAAGAATCAGCTTTTAGTTTTATTGATCTTTGCTATTTTCTTTGTTTCTATTTCATTTATTTCTGCTCTGATCTTTATGATTTCTTTCCTTCTGCTAAATTTAGGTTTTGTTTATTCTTCTTTCTCTAGTTCCTTTACGTGTGAGATTCGATTGTTTATTTGAGATTTTTCTTGTTTCTTGAGGTAGGCTTGTATAACTATAAACTTCCCTCTTCGAGCTGTTTTTGTGCATAGGTTTTGGATCGTCGTGTTTTCATTGTTATTTGTCTGTAGGTATTTTTTGATTTCCTCTTTAATTTCTTCAGTGATCTCTTGGATATTTACTGACGTATTGTTTAGCCTCCATGTGTTTCTGTTTTTTACGTTTTTTCCCTGTAATTCATTTCTAATCTCATAGCATTGTGGTCAGAAAAGATGTTTGATATGATTTCAATTTTCTTAAATTTACTGAGGCTTGATTTGTGACCCAAGATGTCATCTATCCTGGAAAGTGTTCCGTGCACACTTGAGAAGAAAGTGTAATCTGCTGTTTTTGGATGGAATGTCCTATAAATATCCATTAAATCTAACTGGTCTATTGTGTCATTTAAAGCTTCTGTTTCCTTATTTATTTTCATTCTGGATGATCTGTCCATTGGTGTAAGTGAGGTGTTAAAGCCGCCCAATATTATTTTGTTACTGTTGATTTCCTCTTTTTTAGCTGCTAGCAGTTGCCTTATGTATTGAGGTGCTCCTATGTTGGGTGCATATATATTTATAATTGTTATATCTTCTTCTTGGATTGATCCCTTGATCATTATTTAGTGGCCTTCCTTGTCTCTTGTACCATTCTTTATTTTAAAGTCTATTTTATCGGATATGAGTATTGCTACTCCAGCTTTCTTTTGATTTCCATTTGCATGGAATATCTTTTTCCATCCCCTCACTTTCAGCCTGTATGTGTCCCTAGGTCTGAAGTGGGTCTCTTGTAGACAGCATATATATGGGTCTTGTTTTTGTATCCATTCAGTGAGACTGTGTCTTTTGGTTGGAGCATTTAATCCATTCAAGTTTAAGGTAATTATCGATATGTATGTTCCTATGACCATTTTCTTAATTGTTTTGGGTTTGTTTTTGTAGGTCCTTTTCTTCTCTTGTGTTTCCCACCTAGAGAAGTTCCTTTAGCATTTGTTGTAGAGCTGGTTCGGTGGTGCTGAATTTTCTTAGTTTTTGCTTGTCTGTAAAGCTTTTGATATCTCCATTGAATCTGAATGAGGTCCTTGCCAGGTAGAATAATCTTGATTGTAGGTTCTTCCCTTTCATCACTTTAAGTATATCATGCCACTCTCTTCTGGCTTGTAGAGTTTCTTCTGAGAAATCACCTCTTAACCTTATGGGAGTTCCCTTATATGTTATTTGTCGTTTTTCCCTTGCTGCTTTCAATAATTTTTCTTTGTCTTTAATATTTTCCCATTTGATTACTATGGGTCTCAGCGTGCTTCTCCTTGGGTTTATCCTTTATGGGACTCTCTGCACTTCCTGAACTTGGGTGGCTATTTCCTTTCCCATGTTCGGGAATTTTTTGACCATAATCTCTTCAAATATTTTCTCTGGTCCTTTCTCTCTCTCTTCTCCTTCTGGGACCCCTATAATGAGACTGTTGTTGCATTTAATGTTGTCCCAGAGGTCTCTTAGGCTGTCTTCCTTTCTTTTCATTCTTTTTTCTTTATTCTGTTCTGCAGCAGGGAATTCCACCATTCTGTCTTCCAGATCACTTATCCGTTCTTCTGCCTCAGTAATTCTGCTATTGATTCCTTCTAGTGTAGTTTTCATTTCAGTTATTGTATTGTTCATCGCTGTTTGTTTGTTCTTTAATTATTCTAGGTCTTTGTTAGACATTTCTCGCATCTTTTCGATCTTTGCCTCCATTCTTTTTCTGAGCTCCTAGATTATCTTCACTATCATTATTCTGAATCTTTTTCTGGAAGGTTCCCTATCTTCACTTCATTTAGCTTTTTTTCTTGGGTTTTATCTTGTTCCTTCATCTGGTACATAGCCCTCTGCCTTTCGTCTTGTCTATTTTTCTGTGAATGTGGTTTTTGTTCCACAGGCTGCAAGATTGTAATTCTTGCTTCTGCTGTCTGCCCTCTGGTGGATGAGGCTATCTAAGAGGCTTGTGCAAGTTTCCTGATGGGAGGGACTGGTGGTGGGTAGAGCTGGCTGTTGCTCTGGTGGACAGAGCTCAGTAAAACTCTAATCCACTTGACTGCTGATGGGTGGGTCTGGGTTCCCTCCCTGTTGGTTGTTTGGCCTGAGGTAACCCAATACTGGAGCCTACCTGGGCTCTTTGGTGGGTCTAATGGCAGACTCTGGGAGGGCTCACGGCAAGGAGCACTTCCCAGAACCTCTGCTGCCAGTGTCCTTGTCCTCACAGTGAGCCACAGCCACCCCCTGCCTCTGCAGGAGACCCTCCAACAATAGCAGGTACGTCTGGTTCAGTATCCTATTGGGTCACTGCTCCTTCCCCTGGGTCCCAATGCACACACTACTTTGTGTGTGCCCTCCAAGAGTGGAGTCTCTGTTTCCCCCAGTCCTGTCGAAGTCCTGCAATCAAATCCTGCTAGCCTTCAAAGTCTGATTCTCTAGGAATTTCTCCTCCCATTGCCGGACCACCAGGTTTGGAAGCCTGACGTGGGGCTCAGAACCTTCACTCCAGTGGGTGGACTTCTGTGGTATAAGTGTTCTCTAGTCTGTGAGTCACCCACCCAGCAGTTATGGGATTTGATTTTACTGTGATTGCGCCCCTCCTACCATCTCATTGTGGCTTTTCCTTTGTCTTTGGATGTGGTATATCTTTTTTGGTGAGTTCCAGTGTCTTCCTGTCAATGACTGTCCAGCAGCTTGTTGTGGTTCTGGGGTTCTCACAAGAGGGAGTGACAGCACATCGTTCTACTCCACCATCTTGGTTCAGGGCCAAAATGTATATTTATTTGTAACTCTTTTCTCTCTTCTGAGTTAAAAGTCAATTGCATAGAGCAGTATTGATAAAACTGTGTTGATGGGCTTATAATGTATAAAACAGTAATTTATGACAATAATAATACTAAGAAGAGATAACAACAGAGCTATATTGGAACAAAGTATTTGTATACAACAGAAAGTAAATTGCTATTAATCCAAACCAGGTTATTTTAAATTAAGATGCTAATTATAAACCCCTGGGCAGCCACTGAGAAAATAACTCCAAAAAACATAAAAGAAATAAGGAATTAAAATGGTACACTACAGGGGGAGGGATAAATTGTAAGATTGGGATTGACATATACACACTACTATACGTAAAATAGATAACTAATAAGGACCTACTGTATAGCACAGGGAGCTCTACTCAATACCCTGTAATGGCCTATATGGGAAAACAATCTAAAAAAGAGTGGATATATGTATTTGTATAACAGATTCACTTTGCTGTACACCTAAAACTAATACAACATTGTAAATCAACTATACTCCAATAAAAAATTTTTTAATGTTACACTAGAAAAGATCTAGTTAACAAAAAAAGAAGGAGTAATGGAGTAATAGAGGAAGAGAAAAGATATAAGACATATAGAAATTAAATTCCAAATTGGCACACATAAATCCTACCTTCTGAGCAATTAAATTAAATGTAAATGGATTTTTAAAACCCCAAATAGCCAAAGCAATCCTGAGAAAGAAGAACAAAGCAGAAGGCATCATACTTCCTAATTTCTAGCCGTACTATAAGGCTATAGTAATAAACAGACACATAGACAAATGGAACAGAATCAAGAGCCCAGAAATAAACCCACAAACAGTGCACAAAGTTTCCAATTTCTTTACTTCCTTACTAACACTTGTCTTTTTTTTTTCTGTTTTTTTTTTTTTTTTGCGGTACGCGGGCCTCTCACTGTTGTGGCCTCTCCCATTGCAGAGCACAGGCTCTGGACGCACAGGCTCAGTGGCCATGGCTCACGGGCCCAGCCGCTCTGCAGCATGTGGGATCTTCCCAGACCGGGGCACGAACCCGTGTCCCCTGCATCAGCAGGCGGACTCTCAACCACTGCACCACCGGGGAAGCCCCTCTGTTTTTTAATAGTAGCCATTCTGATAGATGTGAGGTGATATCTCATTGTGGTTTTGATTTGCATTTCCCTAATAATTAATGATGTTGAATGTCTTTTGGATTATGCTATTTATTTATTTACTTACATAAAGAATCCACAAAAAATTTATTGGAGCTCATGAAGATATTTAGCAAGATTTCATGATACAAGATCAATATACAAAAATCAATCATATTTCTATACACTAGCAATGAAGAATTTTTAATGAAATTAAGAAAGCAGTTTCACTTATAAAAGCTTGGAAAATAATAAAATATTTAGGGATAAATTTAACAAAATAAGTGTAAGACTTGTATAGTGAAAACTATAAAATATTGTTGAAAGAAATTAAAGAAGACCTAAATGAATGGTAAGACATCCATATTCATGGATTGGAAGACAATACAATGTTAATATGGCAATATTCCACAAATTAATTTATAGTTTCAATGCAATCTGTATTATTAAAATCCCACTTGGATTTTTTTTTTTTAGAAATTGCAAATTGGTTCTCAAATTTATATGGAAATGCAAGGAATCCAGAATAGCCTAAACACCTTGAAAGAGTAGAACAAAGGTAAAGGCCTCACGCTTCCCCATTTTAAAACTTATACAAAGCTTCAGTGATCAAGATAGTATGGTACTGGAATAAAGACAAATAGATCAACAGAATAGAATTGAGATTCCAGAAATAAATCCTTACTTTTACCATCAAATTTCTTTTACAAGAATGCCAAGACAATGCAATAGTGGTAGGACTACTAAATGCAAAAGAATGAAGTTGGACTCCTTCCTCCTACAATACACAAAAAATAGCTCAAAATGTATCATAGACCTAAATGTAAGAGGTAAAATTGTAAGTCCTTATAAGAAAACATCACATCTTCATGACCTTGGGTTAAACAATGGTTTTTCAGATGTGACACCTAAATCACAGTGACAAAAAAATAAATTGGACTTTACCAAAATAAAAATTCCTTAGAGAGTTTCAGCAGTAGAGTTGAACCAGCAATGAACTTGAAGACAGATGGATAGAGAGTATGCAATCTAAAGAACACAGCAAAAATGGAATGAAGAAAAATAAAGCAAGCCTCAGAGAAATGTAGGACACCTTCAAGCACACTAACATACGTACAATGGGGGTGCTAGAAAGACAGGAAAAGAGAAGGGAGCATTAAAAAGTTTTGAAGAAATAATGGATGAAAGCTTTCCAAATTTGCTGAAAACATTAATCTACATATCCAAGAAGCTCAGTGATCTATAAGTAAGATAAATGCAGAGATACAGACCCAGACACATTACAGTAAAATGCTGAAAGTCAAAGACAAAGAGGAAATCTTGAAAGCAGCAAGAGAGAAATCACTCATCCATACAAGGGAACCCCAATAAGATTAACAGCTGACTTCTCACCAGAAATAATGGAGGCCAGAAGGCAGTGGGATGACCTGACCTAGTGAAAGGAATAAAAGAACCTAGAATCTTATGTCCAGTAAAACTCTCTTTCAAAAATGAAGGATAAACAAAATAACATAACAGTGATGGTTGCACAATTCTGTGAATATACCAAAAATCATTGAAGTTTATACTTTTAAAAGAGTGGATTTCCTGGTATGTGAATTACATATCAATAGAACTAGTTTTTTGGGGGGTTTTTTAATCCAATGAGTTTAATCCAATAAGTTTTCACTTAGGCTTCTAATCAGCACCACTGTCTACCCTGCAGTGTCTGAGTAGGGTGATTGCCAGAGCAAACCTCCATGCCAAGGCTGGCCAACTTGACCCTGAATTCCAGGGATACAGCCTTGTACCTGAGAGTCATCACAGCCAAAATGCTGGAGGCCCATCTGAGGTGCCATTTCAAAAGGAGACTCTTCAACCCTGTTGTGTAGTCAGGGTTTGTTTGGCAACATGAAGCCAAACAGTGGAAAGCCACCATCTGTGTTTCTCTTCTTTTTGCATGTGTGTGTGTGTGTGTCTGCACAGGATGCGTGTGTGCGTTAGGAACAGAGAAAGAGAAAGAATGCTATACTGTGATTGCAGCCAGCATTGGGTTTTGGTGCCTCCTGTGTGCCACCATTGTCCCAGGCACTTTACGTATACACAATATCTTACTCAATCTTCATAGCAGTCCAGAGAGGCAGGGATTGTTACTCCCCACGTTTCCCAGAAGCAGAGTTTGCATCAGAGAGAACAGGCACTTGCTCAAGGTCTAGAGCTCATCAGCTGGAGAGCCAGGTTCTAAGGCCTCAACACTCCCTGGCAGTATCGGCCTGATTAAATTCAGGGCCTGAGGCCTGACCTAAGTGCCTGGCTCGCTGACTCAGTATTGGCTCTGGATTTGCCAGCCTCCAAGCCTCATTTCATCTACCTGCAAACTCAGTTGAAAAGCCTTGGCCTACTCTGCTCCACTGGGGAAACCCCAGCGAAGCATGGCTGAAGGTCATTTCCTCATGGGTGAGTGGGTTTCCAAGGGTCAAGAGCCAGGACCCTGTAACCCAGGCTGGCTGAGTGGGAAGAGACAGAGGACTGGATCTGAGCCAGGGCCTGTTGGGCAGAGCAGGGAGCAGGCACAGTGCAGTCAGGAGTCCAGGCAGAGCCCAAGAGGGGCAGGTGTGGGCTGTGAGCAGGGACAATGACCCCAGCAGCTTCAGGCACTAAGGCCAGCCCCCAGCTCCAAGAGTGCAGGCCGCCAACTAGCCAGGCTGTGGGAATTCTTCCCAGTTTGCTTTTCCAGGAATGTAGCCTTTGGGAAACACTGAGGAAAAGATCATCCCCAGAAGGACTAAGAGCTCTAGGGAGGCATTGTAGGCCCCAGACCCTCCACCCACTTCTGCTTACCTGTCAACTAGCACCTCATGCACCCTCTGAACCTTGAGGTGTGAGAGGATTGGCTCCCAGTTTGGGAAACGCTGTCCCTGTTGGGCCACATCAGTTCAGTTAAAGAGGATCCAGAATCATCGAACCCCCTACTCCCTCAGACCCATTTTATTTATTTTCCAAGTCATCTGGCTCTTATTTAATTGCTCCCACATTCCTGACAGCAAAGGCAGCAGATCCAGCCAGTGCCTGGAACACATGCTTGAAAGCTGTGTGCAGAATGGGGCGGGCCATGGCCAGACCACCACGCGGCCTCCTGGAGGCCCTGAAGCCAGCCTTACTTTCTAAGTAGGGAACTCCTGGACAACCTGAGCCAAGCCATCCGTCGCATATGTCACTCTTGGCTGGCCAGCGAGTCCATCTCCAGAGGCTTCCGGCAGCCACAGCACAAACCCTGTACAGTCGGCCCTCTGTACTTGCAGGTCCCACATCCATGGATTCAAACAACCACCTATAAGAATTTTGTTTTAATTTCCAGAAGGTTCCAAAAAGCAAAACTTGAATTTGCTGTGCACCAGCAACTATTTACATAGTATTTACATTGTGTGAGGTATCATAAGTAATCTAGAAATGATTTAAAATATACAGGGGATTGTATAGGTTATATGCAAATATAACCATTTTATACAAGGGATTTGAGCATCCTTGGATTTGGGTATCCTGGGGAGTCATGGAACCGATTTCCCAGAAACCAAGGGCTCAGCACTCCTGCCCTTCTCCCCTCTCGTCCATTCAGCGTGAATTTATGAAATGCTTGTGCCTGCCTGGCCCTGTTCTAGGCCTCGGGGAAACAGCGGGAAGCCAGGCACAAAGGGCCCCAGCTCTCAGGGAACTGCCTTGCTGGTGGGGCTGACAGACAATAAACAAAACACAAATAAGTGGATTTCAGGAGTAAAGACTGATATGTGCTTGGAAGGAAATAGCAGCCAGCTGTGATGGAAACAAGTGCGGGAGAAGGGTGAGATGTCTTCAGTTTTATGGTCATGAAGACAGTCACAAAGGGGGGTGTGAATGTCCTGGGGCAGAAGAGGGCTGGCCCCTTGGGGAACTGAGAGAGACAAGTGGGACCCAGTGCTTAGCCGAGGCTGATGGAGCAAGGAGCAGGGCCACATGGGAGCGCTGTGCCTCCTGAGAGTCTGGATGTTATTCCACTTAAATGGGAAGCCCTGGGAAGGGGTGGGCATCTTTAAAAGGCCCCTCTGGTTGGTGGGGTTGAGGTGCCAAGAAGGAGGAGGCTGTAATGATGGTGCCAATGCTAAGTGATGGTGACTGGTGATATGGTGCCAGCAGGGCTCAAGAGAGGTGGTGGCTTGGTGTGTTTTAGAATCTCTTAGATGGGCTAGATGTGTCCTGTCCCACCAGTGATGGGATCAGTCTCTGGAATGCTGCCATTCCCACTCTGAACACCCCTCTGGGGACAGTGGAAGGTGGAAAGTTTGGGGTCCCACAGCGCTGCTTCCATCCTGAACTGCTCCCCAGTAGCTAGGTGACCTCAGACATGCCACGCACCCTCCCGGAGACCTCAGGGGACACTCGGTGAATGTCAGAGCTCTTTCTGCCAAAATAGTTTGCACTTTGTTAGGCTTAAAGTCAAGCTGCCTAGGTCGTGCCTGGGTTCAGCAGGACGTGACCCTGGGCATGGTAACCTTTCTGAGCCTCAGTTTCCTCATCTGTAAAATGTGCTGGTGAGGTTGCATCAGGGGTTAAATGAGATGGTTAGGGAAAGCTGCCAGTGCATGATGAGCCCTAAGTGAGTGATGGTTACTCTTGCAGCTCCTCCTTCATCTCCTGAGCTGCACCTCACACCAGGCCCCAGGCTCCACTCTCAGGACCCCAGGTCCTCAGAATGATAATCACAATCTGAGCTTTCTTGGAGAGAGCTTGGAAGTGAGTGTGAGGAAAGACAGCAAAAGCTGAAGGACCAGACAAAAACACAGAGCTTACTCCAGCTGTTTTCAAGTTAAAGTTTATTGCCTTGTCTGACTTGGTAGCTATACACGTGTATCCAATGGCATCAAAGAGTCCATGGTGAAAAGTCAGTCTCCCCTGCCACTGCTGTCCTCCCACCATCCCGTTCCTCTACTCGGAAGTAACTTGATGACCACATTCTTCTCTGCACACCCAGAGATGTTCCATGTTTATACAAACAAAAGTCTACCGAATTTTTAGCACAAATGGCTTCCAATTAAAAGACATGCCTTTTTAAAAATGTAACAATATGGCTGGGAGATTATTCCATGTCAGAAATACAGAACTACTTTAATCTTTTTTACAGCTGCATCGTATCCCATTTAGATAAGCCTCCCATCCTTTCTTTTAAGCAATTCCACTTGTACTGTTGCTAATGTCTTTATCATCTCAATTAGTTCTGCAATGAGTATTCTTATACACCTCTCATCTCATATATTTGTTAATATATCTATGGAATACATTTCTAGGAGGATCATTGTAGCAACTGGCACAAAACTTTTAAATCTTAATTAGTATTGCCGAATCACTCTCTGTAGAGAATGTACCAATTTATCCTTTCAACCAATGTGTGAGGTGACTGTCCTCATTTCCCTTGACATAAGTCATCATATTTTGTTCACTCTTTCTAATCTGATATGATTATAGTTTTAATTTTCATTTCTTTTATTGTGAATGAAGATTTCCTTTTGTTTTGCATCCTAAAGGGCTGTATTTTCTGTGTACTCTCTATTCATATGTTTTGACCATTTTTCTATTTGATTGTTGATGTTTTTAGAGTTGATTTGTAGGAGCACTTTTATATCAAGGTATCTAGCCTTTGTGACATGAGTTAGAAATATGTTTCCACTCTGGCTTTTGACTTTGTCGACAGTGCTTTCTGCCTTGCAGACATTTTTGTTTTTGTATGGTTGGATCAGACTTTATGTCATAGCTTCTAGAGTATGAACTGTACTTGGGAAAGTTTGCCCCTCTCCATGGTTAGAAAGGAATTTTCCCACATTTTCCTCTAGGATTTTTATGATTTTTTTGAAGCATGTAAATCTTTGATCCTCTTGGAATTTATCCTGGTTCATGAGGAGGTATGACTCCAACTTGACTTTGTCCTGATAACCACCGGCCTGCCCACCACCCTCTATTAATAACAGCTCTCATCCCAGCAGTTCGAGGGGCTCAGGCATAGGGGCAAGGGCAGATCACAGCATAGACGGGGCTTTGGATTTGAGCCTCTGTCCTAAGAACAATGAGAAAGTGAGGAGTGGCGGGACGGGAGTGCCATGATCAGATTTGCATCTAGTCTCCGAATGGAGACTGGAGAGCATTGGGTCAGCATATTGGAAGCCATCTCTGATCCCAGGCACATCCCTTTCACTGCTAGTGGGTTTCAGCTCCTGGGTCTCCAGCCCTCTCTCCAACAGCACTTCTGGGTCAACTCCTAGGGATCTTGATATCTGCATAGAAGCCCCTCACACCTCGCTCGTGACTGACAGCCTCAGTTCCTACTTCACTGACACAGTTGGAGCAGTTGGAAGAAAACTTCCACAAACCCCACCTGCACGGCCACACACCTGCATGCACCGCCTCCCTCCTTATTGCCACAGACGGACTATCCAGGCTCCTGAGCACAGCCGGTGCCACCTCTTATGCCAGGGCCAGTCCTTCTCGCCTCCTCAAGGACATCACTCCAGGAATCCCCCTTTCTCCAACATATCGAGTCTTCCCCTTCCAGCTGATGACTCCCGTTGTGCAAACATGCTGCGGTGCCTCTCATCCTGAAGAAATCCCTTCTCTGGACTCCACGCCACCAAAGCAACTACTCCATCTTTGCTCCCCTTTGCAGCAGAACTCCTAGAAAGCTCTCACTGTCCACCTTCCTCCCCTCCCCGTCCCATCAGATGTCCACTCCTATCACCCTTCCTGTCTGTGGCCTCTGCATTGCTAGGTCCAGCCATCGGGTCTCAGTCCTCACCTCACGTGACCGTCAGCACTGATCAGCATGGGGATTATGCCATCCCCCCTGATGCACTCCCTCCACTCAGCTTCCAGGACTTCCTTCTCTTTCGCACCCCCTTCTAACTGTTGGAGTGCCCCCGAGGGCCAGGGGTGCACAGCTGAGCTCCTGACACTTCCAGCCAAACCTGCCAACCTACAGTGTCCCCACCTCTGTTGATGGCAACAGCATCCTTTCAGTCACTCAAGCCAAAGTCTTCCTTGACTCGTGTCTCTTAGACTCCACAGTCTAGAGAAATCCTCTCGGCTCTACCTGCAGAATCAATCCAGAATTCAGCCACTTCCACCCCCTACACCGCTTCCACTGCCTGCGAGCCACCATCACCTCTCCCCTACATCACTGCAATAGCTGCCCCACATGGTATGACCCTTTTAAAACATAAGCCAGGTCATATTATCTCTGCTCAAAACCCTGCAAGGGCTCCCATCTCAGAAAGAAGATAAAGTCCTACAAATCACCTACAAGGCCGCCCCCAATCTGCCTCCCAGCACTAATAGCGCCCCTTACCCTGCTCTGCTGCCTGTCTCTTTCCATGACACTATCGCCTTCCAGGTGATGTACTATTTATTATGCTTATTGTATCTCAGCTGTCCTCTCACTAGAAGGGGACAGGGATGCTTAGGACAAGGATGCTTGTCACTTTCACTGCTGTATCCCACTTTCCCAGCACAGCATTTAGAACAGTAGGCACTCAGTGAATGTCTGTGGGACAAGTGAAGAGGGTGATGAGTGAAGAAGCTATTGCAACAGTCAGGAGATGCTGGTAACATGGATGAGGTTGTGGTATTGGGGAGAGACCAAAGGGGGTGGGCTTCAGAGCAACAAACAGTGGATGTGCCAATAGAGCATGTCGAGAGGGACTCCTCATTTTCCCATTCACCAGCTGGGCAGGAGGGGATGCCATCCACAGAGACCAGGAGCTGGAGAGGAGCACATTTGTGGGCAGAAGATTGTGAGTGTGACTGTGCATCCTTGTTTGAGGAATCATGGGATTATTCAAGGGGAAATCAAGCAGGCAGCTCAAAAAGGGAGCCTGGGCCTCAAGGCATGGTCAGGACTGGAGATGTACATTTGGGACACTTCCACCTATTGTAGCCATGAGCATGGAAGAGCTCCTTGGGGAAGATGGAGAGAAGAGACTGATGAGCAGGGAACTGAAAAGAAGAAAGCTTAGACTTGATCCCTGAGGAGCCTTGGCATGTGAGGCTGGGAGAGGAGACTGAGTCAGCTGAATAGCCAGGGAGGTGGGAGGACCTGTCATCTTGGAAGCCAAAGGGGGACAGCACTTCTAGAAGGAGGTAGAAGATGAGTCCAAGGAGGAGAAGAAATCCTGTCAGGCTTATTGATTGGAGGAGGTCATTGGAGACATGGTGAGTGCCATTTTGGTGGAGGGATAGGAATGGAATCCAAACCGTAGGGTCATGAGGTGAGTGGAAGGTGAGGGAGAGGAGGCCCCCCGTCTTCCAGCAGTGCAGCTGTGAGGGAGAGAGGAGCTGCTACAGGAACAGAGGAGGGCGTGAAACAAAGGATTGTTTCTCATGTTCAGAGCTGTGGGGAAGGATCTGCTTGAAGCGCAGGCTTGACCAGCGGAGCTTGGGGGCGGCAGGGTCCCAAAAGGAAGAGGCGGGTCAGCTCCTCTGAGTTGTCAATGAAAATAATCAATAAACAATCTATAAAAGGAATAGAAAAGAGTTTTACTTGAGCCAAACTGAGGACTATAGCCCAGAAGCCAGCCTCACAGATATCTCTGAGAAACTGCTGCAGAGAAGCATGGTTTTCAGCACAGTTTTATGTCTTGTCAGAACGAAGAACCACAAACAAGTCAGGGATACATTCCTTCGAGGTTTCAAAAAAACAGATCAGCAGGTACACAGTGAGTCAGTATGGCTTTGGCACCTGGGAAGGGAATCTTATCGTCAAAAGAGTACCAGCATTGGCATCCCAGGAAGGGAAGCATTTAATCTTTATTTTTAACATGGACATTCTTTACTTCTGGTCACTGTGCCCTTTTCTTTAATAATTAAAGCAGGTGTACAGTGTATGTTTGATAGGCCACAAACAGGATGTTTTAGTTAGCAGAAAATCCAAGTTAACTCATGTATAAGCCAGAATGACTTCCCCATACCTCAATATGTGAACATTTCTTCTATCAGAGTTAACCTGAGGGGCACGGAGCAGAGGCCGGGCACAGGTGCAGGTACAGGCAGGTGTGGGCATGTGGCATCAGAAAGGCAATGACAAGTCCACCTGGTGGCTTTTCTCTTTTTTGTAAAACAGAGAGCAGGCTGAAAGAGAGATGCCAGCTGTACGGTTGTCCACATGGCCAACAATCTGCCCAGCCCCTAGTCTAGGCTTAGGGAACACACAGCCCACTCCCCCGCCACGTTACGTTCTCAGGCATTAGCACCATCGTGCATTAGTTTCTCAAGCAAAAAATCATTGTCTCATCTCTCTCCTTCCTCTATGCCCGATGCACCTCTCCACTCATCCTCCACCATTAAATCCATGAGCAAGTCCTGTCTGTCCTCACTGATAAGTACCATCTGACTCACTTCTCTTCATCTCCACTGCCAGCCCCCAAGTCCAGGCCACTGTCACCTACAGGGGGACAACTGCAACCCATCCTCATGCCCACTCACACCCCCTCAAATCACTCCTCTGTGCAGAACTCTTCAGTGGCCGCCACTGTCCTTCAAATCACGCTCCGCTGGACAATGACGTGGGAACGAGATGCTGTGGTCTGGCTGGCTTGCCTTCTCCCCAGGCCCTCCTGTGCTGCAGCCCGCTCTGTTTCGCCTGGACCCTAGATGCCCAGTGACCTTGGCGTGTTCGGAGCTTTTCCCTCCTAGCCACGCTCTTCCCTCCCTGTTCCTCTCCCCGATAACTATTCCTCATGCTCTGGACTCAGCCCAGCCTCCCGACCCGAGTCGGCCCAGTCTGGCTCTGGCCCCTCATTACGTGCTGGGAGCTTCCTGTGCTTCCTTCTTGTGTCGTTGTTTTCTTAAGTATTGATCCGTCCAAGGAAAATTCTGTGAGTCAGAGATCTTGCCTCTTTCGCCACTGGTCCCATTAACCTGCACCCAGTGGCGATCCGTAAATATGTGTGGGCTGGCTGACTGCCGAGGGCCACCTCCCTGTGCTGGCCTCACTCTCCAGACTGAGGTCTGGGGCCTGGCCGGAGACGGCAGAGGAGTCACTTGTTTGGCAGCAACATGGCTTTAGTGGAAAATGGGTAGGATTTGAGAGTCGGGAGACTTCCTTCGGGGATAAATTCCACCCCTAACCAACTATGTGGCCTTAGACAAGTCATTTCTTTCTCTCTGAGCCTCTGTGTGGTCATCTGTCACATGGGTATGTTCATCATACCTCAAAGATTGTTGAGAAGGTCAAATGCTGTCATAGATGTGCAATATGGTTTGCACGCTGTAAGGTGAGGAACACCTGAGTGTTCTCCATGGGGCAAGTCTCAGCTTGCTGCACCAGCCTTCCCTGCAGCAGCCACCTGTGCTTCCAGACTCGCCCCCTTCAAATCCCCCATGTGCAGCCAGGCTCGGCACCGCTAACCCCGGAGCTGGGCTATGGGCCCCCGAACCCCCTACGTGTCAGCTCAGCAGCACACTCACACATCCAGTGCACCTAGGAGTAGTCTCACCTCCGCCCAGAATGTTTTCTTTCTCAAGTCTCTCCCTTTCCATAGAAATGAACCAACCCCTAGTGAGTTCCAAAATGTGTTCTTCAAGCAGGAACAGGTCTGATTCCTACCCTGCCTGCCAAAACCCAACACAGGTGGGCTCCAAGCAAGAAGCAGCAGCAGCCTCATGTAATGCATGCAGGAACCAAAACTTTCTGGATTGTCTTTACCAGGCACATGCCTACCCAGCCCCTCCAAGGACAGAGGCACTCCCTCTGCCCTGCCACTTGGCTTTGGGGCCAATGACAGCATCAAAGCCTTGGGAGGGGGGGTGGTCAGGAGCTGTGTGAGAGAGTGGCCGGCCTTGGCGAGGGGACCCTCTCTGCCTTTGATGCTGACTGTGGCTTCTCTGCTTGTGTTTTGCAGGTCCTCCCGTAAGTGTCCTGGATTATGCTCTCTGCTCCTGAAAGATAAGACATTTTGTTTTCTCTTTGTGTAGCACTTTCATGAAAAATAATATTTGATTAGAGTGGTGTGTCCTTAAAATTAAATTCAGTCCCAGACAGGGGCCATATTTTTTTGTGATTTGTAGTCGAACGCAAGCACAGGATTCCATGGGCTTGACGTGCCCAGTGAAGCATCCTGTGACTGTTTTCCCTGCAAGAGAGCTGACGTGAGCCTGGCTGCTCCTCACCAAATCTCTGGCTCAGCTTGATGCACAGCAATGCAAGCACCATGCCCATATTTCCTAAATGTTCAGCAGCAGTTGATCTGTGTAAACATTTTCATCTCACATGCTTTGGCAGAAAGGGCTCTGGAGTCAGGCAGCTATGCCAGGAATATGTTGCGCTTGACCACTAGATCCTGGGGTCCGTTTTCCTTCTTTGCCAAAATATTTGACTCTCTGGGTTGGGCAACAGAGACCTTGAGAGAACAGCTGGCCAGTGAGGGTGCTGAGTTTGAGAAGGGTGTGATTGGTGCCCAATCCACAGCAGCCCCGGAAATCCCATTCCTTCTCCAAGACACATGACAAGTCTGCCTTTGATTCATCTTGGCAGTTTTTCAGAGCCTGATAAATCCTGATGAATGAATTCAAGAAGCACATTGACAGTCCTCTTGAGCCAAAATTAACCTTCTAAAGGAATTTCTTTCAGATGAGCAGCTTCATTTTACTTTCACTTACCATGATTCACTTCCCGATCAGCACCTTTCAGAATCTGGACCTACTGATGCATGTAGCAGCACCACATTGAGCCAGAAAGTGAGAATGTCTAGATTTATGGGCTACGAGCAGTTTTTCACAATTGAGTCATTCCTGACTGTCACATGGAGGCTAGCCTGCATGAACTTGCCAAAGTGCATAATGCAGAGGGCTATGGAGAAAATTTGGTTTTTTGTGTTTTTTTCTTTTTAAACTTGGCTGTTAAACGACTAAGTGGATTAAACAAATGCAGAATCCTCAAGCTGCAACCTGAGATGGATACCAATGTATCGGACACTGGCGGGACAGCCACTGCTCCGAGCACATGGGGTCAGAGAAGCATCCAGTAGCAGTAAAGGCGCCCCCATATCTCTGGTTTCCAAGGCTGTCTTCCTCAGGTCACCCCATCCCAGTGGCAACAGACAGGATACCCATATCCTGCTCACTAGGCCCCAGATCAGGCCCCATTTAAGGAGCATTTTCCGTGGTAACTGTGATGCCACCCTCCAGAAGCCCACAATCCCACAAGGTCCTTGCCATGTGCCTTGGCTGACGTGGGGAGGACACGTGTGGTGTGTGCCCTGGTGGCCCCTCCAACCTGGCCCTATGAGGTGGGGAATGGGTGCTCCATCCCCCAGACCCATTGGAGCCTTGCATCCCCTCCCCCTTGAAGGAGTCAGTTACCAGCCAGCAGCCTCTGCTGCAAACCCTGCAGACTTTGGGGGGATCTGGGGCCCTGACTGAGTTCTAAGTGTTGCCATATGGTTTTCTGCCGAAAGTCTAATTATTAATGACGTATTAATTACCACAGGGGCAATCAGGACGAGATGGCTACCCGGTAATTTGCCATATATTTTTTTGCTCTCTTTGCGCTTTACTCTCAAGCCAGTATTCTTCCTCTGTGCCTTTATTTAACTGTCTGCACTCCTCTCCTCCTCCTCCTTCTCTGCTCCTCAGTGGCCGTGGTCTCTCTGTGGAGGGAGTAGCGTTAGCTCTGTGAAGATGCAGGATGTGCAGATCTGCAGGGCCCTGGCCTGGAGGGAACTGTCTGCAGCTCTAGCTGCCTTGCAGACAAATCAAATAGCCTTCAGGAAAGAGTCTCATTGGCGTGCTGAGTCCACCCAACACTGCTCTTCCTGGCCAGTGTGTCAGCCCTGAGCCCAGGGTCCAGCCCTTGGCTGTGGAGTGAGTGCCCTCCTATGGGCTTGGCTGCCAGACTCTTTCCAGTGGACAGAAGACTCCCTGTCCCAGCCCACCATGTCCTGTCACCACTCGAGAACGAGAGACTGGTTAGTTCCAGTTTGGCCTTTTTGGTGTCGTTACTTCTCAGATCTTTTACAATTAAACCTAAAAGTTAGCTTATACTTGGAATGGATGTCCCAGCCTGGGCTGAGTGAGCACCACATCAGAAGCAAGGTGAAATATGGCTGTGCCACTGTCCAGTCCTGCACGGAGGTTAAGGCCCATGATAGCAGCATGCAGAAGTCCTGATAAAGAAAGAGCAGAGGGTAAGCCTGGTGAAGGAGAGCATGGCAGGACCATCCTGTTGGGAGATTTGTTCTGTGCCGCTGGCCAGGAGGATTCAGGGAGGGAAATGTTGATGGATTCAGAGGCCGCTCTAGTGGCCAGCTCTGTCCAGAGTCAGGATTGGCTGGCAGTGGAGGGCAGGGTCAGGGGGTGGGTGTCCCCAGTCTTGCAGGAGCCACCTTCCCAGAAGTCTGTGGAGGGCCGTCCAGCCCTGAGCATCAGGGAGACCTGGGCATGGATTCCAACCCTGCTGCCTCCTAGCTGGGTGACCTTGGGGAAGGCTCTGGCGTTCTCTGAGCTTCAGTTTCCTGTTCTGTGAAATGGGGTCATGCAAGGCCTCCCTAACAGCACTGGAGCTGGGATTAATTAAGACTGAGGAGGTGATGGCTACACAAAATGGGTCACAAACCCAGCCTACAATTCTTGGTGGAAACTTTGGGGGGCATTTACCTCATGTCTCGAGTGGTCTGTGCTCCACCCACCCAGGCAGCCAGGGCAGCTCCCCCAGCAGCAAGCAGCTCGGCCCCTCAGACCAGAAACATCCTGCTCTGTGTGGAGTAAGAACGAAATGCGAAGCCAGCCATGATCCACCTTCACCCCACAGGAGCACGCAGGGGATCAGGGCACCGCCACCTCCCAGCAGCCTTTCCTGATTGGCCCACATTCCTAGACATGGCAGCTAGAGTCTTGGGGAACCACAGGCTTTTGCTGGAACATTTCAGCCTCCTGTCCTGGGCCTGCTCGCTTCACTAGCTCGGGAGCACTGGAAACCTCCTGACAGAACCACTCCTGGGATTACCTAGTTACCTTTTATACTCCAGGGTTACTCTTGGTTGTAGGTGCCCATGTCAAAAGCGGGGTGGGTGGTGTCTGGGTGAGTGGATTTCTTCCCTCTTGCCCATTGTTGTCTCCTCTGAGCACGCATGACCCAGGCTGTGAGCATCAGAGAGGCTGCTGACTGATTGTGGGAATCATTTTCCTCGGGCAAGTGTCAGGGGACTCCAGACCAGCTGCCAGGGGTCCAGTCTACCTCCCACAGAGCCTCTTCCCCTCTGCCACCATCCCTGCCCTCCCTCCCAGGACGGAGCAGGCTGGGGGGTGGCCAGCAAGCTCTGTGGGTGACAAGTAGGAGTCCTCCTTCGGAGTTAGGCAGCTGGGAATTGAATCTCCTCACAAGCTGTGAAGCTGGGGGCAAGCCCCTCAGCAGCCCTAAGAATCTGTTTCCTTCCATGTGAAGAAGAGAGCTGGGATTTAGGTAAAGTGAGGTCACAGCAAACGGTGGTCAGGTGACTAGGGCCATTACAGGGCTGTCAGGGAATTAAGCCTGGTGTTTAGTGTGTGAGGTTTTTAGCACTGAGCCTGGGTCAGAGACAGGGCTCTGTGAATTTGGGGTGGGGAGGCCAAGGGAGGGATGTGCATGCAGTGTGTCCACCTGGTATGAAGTTGGGAGCTTTCTGGGAAGGGAGCAGGTTAGGGCCCAGCAAGCCTTCCCCACTGCCCGTTTGCAGACAGTGCTGGCAGCCCATGCCCTTGGCCCCTTAAGCTTCTCATCACTGGGCAGCCCTGAGAAGGCTGGGCCCGGTGAGGGGTGAGGAGAAGCTGGTATCATACCCACAATTACCCCAGGGCTGGGTTGCCCCTTTTCCTGAGGTCGCCCACCCCCAGGCATCTTCCCTGACTGGGCTGGCCTTGCCTGCTGCTGAGTTCAAGGTGTTTGTGCCTCCAGTGCCAGGAGCCAGCCGACTCACCCAGCTGTGTGCCTCCAAGCACCCTTGTTCCATCAGGCCGCACAGGCTGTCCCTTCGGTGGAGGGATACAGGGTGGAGGTGACACTCCGCCTGGCTTTCCCCAAAGGAGGGAAGCAGGCCCATGGGGGCAGGCGGAGGTTGGGAGGGAATTATATAGGCTCGGGGGACCCATGTGTTTTAAGCTGAAATTCAGATCTCTCAGCCTGTGGAGGGCCTGGCTCCCAGCCCGAGCTCTGCTGACAGACGGCTCCATGTGGTCATCCCAGGGTTAGGGCAACCCCTGCAGCACGAGGGGCCTGGCCACCTGAGAGGCACCTCGTGTATTGAGTATTCACAGACTTTGCGTCTGTCTGACCCCAGTCCCGTCCTGGCTCAGCTGTGCGGTCTTGGGTACTTGGTCTCTTAGAACGTGGGGAGATCACACCTACAGAGTTGGAGACTTAAAGGGGGGAACACACACAGAGCCCAAGTGCAGCACGGCAGGTGGCAGCCCCTTGATAATATCTCTATCTTTCCTCACCCCACAAAACCTCAAGGAAAGGAAAGACAGGCTTAGGAAATCATTCTGATCCACCAACACACATTGGCAGCATTTGGAAAGGAAAATGGCTTTGAACAGTCAGTTTTAGAAAAAGTTTTGGGGGCTCCTTCCTTTTTCTTGAACTAAGCTTCAAGACCAGCTTCAGGGAGTGTTTTGCTTTGTTTTGTTTTGTTTTTCCTTTATGCTAAAAACATGTCACTTCCTAAAGGGAAGTAAGAGCAAGAAAAGAGTCAAGCAGGATGCTTGTGGTAGAGACTGTGCCGGCTGCATGTTCTGGATTAATCCAGTGTGGCTGCCCACCCCGTAAGGAGACCAGCTGAAACCAGGTCCATATATGGACCCGATAGGGGCTGTAGGGGGACAGGGCCATAGGAGCTAAGCATGTCTGTGGGGCAGGCTGTGGACTGAAAAGGGCCTCGGTCACCTTGTCCACAGCCTCCCTGTACAGAGGCCAGCCTGTCCTTTTCTGCTGCCAAGGGTTCATGAATAGCTCTCTGCTGATGACAAAAGAAGCATGTTTTTTATAAAACCTTCCCAAAATAGAGAAAAGCACAAAAAAGGAAAAAGCAATCGTCCATAATCCTACCACCCACAGATAAGTCCTCTCAATATTTGGGCATTTGTTCTTCCCATAATTTTTGTGTACAAATTTGTTTTTATAGTTATTATTCTAAAAATGGGATTACAGTGGACATACGTTTTTGTGGCCTTTTTCACCTAATATAGCATGAGATTTTTCCACATCATTAAGAATTCTTATAGAAAGTAATAGCTGCATAGCATTTTATCACATATATAATTGATTTAACCAGTCTCCAAGTTATATTATTTATATTGACCATCTTTCACCTTTGTAGTCAATGTCATGGGAATTAATCTAGGCTTATTTCCATGATTATCTCCTTTGAATAAATGTCTAGAAGTTGAATTGCTGGCCCAAAGGGTTTGCACATGTTTAAGGTTTTTGATGTGCACTGCCAAATTGCCCTCCCAGAGGCTGTGCTAATTTACATTCACACCAACAGCACATGAATGCTACATGTTGCCCCAAGCCCTGGCCAATCATGGGTATTATACTTTTAAATCTATGCCGATATAAGTTAAAAATTTATGGATGTACGTATGTATCTTGTTTTAATTTAGGGTGTATTTTCATTAGAAGCACGGTCTCAGAGATTAAACTAGTGTTGATAAATATTGTGTAATTCTAACTGCTATCTGGTGACAGAACTTGGAATTGCAGGGATAGAATTTAAAGAGATCACCAGCATTTGAGAGCTTTCAGATTCCAATTGATCCAGGGACAGCACATATCATGGAATCAGCCACACACGGGAGAATTTTGAACTCAGAACATTGTCAATCCAAGGTGGGACCTGCAGAGGAGCCCTGGGCCCAGCATTCTTACATTAGGGGGTAGTAATCAGCATTTATGTTGATAAAGTGATTTTGCCATCTCATAAATAGCAGGCTTGGCTCTGTTCAACAAATCTAGAAGGTGTGTTGTGTACTAAGGTAGCACAAAAAGAATCAGACCCAGTTGCAGCCTTTGGGGAGCTATGGGGGAGGGGAACCAACAGCCAATTTGCCATAGGATAGAGAGGGAGGGACAGCTCGGGGTCACTGTGACCTTCCTAGAGGTTTCTTCTCACAAACTCTTTTTTTCCACTCCAAACTGTGGCTTCTGTCTAGGATGAAAAGACCTGTCTCTCGTGCAAGGCTCATATTGCCTACATCTTGACTTTGGCACAGACAAAGTCTCATCATCTCCTATTTACAACATCAAAATCCTCACATTTCCTCTTTTTTGGTATTTGGACTTTTTTGACTCAGCATTGAGCTTTAGTGACTTTTGCATTTGTTTTACACCTTCAGAATACAATTCAAACATTTTTGAAAAATGTGTATTTGGTAAATCTTCCAGGGCTTAAGATTTGTGTATTTGAATGTATGAGGAGAGTGTTAGGTTGTGAGGTACATAGAAATGATGAAACCCAGTGAGGGCCAGTGGTACAGAGGCCCTGGAATGGGGGAGCATGCCCACTTCAGAAACACCATCGGTCATTGTCTCTGTGCCAGGTGCTTTTCTGGGTCTTTGGACTAGCACCAAACAGGAGTGACAAGTGAGGAAGAGAGAAACAAACAAGTAATAAACCAACAAGATAGCTTCAAACAGTAAAATGTGCTAGAGAATAAAGCAGGGGACATGATGAGAGGGCTGACTGAGTGGATGGGTGGGTATAATTTGGATTAAATAATCAGAAGTCTCTTGGGGAAGATGACATTTGAGGTGAGACTTAAATGATGAAAAGATGTACCAATCTTTGGGGGGGATGGTGAGAAATGCTCCTGGCAGAGGAAGAAACAAGTGCACAGGTCATGAGGTAGGAACAAGCGTTGTGTGTCCAGGGTACGTGCGAGGCCAACGTGGCTGGAGTGAGCGAGCAAGTGTGAGGAAATGATAGAAGGGGAAATCAGAGAGGTCTCCAAGGCTGTGTGGGATAGAATCTTATAGGCCACGGTGAGAGGCTGACCCAGACAGGAGGCCAAGGAAACTTGGCTCTGTGTTTACAGAAACTACCTGTCCACAGAGACAGCTGCCTTGACAAGGGCTGGGAGTCTCTCTCTCCTCCCAAGGGAGCTAGAAGAAAGGACTGTCCACTCTCATCCCCCAGAAGCCTTTCCAACAGGCCTGCGAACAAGTGCACAGACCAAGTGCTTGCTGGGGGCATGATTGCCCGCATTCCCACCCTGGGAGATTGATGGTCTCGGCCCTGCTGGACAGAGGAGGAAGCTAGGCTCAGACACCGATAGGACTTGGCCAAGAGACAAGGCCCACCCACATGGCAAAGCCCCGATTAGCACGCAGCCTAAAGACTCTCCATCACACCAGCCACCCTATCAGTAAGCAGGTTGTGGCAGCAGACCAGGGCTCAGACTGTGCATTGGCAGAAGAGTCTTTCTCCTCTCACCACCCAGAGAAACAGAATATTTGGGGTGCATTTTCTGTTTCTCTTCCTCATCCCTGTTTTTATCTGGCCCTGGAGCTCTCTCCCCATTCCACCCCTATTATCAAATTGTTAAGACCCTTTCCTGCTTTCCATTAAAAAAACAAACAAACAAACAAAAACGGAAAACCAGTTCTAACTTAAATGAAGAAGAAAATTGCTTCATTCCACCTTCTTTCCTATTCCTCATCCATGTGTCTGTATCATAGCGATTATTAGAAATTAGGGTCCCCCTCGTGGTGAAATGTCCAATTCCGTTTCCCTGGCCAGGAGCAGCTGAGTGAAGCAAAGAGACCACAGCCATGATCAAGTCCCTTTGCACCCCTGCCGGTAGGCAGTCACTTAGCCTTCCTGTCCACATTTGCAGTGTGAGGCTTGGCCTGGATGAAAACATTAGGGATTGGATCTGTGCAGCTCTTCACAGTTTCAAAGTACGTCATATCCCTGGACATGATGATTTGTGCCCGTTTTGTGGACTGAAAAACTGAAGCTTAGAGTGGCCATGCCACTTTTCCAGATCTCACAGTGGCAAGCACATGGGGCCTGGCTTCCCCCTGAAGACTCCCTAGACCTTTCCACACAGAGACCTTTATGGCACAGTGGGCAAGGCTGTAATGCATCCAGACAGGGCCTCGGACCCCACAGAGGAAGGAGGAGCTAACTCTGCCTGGGACAAGGGGAGGCTTCATAGAAGAGGGACAGTTGGGGCATGTCTTGAGGGATGAGTAGGAGTTTGGCATGAAGACAAGGTAGGAGGCACTCCATGCAGCTCCAGCATAGGCACAATGTAAACGGCAGGGGGCGAGATGTGGTCCCATGTGCCGGTGGACAGGGACTCTGAGGGAGGGCAGGGAAAGGCGGGAAGATGATGCTGAGTGAGGGGCCCCCACCCACCCAGAGCGGTGTGGGCAGAAGTGTATATTGGAAAGGCCTCCCGGGCTACAGGGCAGAGACTGGAGGAAGGGGGTCCAGGTAGAAGGCAGCTACAATAATATCAGGCACTGAAATAAGAATGTCCCAGTAAGGATGGAGTACAAGGGGCAGACTGGAGAAATGAGGGCTGGCGGGAGTTGCAGGCTGGCTCTGACAGGTGAGGGACCAGAGCCAGAACTCCTCATGCTTGGCAGCACCCAGTTCCCCAAGCACCACCTATCTGGGGCAGGGACGGGGGGGCAGGCAGAGCTGCACGTCGTCTCCAGAATCAGTCATGGGGGCATTGACAGCCTAGGCCCCGGGGGACAGCATAAGCTCTGAGCAGAAATGTGGGACATGAGACAGGGCCTCTGCCTGGGACCAATTTTGAAATGAATAACTCAGACTGTTTGGAATTAATCAAGTGAACAAAAAAGGACCACAGGGCACCACACATTCATATGCTTTTTTGCACTCTCATAGTTCAAAAACAGCTTTGATTGTAATAATATAATTAGTTAAATGATTCATCTGTAATATCCCAAATTCATCTGTTTTTAGATTTCAGCATCCTACATCTCATTTTCATCTGAGCCTTGCAGTGCCGCTTCCCAGCTCCCCAGATTCTGGGTGGAGCAGGGATGGGATGAAAGCAGATTTTCCGAGCCCCACTAATGGCCCCCAGATTGGAACCTTGGGGAGCCACAGCCGGGCCCCAGGGAAAGGGCCACCATGCTGGCCTTTCCTCCCTCCTCCCCAGGGTCCCTCGAAAGCCCAGGACAGGTGCTCCTTCACCCAGGCTCCTTGCCTTGGGCCCATGCTTTATCCCATGTCCCTCAAGTGTCACATGTGGGGCAACCAAAGGACCAGAGGGGCTGAGCTGCTACTCCTGCCCCTGGTTCCCAGATGCCCTGCTTACCCTTGGCAGCCTTTTGCATCGTCCTGGCAGTGGCCCGGGAGCCCCCAGCCCCAGATACAAACCTCCAAAGGAGGTGCCATCTTCCCACATCCAGCTTTGGGATTGCTATCAGCAGGAACAGGCCATGGAGGGCCAGCAGAAGTTGGTCCTGCCCTTTGCAGGTGTGACTGTGACAACATCTTTGCTGGTCCCTCTTCCCACTTCCCCCAGGCAGCAAAGCACCCTCACCCCCCAAGGAAGAACATGTTCACAGACCTGCACTAGGCCACTGGGACAAACTCAGTTCTTCCAAGTAAATAGATTTGAGAGAAAGCAGTTTTTTGGGGTATGAAGCTAGTCCACCCAGCTCCTCCTGAAATCAGGGATTGGCCCCCTGTCCTGCCCATGCAGTGGAGAGAGAGTGGGCTTTGGGGTTCCGCAGACCGTGTGATCTCAGGCATGACCCTAACCCCTCTTCAGCCATTGGGGGAGCCAGGTAATTGACTCCATGAGAGCCCTAACACTGGACATACAGGCTGGGTTCAGTGACAGTTCTTGCTGCCGTGATGATCACTGACCCCAGCAGGGGAAGCCCTTGAGGCTGAAGGAGCCCCTCCGAGGATAGTGTCCCCGGTGCCCAGCTCCCAGGATGTGGCCCAGGGGGCAGGAGTCAGCGGGTGCCCATGACAGCCTTCAACAGGTCAAGAGTGCCCTCTGGTGCTCCCAGGCCAGGCACTGGCATCAGTAGGAAACGGACATTCATTCATAGAAGAGTTCCCTTGACAGCTGGTTCACTCAACAAATATTTACTGTGTTCTCACTATGTATGAGGCACTTTGTTTGGTATTTGGGATACAATTAGTGAGAAATACATCCGGGGTCCCTCCCCCCGTGGAGGCTGTGACTGAGTGGGAGAGAGAATCAAAATTCAGGGCCGGGAAGGAACAACAGGTTGCCGTGACTGTCTTTGACCTGGGCCTGGCCTGGTGGGAGTCAGTGCCCCGACTCCCAGGAAGGGAGGTGTGAGCCGAGGTCGGAAGGCCAAGTCGGGGCTGACAAATGGGAGCTTTGGGGGCATGTGCAGAGAGAGGGTACACCCAAGACAGGCCAGGCTGGGAGGGAACAGGAGAGGGGGGTCAGGGGCCAGCAGCCATGGAGTACCCAGCTTCATTGAGCAAGTGGTTGCCTCCCTAAGGGACCACAAGGTGGAGGGAACTTGCAGTAGCATCCAACCTGGGAAGGTCCAGGCTTAAACAAAAACTTTGCAAAACTATCAGGCTGCCCAGGAAGCAGTGAGTTCCCCATCACTGGAGGTATACAAGCCAGGGCTGCATACCCACCTTTCAGGAAGGACATCTAGGGAGACGTTGGCCCCAGTGGGTCATCTTCTATACAAGGGAGGGTCCTTCCACTAATGGGTCCTCTCTTTTGGGCTACTCAGACCCAAACTCAGTGGGACAGGATGGCACGAGCCCAGCCGGGGAAGGGGGCACTTCAAAGATTCACAGACATCCCTCAGAGCCAGGCCTCTAGTGGGCACTGGAGCCTCGGGGACAGTCACAGTGGGGAGGGGAGGCATTGGGAAGACAGAGCAGAGGGTCAGTAACTGAGGAACTATGTGGGATGAGGGGGAGTTGAGGAGGACGTCTCAGAGGTGACACGTGAGTCTGGAAGGAGGACTATGGAGGCAGAGGAGGGGTCCTTGAATGTCAGGCCAAGGGGCACTGCGGCTCTGCCCTGAGGGAGGGGGTGAGGCTGTATTAGGTGCTGACGAAGCCAGAGAGGGATGGTGAGGTGGGAAGCGTGCAGGGTTTAGGCAGGAGATTTAGGCTTATGTCCCAGGCCAAGATGGCCATGCCTGGCCTCCCCAAGCTTCAGTTTCTTCATCTGTGGAATGGAGGTAATAATGGCACCTGCTTAACAGGGCTGTGCTCAGGGTCAGTGACATCCAGATGAGAAGGCAAATGTGTATGTCTTTTAGTTCCACCCCTTTTCCTGGATTCTTACCCCAAAACTGGCCCAGCACATTACAGTCACACTCATTCAACCCTTTTGGGTGCCAAGCTCCAGGCTGGGCACTGTCATCTATAGGAAACCATTCCAGCCACACCACACCCACTTTCCCCAGGAGGAAACAGGCTCCAGGGAAGTTAAGCAGTTCACTCCAAGGTCTGCTGGGTAAAAACAAAACAATCAGTATGACCCCCGCTCCTTCGCTGTGTAGGAAGGATGGGCATGTGGGGATAGGAGGCAGGGAGGCTGGTGGAGACTGGTCCAGAAGAGAGGCCAAGTCCTAGGCAGGGGTGAGTGGGGGACTGGATGTGGACGTGGTTTGGAGAGATGATTCAGAGCTAGAATTGCAGGCTCACAAGCTCATTGATACATTCCAGGGGCCAGCCAGGTGAAGAAATAGGGGAAACTGGCTGGGTGCAGGAGAGTGTAAGGAACAGCTGGGCTTGGGCTGAACTGGGGGGATACATGCCCCATCTAAAGGGGGCGCTGCAGCTCAGCCCAAGCAGGTCGATCATTACCACATCTCCTAACATATCAAGAGAAGCTGGAGGGACTTCCCTGGTGGTGCAGTGGTTAAGAATCCGCCTGCCAAGGCAGGGGACATAGGTTCTATCCCTGGTCTGGGAAGATCCCACATGCCACGGAGCAACTAAGCCCATGCGCCACAACTACTGAGCCTGTGCTCTAGAGCCCACGAGCCACAACTACTGAGCCCACATGCCACAACTACTGAAACCTGTGCACCTAGAGCCCGTGCTCCACAAGAGGAGCCACTGCAATGAGAAGCCTGCGCACTGCAACGAAGAGTAGCCCCTGCTCGCCGCAACTAGAGAAAGCCCGCGCGCAGCAACAAAGACCCAACGCAGCCTGGGAGGAAGGAAGGGAGGGAGGAAGGGAGGGAGGGAGGGAGGGAGGGAGGAAGACATAAGTTTATTTTTTTTAAAAGTGCTTCTAGAGCTTCCCTGGTGGCGCAGTGGTTGAGAGTCCGCCTGCCGCTGCAGGGGACACGGGTTCGTGCCCCGGTCCGGGGGGATCCCGCATGCCGCAGAGCGGCTGGGCCCGTGAGCCATGGCCGCTGAGTCTGCGCATCCGGAGCCTGTGCTCCGCAACGGGAGAGGCCACAGCAGTGAGAGGCCCGTGTACCGCAAAAGAAAAAGAGAAGCTAGAAATACAAGTTTCATACAAAATCTTTGGATTCTTAAGGATTCCAACCAATCCGTTAACAGTGGGTGACCATTGTGTCATCCATGGAAACCAAAGAGGGCCTACCCCAAAGCCCAGGGTTTCAGAGAGGCTGGAAATTCAAATGTGAGTGAGGATGGGAGGAAGCAGGCAAGTGGACCCACAGACTGAGGCTCAGGGCAAGAGGGCAGATCAGGAGTGTGGCCTGGGGCATCAGGGGTCCCTGCAGAGCACCCGCTGTCGCCTCTGTGTCTGCTACGAGCTCTGTCAGTCACTCTGTCCCCTGGTGTCTTGGTAATGCTGTGTCTCACTCCCACCGTCTGAGCTGGGCTGTCCCAGGCAGGCCACTCCCCTTTAGACTGCCTCCATCATGTAGTTCCAGCCACAATGGGGCTGTCACCCTTCTGATCCATCCTGCTAGGTCTTCACCCTAGCAGAGGCTGCCACCAAAATGGGTGCCTCAGCCTGTCTGCTATTTCCATTGCCTTCCATCAGACCAGCCCCATGTGCCTGAGCTGGAGATGCCAGGCTAGAGGCAGCTCTCAGCAGACAAGCTCGATTCACTGACCCAGCTTCCATCCTCCCACACCCAATGGGAGTCAGGTCCGTCACCACCCTTCACCCCACCCTGGAACAATTTTTCATGATACCTAACAGGGTAATCATGTAACAGGCAAATGTGTAATTTAAGCAGGTACTTTGGGATCAGTTCAAAGGCATAGCACCATCTCTTCTAGCCACGATGTATAACGGACGTACGTGTAATTGCTTCCAGTGCATGCAAGATATTCACTGAGCATGCCCTCTCTGCAAAATAGAAGCCAGCTGGCTTTCTGGCCTCACAGAATCATAGACCTAAAGGGACCTAGAGATTTTCTAGGCCAAGGGTTACAAACCCAGATGCCCCTACAGAGCTGGCAGGTCACCTCAGCAGGATAGCAGGCCAGGTGTGAGGCCCTAGGGTGGGGTGGAGCCTGTAGCCTGGAGGCTAAAGGAGCACTTGACCCAGCAGGTATTGCCATGCACGTGGACCCAGGGTGCAAGATCTTCAACTTTTCAAGAAAAGTCCATACTCCAGATGTTTATGTGAAACGTCACAATTTTTAAATGTTGCAACAAATTTGGTTAGTTTTCCTTTTTTTTTTTTTTTAACTGCATGGACCAAACCAAACCTGGCTCCAGGCCAGCCCTGCCCTCTCCTGTACAGACGAGGAGTGGGAGGGGGCAGCGTGGGCAGGCCAAGGAGCAAGTGGAGGGCAGGGCTCTGACCTCGGCAGGCTCCTAGGTCCCCACCAAGCTAAAGCCCTCACAGCTTGCTATGAGTTAGGTGCAGTAGGTGACTGCAGAGCCCACTCTACAGAGGGCCCCAGATCCCAGGAAGGGGATCCCCAGGAGGAACCATGTGCCACCACCAAGGCACGAGCTGCAGCCAGGCTGGACGTAAGAAGTGGGGGTCCTATCTTCCCTTACCTTACGGTGGAATTCAAGTCTGGGAAATTGCTAAGCCCGGACAGTCTTGCTGTGGCCCATGTGTGTGCAAACAGCCTGGCCTGAGAAATCAGAACCACATGGTGCTGACCTGCCCAAGGGGGCTGCCCACCCACCCCTTTGCCCACTGGACAGCCCTAATGAGACAGCCTTTGCACAGGAATGTGCACGTCCCAGGCTGGGACCCCAGGCCCCAACAGCCTTGTGATTTGATGAATTGTCAACATCTGGGCCATAATTACTGGGTCCTGGACTGATAATCCTGGTAAGCCCCCTCATCCAGGGGCCCTGTTCTGGTGCCTTTGGAGGGCTCCATTCCCCAAGGGGATCTGTCAGCATTAATTACAACCAGAAAGCAAGATAGTCACCCAGCTCCGGCCAGTCTGAGCATTTACTCCTGTCTCCGTCTAAACACAACCCGTGTACTGATTTACTTCAGTTCAACAGATACTCTTAGCAATTGGGAGGGCTGAGCCATAGCTAACAGGGAGGAACAGAACCAGCCAGCCCTGTGCAGAGAAAATGGTTGACACAACTTCTTTGCCTCAGGGCTCCTCCGAGGCTTTGTTCCCTGATGAACATTGAGAAGCTCCAGTGATGGAGTCGGCATACTCCATGGCCCAAACTTACTTCCCCAAGAAACCTCCCCTCTTTTGCCATAGTCGTTAATATTTCTCAGAAGATGGCTCCATGGAACCCTGCTTAGGAAATACCCAATAGGGTGACGGAGGGAGGGAGCAAACCCATGAAGGTAAGAGATGACAGCAGTAGCACAGCCTGCTGTCCCATTGCCAGCCACTAGGAAGGCCACACAAAGGTCCCTCCCCAACACTGCCCACCCGAGAGCCAGTGCAGACTCCACCTCTGTGTCCACTTCCCTGTAGGGTCTCATGACTTGGGTTGGTCTGAAAGAGGAGACAAAGAAGACTAACCTGGGACCCATGTTGAACTTGTCATTTGAGAGAAGGACAAGACCTCCATTTTACGGCTAAGGAAACTGAGGCTCTGGGCTGCTCGGGTCCCTGAGCGAGGCAAGGGGCATGGGCCAGCACAGGGGCTGTGTCCTCCTGGCGTGCGATTCAGCGCACCACAGGGTTTTGTTTGCTTCCACACATCCGAAAGCATCCTGGAGCTCAGCTGATCTGCACCAGGGAGGAGTGATTTAAAGCAGAACCCAGGCTTGTAAACAGCTGTGGGGCTTCACGGAGGACAGAAGGGGATGAAAACCCCTGGTGAATTCCACAGCTTTGATCAGGCAGGGGAGGCAGCCGGCAGGAACCGAGCGCCTCCAGGCATAGTGCTGTGGCGTCTGACTCTCAGGATCACCCATTCTGTGTAAGCTGAGGCTCAGAGGGGGGATCTGAACCCAGGGAAGGCCCAAGCCCTGCCTTCACTCCACGGGCTGCCCAGTATCGTTCCTTCCGCTCCTCTGGTGGGCGACCCAGGGGGAGAAGCAGCTGGAGCGGCTGATGGTCGGGGAAGGGGAGGGCTGCCTTGATGGAATAAGACCCCATGCCACCAAGGCCATGCCTCCACCCAGTCTGGGGCTCTGCTCTTCCAGATGGCCTGGCTTCCCAGAACCAGCTTGTCAGCTGCTGGGGCACTCAGCCTGGACCTTGTCCTGCCTTGGTCCAGCCTGACTACTGGACCCACCCCATGTTTGTCCCTGGCTCCCATCTGACCAGCCCCTGACCCTTCCCCAGAATGTTTCTCCTCCTCTCAGAGCACCCAGAGCCAGGCTTGGGCCTCCCTCCAGCACATGGAAACACCTGGTTCATAGATGGTCCACACAGCCTGCCATCAGAGTTGCTTTGCTAAGACTCAGCCAGGCCCTGAGATGAGAGAGTCCAGTGAGGCTGGGAACATTGCCCTCCGGGAGACCCACAAGCAGAATGGTGGCTCAGGCAAATCTTGCAGGAAAGAACCCTATTTCATAGGGTGTAACCCCTTATTTGACCATAGTATTCCCTTCCCCAGGCAAGCCTGTTACACCCTGCAAGATACTGTTCCTCGGACACCAGTTTGGGAAAGGCAGTATGTAGGCAGTATGTAGAGGCAGGGCCCATCCTCTAAGGTTCACAGCCCAGGGCCCAGCCTCCCCCAGGATAAGAGGGGTCAGAATCATGCCCCAGAGCTAGGCAAGTCCATCTGACTCCAAAGCCAGGCTGTTTCCTTCTCCACCCCACCCTTCTGTGAGTCCCCTCTTCAGTGGCTCCCAGTCACCACTGGTCACCTATGAGCCTCTCCAAGGGTCAGCTGTTTCCCCAGAAAGAGAATTCAAGGGCCTGGGCACAGCCTTCTTGCCTAGGTGTCACCAGAGGTGAGCCCAGAGCCACCTCCTCAGACTAAGGCCATGGCTGTGGGTCAGCTCCACCCACAAGGCTGGGCCAGCACCCTCTGGTCTCTAAATATTTGCACGTGGGCATTCTGTGTTTGCCAAGGGAATCTTCTTGGCATCATATCTAACCACATACAGCTCCAATCTTGGGTTCCCAGGGAATTCGAGATGACTGTCCTTCAGCCCTGCGATGGGCGTTTCCAAGATTGCTGCTCTTAATGCCCCCTCTTGCCATTATTCAGCAACTACAGACTTTATTCATGTTTTTAAAACTCTAAGACCTGGGGGCCAAGGGCTCTGTGATCCCAAATACAGGCAGGGCCCTGGGTGGGAAACTTGGTTTTCTGCCACTTACGGGGTTTCTCACAAACGAGAAATCTGGGGACCAAGGCTGCACCATCAGTGTGCCATCGAGGACAGTCTTGGAGTTGGCAGAGGGGAGCATCCTGCCTGGAAGGCAGGATTCACTCTCAGGAAGGGGCAGCTGAGGTCTGGTCGTCAGAACGCTCTCAGAGAAAGCTGGTGGCATGGATTTTTTTCCCCTCTGGGGTCGAAGCCAAGGGAACATCCCCGGGCTCCCTTCTGCAGTGGACACTTCTAGAAAAGCAGGGCACCATGGCACTGCGTGCTTCACGTCAGTTGGAACTGGCCCTGGCAGAGGGTCAAAGTGGAAGAGGGTCCAGGGAGCTCTTGCCCAGGGAGGGTCTGCTCAGTGAGGGAGACACATATACCAGAAATCCTGGAAAGAAGGCAGAGCCTATGAACCTTCTCCCTAGGTTCCCTGGACAGCCATCTGTCACCCCTACTACCCTGTGCTGCAGGAGAGGGAGCACTCCATAGAGAGTGGGGCCTATTTCAAGCCCTTGGACAATCCCACTGACTCAGCTTCTTCATCTGCAGGAGGGGGCATGGCACCTGTCTCCCAGGGCTGTGGCAAGGGCAAACCCTGTGAAGGATGCAAAGTCAAGTCCAAAGCGAACCCTGCTCTGTGTCCTGGCCTTTATCAGGGACACCTTGGGCTCATCACTCTGTCCAGTTCCAAGGCCTGCTCATGTCGCAGCTGCTGCTGCTGGTGACTTAGCAGTGAGGCCCGCTGTGTTCTCCCTCCTGACATAGGAAGAAAAGAGCTTGATTTAATTCTAAGCTGCACCTTAGTCTCCTTTTTTGTTTGTTTTGTTTTGTTTCTTGTGATGAGGACTTTTAAGATCTACTCTCTTAGCAACTTTCAAGTACACAATGCAGTAGAGTCCTCACTGCTGTACATTACATCCCTAGAACTTATTTATCTTGTAACTAGAATGTTGTACCTTTTGACCCCTTCATCCATTTCAGCCACACCCACACCCACACCACCCCCCTACTTCTGGCAACCTCCAATCTGTTCTCTGTATCTAGGAGCGTGGGGTTTTTTGCTGTTGTTTTGTTTTAGATTCCACATATAAGTGAGATCATGTGGTATTTGTCTTTCTCTGCCTGACTTTTTTACTTAGCATAATGCACCTCAAGTTCCATCCATGTTGTTGCAAAAGGCAACATTTCATTCTTTTTTATGGCTGAATAGTATTCCAGTGTGTGTGTGTGTGTGTGTGTGTGTGTGTGTGTGTGTGTACCACATCTTCTTTATCCATTCATCCATCGATGGACACTTACGTTGTTTCTATGTCTTGGCTATTGTAAATAATGCTACAGTGGGGGTACAGATGTCTTTTCGAATTATTGTTTTCATTTTCTTTGAATAAATACCCTGAAGTGGAATTGCTGGATCATAAGGTGGCTTTATTTTTTATTATTTGAGGAAGCTCCATACTGTTTTCCATAGTGGCTGCACAATTTACATTCCCACCAGTAGCACACAGGGCTTCCTTTTTCTCCACATCCTCACCAACACTTGTTACTTCTTGAAAAGGAAGGAGCTTTACTTAGTTCTAAACTGCATCTTAGTCTCTTTTTAATTTCCATCTGCATTATGGCTTTTTTTAATCCATGCAGAATAGAGAGGGGCAAAGTTTGCACTGTGTTTGGCCTCAGGTCAGCAGGATGGACAGACACATGCAGGGCCTGGGCACAGAGTCTGCAGTGGCAACCACACTGGACAAGGTGACTGGGGGCCCGTGGGCAGGCGAGATCCAGTGGGCAATGGGACAGAGCAGGGAAGGTTTGAACAGAGGCGTGCAAGGGCAGACAAGAGGGGAGAGTGGCCAGAGGCCAGGCAAGACCACTGTCGTGGCTTGAGTGCACTGTGGACGCAGAACTGAAGTGCCTGCCATGTCGGCTCCAGCCCCCACTTCTTCTGGCTGCATGGCCTGGGGCAAGGCCTTCCCCTCACTGGGCCTCAGTTTCCTCCTCTGTAAGATGGGTATGATAACACCTGCCTTACACAGGGCTTCTGTTGTGATTCAGGCAGAGTGTGGAGGCCACCAATAGCCCCCAGAAGAGACCCAGGATGGGACTGGGCCCTCTGTGGTATGGCAGCTGAGAGGGCTAGGCCAGGGTGAGGGGTCCCACGTAGAGATGCCCAGAGGGACATGGCCCTGAGGAGGCCTAGCAGGGCCTGAGCATGGGGGATAGATGAGGGGCAGGACCTACTTTTAGAGGACTGCTAAAGGGAAAAGGCTTTTCATATGGATCCAGGTCAGGACAGCCAGGAGCTGGCCCAAGGAGACAGGCCAGCTAGGACAGCTTCTGATGAGTTGCAGATGGCGGGGACCGAAACTGCACCTGACCAGGATCCCCCAGGGCCTGGGCCCCCAAGACCTTGGAATGGCCCCACTCCCCCTCTCCTGGGACCCCATCTGCCCCCAGGCCATCACCCTGACATCCAGACCCTCAACTGAATGTGAAGCGAATGGCCAGAAGCACTTAGGAGACCAATTTTCAGAATTGCCCTGGTTTCCTGCCTGGAGTGAGGCCCTTGAGTGAGGGCACCAAGGAACGGTCGCTCTCACAGCATCTGGGGAATCTGCAGATGGCTGTCTGCCAGGGCAGTCTGGAGACTCAGCCAGGGAAACTGGCTGTTTACCACTGGACCCAGCAGGCAGGTGGACCCAGTCCATGGCACCCCTGTTGGATTCCTCTACACCTCCACAAGGGTGTAGAGGAATCCAGTGAGGCTTTGTCAAGTGGGTGGACAGTGGGAGCTGTTGGGAAGTGGTCACCAGCTGTCTGCAGACACCACAAAGCCCCCAGACCACTGAGAGGCCCCAGCTCTCTAGACCCACCCTGTTTGACTTTTGCCTGCAAAGACCACAGCAGTGCAGGGAGCTGAAAGAGCTTTCAAGACTCTTCCTGTTATGTCTTAGTTCAGGCTACTCTAAGAAAGTACCATGGACTGCATGGCTTATAAACCACAGAAATCTATCTCTTCAGTTCTGGAGGCTGGGAAGTCTGAGATCAGGGTGCCAGCACAGTTGGGTTCTGGTGAGGGTCCTCTTCTGGGTTGCAGACTTTCAACTTCTCACTGTGTTCTCACATGGTGGAGAGAGAGCTAGAGAGCTCTCTGGGGTCCTTTTTATAAGGGCACTAATCTCATTCATGAAGGCTCCATCCTCATGACCATTAGCCCCACCTCCACATACCATCACACTGGGGGTTAGGTTTCAACATATGAATCTGGGGGGACACATTCAGTCCCTAACAAGTTACAAGTGACAGAAACTCAATTCAAACTGGCTTAAGGAAAGAAATGTATTCGCTGACAGACAGAAAGAAGTATGCAGAGGTAGTTTCAGCTTCAGGCCCTTTGCGTGCCTTTCTCTCTGTCTCTCAGCTCTGCCTTCCTCTCTGTTGGCTCTTTCTCAAGCCATGCGGTGCCCCCAGGAGCTCCAGGATTAGCCCCATCAGGAGAAAAGAATCCTCTTTCTTCTAAAGCTCCACCATTCAAAGTCCCAGGCATGACACTCATACCTGAACTACTCACCCTGGCCGAGGGAATATGGTCACACGTCCAAACCCTATGGGGTGGATGGGGGTGGCTTTGAAGAAGAAACGGGCTCTGTTATCAGAGGAGGGGATTCTGGACAACAAACAGCACAGAGATACCCCCACCCTGAGTCCACGTGAAATGTACCCAAGACCATGGGCTTGGGGCAGGCTTTGGTCTCTTGTCACTCAGTTGTGCCTCTGGGTCGTAAAACACAGAAGAAATGCCTTTCCTGTGTGTAACCTCTGTGCTCTCTCACTCTCTCTCTCACTTTCTCTCTCTCTCTCTCTCGTTTTCCAGGGGCCACTGGGTCTGGATGGCAAGCCCGTAAGTGATAACAGGGCAGTTGTAGGTGGTCCTGGGATGGGGCTGCCCCTGGGGTTGGGATTTACCATGGATGCCAGAGGGAAGGGCCACTAAGAACCTGGTTTAGCATGGAGAGAAGCTATTTGACCATCAGACTTGAGTTTAAATCCAGCTCCACCACCTGCTGACTGTGCAACCTTGAGGAGGCCTCTTCACCTCCCCAGGCTGAGGCTTCTGTTTGTCAAACAGGCATATTAACTCTCCCCACAGGGATGCTGGGGATGCAAAGAACTGTGAACAGCACTGTCCCTGATGTCCAGTCAGCCCTCAAAACATAGAAGGCCCTCCCAGCAGACCCCAGGCACAAAGCATCCCCTCATACAGTCTCAAGACATAGATGGTGGACATCAGGCTGAAGAGTTCTCAACACCTGGACCAGAAGCATATGGTCCACTGGCATCCTTAGCAGAATGAATAAGATGCACACAGAGACAGCATAATAAAATGAATAATTGGATATGGATGAAAGGAAGGAAGGACAGATGGATGAATAGATTGATGAACAGATGGACAGATGGATGCATGAATGGATGGGTGGATGGAAGAAGAGTCAAATGAGGTAATGAATTGTACACACAGTTGGATGCATGGAAGAGTAGGTGAGTTAGTGGATGGATAAATGCATGATGGTTGAGCAGACAAGTGAGTGAAAACAAATGAATGAATTAACAAATGATTGAAGAGCTGACTGCTGATGGGTGCATTATTAAAGAAGGGGAAGAAAGAACCCACTCCCTAGATGGATGAGTTGTTGAATGAGTGAATGAGTGAATCCATCACTACCTGAAGGGAACATGGATGTTTTGGGAAGGAGGCCAGTGATTGAGGTCCCTGACCAAGAGTGTGAACCCCAAGCCGGCCCACTGCAGCCTGGCTCCCACCCCGGGGTCTCTGAGCTCCACAGTCAGTGCCTTGTGTGTGGCCTGACCCGCTTCCCTAGAAGTCCTGGTAACTTGGCAAGACTGAAAGAGACACATTTCCCTGCAGCCAGCCACCATGGCCTGCAGGGAGCCACCTCCACATTCACACACCCCCAGACCCTGAAGACAGTGACCTCCTCACTGGTACCTGGGCACAACGGGTGCTGAGCAGGGAGGGCTCTGTTCTCTGGGGGGAATGACGAGCACATGTGCCCCTGTCCAGAGAGGAGGCCAGTGACCGCCCCAGTCTCCTGTCTTCCTCGTGGTGAGCACTGAGGTTCAGAGCTTCCTTGGGGCCAGCACAGGCAGCCCTCATAAAGGCTGATAGGCTCGTATGTTTTTTCCCTCAGCTGCCCACAGCTCTGCTCAGCCTCACAGGCTCTTCTGCCCTCAAAGCCTCAGGGATGATAGAAGGGGGCTAGCCTAGTGCTCCTCACTCACACCTGTTCTTTCTCTATCTTCCTTCTCCAGGGACTTCCAGGCCCCAAAGGAGAAAAGGTAAGTGATGCTGGAAGCTGTCCAGATGCAGTAGGCTGATAAAGGAGGCCAGAAACCTGCCTTCAAACCCCAGCTCCAGAGTGTGACCTTGGGCAAGTTACATCCCCTCCTGGAGCCTTACTTTCCTCATCTGTGAAGTGGGGCTAGTGGTGTCTACCTCCTAAAATGGTTACAAGGCTTACATTTGACAATTTAAAGTACCTGGAGGGTTGAATCCGAGTTCTCTTGGCACCAGAGTGTAACAAAACTCAAAGCACAGTCTACCCAGAATGACGAGTTTCCAAAATAATCAATCCTGAAAAGGGGAAGGTGCCAGAAGAACCTGTGGAATTGAACACTGACTGATGATGGCATTCTTGTGGGGAGGACACCCCCCCCCAGGAAAACAAATGGCAGAGAGCTAACCCTGAGATATTTGCAGTCCTCTGTGAGAAGGTCTTCCCTGACATTTGGCACTAAATGTCACGGTCAGCCTCCTGGAGGGCTGGGAACTCCAAGTGACTTGGAGGGGAGCAGGAGAGAGGGGAGACCTGTGTGTCCCACAGTGGAGTCAGGGGAGGGAGGGGCCATAACACACCTGGGTGTGGTAGAACCGACGGGCACTTCTAAGGCAGGGCAGGGCAGGGCAGGGCTGGGCTGGGCTGCCCCACTGCGATGTGGCCCGCATAGGTCAGGGCAGCCAGGGTTCCGGTCCACCCTCAGGGCTGAGCAAGGCACAGGATCTGGTGTTCAGAGCCTCAGGTTTGCATTACAGCTCCACCACCAACTGTGTGGCCTTTGGCAAGTTACCCAGCTCTCTGGGCCTCAGTTTCTCCATCTGTAAATTGAAACCAACCTCTCATGGGGAAGACTGCGCGAGGTAACGGTCTGAATGTTCTTTGTAGATGATGAGACACTCGTGCAGTTGGCAGGTACAGTGATTGCCTTCCTGCCAATTCTGGCTGATGCCACCGAGTCATAGAAATGATTAAGGTAGGGGCTTTGAAAACAGAGAGAAATTGAAGTCTTGGCATCTACTGCTACATAGCATACTGCCCCAAAACTTGGTGACTTAAAACAGTAAATCAATTATCATCGCTCATTATTCCCAGGTTCGGGGGCTCCACTCTGCTGTGTCTGGGGGCTGCCAATAGATAACAGACCACCTGGCTCCAAGCCCTGGATCTATTAGCTGTGTGACCTTGGGCAAGTTACTTAGCCTCTCTGTGCCTCAGTTTCCTCATTGGAAATGGAGATAACATAGAGCCTGTATGGTTTTTTTCTTAGAATGAAGTGAGACTGTGTATAGGAAGCACTGAGCACAGAGTAAATGCTCCACACATGTGAAGTAGTAATAAAAGTAGTGGTGATGTATCACCCTGTTTTTTGTTCCTAGGGTGCACCAGGAGACTTTGGCCCCAGGGTAAGAACTGAGCAAGACCCTCCCTGATCCCACATGGTTTGTTTCATATCATAATAAGGTATACGTAGCGTTTCTTCTGGATCCCTATGCTTATCACAGAAAAAAGTGAGCAAGTAGCCCCTCCCCACCCGTGGTCTATCTCGCTGCCTGTTTTCACTTCAACATCCTCTGGGTGGAAGCCCCAAGCACCTTGATTTGGCCGAGGCTGCCATCCCCTGCACAGACAGGGACTCTCTGGCAGACACCCAGTCACCCTTATCACCATAGATGGGCAGACAGTGGGGTTGGCACTGGGCCCAGACTGGAGACTGATCTTCCTGAGGGCAGCTGGCACCCAGGAAGAGGGAAGACTGTGGATGGAGCCAGCAGCCCTGAGCCCAGAGTTCAGCTCTGCCACTTAGCAGCTGAGTGACCTGGAGTGAGTCACCTTCCCCTCTGAGACTCAGTTTCTCCAACTGTGAATGGGGATGACATCCTTTACCCCAAGCCACTGAGGTGAAGATTCATGGCAATCAGGAAAGTGGGCACCCGGCACCCCAAGTGGGAACAGTACATCAGAGTCTCTGTCCAGCCCACCTCTAGCCCTTCATGGCCCCTGAGTCCAGGGACCCAGAAGTGCCTTGTTCCGAACCAGGGTTCTCCTCAACGCAGGCTGAAGCAGAGTGGAGACCACTGCTGGTTGGGCCCCACAAAGCAGGTCTTGGCAATTTGGTGGGGAGCTTAGCTGGGGATGCCCACTCGTGGATCTCTGTGCAGCTCAGGCTTTCCCCAGGCTGGTGGGGGCATTTCTAAAGGGGCTTCCCAAGAGCAGCATTCTAAACGGCAGGAGACCAGTTAAGAGCTACCTCCAGAAGGGACACAGTAGCACGTCCACTGCATTCTATTGGTCACAGCAGTCACAGGGCCCGCCCAAGTCAAGAGGGTGGAGAAATGGACTCCAGCTCTTGGGGGAGTGCGAGGTCCCATTGAAGAGGAGCCCGTGGGATGGGAGTAAGGATAGCACCCATGTTTGGAGAATGTGGTCCGCCACTTCCAATGACCAGGCTTCCTCTCTCCAGGCGGGGTTAAGTGGCTTTGCCTCCAGAAATAGCCTGGTCATTTCTAAATCACCCTCCTGCCTTTCTCATCACACACCTGTTTGCCAACTAGATGGTTTTCCCGAGGCTCAGTCCAGGATTTATAAGTAGAGACCATCACGTGTACAATCGCCGAATCCTCAAGGTAGACTGGCGGAGTCTGGGCTGCTGGTGTGTGCACTCCCCTCGACTCACCCCACATTCCCAGGGGGAGACCTCAGCCATCCGATCCTGGCAGGAGGAGGAGGAGGAGAAGGCTGACCAGCCTCATTCCAAGTAACTCGGGAGAAGACCCTAAACCCCCTCGAGAACCTGCTCAAGTATCTACACCCATTTTCTGCCTTGATAAGGAGCTTCCAGGCCAGTGGTTCCCACCCTGAGCCCTTGAGCTAGTAAAGGAGCAGCAGCGGGCGGGGTATCTTCAACTGATTCCTAACACAGTGTAAAATGAGACAGGAGTGACCCGCCACTACTGCCACTCTGGTTGGGTGACCTTACCAAACTCAGTTGTCTTTTGGCTGGAATTCTATCTTCTTGGTCAGGACCCTGGCTGAGTCAGACTGATCAGAAGATCTGTGTGGTGGACACTGAGAGCTTCAGTTAATTTTTTCATTAGGAAAACAAGTGAGCTCTGTCTTAAGTGCAGTGGTCTAGAGAACCAAGTTCTCTCATATCATGGGGTCACAGATGAAAAATACTGTCTAAAAGAGACTCTTGCCTCAGTGGCTAGAGGAGACAGTGCCCTTCCTAGCTCTGTAACCCTGGGTAAATGATTACATTCTCTGACCCCTGGCTACTCCATCTGTAAAATGGGACAATAGCAGTGCCCTGGCCAGGTGGTCGCAGGGTTGGGTGAGATAACCTCCAGGTAGGCCTCACTCCTCAGCACTTGGCACACAGCAGGGGCCCAGTCCACAAAAGGCTTGTTCCTTTCCTGGTGACAGGAAGGTTCGGAACTGCTGGCACTGAGCCAGATGTGCCACATTACTGTACCCTGAGCCAGTGCTGGGCGGGCACCACTGAGGCAGCAGGAAGTGCTGGGGGCACTGTGGTCTCTCCTCCTCTCCTCCTTGCAGGTGGGGCCACAAGGTGAGGGCTCTGGCTGCCTGAGGTCTGACCCATTACTAACACAGCCAAGAGTGAGCGATTTGGTGCTGCATGAGAGAGACGGTGTGGTCCTTTGTCGCTCTTTTTTTTTTTTGAGATAATTAAAAACTCACAGGCAGTTGTAATAAGTAATGCCCCGTGTACCCATCATCCAGTTTCCCCCAATGGTGACATCTTGCATTGCTGTAGTACAACCTCACAACCAGGAAATTGACACTGATATAATCTGCCAACCTTATTCCAATTTCACCCATTTTACTTATTTGTGCATCTACTTATTTCCATGCAATTTTATCACCCTTGAGATACATGCAACCACCACCCAAAGATCCCTCCTGCTATCCTTTTATAGCTGCAGTTACCTCCCTCCCTGCCCCCATCCCTAACCCCTGGCAACCACTAATCTGTGCTCCATCTCTATAAATTTGCATTCCAAGAATCTCATGTAGATGCAGTCACCTAGTAGCCACCTTCTGAGATTGGCTTTTTTCACTCAGCATAAATCTCTTGAGATGCATCCAAGTTGCTGCATGTATCAGTACTTTGTCCCTTTCTATTTATTGCTGAGCAGTATTCCATGACACGGATGTACCCCAGTTGTTTAATCATTCACCATTGAAGGACATTTGGATTGTTTCCTGTTTGGAGCTATTATGAATAAAGCTGCTGTGAACATTCATGTATGGGCTTTTGTGTGAACGCGTTTCTGTTTATCTGGGACAAATGCCCAAGAGTGTGCCTCTATCACTTAATAAAGCAGGAGGTGACCAACCAGGAAGGTCTTTCAGGAGGCTTGCAGTCCCCATTCCAGAAGGAAGGGGGCTGGTTGGGCACTTGTGCTTTGTCCCACAACTAGTGTGTCTCATCTCTCACCTAAACACCGTAGCTGGGCCTCAGGCACTGAGAGCTGGAGACATGGAGCATGCCGTGGAGTGTACAAGATCCTATTGGCCTCTTATGCAGAGGTATAGGGACCTGTCCCTTTGTGTGGCCACCAAGAAGTGGCAAGAGGCCCAATAACAAACCCCTTTCCTCTCAGCCTGCCGAGGGCTGGGAAGGCGAAAGCATCTGGCTGCCCATCTGAGGAGGCCTCTCTCTGGAGGCCAGAACCCCTTCCCCTCAGCCTCAGAGTCATGCTGGGCCCCATCTCTTTCAGGGAGATCAAGGGCAAGATGGAGCTGCTGGGCCTCCAGGGCCCCCAGGACCCCCTGGGGCCCGGGGCCCTCCTGGCGACACTGGGAAAGATGGCCCCAGGGGAGCACCAGGCCCAGTGGTAAGAGAGAGCATGGAGCTGGACCACCCAGGACGTGGTTCTGTACTTACCAAAACTCCAAACCCTGATCCTAGAATCAATGCCAACCCTAGCCCTATCCCAAACACCAACCCAGACTCTTACTCCAGTCACACCTTAAATCTGACACTAACCTGGTCCTTAACCCCAATTTAGACCTTGACCCCAAACTCACTCCCAAATCCAGATCCACACCCCCAATTCAGATTGTTATCCAGACCCTAACTCTCACCCTTACAGACTCTGACCCAACTCTTATCCCCACACTCTAACCCCACATAGATTCATAGACCCTAACCTTGGTTATAGTCTCAGTCCCAGTCCACACCCTGAGACCCATATGAGGCTGCTGTCTCTGCAGATCTCTACCAACCTCTTCTCCCTCTCTCTCTCTCTCCCTCTCAGTCTCTCTCTCTTTCTTTTTCTCTCTCTATTTGTTCTTTACCTCTCTCTCTCTTTCTCCCCAGTACTAACTAAGCCTCGGTTGTCCTCCCATCGTCCTAACCCCAATACCGGAGGCCAAATCTCATTGTACTGCCTCTTTCCTCCACCCAGGGGCTCCAACCTGTACCTTCCCTCCAATGCAGAGCTGGCACCTCCACCACACTGCCGCCAGGGTCCCCTGTCAGGGCAGCTACTCAGTTGGCTCACCAATTCCATGTCATGTTGGGCATATAATTCCCTGAGCCTCAACTTTCTTGTCTGTGGGGTGGGGACAGTGATGCCCACTTTTCACAAGTTTGGTGAGGACAAGGTGTACTTGCAGCCCCAGCCCAGGGTCTGGCGGGAGATGGGGACTCAGTCAACTGTGAGCCCCTGCCTCCCCTCATTGCTCTCCTCTTATGCCTCCTTAGGGTGCCAAAGGAGAAGCTGGACAAGATGGCGAGATGGTCAGTATCCAGGGCATTTCAGAGGCCCAGGCTGGCAGGACCGTGGTTCCAGGCCCAGAAGCCCCTCTCCCACACACACCCACACCGGGGTTGGGTGTGCGGCTGTATGTGTGTGCACACCTGCACTCCTGCCCCCCACCACCTGTGGGGAGCAGATGGGCCAGGACTCCAGCCCCAGCAGAATTCTCACAGACCCAGACCCCTGGGAGGCAGCCTGCAGTCCACTTGTCACTGCTTGAGATCTAAAGCAGATTTCTGTCCAAGATACGAACAGGTGGCACAGCCGGGTTCCAGAGACAGCCCTGCCTGCCCTCTGGGACTTGGTGTCACCCTTTATAAAACAAGGATGCTAAGGAAGACAGCCCGGGAGCCCTGTCTGGGATCACGTTTAACATCCCTTCTTCTCTCATTCCAGGGCCCGAGTGGACCCCCAGGGCCCAAGGTAAGTTCCTCTCACTCCTATCTCAGGCCTGGGGGTGGGGGGCTCCCTCACCCCACCACCTTCCCCTCCCCTGCCCCCACTGAAGCCAAAGTGGCAGGGTTAGAAGACCAAGTTCTGTAACCTCAGGCAAGTGACTTCATCTCTCTGTGCCTCAGTTTACTCATCTGTCAAATGGGGTCATGATAAACTTTTCCTGCCTTTCCTTCACAGCAGGTTGTGAGGATCGAATAATAAAATCCATTAACTTGTCAGCTCTCTTTTCTTCCCTCCTTGAGCAGCACCTGCCAGGGAGGGAAGGCACGCTATGGTCCTCCATGAAGGAGCCAGAGCCCCTGGACTGAGCAGGAGGGAAAGGTGGGAGAGGAGCCCTGTTTAGTGAGTGCCTGCTGGGAGTCAAGGGCCTTCAATGCATTCCCTCTAATCTCACAACCACCCTCTGAGGCTGGGGGAGTCAGGGCCTCTCTTTCAGGAGCAGTGACTTGCCCAGGGTCACTCAGCTTGGGAGGGACCAGGTCAGGGTCAGAGTGGAGTCCAAGACCGTCAGCCCCAGCACCCACATGCATCTCTCTGAGGGGCTCGGGATCTCTGGGCTGAGCTGGATGGGGGTCATCAGGGCCACTTCTACCAGAGGAGCAGGTGCCTGGTGTCCAGGTGGCTCTGACATCTCTTGCATCCCCACTGTCTCCCCTGCAGGGTGAGCCCAGTGTTCCTGGAAAGAAGGTGGGGGTGGCTGTGGACGGCCTTCTTGGCAGGGATGTGGGAAGTGGCTGGAGAGAAGGGCAGGGGCTGGGCACGGTGGAACCCAACCTAAGTCCTGACTGTGGGTGGCGGCTCTGACCTCTGTCTCTGAAGCCAGGATCTCATTCATTCATTCATTCACTCATTCACTCACTCTTAGAGAAATACTTCAAGCACATACAATTGCTCAAACATATCAGATTTGTTCCCAGGTCAAACTGGTTCTCAAAGTGTGATCCCTAGATCAGCAGTATCAGTGTCACTGGGGGCGCATTAGACATGTGTGTTCGGGGCCCATCCCAGAGGCCCCGAGTCAGAGACACTGGGGGTGGGCGTGCTCTGTTCAGGCAGCCCCCTGAGTGGTGCTGACATGTGCTCAAGTTTGGGAACCACTGACCCAGATTAATCTTCCCCCATTGCTTCCCGTGGCCAGGACTCCTCCTCCTCTTCCTCCTACTGGGCTCAGCAAAGCTGCCCCCTCCTCCGGGGGACCGTCCCCAGCCACCTACTGAAACACATGCTCTCCCTGAGTCCCTCTCTATCCCACCATTCTCTTATATTCTCTTGTCTACTTCTCGGCATGGGCCTATGAATTTATCTGGATATTTCCTTGCCCTCGGTCTCCTCTGACTCATTGAGCAGGGACCCCATCTGCCTGGCCTGCAGAGGGTGCTCAGAGATGTTTGCTGACGGAGGGAATGAATTCCCTCTCCTTCACCCACCCATCCATTCCTTCTGCACACACCTGCTAAGGTGTGCTCTGGGCTAGTGGGGACAGGGGACAGAGGTGGATCTGACCCCACCCCTGCCCTGGAGGGACGAGGAGGGAAGAGGGGCACTGCCCCAACCCAGTATGACCAGAGCTGCTGCCAGGAGTGGACTGGTGTGCTGGGGAGTACAGAGGGGGGATGGCCAACTGACTGCCAGAGGACCCAGCCAGTGTGTGCATGTTGAGGGCTGCAGCCTCCACTGTTCTCTCCTCAGGGGGATGATGGGACACCAGGCCAGCCAGGGCTCCCAGGACCCTCAGGGCCCAAGGTAGGTACATGTCCCTCCCTCAGTGGTCCCCCTGCCTCCCACCTCCCCAGTTCCCACCTGCCTGGTGAAGCTCTACACGACCCTTTCACATCATGGCACATGGGTTGATGACCAGAACAGGCCAGGGGGAGGCAAGCAGTAAGGCCAGGGTCCCACTCACCAACGGGCCTGGCAAACCACCCAAGCCATTTGCCTCCCCTCACACCCTCAAGTCTTCTGGTTCCCATCTTAGGTGGCCCCACTCTACCCAGTCCCCAAGGCAGGAACTGGGGGTCTTCCTTGCTTCCCCAACCCCTTAAGACAACCACCAAATCCTGGCCAGCCTGCCTCCAAACTGGCTGAGCCCCTGAGCTGCTCCAACCATGCGCCAAGACCAAACCAGAAGGGGCCTTGGTCCTGAGTCCTCTGGGCTGCACCGAGCCCATGCTCCCCAACCCCTGGGTGGGCTCAGGCACGTTCTCAGGAACTACTCCGGAAGCCCACAGACCCAGGCGGCCCCCAGCCTGCCCCCAGCACTCTCTCACAGCACACGCCTCTGTTGCAGGGCAAGCCAGGGAGCGCGGGGCCTCAGGGAGAGAATGGCGTGGACAGAGCCCCTGGGGCCCAAGGTGACATCACGGTCCACTGCTCTGGTTCCCAAAGGCCCATCACGGGGGCGATGGGTTTCACCTCCAATTTGCCCTTTTAAGTTGGGAGTCCGGGAGGTCCCAGGCCCAGGGGTCTTGTTTGATTGGCAATCAGAAGCCCACCTGGGGGCAGGTGGCAGTGGGTCTGGGTGAGTGATGAGGCCTCCACTGTGTAGCCTTGGGCTTCTGGGCCTCAGTGGCCCATCTCTACACAACGAGGGGTCAGAGGAAGGTCTCATAGGCCCTCCCTCAGGGAGCCCCGTTCCTGGGATGCCAGTCACGTCCACTTGGCCCTGTGTCCTTTGGGGAAGAGGGGACTAGAGGGGGCAGGGGAACTTTTGGCTTCAGCCCTGCACACCTGGCTGCAACCATGCGTCTCCACAGGGGGAGCCCGGCCAGCCAGGCGCCGATGGAGCCACAGGGCCGCGGGTAAGCAGTCTTCCCCCAGCCACACCAGTGGGATCCAGGGGCCTGATTCCTTCCGAAGCCCCTGTCCACCAGAGACCTCAGAAGAGATGGCAGGAACTGGGAGTCTTTTTTTTTTTTTTTTTTTTTTTTTTTGCGGTACGCGGGCCTCTCACTGTTGTGGCCTCTCCCGTTGAGGAGCACAGGCTCCGGACGCGCAGGCTCAGCGGCCATGGCTCACGGGCCCAGCCGCTCCGCGGCATGTGGGATCTTCCCGGACCGGGGCACGAACCCGTGTCCCCTGCATCGGCAGGCGGACTCTCAACCACTGCGCCACCAGGGAAGCCCTGGGAGTCTTTTTTAATAATAATAATTCATTAGTGATTTTTTTTTTTTTTTGCTTTTAGTCTCATAATACATGCTTTTGGCAAAATGTTCAACTATGGATGTGAAAATAAGAGTCCCGTCCTCTCCCCTCTTCTCCTCCTCCCCAGGAAAGTGTCTGCCCTCCCAGACTCTTTTCTTGGCATATTCAAGCACAGACCTAGATTTGCGACATACGGCATTACCCTCCCCCTGTGGGGCCTTGCCTTTCCCCCAGCCCCACATCACCATTCACCCCTGTCTCTGGAGCACAGCCACCGCAGCTGGTCCCAGATCTTTTGTGATGAGCCCCTATCAACACACTTTTAGAACTACATCCCAGACCCTGTTATTGGCCCTGTGATTTCGAGCAATCACATCCCCCTTATGCTCCCAGAGGCTGCCTTCCTCCTCCAAAACACAGGTCTAAGCCCGCAGCCTGATCGTGCAGGTGGCCAGGGAATTGGATTAAGCATTGAGCGTGGGAATTCAGTGTACACCTTACAGTTCCATGAAGGTCATAACCGTGGAGGCAGCTGGCAAATGATGCCCTGGCCTGGGTCTCTCCATCCTGCGCAGATGGCCTCAGGCCTGACCAAAGTGCTCACAGACCCCGCTGCTCTCCTAGCAGAGAAGAGTCCAGTGGGGAGGTGAGGTTCTGAAGGAAAGGTGAGGTTCCAGCAGCAGTGCACATGCCTGTGTGGACGCGTGCCTGTGTGGACACATGCATGTGCAGACACATACATGTGGACATGTGTGTAGGGGGGTGGTGTGCTCAGAACCAGGAGCGAATGGGAGTGTCAGTGCCTGGTGTGTGCAGTCTCCACCTGAGGTTAAGAAACTGAGGTAAAAGGGCAGCATCCAGCCAGCACGTCTTTAGTTGGCCCGCGCAGTGTTTTGGAGGGTTCGGGTGTTTTTGTTTGTTTGCCAACATTTAAAAATCTGAAGCACTTCACATCAAAATAAGACTCTCCATTTTCTCTCAAGAACGCAGGGATGGGCCTCAGTGGGCTTCAGTTCCCACGTGAAGGCAAATCACAGCCACCCCCAGGCTAGGCGGAGGTGTGTTCCTCAGTTGGCCCCAGGCATCCCCCTTCCCTTGTGTTACCCCCTGCCTGGCCCCTGGAGTGCTCAGTCAGGGTGCCAGTGCCTGAGAGAATGCAAGAAGACACCATGCTGGGGCCGCCCAGGGTACAGCTGAGAGCTGACCCACAGCTCACTGGCCTGTGTGCAGCCCTGGTTACTAGGTTCTCTGGGTGGGTGAGACAGAAATGACTACCATGCTTTTCCCTGAAATTCTTCCTCTTCTTTCTGCCTCAGGGTCCCCCAGGCCTCAAGGGCGAGCAAGGAGACACGGTGGTAATTGACTACGATGGCAGGATCTTGGATGCCCTTATGGTAGTGTTCCTGGTAGACCCTGATACACCCTTGCTGTTCTTTTCCTGAGGGAATATCCATTTACTATGTGTATAAGTCCTGCACCTCTTTACACAAGGGACCAGTGACAGCTTAACACAAAGCCTCCACATTCACCGGGTGCCTGATATGGAAGTCAGCACTGTGTGGAGACCCACACGATGCTGAGAGAGCTGCTGTAAATGGGGCCCATGTGGCCCTGAGCTCCTCAGAGGCCAAGGCAAAAAGGGAAGCTCACCCTTCAGAAGCAGGAGGCAGGGCCTCCCGGGGCCTTCCTACGGAACATAGGCTGGAGGGGGCTGGGTCTTCTAATGACCTCTGGGGGAGAAGAGTGTGGCAAGGCCTGCACCGGGAGGCTCAGGAGATGTGTGGCCTCTGAGCCCTGCCCCAGTGCTGGGCAAACTTGGGACGCATCATCAGTGGAGTGAGGGGTTGGGTGCCAGCTGTTCACAGGTACCAGGGAGGGGAGCTGGGCTGGCGAGAGGTGGTCCTCAGAGACAAGCCTGGGTGTCAGCACCTAATCCCACCTGAGCTTCAATTTCAGTTATCTCCTACAGGCCTCAGGCGAGCACAAGCTGATGGTAACGGTGCCCACCCCAGGCCTGCATGGCGTGGTGTGGTGTGACGTGGCCCAAGGGCGTGCATGTGCATGGTTGTCCAAGGGCCGCATGGAGAAGCCCTATGAGCTCAGAGAGGCGGGGAGTGGATTTTGGATGCCAGATGGGGACAATGACTGGATTCGATGGGCAGTGGGCAGACATAGAGGGGTGAAGGGAATGGTGTGGAAGGTGGGGATAGCTAGAGGCAAGGAAGCCACCGGGGAGGCATGTGCTGGGCCTGAACCTGGAGAAGGGTGGGTGGAATGGAGGAAGGTTGTAAGACCAGGGGTATCTCAATGGAGGAGCCAACAAGAAGGGGAAGGTTTCAAGATATTGGAAGCAACCTTAGTGTCCATCAACAGGTGAACGGATAAAGAAGATGTGTGTGTATATATATACACACACATACAATGGAATTCTACTCAGATATTTTAAAAAAATGAAATTTTGCCATTTGCAGCAACATGGATGGACTTGGAGGGTATTATGCTAAGTGAAATAAGTCAGACGGAGAAAGACAAATACTATATGATATCACTTATATGTGGAATCTAAAAAATACAACAAACTAGTGAATATAACAAAAAATAAGACACACATATAGAGAACAAGCTAGTGGTTACCAGTGGGGAGAAGGAAGTGGGGAGGGGTAATATAGGGGTAAGGGATTAAGAGGTACAAACTATTATGTTTAAAATAAGCTACAAGGATGTATTGTACAACACAGGGAACATAACCAATATTTTATAATAACTATAACTAGAGTATAACCTTTAAAAATTTGAATCACTATTTTGTACACCTGTAACATATAATATTGTACATTAACTATACCTCAGTTGTTAAAAAGTGGGGGCAGGTTCGTGAGAGGACGTGGAGGGAAGAGACCTGGAACTTTCTGGGCTGGGGCCTGGGCAGCTGCAGCCTTTGTGAAGGGGCATGAGTGTGGAGGGTGATGGTGGGCAGCGGGCCTGTGGGAGTCCTGGGTGGGGACAGGAATTTGGGAGTGAAGACACCATCTCCTCCCAGTGAAACCTAGGGATGCCCAGGACCAGCAGACGGCACCAGAGTTCACAGGAGAGGCAGAGAGCACGGTGCTAGGCCACTGGTGGGAATGTGATCTTTGGCTGGCCTTGAATGCCAGCAAGGTAGAGGCAATGGGGAGCCATCGCAGGATCTTGAGCAGGAGTGTGTTGAGACAAAACCTATACTGAGGGCAGAGGGGTTCTGGGCCCTTCGTGGCAAGTAGACACTGTGACGTCTTACCCGATACCTGGTGCAGTCTGCCTGGCCTCCCCCAAGACACAAGGCCTGACCTGACTAGGTGGGAAGGGAGCTATAAGGGTCACTGCTGCCTCCAGATGTAGGGGTGGGTGGGGAGTGATGGGGAGGCCCCACCTGAATACTGATCCCTTAACTTTCACACACAGGGTCCTCCTGGGCCACAGGGGCCCCCCGGGCCACCAGGGATCCCCGGAGCCAAGGTCAGTGCAGATGTAGCTATGTGGTCCCCCCGGGCCCCTGTCTCCAGGGCCCACCTCCTCTCTCCCCTCTGCCTCTGCTTCTCTCCCAGCACCCTGGCCTGGCTTCTGGGGCTCAGAGAAAGTGGCCCTGCTCCTTCCTAACCAAGCGGGGTGCCTTCTTCCTGGCCCTGGGTTCTCCCTGGGATCATTCACACGTGTAATCCATAAATGGGCCCCTCATGAAGTCACAAAGTCCTGTAGATTACATCGGCATTCCTGTGGCCTGTGTGCATCGTCTACACCTGCCCCCTTGGCTCAGGAGAAGGAGCCCAAGACTTTGAAATCAGGCAGGGTCTGGTCTCTGCCATCATCCCCGGGCTGTGTGGCCTGGAGCCTCAGCTTCCAAATCTGTAACCCACCAACCTACTATAGCCACGGGCTGCACCTGCCCATAGGGGCTGAGGAAATGGAGGAGAGGGTGGTCGGTGCCTGGCACTGTGCTGGACACCCAGTGTGCATCTTCTTGAAGCTCCAACTGCAGGGACCTAACCCAGGGCTGGTGTGCTGGTCAGGGGAAGCAGCCTGGCTACAGATTCCTGCCACGGGCTGTGGGACACCGTAACCCCCCTTGCTGTCTATTCCCTTCCAGGGCGAACTCGGATTGCCTGGTGCTCCAGGAATCGACGGAGAGAAGGTCTCTGGGCCTTTCATTTCCTTGGTGATGCTGGTGCCTGGTGTCAGACTGTGTGTGTGTGTGTGTGTGTGTGTGTGTGTGTGTGCGCGCGCGCGCGCGCGCAGAATTGGAGAGAGGCAACAGAACAGAGTGGGCTCTGGAGCCTGTGTGCAAATCCTGGTTCTGCCCATAGACCTCAGGCAAGCTACTCACTTTCTGGCAGACTTAGTTCCTCACCCACAGGTGAAGATGGTGTAACAGGGCTGCCATGCGGGTTAAATAACTGTGTTTGGAACACACTTGAGAGCAGCGCCCGCATGTAATAGCAAAGAGTCTTCAAATGTTAGCTAAAAGTATCACTGTCGTTATTAATATTATTCCAAGTGTACATGTGTGTGTGATCCTACATAGACTCGACAGTGTCCATGAGAACCACTTAACATTCGTGGGTGTGCTTTAGCACTGGGTCCCTCGTGTGTGGCACACAGTGGACATTACAAAATTGGTTGAATGAGGGAATACAGTGGCTGGAAGGGTGACTGAGGGATGGTTGGTTGTATGTGGGGCTCCCACCATTGGCTCCTGAGACGTGAGCACAAGGTTGGCCCCAAACCCCATATGCGCCCCTTGGTAGCTGCCCAGTCTCAGTCCCACTTGCTCCACCCCCTCTGCCCCCTGCCACACCCTGCACCCCTGCTTGCAGTGAGGCAGGCCAGGGGCTGCCCCTTCCCTGTCTCCGACCAGGCCCATCTGCTCATTCATCACCTGGTCTGGAGGGGAGGACCCACAAGGAGGAGGTGGGGGTCTGGCTTGGCCTGGACTAAGCTCTGGGGACCTGCCAGCGTGGGGCGGAGGGAAAGTGCCTACTGTACCTTGTTCTGCGATTTTCAGGGTCCCAAAGGACAGAAAGGAGACCCCGGAGAAGCCGGGCCGATAGGACCCAAAGGGGAAGCAGGAGAGATGGGCCTGTCAGGCCTCCCGGTACGTGGCTGGGTGGGCCTCACCCTACTTGCCCCATGCGGGGGGTCCCAAGGTGAATGCGTGCCCCCCACGGTGGCTGCCAGGGGCTGGGGTCCTATGGTCCTAGTCTCAGCCCAGCCCTGGCCCAGCGGGCCTTTGAAGGGAAGCTCTGGTCTGCCCTGACTCTGAGCCCCCACTTCCTCCTCTGTAGAAGGACCTACCACTTACCTCCCAAGGCCTCCTTAAGGTGAAATAAGGAGGCCCTGCCTAGTGTCCGGTGGTTAGACTGGGAGCTCTGACAGCCCATGTTTGCATCCTGCTCCATCTCTTACTGACTCTGGAACCCTGCACAAGTGACCTAACCTCCCTGGGCCTCAGTTTCCTCAGCTCTAAAATGGGGGTGAATAAAAAGAAATGAAATTAAGTTATTTGTAGTGAGGTGGATGGACCTAGAGTCTGTCATACAGAGTGAAGTAAGTCAGAAAGAGAAAAACAGATACCATATACTAACACATATATATGGAATCTAAAAAAAAAATGGTTCTGAAGAACCTAGGGGCAGGACAGAAATAAAGACACAGACATAGAGAATGGACTTGAGGACATGGGGAGGGGAAGGGTAAGCTGGGACGAAGTGAGAGAGTGGCAGGGACATATATACACTACCAAACGTAAAATAGATAGCTAGTGGGAAGCAGCCGCATAGCACAGGGAGGTCAGCTCGGTGCTTTGTGACCACCTAGAGGGGTGGGATAGGGAGGGTGGGAGGGAGGAGATATGGAGATATATGTATACGTATAGCTGATTCACTTTGTTATAAAGCAGAAATTAAAACACCATTGTAAAGCAATTATACTCCAATAAAGATGTTTTTAAAAATTAATTAATTAAATTTAATTAAAATGGAGTGATAATCTCCCACTCCTACAAGGGAACACATGAACAGGGCTGAGAATGATTGGCTAACATGTGATAAGTACCCTCTGTCACCGTCATTTTTATCACTGCTCTTGTCGTGCATGGCTAGATGTGAAGAGCTGCCGCCACTACATATCCATTGTCCATCCATGAGGCTTACTCAGCTAGAGAGCTGGTGCCAGGATTTGAACTCCGGGTCTTTACTTCCAGAGCCCCTGGCTGTCCCTGCCCCACAGGAAACAAACCCATTGATTTAAGGAAAACTATTTTAAGCTGCAAAGGCCAACTTATTGCTGCTGCCCGGAAGCCTTATGGGGGAAGGACGGGGAGGTGCTGAGCCCCACGGATGGTGATTTTGGTGATGGACAGAAAAGGCTCAAGGCCATCCTATCCTGCAGGGTGCCGACGGCCCCAAGGGGGAGAAGGGAGATCCGGCATCTGACGACCTACAGGAGAGTCTGGTAAGGGGGCTGCTGAGGATCTCTGCTGAGGGCTGGCTGGAGCCCTGAGCCTTGGGACACAAGGGCCACCTGGCCTGACCAAGCCCAGGACAGTGAGGGAAGGGGAGGGGGAGCCTGAGGCCTGTCTTTGAACCCAAAGGCCAGCACTGGCCCTCCCACCAGGCAGTGCCCTCCTGGGGGCAGCAGGGAGCTCGGCGCCCACACCCAGGCAGTGCTCCTCCAATGTCCGATGAACTCAAGTGTGGGTGAGTGAGGGATGACGGGGCGATGGGTGACTAATCCACCTCTGACCCTTCCTAGGCCCAGATCATAGTGGAACCAGGGCCCCCAGGCCCCCCTGGTCCCCCAGGCCCCATGGTAAGAATGTTTGGCTTGAAGCAGCTGGGATAAGAAGAGGGTGGTGGGCTCAGGCCCAGGGGAGGAGAGGATACCCCAGGGGGGAGGGGGCACATCAGACAAGGAGGGCAGAGCCCAAGTCTGGGCTTGGGAGGCCACAGAGGTCAGGGCCACAGGGGCCAGTGAGTGGCCTGCAAGCCTATGTGGCCACTGCAACAGGGCCTGACCTGGAGGTCTGGACCCAGCCTGATGACCTTTCTGACCTGCCTTCCCCTCCTCCTCCAGGGCCTTCAGGGAATCCAGGGTCCCAAGGTGAGTCCTAAAGCATGGGTAGGAACCCCTCCCACTTGCTGCAGGCTCACAGCCTGGACAGTTCCAAAACGTCTTGCTAGTAGGCAAAGCAAGAGCCCCATGCTCGGCCCTGGACCAGCCCTGCATCTTCCCAGGGCCTGGCCATTCCCAATCCCCTGTAGAATAGTCCCACTGATGCCCCCCACCCAACACTTGGCCTCTCCATTCCTTGCCTCCTCCCCTAGTGCATATCTGTCTCTCAACTGCCCACACCTGGATATGAGGTCTTGGGTTTGGTGTATATTACATAAAGTCGTGTCCTCTGCTCTTAAATTAAAGCCATGAGTGTGGCCTGTCCGTGTGCCCTGTCCCGGAGAGGCCAGCTGGCCTCCCTGCATCTCCCTAGTTTACCCTGGGGAAGAGCACATCTCTGCTTCCCGAGCTCAGAGGCTGAATGGGACCTCAGAATCATGGAATCCCAGAGCTGAGTAGGGCCGGGCATGTGGCCTGACCAGATGTGCTGCTTCTGGTTCTGTTTTGTCCCGAGGCCTCCCCAGATCATGTTTAGAAGAATCAGCTGCTGTCAGGGATGCGGTCCAAGACTGGGACTCAGAAACGCAGTTACCACTCAGCCCTGCCAATTCCTGGCTGTACAACTGGGCCTGTCCCTGCCCCTCTCTGTCCCTCTGTTTCCTCATCTGTGAAATAGGTGTGACCATAACCACCTTCCATGATTACTGAAAAAGCCCACAGGTGAGAAAAGGTAAAACGTGCACACCCACATTCAGATTATTTGCACAAGAAGGGAGCCAGGGCCAGGCCTGTCAGAGCTCGGAGTCTGTCCCTCTGCCCTGTACACCTCGGTTCCCGCTCAGGCCCCAAGCTTCCCTGTCCTGCCATCTGTCTGGCCCCCTTAACTGATGTCTCCCCTTTGCTTCCAGGGCTTGGACGGAGCAAAGGGAGAGAAGGGCATGTCGGGTGAGAGAGGACCCAGTGGCCTGCCTGTGAGTGTCATGAGCCTTGTTTGTCCTCAGAGGTGCTAATTTCTATAACTGTCATGCCTCTTGACCCATTCCTTTTCCACCCAGGGGCCAGCTGGCCCACCAGGCCTTATTGGGCTGCCAGGAACCAAAGGAGAGAAGGTAACAACCTTCCTTTAATGCCCCCCAAGTTCAGGTTCTGTGGCCAATTCACAGGGCTGAACTTCCCAGCAGCTGTGTTCCCAGAACCTCCTTCTCAGCCCCCTCACATCTCCTCTTTGTCTCTTCTCAGGGCAGACCCGGGGAGCCAGGACTAGATGTAAGTATCTCACCGTTCACTGTGACCGGGTCCCTCCCATGTGTCAGTTTTGCCCTCATGCTGCCCATCCAGTAACTTGGTTGGTTAGCTTGGATGTATCCCCCTTCCCCATGGCTGGGACTACAACGGACTCGTTCCGCCCATGTCCCCATTGCTAAGTCCAACACACAGCCCAGAGTAGGTGCTTTGTTGATGGATGGATGGATGGATGGGTGGATGAAGGATGGATGGATGGTAGGTAAATGAGTGATGGATATAAATAAATGATGGATGATGGATGTAAATAAATGATGGATGATGGATGTAAATAAATGATGGATGATGGATGTAAATGAATGATGGATCATGGATCATGGATGTATGAATGATAAGTGAATAGATGATGGATGGAGGATGGTGGAGGATGGATGGAGGATAGAGAATGGATGGATGATCCATTGGAGTAGGGAGGTGGGAAGAGCTGTGAGGAGCCTGTTGCAATATCCTGGTGAAAGATGACGAGGCTTCAGCTAGTACAGTACCGTGGGAAGGAGAGAAGGAGAAGTATTAACCCGGTGTTGATTGGATCAAGAGACAGAAAGCACAATTTAAACTGGTTTAAGCTGACTCATACCTGAAAAATCCAGATGTATGACACATAGATCCAGGGCTCAAGTGTGTCAACACGACCCAACCTGTCACCCTCTCTTGTCTCTGCTTCCTCTGTGTAGTCATCATTCCAGTTTCCACATGGTGATGAGATGGAGCCAAGAGCTCCAGACCTGCATCCCCCTAGGTCCAAATCCTGGGGAAAGGCATTTGCCTCACTCTCTACTCTTTGAGAAAAAGTCTTATCAACTCTCCTTGGCCCCAGCTAGGTTAATGCTGAAATGGCACTTGCCGTAAGAATGCAGTGCCCTGACTGGCCAGCCTGCTCACATGCTCCATCCTGGAGCTGGTGGTGGAGTTGCTGAACTGTGAAAAGGGAGGGTGGTTCCCAGGAAAATCAGGGAGCTATTGCAAGGGAAATGGTGACCAGATGCAGGCAGGGCTGCAAGGGCTCTGGCGTCCACCCTAGACTTTAAGGAGAAAATGTCACCATGGAAAGCACCTGCAGACAAGGAAGAGGAAGAACTCTAGACTGACTTTCTGACTGGGAGGGCCACGTTACATCGATGAGGAGGGTCAGGAGAAGACACTGATGAATCCAGCTCAGGCTGTGGACCCAGGGAGGTAGTGGGGGTGGAGCAAAAGGGACTCCATGCCACCAGCTACTCACTGTGGCCACAGCTGCTCTCTGGGAGGCCTGGAGCTCAGAGTGGCATCTCAAAGCCACACCTACCTGCTCTACCTGGCAAACTCCTGGCACCCACTCCACCAGGCCCTGCTGAAATGGGGAGTCTCCTCGGAAGCCTTACCTGACCTCACACCTGGACAGAAGAGCCCCTCTCCCTGGGACCCCATGGTATCCGGTTCAGACCTCTGTCACTGACCACTGATCATCATCTTCTGTACCCCACTGCCTGCCGTGTTAGACTGTGTACCTTTGTACCTGCAGGGTTTTAATTTATGGAGGTGACTTAGTGATGACACAGAGAGACCTAATGCCTTTGACAGAAGAACTTATAACTTACATTTCCCAGGGAAATGGCATGTCCCACATGGGGCCACATGGAGACGCAGCAGTTTTGGTTGGCAGGCAGTAAGGAGTGAGGAAAAAGCCTAGGCCAGGGCTTTTATTGGTGTTTCTATGGGAAAAGCAAGGCAGAGCAGAGTAAACAGTTTAGGACTGGCTAGTTTAAATAATCCTGGCAGGCTTTGGGCTATAGGGGTGGTCTCTTGTTGCCTGCTACCTGGTCCTGGCATGATTTGGGCCAGGGGAAATATTGACTTGGGGTGTGAGTTAGATAGAGTGGGTAGTTGGGGGATTGGTTGGTTTGCATCTGAAAGGCATGCTCCCAGCCTAGCCCTTTGCTATATGTAAGAGTTGGCTACCCCTGGGAGAGGCAGCCTCTCCCTAGCCAGCAAGATTTTGAGGATATCAATGTATCATATTTCTAAAAACAACATAATAAATATAAGAGGGAACATATCAAATCTGATTTTCTGCCCTCAGCATTCAGCCCAAAGCCCAGTTCCTAGTGGATGCTTAGAAATGTTGGTTGGGTAGATGAACAGATGGACAAATGGATGGATGGGTGGGTGGGCGTATAAGAATTTGAGCCAAAGGCAGAGAACAGAGGGTACCATTACTTGGTCTGCTGAAGATGGTGATATAAACTTACATGGGTTTCCTGTGTCTCTGTCCCCAGCCAAGCCTGGGCCAATGCATGCTGCATCTGACTTGACATAAGAGAAAGCCCCTTGCTAGCGGTTCTGCCTGAGGGCTTCCATCCAGAAACAGCAACAGTGTTCTACTTTGGAGGAAGCAGTGCTGGTGTCCTGAATGCATGTTTTCTCTAAGTCATCCTGGTACCCAGCATCTGTGTCACCTAGGAGCTGGGGCTGGTCCAGCTTGTACCACGAATATGCGTGTAGGGAAGGGGCAAAGGTGGGTCGGAGAGGAGCAGAGATGAACGGATAAGCAGAACAGACCTCAAATTTCATCATCAGGTTTAACCTTTCATCCTTTTGTCAGGGTTTCCCTGGACCTCGAGGAGAGAAAGGCGACCGGAGCGAGCGTGGAGAGAAGGTGAGGGAGGTGGAGAGAAAGTGAGGGGCAGCTGGAGAGAAGGTGGGGGCAGGAGGAAGAGAAGGAGGGAGCAGGCAGAAAAGAAAGGAGGCGGGAGACAGGACCCAAGCAGAGAGAAGGCGGGGCGGGCGGGAGGAGGTAGGGCCGAGAGGCTGGGATGCGGGCAGCAGGGCAGGGGTGGCTGCCGGCCCCAGGCCCATCTCTCTGAGAGGCATTGGGGGCGCCCTGGGCCTGGCAGCCACCGCCACACCCCATCTCCCTTCTTGCACAGGGGGAGCGCGGTGTCCCCGGTCGGAAAGGAATGAAAGGCCAGAAGGGCGAGCCGGGACCCCCAGGCCTGGACCAGCCGTGTCCAGTGGTACGTGTTGGCGAGACGTGGGAGCCCCAACCCAGGTCTTTGCCGACTCCTGCCAGGCTGGGGCCATGTCTTCCCTGTACTCAGAACTCAGCTGCAAGTCCCAGGGGCCCCATGGGTCCCGCCCTGGGGGCCCCACACTGCGGGGCCACCCCTGCTGTCTCTGCTGTCATGGAGGCTCCTCTTGCTCTGGTTCTGACCCCTCCATGGGCGAGGCTGAGGACCCACCCTGTCTATAGAGAGGGAGGCCTGGTCAGGGACAGAGCTTCCTTGGACCTAAAAGGGGATGGGACCACCCTGACCTCTCTGAGGGTTTCTCCCATCCCAGAGGAGGCTTTTGCTGGTCTGGGTAGCCGCACACTCATCCCCTGCATCCCCTCCACATGCCCCAAAGCCCCTTCCCTTCACAGCCTTTCTCCTCTCCTGCTTCTTTACAACAGCCTCTCACGGCCCACCAGACTCAGTACCTGAAATACCCAAAGTTTGGTTCTCTTTTTCTAGAAGGCAGGGAGGGTTTACAGGTCAAACTCTTCCAGTGGAGCTCAGAAAAGACAGGAGAAACAAAACAGCTGAGTTTTCATACTAAAACTCACCAGATACTCACATCTGGCCTTCCCCGCCGGAGACATGGAGCCATGTTGTGTACCCCTTCCAAAGGGGGGTCAGGAGCAGGGACCCCCGAAACCCAGTCCTCTGACCTCAAGTGGGTCATTTGGCCCTCTGTTCCTCAGTCTCCTCATCCATGCAATGGGGGTGCTAATCCCTAGCTCGAGATGGCTTTGAGGAGGCAATGGGAAAAAACAGAAAGAGCAGAGCAGGAGGCAAGCACACACTGAAAGGGCCAGCGACAGCAGGGGACCAGGGTGGCCCAGCCCCGCAGCCCCGGGGCCCTGGGCCAAGACTTCCCTCCAAGTCATTAAGCCTTTGTCTTTGAAACAGGAGGATCTTAAATGCGGAGGCAGGCGAGGGGCGCCAGGCTCCAGGGGCCTGGCGGGGGGCAGCAGACCCTGCCCTGCGGTACGCGGCCTGGCCTGCTGTGTGCTGTGTGCCAGTGTTGTGCTGGGCATTCTGAGCTGCCTGTGCCCGCTGCTCTGCCCTGCCTTCCTCCATTCTGCCTGCCTTTCCATTCATCCCCCTCCTCCCCACTTCCCTTTGAGTCCCAGCCTCTGCCCGTGGTGGATGCATGGCAGCGCCGGGGGCGTGCTCCCACGGGTCTGAGGTCTGCCTGTGTGCTTTGGAACGGAGTGAAGTGTTGTCCACTATGGCGTCCACCAGGGACGCTAGGCTGACTGACGGGTCAGCTTTTGTCCGTCTCCGGCTCCCCACCTCTGGACCACCTGAGGAAACCTGCCCCCCTGCTTGTGTCTGGTGCCTCCAGACAATCCCCACCCCAACCCCACCCACACACCTCCCCACCCGGGCCCAGTGTCCACCCTGACCTCAACCTCCCCTGTCTGCCACTCAGATCCAGACACAGGGAACCAGGACAGGCCAAAAGGGAATCCCTTTTCCTAGACTGTCCTTCAAATACTCTTGGACACATGCCTGAGAGCTCTCAGGCCCCCAGTGTGAGCTGTTAGAGCCACTGTCACAGCTGCCAGACAGAAAGCCATGCAGCCCCTCGCAAGGACCAGGGCCAGGCCCTACTCCTGGCCTGTGGATGTCTGGCATGATGCCCTGTACTCCATGGGGTCCTGGTTCTGCCCACAGCACGCATGTCCCAGCAAAGCCCATGGGGGCACACTTGGAATAAGCACAGAGAGGGGCTGTCATGTCCCATGACCTGACTACCCAGGTGGACAGGGCAGGCATTCGGGCCCTGCCTCAGTGGGGTCCGGTGGCCTCAGGTGGCAGCTCCCTGGGCTGCTGCTCCCTGCACCTGGGGCAGGAGTGTGTAGGGCACAGAGAGCTGACCAGCCCCCCCATCCTTGTCACTGAAACCTTCTTCCTTTCCAGGGCCCTGATGGGCTGCCCGTGCCTGGCTGCTGGCATAAGGTACCTTGCAGGGGAGAGTCTCCAGGGCAGGCTGGGAGGAGTGGGGGGCCCAGGGGGCCTCAGGGATGGGTGCCTTCTGCTCCCACACAGTGACTGAACAGCCAGGTCTCCCCGAGATGACCCTAGATTTGACTCTCCCATCACGTGGCCCCAGGCCCAGGGCTGTGATCCTAGGTGGTTGTGCACAGACCACCCTCTTGGTCATAAAGGACTCACTCAACGCCTGGCCCGGCCAGTGCAAAACCATCAGCACCCCCTGGGACTTTGTCCATACCGCCCCCCTGAGAGGGGGTGGAATCCAGGAGATTGGGATGAGAGGGTTGGGGGCGCAGCTGTTCCTGAGGAAATGAGCAGGACGGGGATGCCCAGACCAGGGGCAGGGCCTCTGGGGCTTCCCAGTCCCCTCCTCACCTTCAGTCTTTCCCTCCTTTTCCAGTGATCCCAAGCACACATCTCACAACCTGTACAGATCCGTGTGGACATTTTCAATTTTTGTAAAAACAAAACAGTAATATATTGATCTTTTTTCATGGGATGCACCACCATACGTGTGGCCTTTTGACATTTGAGAGTGTGTCCAGCCCAGCCCCAGAATGATCAGTATGTGAAGCTGCCAGGAAAGTGGACAGGCCCACTGGGGGCAATGTGTACTTGAGGGGCACCCTCAGGACTTAGCTTTCCCGGGAAGGAGATGAAGGTGAAAGCACCTGGCTCAGGAGAGGCTGCAAAGATGCCAGGTTGGGCCTTCAGTCACCTGATTAGCAGAGACTCTGGCTGTCCTGCTGCCCTGCAACAGCCTGCCCTCTGAAGCTCTGGAGCCCAGGATCCACGCCATCCAAAAAGGCTCAGGGCATGAATGGCAAATGCAGCTGCTCCTGGCCGCTCTGGCCTCTACACTCAGCCACAGCCAGCTGACAGGACTCCCACCCACCACTTGTAGCCGGACACGGGGAGCTGTGGGAAGCACCCTAAGGGGTTGAGCTCCCGCCAAGTTCCGTAGGCCTCAGGAACCAGCCTGCCTTCCGTGAGAACAAGTGTCCTCCGGCCAGGAGTGGAAGCCAAGGGCTGTGATAACTACCACATGGACCCAGCAGCAGGGAGCCCTATGATCCCCAAATGTGGAGGTCCCAGGCTGGAATGTCTGTTGTTCCTGTCTCTCTACCACCCACAGCAGGGACCTGATGGGACTTTGCCAGCCTGAGGAGATGGACCTCAAGCTCAGAGTTTGGGTCTCACCGACCCCAAGGCTTCCACCCAGGGGAACTCTGGTCAGCCTGCCAAAAATGAGTCCTCCGAGTGAGCTATGCAAATGAAGAGCCTCAGGGCTGCTTCCAGGCCTGCCTAAGTAGGGCACCTATGCCCTGAGCCAATGATGCTCTGAGAAGAGGCTTCCCCACCTCTGACAAGGGTTCCCGGCCACCAGCTCCAGCCCAACCACTTGCCTCCCCTCTCTGTGTAGATGGAAATTGTTGTGTGAAATAAACAATAAATGTGTGTCTTGGGTATGCCTGTCCTTGCAGACTGCCCCTAGCACCATACCTAGGTGAGGTTTCAGCCTGGCTTTTGCTGTGTGGGGAGGGATAAGGGAACTCTCCCTGGGCCAGAGCCACTCCAGAAACCAGAGGAAGTAGTTCAGGCTCACAGCAAAGATGGGGTTTGGAGTTAGGAAGACACAGACTCAAGGCCTAGCCCTGCTACATGCCAGGTGAGCCTTCTGTGCAGTCACCCATGTCAATGAGCCCCTGTGTTTCCTCTGATCTCATGACCTGTGACTGCTACCTAACAAATCACCCTAAAATTTGTTGCCTTAAAACAATGATCCTTGGAACCTAGAAAAATGGTACAGATGAACCAGTTTGCAGGGCAGAAATAGAGACACAGCTGTAGAGAACAAACGTATGGACACCAAGGGGGGAAAGTGGGGAGGGGGGGATGAATTGGGAGACTGGGATTGACATGTATACACTAATAAGTATTAAATGGATAACTAATAAGAACGTGCTGTATAAAAATTTTTTTTTAATTTTAAAAACAAAAAACAAACAAACAAACAATGATCCTTGGGAATTCCCTGGCAGTCCAGTCGTTAGGACTCGGCACTTTCACTGCCGGAGCCCAGGTTCAATCCCTGGTCGGGGAATTAAGATCCCATAAGCCACGCGGCATGGCCAAGCAAACAAAACAACGATCCTTTCTGTTTCTCTCTTACAGCTCTGGGGGTAATGGGCTCAGTTGGGCGGTTGTCACTCAAGCTTTCCCACACCTGGCGGTTGATGTTGGCTGTCCTCTGGGACCTCAGATGGCCAGAACACCTCTCTGTGTGGTCTGGGCTTCCTCACAGGGAAGCTACTGGATTCACAGGGTGAATGTCACAGGTGGACGAGGTGGAAGCTGTGTCACTTTTTATAGCCAAGCCTCAGAAGTCATGTGTTACTTCCTGCCAGAATCAGAGGTTCACCCTAATTCAAGGGAAAATTTTCGACATCATATTTTAAGGAGAAAATGGAATAGGAGATGGACAGCCATCTTAGAAAATTCAACCTGCCACGACATGGTGTGGGACAGCAGTGCTTACCATGCTGACTGTGGTTTAGTGAGAATACACGAAGAACCTAGGACAGGTCAAGCACTCGGAAACGACCATGGTTGTAAGTTCCCTCTCTCCTCCTGACTCCAAGCCCAAGCAAGGGCCACAGGGGTGTAGACAAGAAGGGGCCTGCAATGATGGTGTCTCAGCCTTCTCCCTCCAAGAACTGAGGCCTAAGGAGGCCACAGTATGGGTAGTCCCCCCAGACACTGCTACGTGGCCTCCTCACTAACAAAACAGACCCAGCCACACACTGGCTAAGGAGAAAGAATAGGTCAAGTCTCCACCTCTGTTTCCCTCAGTTGCTGGCAATAAATGGCAGGCCATGCTGCTCAGCCAGTCACGTGGGTCACCAGAGAAGTCAGTAGTATAAAAAGGAAGAGAAACACAGAGGGGCTGTGATGACTGATGGAGACCACTGGACATCCAGGTGTCCTTTGGAGTTCCAGCATCACCGCACAAATCTACCGCACTCTGCTATTTGTAATTCACTCCTTCCTCCACCCAGGTAACTCACTGGATCGCCTCACCAGCCCTGTAAAGGGTCTATGTGGTTGGTGTCACTATTTCCGTCTTACATATGGGGAAAGTGAGGCTCCAAGGGGTTAGTCCCCTGTTCAAGGATGCATGGTAGCAGGCTTGGAACAGAACCCAGGCTCTTGGATGTCCTCCAATTTATCTTTCCCAAATTGCTGGGCAAAGCACGGAGTCTGTGGGTAGCACCATGATGCTGGGTGACTGGCGGGCAGAACCTCATGAGGGTAAAAGCCACATGTTCCCCCTTCCCCAGATACCCACAGGGGGTCCCTTTCCTGCTCCTTCGGGCAGGACAGGGCCATTCATGGCCCATTGCTGCCCCCTTGTGGCCTCATGCTGTGTATTCTCAGGTCTGCAAACTTCAAAATTTAGTCTGCAGAGTCCTCCAAGAGCTTGGGGTGGGGGCAAAAGACTACAGAAGAGTGACTTGCTAAGGTCCCAGCTGAGACACAGGGGAGCACCCTGCCTCACAGCTGAGCCTTAAGGACTGAGGGCCTCACGTCCCCCTGCCAAGAGGGGCAGCTATGCCTCAAACTACCCCTTTCAAAAGCAAAGGAAGCACATTTATGGAGCCCCACTGTGTGCCATGGCATCTAAACTAATCACAAGGATGACTGTTCCCCTTTTGCAGATGAAGCTGAGGCCAGAGAGGAGTGAGCTTACCCAGGTGTCCTTCCTCCCAATCCCTAGGATGCTACTAGAAATTCATGGAATGCTTTTGATTGCCACAATGATTGGGGGACACTCCTGGCATTAGTGAGTAGGGCCAGGGACATCAAACATCTTAAATGCATGGGACGGTCCTGCCCAATGATGAACCATCTCACTGAGAATGCCAATGCTGCCTGCATTGAGAAACGACGTGCCCTGGCTTCAAATCTTAACTCAGCCACTTCCTCTCTTCCCCTGCCCTCTTGGCCTCCAATGGTACCTCAAAGGTCGGGCATGAGATATGGACAGAGGAGTGCTTAGCATGGAACCAGAGGAAGGAAAGACGGGCTTCTCTGAGCAGGAAGAAGGGGAAGCTTCCTGGTGTTGTCCTGCCCCTACTGTAGATACTCTTGGCCAAGTAAATGGCCCAGCCTGGTCTGACCTCCAACCTCCTGACTCTGGACATCCCGGGAATGGGTGAGATATGAGCTGGGCCTGACTGCGGCCTTCTTACCCTTTACCCTAAAGCAGGAAAAGTCCTTGAGCCAACCTGACTTTTCTGAGCTGCCCTGGGCCACAAGACAGGCTTGTGTTTGGGCTCAAGACAGGGCCAAAGATGGGCCCCACAGAGAGCTCTCAGACTCCCTCTGCCACACACACACACACACACACACACACACACGCACACACAAAAGCATGCACATTACATTAAACGCTGGAATTGCAGGATGTACAGACACCTATTGGTCTCTCTACCAAAGAGGAGAAGTAGATCCACTGAGAAAACCAGTGACCTCCCACTCACATTTCACATGCAGGGAGGGGGGCTTGACCCTCAGAAAAAACGTGCAGGCCACGAGTAACCTCTCTTGGTTAATTTGGGAGGAATTTTTTTCATGAATCAAGGTTCAATTCAGCTTTACAATTAAAAGAAAGAGACTCCATTCAGTGTGCAATAAAGAAAAAGTTCTGGCAATGGATGGTGGTGATGGGTGCACGTGAGTGTACTTAATGCCACTGAACTTGTACACTTAAAAATGTTAAAATGGTAAATTTTATGTTATATATATGTTACCACAATAAAGAAACTCCAAATGTTCTTTAATAAACGCCTTAAGCGGGAATTCCCTGGCGGTCCAGTGGTTAGGACTCCATGCTTTCATTGCCAGGGCCCAGGTTCGATCCCTGGTCGGGGAACTAAGATCCCAAAAGCTTCATAGCACAACCAAAAAAAAAAAAAAAAAAATTCCTTAAGCATTTTACAGTTGTACGGGGGAAGAGATGAAGAAATCAGCAATGAGGGGGTGAAGCAGAGGGCTGAGACTCATGAAGAAGTGACAGGAGTGACAGCAGGAGCCTCCCTTTCCCCAGCCCGCCCAGGCCACCCAGCTCAGGCTGCAGCCTTACACCCTTGCTATAGGGTTCACCGAGGCAGAAAGTCCCAGGAGGGGATATCTCTCTGCTATCCCGGGTTCCCAGTCCCTTAGGAGCATTTTCCTATCACTCCCTGGAGTTGGGAGTCCAGCCTCTGCTGCACACTTGCTGTGTGTCTAAGAACAAGCCCTTTCCCTTTCTGAGCCTCCGTTTCCTATCCATATATAAGGCTCAGGAAGCCTCCTAACTCTCCTCTCACCTAAACACTGTAAGATTCTCTTAGTGTTGCTATAGCTTGTGTTCACCCTGCCTGGATTCCAGCAGGAGTCCTGGAGGTCATGCCCAGGACCTCCTCAGTCAGCTCCAGCAGTGGCCTTGTGCCCTCCTTCTGCCCTTCCTGCTGCTCCTTCACGGGGCTGGGAAGTCCAAGATCCTGCCCCTGGGCTTCGCCTACTTGAGGCCCCAGCTGTGCACCAGGCTGGGTGCCTGTCACACGTTCCCACTGAACGCTTGCGGCTCATCCCATTTTATGCACGGGGAAGGAGACTTAGGGACTGAGCTCGAGGCCCCTGCCGAGGCTCAGAGACCCCCCTCGAGTGCAGGAGCAGCGGCGGGGTCACCGGGGGGCACTTCTCGGGGAAGGAAACAGCAGCGGCCGGGAGGGCGAGGACCGTGGTGCGTCCCGAGACCAGGGCCGGGGCAGCACTAGGCGAGGCGAGCACAAACCCGGCTCCCGCGCGGCGTTGTGTAAGGAACTTCGCAGAGGTGGGGAGCCCGCCAGACTCTTCAGCCAACTTAATTAAGGAACAAACTCGAAACGGCCCACCTGGGGGCGGGGCCGCGGGGCAAACAGTAGCTCCGAGTCGCGCTCTGCCAGGGGCGGGGCCCGCTACGGGGGCGGGGCTTGGGCGGAGCCCGGACCACCCCACCCTCACCCCCCGGCCTCCGCGCAGCGTTTCAGAGCGAGTGCTGGCGGGCGCCATGGCCACTGATCCGCGCGGGAAGGCCGCGACTCTGGCCCTGAGGAGGCGACTGCTCAGGTACCGAGACGGCGACGCGTGGGGGGGCGCGCACAAGGCACGCACGTCCGGCGCGCGCCTACAGGCCCCAGCCCCCGCGGCCTCGCACGGCCTATCCCGGTTCCGGCGCCTCTGGCCCCTGAGACCCCGCCGCGCGCAGCCGGTCTCGGCGGTCTCATCCCGCGCCTCCCCCGCAGCCGGACTCCTGGGAGGCCCTCGCCCAGTGGTGGCCCGCCCTCCGGACCCGGGCCCGGCTCGGGAGTGACCCAGGAAGGGACTGAAAGTCCAGACGAAGGGTGGGGTGGAGTGTCGGCTCACAGGCAGCCTTAGAGAAAGTCTACCCTTGACCTGTGTCTGAGGGGCTCTCGGTGGGACGTGGGGCATGAGGCAGCCTTGGGCTAGAGCTTGGGGCTGGCCCCCAGCAAGGCAGCAGGCTTGGCTGGCAAGGACTCGTTTAGGGCCGAGAGCCAGCCACCAAATGGTGGTGCCCTCCTCACTCATCGCAGCAAAGAGACACTGCCTTAGGGAGCCCGTGTGGGTCTGGAGCAGCCACCTTTTCCCGGGACCCAAGCGACTCAGTGGGCACATGTGGAAATGAATGAAGCTACATAGCCTTCAAATGACTTAAGAAACAATTTGTTTTAGCAACTTCTTACCCCATCCTTTTTCTCCTCTCCAGCCACCTGTGGAGTGGGGGGAGTGGAGGCAGGGACGCAACAACTTGCCCTTCAAGCTTTTGTCCTTTCCAGAAACTGGGAAAGGGTAGGGGGAGGCCTGTGATGGGTGGATTTCTCCCTTCCGGTCTTCAGACATGACTGTCCATTCGTTGTCTGTCCCCACAGCAATTCCTGCAGACTCTTTTTTCCTGAGGATCCTATTAAGATTGTCCGGGGCCAAGGGCAATACATGTACGATGAACAGGGGGCAGAATACATCGATTGCATCAACAATGTGGCCCACGGTCAGTATCATACCTCAAGACGGGGCAGGAAAGGATGCCAACACTGTGAACCTGGTCCAAGGGTGAACCTGAGGTTCAGAGAGGTACAGAGAACTCAGGTTCTGCTTAACCAGCATCCGTGTGCAGAGGAGACCCAGTCTTTCTGGGGTAGCTGTAGAAGTTTCCAAGCAGTAGCTCTGCTACATCAGCAGGAGTCAGAGACCTAAGTCTAAGGGTCCACTTCCACTTGGGACTGACAGTGAGCTCAGAGAACAGCAGTCCGCCCAGCCATGGCCAGCAGCCCAACAGGACCCTGGCCGAGCCCTGGCAGTGATGGCAAGGCTTCAGCCCAGGTGATCATCTCAGGTCCTGGACAAGGAAACTGAAGTAGGAATTCAGTTATCCAGATGAGGCCACCAGAGCTGGTGGAAGGAAAGGGAGTCCAGTGACTCAGCAGGGAAATTGGAGGTTAGTAGAGTTGAAAGCAGGGGCTCTAGTTCCAGACTCCCTGGGTTCATATCCCTGTCCTCCGCTTGCTAACTTTGTGGCAAGTTTAAGTCTCTGCCTCAGTTTGCTCATCTGCAAAATGAACATGATAATACTTGGTATGCATCTCCAGATGTTTTGGGGGATTAAGTGAGTTAATTCATGTAACTTGCTTTGAGTGTGCCTGGCACTTGGTGAGCACCCAATCATCTTCATTCTCTTATCATAATCCTTGGCCATTGGCCATCATTACTTCCAGCCCCCCGACTGGTGAAGTCAAGCCACTGACGACACCCCTACCCCCTGTCCGTCCCCCAAATCCCACACCCCTGTCTTTGTTGAGCAGAAGGCCTCAAGAAGCTTCCTAAAGAACATGGCTTTGCGAGATCAGTTTTCTGCCAGAGAACTTTGCCTTCTGCCAGAATCTCAGGGACTTCTTTCTAGGTCTCCCTTTCCAGACTGGCACCTCTGTCTCGCCCCCTCTGTCTTCAGACTCCTGTCTTTCCTCTGTACCTCTGCCTCTATAACTGCATCTCCTCTAGTTGGGTTCACAGATTGGGGCTGGGAGAGGCCCGGAGGGATTGGCTGAGTGGGGCCGGCTGTGTGATGGAGGTGGCCCTCTTGCAGTTGGGCACTGCCACCCTCTCGTGGTCCAAGCAGCACATGAACAGAACCAGGTGCTCAACACCAACAGCCGGTACCTGCACGACAACATCGTGGATTACGCACAGAGGCTGTCCGAGACCCTACCGGAGAAGCTCTGTGTGTTTTATTTCCTGAATTCTGGGTAAGTGCACTGTGGCCAGCCCCCAGCAAAAGGATGAGACAACGATGGAGAGATTTGCTCACATGGGCATAGCATCGTGTAGCCGACGGAGTGTGGGGAGAGGCAGCCCTCAGTGGGCCAGGCACCCACGCTTCCCAGCTGCAGGCCCCGCTGCTTCTCTGTCAGATCCACTTTCCTGTTCTCTTTGTAAGGGGTGCCATTACCTGTCTTCTAAGATCATTGTTGGGGCTTACCAAGGTAATATGTTCCTTTATTTCTGCTTTATGCATACACAGGCACAGTGCTGGGAGCTACAGCCAAAATCCCTGCTCTGTAAGGAACAGAAACATCAAAGATGCTTCAAAGAAATACAGAATTACAAAGAGGAATCATTGTCTGGAGGAAAACTACAGAGAATAATGAGGCATAGAAGCAGTGGGGTGACCTGGCCTGCTCTGAGAGGGTCGGGGAAGGCGTCCCTGAAGAAGTGATGTTAGGCTAAGAGCTGACTAGGGGATAGCTAGATGAGGAGGAAGGTAGGGTGCTGCTCGCTCCATTGGAAGTGTTCTTGTCAAGGTCACCACACGGAACAGCCTGTACAGAGGTCCTGTGGCAGGAAGAATATTTGCACCCCAGCACACTTGAGCTGAAAGGCAGCCAGTGAGGGAGGGCAGAGGGTGGGAGCCTGGGGACACTGGGGAGGGAGACAGGGTCCATCACCCAGGGCTTTATTGTTCAAGTGAGGAATCTGTGTATCCTAAGAGCATTAGGAAGCCATCAGAGGGTTTTAATCAGGTAAGTGATGTCATCAGGACTGGAGGAAAGCGAGAATGGACACCATTAGGCACCAGTTTAGTGGCCCGTGATAGGTTATGCTACACTGGGAGTAGCAGTGGAGGCAGAAATGGCAGATGATGGCGTGTACACAGAACCAGCCCAGTGTGCCTGGGAGAGAAAAGTACAGAGAATTATGAGGCATAGAAGCAGTGGGGGGACCTGGTCTCTTTGCTGCCCTTGTCTTCCTGTCTCTCAGTAATATTGACAGAGTTACCACTCTCTCTGGAAATGCTTTCTGGTCTTGCTTCCAGAACATTTCATGCTTCTGGTTTTCTGCCAGCTTCTGGCCACTCCCGCTGTCTCCTATGCTGATTCTTCCTACTCTATTCCTCAGGGCTGGTCCTCTCTGAGCCCTCTGCCTTCCTGACCTCATCCATTCCCATGTATTACATATCATCGACATGCTGGTGACTCCCAACTTTGTATCTTTTTTAAATTATTATTTATTTATTTATTTGGCTGTGCCAGGTATTAGTTGCAGCACGCGAGATCTTCGTTGCGGTGTGCAGGATCTTTAGTTGCGACATGTGAGATCTAGTTCCCTGACCAGGGATCGAACCCAGGCCCCCTGCATTGGGAGTGTGGAATCTTAACCACTGGACCACCACGGAAGTCCTCCAAATTTGTATCTTAAACCCAGATGTTTCCCATGTGTTCCAGCCTCAAGGTTCTAACTGCCCACTTGACTTCGGAACAGGTCTAACATCACCTGTCCAAAAGACATCAGGAGTTGATCGTCAGGCTTCCTTGGTGGCGCCGTGGTTAAGAATCCGCCTGCCAATGCAGGGGACACGGCTTCTATCCCTGGTCCAGGAAGATCCCACATGCCGTGGAGCAACTAAGCCCATGAGCCACAACTACTGAGCCTGCGCTCTAGAGCCCACGAGCCACAAATACTGAGCCTGCGTGCTGCAACTACTGAAGCCCACAGGCCTAGAGCCCATGCTCCGCAACGAGAAGCCACCGCAATGAGAAGCCCGCGCACCACAACAGAGTAGCCCCCGCTTGCTGCAACTAGAGAAAGCTCGTGCGCAGCAACGAAGACCCAATGCAGCTAAAAATAAATAAAATAAATCAATTTCTTTTTTAAAAAAAGAAAGAGTTGTCTTCGCTAACACCTGGTGTGGGACCATGGCACTGGCTCTCCCTGACATTCTCAGGCACCTACCCCAGACTTTCCCAAGAAGACCGGCCCTCCCTCACCCTATCTGTCCTGACAAATGGCAGCACTGTCTGCGCCTCTGCTCAAGGTAGAAATGCACCCTCCTCCCAGTCCTGCATCAGGCTTGCCTTGTCTGTCTCCAGGTTGTCTCCTAACTCCATCCACCTCTCTCTGTCTGTCTGGTCACCACCTGCTCTCACCTTCATGTCCTCCTTCTAGGTCTCCTCACTTGCACTTTAATTCCCTTCTACTCCATTATATACACAGAGAGGCTTCCTCCTCATATGGGAGCTGAATCATGTCGCTTCTCTGATTAAAACTTTTCAGTAGCTTCACATGGCACCGAGAAGAAAATCCAGGCTCCTTCTGCAGCCCTGCCTGTCTCCCCACTTCCTCTCTCATGCTGCCCCTGGCCTCCCTTGTCTTCTTGTGGTTCCCTGAGCAATTTTCCTTCACAAGGTCTTTGTGTGTGCTGCTCACTCTGCCTAGAAACTTCACCCTCAGGACTCTACAGGTGTGGCCTTAATCTGTTCTGGCCGCCATAACAAAATACTATAGACAAGGTGGCTTAAACAGAAATTTATTGTCCCACAGTTCTGGGAGTCAGAATCCAAGATCAAGGTGCTGGCAGATTCGGTTTCGTTGAGGCCTGTCTCCTTGGTTGCAGGTGGCCACCTTCTCACTGTCTTCACATGGCCTTTCTTCTGAGCATGCACACCCCTGGGTGTCTCTGTGTGTGTCCAAATTTCTTACAAAGAGACCAGTTGTATTGGATTAAGGCCACCCAGATGGCATCATTTTAACTTAATCACCTCTTTAAAGGCCCTGTCTTTAAATGCAATCACATTCTGAGATACTGGGGGTTAGGGCTTCAACACATGAATTTGGGGAGACGATTCAGCCCATAACACCCCTTATCTAAGGTAGGGCCCCACCTGCTTCTCTCGGCACCCTGTGTCCATTGTAGCGCTTACCAAATGATCATTCTGTCTTTGTTTTTTGGCTTTCATGACAGCCTGCCTGTTTTACTTACTATTTTCGCCCCCAGCTCCTAGCATATTGAAGGCATTTGATAAATATTTACTGAATGAATAAGTGAATGACTAATGAATTGTGTCCTAAGAATCTTCTTGCTGCTGGAAGTGCTCCTCCTTCCCTCCAGGTTTCTCTGTAGAAAGCAGTTATCCTGGAGGGAAAGCCCTTGGACAGCTGTGCAAGCAGTATCCACTTTTCTGTCATAGGTCAGAAGCCAACGACCTGGCCCTGAGGCTGGCACGCCAATACACAGGACACTGGGACGTGGTGGTATTAGATCAGTAAGTGCCATTTCCAGAAGCGTGGGCCTGCTGCTTATTGGGGATCAGTGAGGCTCTGATTTTGGGTGCCTTGGGCAGGAAAGATGAGGGGCCTGGGCCTGAAGAGGATCATGAGGACCTGGCCACAGAGACACCCCCCACACACACACCAGGCGTCTCTTTCCCCCTGGCGTCTCTTCTGTGGTGGCAGCTTCTGGGGAGCAGAGAATGCTTTACAAGGTGGTGAGAGTTGGTCCCACATATTGGGTATTAAAACTGTTGCAAGGACTTCCCTGGTGGGCCAGTGGTTAGGACTCTGCACTGCCAATGCAGGGGGCGCGGGTTCGATCCTTGGTCGGGGAACTAAGATCCCACATGCCGTGTGGAACGGCCAAAAGATAAAAAAATAAAATTAAAAAATGTTCCAACAGTAGCTCCCATTGTACTGAGTATCTGCTGTGCACAAGACCCAGGCCCAGGGTTAGAGCATTATCACATTTAAGGTTCATTACAACCATGAAGGAGAAACACCCCCCCCCCAACTTTACAGAGGAGGGAACTGAGCCCAAAGATTTTAACGATTAGCCACGTTACATAGCTCGTAAGTGGCCTTGGAGGAAGGCTTGCTGACTCCAAGGCCTGTGCTCGTTCCTGGCCCTAGGACTCAGGCTGTGTCTGAAAGGTTGGTCTTCCCTGAGTGTTTCCTGAGGTGAATAGACAGTTGTCAGGGCCAGGCCAGGGAGTACGTGCCACCTGGGCCTGAGCCCACTCTCCCTTCTCCTCCCCAGTGCTTATCATGGTCACCTGAGCTCCCTGATCGACATCAGCCCCTACAAGTTCCGGGACCTGGATGGCCAGAAGGAGTGGGTCCACGTGGTACGCGCTGCTCAAGTGGGCAACAGGCCGGTGCTTGCACCTCAGCCTGGATGACATGGCGCTGTCACTCCCTACAGGCACCTCTCCCAGACACCTACCGGGGCCCCTACCGGGAGGACCACCCCAATCCAGCTGTGGCCTATGCCAGCGAGGTGAAACGTGTGGTCGGCAGCGCACAGGAGAAGGGCAGGAAGGTAACCACATCCAAGCAGGTCTGGTCCAGCGAACAGCAAATGTTGCCAGCCCTGGACTGGATCTTGGGAACCCTGAGAGAAATTAGAACCAGGGCCTGCCCTTTGGGAGTCTAGTAGGGGGATTAAGTGCTCAGCAGAGAGTTTAGGTAGAGATATGTCCTGGGCATTACTGGACTCCAGGGGCCCAAGCTGGACTGGTGTGTGTGTGATGGTGGGCCCGTGGAGGGGGTGCTGCCTTATTTTAGTAATATAAGGTGAGTAGGAGTTAGCCACTCAAGGCGGTGTCGGGGGTAAACAAGGAAAGCCATCCTCAACAGAGCGGCGGCCTGTGCAGGAACCATGTGAGTATGGGGCCACACTGAGCCGGCAGGAGATGAACCTAGAGAAGCAGGCAGGACCATAGGCCCGCGGACTGCAAGTGCCCCTTTAGCTGAGGGGCTAGAGGCCATGGGGGACCTTTATAGAGTTTTAAGAGAGAAGGTAATAGGACCAGGGGATGCACTTGAATGGGGCCAGTCTGAGGGCAGGTGACATGAGGAGGCCCTGTTGGCCCGAGTGAGCAATGGGGAGACCCACCCAGGGCAGCATAATAGAGATGGATTGTGGGGCAGAGACAGGAGAGGTGTGTCATACCCTGGTAAAGCAGCAGCCACGGCAACAGTAGAGGGGAGGCAGCTGGTGATTGGTATGAGGGCTCTCTAGAAGGCTTTGCTGAAGGAGTGACAACTGAACACAGGATATATAGCAAAGACAGGCCAGAAAGGTTGGCAGAGCCAGATCCAGGAAGCCTGGACCGTGCACTTCCGATGCTCTGCACCTACTTATATAAAACCAGAAAGATTGCTGTGGTGGCAGCATGGGTGGGTGACCGGTTTCCCACCCCGTCAGTCCTTCCTTCATCCCAGCAGTAGCCTCTGAAGCAGCTCCAAGGCAGAACACAGTTTGGAAGTCGTTGCTGTAAGCAAAAGGGTCAGTGAAGGGTTTTAAACAGGACAGTGATGAGCTCAGTGTCTACATTGAGGCATCACCCTGGTGGCCAGTGGAGGATGGATTGGAAGAGGTGTCCAGTTAGAAGGCAGGAGGCCAAGGCAGAAACTGGCAGATCTGCCAGAAGGCAGGAGTATCCAGCGGGGAGGGGAAGGAGTGGGTGCAAAGATGTTACAGGGATAGAGTCAGAGGCTGTGCTGACTGATAGATGAAGAAGGAGGCTGGATCAAGGATGGGGCCAGATTTCTGTCCTAGTTGGGAGGGATGGGACTCACCATATGGGAGAAGGGAAGGAACAGGCTTATAGGGTTGAGGTCAGTGCATTTAACCTGGAGCATGCTAAGTTCAGGGGGTCCGGAGGCATCCAGGTGGTAAGAATTGGTTCAAGGCCTGAAAAAACTACGTCACAGACCCTCAGGTGTGATGTGGAGCCCAAAGTGGGGGCACAGTGCAGACAGTAACTCATCATGTTTGGAGCCAGCACTGAGCCAGCATCAGCGGACGTGCTCAGCTTGCAGCTCAGCCCCTCCGCAGTGCCGTTCCCTTCTCCTCCACAGATCGCAGCGTTCTTTGCTGAGTCTCTGCCCAGTGTGGGAGGGCAGATCATTCCCCCTGCTGGCTACTTCCGAGAAGTGGCAGGGTGAGTAGGTGGGAGAGGCTGCCCCAGGGTGGGGTTTGCCAGCCTTTGTTCCAAATTCCAACCTCAGCCTGGCCTGTTTGCCAGAATTGTCAGACAAAGCCCCTGAAGAAATAGTGGCTCCAAGAAGGCCAACTATCTGCATAAGGTCCCCACCTTACTGTTGGCAAAGCCAGGATTCAGAGTCCCAAGACCTCCCAGCTCCTGGTCTCCTCCCTCTCACCACAGTCCCCCATCAGCCGTGTGTCCTCTGCCACAGGCACATCCGCAGGGCCGGAGGGGTCTTTGTTGCAGACGAGATTCAAGTGGGCTTTGGCCGAGTAGGCAAGCACTTCTGGGCCTTCCAGCTGCAGGGGGAAGACTTTGTCCCCGACATTGTCACCATGGGCAAGTCCATTGGCAATGGCCACCCTGTAGCCTGTGTGGCCACAACACAAGCTGTGGCGAGGGCGTTTGAAGCCACCGGCGTCGAGTACTTCAACACGGTGAGTGAAGGCTCCAGGGCCAGGAAGCACCATGGTGGCTTCTGTACAAACAAGGCCACTACTACTCGCTAATTTTTTTGTAAATATAGGTGTTTTATCATAAATATTACAGTAAATGTAAATAGATATAACCCATATAAACAAAAGCTCTTTGGCTTCCTCACAAGTTTTTGAGAGTATAAGGGAATTCCAAGACCGAAAGTTTGAGAACCAATGCATTATCATTCGATTCTAGTTTTTTCAAATCTTTTTGTTAACTTCTGACTTACTGCCACTTATTCTTTTGATACTTAGTCTGTAAAATGTGTTGAGGTGATCTGGTACGTGATTGTTCTACACGTCCTTGGGAAATTGTGGGTTCTCTAAATGTTGTTTGCCAGACTCCCTGAATGTCTCTTAGGTCATACGTGTTAATTGCGTTGTTTGCATCTTCTGTATTCTTACTGGATTTTTTTTTCCTACTTAACCTATTAATAATTAAGAACTGTGTGTTTAAATCTACACTATGATGAAAAATGATCAATTTTTTTCTTGTAATACTGTTAATTTTTGCTTCATATATTGTGAGGCTGTTAAGTAATATATATATTACTTAATATTAAGTAGTATATATATATACTTTTGGGTTTTTTTGGCCACACTGCTTGGCTTGCAGGATCTTAGTTCCCTGACCAGGGATTGAACCTGTGCCCTTGGCAATGAAAGCATGGAGTCCTAACCACTGGACTGCCAGGGAATTCCCAGTATATATATTTTTTTATTTCTGTATGTTCATTGGGAATTGAATCTTTTTCTTGATTGCGGTATAATTGACATGTAACATTATATTGATTTCAGGTGTACAACATAATGATTCAGTACTTGTGTGTGTGTGTGTATATATATATATATATGTATATAAAATGTGATCACCACAATAATTCTAGTTAACGTCCATCACCATACATGGTTACAGTTGTTTTTTCTTATGATGAGAACTTTTAAGATCTACTCTCTTAGCAGCTTTCACCCGTACACTACAGTATCATTAACTACAGTCACCATGCTGTACATTACGTCCCTGCGACTTAATTATTTCATACCTGAAAGTTTGTACCTTTTGACCTCCTTCACCCATTTTGCCCACCCCCACCTCTGGCAATCGCCAATCTGTTCTCTGTATCTAAAAGTTCAGGGTTTTTTGGGTGTTTAGTTTTTGGTTTTCTTAGATTCCACATACAAATGGAATCATATGGTATTTGTCTTCTCTGTCAGATTTATTTCACTTAGCATAATGCCCTCAAGTTATGAAAGCATCTTGTTGCAAATGGCAAGAGTTCCTTCTCTTTTAGGGCTGAATTGCATATATATATATATATATATATATTCCATTCATCAATCAACAGACACATATCTTGGCTGTTGTAAATAATTCTGCCATGACTGTAGGGGTGCAGATAGCTCTTTAAGATAGTAGTTTCAGTTCCTTCAGATAAATATCCAAAGTGGAATTGCTGGATCACATGGTAGTTCTATTGTTAGTTTTTTGAGTAACCTCCATACTGTTTTCCATAATGGCTGCACCAATGTACATTCCCACCAACAATGCACAAGGATTCCTTTTTCTCCACAACCTTGCCAGCCCTTGTTATTTCTGGTCTTTTTTTTTTTTTTTGCGGTATGCAGGCCTCTCACTGTTGTGGCCTCTCCCGTTGCAGAGCACAGGCTCCGGACGCGCAGGCTCAGCGGCCATGGCTCACAGGCCCAGCCGCTCCGCAGCATGTGGGATCTTCCCGGACCGGGGCACGAACCCGTGTCCCCTGCATCGGCAGGCAGACTCTCAACCACTGCGCCACCAGGGAAGCCCATTTCTGGTCTTTTTGATAATAGCCATTTTAACAGGTGTGAGGTGACATCTCATTGTGGTTTTGATTTGCATTGCCTTGATGATTAGTGGTGTTGAGCACCTTTTCGTGTATCTGTTAGCCATCTGTATGTCTTCTTTGGGAAAATGTCTATTCAGATCTTCTACCCAATTTTTTTTTAATTTATTTATTTAATTTATTTATTTTTGGCTGTGTTGGGTCTTCGTTGCTGTGCGCAGGCTTTCTCTAGTTGCGGCGATTGGGGGCTACTCTTTGTTGACGTGCACAGGCTTCTCATTGCGGTGGCTTCTCTTGTTGCAGAGCACAGGCTCTAGGCGCACAGGCTTCAGTAGCTGTGGCACGTGGGTTCAGTACTTGTGGCTTGTGGGCTCGAGAGCACAGGCTCAGTAGTTGTGGCGTACGGGCTTAGTTGCTTCGTGGCATGTGGAATTTTCCTGGACCAGGGCTTGAACCTGTGTCCCCTGCATTGGCAGGTGGATTCTTAACCACTGTGCCACCAGGGAAGCCCCTCTACCCAATTTTTAATTGTATTGCTTTGTGTTTTGCTGAGTTACATGAATTCTTTATATATTTTGGATATTAGCTCCTTATTAGATACATGATTTGCAAATATTTTCTCCCAGTCAGTTGATTGCCTTTTCATTTTGTTGATGATTTGCTGTGCAAAGCTTTTTAGTTTGATGTAGTCCCACTTGTTTAGTTTTGCTTTTGTTACCTTTGCTTTCAGTGTCAAATCCAAAAAATCATTGCCAAGACCGATGTCATGGAGCTTACTGCCTATGTTTTCTTTAGGAGTTTTATGATTTCATGTCTTACATTCAAATCTTCAGTCCATTTTGAGTTAATTTTTTCGTGTATGGTGTAAAATAGTGGTCCAGTTTCATTCGTTTGCGTGTGGCTGTGCAGTTTCTCAAGAATTGAGTCCTTTATCATATGGAGTAACATTTTCCATTCCTAATAATGTTTTTGGTCTTAAAGTTTATTTTATCTGATATTATAAAGCTAAGTCAGCTTTCTTTTGACTAGCAATTACCCAATGTATTATTTTCCACCCTTCTATTTTCAACCTTGTGTGCTCATGCTTTAAGGTGTATTTCTTTTTAACCAGCATATATCTAGAATTTGGGTTTTTGCCCAAATCTGTTAATATTTGACTTCAAAGTAATGACTTTAAATATAATGTAACTATTGATATATTTAGGCCTGTTGCTAGCATCTTAATTTAGAATTTCAGTTTACCATACTTTTCTGTGTCTTTTAATCCTTCCTATTTTATTTAAGTATCTGTATTACAAGTATTTCATCCCAAATTCCTTTCAGTGCAAGCCTTTATGATGCAAACCTTCTGAGGTCTTCTGTGCCTAAGGGTATTTGTGTCAGGCCCTCATATTTAACTATTTTAGCTAAAAATAAAATCTAGGTCCTAGTTACTGTAAAAGCATACTCCAGGGACTTCCCTGGCTGTCCAGTGGTTAAGACTCCATGCTTCCACTCCAGGGGGCACAGGTTCAATCCCTGGTCAGGGAACTAAGATTCTGCATGCCACGTGGCATGGCCTAAAGAAATAAAGTCAGTGCTGATGGATTCATTTTTTTTAAAAAAGTGTATTCCATTGTCACTTGCATGCAGTGTTGCTGTTGAAAAGGCTGAAATCACTGATTCTTTTTTAGTTGAGATGTAATTCACATATTATAAAATTTACTCTTTCAAATACAAATTCAATGGTTTTTAATTCAAGTACAATTCAATCTTTTGTAGTATACTCACCAGGTGGTTCAGCCATTATCACTGTCTTAATTTTCATTGTTGTACATTTTCATCACCCCAAAAAGCAACTCCATACCCATTAGCAATCACTCCCCATTGCCTTTTCTCTACAATTACTGGCAATCACTAACCTTCTTTCTGTCTCCATGGATTTGCCTGTTCTTGACATTTCACATAAATACAGTCACACAATATGTAACCTTTTGTGTCTGGCTTCTATCACGTAGCATAATGTTTTCAAGGTTCATCCATGTTATAGCATGAATCAGTCTTTCATTCCTTTTTATGAATGATTAATGTTCCATTGTATGAGTATACCATGTTCTTCAGTTAATGTTTTGGTTGTTTCCCCTCCTTGGTTATTATGAATAATGCTGCAGTTGACCATTCAGTGTAGATGTTTTTTTTTTGTTTTTTTTTGTTTTTTTTTTTTTGCTTTATAACAAATTTAATCAGTTATACATACACATATGTTCCCATATCCCCTCCCTTTTGCGTCTCCCTCCCACCCTCCCTATCCCACCCCTCCAGGCGGTCACAAAGTACCGAGCTGATCTCCCTGTGCTATGCGGCTGCTTCCCACTAAGTGTAGATGTTTTTGTATGGAATGTGTTTTCAGTTCTTTTGAGCGTATACCTTACCTATGAGTGGAATTTCTGGGTCATATGGCAACTCTTAAGTTTAACTTTTTGAGGAATGACAAACTTTTTCCAAGCAGCTATACCACTTTACATGCAACGTATGAGGGTTCCAATTTCTCCATATACTCTCCAGCATTTATTTTCTCTCTTTTATTATAGCCATCCTAGTGAGTGTGAAGTGGTATCTCATTGTGATTTGCATTTGCCTGATGGCTAGAGGTGTTGAGAATCTTCTCATGTGCTTATTGACCATATATATATATATATATACACACACACACACACACACACACACACACATATGTATGTGTGTATATATATATATATATATGTATCCCAATATATATGACATATATATTCCAAAGAATATATCCTTTGCACATTTTTTAATTGGGTTACTTGTCTTTTTTTGCTGAGTTGTAAGCGTTCTTTATGTATCTTAAATACTAGATTCTTACAAATATATAATTTGTAAGTATTTTCACCCATTATTTGAGGTGTCTTTTCACTTTTTCGGTAGTATCCTTTGAAGCACAGAAGTTTTTAATTTTGATGAAGTCCAGTTTTTCTTTGGTTGCTTGTACTTTGGAGTCATAGCTAACAAACCATTGCCTAATCAACAGTCATAAAGATTTACACCTCTGTTTTTTCTTCCTAGAATTTTATAGTTCTAGTTGTTATATTTAGGTATTGGATCCATTTTGAGCTAGCTTTTAAATATGGTATGATGTGGGGTTAAATATGGTATGAGGTGGGGTTATTTAACTTTGCATATAGATATCCAGTTGTCCCAAAACCTTTTGCTGAAAAGAATATTCTTTATTATATCTTATCCCATTGAATGGTCTTGGCACCCTTGTCAAGAATCAATCAACCAGGGCTTCCCTGGTGGTGCAGTGGTTAAGAATCCACCTGCCAATGCAGGGGACATGGGTTCGAGCCCTGGTCCGGGAAGATCCCACATGCCGCGGAACAACTAAGCCCATGCGCCACAACTACTGAGCCTGCACTGTAGAGCCCACGAGCCACAACTGCTGAAGCCCGTGTGCCACAACTACTGAAGCCCGCACACCTAGAGCCTGTGCTCTGCAACAAGAGAAGCCCCACGCACCACAACAAAGAGTAGCCCCCGCTGTCAGCAACTAGAGAAAATCCGTGTGCAGCGGCGAAGACCCAATGCAGCCAAAAATTAAATAAATGAATTTTTAAAAAAATCAATCAACCATAAATGCATGGATTTATTTTTTTTTTTTTTTTTGGCTGCATTGGGTCTTAGTTGCAGCACACAGGATCTTTGTTGTGGCATGCAGGATCTTTCGTTGCAGCACACAGGCTCAGTAGTTGCGGTGCGCAGGCTCTCTAGTTGTGGTGCGTGTGTTCTAGATCTAGCACGTGGGCTTAGTTGCCCCGTGGCATGTGGGATCTTAGTTCCAGTTCCCTGATCAGGGATTGAACCTGCGTCCCCTGCATTGGAAGGCAGATTCTTTTTTTTTTTTTTTTTTTTTTTGGTGCGGAGCATAGGCTCAGCAGCCACAGCTCACGGGCCCAGCCGCTCCGCGGCATGTGGGATCTTCCCGGACCAGGGCACAAGCCCATGTCCCCTGCATCGGCAGGCGGACTCTCAACCACTGCACCACCAGCAAAGCCTGGAAGGCAGATTCTTAACCACTGGATCACCAGGGAAGTCCCAAATGTATGGATTTAATGGTTTATTTGTAAACTTCCAGTTCTGTTCCACTGATCAAAAATCTATCCTCCTGCCAGTTGCACACAGTCTAGACTACTATACTTTGTAGTATGTTTTGAAATCAGGAACTGTTAATCCCCCAGTCTTTGTTCTTCTTTTTGAAGATTGTTTTGGCTATTCTGGGTCCCTTGCATTTCAATATGAATTTTCATAATCAGCTTGTTAATTTCTACCAGAAAAGCAGCTTGGAGTCTGATAAGAGATTGCATTGAATCTATAGATCAATTTGGAGGGTATTGCCATCTTAACAGTATTAAGTCTTCTAATCCATAAACATGAGATATCTGTCCATTTATGGAGGTCTTTAACTGTTTTTCAATCATGTTCATAATTTTCATTGTAAAAGTCTTTTTTTTTTTTGGCCACACCACATGCGGGATCTTAGTTCCCTGATCAGGGATTGAACCTACACCCCCTGCAGTGGAAGCACAGAGTCTTAACCACTGGACCTCCAGGGAAATCCCTGTAAAAGTCTTGAACTACTTCTGTTAAATTTACTCCTAAGTATTGTATTCTTTTTCATGCCTTTATAAATGGAATTGTTTTTTTCATTTCACTTTAAGATTCTTCATTGCTGGTATATAGAAATACAGTTGATTTTTGGATATTGATCTTGTATCATGCAACCTTACTGAATGCATTTATTAGCTCTAATAGTTTTTTATACATTCTGTAGAATTTTCTGTGTACCAAATTATGTCATCTGTGAATAGAAATGGTTTACTTGTTCCTTTCCATTTTGAATGCCTTTTACTTCTTTTTCTTGCCTAACTGCCCTAGAACCTCCAGTACAATATTGACTACAAATGGCAAGAGTAGACATCTTGTCTTGTTCCTAATCTTAGGGGAAAACATTCAGTCTTTCACCGTTAAGTATAATATCAGCTGTGAATTTTTCATAGAAGCCTTTTATCAGATTGAAGAAGTTCCCCTTTTTTCCTAATTTGTTGAGAGCTTTTATAATGAAGGCTGTTGGGTTTTATCAAATGCTTTTTCTTCGTTTATTGTAATGATCATGTGATTTTTTTTGTTCTTAATCCTATTAATATGGTTTATTACATTATTTGATTTTCACATGTCAAACCAACTTTACATTGCTGAGATAAATCCCACGTGATCATGGTGTATAATCCTTTTTATATGTTGCTAGATTAAGTTTGCTATTGTAATTTTTGAGGATTTTTACATCTATGTTCTTAAGAGATATTGATCTATAGTTTTCTTGGGATATCGTTGTCTGGTTTTGGTATCAGGGTAATACTGCCCTCAAAGACTGATCCAGGAAGTGTTCATGCCTCTTCTATTTTCTGGAAGACTTTCTGAAAGATTGGTAGAAATTCTTTCAACGTTTTGGTAGAATTCACCAGTGTAGCCATCTGGTTCTAGGCTTTGCTTTGTGAGGATTTTTTAATTACTAATTCATTCTTTTTACTTGCCACAGGTCTATTCAGATTTTCTATTTCTTCTCGAATCAGCGTCAATATTTTTTATCTTTCTAGGAAGTTGTTCATTTCATCTAGCTTGTTGACAGACAGTTGTTCACATTATTCCCTTATACTTCTTTTTACTTGTGTAAGATTGGCAGTGGTGTGTCCTCTTTCATTCCTGATCTTAGTAATTTGACTCTTCTTTTTATCTTGGTCAGTCTAGCTAATGTTTGTCAATTTTATTGATTTTCTCAAAGAATCAACTTTTGGTTTTGTTGATTTTTTTCTATTGTTTTTCTATATTTCTATTTATTTCCACTGTAGTCTTTATGATTTCCTTTATTTTTGCTTTGGATTTAGTTTGCTCTTCTTTTTTATACTTTCTTAAGGTGGAAATATTCATTTGAGATTTTTTTTTTAACAGAAGTATTTACAGACATGAAGTTTTCTGTAAGCATTACTTTTACCACATCCCATGAGTTTGGGTATGTTGTGCTTTCTTTTTCATTTATCTCTAAACATTTTTTAATCTCCCATGACTTCTTTGACCCATTGTTTGTTTAAGCATGTTATTTAATTTTCACATATTTTTAGTTTTTCAGTGTTCTGTTATTTATTTCTAGCTTCATTCCACTGTGGTGAGAAAGATACTTTCTATGATTTCAGACTTTTAAAATATATTAACACTTTGGGCTTCCCTGGTGGCGCAGTGGTTGAGAGTCCGCCTGCCGATGTAGGGGACATGGGTTTGTGCCCCGGTCCGGGAAGATCCCACATGCCACGGAGCGGCTAGGCCCGTGAGCCATGGCCACTGAGCCTGTGCATCCGGGGCCTGTGCTCTGCAACGGGAGAGGCCACAACAGTGAGAGGCCCGTGTACCGCAAAAAAAAAAAAAAAAATATATATATATATATATATATATATATATATATAGACACTTGTTTTACAGCCTAATATATTGATATATAGTCTATCCTGGAGAATGTTCCATGTGCACTTGAGAAGAGTATTTATACTGCTTTTTTGAAGTGGAGTGTTCTGTATATATCTATTAGATCTAGTTAGTTTATAGTGTTGTTCAAGCCTTCCACTTCCTGGTTGATCTTCTGTCTAGTTGTTTATTATTGAAAATGAGAGACTGAACTCTCCAACTATTCTTACTGAATTCTGTAGTTCTCCTTTCAGTTCATTTTTTGCTTTACGTATTTGGGGGCTCTGTTGTTAAGTACATATGTTTTTGTAGTGGTTATATCATTTTGATAGATTGACTCTTTTATCATTATGTTTTCCTGTGTTGCTAATAGCAATTTTAATCTTGCAAGTCTTTTATATTACTACAGCCACACCAGCTCTCTTGGTTACTGTTTGCATGGCATACCTTCACTCTCTTGCTTTCAACCTACTTGTGTCTTTACCAGTACTCTTTATTTCTTCATGTGGATTTGATTTACTGTCTGATGTCCTCTCATTTCAGCCTGAAGAAATACTGTTAGTATTTCATGTAAAGTAGATCTGCTGCTGACAAATTTTTTCAGTTTTTTCATTATCTAGAACTACCTTAGTTTCTCCTCTTTTTCTTCTTTCTTTTCTTTTTCTTTCCTTTCTTTTTTATTCTGCACCATGCATCTTGTGGGATGTTGGATTTTAGTTCCCCAGCTAGGGATTGAACCCGGGCCCTTGGCAGTGAGAGCACAGAGTCCTAACCACTGGACCACCAGGGAATTCCTGTCTCCTTTATCTTTGAAGGATACTTTTACTTTATAGAGAATTCTGGACTGACAGTATTTTTCTTTCATCACTTTGAATAGGTCATCCCACTGCCTTCTGGCCTTCAGGGTTTCTGATGAGGAATCAGCTATTAATCTTGTTGAGAATCTCTTGTACATGATGAGTTGCTTCTCTTGCTAATTTCAATATTCTCTCTTTGTCTTTTTTTTTGAGGTATAATTGACAGACAACATCATATTAGTTGCAGGTGTACAATATAATGAGTCACTATTTGTGTGTATTGCAAAATGATAACCACAATAAGTTTACTTGGCATCCATCACCGTAAAGTTACAGTTTTTTTTCTTGTGATGAGAACTTTTAATGTCTACTCTCTTAGTAACTTGCAAATATACAATACAGTATCGCTTGTTTGTTTGTTCTGGCAGCGCTGTGCAGCATGTGGGATCTTAGTTCCCTGACCAGGGAACAAACCCAAGCCCCCTGCAGTGGAAGCACAGAGTTTAACTATTGGACCACCAGGGAAGTCCCCAGTATTATTAACTATAGTCACCATGCTGTACCTTACATCCCTGTGACTTATTTATAACTGGCATTTTTTTACCTTTGACGACTTTCACCCATTTACCACCCTCTTGTTCTTGTCTTTCAGTACCTTGGTTCTGTTGTGTCTAGGTATGAAACTTGTTTATTCTACTTGGAGTTCATTGAGTTTCTTGGATGTTTAGATTGTTGTTGGGATGTTTTTTTAGTCAAATTTAGTAAGTTTTTGACCATTGTTTCTTCAGATATTCTTTCTGCCCCTTCCTCTCCTTCCGGAATTCTTATTTGCATATGTTGGTATGCTTGTGTCCCACAGGTCTCTGAGGCTCTGTTCATTTTTTTTATTCTTTTTTCTTTCTGATTTTCACACTGGACAGTCTCAATCAACGTATCTTCAAGTTTGCTGATTCTTTCATCTGCCTGATTAAATCTGCTGTTGAGCCTCTTAATTTTTCATTTCAGCTACTGTGCTTTTCAACTCCAGACTTTCTATTTAGTTCTTTTTTATAATTTCTATTTCTTTATTGATCTTCCAAATTTGGCAAGACGCCATTTTCATGCTTAGCTTTTAATTCTTTAGATATAGTTTCCTTTAGTGTTTAAACATATTTATAATATCTGATTTAAAGTCTTTGTCTAAAAAAAAGAAAAAGTCTTTGTCTTATAAGCCCATCATCTGGGCTTCCCCAGAACAGTTTCTATTGATTGTATCCACACACCCCACCACCACCACCCCATATATGGGCCATGCTTTCTTCTTTCTTTTCATGATTCATAATTTTCTGTTGAGAACTAGACATTTTTAAATAATATAATATGGCAACGTTGGAAATCATTTTCCCTCCTCATGGTATGTTGTTGATGCTTTTTGTTGTTGTTTGTTTGTATATTGCCTTTTCTGAACTAGTTCAGAACAGATAACTATGTTATATATTATGCTAGTTCAGCATCTTGGCCAGGCCACAATTCTAAACCAAAGATGCTGTGGGTAGAACACGCGACCTTTTAACGAGTTCACAGTTGATAATAATATGCAATAAGTAGCCTCAATCCATCCCATGTCCATCCCACACATAATTTGCTTTGGACATATCAGAAAGCTGCCTCACAGCAAATCACCTAGGAAGCTTTTTATGATCACAAGTATGAGGTTCTGCAAGCAAATTTTCAAGATGGTCTACAGGATACCACTGCATACCCATTAGAATGGCTGCAATTAAAAAATGCAACAATTCCAAATGTTTTTGAGGATGTGGAGCTACTGGGATTTCATAGACTAATGGTGGGAATGTAATATGGTACGACTTTGGAAAACAGTTTCACGTTTTTTATATAGTTAAATATATTTATCAAGCCGTCCAACAGGTCCACTCCTAGGTATTTACCCAAGAGAAATGAGAACGTATGTTAACAAAAAGACTTGTTATAAATGTTTATAACAGTTTTATTCGTAAATAGCCAAAAATCAAAATAAGCCCCAAGGGTCTATCAACAGGAATTTGGATAAACAAATTGTAGTGTGTCCATACAATGGAATACTATGCAGCCATAAAATGAACAAACTACCAATACACACAACATTATGGATGAATTTTAAAAACATGTTGAGCAGAAGCCAGGCCCAAAAGGTTACATATTTTGTGATTCCATTCATATGACATTCCAGAAAAAGCAAAACTATAGTGACAGAAAGCAAGTCAGTGGTTGCCTGGGCCAGTAGTGGATGGGAGCACAAGGAACTTTGGGGAATGATGGAAATGTTTTGTATTTTCATGGTAGTGGAGGTTCCACAGGTATATACATTTGTCAAGTCACACTGAACTATATACACTTTAAATATATGCAGTTTATTGTATGTAAACTATACCTCAATAAAGTTTTGTGGTTTTTTTAAGATAGTTAAAAAAAAAAAAAAGATCTGCAAGAGACCCCCTTCCTTCTGACTCTCTGCAGTGCAGGTCCTCAGACACCTGCAGGGCCAGGTGGAGGAAGTGAGTCAAAGCACTCAGGGTGCCTGAAGGGGACAGCTAGTGCCAATGTAGCCAGATAGGCTAGGTTTAAGTCAGACTTATTTTTGTGTTAAGTCTCTTCTTAAGACATTAGCACCTAATTCAGAACTTTTAATTATGCCACACAAGCCAAACAAAATGAATCCTCAGGCCGCATTTGGCTCACAGGCAGCTTGTGGTCTGCGCCCTAAAGTCTGCCTTGGGCTCAGCCAGCAGAGCTGTGAGCTGGAACCACAGAGTGACTTTTCCTGGGTGTGGCTCTGGCATGCTGCTCTTGCCCCTCCCTGAAAGAGATGATGGGCAGTGCAATGCAGTGGGTCTGGGTCCAGTCCACGAGATGGGGCCCTGAAGCCTTTTGACAAAAAACAGCTGTGTGGGAATGCCCAGTACATCCTCTCCTCTGATTTTTGCATGTTCTTGGGGATCCTATTGCCCCCCTGGGGGTACTTGGCCTGGACTACAGTCACATTAGCACCTGGAAAGTTGGGACAACCCATGGGGGCTTCAGAAGAACCCCATTTACTGCCCAGCATGCTGAGCCCTGAGGGGTTCGGGCCTGTGCTCATCACTGCCTTTGCAATGCATGTGGCAGTTCTGCTGCCCTGCACAGTCCCTGGGGCATGGCCCACTCTGCTGAGCACCTGACATGCTCTCTGTCCCCTGGCTCAGTTTGGGGGCAGCCCAGTGTCCTGCGCTGTGGGGCTGGCCGTCCTGGATGTCTTGGAAAAGGAGCAGCTGCAGGCTCATGCTGCCTCTGTGGGCAGCTTCCTGATGGAGCTCCTTGGACAGCAGAAAGCCAAACATCCCATCCTTGGGGACATCAGGTGAGGCTCAGGGTAGCAGTCACCACCTGCCAGGGGCCTGGTGTGGTTCCTTCATTCACCTCGTCACCACCTGGGATGGTGGGAACTTTTATCTCCACTCCACAGAGGAGGAACTGAAGCACCTACAGGTGCTATTGCCCAAGATGGCACCTCTGGAGGGAGGAGGTGGGTGAAGCCAGGATCAAACTTTCCTCTATCCACATTGAGGGCCCCTCACCATCGCAGTTACTTCCTGGAACTATTTTAGCACCCTCCAAGGGTTCCTACAGCTCTCAGCCTCCCCAGGAGGCAGAGGTGCAAGCCCTGGTGGGCTTTCTGATAGGGGCTTGGTTGAGGCCCAGGCAGAGGGTGAGAACAAGAACCATGGTCCCTCAGGCCTGGCCTCCTGAGATGTCACCTTCTGCTCCAGGGGCGTTGGGCTCTTCATTGGTGTGGATCTGATCAAAGATGTGGCCACAAGGATGCCAGCAACCGAAGAGGCTGACTATGTGGTATCCAGGTATTTTTTCTTGAAACTTGTTTCTACGGCCCTGACTGGGAAAGAGCTCCCCTCTTGCCTCTCCCGGGCACGCTGGGCCCACACAGGGTTGACTGAAGGAGGCAGCTTTTAGCCTCTGGGTTAGAGGGCTGCCAATCTGTGCACCCCTTTGACTGGGCTCTGTGGACAGAGAAAGTGGCCCCAACAGCTCTGTACCCAGTGCCCGGCAGCAAAGGCTTCAGATGGGTGCGGGCCATTCCCAGCCTGAGCAGACACTTCTGCCAAGAATGCCAAAGCTGCAGAAGCTCTCAGACCCAGGCAACCCCAACGCTGCATTTCAGAGCCCCAGGCTGCCCGAGGGAAGCAGCTTCTCCAGAGCCACACCTGGGGCTGTGGCAGAACCAGACTCCCCATTCCTAGAGGGTTTTCAAATAGAACTCCTGTTCCTTGTCTGGGTGGGGAGTGTCTGGATGACTCAGCATCTCAGGACTCAGAAGCCCTCGCTCCCAGTTCTGGTTCGCATGTTCTTTCACTTGAACCCCACGCAGGACCCGAGCCCCAGGACCCTTTCCCTTCTTGTTTAGTTCCTTCCGTTTTATTTCCATTCCTCACTCCTACCCCCTTCCCCCACCTTGGAAAACCCATCTAGTGTTTGATACGTGTCCTTATTCAAGTTGTGAAATGTGCGTCATTCTGGTTCGAATTCACATAAACAGTATTGATGTAAAAATCGTTCTCCCCACACGGTTTTTGAAGCTGAGCCCTCCTGCGTGGCTGCCCAGCCCCTGCCTTCTCTCTGCTGGTTGGGCACATCCACCAGCTCACCCACCCCTTCCCCCAGGGAGCCTCAAGACTCAGAAATTCAGGATGGTCTGTGGAAAGGAGGGAGTCAGATCCTCAGCCAAGCCTGACCTCCTCCACCTTACAACCACCCCTGTGGTTTCTCCAGTTCAGTGAAGAAACAGGAACCAGGTGGAACGGTGTTTCAGTGGCAGTCACCCTGCTAAAGGCAGAGCTGGATTTAAACTGATCTTTCTAGCACAGATGCCATCAGTGCCAGGAAGACTGGGATGCGAGAAAGGAGCCAGAGGCAGGCTGAGGACACCCTGCTCCTGACAAGACTTACATAAAAGGAATAAATAAAAAAGAATCAGAGGGGGGCAGTCAGAGTGTAAATACAGTCACATCAGACCCCTTCTCTCAGAGGCCAAAATACCTTCCTAGGTTAAAAGTGTAAATGTGGAATATTAAAAACAATTATTAGATACCAATGATGATGTTAAATAACTTCCAAAAAGAACTGGAAATTAAAACTGGATAGTCCTGTCTGGGGTTACAACATAACCTGGGGGCAGAGTAGAGAAAGGGTTGGCGGGGAAGTTAGAAGCTAGGTGAGGGCTCCATGGGTTCACTGTACTACTGTGAATATTGGACACTTTCCATATAAAAAGTAAACCATACAACGTCACATAAGCCATATGTTAAAATGAAAAATGCAGGGACTCTTTGCTGTCCACATTGTAGCCCTGTGGCCAATCTCAGCTTGGCTTCAACTGGGGCTCCAGGGATGGATGAAGCAAGACCCCTGCGGGGGGCGGGGAGGGGGCGGCAGGCTCAGGGCCAGATGCAGGGCACCCCAGACAGGGGCCTCTGATGCTGGGCCATAAAGTTGGGCAGGAGTTTGGCAGGGGGTGGCCAATGCTGTATCCTGGTGGGAACTGGCCTATGGAAGGTTCTGAGGGCAGTGTGGCTGGAGTCCTGCCCATGAGGCCAAAGCCAGGCTGAGGAAGGTCTGAAAGGCCCATGTGAAGTGCCCTTGGCTGGTGGGCAGCAGGTCCTGCTCTGTCCTATCCTTGCAGGCTGAAAGAAAACTACATTTTGTTGAGCACCGATGGCCCCGGGAGGAATGTCCTGAAGTTCAAGCCCCCGATGTGTTTCAGCTTGGACAACGCACGACACGTGGTAGCAAAGCTGGATGCCATCCTGACAGGTGAGCCTGGAGACCCAAGGGGCAGCTGATAACTGTCTCTCTAGAACCCAGCCTGGAGCTAGGACCTCCCAGCATGCCCAGGGACAGGGGTGCAACAGCTGAGCCAGGTGTCCTCTGAACAGTGAACGGAGTAGGGAGCTGAAGTGGAGGCCTCCCCTATTCCTGCCTGTGCCCCGCAAAAATCTGAGCCCTGGGTAGGTGGGGACTGAGCCACCACCCATCCTGCCTGGGCAGGCACCAGTGTGGCATGCAGGACAAGGGAAGCAGGGCTGGGCTTTTCAGCCCAAGTATCGGAACTAGTGGGAGATTCCATTGTGTCCTTAAAGCCTCCCTGAGGTGTAGACGGCAGGAACTTTGCTTTTTTTCAGCTAAGTGGCTGACATGAGATTTGCAGCCTGGACTGATTGAACACAGAATGAAACCCCTCTGCACATTCCTAATCATTCAGGAAAGTCAGGCTCTCCCCTAAATCCACTTACAAGGAAATCTGTAATTACCAAATTGGACACATCTGTGCACTGAAGCCATGTTGCATGTACAGAGCTCAGTGGGGGACCCCAAAATAGGCAAAATGCTATCTTCCTGGTAGAGATCAGAGCAGCCCAGCTACAACCACCCCCACCCCACCCCCAGGCTATTTCACTGCTGTCCCCAGGTCTCTAGAGTTGAGGCCAGTCCCTACTAGACACAACTGGAGGTGGTACGGAACCTGCTGGGGGAAGGGAATTATTTCCGGGAAGCCTGTGGAGGAAAAGCTGACTGGGCACAGAACTGGCTTGGAGTTACTGTATAGAGGGGACTCAGTTGAGCCTGGAAGCCTCAGGAAATCCGAGGGCTGGTTTCATCCTCTTGGGAAATTGTTGCTGACCCTGTAGTGGCCTGTACACATGGGTAAAGGGTGGGACATGGGCTTGGACAGGCCAGTGGGCCCAATCTCCACACTGCCATCCAAGAAGCCTGGACACTGAAGGCAGAAGTCTTTAGCAGAGGAGAAAGGTTGACCGTCTTTTTCAGACATGGAAGAGAAAGTGAGAAGTTGTGAGACACTGAGGCTTCAGCCCTGAGGCAGCTCTGCTGAGGGGTGTCCTCTAGGTAAGTGGTGTCCTCAAGTTACTTCTTATATTCCTAGAGAATCAGAACTGGGTTCCTTACCATCCATTTAGTAGCTCCTTCAACATTCTTGTTCCAAGTGATGTCCCCTTCCCACAGGTTAGTTTTAATACTGGGAGGCTCTGGCAGCCTTGGGCCCTCCCCATCCCCCACCCCTGAAAAATCTCCAAAGTACTTGTTTGCATTTGATGGCTGAGCAAAGAGTATAGCTGTTTCCTCCCTTCTCCAGCCAGTTCCTCTATGGGAGAGCTTCTGCCAGGCTTTATCCACCTGCAGCCCCCAGCCAAGTGCTGTGTCTTACAACTAGCTATCTTAGGCCTCAGCCACTAGACTTGGGGTGCTCCAATCAGGCCAACAAATAGGCCCTGCCACAGGGGCTGTTACAACCAGGAGGGGCACCGTCTTGCCCAGATCCAGCTGGCCCTTTGTGTGTCTGCTCTCGTCTTTAGGTTCACACTGTCTTTGCTGGGAGAGAGAATCCCATTTCCAATGGCAAGTCAAGACAGGTGTTCCAAGATGCTCCAGATTCGAATTGCCCTGGGGCAGTGTCCCCACTGAGGGTGGTAACCCTCACTGTACTGTCTTCACCCCCTTGAACAGCTGCTCCAAATATCTGAGCCACTCCACTTTGAAGCCACTTCTTTAAAGGGGCACAAGTCCTAGGCAGGGCCAATTCATTAAAGGAAACTAACCAAAGACGTGGAGAGTGTGTGCTTATGCCTGACAGGATGCAGTTAGGTGGTCTTGGAGGATACTGGAGCTCTGGAGCACCTGCCCCCTTCACAGTATATCCCACACTCACCCAGGATTGGGGATTTTTAAATTTTTATTTCAAAAGCTTGGATAGCTTCAATATCCAGGTCGTGGCAAAATCAGGACACGTGTAAAATACCTTACAATACATTAGATTCCCGAAAGGTACCAAAAAGTACAGTAAAATTAACACTTCCATTATAGGAAATGTATGACACAAATAATATAAAATTAAAGGTGAAAAAAGGTGACACTGTTTTCCTAAGATACAATTTACTCTTTACAACCAGGGTCCCACAGGTCCAGGCTGCAGAGCAGCCACAGGAAGCAGACCCTCCAGTCTGGCTCTGGGTAACCCGGTAATAAAAATGAGCCCATAATGCCGCTCTGGCCTCTTGAGACACCACACGCTGCCTAAAACTAGAGCTCTGGATATATTAAACAGGAGAGTGATTTCCAGGGGGGAAATTTTAAATAAGACGCACATGGGACAGCCCATAGAAAGTTTGCCAAGTTAAATTTGGTACATAACTGTGTTCACTTGATATCCAAACAAAGCGTGTGCGGTCAGTCGGACACTCCTGCCAAAGCCTCAGTATGGCTTGTAGTTATTCTGATGGCCACCGCGTCGCTGGCTCTTCCCGTAATTTGTACTACCCTGACCTAGGGACAAGAACAACAATGAGAGCAGCTACAACTTACTGAGCATTTACCCCTGTGCCAGGCGCTTGATACGCATCCTCACCAGAGCCAACAACTCTGATAGGACATCTTCCCCACCTTCCTGAGCCCCAAACGCTCAAAATCAGGTAGCTCCAGTGAGCAAGCCAGGCCACAAAGCCCAGCCTGTCCGACTCCAAAGCCCCTGCTGCCAGTGGCCCCTGCACTGTCTGTCCTGCCTCCCAGGGTGGGTGAGTGGATGGGGGCCTCCCTCTCTCCTACTTACTGTAGTCGTAGCCGGGGCCGTAGCCGTAATAACCATAAGGCGAGTAGTCGTAGCCGCCATAGCCGGGCCCGTAGCCCTGCTGGTAGCCGTAGCCCTGGTTCCAGTAGCTGCCGTAGCCCTGATTCCAACTCTGACTCTGACCTGTGGGGGGGAGCAGGGCACAGGGGCCCATGGACCATTTAGCACACGCAGGAGCTAGGATGGAGGAAATCCTGCCCTTTGGGTGGCGAGATTACTATGGCAACTCAGAAAAGCCAAGGGGCTGCTGTCCTGGTGTAGAGGGAGGGCCCTGGGCCCAGCCCTGTACCTGAGACCCAAGCTGGGGATAAGGCCAGGCCAGGATGGAAAACTAACTTCACTGGGGCAACCGAGGCAGCTCACTCTCATTCAAATCACCCTCTGATCACCCCCACCCTCCCTGGCAGCTTGGCCTTAAAAAGGATGGAGTTCAGGCTTTGGAGTCAGAGGGGCCTGGGATGGAAGGAGGTTAAGCGCCTGGCACAGCCTTGCCCTACCCTTCAGCCCACCCACCCACGGGTGTACCAAGACTCAGGACAGCCACAGAGCCAAGCACACCCCGTCTTGATGCAGACGCCCCCTCTGCCCTGGGGCCCCAGACCATATGAGAAAGATGGGCTCTTCCACTCCAAGCAGCAGCAGCAGCAGCATAGCCTCAACCCAGGAAAACTATTCCTGATCCTGCCCACCCTGCTGCACCAAGCACCAGAGGCCAAGAGAGCCCCCAAAACAGGCACAGAAGCTCCATGCAGGCAGGGAAACAGGACCCATCTTCATCTGGGTTCCACTCACCTCCTCCACTTCCGCCACCACCACCGCTGCCTCGGTTCCCTCGGTTGCGATTCCCACGGCCCCCAGAGCCATACTGCTGCTGTTGATAAACCTCTTTGGGCTGAGCCACCTTGATTTCACACTGAAAGCCAAGAGAACAGTGGGTCATGCCAGTGGGACAAGCCCTGGGCAGGGAGTGTGCACGAAGGCCTTCATTGACAAACGTTCAGGAGGCAGATCTTCTCTATCTGCTCAAGAACACATGCTGGGGTGGGAAACCACATTTGGACTAGCTCTCAGAACCACAACTAAAACCTAGACAAACCGAAAAACTCACACAATGGGCTTTTTGGCTCAAGCCTTTCCCCAGAGTGCTTGAAACAATGGGATACACGAAATGGGATAGGTCTACTGATGGTCACCCTTGGGTGCTCTAACAAGTGGGAGAGGAGGGACAGCTGGACCAATGCCAGTCCAGTGTAGCAAGACACCACACCAGGTGTCAGTCTGGTGCCACCTTGGGCAAGGGAGTCAGAGAAGGCTTCCCAGGTAAGGGGTCTTAGAGAAAAAAGGTTCTTTTTTCTCCCCAGAAGAAATATAGCATTCCACTCAAATACACTATTGAGATGGCAACCCTGACCTCCATCTTATAAAGAAAGCCACTGAGGCTCAGGGCAGCCTTCCCTAAGGCCATACTGCTCCCCCTTTCTCCTCCAACCACTGGTGTGCTGTTGGGATGGGCCAGATATCTGTGTCCTCTTAGGGCCCAGAGTCAATTTCCTTTTTGCTCAAAACTCTGCCTACTGTGGGTGGGAGTAGGGTCATGGACCTTCAAGTGCTCCTGCTTTAAGTATATTTTTAAAAGAAAGTCCACTGACACACACCCCTCTCCATTAAGACCAATTAAAAAACCATTTTACATAAGATGTGCCCATACAAGCATACTCAAAAAACTGGCAAATTACCAAGTGATGCAATCTCATGTTTTCTATCCCACTAAGTTAAAAATGCTGAATACAACCAGCTAAAATACACTTATTTCAAGACCAACCACTAGCAGTTTCACTAATAGGCTCTTCGTGCCCGTTTCACATCATGGCACAGAGAAAAAGGCCTCTTTCCATGTCACTGTCCACTGGGGTAACCATTAATGGATGAGGTCTCACCCAACAGCCCCTATGATCCCATCTCATTTTACATAAAATTTAGGGGCCCAATCCCAAATCCAATCTTTCCAAATTCCCAGCCAGGACTGACGCTTCCAGGAGCCCCACCCTATGTGTCCCACTTTATCTGGCTGCCACTCCTGCTCAGGCAGAGCCTGCCACACCTTGCCAGTGGGCCACACCCTCAACTCCCAACTGCCTCGGCCACTGGAGAACACTTGAAGCATGAACTACCTACCCTCTCTCCTGTCCAGAGTTCAGAGGGAAGAGTTGCCCCTCACTGAACAGGACTCTTGCTTATTTGAAGTCAAAACTGGCTCTAGATTTAAGGTGGCCAGGACCCTGGGAGCTCTTTGGAAAAGATCTTTGGAGTGGGGCTTAATTTAACCAGTAACCAAAGGGGATAGAGATAAAACAGATTTGGTTGTGGCAGGAGATAAAGATAAGAGAAAAGCTCTGCAGCAACGTCCGAAGCAGGTAAGACTTCGACACAGAAATCAGTAAATGGCAATTTTAGAATCTTCTGAGACCTTAACTGTAGGACTTAAACACTTTGCACTCTAGATCCTGCACACCATGACCTCTACCTTTAAGGCAGGAACTGAAGAGGCTACTCAGCACACTCCCTATCCCATATAAGCCTCCGGTCCTCCAGTATTCTCCTGCCTCCCTCATATCCTGTCCTACCAGCCTAGAAGCTCCGTGAAAGACAGGACAACCTGCCCCTCCCCTATCAGGACAGCAGACAGTGCAGAAAACAGTAACGTACACCCTGGAGAACTCTTGGAGGTAACCCAATGCCTAACCCACGCCTGCAAAGGCCAGCTCTCCAGCAGAATGCCAAGCCCACACAGCTGGGGACACCTTACCTTACTTCCACTGATGGTGTGGAACTTTTTCTCCAGAACTTTCTTCACAGGTTCCTCTTCTTTAAAGGTGATAAAAACAAAGCCTCGTCTTTTGTTCGACTTTGGATCCATTGGAAGCTCAATGGCTTCAATCTGCAAACATAAGCAAAGCTCAGGACCCTACCGCAGAGCCTATAAGGAACTCACAGGAGAAAAAGTCCACAAACACCAGAGTGAAAAAGAGCTCCAGCCAGCCAAGGTGCCAAGGACCAGGAAGAAGCCAACCTCGGTACAGCTGGCAGACCACTCCGGGAGCCACACACTCACCTCCCCAAACTCGCCGAAGTACTCCCTGATCTTCTCCTCAGTGGCTTCAGGATTCAGACCCCCCACAAAAATTTTCTTTACTGGGTCTTTCTTCATGGCCATGGCTTTTTTGGGGTCAATGACACGGCCATCCAGCCTGTGCTCCTTCTGGTCTAGAACCTGTTCCAACAGAAGGGAGCTGGGTTCTAACTCAGCAGCATGACCCTGAACAAGGACCTTCTCTTTGAGGCACAAGACTCCAACACAGGCACACAAAATGTGCTTCACCCCTTTCAAACTCTACCCCCAATCTGACTTCCCAATCCTATCTCCAAACTTCACTTGGTTTACCTAAAGACCTATAAATCTATCCTCACCCCCCCCCGCCAGTCTTTGCCCATGCCGTGCACCCCTCTTCCTGCCCAGGCAGCCCCAATTTAAGGCCTATCTCCTCCAGAAGTAAAGCAGTAATTAAAAGCACAGGCTAGAGCTAGGCTGTGAGAACTGGAATCCTCACACTCCACCCCTTACTATGTGATCTCTTCTACTTAACCTTCTGAGCCTTAGGTTTGTTTTCTACAAAATGAGTAAAATAATGCTTATCTCCTAGCAACCATGGACTCTCTTCTAGTCTTCTCAATGAAATGTTTGCTTCAGCAGGGTCCAGAATAGGCACAAGATAATAAACGGTCAACTATAATCTTTCTGGACCACTCCTGCCCACTCACTCCTCCATTTAATCTCTACTTTTAATCCCTTCAAAAAGGAAAGCATAAGTTCCCAACCTCTCTGCTTTTCCCAAAGCACCCAACCATGTGCAAAACACATAAGCCAATCATGGTCTAAGAATAGTATCCTCATAGAATACACAGACTTCTGATTATAAAGTACCCAGCTTACCTTCTCCACGCTGGCTGCATCTTTGAAGAGGATAAACCCAAACCCTCTTGATCGGCCAGTGTTGGGATCCATTTTTATTGTACAGTCAACAACCTCTCCAAATTTGGTAAAATAATCCTTTAGGTCCTTTTTGCTGGTATCCCAGCTCAGGCCACCAACGAACATTTTTCTGAAATGGTGGGGTGAGAACAGGGAAATAAGCCTTAGAAAGCTGTCATTTCGGAAGGACTGGCCCTAGCAAAGCTTTCACTGAAAAGATTGTAAATAAAGCCACCATTCGGAACAAAGGTTTACCCTTAGGGCCCATAAGGGTTCTACCTCTGGAAGATGTTAAGAAATCTCCGCTACCCTTCCAAACCCAATCTTGACCGTGACAAAGCCTCAGGTGAGCCGTACCCCCAAGGAGTGGGGGAAAAGGAAGCACAACCTAGCCGGAGAGCTAGGTCCTGAGCACTCACAACTGGAAGGAATCTAATTTGCCTAACAACCGTGTATCAAAACGCTACGGTCCCTGCCACCTCCGAGCACTCGCTCTCAAGGAACTCAAGGCTTCCGGGGCCGAGTCGGAGTTCAGACCGTGACTCCGCCCTGGAAAGGAGGCGGAGGAGGAAGGCCCTGCCGCGCGCCAACTCCGCCCACGCAGCCCAGGCAGTCCGCGACCCGCCGGGCCCCGGGTCCGAGCGCACTCCCCTTCCGGGCCGCCAGCCAGCGGCCCCGGGGCGGCGCCAAAGTCGACCCAACAAACTCCTGCAAACTCCGGCGTGCACGGAAAGCCGGCGGCGCGGAGTTGCTGGTCTGCGGGCCGCGAGCAGGCCCCGGCCGCCCGCCCCTCCCCCCGCCGCGTGGCGCCAACAAAAGGCGGCCCCGGAACAAAGGCGTCGCCCTCCGTCGGCCCGCGGCCGCACCTACCCCGCGTCCTCCTCGTTCTTGCTGGCGTTTATCTGGTCACCCTCGGCGCCGTTCTGGTTGCCGGCCTGGGGCACCACGCTCCCGCCTCCGGCGCCAGCCACAATCCCGGTGCCAGCACCAGTCCCGGCCGGCGACTCGCCTTCGGGGGCGGCCTCGTGTCCGTTCTCGGTGGCGCCCGTCGTCTCCATGGGCTGCTCCTCACCCGCTTCCGACATGCTAGGCCGTGGCGCGCGTCTCCTGCAACGAGCGGCCAAAAAAGCATCAGGCCGGCGCCGCTCCCTCCCGGGCTCCCGCCCGTCACCCATGGGCCCGGCCGCTCACCTTGCCGCCGATGACGCCGCGGGGCCCGCTTGTCCCCACCCGCCGGGAAGGCACCGCGGGCTCGGCCGCGCTCACGCTTGCGCTGCCGGGCCTCTCCCCCGTCTACCGACGGAGCCGCCGCGACCTCGCGCCCTCCTCCCTCGGCCTGCGCTACCGCTGCCGCCGCCGCACGAAAGCCACCAACACAGAAACTCTCGCAGGCCCGCGCGGTGCTGCCGCCTGACAATGCCGACTCGTGGCGCTCTTTATAATGCCGGAGCCGAGGGAACCTCGCAACAAAGCGCATGCTCATTGGCTTCGCCGGCCCGTCACTCAACCCCGCGCCGGCTTCCCATTGGCCGCGGTGGCGCGCGCCCGGTAGATCCAGGCGGGCTTTGTCCTCATCTTAGAATTCGCGCGAGCCGGGGCCTTGCAGAGAGTCACTGGGTCCGGTGGTCCGACGGCTCTGTGCCGAGCGGCCGGCGCCCCGAGCCCAGGGGCGGAGAGGCGCAATACTGACCCTTCGCCCTCTAAGGCCGTAGTCCCTCGTCCCGGTGCCCCCTAATCCAGCATTGGCAGCCTTGGCCACTCCGTTTCCCAAAAGAGGAAACTGGACTCGAGGAAGCCTCGGAAACCGAAGTCGCCCCAACTGGAAGTGCAGAACCCGGCCTTCCGAGATTGGGCGCGTAGTGCCCGCCAAGGCCTTCGGCTTGGCTCGGAGAAATTGGGACGCATCCCGCCCTCCCCCTTGACCTTGGTGCCGTCAAAGCCACGCGCTCCCGCCACTTCAGCCGCCTCCCCCGGAGGCGAGAAGCGAGGAGGGGGCGGAGTTCGTCGAGTGACTGTTGCCAATGGTGCTCCGCCGGGATGTGGCGGGAGACACGGTGGGACCACGGTGTTCCCCAATCCTAGGTCGCCTGGCACCACGTTGACGACTGGCATCATCAAATTTTTACTTTTGATTACTTAAACTCTTTCATTTAATTCATTTATTTTTGCTAAAATCTATTTTTAAGAGAAATGTACCACTTCCTTGAAATCATGAAGTTTGGGGGGAAGGGATGAATAGTTCTCTTTTTCTAATATACAAAACCCCTTAATATTTATCTACTTGACCACCAAGCCTGAAAGGCCTGCGTAATCCCACGATTCCTTTTAATCATATGGGTGACAAGCCCCAAATGAACCAGGAATAAAACCTCTGAAGCCTGGGGATTACCAAACAACAGCAGAACACAAGTAGCTGACGTCTCCCGCTGGAATCCTGCTGCCAGGCCCGGTGTGATAGGCTGGGCGTTCTATTTTCTCATCTGGTCTCCTAACAATCCTATGGAAGGTGGTACCATAACCAATTTATAAATGAGAAAACAAGCCCAGAGCCCTGGCCCAAGGCTCACTCCCTAAGTCAGCCAGCCAGTGGAGTTGCCATGAGAATGTAAAATGTCACAATTTCACATCTGGAAAAAATAATTTTTTAAAAATCTGAAGATTTAGCCACACAACGCTGCATTTCCCCCAAGGTATCAACCCCCTAGAGCTGGGCACCCACCCAAGATGAGCAAATGCCTCTGGTTCATCCCAAGGCTCACCTGACCATTTCACTTTCAGGTTAGATTCCATAAACTGGAATTCATGTATCTCCATAAAACCTTGGTCATGTCACTGAAATCTGGTGGTAAGGCTTGCAGGGAAGTCCCTAACAAACTCTCCACCCACAGAAATAAGGACCAGGGTTTTGGTCACAGGCAATGATGGGCACAGCTGCCCAAGCCATGAAGAAAATTCAGGCAATCAAGGTCAAGTGTAGCCACAGGACACAACTAATGAGGGCATACATTCACTTAATCTCCTGCTCTTGTCCACATGCATTCCTTTAGCACAATTTGGTAAATGCTTTCAATGACATGTCAGGTCTGAGGATAACAACATTTGGATGGTGCTTCACAGTTTGCAAAATACTTTCACCAACATTGCTTTCTTGGAGCTTCAAAATACCTTCCTATGCAGTTATCCATAGTTTATACACAAAAACACTGAAATCACACAGCTGAAATCGTGGCCACAAAGCCAGCACTTCCAATTCTACATTGTCTCCAGGGCTCCTGACTACTCCTGACTAGGACAAGGGGGCTCTGAGCTTCTGAGTTCCGTGGTCTAAATTAGATCTCAGATGAGATTAAATGATTTTGAACCTCAAATAAAGCACTGGCCTAGAACATACTTTATAAACTGTAAAGAACTGCAGACAGATGGGGGTCAGTCTTAGCACAGAATGCTTTTATACTGCATGCAAGGGTGCTTCTGACAGAGGCAGGGCACCACGCTGTTTGGAAGCAGCAGGAATTCCCTTTGACACAAGGGACTCTTGTTATTTGGTCCTAGTTGCAGACATGAGTTGAGGGCACCTTCTATGACAATGAGGTTCTCAAATCAGCAAGGAGCCCAGTTACCCCCCAAAGTCCCTTAAGAGGCCCTTAAAGTAAAGTCCCATGGCTTTGGGGATTCAGGCTGTCAGGCAATATATGTGTAAGAATGTGTACAATCACCAATCTAGAATACAGAGGATAGACACAAAATGCATTTTGAAAGTTTTTTAAATTACATAAATTTTTCTTTTTCTTTTTTTTTCTTATTTTGGCTGAGCCTGCAAGGTGGAAATTGCAGGAGTTAACTGCAAATATGTTGTGATTGTTGTGGCTGACTCCGATAGGGGGCCACTTCCCACACCACAGCTCCATGGGCTCCAGCTAGAGGAAACTTTCTAAAACACAAGTCGGATCTTGTCACACTCTGCGTGAAAACTGTGGCTGGCTTCCCAATACTCTGAGGTTGAAGTCTTAACCCTGAATATAGGTGAGAGGGACAGATGGGGCTCACAGAAATCCATGCCCCCCTCCCTTCAACCTCTCTTCATCTTGAGTGGAACAGTCACTTCCAGGCCTGAGCAGTTGAGACTGGGCGCTTCCCCCAGACCTCTCTTCCCCTGGAGACCATGTGTTCTGCGTGGCAGAGCTACATTATAAAGAGGAGCTGTTCAGCCCACATCAGACTTGATGTGAGCAAGAAATGAATCTGTACTGGGTCAAGCCACTGAGATTTGGGGGTTTATCTCTAACTGCAGCCTAGCCAAGCCTAACCGTTCCACATGGCTCGAGCCACCCCAGTCACATCTCAGGCCCAGCTCTCCATTCTAGCTTGTGCTGATTTGTTTTATTTGCTGGAACTCATCTGCACCCTTCTGTCTTTCCACCTGCTGTTCCCTCTACCTGGAATATTCTTCCCCAAATCTTACCTGCCTACTCTACATATCTGTTTTGGGTTGAATTGTATCCCCTAAAAGATCTGTTCAATTCCCAACCCGTGGTACCCGTGCATGTGACCTTATTTGGGACGAGGATCTTTGCAGATGTAATCAAGTTAAGATGAGATCAGACTGAAGTAGGTGGGCCCTTAATCCAATATGACTGGTGCCTTATAAAAAGAGAAGACACAAAGACAGACACAAGGAAAACACCATGTGACAACAGAGGCAGAGACTGGAGTGACAAGTCTACAAACCAAGTGCCTTGGTCAGTCCAGGCTGCTATAACAAAATACTATGGTCCAGGTGCCTTAAAAAACAAACTTATTTCTCACAGTTCTAGAGGCTGGGAAGTCCAAGATCAAGATGTCTGATGAGGACCCGCTGCCTAGTTTGCAGATGGCTATCTTCTTATTGTATCTTCACATGGCAGAGAACAGAGAGAGAAGCAAGCTCTCTCATGTCTCTTCTTAAAAGGGCACTAATTACATCGTGAGGGCCCCACTCATCTAAACCTAACTGCCTCCCAAAGGCCCCACTTCCAACTACCATCACACTGCGGATTAGGGTTTCAACATATATGAATTTGGAGGGACACAAACATTCAGTCCATAGCACAAAGGAATACCAAGGATTACCAGCAACACCAGAAGCTAGGAGAGAGGCATGGAGCAGATTCCCCCCTAGAGACTTCAGAGGGAGTGTGGCTCTGCCAACACCTTGATTTTGGTCTTCTAGCCTCCAGAACTGTAAAATAATAAATTTCTTTTCTTTTTTTTTCTGCTTTGTCAGACATTTATTTAGGTGTCTTGCTAGTACAAGCTCCTGTTACCTGGGTTTGATATATAACCTCAAATTCTTATACTGCAATTTTTTGGGATGACCAAATGTAACTTCTAAAAAAAAAAAAACAAGTACTGCTGAGTTTATTTATTCACTTACTGTCTCACAGTTTTTATCCTTGCCCCTGTTATCAAGTAAACAGAGACAATAAATTTTTATTGTTGTTACGCCCCCCAGCTGGTGGTGCTTTGTTATGGCAGCCCTAGCTGACTAATCCAACATCCATCAGACTTCAGCTTCCTCCAGAAAGTGTTCTGTCAGGCCCCAAGGAAGGGCCCCTCTCAGAGCACAGATCACACAGTATTGACACTGACCAAGAGCTCAATGAGATCCTGCAGCAGGTCTGTCTCCTTTGCCCTGACACCTCCAGTGGGCACTCCAATACCTGCAGACTGAATAAAAGATCTCTTAACCAAGGTGACAAACTGGTTCCTAGTGGGCTGAATCTGACTTTCAGATGTGTTTGCTTGCCTATACAGTGTTCAGAACATCGTAAAAAATTATTTGCCAACATTTACAAAGCATGATATGTCTACAAAACATTACATTTCCAGGCACCTTTGGAAATTTTTTAGATAAAGTCACACTGGGCCACAGTCTCACATGTCCACACTCAGCGGGAGCTGAGTCACACTGCTCCCCCAGCAGGTGGGCCAGGTGCTGTCCAGCTCACTCCAGCCCTCATGAGGTCCTAATGTCTTGTTCCTGGGCCCTCTAAACTCATTATCATCAACTGAAAGCATTAGGGATGCCAGTCCCTAACTAGGCCTCCATGAAACTTAGCTTCTTCCTCTTGAAAACAGGAATGACAACACCTGCCTCTCAGCACTCCTGCAGGGATCAGAGACTGTCTGCCAAGAGTTTAGCACAGTGCCGGGTGGGTAGTAGATATAAATGCCAGCTGCTAGGGCTGCTAACAACAGTAACAATAGAAGATCTCAGGGATGACTCCTTCACCTGATGAGCTCCCCATCGCATCTCAAATCAAATCCTCAAAACAGAAGTGGAAGATCTGGAGAAGCTCTACTAGCCAATGCCCTGCCCACACCTGCTAAGGTCACATTCTTGCAACAGCCACCCATGCCTCGTTTGAGTCTCAGAGGCAGCCTCTGTCCAGCAGAGGCCAATCAGAATTGCCTAGGACACCCTTCTGGAATCAGACCTTAATGGAATAAGGTCTGTATGTGGTTCACATACAGACCTAAACCTCCCAGTCTCCTCGGAGCTTGCAGGGCTGCATTCAGTGGACACAGCATACAGAGGGGCCCAGCCTGGCTTCACAGCACAGTCTCCTGCGTGGTTTTTAAAACTTCAGATTCCCAGGTCCCTGGGGCTGGATTCTCACTTTGATACAGCATTCCGGGCACGGGACATTGGGATAGGGACAGATTCAGGATGCACTGCTGCTGACCAGGTCGGGGATGAGCCTATGAAACCAGAAAATGCCCATCTCCCTGCTGAAAGGCAGCAGCGCCTCCTCACCAGAGCAGCCCTGGAGGGGCTGTGTGTGTGGTTTATCACTGCCACTAAGTCAGGGTGGGCCTGGGAGACTCTCCCTTTGAGCCTCAGTTTCTGATTACACGACAATGCATATATTCACTCATTTACTAACAGCTCCGGCTTCGCCTGCCATCAACATGACCCTCAGGACAGACCTGTTTTTTGAACTCTAAACCCACACGAGTCACTATCCCTCAACATCTCTCCTGAACTGTCCCCAAGGCACCTCAATCTCAGCATGTCTAAAAGAGAACACATTACGTTCCCCTGAGCCCAGACCCTCTGCCGGTGCTCTTGGCCACAGAGAATGCCTCTACCACCCTACCTGTGCAGGCCAGGAACCTGACTGGGTCAGCCTTAACACCCCTCTCCTATCTAATCCATCACCTAGACCTGGACATGCCTTTATTACTGTCACCTGCACTCAGGTTTGCACTACAGGAATATCAGTCAGGGAAGGCTACATTCTGTACCAAATATACATAAAAGCCACGGAAGATTGTTTCTTACAGATAACAGGCCTGGGTGGTGTTCAGGCTAGAGAAGTGGCTCTCCTCCATGGGGTCATTTAGGGACCCAGGCCCCTTCCATCTTATGGCTCCACCAGCCCCTCGGGCCTTGTCATCGCACGCAGCTGGTAGAAGGAAACATACAGGGTGGAGCTCGTGTGAGTCTTGATGGCCCAGGCCTGGAAGTGGCACGTGTCACTCTCACTCACTTTCCATTGGCTGGAACTCTGGTGGCCTTGCCTTACTGCAGTGGACCCTGAGAAGTGAGCTGAGCTGCTTGCACAGGGAAGGCAAGGACAGACAGGGTGCCCAGTTTTCACAATAGGCTTCAACAACTGCATGTTAATGACAGCGAAGGGAGACTCTAGAGGATAGCTTTCCTTTGGTCAACCTGCCTTTCAGGGACCATCACCAAGTACCACCACCATCAGAGGCCACCCCTGCCCCTGCCCCTGCCCCTGCCCCAGGAGTGGAGTCTACTTTTCCACGTGGTGAGATGAACGCTGTATCAGGGAAGCACAGGAGGACAGGGACACATGGGAGAGACACGAAGTAAGCTAGGGAAGTGGGCAGGAAGGACAAGGCTTCCCACAGGAGCAGACGCTTGGGCTGTGCCCTGGAGACTGAATGGGGGTTCTCCAGGCAGGGATGGGGGAGAAGTGGGTGCAGGCAGAGGAGACCGACTGAGCAAAGGCTCAGCGCGTGAGAAAGCACAGACTGTTCGGAGAACTGCAAGTAGCCCCACATGACAGAGAGGAGCTGAGATTGTGTCGCTGGGCAGGGGCTTTACATGCCACGACAAAGGGTTCCATTCATCCACAGGAAACAGGAAGTCAGTGAGTACTGCAATGGCAATGGTCCATGAAAGGAGGGGGTGATGAGAGACATTAAGGAACGTGTGTGGTTACAACCCTGACTCCATGCGTAGGGGCAGGATGGGCAGTAAGGCTGGAAAGTTGGACCAGAACCACCAGGTGGAGGGCCTTGAAGGCCAGGCCCGACAAGGAAGGCAGAGGGAAGCACTGCCTGCCTCTCTCAAGTAGAAAACCATCCCCCCAAGGTGATGGCCTCCTCACTTCCTGCCTATGCCTGCCTCTAGCAGCACAGTTTATTTTGTCCATTTCTTCTAGTACTTTAGTCCCTAATGGCTAGAAAAGGATCAAGAGGTGATCCAGGGGCTTCCCTGGTGGTGCAGTGGTTGAGAGTCCGCCTGCCGATGCAGGGGACATGGGTTCGTGCCCCGGTCTGGGAGGATCCCACATGCCGCGGAGCAGCTGGGCCCGTGAGCCATGGCCGCTGAGCCTGCGCGTCCGGAGCCTGTGCTTCGCAACGGGAGAGGCCACAACAGTGAGAGGCCCGCATACAGCACAAAAACAAAAACAAAAAAAAAAACAGGTGATCCATTTCAAAGATGAAGTCCAAACCCCTCATTACCAGGGAAGAAAACCAAAGGTCAGAGAAGGGAGAGTGCCTTAGTCTGTTCGATATGCTATAACAAATTACTATAGACTACATGGCTTATAAATAACAGAAATTTATTTCTCACGGCTCTGGAGGCTGGGAAGTACAAGATGAAGGCATCAGCAGACTGGGTGTCTGGCGAAACCCACTTCCTGGTTCACAGATGGCTGTCTTCTCCCTCTTACTTCTTCTCACCTGGCAAAAGGGGTAAGGGAGCTCTGTGGGGCCTCTTTTATGAGGGCACTAATCCTATTCAAGAGAGTTCTACCCTCATGACCTAATCACCTCTCAAAGGCCCCACCTCTTAACACCATCACCTTGTGGAGGGGGTAAGATTTCAACATACGAATTTGCAGGGGGAGCACAAACATTCAGTCTATAGCAAGGAGTAACATGTCTAGTGGCACCAGGCCTAGAAGCCAGGCCTCCATGTGCCGTGCCCTCTCAGCACCTCTAGCGCTCCCTCAAGCCCCAGGCACTTGGGAAACAAGAGACAACAGGCATGCTGAGGGTTTCATCCTGCCACCTCAAGTGCTGAGTATGAGAGACCACAGATATGAACACAGAAACTCCACCTTTCTCCTACGAGCCAAGAAACAGGAATCCACAGGAAGGTACCATCTCCTTAGCACCTCCCACCCCTTTCTCCTTCCAGAGGGCAAGGCAAAGCCAGCTCCTGGGCATGAACACCAAGTGCAAGGAGCCAAGGCTCTGACAGTCACGTTTGTTCCCAGCACAAGGCCAGAGTAGGCAGGACTCCCAATGCTGGGCAGAGGGGGCCCACATGGCTGAGGAGAGAGGAATGATCTCTAGCCACGAGCCCTCTCCAGCTGTGAAAAGCAAGGAGTTTGGGGGTGAATGCTGCATCTTATCATTCTATCTCCACATTCTGCCAGTGAACTAGCCAAACCACTTCGCCAAGTAGGCTCAGAATGGAAGATAAGTTCATACTGTCTCCTGATCCAGGGGGGTTGAGAGCTGGAAGCTCCTCAGGGCAGGGTCCTCATCCCACACTCACCTGGCTGACTGCTCGGGAACCTCTTGCTTCTCGCCAGCTGCCTTGCCCCCCAGCTTCTCACAGCTGCCCCCCAAACAGCTCAACCCCACTATTCCCTGAAGCCCCCTCACCACCTCCAACCTAGCCCTGCAGAAGCCTCCTTGGTCTGCATATCCACCTCACCCTGCCCTTCCACCTCTTCTTAATGAAATCCAATGTCCCCAACATGGCCCCACACTCCACTCCTGAATGCCAGGCTGCACTTCCTCTCACCTCCCTCAACACAAGTGGAGGGGCCATCTCACCCCGTGTCCCCAGTCTCACTCCTTGAGCAGCACTGTACAACAGAAATATGATGCAAGCCACAAATGCAAACACATGGATAATTTAACATTTTCTAATAGCCATATTAAAAGACTATTAGACAATTAGTAAAATGGTAAAAAGAAACAGGTGAAATTAATTTTAATAATATTTAATTTAGACCAATCTATCCAAAATATTATAATTTCAACATGTAATCAACATTAAAAATTATTGAGATATTTTGCTTGTTTTTTTAGATTGCCTTAAATCCAGTGTGTATTTTACACTTACAGTGCGTCTCAATCCAGACTACATACTTTTCGAGTGTTCAGTAGCCACATGGAGCCAGTGGCCACTATACTGAGCAGCACAGATCTAGACCAGGGGCTGGCAAACCATGGCCCACAGCCCAGATCTGGCTGGCCTACTGTCTGATTTTGTATGACTCCTCAACAAAGAGTGACTTTTTTGGGGGGGTGAGGGACACACACCACACCACGAGTCTTGAGGAATCTTAGTCCCCTGCAGTGGGAGCTCGCAGTCCTAACCATTGGACCACCAGGGAATTCCCAAGAGTGATTTTTTTAATATTTTTAACGATTGAAAAAAATCAAAAGAATAGTATTTCATGACACAAATTCTATGAAACCCAAAAGTTAGTGTCCATAAGTAATGTTTTAAATTCTGTCAATAAAGATGTATGGAAATATGTTTCATCTCTTCTTATATTTTTACTTATCTCCTAATACCCTCTAAATTTTGCCTCTTGTCCCACATAGCGGGAAATATTTACTATCTGATCCTGTACAGGGAAAGTTTGCCCAGCTCTATTCTAGACCATTCACCTGCCCCCTAGACTCCAATACAAGAGCTCCAGATTTGGCTTTGGAATCAAAAGGACAGCTCAGGGCTTCCCTGGTGGCGCAGTGGTTGAGAGTCCGCCTGCCGATGCAGGGGACACGGGTTCGTGTCCCGGTCCAGGAAGACCCCACATGCCGCGGAGTGGCTGGGCCCATGAGCCATGGCCACTGAGCCTGCGCGTCCGAAGCCTGTGCTCCGCAACGGGAGAGGCCACAACAGTGAGAGGCCCGCGTACCCCAAAAAAAAAAAAAAAAAAAAAAAAAAAAAAAAAAGACAGCTCAAATCCCAGCTCCCCTGTGTCCCAATTCTGGGGTTTAGAACAAGTCACTTCCCCTTGTTGAGCCTCATTTTTCTTCATTTGAAAGTCGGGTCAGCACTCAAGTGGGTGTAAAGAGGGTGAAAGCCCAGCATCAACCATAGAGCTGGTCACTCATTCACTCGTTTCCAGTCCTCCAGTCTCATTCCAGTTTCCAGTCTTCACATCTCCAGCTGCAACACCTGTCCACCGAGTCCCCCTCACCTCACTCAGTACCTCGTCCAGGTGACGCCTGCACCAGTCACATTCTCCCAGCATCCTCAGCAATCTCTACCTCCACTGGCAGGAGCCCCATATCGGTGACTTCTGAATCACTTCGGCAGCACAAACCTCCTTCTGCCTGGAATAGCCTCCCGTCTTCCTCACCAAAGTCTGTCTCCTCCAGGATGACCCCCACGCACGGCCAGCAGTGCCCTTTAGCTCGCAGCTCTGCCCCTCCGCGGGCCTGACAGCAGCACTTCCGGCACGCCCGAGAGGTGATCTGGGCATGCGCACAGCTCTGGTCCCTCCAGGCGAGGACCTACTACAGGCCCAGCCCCAATAGCCCTTTGCACAGGCAAGGGCTCAACAAATACGTCAGACTGGCCTAGTGAGACCTGGGCCAGCTTTCCAGGACCACGTCCTTCTTTCCCCCTCGAGCTCCATCAATTCTCAAATCTCATCAATTTTGACATCCGACATCCTAATCCTGACGTCTCCCTGTTTCAGCGGTGCCTCCTCCCAGGGACACCCCTACCCATCTGGCCCAGTCCTGACGGCTCTGCTTTTCCAGAACCAACTCCATTCATGCTCTCTCACCAGCCAAGTTCGGTCTGGTCACTGGCTTATGTTAGGCTAGTCTAGTCTCTAGTCCAGGGCCCACCTATTTTCCCTTGTCACATCCTGCCAGTAAATCTTTTCCTCCTGGGGAAGTGTGTCTTCTAAAATTGACCCTCCCTTTGGCTGTTACGTCAGAACTACTTCCAGCAATGAAGAACGATGTCCTGGAATTGAACATGTTGCCAACAAGTACTCTTGTCCCCAATTAATGTTCCTGCATTTTGCCAAAAAGGTGAGAACTAGCCTCCCACTGGTGGTGCTTTGAGCCCTGACCCATGATGGGATCAGCTTCCTCATGCCAGTCACCAGATTTTCCTTCTACACTCTAGCCACTTCTCAGTTTCTTTTTTTCCCCCATATTTTCTGTTGAGCTATAACTGGCATATCATAAAACCTACCCACTTACAGTGTACAATTCAATGGTTTTAGCATATTCACAGAGTTGGTCAAAATAATCTCAGTTTGGAACACTTTCATTATGCAAAAAGAAACTCCTAACCTGGCCATTCCTATCCCAACCCTCCCTCCAGCTCCCACAACCACTAACCTGCTTTTGTCTCTATAGATTTGCCTGGACATTTTATATAAATGGAATCATATAAAATGTGGCTTTTTGTGTCTGGCCTCTTTCACTTAACATAGTCTTTTCAATGTTCATCCATACTATAGTGTGTATCAGTACCTCATTTCTCTTTTTTTTTTATTAGTTTCTGCTTTATAACAAAGTGAATCAGTCATACATATACATCTGTTCCCACATCCCTTCCCTCTTGTGTCTCCCTCCCTCCCACCCTCCCTATCCCACCCCTCCTCATTTCTCTTTATTGCCAAATAATTTTCCACTTCTTTTGCTGGTTCCCTGTCAGAGGCTGAATCTCAAAATGTTGAAGCGCCCCAAGGCTCAGTCCTCCTCCCCTCTTCATCTCTATCTACTCAGTTCCTGGGTGATCTCATCCAGTCTCTTGACACAAAATACCACCTATATGCAATGACTCACAAATCTATCTCTCTGTCCGGCCCTTTCCCATGAGCTCCAGACACACAGGTCCCACATCGTCTTCCACATCTCCCTCCACTTGGCCATCTCAGGCATCAGGCTTGACACAACCAATACAAGAGAACCAGTCTGAGTTCAGTTATGGGTAGTGATGGAAGAATGCTAGTAAGTGTAAGCAAACACAATCTAACAGCACATTAATAATAATTTTAAATCAACAAGGAAGGCTTATTTCAAAAAGACAAGGATGGTTTAATATTAGGAACTCTGCTAATATAAAGCACCATATTAATAGAGAAAATGAGGGGAAAAGTCTTATCAATATATATTAACAGAGCAATTGATAAAACCCAACACATATTTTTAGTAAACATTCTTGATAAAATAGAATAAGGTAAACATTTATAAAAACAACCCAAACATCATCTTCCAGAAGCACTTTCATTAAAGTAAGAAACAACACAAAGTTGTATTCTTCCATCATTATTTAACCTTTTCTGGAGGTACAACCAATGCAATTGGACAAGAGAAAGAAACTAGAGGTATAAAAACAGGAAAAGAGTAGATAAAACCATCATCATTTGCAGATAATATGATTATAAACATGGAAAACCCAAAGCCCAAAACACTATTCTAAACTATAAAAGAAGTCAGTATGGTGGCTTTTGTATATACCAACGACAATCAGAAGATATAAAAGAAGGACCTAAAACACCTAGGAATATACTTATCAAGATAAAGATGAAGAAAATTTGAAATATTGAGCATATACAAGATCTGAGCAAATAGGAAGATTCAACATTAGGAAGATGTCAAACCTCTCGTAAACAGTGATAAAATAATTTGTTATTGCTATCTTAATAGAAACACCAAAAATTTAATAGGAACACTCTCCTACTAAAAAAAGCAAGGTGCAGAATATTATGCATAGCATGCTTTTTCTATAAAAATGGGAAAAGCATTTGTATATAGACAAGATATGGACTATCTATAGAAGGCGAAGTAGGAAATGGGTCTCATTGGTTGCTTCTGGTTAGTAAAATGGGTAACTGAAATAGGGGTGGGAGGGACACTTCTCACTGTATAACTTTTTGGTATAATTTTGAACCATGTGAATATATTACGTATTCAAATTTTTTAAAACTGAAAAAAATCATATTTCTATTTTTAAAAAATATTTTAATGGCTCTGTGTTGCCAGCAAATGATTTAGGTATCTAAAGACTTCCATAACTGGGCTCCAAATAATGGTATTGATGATAAAAGGGAGGTGAGGATAGGGGAAGCCGCTGCCGCCGCCACCAGCACCACCACCACCATCCAATCAAGGAACTACAGTGAGCTACATACAGCCCATGCACCAAATCTAGCCTGCTGTCTTTTTTTTTTTTTAATAACTTTATTTATTTATTTTTAGCTGCGTTGGGTCTTCGTTGCTGCGCATGGACTTTCTCTAGTTGCGGCGAGCGGGGGCTTCTCTTCGTTGCGGTGAGCAGGCTTCTCGTTGCGGTGGCTTCTCTTGTTGCAGAGCACAGGCTCTAGGCGCGCGGGCTTCAGTAGCTGTGGCTCGCTGGCTTCAGTAGTTGTGGCTCGCTGGCTTCAGTAGTTGTGGCTCGCAGGCTCTAGAGCACAGGCTCAGCAGTTGTGGCACACGGGCTTAGTTGCTCCACGGTATGTAGGATCTTCCCAGACCAGGGATCGAACCCACGTCCCATGCATTGTCAGGCAGATTCTTAACCACTGTGCCACCAGGGAAGTCCCAGGGCATATGTTTTTGGGGTTTTTTTAACATCTTTATTGGAGTATAATTGCTTTATAATGGTGTGTTAGTTTCTGCTGTATCACAAAGTGAATCAGCTATACGTATACATATATCCCCATAACCCTTCCCTCTTGCGTCTCCCTCCCACACTCCCTATCTCAACCCTCTAGGTGGTCACAAAGCACCGAGCTGATCTCCCTGTGTTATGTGGCTGCTTCCCACTAGCTATTTATTTTATTTTTTATTTTTTTATTTTATTTTTTTTTATTAGTTTCTGCTTTATAACAAAGTGAATCAGTCATACATATACATCTGTTCCCACATCCCTTCCCTCTTGCGTCTCCCTCCCTCCCACCCTCCCTATCCCACCCCTCCAGGCGGTCACAAAGCACCGAGCTAATCTCGCTGTGCTATGCGGCTGCTTCCCACTATCTATCTACCTTACGTTTGGTACTGTATATATGTCCATGCCTCTCTTTCGCTTTGTCACAGCTTACCCTTCCCCCTCCCCATATCCTCAAGTCCATTCTCAAGTAGGTCTGTGTCTTTATTCCTGTTTTACCCCTAGGTTCTTCATGACATTTTTTTTTCTTAAATTCCATATATATGTGTTAGCATACGGTATTTGTCTTTCTCTTTCTGACTTACTTCACTCCTATGACAGTCTCTAGGTCCATCCATCTCACTACAAATAACTCAATTTCGTTTCTTTTTATGGCTGAGTAATATTCCATTGTATATATGTGCCACATCTTCTTTATCCATTCATCTGTCGATGGACACTTAGGTTGCTTCTATGTCCTGGATATTGTAAATAGTGCTGCAATGAACATTGTGGTACATGACTCTTTTTGAATCATGGTTTTCTCAGGGTATATCGGCATATGTTTTTGATTCGTCTCTGGGTATGTACCTAGAATAGAATTGCTGGGTCCGTGGTAACTCTTAAGCTTTGGGGGGAACTGCCAGGCTGTTTTCCAAAATGGTTGCACCATTTCACATTCCTACCAGCAGCATACAAGTGTTCCAATTTCTCCTCATTCTCATCAATACTGGCTGTTATCTGATTTTTTCATTATAATTATCCTAGTGGGTGTGAAGTAGTATCTCACTGTGGTTTTGATTTGCATTTGCCTGATGGCTAATGATGCTGAGCAACCTTTCATGTGCTTAATGGCTGTTTGCATACCTTAGGAGAAATGTTTACTTGCCCATTTTCAAATTAAGGATGAGTTTTTAATTGACTTTTTATTTATCAAGCTAGATGCTTACTCTAGGAGCTGAAGTTCAAATAGAAGTTCAGTTGCCTTAGCGGCAGTTGGTATCTCCCCAGAAGTGAAGCCTGAGATTTCAGAACAGAGGCTAAGGAGAGAGGGATCATCAAGTGGGATGATGCTTGGGAGAAACCTTACTGTGTAAATCTAAGAGCTTAGAAAAGTCAGCTTGGCTCTTCAGAAAGTTGGGTTTCTATAGCGTCAGGATTTTGGCTTTGGAATTTCAAATGTATTATTTTAAAGGTGATAATATTTATGTTAAAAACATTTTCAGATAGTACACAAGAGTATAAAGCAAAAGTTAAATGTCCTTCCTCCCTAACACCTCTCCCTTGATTTAAGCTCTCCAGAGATATTCACTATTAAGTTTTCATTATATATGCAAATATATATACATATATATTTGTTTATGTACATTAAATAACATAACATATTGTTCTGGCAACTTGTTTCCACTTATCAATATAGCTGGGAAATTCTTCTACTTTCACCATAGATAGAGATAAATCTTATTCTTTTAATGTGTTGTCATATCATGTTGTATGGATTTCTATAATGTATTTAACCAGTCCCTACTGAAGGACTTTAGTTTTAGTGTTTTTGCTATTTTGAGCAAGTTTGCAGTGAATCTTGTGCAGTATCTTTGGTACTTTTGTGAGTCTCTCCGGGGATAAATCCCTAACATTTATGTTTTGATGGATGCAGTATGGTCCAATTGTCCTCTAAAGAGGTGCAGTTTACAGTTCTAACAGTGTCTCTCCATCGCTTTCGAAGACTGGGTTTTAGAAACCTTTTTTCAGGGGGAGGAGCGGTTGTTGTGTCTGTTTTCATTTACATTTCTTTAGTTCAGAAGGAGGCTGACATTTCATATTTTTATAGGTCATTTATGTTTCTTTTTCTGTGAACTTTGTTCTGTTCTTGTCCAGTTTTTCTATAGAGTTGTCTCTTAGTGCTTTAGAAAAGCTTTTTGTATTTTAAGGAAAATTTTCTAGTGCTTTTGTGGTTTTATTGTTTACGAAAAATTTTGATCATCAGTTTTACTGGCGAGTGTGAGGAACAAGGCAGGGCTCCAGCTTTGCTTCCTTCCAGATGGCTTGCCATTGTCCTGATGCCATTTATTGAATTCTTTCCCTTTCCATCCATTCATTTAAAATGCCTTTGTGATATACTAGATTCTAGTATGTGTTTGGGTCTATTTCCAGCCTCTCTATTCTTTCTCTAGTACTAAGTTACTTTGATGGCTTTTTTAAAAAATTGTTTGTTTGTTTTTAAACTATTTTATAAGGTTTTGGCAGTTTACCAATTAAACCAGGTCTAGGGAAAAGCATGTTATATGGAGAAAGGAAGTGTCTGGGAGTCAAACAGATCAGGATTTGAACCCAGATATATAGTTTATCAGCTTTTTAGCCCTGGACAGATTCTTCAACTTTACTGTGCTTCAGTTTTTTCGCCTTTAAAACAGAATGAGGACCGAGTGAGATGCTGCCAGGAAAGCGCTCCCTGCTGCTGTTAGGTGCATGCTGGATGTGTGGCTGTTCACTTCTGGGCCTGAGCTTTAGTGGGCCCAGGTGAGGTATTTGCAAGACCAAGGGGGTGTGTCCCCCCCACCCCCAATCCTCTAGGTGCAGGAATTCCCTGCCCAGTCAGCCCTGAGTCCATTACTACTGCCTGCCCAGACCTCTCCCTCGATCTGCTATTCAGAGAGAGAGCTGTCCCTGAAGGGAGGCCAAGGTGTGTGTGGGGGGGGGTTCGTGGACAGTGTGGGTCCCTCACTATACAGAACAGGGTGGGACGGATAGGTGGAAATAGAGGAGGAGGGAACAGCACTCCATCTATGCTCTTGCCCTGAACCCTTCCAATCTGAGGGGTGGGCCTGCTTCCTTTTCTGTTCCCTCATGATGATAGATTGGGGTGGGGAGGAGAGGTATTCATTTGTTCAATAAGCATATCCTGAGGACTGGCTCGATGTCTTAGTTTCCTAGGGCTGCACTAATAAAGTACCACAAACTGGTTGGCTTAAAACAATACAAATTTATTGTCTCATATTTCTAGAGGCTAGAAGTCCAAAATCAAAGTATCTGCAGGGCTGTGCTTTCTCTGCAGGTTCTAGGGGAGAATCTGTTCTGTGCCTTTCTCTGAGCTTCTGATGTCGCTGCTATCCCTGGTGTTCCTTGGCTTGTAGACACACATCTCTCTAATCTCTGCCTCTGCTGTCACATGGCATTTTTCCGCTTCTTATAAGGACACCAGTCATATTGTATTAGGGTCCACCCTAATGAGCTCATCTTTACTTGATTACATCTACAAAACCCTATTTCCAAATAAAGTCACGTGCACAGGTACCAAGGATTAGCACTTGAACAGATCGTTTTGGGGGACACAATTTGACACTGGGAATGCTGGCCCTTAGGAGGGTTAGGGTTAGGGTTAATGTAGGGCATCAGCACTGACTCTTCCTCCTTCCCACTTTCCCAGCCTGTGACCTGGGGCGGCCAGTGGTATGTGGATTTGATTTCTGGCAGGGATAAAATTAGTGGGGAGGATGATATTTTTAGAAGTCCAAGGGACCCTAGGGACCACCTAATCCACACATTTAACAGATGGGAAGCTGAGACAGTTCCACGAGACACTTTGTGCTATGGTTGGGCACTTTGTGCTGAGGCAGCTGCCGTGGGCCATGGACTGTGGCTCCAGTTGGTGGTGGGGAGAGGAGGAGGGTGGCCACTGAGTCCGTTGTCAGCCCTGGATCCCCAATCGCAGCCTGAGGCAGACTCTACTTTGGGCCACCAACACCTACTGAAAGCCCGTGTTTTTCCCAGATGGGTTTTTTGTCTGGGGCTGCCTGGAGAGAGGAGGAGGCAGTGCGGGCCGGTGCTGCCACTGTTTCAGTTCTGACTCCCACTCACACAGTCCCGGGGCCTGTGGGTGCCACGCAAGGCGAGTTCCCTCTGCAGTGCCCCCGCCACCCCCGAAGCCTCTCCTGAGCTGCAGCTCTGCTAACCCGCTTCATCTGTTACCCTCTTCCATTGGCTTTGCATGCTCTCAAAAATCAGGGAAATCTCTCCTCTGTTGGAGACTCTCCTGTTTTCTTTGCTGTTTTGGTAGAAGTTGGTGATGTGTTGATGTGAGTGTGTGTGTATGTGTGTGTGTTTCTGTGTGCATGCACGTGCATGCAAAACCTGCCCTGTCTCCACAGTGCCAGCTGCCTCCCACTGCTTAACGGGATTCTTGAGCATAGTGCTTGATGGGCACATTTTCTGTTCTTGTGCCCAGAAAATCTCATCCTTCTCCCTTGCTCTCCTTGGACTTGACACTGGCATGCCTGCCAGACTTTGTGCCATGGAGTGAGCTCTGGTCCTTAAATAGCTGATCCCCAAGCAGCAACATCCTGGGGCTCCAGCTGCAATTTACAGCTAAGGCCAGGGCAGAGGATGCCAGCATAGGCACCCATGGGCTAGAACTCTGAGCAGCTGGAGTTTTTGCTGCCAGCATTTTCTGTGGCGTTCGCAGACCGTCAGGAGTAGAGAAGATGCTGAGGAGGTTTGCATCTCCACCATTGCCTATCGGACTCTCCATTCATTCCAAAAAATGTACTGAGCATCTAGTATGTGTCAAACACTGTGCCAGGCATCAGAGGGAGATAGAGAAAGTCCTTGCCTCCCCAGGGGTTCCAAATGAACTCCGCTGCTGTGTTCCATGACTGGGAAGCATCAGGAACTCTAAGAACTGGAACCTAGGAAGGGATCTGGGAAAAAGCTGCTTCCTACTGAGATTTGTGGAATGGCTGGGGGGAGGGGTGCTGGGAAAGCCTGGAGGTGAGGAAGGGGGAAGGCAGTGCTGAAGACAGCCTGGTGGCAGGGCCCAGTAGAATGGCCACTCTCAGCACTTACCGCAGCCATGTTCATTGTTGGGGTCCCTCTGTCTCACAACACAGAAAGCTCCAGGAGGGCAGAGACTGTCTGTGGAACTGGTACCTGGCAGGGAGTCAGTGCTCAGAAAACATTTGAATGAATGAACTTCACAGAGTTTTGTTTAGATCTTGAGGCTACTGGGGAGCAGGAGTTTAAGTTCAGGTTAACCTGGTTAGTTTTATGCTTTTGGAAGATCATTCAGGCAACTGTGGGAAAACAGCGGAATGGACAGTATGCCTGGGGAGCTTCCTCTGCTGTTCGCTGAAGGGGAATCAGATTTGAACCTAGCACCTGAAGATGGAGGAGGCCACCTACAAGGACCAAAGAGCAGCTGTAAGAAGCTGAGAAGGATCCCTGGCCAATAGGAAGCTAGGATCCCAATCCTACAACCACAAGGAACTGAAACAGGCCAACAGCAGGAATGAGCTTGGAAGAGGATCCCAAGTGCCAGATGAGATCACAGCAGTTGGAAACTTTGATTTTTACCTTTGTAAGCACTGATCAAGGAATCCAGCCATGCCATCCTGGACTTCTAACCTGCAAACCTGGGAGAGAATAAAAGGATATTGTTTTAAGGCATTAAATGGTCATATATTACAACAACAATAGAAAATGAACACACCAATTGCTGGAATCATTCACTGAACTGAAAACACAGGTATAGGGGCAGGTCAGGACAGGCTAGCTGAGAAAAGACACCCAGGAGGAATTGGAGTTGATGATAAGCATCCCCACCTCATCAGGTTGTGGAGAGGATCAAATGCATAGAAAGTAAGTGCTGGATAAACTTGGCCACTGTGGGTGTGGCTGGAACTGTGGGGAGACCTGGGTCCCAGATGTAGGTGGAGATCTGGGAGTCACTGCGGAAGGGCCGCTGCCTCCAGACACTGTGCCTATCCCATAGTTGTTGATTCCACGGGGATGTGATAGGATGGAGAAAGCAGGTGACATTGCCGCTGCCCAAGCTCTGCTGTACCCCCTGGGCCTGGGGTCTGTCAAGTGGGCTGGTCCCAGCCCTCTCTGACCAGGCTCACATCTCCTCTCCAGTCCATCAACTGATAAATGGATAAAATATAGTATACCCATACAATGGAATGTTATGTAGTAATGGAGCACTGACACATGCTACAACATGGACAAACCTTGAAAACATGTTAAGCGAAAGGAGTCAGACACAAGAGGCCACATACTATATGATTCCATTTCTGTGAAATGTCCAGTACAGGGACATCTATAGAGACAAAAAGGAGATTAGTGGTTACGTAGGTCTAGGGAGGATGAGGGGGTCAGGGGTGATAGCTAAAGGGTGCAGGGGCTCTCTTTGAAGTGATGAAAATGTCCTAAAATTGACTGTGGTGATGGCTGCACAACTTGGTGAATACACTAAAACCAATGAATCGTATACTTTAAACGGGCAAATTGTATGATATGGGAATTATATCTCAATTAAAAAAAATAATCTACCCCAGTTTTCTAAAAGAAGGGACCTTAGTCCATCTAGTTCTAACTTTCTCATTTTATAGATGAGGCACTGAAGCCCAGAGAGGTTAAATGACTTGCACAAAGTCATTTGTCATTTAGAACCCTGATTGACTACCCATTAGCCATTACATTCTCACCCATTCTACCCTGCTTCAAGTGAGCGGGAGTGGCCATTCACACAAAATCAGTGAAGTCACACAAACCACCCTGGATGTGGCACAGATCTCTGAGCCTCGTGTTAGAAATACACAGTGTGGTTTACTGAGGACACTTCTTGGCACTTCATTGTCTTATGGCTCAAAAAACTGACATTTGTGACCTGGCCAAGCCAAGATTCCCACACTTTCACTATCCAGCCACATTTCATAAACTTTGAGCTAAAGTTGAATACCGAATCACAGGAGATGAGCAGAGCGTGAGCTTGGACACTAGCGGACCAGGATTCAAATTCAGCTCTGTGTGAGCTGCATGAAGCTATTACCTTTATGAGCCTCAGAAAATTGTGAATAATAAAGGTATTCTTTGTGAGCACTGGATGAGATATCACATGTAATGTGCTTGGCATATAAATGTTGATTCCTTCCTCCTTCCATTTGAGAACTGAGAGGTCTTCATAACTGAGACCTTGGTGAGGTCAGTCAAGCACATTTGCCTGAATTGGGTTTCCTGGGGATGATAATTCTTTGCGGAGTTCATCATGCCTAGTGCTCACATCTGGGAGCACCTTTCCCCTTTGCAACACTGACACATTGTCACCCCAACCAACAAGGCTAAAAGAGGAATAGAAAACCACCCTGCACCCTCTTGCACTGTTGGTAGGAATGTAAATTGATACAGCCACTGTGGAGAACAGTATGGAGGTTCCTTAAAAAACTAAAAATAGAACTACCATATGACCCAGCAATCCCACTACTGGACATACACCCTGAGAAAACCATAATTCAAAATGACACATGTACCCCAAAGTTCATTGCAGCACTATTTACAATAGCCAGGACATGGAACAGTCTAAATGTCCAATGACAGATGAATGGATATAAAGATGTGGTAAATATATACAATGGAATATTACTCAGCTATAAAAAAAGAACAAAATTGGGTCATATGTGGATGTACCTAGAGTCTGTCATACAGAGGGAAGTCAGAAAGAGAAAAACAAATATCGTATATTAACGCATATATGTGGAATCTAGAAAAATGGTACAGATGAACCTATTTCCAGGGAAGGAATAGAGACACAGGTGTAGAGAATGGACATGTGGACACAGTGGGGGAAGGGGAGGGTGGGATGAATTGGGAGATTAGGATTGACATATATACACTACTGTGTGTAAAACAGATAGCTAGTGGGAACCTGCTGTATAGCACAGGGAGCTCAGCTCGGTGCTCTGTGACGACCTAGATGGGTGGGATGGGGGGGTTGGGAGGGAGGTCCAAGAGGGAGGGGATATATGTATACATTGTACAGCAGAAACTAACACAACATTGTAAAGCAATTATACTCCAATAAAACAAAAAAAATACTAAGATTGAAAAAGAAAAGAAAACCACCCTGCAGAGCCCTGCCAGCTGTGTGCTTGGAGGAGCTCTGCTCTCACAGCCTCATGTGCCACTTGGGGAGGGCTCCCGAGGGAGGGCCAGAACTTCTACTGCAGGACGTAGGGGGAGGGAGAAGGTGGGGGAGGTTTGGGGTGAGAAATGGTACAGCAAAGTGGTGGACAGTAAGGCAAAGCTGACAGTAGCCACCAGTCCTAAAGCTCAGGAGCGACTATCTTTTCTCAAGGAATTCCAAAGTGCAAACATTTAAAAGGTCAATTTTTGGTTACATTGTGCGTACAAACTTTGCTTATTTTCAAATTATTTTTTGTTGCTTATATAACTATTCTCATTGTTCAACTGATATATTTTTCTATTTGTGAAATTATTTGGGGTCTAAGGTTAGTATGGATTGCATCCTACTTTTTCGTATTAAAATACTAAGTTTTAAAAAGCTACTTGTTTTTTATGTAACGACTGCACTTGGTTACAGGGTTAAAAGATCAGTTTTCAGCTGGCTTAACTGCCTTGCGTTGGCAAGGCCACATGCAGACTTCTAAAGTTCCACTTTCTGGCCTGTTTGGCCACCACAAAAATGACGGGACTAATTTACAAATTAGTTGCCTTTGTCAATCCTATAATCAAAGGCAACTAATTTGTAACGATCTAATTAATATTCATCCAGTGTTCCAAGACAGGGTACATGAAGTAAGTCAGAGGTACAAGAACCACCCCCGTCTAGGCCTGCTCGCCTCCCCAGCATTACAGTCCATTAATCCTCTAGAGTTAACTGCAAACCGGGCGCCTACTCAGAGCTCTCCCCCACCACACCCCGAAGTCTCAACCCCAGTGTTCATGCTGTCTTCCCTCTCAGCTCCCGCCAGCTGCCTCGCCATGCCTTGCGTGGGCGTGATGCCAGGCGGCGGTAGGAACTACAAGGAAAACAGAGGGTTAGGGGATGCCGTTGGGAGGTCGGCGGGAACTGCAATTTTAGATACTCTGGTCAGGAGAACCTCTCCTGTGGTAAACATCTGAGCAGATTCCTGCGGGTAAGGGTGGGAACGAGCCACCGGCTCTCTGGGGAACAGCGGTCTAGACCGAGACAATCAGTGAGTGAGTGGGTCCATCCCTTGCCAGGAAAGAGAAAGCAGAGTGTGAAAAATCGTGCTGGAACGAAGGAATCGTTAGCAGTGTGAGGCTTTACCTTAACCTTGGCACCTAGGGTACACCAGCCAGGACCAGTTCAGGACCAGAGACCTGACCGGGCTAGGCACTGCCTAAGGGATCAGATTCTAAGGAGGTTTGGAATCACACCGAGCAGACTTCCCATTCTTCCAGTCCGGTCGCAGACCCCGAGCTTTAGGCAAGGATCCTGTCGTCTTAGATGTGGTCACGATCCTACAGGTACAGCCTCCTCCTCCTCCTCTTCCTCTCGCCGCCTATTCTGTGACGCCGAACTCTCAGAAGAGCGCAAGTCTGGGTCGCAGTGCCTCCTCACCTCCTCCAGGGCCCAAATCCCTCAGGGCTCCGGCCCTCGCCTCCTGAACCCTCCGACTCCGGCCCTAATCCGCCCCGCCCCGCCCCGCCCCGCCGCGCCCCGCCCCGCCCCAGTTATGGAAGTGGCCCCGCCCCTACGGCCGAGACCCCGCCCCTCCGTGCTGTATATTTAAGGAGCTGAGCGTCAAGGATTGGTCAGAGTCGGAGACCTGAGTTCCTAATTGGTTATGGTGTACTGCCTGCTTCCCGCAGAGCGGCATGATCCGGAAGTGATTCCTGAAGCGCCCGCCGCGTGGATTAGCACCTGGGGCGGTCGGTTGCCGCGTTCGCTGCCATGACCAAAATAAAGGCAGATCCAGACGGACCGGAGGCTCAGGCGGACGCGTGCTGCGGAGAGCGCACTTACCATGAGCTGCTGGTGAATCTGAACCCCATCGCGCAGCCTCTGGCTTCTCGCCGCCTCACGCGGAAGCTCTACAAATGCATCAAGAAAGGTGCGGCGGGACTTTCCTGGTGATCCAATGGTTAAGACTCTGCGCTTCCACTGGAGGGGGCATGGGTTCGACCCCTAGGTGGGGAAGTTACGCAGGCCGCGTGGCGTCGCCAAAAAAACAACAACAAAAAAATGTGCGGGTGGACGCCGGGGTGAGCCGGGACAGGACGCGGGTGGCGGGCGGAGGTCCCCTCGACTGATTCTTCTGTCGTTGCAGCCGTGAAGCAGAAGCAGATTCGGCGCGGGGTGAAGGAAGTTCAGAAATTTATCAACAAAGGCGAGAAAGGGTAAGAAACCCCTCCCGCCGGATTTTGCATTTCTAAACGATGACAAAGTTATCCCTGCTACTTAGTAGGTAGTCGGTAAAAGAGCTATGACTCCCCCTCATGTGCAGAAGGTAAATTCCCTTCCGTACAGATGCTGATACATCACTTACACGAGCGCAAAGGGACACCATGGGGAAAGTGAATTCCAGGGGAAGCGAATCGCATAAGCCAGCTCACTTAGGGTAGATCCCAGCTTCATTCATTCAGCGACTATTTACTGACTGCCTACTCTTTTTCAGGCACTATACTATGGCGAGACAACGACAGTAATCAAATACACACAAAATTACAAGTGTCATAGGTAACCATGAAGGAAAAGTACAGGGTGCAGTGAGATTGACTTCATTATCCTACATCTTTTCTTTCTGGCATTTTTCAGAACCTGAAACTTACTTGCATTTTTATTCCCTGTATCTCCCACTAGGGCCAGAAAGTAAGCTCTTTGAGAACAGGAAAAAGCCTCTCACTGCTTTACTTTCAGAAGTGTCTGGTACATTGTAGGTGCTCCAGAGGTAAATAATGCTGGGGGGATTTGATGCTCTTTGGAGTCTGACCTAGGTGGGGTAGCTGAGGTCTGAAGATATAGGAATTAGTTTGTGGGCTGGTGGGGAGGGGAGGCATTCTGCCAGAAGAAAGTGGATTTCAGGGCAGGAGAGGGTAGTAGTGGGCAGAAGTGCTACCTTCGCATGGGGTTTTCGTAAGCCATGGTAAGTTTAGTTTTTGTACTCAGGGCTTTGGAGGCCACTGAGGTAAGCCAGGGAGTGACATAATTATGTTTACACCTTAAGAAGATTTTTCTGGCAACTCTGGAAAGGATCAGAGGTGGAAGAATAGATGGGGAAGTTGAGATAGGAGGCTACTGTGGCATAGAAGAGGCGGGGGCAACTTTTGATTGGATTAGTGATGGCGAGATGGAAAGAATTACAGTGGACGGATGAGAGGACTTTCCGCTATGGAGTGAAGAGGTGTGGGTTCCAGGCGAATGGACAGGGGGCACACTCGCTGAAATAGTGAGTAGTGGAGGGAGCCGGGTTTGTATGGGAAGATCATGAGTTTGGTTTTAGACAAGTTTTTGAGGTGCCTTTTATTTATTTATTTTTATTTTTTATTTTTTTTGCGGTACGTGGGCCTCTCACTGCTGTGGCCTCTCCCGTTGCGGAGCACAGGCTCCGGACGCGCAGGCTCAGCAGCCATGGCTCACGGGCCCAGCCGCTCCGCAGTACGGGGGATCCTCCCGGACCGGGGCACGAACCCATGTCCCCTGCATCGGCAGGCGGACTCTCAACCACTGCGCCACCAGGGAAGCCCGAGGTGCCTTTTAGACATATGAACCCTCTCCCTAGCAGAAATGTCAAACAGGCAAGTGGCTATAAGGCTTTGCAGTTTGGGAGAGGGTCAGGCTGGAGAGCATAGATTTGGGAGTTGTCAACACATAGTTGGCACTTGAAGCCTTGGTTATGGATGGGGTCAGCTGGGGAGAAAGTACTGACAGGGCAGCCAAGGACCAGACTGTGGGAACACCAGCATTTAAAGGCTACTGAGGAATTCCCTGGCAGTCCAGCAGTTAGGACTCCGTGCTTCCACTGCAGGGGGCCCAGGGTTCGATCCCTGGTTGGGGAACTAAGATCCCGCAAGCCGTGCGGCACGGCCAATAAAATAAAATAAAGGCTACTCAAAGGAAGAGGAGACTGCAGAGGAGGAGAGTATTTGAGGCAAACGGAAAACTAGGAGTGTGGATGCAGTGCTTTGAACCAAGAGCTCTTTCTTGTGTTTTCCTCTCACTCCCCTAGGGAACAGACTCTTCCCTCTGTGTCATCAGGGCTGCTGAGGCCCTTGTCCCAGAACCCCAACACTTTGCCAGCTAAGAGCCCTAGCTGGAGATTCTCTGGCAAGCTTTCATTGGTTCCCTGTCACTCTTGGGAATGATCCTGGAAGCACTCAAGGCCCTTAAATGTGACTAGTTTTTCTAGCCGTCTTGTCTGCCCCATCCCCATCCTGGACTCCAAAGCCATCCCTGGCTCCCCAGCAATAGCCAGCCCCTGTGTATCTGGTATCCTTCTGATTCTCTCGACCTTAAATGCTTTCCCTGCCTCCAGCCCCTCCACGGGCTGCCTGACATGTTCATCATTCAGCTTTCCTCTCAAGTGTCACTTCCTGATTCATTTTTTGATCTTCCAAGGAGGGGTGAACTCTTACTCCTTGGCATCTCTCTCATACCTCATCTGTCCCAGCACGATATGCTTTGTCACACTTGGTGGCATTTACTTGTTGCCACGCAATAGAGATTACCTCCCCAGAGGAATGCACTCACCAAACCTGCATGAATTTCTAAAGGTTGGGAGACACACATTAATAATTGGACTCTTTGAGGTCATGGGGCAGCTTACCCATCTCTGTACCCCCAAGGCCCAGCTCAGAGGCAACACTTATGACTGAAAGAGGGAACAAGCAAGCTGGAAATAACAGTGGTTTCTCTTATTTCAGGATCATGGTTTTGGCAGGAGACACATTACCCATTGAGGTATACTGCCATCTCCCAGTTATGTGTGAAGACCGGAATTTGCCGTACGTCTATATCCCCTCTAAGACGGTAAGGAGCACGTGTGCCCGATCTTGGTCAGCACAGGAGGGAGGGTGTCTGGGATCAGGTATGTGGCAGCAGGCCATAGTGGGAAGGAGTGTGAGCTTTGGAGTTCAGACAGACCTGGATGGATTCTTGGCTCCGCTGCTTCCTAGACGAGGGACTGCAGATAAGTTACCTCTCTGCACTTCCATTTCTTTCTTGTAAAATGGGAATCCCCTTCTCCACGGACTATGGGAGTGAAACAGAAGGTGAACTTGGATATGTAAGTCCTATTAGGTGGGTGCAGTTTCAGAGGGGATGTTCTAGGGACCTGAAGCTGTCCTTACCCTTACACAGCAGAGGCCAGGTCTGGGGTCCAGGGAGTGGGGGATGGCAGGGACCTGGAAAGCATAGGCACTGCCCAAGGGGACAGCCCCTGCTGGGCTGGAGCCCTTTCACAGTTGCCATGTGGAACTGTAGGCCCAGTGTTGCTGGACCACAACTCGAAAGTTTGCTGAGTTTAAATGGTGGCAAAATGACTGACATTGACTGACTAGCACGTGTCTTAACATTGACACTAGCACTAGTCTGTGGGCTGGATTAGGCTGGTGGATCACCAGTTTGTGGCTCCCTGGTATACAGGTTGTGCGGCCTTCTTTCCAAACAGCCCTTCTGTTTCCTTCTCTGCAGGACCTGGGTGCAGCCGCCGGCTCTAAGCGCCCCACCTGTGTGATAATGGTCAAGCCCCATGAGGAATACCAGGAGGCCTATGACGAGTGCCTGGAGGAAGTACAGGCCCTGCCCCCGCCCATGTGAAGGACTTAGGCGGCAACCTGGGCACCTGCTCCAGAAGCTGTTGGATTGGCGGCGCACCAGCTGGCTGCCCTCTTGCTGCCCCCATTCACAGCATCTCTGTGGTACCCTGAGGCACGTGTTCTTCCCAGGTGGCTCCAACAGCTACTTCACGGCAGCAAAGCCAGCATCTTCTCCATCAGTGCTATTTTCTGTTGAGCTTCAATGAAGATGACGTGGGAGAAGTAAATGCTAAAACTGAAATGTGCTGAGTCTGTGGGTGTTTTTTTAAGCAGCAGCTCCTGGTGGGGCTGAGGAGTTGGTGGGGAGGAAAGAGCAGAAGCAGCCTTTCTCCTCAGAGGACCCGAGGACTTCAAGAATGTTCAGTGCTAATGCTTGGCCACCAGAGCCAGTGCTAGACTCAAGCTGAGAACAGACCCTGCTGCCCACCCTGAGCTTTCCACTCCCGCTTCCAGAGTAGCTGGGAGCTGCAGGGCGAGCCAGCTGAGCCCAGGCCCCACTTCATCTAAGCCTGTAGCTCCTATGTCGGGGACACCCCCATTCCTCTTTTTTTCCCCCCCAAGAGCCTTAAATGCCACTGGGAAGCTGACAGAAGCAATGTACCCACCCACACAGTAAATTTTAAATAAGTATATGAAGTTAATTGCAGAACCCCAGGCCATCTCTCCTGCTTGGCATAATGGCCCCATAACCTAATCCCTTCAAACATTTTAGACTTATGGTGCCCTCCTGTTTTCAAAGGCCCAGCACAGGACTCAGTCAGTACACACAGCAGCCAAGCTTCAGGCACCCCGGAATAAACTGGAAGGACCTTGGGCTTGAGGGTTGGATCTGGTTTAAACTCCAAGCTCTCTTCTTGATAAGCTGTGAGCCTTTTTGGGCAAGTCATTTCATCTTCCTACATCCCTTCACACTCATTTCTAATAAGGAGGTAATACGATTTTATATGTGTATATGTAAAAGCACCTTGCCCAGGGTCTGCCATCTCCTAGCTTTTTCTCCCAGTCAGATGCAGGTTGGGTTCTTTCGACTGGGCTCTGTGGCTGCCACGCTCCCAACCAGCAGCAATGGTTAGGCCATGCCCAGTACCTGTGTGCAGTGGGCACATGGTAATTCTTTGCCAGTGAAGCTAAAGGTGGGCAAAGTAAGGAGAAGGCCTGTGAATATATTTGCTCAAAGTTATAAAACAACGGCATTCAGTTCTATCCCAGACTATTTACAGTGGGAAATTGATGCATACAGTTATGAGGCTGTACAGCGGGAGGAGTGGACACAAGCCTTGGTGTGGCAGTAAGAGACCTGGCTGAGGGCAGGATGGAAGACATCTGCTGTGCCCGCGAAGTCCTTTGCTTCTCTGTCAGTTGCTACTAAATCAACAGCAAATATAATGAAGGGGAGACAGAGCAGGAGTACAGAGGCCAGAGTCTCCCTGCCCTTAGAGCCAAGGAGCCAGCTGCCGGATGTAGGCTGCTTCATCTCCCTCCTTGGCCTCTGCCTGTGGTGGCACTGCTCAGGCAGTTGCTCTGAAATGAACCACAGTCCACAGAAGCCAACCACCCCCACGGAGACAGACCAAGGCTCACGGGTGAAAAACCTCTTTCAGCAAAGTTCCTCCCAGGCAGGAATCAGAATATGATGCGTTTCCCATCTGCTGGGTTCTGCTCCATGGGACAGTAGGGACACTTCAGCCTACAAAGGGAGGAGAACCAAGAATGTCCCGGGGGGCAGCCAGCAGAAGGCTCAAGCCAAGGTGGGGCAGAGAACATGGAACTTACTTTCCTCCGTTAATGAGCTTGTTGAGCGCATCTCGGGAGATGACGTGGCCACAGATGAGCTTGATGGGAGGGTTGGAATCCGACGTCTGCTGGCGGAGGATGGGGCACGCGAACACTGAGTGGTACCAGCACTTCATACCCAGTTCGATCTCAATCTGGGGAGGCCAGCAGAGGGGTGAGTCCCACGTCCCACGGCGGCTGCCCTCCCCAGCGCCTCCTGCTGTACCTCCCCCTGCCAGGCCTCACCGGTAACTCATCCTTGTGACTCCAGACCCCAGTGCACTGCCTCTGCTCGATCACAGCTTTAATGTTCATCAGCACTGGCAGCGCCACACAGCCAGAGGCAAAGCTGCAGAACAAAGAGCAGGGGCTGGAGTGACCCTGACCGAGAACCCAGCAGACAGACAGAAAGGCCAGCACATTGTTGGAATGTGACTTGGGACAAGGTTTCAAAGTGGCACTTGATCAAACCGGTCCTTAAAAATCTCTTAGGTCACGCATAAAGCCACATATGTAGTCATGAGTCCAACTCTAAAGAGTCATTCTAATGCACCCCCAAATTTGAGAACCTATAATAAACACAAAAGGAACATCCAGGGGACAGATAACCTGTTCATCCCAAGCACTGATAAGTCCTTGGTGTGACAGGGACAGTGATGTTTGGAAGGGCCCCATCCTGCCTGTCTACCCCATTCCGTTGTCACAGTGCACCTCTGTAACTGCAATCAACCAGGGCACTTAGATATGGGAAAAAGCAGATTCGGTTCTCACAAGGATTGGGCAGGGGGTGGGGAGCCGACTGGCTGGAGCCTTGGGTACCAAACGCCTACAACACGCAGGGCAGTTGTGCGCAACAGAACTGTCCTAAGGCACCGGTGTTCCCACTGGGAAGGACTGTTCTATAACCAGAGTCTGTGGTAATGAATTGGAGGGTGGAGCCTATCACAATAGGGCAAGGCATGAGATTCCACAGCCAGCCTAAATAAAATACACCACTGTGGTGCGGTATGTGGCGGGGTCAGGTCCAGGTGACCTTTATTCCCTGTGAGGCCCTAGGAGCCTGTTTTCTCATGTAAAATGAGGATCACAGTACCTCTAACTCCTTGGTTTGTTGTGAAGCCATGAGAAGAATATTAACTATAAAGGAGTCTTCTGAGTGAAAGCTCTCAGCACGTGTGACTCAGCCACTCAAGTCTCCCTGAAGGGAAGTCGTGTTTGAGGGATGAGGTGGCAAGAAGGCCAGGCTGTCAGAGGGTCCTGTGATGACCCAGGGGTGAAGTGCAGGAGACACAGACCTCACTCAAGAGACCTTACAAAATGGGAACCTTGACCCTGCCATTGACCTTGTGGTGATCCCAGGCCACAACTCTTTCTGTTTCTCCAACTGTAGAAAGAAAGGTAATTCCTATCTGGAAGAATGACTAAGACAGCCAGTTTAGGTCTGTGAAGGCACCAAGCACCATCCCTGGATGGGGCAGGGCCTTGGCAAATTGGGTTTCCCTCAACCCTCCCACTTGTGCTGCCCCCACAGGGCTGGCTGTACCTGACGCTGAGGGGTGACTCCACAGAAAGGCCCAACAGGGAACAAGCATCGCGCGTAAAGGTCTCACAGATCTCGGCCCAATGGCTGTTGTCCAGGAGGTGGCAGTAGGGTGACTTCTCCAAGCCCAGCCGCAGGTATACCAGACTGCCCATCATCACCTGGATCTCTACAAAGCAAGGGGGAATCAGGGTACAAGGAGGCAGCCTTTTCCCAGGTCTCCACGTCCAGCCCTGCTGTGGCAGGGCTGCAGAGGCAGTATGAGCCCCATGGCTCCCACGCCTGAGACCTGACCAAATGGGGGTTAAAATGCCCTCTGGCAAAACCAGTTTTCCCCAAAATCCAGTGAGGAAGTGGGGTCTCAGGCCTGCTTCTGTGGCAATCATGACCCCACAGCATGAGGTAGGGAAGGGTTTCAGTTTCCTTCCCATCCTTTCAGCTGCATCAAGGAGCGACCTCAGGCCGGCGCTCATGTCTCTATTCTCCAACACTAGCTAATCCCCCCCACACACCCCCCCGCCAGCCTTTTTTTTTTTTTTTTTTTGGCCACGCCTTGCGGCATGAGGGATCTTAGTTCCCTGACCAGGGATCAAACCCATGCCCCATGCAATGAAAGTGTGAAGTCCTAACCACTGGACTCCAAGGGAATTCCCTAATCTCCCTTTTTAAAAAGCTTTCAGGAGGCAGCAGTATCTAGCTAAGATTTCATAACTTTGCTGGGTTTTCATGTTGTTTATCTCTAAATAAAATGTGAAGTAATAAATGTGAGTGGAGCTAAAGAAAAAAGTTACTAGTAGTCGGGTGGTTACTAATTGTGAACATCTGGAAGGTGAAGCTCAAACAACTGAGGTTTGGAATTCCTACTGTGATGCAGAGCAGCATGAGGGCACGCGTGTCGTGGGCAGGCCTGGTGAGCTCTGGGTCGGGGTGTGGCACGTGGCTGGGGACCAGAGGTGGTGTGAGATGAAGCTAGGAGGGTATGGCAGAGGCGGTGAGGAAGGGCCTTGAGTTTGGAGTTCACCTGGGCGACAGTGGGGGAGGGGTTCCAGTAACACGCAGCCCCACGTGGGGCAGGGACGGGCAATCCCAGACGTGCTGATGTCCGCCAGAGCCCAGCAGTGCCCACCCTGGCACTCAGGGCACGTACCCCGCTGGTGAAGCCGAGCAAAGGGCTGGAAGTGCCGGGCGTAGCTGAGGGCCTCCAGCTGCTTCTCAGGGCCACCTGCCAGGAGGCGGATGAAGTGCAGTCGGTGCAGCTTGAACTCCAGGGAGCTGTTGAGCTCGAGCAGGCGCTGCCTGTGGGAGACGGCCCATCTGGGAAGAAAGGGGCCAGCTGAGTGTGGAGCTGGTGGGGCGAGAGAAGGGGCCCTGGCAGAGCCTCCAAGAGCCTATGTGAGGCCCGTGAGACAGAGGTGGAGACGTGTCAAGTACGCTGAGTGAGGTGAAGAGCACAGACAAGCCCTGTCCCCCGCGGGCCCACCCAAGGGCCAACGTACTCCAATGCTGGCCCCAGGTCTTGTTCATGCAGAGCTTCCAGGATTCGATTCAACTCCAGGAAAGGCTGCTTGAAATCCAAATCCACATTCAGTGTTGATTCCTAGAGGGAGAGAGAACAATTGACCACCGGAGGACAGTGTTTCCAAAATTCTCTGCTCTACACCTAATAAAACCTCATCCACCAAAGACAAGCTAGAGAGAGCCAGCTTTTACATGAGGAGCCATGGTCTCTTGCCAGCCACCTGGACCCCTCTTATTCCCAGTTCAGTTCTGGGAGGCTGAGTGCTACATGCTGGCCTCCCAGAGAGCAGACTGCAAACCCCACCCCACCTGCTGGGGTACTGGAGACCCATACTGAGTAGCATGGAGAGAAAATTATTCCTTTTCAATTCCCCTAATTACATTAAGGGAAAGTATCCTTTACTTTCACTTCTAGTGTGTCTTTAACACCTAACAAGTGCTACTTCGTCATTTTACTAATATTCTTTTTTTTTTTTTTTTTTTTTTGCGGTACGCGGGCCTCTCACTGTTGTGGCCTCTCCCATTGCGGAGCACAGGCTCCGGACGCACAGGCTCAGCGGCCATGGCTCACGGGCCCAGCCACTCCGCGGCATGTGGGATCTTCCCGGACCAGGGCACGAACCCGTGTCCCCTGCATCGGCAGGCAGACTCTCAACCACTGCGCCACCAGGGAAGCCCAATCTTCCTTTTTAAGAAAGGGATTACCAGGCACTCAGACCTCTGGCTGGCAACCAACTCTACCTAGAAATTAATAACTTCACTTTTCATTGTATATATATATTTTTATATTTTAAATTTTATTTTATTTTATTTTATTTATTTGTGGCTGCGTTGGGTCTTTGTTGTTGTGCACAGGCTTTTCTCTACTTGAGGCGAGCAGGGGCTACTCTTGGTTGTGGTGCACGGGTTTCTCATTGCAGCTTCTCTTGTTGTGGAGCACAGGCTCTAGGTGCCGGGCTTCAGTAGTTGTGGTATGTGGGCTCAGTAGTTGTGCCTCGCGGACTCTAGAGCACAGGCTCAGTAGTTGTGGCGCACGGGCTTAGTTGCTCCGCAGCCTGTAGGATCTTCCTGGACCAGGGCTTGAACCCGTGTCCCCTGCATTGGCAGGTGGATTCTTAACCACTGCGCCACCAGGGAAGCCCCCATTGTATATATTTTTATAGCTACTCTCTTTTTGTATCAGGGGCACTGATTTCTAAAATTTATTTAAAGAAGCAACAAAAGCAAAAAATAAAAAGCAGGACTACATCAAACTAAATTAAAAGCTTCTGCACAGCAAAGGAAACCACCAACAAAATGAAAAGGCAACCTACCAAACGGGAGAAAATATTTGCAAATCGAGTATCTGATAAGGGGCTAATATCCAAAATATATAAAAACTCATATAAGTCAATAGCAAAAAAAAAAAAAACTTAAAAAATGGAGAGAAGATCTGAATAGACATTTTTCCAAAGGAGACATCAAAATGGCCAGCAGGCACATGAAAAGATTCTCTACTTCAATCATCAGGGCAGGGCAATGCAAATCAATACCACAGTGAGTGAGCCATCACCTTGCACTTGTTAGAATGGTTATTATCAAAAAGATAAGAAATAACAAGTGTTGGCAAGGATGTGGAGAAAAAGGAACCCTCGTGCACCTTTGGTGGGAATGTAGATTGGTGCAGCCACTATGGATAACAGTATGGAAGTTCCTCAAAAGATTAAAAATAGAGCTACCATATGATCCAGCAATTCCACTTCTGGGTACTTATCCAAAGAAAATGAAAACACTAACTTGAAAAGATATCTGCACTCCCATATTCATCGCAGCATTATTTACAGTAGCCAAGATAAGGAAACAACGTAAGTGTCCATCAATGGATGAATGGATAAAGAAGATGGTGTGTGTGTGTGTGTGTGTGTGTGTGTGTGTGTGTAAAATGAAATATTATTCAGCCATTAAAAAAGTAGGAAAATCCTGTCATTTGTGATAACATGGATGGACCATTATGCTAAATGAAATATGTCAGACAGAGAAAGACAAATACCATATGAACTCATATGTGGAATCTAAAAAGGTTTTTTTTAAGAAAACCAAGCTCATAAATACAGAGAACAGATTGGTGGTTACCAGAGGTGCAGGGTAGGGTGTGGGAGAAATGGGTGAACTGTTTTTGGTTTTTTTTAGTTTTAATAAATTAAATACAATTTTTAAAATAGCTATTAACCCGTTTAAGGAAAGAATGCATCAACAGAAAGGAGCTGGTCTACAATGGAAGCAAAGTTAAGGGGCGATCTTGGAGGAAATGTTGGACTTCCCATGTGCAGTCCAGAGGGGAGGATGCCCTGCCAGGCCAACTGTCCACTGGAAACAGGTCTCTGGGAACAGGTATCCCTATCAGACAGTCAGAGCTGATGACATACATATTTGAGTCATGTAAGTAAACTGACCTGTCTGGATACAAGAAAAAAATAATAACGGGGTCCTAATATAAAGAAAACTACCAAGTAGAAAGCAGAACAGGCAGGTACCAGTGCCTTCCCAGCGGGCTCGTTACCTGGCACAGCTCCTCAGCAACACTGAGCATGCCCTGCTGGTACAGGTGCTCCAAGATGGCCATCTGCAGGATCTGCTGCTGCTTCTCCCGAGAGTCCCACACTGCGTCGGAGACTACACCGCAAATCTCAGAGTCAAAGTTCTGACGAGGATGAGAGACAGGGCCCTGTGACTCAGGGTCTCACTTCTCACACTGGCTTCCTGAGAAGCCCTGCTACACACTAGCAGCAGGTGTTCCTGCCCACCCCCTCCGGGGCCACCCACATGCTCACCCTGTCAATGGCTTTGCCCACTCGGGAGACACTGCTGTGAATGTCCTTGTGGTCTGAAGCCAGTTTCTGCACGGTGTCTTTTATCTTCCGGCAGCACTGAGACATCACCAGGGAGAGGGTGGCTGAGAGAGGGGTCCCCTGGAGGGCTGCAGAGAAACACTGGCAATGAGTCAGGACACAGAGGAGCAGACCTTGTCCCTGCCTCCTTATTCTAAATGCCAGCATGGAGGCCGGGAAGCAGCCCTGAACTCCAAAGTGAAAGCTTCTACTACAGGTCCTGCCACTTGTTAACTACATGACTTGCAACTGGTCAAGTGGGACAAGCCGGTTCATCTCTCAGAGTCTTCATTTCCTCATCTGCAAAATGGGGGTGATAGCACTGGCCTTGTAGGTTGATGTGAAATGAAGATGATTTGGCACTTACTGTGGGCAAGTACTTGGTTTTAGCTCATTTAATCCTCACCACCATTCTATGCAGTGGGCACTGTTAGTATCTTGTACTACAGCTGAGGAAGCTGAGGCAGTAACTTGCCAGATGTCACAGCAGTGATCTGAAGCCCAGGCTCCTCACCACCACACCAGATGGCTCCTTATTATCTTGAGGGAGATACCCTGTGGGAAGGCTTTGAACCATAAAGTATTGTCCCCATGTTAATGCCTCTAACTAACCCAGAGGACACCAGGCAGGCCAGGGTCCTCCAGGGAAGCACAAGGACATTTCTGGCTCAGGATGCCAGGTTTACAGTGGTTTCCACCCCCCATGGCTGGATGAGCCACACGAACTACCAAGAGCACGTGGGGCTTGGAATAGAGAAGGGCAGACAGGGCACGGGTCCCTTCCTCCAGCCCAGCATCTACGCCCCTTCTTTAGATGGCAGCACCTCGGTTCAGGGAAGAAAACACGACCCAGGGAAGGGAACGTGACCCAAGAGGGCCAGGGAGTGTCTCAAGCTCCGAGACCAGAAGCCCTGGAAGAGAGAAGCATTCTGCCAGGTTGCTAAACAAACAAAAGTGAACTGGAGTTGCTGGAGCACCATGGCCACCTCAGGGGAGCACTGCTCTGAGAATGAAGCCAGTGTAGATTGAAGGTATCACATGAGCACTTAGATCCAACTGGGCTGGACCTTTCAGTTACCTGAATCTATAAATCCAGCAACCATACCCCCTTTGTTTGTCTAAGCTAGTCTGAACTAGGTTTCTGTCACCTGTAACTGAATGAGTCCTGACAAATACAAACAGGAGGTGGTGGCTGGGCCTACTCCTACTAGGATGTCTATAACCAAAAAGACAGGTAATAATAAGTGTTGGTGAGGATGTGGGGAAATTGGAACCCTCATACGTTGCTGGTGGGAATATAAAATGTTGCAGCTACTTTGGAAAACAGTGTGCCAAACAGTGTGCACACAAAACAGTGTGCACACAAAACAGTGTGCCAACATTTTCTTCAAAAAGTTAAACAGAGAGTTACCATATGACCCAGCACATAAAAAAAGAATGAAGTACATGGTACATAGGGATGAATCTTGAAAACAAGCTAAGTGAAAGAATATAAAAGGCCACATATTATATGATTCCATTTATATGAACTGTCCAGAATAGGTAAGTCCATAGAGAGAAAGTAGATTAGTGGTTGCCAGGGGCTGAGGGAGAAGGAGAAATGGAGTGATTATTAATGGGTGGGGGATTCTTTTTAGAGAGGTGAAAATGTGCTGTAATTAGATAGTGGTAAAGACTGTACAATTCTGGAAATATACTAAAAACCCACTAAAGTGTATACTTTAAAAGGGTGAATTTTAATGTGAATTATAGCTCAATCAAAAAAAAAAAAGGACATAGGAACTAGGGGTTACCTCTGGTCAAATCTAAGACAATTTGATCATCAAAATAAATAATAACAGTAATGGATTATAACCCATTGAATAATATATGAATTTATGAGTATGAACTTGAAAGGAAGGAAGGAAGGGAGGAAGGGAGGGAGGAAGGAAGAAGGAAGGGAAAGCCTTTCTTATAGTTAAATGCCAACTAATAAGTGTATAGGGAATGATAGACCAGGAAAAATCACCCATCTTGCAACTAACTTTGTAATGATTGGTTCACGCAAGAATCATCAATGAATGCTGAAACCAGTGGGCAGAGTCTGATAAAGCACAGGAACTTTATATAGTCCCAAAGTACCTCCCCACAAATTACTTATTGATTAACTCTAAAGAAAGAAATATTAACCTTAGGGTGGAGGAACCTGGCAGACACCATCTTAACCAAAGATCTTGATCAAGGTTAACGTCACCCATAATGGAACAAGTTGATACCTTGTACCTCCTGATGTGATGCACTGAGAAACACATCAGTTCTGAAGTACTCTTGCCCAAAATGCAAAAAAATAATGAGGAAACAGCAAACAAATCCAAATCGAGAGACGTTTTCAAAATCACTGGCTTTAATGTTTCTAAAATGTCAATGTCATGAAAGGCAAAGGCAGGTGGAGGAAATGTCCCAGATTTAAAAAACTAAAGATTAGACACAAGAAACTAAGTGCAATGCTTGATCTTGGATCGGATCCTGGACTGGAAAATAAAATTAAAATGTTTTATGAAAATTATTGGATAGTGGCAAATTGAAATATGAGCTATATTCATTAGGTCATAATATTAATGTCTAACTTCTTGATTTTAATAATCATACTGTACTTACGTAAGAGAATGCCCTTGATCTTAGGACATACACACCAAAGGCTTAGGTGTATGATATCTGCAGCTTACTTTCTAATGGTTTTAAAAGTAAGAATATGCAAGAAAACTGATAAAGCAAATATGGCAACATACTAGCAGTTGGTGAATCTTGGTGAAGGGTATATATGAGCTCTTTATACTGTTCTTAGGACTTTTCTGTAAACTTGAAATTATCTTAAAGTGTCTTAAAGATTCAAAATAGAAAAGCAAATTGAAAACAAAACGTAAATGAAAATAATCTCAGGTAAATTAATAATTTCTGTTGGGCTTTTTGAAATAGCTCAGAGACTTCCATTATTCCCCTTCGAAGAGGCCTAGCGATCCATGTATCAATGCCCTAACCATCGTCCTTCCAGAACCCTATTATCAAGCTGCCTTAGGGTCTCCTAGGCCCCAAGGGAGGCAGGTGTGGGGCTCTAGTGGGGGGACACCCACCTGCGCTGGCCAGCTCAGCCCGCAGCTGGCCCACGTAGTGCAGCAGCTCCTCCAGGCTCTGCTCACAGTGCTGCCCATAGGTCAGGAACTTCTGCAGGACCTTGTCCACCTCTCTCTCCACACTCGCACACTGCTCCATGGCAGCCACTGTGTCAGGCCCCACCTGGGCCAGAGGGGCACAGTGAGGAGGGCTCCCAGATCCCACCTCACCATTCCCATATCATATATCAATGCTTAGAAATTCCCAGCTTAACATATCTGTACACAGCTTCCATCACCCCCAGCCAGGGTGCCCACTGGAGGTGCAGGTAGGCGTGAGGACGGGTCTTCTGAATCATGGTGAGAAAATTACTGTTTTCAACTCTTTTCATTAGAATCCTTGTTCATCTCTTTTTTATTTTTTTAATTTTTTTTGGCTGCGCCGCAGCATGCGGGGATCTTAGTTCCCCGACCAGGGATCGAACCCGTTGACCCCTGCAGTGGAATCGCGGAGTCTTAACAGCTGGACCACCAGGAAATTCCCCTCATCTCTTTTTTTTTTTTTTTTTTTTTTGGCGGTACGCGGGCCTCTAGCTGTTGTGGCCTCTCCCATTGCGGAGCACAGGCTCCGGACGCGCAGGCTCAGCGGCCATGGCTCACGGGCCCAGCCGCTCCGCGGCATGTGGGATCTTCCTGGACCAGGGCACGTACCCATGTCCCCTGCATCGGTAGGCGGGCTCTCAACCACTGCGCCAGCAGGGAAGCCCCCTCATCTCTTTTTTAATCGGAAAAGGGAGCAGGCCTTGCAGAGCTCTCAGCAGGCAATACTATCTTGCTATCTAAGTAGAAATCCATGCGTACATCGCATATTCTAACGTTTCATGTATTTTCATATATTCATTATGGCCACCTCTTCACTTAGTGGACTTGGTTTTCCATGTACTATAGTGATAGAAGCCATGAAGGCAGTCATTGAATGGCTGATGCTTGAAAGCACAGCCTATGGAACAAATGCTGACCACAATGGCCTGAGAGGCCTTGCCCACCACTCCTACCTCAGCCTCCCTGCCGCTTGCCCACAGACAGGCAGCTCATATTCCCTTGTTCCCTCACAGCTCCGTGCCTTGGTATGCTCTCCATCACCCCTCACTTCCTCGACTACTTGAGAAGCTGGCCCATCCTTTCCAAGGCAGCTCAGAGGTCATCTCCTTCTGCAGCTGTCCCTAGCCTGCTCTCACCTGGCTCCCTCCACTCTCACTTGGCACCCTTCTATTTCAGTTTTGATCACTGGGTAACGATCTGTTTGAGGGCTTGCCTCCCCCACTAGACGAGAACATCTCTTGTTGTAAAGCTCTTCCTCCTCATGGTACCATTGAAGAAAGTTGACTTTTCTTGTCCCACCTTTCCTACCACTAAGGTCCCACTCCTAAGTCCCTTCAACACTGGGCCACTGCTCCCCTCCATTTCAGAGCAGCCGTTGACACTGAACACACGGACGATCCTTAAAATGTTGGTGATAGAGTTGATTTCGCTCCCCATCTTTCCATCTATGGGATGTGAAGTGAGAGGGCTCTGTCAAACGCACCTCTCAAACGTTCAAATCTAGCCAGTTGTTCATTCTCTCAAAGAAGGTACAGAGTAACATCACAAAGAGAATTCTGTGTCCAAAGTGACCATCGGGATTCTCCCAGTCTCACCAGACTCTCTTCCCATTCCCACCAGTACTGGTAGCCCTGGCCCCATCATCTTGGCCCAACCTGTAGCCACCATGTCCTTATCAGACAGGGGATGAGTAATGGAGAAATGGTATCCAGGGCCTTGAGATGGTTGACACTATCACAGTAGAATTTGTTAATCATGGTGTCTAGAAGACATGCCCCCCTCTTCATGCCCCCTAAGGAAATACCCTATAACTGGAATATGAACCATTACAGGCAAAATATAACAGGGACACCTGTTGGAAATAATATAACAATAATTATTGCTATGAATAGTTAATATTTCATAGGGGCTTATTATGTGACAGGCGCTGTTCTAATGACTTGGCATGCATTAACTAATTCGCTTAGTTCTTACAAAAGCACTATGAGGTAGGTACAATTATTAGACCTACTTTACGGATGAGAAAATGAAACTCAGATTAAATAAATTGCTCAAGGTTACGTAGCTGGGAAGTACAGGACCTGGAACCGAAGCTGGGAAGTCTGGCTCCAGGCTCCAGAGCCCTTCTCTGAAGCACAGTCCTCTCTGGACCAGCTTAACAGGCCACCATCTCACCAGGAAAGGAAAGCAGCCAATATTTGTGGTTGGAATGAGGGTACAGCAATGATTAATGATGACAAGAAACAGGAAAGTAACCACAGAGCCTGTGAGATGATCAACTAGGAAAGATGGCAGTACTAAAGAATGTTTGCCAAGAGTGGGAACCAGAATCACCATCTACTGAAAATAAACACAGCTCAAGAAAGGTTACAACCTCACCAAGGCCAAACAGTATGGCCCTGTCAGACATCAACGAATACCAGGATTATCAAAGGGACGCCCAAGTCAGCATCTTGAAATTGTATTAAAAAGCTGAGGGAGGAGATGGGTACAAGAATTTTCACCCCAGTGCTGTGTTGTGGCAGGGAGTTTGAGACAACCCAGGAGCCTACGGGAAGTGATAAGTCAAGTAAAATGTGGGAGATGCATCTATGGAAACCTGGGTAGCACTGAGAAACCATGTTCCGGATATACCCACAGCAACATCAGTAAGATCCCAAAACATGGTACTGAAGGGAAAAAGAAACAAAATGAAGTCCAGGCAGAATACCACTTATGTTTTTAAAAAATATATGCATACAACCAAGGACACACGCAAATAAAAGGATATGTACCAAACACATCAGAGTGGTTTGCTGCAGTTGGGTGGTGCGGGGAGGGAATGGGGAGAATGGGAATAAAAGGGAATATGTAAATAAATGCAAAGGAGAAAAAGGGCCTGTGTGGACCAGTTAAATGTACAATGAACTGATAAATGTGATTATCTCAATAAAATTTTTTTTTTATAAAATAAACGAGATGGGAAAACAGAACTGCTTGCAGGTATTCTATCCAAAAAGCCCAAGAGGCCAATTCAGCCTGTCCAGGGTTAGCCACTCTCCCTTAATCACAGCCGGTCATCTTCCCCAGGCACAAGGATGGATGAGTGTGAGTTTGTCTTCAGGATTAATCCAGGGAATTTCATTTCCATTATCCTAAGCCCTCCTCCCCAAGGTCTCACATGGACAGAAATTATCTACCAGGGTGATCACCCCAATACAACACATCAGATCCTGTCACCCCCTTACGTATCACTGCCATGGTTTGACATAACATGCCCTTTGCAATTGTACATTCACTTCCTTTGCACAAGCTATTCCTGTGTCTAGAGTGCCCTCCGTGCTTCTCTGCACGGAGAACACAAGATGCTGTTTAATCATGAAGCCCATGAAGCTCTCAATGAAATCTCCCTGCCTCCTCCTCTGCTTCACAAACCAAACCTCTGTCAAGGGCGCCGATACCACACACATCTGAGTTCTCAGCACTGCAGCACAGTAAACTGCCTATTCACACGTCTGTCTCCCCGCACTAGACTGAGCTGCTCAGGGCTGGAGTCCAATCTCATCCTCTGTCCCCTCAGTGCCCAGCCCAGGGCCTGGTCCACAGGCGGTACATCCATTTCCAAACTAGGGGGCCCTGAGCTCAAACTTGTCACGGTTGGGCAGGAAGAGACGTGAGTGAAATACTGAAATCCCCACCAAGGCATGTATAGGGGTTTTGTCCCCAGTCTTCAGCATCCTAACACAAGAGGGCCCCTTCTGGGGCCTGGGGAGAAGAAGGGAAGTTTGCACAGATCACAGAAAGGTCCCCTTTGCCTGACACAGAACTGGACAGCCTCCACCGACCCAGCACTTAATCTTTTCACCCCCCATCTCTATCCAGTCTTCACCTTACACACCACTCCTCTGCTTAAAACCCAGTAGATTTCCACATACTCAGAATAAGTATGGGAGATGGGTCTACAAGGCTCTATGTGAGTCAACTCCCAACCACCTCTCCAACTTCATCTCCTACCACTCTCTTCCTCAATGGCCATATTCCAACCACACTAGTTTCCTTTCTATTTCTTGAATATCATTTTATTACTACCTCAGGGCTTTTTCCCTCTGCCTGGAACACTCTTTCAGAACTCCCTATGACTGGGTCCTTATTAGGGTTCCAAACGCATTTCTTCAGAGATGCTCTCCTAGGCCACAGTAGCTAATGCTGCCCCTCTGCCCCGCCCCGTACCTATGAGTCTATCATATCACCCTGTTCCTTTTCTTCATTGCACATCTTTATTTCAAGTTTCAAATCTTTCTTCTGTCATTAACCAAACCTGGAAGGAGGAAAAAGCCCACCAGTCTTCTTGGACTACAGCCCCTGCTGGGAGTTTCACCTGCATTAGCATGCAAATTACTGGCAAACTCCTACTCATCCTTCAAAAGACCTTAGTCGAATGCCCTGCCTGGCTCCCACGTCCGCAACGGGTTACCTCCGGCTCAGCAGGGTCGCAATAGGATGGGACGTGTGAGTTCGAGCTACTCCCCAGGTAGGGGCGGCTCCCCGAAGGGTCTCTGAGAATGCAGGGGTCCAACTCCCGGCCCTGGCCGACGTCTGAGGAGAAAACAAACCCAAGGGCGGACTGGTGAGGGGGCTTAGTCCCGAGGCTTTACAGAAGACCCGGGGCCTGGGAGCCTGCGTAGCCGAGCAGCCGCCCACCGCGCTCCGCCCTCCGACCGCACCTCCCGGCAAGGAAGCCAGCCGGCTCTCACCTGGTCCCGCAGCCCGGGCCCTGGTTTCCGGCGCCGCTGTCAACGGAACCGGAACCTGCGACAGTTGCTCCGAGGCTCCGGATTCGCCCACTCGCGACTCCGCGGAGGGGTGGCCGAGCCTCCCCCTCCCGCGCACGAGTGGAGTCGCCCGCAGGGTCAGGGCGGCAGCTGGAAACCGCACCTCCGACCGTCGCGGGGCTGCGCCGGGGCTCCCCTGGGAGCCCGAGGCCGCCGGCCCGGCCCCGACTCTGCACGTCTGATGGAAGGAATCGGAGCGACCCACTCGCTGGCCAGCAGGGGTGCGCGCGGCGGCTCCGCGTTCAGAAGCCCTAGACCAGAAATAACTGTGCCTCCCCGGTCCGCGCCCTCCCACCCTCATTCAAAGTAAAGACAATACCGAACAACACAATGCATGTAAGGTCCAACAGTTAGGCTTTCCCGCGGTGGCTCCTTGATGCTCTTTCTGAAACATCAAATGACGTTTAAAAGAGAAGTCCCCTTTTTTCTACTCCAGCCCTGCTGCTCCCCTAAGCCCGTACTTAACACACTGGGCAATTAAACTCTGCTGCGAGGGACTCATCCCTGCTCTGCTGCCCTAAATTGGTCGCTCTCCTTTCAGAATGGAGGGGAGACAGGGGTTGCACAACCGCCCTAAGGAGGAAGGGTAAGAGTTAGGAAGGAGGTGAGAGGAGATGGTGACCCCAAGCCCAGGCCAGGGCTGAGTTCACGACCCTCCAAGGCCCCCTTGCTCTGCAGGGAAAGGGCAGAGAAGCCTCCCGCCCCCTCCTCAGGCTTCAGGGACTTGGACTAGAAACAGCCCAAGAAAAAAGACTCGGTCTCTTTCTCCCTGACTTTAGCTTCCTTTTAGGGCCAGTCTCATTCCAGGGCATCTTACCCTCCAACCCTCCATACCTCCTCCCCACCCCCACAAAACACCCTTGCACAATCCAGCCCTGTTTTCCTTATAATATTTGACTTTAAATTATCTTGAGCGTTTATTTGTTTATTCTGTCTTCCTGCCCCTAACCTCCCCCCCTCCCCCCACCTTTTAGGATAAAAGCTCCATTGGGGCCAGGAGCTTGTACCCACCGCTGCTGTAGCCCCAACACTATGTGCTTGGAACACAGTAGCTGCACAGAAATAGTCTGAAGTAGCCGATATCCTCCGTTTATGAATGGGGAAACCCCGGTTTCAAACCTGACGAAACACGCAAGGAAGAGGGCGGTCCACAGCCCGTCCAGCAGCCCGCGGGGGCGAAGAAGCCTGTCCCTGCGCCGTGAGCCTCGGTGGTCCTGGCCCAGGCGGGAGTTGTGGGGGTGGGAGGGTTGAGTGAACCAGTGAACCTTGCCTGGGGCCACAGTCCGAGGCTGAGGCTGCGTCCAAGCCAGCAGGACCTCACAGCGTTTCGCGAACGCCCCAGGCTTCCCCACTTCCTCTGGGGAAGCCTGCCTCTCAGCTACACTGGGTGTGAGCAAATCCTAGCTTCTGCCAGAACTTAGAATGCCCAGCTCATACGTCAGGCTCCTTCACCTCTGTCTGTCATTGTTTTCCCCAGTATGTGGCTCTTCTTACATCATGGTTTCGTTACTTTTCAGGTTGCACCACGTTTTCTTACATGGCTGATTTTGTCAATCTTTCCTTGTTGGGATTGTGTGGTTTTGTTTTGTTTTATTTTGTTGGAGGGCGGCTGCTTCAAAGCAGAAAAACTTAGCTCTTCTCCACTAACTCAGTAACAGTCTTTTTATCTTTCGCTAGTTTCCTAGGATTTGATTTTTAAATTTTAATTCCCAATGCATGTCCATTTTATTTTGCAGGGGGTGGTGCAAAATATGACTTATTTTTTCCCATATTTTTGTCCAGTTATCCCAGAACTGCTTAAAAAATAATCATCCTTACCCTCTCGTTTGGAAGCCCGTTACCATAATATTAAGATTTTTCGGGCTTCCCTGGTGGCGCAGTGGTTGGGAGTCCACCTGCCGATGCAGGGGACACGGGTTCATGCCCCGGTCCGGGAAGATCCCACATGCCGCGGAGCGGCTAGGCCCATGAGCCATGGCTGCTGAGCCTGCGCATCCGGAGCCTGTGCTCTGCAACGGGAGAGGCCACGGCAGTGAGAGGCCCGCGTACCGCAAAAAAAAAAAAAAAAAAAAAAAAAAAAAAAAGATTTTTCTACAAAATGAAATCTATTTCTTGCTCTTCATTCTTCCCACTGAGGTATAGTTTTATTTTTATACGAATGTCATTGTTTTACTCACTACTTTGTAATATGTTCTAATATGTGGTGGGATTAAACACTGCTCACAAAAAGGGCAAAAAAGAAAAACAAACACAAGGTTATTGAGAAAGCAGATCACTGGTTGCCTGAGGGTGGGGTAGAATGGATGACTACAGAGGTACACGGGGATTTGGGGGGGATGATGGAACGATTCTGTATCTTGGCTATTCTGTAGGGCTGGTTGTACAATTCTCTGTACTATCAAAGCAGTGAATTTTCCTGTATGTAAATTACACCTTAAACATGGCAGGGGGCAGGGAGGCCAGTACACAAAGAGCATACTAGATAACAAAGAAGGAAGGAAGGAAGGAAGGAAGGTTCTTGATAGAGAGGACAAGCCCTGGAGTGCTCTCCTGAAAAACAGCCTTCCTTACCTCCCAGAGTGTGTCCAGGAAGGCCAGGCTAGGAAAAGATGAACCCCCCCGATAGCTGGGGGGATGGAGGGCAACGGTGGGTAGTGCAGCCACCACCTGCCTTCTGCAGAACCTGGGAGCACCAGGGCTCAACATCAGTTCAAGTTGCCCACTCAGGCCCTGCTCTTCCTTCCACCCTCCAGGTGGCTCCCAATCAGTCTCCTGTTTCTCCCTACCCCTGCCACTGCTTGCAAAGCTTTGGTTCAGGCCAGGAGCAGCTATGTCATTTGTAGGCCCCAGAGCAAAATGAAAATGCGAGGCCCCTTGTTCAAACATCATTAACTTCCGGATGATGACAGCAGAGCATTGCACCAAGTCTAAGGCCCTTCTGAGTGTGGGGCCCTTGGTGACTACACAGGTCACACACACACAAAGCCGGTCCTGGTTCTGGCCCTTCCCCTTGGCTACCTGAGGGACCCACCCACAGTCACAGGAGGTGAAGTCCTTCTGTGCCAGCTTGCCAGGCTGTCCAGCTTGCCTCCTTTCACCCCTTTCCAGACAAGACCCTCACATAGACCTGCCCCACGCTTCCCCGTGACCAAATCCAGGCCCATCCTGGAATGCCTTCATCTCACCCTACTCCAGAGGAAATACCCCCCAACTTCCCCTCCTCTGAGAAGATTACCTGTTAAAGAAAAAAATTACTCATGACACGTGTTAAGGAATGGTAAGGGAGACTTTATTCAAGGGGGGCTACTGGAATGGGGTTTTGTGGTAGGGGCCAGAGAGTGGCCTCAACTCCAAATATAACCAGGAAATGTTGAATTCGTAGCCAAGGAGCAGGGTGGAGGTCAGCAGATGGAAAATTACTAAGAGGAAACCTCAAGGTGCAGGGTGAACTGGCTAAACAACCTCAGAGGATTCTCAATGAAGGCAGGCCAGAGTGACCAGACATAACCTGGGAGATGGTGGAGGCTGAGGAACCAGATTGGATATGGAAGGTGATCAAATATGGAGGATGGGAGAACTCTGTCCAACCTAACTTAGCAGGATTCTCGCTAGAACTGGACTGCACAAGGAAGGACACAGGAAGGCACGGTCAAAAAGAAAGCTCGGAAGTGGCTGACCAAAGTTTGGTCAACATCCGTCCCCCTGCCCCACTATGACGTGGAGTGATAAGTGAGCCAGCTCTCCTCTGAACTCCATGGCACTCAAACTTCACCTCTCATGACCTATTCCACTTTTGTTTTTGTTTCAAGAAACAGCACATTCTTTTTCTTTCCTGAATCCAATACAGAGGGCTAAAGCCCCCACCTACTAGGGTGGTGGTTATGCAATCTGAATTGTCACCTGCACCCTCTTTGGAAAAAGTTTCCCTAATACCTGCAGCTCCCCCAGTCTGAAAGAAATTTACTCTCAATCCCCCAGATGGGCTCCCTCTGCCTTCCCCGTGATCTGCTGACTTGCTCACCACTGTGGAGGTGCCTCTGTTGTCCCCACCTCTGTATGTTTGCACTCTTCTGGGCCAGTCACTACTGTGGACCTGTGTGTGTGTTGTCTCTCTCCCCCACCCTCCGGGAAGGGCCATGGGGGCAGAGGCTTTGACCACCTTGGCTTCCTCCCCGAGGGAGGCACTCAGTACATCACTGTGCAGTGAATGACAGTGCTTGGCACAGACCTGGTTCAGACCAGGTGGCACAAAAGGTGAATGAACGCTTGGAGCTAGAGCCTTTGCCATCTTCCCCCAGCCCCACCAGCTTGAATCCATATGCTAGTCAGGGGAGGGGTGTGGTCTCTCTTGACTCCAAAGCCCCCCAGTGCCTGCTGGGCTGGAACCAGAGCAGGCTCTGGGGATGAAAACAGAAGAGCCTGCCCTGCCCCAACCATGCCCACAGCCCAGTGGCAACAGAGGCAAACTGACAATTCCAACAGCACAGAAAAAGCTGGTGGAGAGACGGAGGGGCTGCGGGCATAGGGAGTGAGGAGTTGCCTAGGCAAGGTGTCCGTGCAGGGAAGGCTTTCCTAAGGAGGCAAGATCTGAGCACCATGAGGGGGCGTCTGGAGAATGAGGGCCCAGAGGGCTGCTGGCATCAGGAGGGGCACCACTATCAGTGACCTTGGAGGGAGACTGTCAGAGGCCTCAAGTGACAGGTTAAGGGGCCCAGGGAGCCACTGGAGGGTGTGAAGCTATCTGAGCTGAGAACAAGAGGGACCAAGAGCAGGGAGCCCAGTGTAGGGAGCTAGTCTCAGTCTGGAGAGAATTAGCTCTTGGGCCTAGTCTGCCGGGGGAGGGGGTCTGAGGACAGCTGGGGAGCTGAGGGATCCACCAGGGGCAGGACAGAGGGGCTGCCGCAAGCAGTAGCCACTACAGTGACACCTGTGATCGGCTGGCCCCAGAGCCACCCAGCCGGCTTGGGGACAGGGAACTGGTTTTCCCAGCAGGGATGAGCTCACAGGCATCTGGTTCCCTCTGAGCCACCCCAGCTTCGGCTCTCTCGTGCCCTCCCCCTATATCTGGGCTTGGCTTTGGTTTCTGGCACAGTTGCCAAGTTTTGGTACCACCCGCCCACTCCCCGCTGGCTATACTGGCCAGCCCAGCTCCCTAATTGCTGGGTGGGGAGCTATTCTGCAGAGCTGGGACACCAAAAGGTGGACCCCAGCCACCGTGGGGCACATGGGCACCCAGCCTGACCAGCTCCAGGCCCTGGGGGTGACTCAGGCTTCAGGCTAGCACTGAGCTCTGGAGGGCCCTTTGGAGGAACCATTGACCCCGAAACCTCGATTAGAAGGGGTGTGTGAAATGGGTATTAAGGCCTGTCATGGACAGGCCAGCCTAACCCAAGTGTCCCTGCTTTCCCTCCCCAGGCAGAGGACCTGGGCTCAGGGGTGAGCCCAGATGGGTCTCAGCTAGGCCCAGAGGTCTGCCCTGGCCACAGGCTCCAGCCAAGCCTGGCCAGTGCTAAAACGGGCTGAGACTGGTGGGAAAGAATGCAACAGAGGGTGGGGCCAGGAAGCAGCCCTCCAGCCCTCCAACCCAGGAACCCCAAACACACCCCCTTAGACACACCCACCACCCACAGCACATCTCTACTATACACACCTGACACTCACACAGACATAAACACACCACCCTCACGGCAGACAACACACACCCTGCTCTCTGCCCTAAAAAGGTGGGGCACACTGGCTCACACTCCACAGCTGCATCCAAACCCCTGCACAGCGACTCCGCTCCACCACCAGCACCCACCTGTTGGGGCCTGAGGGGGCTGCCAGGCGTGGCCAGGGAAGGAGCTGATCACAGCCATAGGGAACAAACTGGGGGTCTCTGCAGAGATCTCAGAGGTGGCCACTGCCCCACCATGACAAGGCCTGGGAGGGAGACGTCTGTGCGCTGGCTCCCCTGTGGCAGGAAGCACATCTAATTCACCCCAACCCCCCCACGCCCTGACAGCCTAACACAGCACCAGGCAGGCAGGAAGTGCTCCATGCATGGCAGCAGTTATATGGATGCATCTGTAAGGACATCAAACTTCAGAGCAAGGGCTAGGGACATGCCTCTTGCACAGCCAGACTGGTTCTGTGCTCCAGATCACCCACCCAGGAGGGAGCAAGGGGCCAGAGGGGAAGCCAGATGTCTGAGAGCGCAAGGATGGGAGTGGGTTTTAGGGGCCAAGGACCAGCCTTGGCTAAGAGCAAGGGTCAGGAAGCTTAATGCAGGGCCAGGGATGGGGGTGCTTCCTCCCAGGAAAGAACTTTCCAGAATACAAATCAGATATCTCACTCCTGCTCAAGAATACCCCATGGCCCCCCATGCCTACAGGGAAACGTCCACATTCCCTGTCGTTCTGTGGTTCTGTGGTAAAGGGCTGTGGTTCTGGCCCTTTACCAAGCTTTCTCTGCCTCATCTCCCGCACCTTCCCAGGGCCCTCATCCCAACGGAGGGAGGGGTGCACAAGCCAGAGAGAAAGGTGGGAGGTATGTTCTGGGAGGGGCAGGGCCCCTCCAGCAGGTTCTCCAGCAGAAGCTGTCTTAGGCCGGCCCTGCATCCAGCTGGGCCTGGGAACCTGGGGCCCAGACTTTCCAAAAAGAGGACGTCGTTCCATGTTATAGCAATACCTTGGCTGACTTGCCTTCTGAAAAGTCCCACTGATGCTAAAGAAAGGAATTTCATCCCACATGGCAGCTAAGGAACTCTGTGGTGCCAGGGCAAGGATTCCTCCGGTCCCCAACGTGCATGTCCAGCAGCTGCACACAGAGGCACAAGGCATACCCTCCCCACTGACCATGAACATGGTGGAGCTACAGCCTGGGACAACAGCCCTAACCCTGACCATCCACGATCCTCTGGACTCAGGTCAGGGACACGCCCAACATCATCACCTGGTGCCTCCTCGTAGAAAATGTGATTTTATTCTGGGGAGGCCAATGTTCCCACCCCAGCCTCCCTCCCTCACACTGGCCCTTTTGCATCACAGGGCTCTTCACTCCCAAACCTCCTTTCCTGGGCCACGCCTACTTCAGGAAGCAGGGCTGGGCTCTGCCTGGGTATTCCTCAGCCAGTAGGGCCTTGCCCTGGCTCCTGCTGCTGGCATCCATCCAGCCCACAGCCCCACTGGATCCCTCCTCTCAGCGAGCCTCTCCATCTTTGGCTGGTCACAGCAGATTCTGCCCCAGACCAATGTAAGGAAGGAGCTGGCTGTCTCAGAGTGGGCTTGTCCAAGCCATCTTCTGACAGTGCTTCTGCTGTCAGCTCACTCCGCTGGCCTCAGATCTTGGAGGACTCAAGCCGAGGGCTCCAGGGCGCGAGGGGCTCCCGCAGTGCCCGCAGCTCCTGTTCTAGCGCCTGGTTGCGGTGGTACATGTCCATGTAGCCCCCCTGGATCTCCCGCTGGTAGCGCAGCACCCGCTCCTTCTCCTCCTGCCATATCCGCCGCTCCTGCTCAAAGCGCAGTGCCTGCTCCTGGCCCCGGAGCCGCTCCTTCAGCAGCTCAGCCCGCAGCTGCTCGGCACCATCTCCGGCCTCACTGCCTCCTGCCTCCCCCAGCAGCCCCCTGCTCTTGCAGTCATCGGTCTCACAGCTGCCTGGGGCCTCCTCTCGAGGGGCCTGCTCCTGCAGGCTCCGCACAGCCTCTCGCAGCTGGGCCAGCTCTGCGTCCTGGGCCTGGGCGTGCACCCGGCTGCCCCGAAGTTGCGTCTTCAGGCTGAAGATCTCAGCAAGCTTCTGTGCCAGCTCAGCCTGGGCCTCCCGCAGCTGCTGCTTCAGGAGGCTAATCTCTGCTGTCTTCTGGCGCACCTGAAGGGGGACAGGGATGGGCAAGAGCCAAGCAAAGCAGGGTAAGGGGGGACCAGTTGGAAGGCAGCCAGAGGATGGGACGACAGTAACGAGGGCAGGAGTTTCTGAACGCCTAGTCTCTCACCTCCCAGCGGGCTTCTTCCTCTAATCGGGCACTGGGATCGGCCTCTGCGCCCAGGCCCTGCTGTGCCCGCAGCTCCTTGCGTAGGCGCCGCTGCTCCTGCTGGGCCATGAACAGCTGTAGCTGGAGGTTGCGCTCACTACGCTCGGCCTTCTGGGTCACCTCGTGCAACTGCTCCACGTACAGGCGCTTCAGCTCAGACAGCCACAGCCGCTGGCGCTCCTCCAGCACCTGCCAAGAGGAAGAGGCACCCACCATGCCCCGATATCCACACACGGCCCTGCCCCCCGGACACCGGCTGCCTACACTCCCATGGCTGGCCCACAGATCCAACACTCCAGCTGCTTCTAACGTCCTGTGCCTCAACACCACAGGGTCCAGGGTCCAATGCTCTGGCCACACATGTGCCCTAACCCACGATGTCCTCCAGAGGTGAAGTGTCCTCAACACATGGCCCTCCCAGGGAGTCTCCCTCCCACCCAACTCCCAGCAAGGACCACCAATGTCATGACATCCCCACCACATGGGGCTTGGGGAGAGGAGCCAAATCACCTCTCTCTTCCTTATTCTCTTGTGCCCAGAGCCGTGTGGAAGAGCTGGCTGGTGACCCTCTGTCTGCCCTGTGCTCTAATGCCAAGGGACAGAACAGCGCACCAAGGCAGGGGCTGCTCTCACCTGCGTGAAGGGGTTGGTGCCATCCTCATCACTGAGGCCCCTCTTGAGCTCCTCGCAGGTGTCGGGCAGCACGGCCGCCATGTCCTCGGCAGTGGGGCAGGAGAACTCGTAGGGGGGTGGTGGTTCGGGCAAGCAGCTCAGCACAGCCTCCTTGGGACCCCGTGAGGCCCGGTCCAGGGAGCCCCCGAGGTGGTTAATATGGCCCAGGGAGGAGCAGAAGGGGCTAGGGCCGGTTCTGGGACTGCGGCCAAAGCTGCCTCCGCTGGAGGAGTCGGACAGACTGGGCTCGGGGTCGGGGCCACCCGCATCCAGGCTGAGGGCGTGCAGCAGCTGGGCACGGGCCTGGGCCTGGCTGGCCCGGGGCCCCGGGCTCAGGGGAGGGTGGCAGGCCAGCGTGTGCAGGCTGCCATTGCTGCGCCACAGCTTCTGACCCTTGTGGGCCGCCAGGCTCTGCATGGACAGGAAGCCTTTCCCGGTGCCCAATGCCGGCTTGAATACTGATGGGCGAATGTGGCACTGCCAGGAAGAGAGGGCAGGAATGAGACCCTGGGCTGACTGCTCTGCTCTGCCCTCCGATGCTCCCTCCCGCAGCCCCTGGGAATCCTCTTTGAGAACATGGGGGACATGTCGCCAGGAGGCAGTGACCAAGTCTCAAGCCAGCCCATAGCAACACTTTCATGGGACTTCCCTGGTGGCGCAGTGGTTAAGACTCCGCTCTCCGATGCAAGGGGCCCCAGTTCAATCCCTGTCAGGGAACTAGATCCCACATGCATGCTGCAACTAAGGAGGCCACCTGCCATAACTAAGGAGCCCATGTGCCGCAACTAAGGAGCCCACTTGCCGCAACTAAGACCCAGCGCAACCAAATAAATAAATTATATATTAAAAAAAAATTCCGCATGTTATTAAAAAAAAAGACTTTCACATCCCATCCCAGCATCAGGGTCTCCAAGGAAGTCCCCATCCCCACACTACTACAGTAGGGAGGGGCACGGCAGAGGCACACCTTGTCAAAACGACCCCGCTCAGGCAGCGAAGTCTTGCTGAAGTCACCAGTCCGAGGATGTTCCTGGTAGTAGAGGGTGGCATAGTCGGCAGGCTCGTTCCGAGGGGCCCGCTTGGTGGTCTTGCTGTCCTTCTTGGAGAGGTGCAGGTAGCTGAAGAGCTCGCGCTGGCCCAAGCCTTTCCGGAACAGCCCATCAGGCTGGCGGGAGCCCCGAGACCCTGCGAGTGCTGCCCGTAGCTCTTCAGGGGAAAAGTCCTGCCGTTCCAACAGGCTGCCCACGTTGCCCATGGCAATGCCAGCAGGGCCTGGGGCTGTGGCCATGAAGTTTCACCAGGGCACAGGCGGCTGCTTCTGGGGGTCGGGAGGCTCCATCAGAGTAGGTAGGTGTTTGCTGCCCAACTCCCCTGATGCCCTAAAACCAGCTGCTTGCTCTCTGTGTCAGCTCCCCACCTGGCCCACCCAGGAGTGGCAGATGTGGGTTCCAGAGGGAATCCAAGACAGGATTCCTAGAGAAAGGAGAAGAGATCCCAAGGCCACCTGTCTAGTGCTCCAGCTCTGACGAGGGGCTAGTGTGTGACTGGGGTCACGGGGGACCAGGACCTGAAGCAGCAGGATAGGGGCCCCTCCCAGGACTGGGCTAGCTGAGGACTCCATCGCTGTCTGACTCTGACTTTGTTCATTCTCCTGCCAGGTACCCAATGTGGTGGGTGGGCAGAGGGCACCAGGGAACCAGGGCTGGTGGCCTCAGAATTTCCATTCCTTCTTCCCTTGGGAGGGGGAAAACCCCATTCAACCCCGCTTCCTGCAGAGGGTCAGAGTTTTCCCAAGGGAAGCACCTGGCACGGGTGGGGTTGGGGACTACCGCAGGAGGGATACAAACAGGAAGGGCCCGAGGGGAAGGAGGATGGTGGGAACAATGGCCACAAGTTCCGGAACAGGTGTCCATGTTGGGGCAGTGGCGTGAGGGGGAAGGGCAGCTGGAGCCCCTGCCAGCCCCTGTATATGCTGCCCCTCCAAAGCCCACTACCAGGCAGCGGGGCCCACATCCTGACCCAATGTGTGGAACCAATCAGTGTGTGGGCCCTGGCTTCCTCATCTGGACAATGGCCATGACAACTCTTATCACTCAGGGATGCTGCGAGGACTGGCTAAGATTAGAGGACAAAACGCCCAGTCCAGGGCGTGGCCTACAGCCAGGATCAACACAGGCTGGCTGAAGCTGAGCTTGGCTGGTAGATGCGTGAACGCCGCCAGCAAGTTCCCGAGCGACCAGGTCTCCCACCTGTGCTGGGACCACACTGTGGAGGGCAGGGCCTGTCCCTAGTGCCCCGCTGGATCCCCTGTGTCCAGGCCAGCACCTGGCACATAGTAGGTGCTGAGAAAAGACTCGCTAAATGAACGAATGCCACCTTCTCTGCCTCCCACCCAGCTGTTCCCATTCACAGACAGACACCCAGCAGGCACAATGCAGCTGCCAGTCCACCCCCCCACCCTGCCCCGCAACCCAATATGCTTCCGGGACACTGACTCCCGCTCCAAACAATGGTTAGGAGGTTCCATCTTCCTCAACCATTTCCAGGTTTTGTGTTTGTAGAACACAAAGCTCACAGGGAGTGGGAAGGAGGGAGGGGGGTGGAAGGGCACGGCCCTGCCCCCACACCCTGTGGCCCTCAATCTCACCCCGGGCAAAAGCAACCTTCCCAACCCTCCCCTACCAGCCCCCAGACAGCTCAACCCCTCTGGGGGTGTCACAAGCCACACAGGGTTAAGGGAGTCATCCAGATAAGGAATGACAGGTGCTGGGCACCTACAGTGACATGGTCCTGCGTAGGGGTCTCACGGAGTCCTGGCACATGGTTAACTATCTGGGTTTTTAGGTAAGGGCACTGGGGGCTCCGAAAGGTGAAGTGGCTTGCCCAAGGTCACAGAGCTGGTCAGAGTGAGGATGCCTGTGATTCTAGTACCACGACTGCCAAATGTCTAGTGGGGACCCAGGATGTCACCCACAGCTCAAGAGCTGGAATTGAAGCATCTTGCCCCCCAGTCTGACACCCCTTCACCATGACAAGCCCACCCAGCAACAGACACCGCTGTGTCGGACAGCCCACTGAACTCCTGTCACTGCTTCTTGGGGAGGTAGACAGCAGAGAATCTGGTCTCCAGCGCACTCTCACACCATCTCTCCACGGGGCACCTCCCTTCGCCATGCCTCAGTTTCCCCACCCTTCCCCAAAGTGGTAAAGACTCTACCTGCCCTGCCATCCTTATAGGGTTGCTGTGACAGTCACAGAGATGGGGAGGTGAAAGGGTTTGTGAACTGTAAGCCTGGTGAGAGCATGGTGGCTGGGATGGTGGCAGTGGTGCCAAATATGCCCACTTTATCCCAAACACACAGTGCCTCACGTTCTGCTCGCCAGAGCCTCAATTCCTATCTCAAGGAGCAATAACCGACACTCCATAATCCCCACGAAGGGTCTCAGGTCCAGGGGAGAGGCAGCCATGGGCCAAAACAGCACATACACCACACACATACGGCAGTCCAGTCAGTGCCACCAGCGGCACATAAGTTCCTCCGTTAGAGGACACAGAGAGGATCCAACAGCAGACACAGTCACGCTCAAGGTCATCCACACAGCACTGATCACCTTCCAGACACACACATAACACACGAATACATATTGTCCTCCCTAGCCCCAAGGCTGCTAGATGTAGGGGAGTGTGTGTGTGTGTGTGTGTGTGTGTGTGCGTGTGCATGCACACACACACACACACACACACACACACACACACACGGGACCGGCTTTTCTCCACAAGTGAGTTGAGCAATTTGAAATAACTATGGAGCTAGATGGAGGGGCAAAAACAGCCCTTCCCTTTGTCTTTCCCTAAGGCTCCCACCCTCCATCCTCCACCCTCCACCCTCCACCCCTCCTAGATAACTTCTCTGGCTATATTATTAGCTCCCCAAGTAGGGCCAAGGCCCCTGGCTTTTGGGAGGCTCCACCCTGCCCAGGTCTCAGTATGGGGACAGTCCTTTTTCCTAAAGGAGTCCATCCACCTCCCCTGCCTCCCCCACACCCCCAACACACACATTCCTTCCCATTGCTTGGAAGCCCAGGGACTGGTCCACTCAGGCCAGGGCAGCTGTGCAGGAGAGGATGTGGGGGGGGAGGAGGGAGGGAGAGACAGCAAGTAACTTGCAGCCTCACTGGGACCGCCAGAGCGAAAAACAGGGCCTCCTCCTCCAAGTGCCTGGGCTTCCCCGCCCAGAACTCATTACGTGCCTGGGGCCCAGAGCTCTGCACAGAGCTGAACCTCACCACCACCACCCCACCGCCCTGCCAGCAAGGTTTTGGCTGGGCCACATAGGTCCTATTCTGCACAGGTCCCGGTTGGCCCCTTTACTCCTGCTTCCACCTCCTCCTCCACCCGCTCCAAGATTAGCCAGAAACGCAGACAGCCTGGACACTGGGAGCATCTCCTTTGGACCAACCCTTGGTGGAGACAGGAGAACAGGGCTGGGGGACCACCCTGGCCACGAAGCAGAAAAAGAGAGGACACTCAGGGAGGCACTGTGCATCTCCTCTGGGGTGCACCCAGAGTACTCAGGTAGGAAGCTCCCAGTCTGGCCTTGGCTGCCTTTAGCCCCTCTTGAGCCCTGGCCCCAGGGGAGGGTCCCACCACCTGCTGCGGGATCAGCTTTGCTGAGGGGCATGACTGCAGCTGCCCCTGAGGAATGGGACTGGAATGTCCCAGCTCCAAAAGAGGGGGCAGTCAGTAAGAGGGGCCCGAGAAGGGAATGGGAGAGGCTGGCATTCCCTAGTCCCACTTCGACCTGTGAAAAGGCAGAGTCCAGCGTCTAAATGCTGCAGGAGCGATTCTTAGTATCATTATATGGTCACTTACAGTTGCACGGCACTGTACAGTTTTTATCAGCCCTTTCGTTTCATCATCTCATCTCCACGACAGCCTCATGGAGGCAGGGAAGACAGTAGTTACCCTTACCCCATCTTACAGCTAGGGAAACTGAGGCCCAGAAAGAGGTGACCTGCCTAAGATCCCACACGACAAGCAATCCCAACTCCCCAGGCAAGGCCCTCTCTTCTGCTCCAGGCTGTCCCAGCCAGGGGTTACCAGCTGCCCTCCATGGGCACACACTGCTGTGTATTATATCTGCTCAGCTCCCCACACTTGCAAGGGCACCTGCAACCAAGTTGGTTTGAATCCCAGTGCCCTCAGCCTGGAATCCCCCCTGCTTGCCCCTGGGTCAGGAACAAATAGTGGAAGCACGGCTGCATTTGGACTCTGAGCCCTGGAAGCTGCTAGCTCTATAGGCGGTGGCGGGAGCAGGCTGGCTGCATTCATTCAGTCTCACACATACACACCCACACACAGCCAGCCGGTAGAGAGAGAAGCCCTGCCTAAGAGGGCTCTGGGAGGAGGCCCATCACCGGGCCCAGGAGAGCCTCCTGCCTCTCTCCCTCCCTAGTCCGGGCAGGGAGCACCGGGGCAGGGAGCACCGAGGCCGAGGGACAGGCTGAGCTCCTGGTGCAAGCGAGGAGAGCCCCGATCTGCTCGTGGAGGCGGGGAGATTGTCGGGTGGGAGATGACAGGTCCCAGTCCTTTTTCTGGACGCAGTCAGGTCCCCGATTTCCGCCCGGCCCCAGGCGGGCCCTCACTTTGGCCAATGGTTGTGGCCAGGCTGGGATGGTGCTCAAGACCTGGGAGCGTCCCCTATTCATGGGACCCCTGGCAGCAGGCTGGCAGCTGCCGCTCGTACAGGGTAGGAGGTAGCGGAGGAAGCGGGTATCCAGGAGGGGGCGGGAGAGGGCAGGAGAGGGGTCTCGTGGGTAAGGTGGAGGGGCAGACGAGGTTGGCATCTCCATGGAATTTTCCCGGGGAAGGCTGTGCCCGAGGCGAGGGCTACCCCAGAACTGCGGGAGGTCCTCCAGCTACCTGAGGGGCGGAAGGGGATGTCTCTTCCAGGCTCCTCTCTAAGGCTTGCCCCGAGCGGATAGGCTGGGGGCGGGGAAACCGAGGTCAGACTCCTGCGCCAAGGGCACCTGCCCCACCCCAGCGGTGGTACAGGGGTCCCAGGAGCTGCCCCAAGGAAAGCGCGTTTGCAGCGTAACCTGCAGCCCGCCCTCCCAGCAGAGCGTCCCTGCTCGCGGACGGTCCCCGATCCCGCACCTCGGTGCTTCGGTATCTGGAAGCAAGGGGTACCTGGGCGCACACCGCACCTTGCTACCCTCGCTCACTTCTCAGACGTGAACCTCGGCCGGCGTAGGGCTCCAATTTGGCCAAGGTCGCGGGGTAAGCTAGACCTCGGCGGCCGGCCCCACCCCCCGAGTCCGGCCCCAGGCCGCTGCGCGCCCCACTCACCATGCCGGCTCCGCTCCGCACCCCTCGCGCGCTGCAGCTCCCTTGCGCGGATTTGAACCCTCCCTCCAGGGCGCGGGCTCCAGCCGAGACTGCGAACCAGGCTGGAGCGGCCAGGCGGCAAGCGCCGGAAAAACGCGGGCGGGCGGGCGCCAAAGCCGGATTGGCGAGGGACTGACGCCAATTCGTTCGGCAGCGCTCCCTAGATTGCCCCAGAGGCGGAGGGAAAACCCGGCCTGACTCACTGGCGCACGGCCGGCCCACAGCCGGGTCCAGGCCCCCGGATGTGGGGGGCGGGGACAGGGGCCACCCCCGCCCACTGCATGCCAACCTGAGCCCCGCCCGGGCTCTCGGCTCCAGCCTAACCCAGCCAGTGGAGATGTCGCGCAGTGGTGGCGCCTGAGCTCCCTGCCGGTTGCGCTCTGCGCCGCGGCCGCACGGTGTGCGCCAGCTCGGACCCGGGCCAGTCCGCAGCCCGAAGCGTGGCCGATGCTCCCAGAGGGCGCCCAGCCCGTCCCGCTCCTCCTCCGCCGTCTCCTCTCCTCCTGCCTCGCCCGCCCGTCTCCGTTTCCAGAACCCGACAGCTTCGGAAGAGGCGCGTTCCGTCCATCACCTCCTTGATTCTCGCCGCCTCCTCCTAGGTAAGCAGTATTATTCCCTTTTGAAGGCTGAGCAAAACAGTACTCCGAGAGGTGTGGAGACATTTACCCAAGGTTAATGGGTAACCACAGAGTTGATGTGGTTACAATAATAAATAATAAATGCCAGCAAAAATAAATGCCAGCAGCCTCAGTGAAACACAAAACAAAACAAAACAAAACAAAAAAGAAGGTGGGGGCTTCCCTTGTGGCGCAGTGGTTGAAGAGTCCGCCTGCCGATGCAGGGGACACGGGTTCGTGCCCCGGTCCGGGAAGATCCCACATGCCGCGGAGCGGCTGGGCCCGTGAGCCATGGCCGCTGAGCCTGCAGGTCCGGAGCCTGTGCTCTGCAACGGGAGAGGCCATAAGAGTGAGAGGCCCGCGTACCGCAAAAAAAAAAAAAAAAAAAAAAAGAAGGCGGGCTGGGCAGGAACCAGGCCTCTGTCCCCCTATACATGCTTGCCTGGACAGTGTGGGAGAGGCCAGAGTGGGCGGGGTGGGGGTTGTATGCAGTGAACTTTGCTCACCTTCCTGGGCTCACAGGGCAGATACCTCTGCCTGGGCCACCTGCCCCCAGACTCGGCATCCCTGTGGAGTTGGCTCAGGAGCCACACTGCCCAGATGTCAAGGGGCAAGGCACTTAATGCCTGGTCCCGGGGAAGGGAAAGAAGCTCCCTGGGTGTACCCACTTCCTGAATCCGCTGGCCTTGGACAACTTCATCTCTTTCTCTGCACCTTGGTTTTCTCATCTCAAAAAGGGGATCATAATTTGGCTGGGAGGATTAAATGAAGTATCATTTGTGAAGCACATGCGCAGCACAGTATCTTGGCAGATAGTAGGCATCTGTAAATGTCAGTTTGTCCTTCTCCTTTTTATAGGGAAGGTTGATCGGAAGGTCAGAATGCTTGCCACAGAGCCTGGCTTAAAGTGGCTGGGAAGGCTGTTAACCCCCACCCAGCACGCACTCACATTGTCTTGGGTCAGTTTCCCTGCGCTGGGTAATATGTGCATCCATGCTACTTGTGAGTGGCCAAGACTGTAAAACCCTGGAGCCACCCACGGAGGCTTGGAATTTTCACCTTCTCTCTGGCTGCCACCTCTGGCCTCATCACCTTTCTCCTTGATTTTTGCAGCAGCCTGCCTGGGCTCCCTACTGCCTACTCTTGGCCTTTCCCCACTCTGCCCTGGAGGGCACTTTCCAGCCTATGCATTATGTCTCCACTCTCCTCTGCTTGAGAGGTAGCGTCCCATCTTCAGGACTGGTCCCACGGCTCCTTCAGGCCCAGCTCTGGCCCCTGCCTCACGGACCTCTGTGCTGGGGACTGCCTCAGTGTCCTCATCTGTAAGTGCTTGTTGTTGGGAAAATCCATTAAGGGCATCCACTGTGCCCAAGGCCCCTCCTCCCACCGCCAAGGCAAAACCACTCCCCCGTCCTCTGTCACTGGGGCAGTGCTTGATGCAGTGCTTGATGCAGTGCATTGGCACTTGTGGGTCATCTGGCTGTCACCCCCAGGAGACAGCGAGTTCTGAGCCTCCAGTCCACATCCCCCAGTGCCTCCCCAAACCTGACGGTTGGCCACGCTCAGCTCCAACCCACCATCTGCAAAAAAGCCACTTCATGACTGCTTTCTAACCAGGAGGAGGAGGATGAAGAAAGGCAGCCCTGGCTCTAATCCTGAGTGTAACTTCCTGGTGACCTCTCTGAGCCTCAGTTTCTTCACTTGTAAACAGGCAGAACCAGGTCATAAATGAAATGGCTTAACCCATGGGAAAGAACTGGCACTTACAGAGGCTTCACAGCTGTGTGCCCCCCCACCCCCCACCCGCTCTTCACTCCTTGTCCTCCTTTGTCTTCTCTTGTCCCCTGGGGCCAGGCCCTAGCCCGAGGGTGAAGGGAGGAGGGAGGTGAGCTGGCCATTCCTGGAGAGGCAGCAACTGAGGATTTCAGACCACGGCAAGAGCAGGCTAACAGGTAACTCCTGGTGCCCGCTGTAGCTTCTGCCAGGTCCAAGATTGTTCTAAACCTGAGAGCTCTGTCACGACCGGGGCATTATGGCTGTCGGGGTGGAGGCAGTAGGACCCTGCTCACCTGCCTGCACCTCATGCCTTGGGCTGAAAGTGGACTCCTGGGACCTGGACTCCCCTCCTTGAGTCACTCGTGCTGGGGAGGAGCCTGAGTTCACCTCTCTTGCCCTCCCTGCCCACCCTCCCCTGGTGACCTGGGGCAGCCTCAGGCCAACAGGTGCAGGTGGAAGCTGAGAGCTGCCTGGACTTGCTCAGGTGCCTGCCCTGGGGCAGAGAGCTCAGATCTGCAGGAGCCAGCAGGACTGCAGTGTGAAAGCTGCCCGGAAGTCCAGGCTGCCTGGCCAGCCCACTGGCCCCACAGCCAGGCCCAGGCCCAGCTGCCACTCAGGGTGGTAGCAGGGAACCTTGCCCTGGAACTTGTGAGACCTGGGCTCCGGTCTCTTGGTTATAGTGATTTATGGGTGGCTGGCAATGGAGAAGTATGGAAGGGAGGGGGAAGGATTGAGAGAAGTCTGGGGAAGTCTATGGCAAGATGAAAGGGTTGTGGAGATCGGTGGCCCAATATAAATGTACCTAATACTGAACTGCACACTTGAAGATAGTTAAGATGGTAAATTGTGTGACGTGTATTTTACCACAATTAGATTTTTTTTTTTTTTTTTTTTTTTTTTTGCGGTACCCGGGCCTCTCACTGTTGTGGCCTCTCCCGTTGTGGAGCACAGGCTCCGGACGCGCAGGCTCCGGACGCGCAGGCTCAGCGGCTATGGCTCACGGGCCCAGCCGCTCCGCGGCATGTGGGATCTTCCCGGACCGGGGCAGGAACCCGTGTCGCCTGCATTGGCAGGCGGACTCTCAACCACTGCGCCACCAGGGAAGCCCAATGAGTTGTTTCTTGCAGGGGCACATCACCTTGTCCTACCCAGTCACACCAGGCAGGCTGTGTGGCTGGGGGCCCTGGGCTGCAGTATAAAACCTTTAGCATGGAAGCAGGTTAATGGTGGGATCATGGTCTCCTAGACTGTCTCTACGCAGCAGGTGCGGGGTATGGTCGAATGCATACGTGAACAAGTGGATGAACTTACTCTTCAAAAATTGGGTTAGTGCGATTCTGGAATTTAGCATCAGGGGACCTGCACTCACCTTGAGTCTGGGCCTTTATTAACTGTGTGACCTTTAACCTGCTCTAGACCTTAATTTCCTTATTTGTAAAATGAGGGTGATGATGCCTGTTGTAAGATTTAAACATGGTAACATCTCCGAAAGCCTGGTTTATAATAAAACCACGTGTCTGACATGATCTTACTTATGTGGAGCGTAGAACATCACCCCGTGCAAGATAAGGGACAGGAAGAAAATACACGAGAAATGTTAACAGTCAGTGTTTCTGGGTGATTTGTTTTTAGATTTAATTTTGAAATAGTTTTGGTCTTAGAGAAAAGTTACAAAAATAGTGGAGTTTGCTTATACCCTTGACTCAGCCTCCACTCATGTTAATGTCAAACATAACCAGGTACAGTGTTGACAACTGAGAAGTTAACAGTGGTTCGGTACTGTAAATTGTGGACTTCATTTGCATTCAACCAGTTTTTCTACTAATACCCCCTTTCTGGTTCAGGATCCAGCCCAGCACCCCACAAGGCGTTTAGTTGTCATGTCTTCTTAGTCTCCTCCAGGCTCTGACGTTTCTTAATCCTTCCTCATCTTTTGTGACCTCACTTTTTGAAGAGCACTGGCCAGGTGTGTTGTAGAATATCCTCAGCTTGTGTTTATCTGAGGCTGAGCAGCATGGGGAAGGGTACCACAGAGATGTGTGCCTTCTCAGCGCGTATCAGGGGCTATAAGATATTAGTGTATCTCCTTACTGGTGACTGTGTGAAGACCTTAGAACACTTAAATTCCAGTTACTACCCTTTGATTTCTGAGGTACTGTTCTCTGTATAACTCTGCAGGCTTTTTTTTTTTTTTTTAATATTCATTTATTTTGGCTGTGCCGGGTCTTAGTTGTGGCATGCGGACTTCTTAGTTGCAGCATGTGGACTTCTTAGTTGCAGTATGTGGACTCTTAGTTGTGGCATGCATGCGGGATCTAGTTCCCTGATCAGGGATCAAACCCGGGCCCCCTGCACTGGGAGCATGGAGTCTTACCCACTGGACCACCAGGGGTGTCCCTCCACAGACTTTATTATTGTTCTTTCACTCAGCCAATCTTCAGTTCGATTGACCCACGTATTTACCATGGTCTTTGTCCTCCATTCCTTCCTGCATCCATGATCTGCCATCTCAAGGAATTTTCCTTCCTCTCTCAGTTTTTTATGACAATGTGTATATTTAATGTTTCTTCTTAAAGGATAGTGTCTCTGTGTATAGAATTCTAAGTTGGCACTAGTTTTCTTTTTAGTACATCGAAGCTATTGTTCAGCCATCTGCTGGCTTCCATTTTTGCTGTTGAGGAGCCAGATGTAGTCGAATATTGTGAATCAGTCAGGTTTGCTAGAGTATGATGCAGTAACAAACAGCCCCTGAATCTCCTTGGTTTGCAACAACAGAGGTTTGTTTCTAGCTTCATTTCCATGTCCTGCAAGTGTTGGCTGCAGCTCCTACCTGGGACATGCTAGTCTCCTAGCAGAGGGAAAAGAACCATGGCAAAATCATGTGATGGTTTGTAAAGCTTTTGCTGAGAAGTGGTGGCAGATGTCGTTCATCCACACATGTTATTGGCCAATGCCTGACTTCAGCAGGGTGGAAAAATACTAGCCTCCCATGGGGATTGGCGGCAAATACAGTTGACCTTCCATATCCAAGGGTTTTGCATCTGTGGATTCAACCAACCATAGATCAAAAATATGTGGGGGCTTCCCTGGTGGCGCAGTGGTTGAGAGTCCGCCTGACACTGCGGGGGACATGGGTTCATGCCCCGGTCTGGGAAGATCCCACATGCCGTGGAGCGGCTGGGCCCGTGAGCCATGGCCGCTGAGCCCGTGCGTCCGGAGCCTGTGCTCCGCAACGGGAGAGGCCACAACAGTGAGAGGCCCGCGTACGGCAAAAAAATTAAAAACAAAAAAATTTTGGAAAAAACTCCAGGAACTTCGACAAGCAAAACTTGAATTTGCTCTGTGCCTGCCTACTATTTACTTAGCATTTACATTGTATTAAGTACTATAAGTAATCTAAAGATGATTTAAAGTATATGGGAGGATGTGTGTAGGTTATATGCAAATTCTACACCATTTTATATAAGGGACTTCAGTATCTTAGAACCAATCCCCTGTGGATACTGAGGGATACTCTTCTTTCAAGAGTTCTGTAGCACTTAGGGTACACCCAGGGAAATATAAACTATGTTTGTTTTTTCAAACAAAGGGGATATAATACACAAGATGGATTGTTTACACAGATTTTTGGAGGCTGCAAGAGCAAAAGAGGATGCTGAGTTTACCCGGATATTAGTAATTACAGGAAGCAGCTGCCACCCCTTGGCCTGGGAGGATAAAAGGGAAGAGGCAGGGTTAGCAGGACCTACAGGCTTGGAGGAGGACCTGCAGCTGGGACTCTGACCATAAGAAGGGCCCTGCTGGCTTGGGCTATTACCTGGGAGGGGGTTTGGTGTGGCTGGTGCTGGGAGTGTTGAAAGGAGCTGGGGCTGCTAAAGCGAAGCTACAGGAAGGAATCCCCTTCTCCCACCTGTTAATCTCCCTTTAGTGCCTCCCGTTGGCCGAACGGAACAGAAAGTCAGCTGGCAAGGGGACCTGGGAAATATGGTTTTCAGACCCTCGCCCCAACATCACAGAGAAGGTTATGGAAGGGTGGGTTGAGACCTGAGAGACAAGAGGTAAATAACCAGCATTATTACCTGTTTTCCTCTGGATGCTTTTACTATTTTTCTATTTGTCTTTGATTTTCTACATTTTCACTATGTTGGGTCAAGACATGGATTTCTTTTTATTTATTCTGGTTGGGATCCATTTGAGTTCTCAAATCTGTAGATTAATATCTTCCATCCGTTCTGGAATATTCTCAACCCATCTTTTTTTTAATTTACTTATTTTATTTTTGGCTGCGTTGGGTCTTCATTGCTGTGCACGGGCTTTCTCTATGTGGTGAGTGGGGGCTATTCTTCGTTGCGGTGCGGGGGCTTCTCATTGAGGTGGCTTCTTTTGTTGCGGAGCACGGGCTCTAGGCATGTGGGCTTCAGTAGTTGTGGCTCGCAGGCTCTAGAGCACAGACTCAGTAGTTGTGGCATACGGGCTGAGTTGCTCCGCAGCATGTGGGATCCTCCCAGACCAGGGATCAAACCTGTGTCCCCTGCATTGTCAGGCAGATTCTTAACCACTGAGCCACCAGGGAAGTCCCCTCAACCCATCTTTTGAATGTTGCCTCTGTTCTGGTCTCTCTTTCTTCTTTCCTTCTGGAACTGCAATTAGAAATATGTCAGATCTTGTAACTTCCGTAGCTTCTGTATTTTCCATCTTTTTGCCTTCCCATACTTCTCTCTGGTTCGTTTCTTCTGAGCAGATTTCCTGTTCTCTAATTCATTCTTCAGCCGTGTCAAATCTGCTGTTAAACCCATCCGTTCAGTTTATAATTTGAGTTTCGAGTTTTGAGTTTCTATTTATTCTGTTTTTGCGTATGATACATAATTTTATGGAGTTCCCAGTTCCTTGCTGAACATTTTCAATTTTAGTATTTAATTTCTTAAACATAGTAAGTATAATTTGTTCTGTAGTCTGGAGTTCCTCCAGCTCTATTTCTGTTGATTATTATTTCCAAAGGTTTTTGCTCAAGGAATCTTGCTTCCTCCTGTGTCTGGTTATTTTTGTATGTTGAATATTGTGTTTGTGAAATTATTTGTAGAGATAATTTGAAATGGGGTGATTTTGTCATTCAAGGAGAATTTTCTATTGCTTTTGCCAGGTGCCTCGAGGGATTAGCAAACTGAGATCATGTTAGTTCATACTTCGGGCATGATGTTTTCTGGGGCACCTGAATGAGTCAGAGCCTGACTGCCATTCAGGGCAGGGCTGGTTTGCTTTCAGTTAACCCTTACTTCTGGGGTGCAGTCGTTTGGGGCTGAATCCAGTGTCAGGCTGGTTTGTCAGTCCCCCCCACCCCCTGGCCTTGGCAGGCCCTTGACTCTGATTTTTGTCTCTAGCCATGCAAGGCCACTAGAGGTGAGCTTGACCTCTCAGCCACTTCTTTCCAATTGACAAAAGTTTCTGGGGGCAACCACAACATCAAGTATCAGGGTCACCTCTTTGGAATCCTGTCCTCCCTGGGACCTCGGCACAGCAGTTCCTCAATATCTTGTTAGCTCTTTGATGCTTTTAAGAGTGAGTAAGTGAGTGTGTGTGTGTGTGTGTGTGTGTGTGTGTGAATTCCCTGGCTGTCCAGTGGTTAGTATTCCAGGCTTTCACTGCCTGGAGCCCAGGTTCGATCCCTGGTCAGGGAACTAAGATCCTGCAAGCCATGCTGCAGGGCCCCCCCCCAAAAAAAGTATGTGAGTGTGTGTGTGTAAGAATTGTATGAGCATTTGCCCAGCTCCTTTAGCTGTCTTCAGCAGGAGGTTTTGTCCAAAATATCTAGACTGCCTTTACTGGAAGAAAGGTCCTGGTTTGCCTTTTTTTTTTTGGCCGCGCTGCAGGGCTTGCAGGATCTTAGTTCCCCAACCAGGGATCGAACCCGGTCCCGGCAGTGAAAGCGCCGAGTCCTAACCACTGGACTGCCTGGTTTGTCTTTTAAACTATTAAACTATCAGTGTGGAGGGTGGATCAGAAAGTACAAGAGTGGTTTTGGGGAGACAAGTTATGTTAATCCATGTGGAAGATGCTGTAAGCTTGGATGAGGGCATTGGATGCAGAACTGGAAAGAGGACAGATTCTGAGAGCTACTCTGGATGTTGAGATGATGGGCTTGGGTTTTTTTGTGTGTTTGGCATGAGTAACTGAATGTAATAGTCCCAGTCTCAGAAACAGGTGTCTGAGAGGAAGAACAATTTGGGAAGAGAAGATCAACAGTTTGGCTTTGGGTATGTATATTTGATGAGGCTTTGGGATATCCAAGAGAGAATGTTCCATGGGCAGTTGCATATTTGGGTCTGGAGTTCAGGCAGTGATATATAACATTGTGAGTCTTCAGTAGGAAGGGGGCACTTTGACCCTGTGTTTTTCTTGGAAATATTTTAATTAGAATTTTTGCCAACACTGATGATTTTTTCTTGGGTCAATAAAGCATTTTTTGAATAAATTGCATTAAAGCAAATTATTTTGATGAAAAAAATTTAAATACAGAACAGTCAAACGACTTCTTAGTTTTTGCATTTAAAGTTTATTTTGCAAAAAACTATTTTCATGGTTATCACTGCTTTTCAATTTTTTATTCAATCCAATTTTAAAATAAAATCAATTTCTTCATCAATCAGTTAGCATTTCCTTTTGCGACTGTTATGTCTATCAAGTCCAATCTCCTGGATCAGGTTTTGAAGATCTAAGCTATGTCAAGAAGATTTGAATTTTTCCAACATTTTAAAGCCAATCATACATTTTGCCGGTGCAGTTTCAGCTGTTGTCAGTTTTATTTGGTGGTGTTCGGTGGAAGAGTGATAGTTTGTCTCTGTTTCTTAGGGAATCCAGGAGAAATTTTTGAGGAGTTTTGTGATCAAGACAGAAATGGAGAGTGAGAGAATAGAATAGTTGAGGAATACCAGGACATGGGGAGAGAGGGAAGGAAGAGAGGAGAAAGGGCAGAGGGAGGCAGAAAGAGAGGGGGAGGGAGAAACGGAGGATTTGGGGAGACGGGAGAGCATGCAGGGTACAGCAGGACAGAATACCCTTGGGGTTTAAACAGGCAGGGTAAAAAATTGCCCTGCTGTCGCCCTCTGTATATCACTGAAGCCCTGAGGTTCAGATCCTCTGGAGAGAGAATGGGGCTCAAGGTCAAGGCTGGTGGGATTACCATATTGAAGGCAAGTCAAAGAGGATGAGGAGCCAGCGAGACCCTCAGAGAGGGAGGAGGAAACCTGGCTCGGACCCCCGCCTGCCCTCCGGGTCTGGCTGGGCCCAGGTGTGCACGCGCTGCCCTGCCCGTCATGCAGTCGGTCGGGAAAGTAGAGTGACGGGGAGCCCCGCTCAGCTGACCTGATGGGAAGACGCGTGGTGGGAGTGCTTTGCTGTGCTGAAGGGAGAGGCCCCTGCAAGGACGGAGTCCTGCTGTTCTTCCTCAACTCCAGGGGCCCCGGATCTCCTCACTGTTCATGAGCCCAGCCTGAGGGTCACCCTGCAGAGACTGGACTGGAGCAAGGAAGCAGGGGTGCAGGTGTCTGGGATTCTACCGGCTCTTTGATCCAGAATGGTGGGTCGGGTCTGGGTTCATAGGGCCGAGCCACCCTCACCAGGCCCCCCAGCCAGGTTGCTGCTACCCTGCCCTGAGCCACCTGGGACCTGTCTGTAAGGCAGCCAGGTTTAGCAAATGAAAACACAGAACTCTAGGCAAATTGGAAATTCAGGTAAACAATGATTTATTTTTTATACCACTTTTTAATACTAAAAAAATAATCTGTCTGAAATTGAAATTGAACTGGGGGTTTCAGTGTTTTGTCTGACAACCTTACACTCCTCCCGCAGTTCTCCCCTCCTTTCCATCCCCACCCCTGACTCAGGCCCACCTGAACTACTGCAGCCCCCTCGAATCCTCTGCAGCTGCTTCTACCCTGGCCGTCCCTGGGCCATTTTCCACACCAGTCACCAGTTTACTGGGCCAACACACATCTCTGGTCTTGCCACCTAAAACCCTGCCCAGAGGCTGCAAACTCAAGACCCATAAACATGTTTGGTGGTGGTGGCGGTGTTTTCCATCAGAACATTTCACTATAAAGACTGGACTTCTGGCTTCTCTTTTTTTAAAATGTGAAGCTATGGCAGCCCTGAGCCCAGATTTCCACCTTTGCCTCTATCACAGGGAGCCAGGAATGCCTCTCCCTTTCAGAAAGGCCCTAGTCTGCACTTCCCCTGGGTCTCGTGGGCCACATTCATTTCCTTAACCTGCCCTTGTTCCATCTGAGCTTTTGACCCCTGATGTGCTAAAGTCAGATTACCAAGCTTGACATTCAAGGCCTTTCCAACTCAGAAGACATCTCCTCTCTCCCACCTTCTTTCTCCCTCCATTCCTTTTCTTACCTTCTTCTCCTGGCCCATGGAGCGCTGGACGGCTCCTTAGCCTGTCCCATCCTGGCCACACTGTGCCTGCACCTACTGACCCGTCTGCCTAACAGGTGATCCTCCTTCCTGTGGTCACATCCTGGCCCAGGCAACAAGGACAGCCTCCCTGAGACGCCCTCTGTTACCTCCCCACTGAAAGGTGCTCTCTGCGTCTCTTCTCTGGCCATCCACAAAACCATTTATGTTCATTGCCAGCTTGTTTCTCAACACACATACACACAAATAGATCCCCGTGGCTGAGCATCCACTCTGTAGATGCTGGGGAAACAAAAGGAAAATGACCTTTGCGAGCTCCCAGGTAAGTGTGGCAGAGCTCATGGGCAGGGCTGAGAACAGGTTCCCCTACAGAGAAAACAGAGAAAACATTCAGCTGCTTCTAACTTGGAAGAGGAATTTCCCAGACTGAGGAAACAACCAGGAAACTCAGGAAACTGAGCCTGAAGGGGTGTGGCCCACCTGGAGCCAGTGGGAGCGACTTCCTGGGAAAGGGGGAAGGTGCTGGAAGCAGTGGAGCCGGATGTGAGCAGTCCCAAAAGCCAAGCTCAAGACTTGACTCTAGCATAAGTAATTGAAGACCAGTGGAGCTTTTAAAGCAAAGAAATTAGGTAATGAGTTACTAGAGTTACTAGAATGTAAAACCCTTGAGGCGCAGGGATTCTGGTCTGATTTATTTTCAGAAGGCTGGTAACTACTGAATAAATATTTATGTAATTGTGTGAATGAGTGAATGAATGTGTTGCACGAAGGTCATTCTGGGAGCAGTGAGAGGACTGACAGGAGTGGGAAGAGCCTGGGAAGGGAAGTCAGGAGGTGTGGGGAATACCAGGTCCCAGGTGAGGGTCTGCATGGACAGGGGGAACGAGCAGAGGCCTGGTGGGGCCACCTCTAAGGTGACTTAACTGCCTTTACTCTGAGGGTTGGGCCTTCATCTTTGCAGCAACTCTGCATGGTGTCTGGCCCAGAGTAGCTGCTCAAGAACTATTTGTTGAACTTTCAACAAAAGAATGTTCTAGGTCTACTCAAAGACAGAACCACGTGCTCTTGTCTCCAGCAGTATGGTGGCTGGTCTGGAATTTCCTCCTCCAGAAACTGGTCATTCTTACAACATTTCTTCCCAGTTTACTTAGAGCTTTTGCAGACATTGCTTCATTTGATCCTTATCACGGCCCTGAGAAGTGGGAACCATTAGCTGCATTTCACAGATGCAGAGACAGAGGCCAAGAGAGGTTGTATGACTTCACCAGGGTAAAACGTGGGAGAGATGGAATTCAGACCCAGGTCTGCCAGTGTCCACATCCAGGCTTCTTTCATCATTTAGCTGGAAAGATGTGAGTAACAAATGTGAAAAGGCACATGACGGCCTGTGGATTCTGTGCTGAGCAGGTATTAATGGTCACAGCTTATGCTCATTGAACACTTCCTGTGTGCCTGGTACTGCTCGAAGCAGGTTGTAACAGGGAAGAACAAAATCTGACTCCATGTTGGATCTGTTCCTTTTACTTTTTTTTTTTTTTCCAGTACGCGGGCCTCTCACTGTCGTGGCCTCTCCCGTTGCGGAGCACAGGCTCCGGACGCACAGGCTCAGCGGCCATGGCTCACGGGCCCAGCTGCTCTGCGGCATGTGGGATCTTCCTGGACTGGGGCACGAACCTGCGTCCCCTGCATCGGCAGGGGGACTCTCAACCACTGCGCCACCAGGGAGGCCCTGTTTCTTTTCCTTTGACCTTTGCTTTCCGTTACTTTTGTTCTGTCTATAGCTATAGGCATACATAATGGCCTGCCTCGGGGAGCCCTGCCCCTCTGCCTGAATGTTAAACTAAAGTGCCTTTGTTCAGCTCACAGGGAAACACCCTGACCCTGCCCACCTGTGAATGGCTGCAGAAAAGAAGAACTTAACACATCCCCTCCCCCGAGGCTGGCCAAAACCTGGAGATATTTTGTAAGACTTAGGGCCTTTTTACCTTACTTCCTCACCTCCTCCCTTCTCTGCTCTATAAAAGAAATTAGCATCCAGACCCATAAGATGGTACTCTAGGACGCTAGTCTGCCATCTTCTTGGACACCTGGCTTTCTGAATAAAGTCGCTATTCCTTGTCTCAACACCTCATCTCCCAACTTATTGGCCTGTCATGTGGCCATCAGAGTGAGCTTGGACTCAGTAACAAGGTGACACGGGTCACCTCATTTATTCCTCAAACACCCTCTGAGTTTGGTCTGTCACTCTCCCCATATTACAGATGTGGCAAAGTATAAGGGGTGGGGAAGGGCTGACACTGCCAGGGAAGGCCCTGGGAGGAAGTAAGCCTGTGGGTGGGGGAGGAGGAAGGCATTCCTGGAGGGAGGCCTGGCTTGAGTAAAGGTGTGGAGGATTGGGCAGAAAAGTGTGGGGCTTCCATCAGAAGAGGGGCAGAGGCTAAGGGGGCATGTTAACCGAGGCCCTGGCCTGTCGGCTCTCTGGAAGGAACCAGACCTGGCTGATTGAAGTCTGGCCACAGTAGGTCGTAGGGCGGGGGCTGGGGTGATGGTCGTGCACTGGGCAGTGGTGAGGAGGAGGCAGGAGAGGGAGAGATGGCTGCTGGTCAGCATACCGCAGGCCTGGTCCAGGTGAGAGATGGTGAAGACCTGAAACAGCAGACATCAAGAGGGAGGGAAGAGGCTTTCCCAAGGAAGGATGGATGGGATAGGTCAGCAACCACCTCTGAGTGTCACATTCAGTTTTAGGTGACACGTTTTTATCAATAGATGCCTGTAGACCAGAGATTACATACTGGTGTCCATAGGTTTTTGTTTTGCCTGCACAGTATTGACTCATGTAGTGTTTTGTTTTAATTAATTACCAAATTAAAAAATCAAGACATTTCAAATACAAATCCAGATTTCCTGTTTCTACTGGAAAGTGAGAGAACTGGCAATAATGGGGCCCCACTTCTGCATGGTAACAACTGGCTTGTTTCCAGTAACCGAGGTACATACTCTCTTTGCTGCAGTGGCTGCCACTCTCTATTGTGCACCACCCACCTCACACACTGATGTCACTGGCTTGGCCCCCGTAGGCACTGAGTTTGCAACACCTGATTTGGATAAACTGGAACATACCTGGAGGTGGGGACAGATCCCTTAATGACTTGAAACATGTTATACAAGACCAGCCAGAACAATGGGGGATATTTACCCTCTGGAGGTGTGATCGTAGCCTTCATGTTTAAAGGGCTAAGATGCAGGCGGAGGAGGCAGGTCTGTTCTGTGAAACCCCAGAAAAAACTTAGGACCAGTGAAAATGTGTGTGTGGGAAGCAATTTTCAGCTCAACCTAAGGCCATTTTTCAACATCATAACTGTTTCAAGATGTAACAGGTAATGTCAGGAAGTGGCCAACTCCCTGACGTGGAGGTGGGGGAATGTTCAGGCTGAGCCTGGACAACCGTTTCGCCTCAGCCATTCAGAGGGAATCCAAGTGTTGCGTGTGTAGCTGAACTGCATGCCCTTCACGGTTTCTTCAGCCCTTCAGGGTTGGATTCTGTGCCCATAGACTGGATGCCCGGGTGAGGGAGAGGGACTAGCTAAACTGGCTCCTGTGTAGCTGTCCTGGAAGCCTGAATGTGGCTGCTGCTGCTGCTGGGAGAAGCGGGGAATTTAGGCTGCAGCTGAGTGGCAGGATTTCTGTGGTGCAGCATGAAAAGCTTTGGGTCAGACCAGTTGGGTCTGTAAGAGGAGAGGCATGTTGGATGACCTCCAGGGACCCTGCCTGCTTAGGCCACCCGATGCCCTGATAGGAGTCTGGATGGCTAGGCCCTCTGTCCAAGAGGGACAGGGTAGGAGTCGGAGTAGTCGGTGTTGGGGGTTCCTGAAGGCAGCTGCTATAAGCGTACTTCCTAAATGTGAAAGGGAGCTGTGATATTGTGATTTAAAATGATAAATATATATTTGGTCTTCTTGTTTCTGGCACAGAGCTCCTAAAACCCTTGGAATTTCCTAAGCGATAAGAAGATTTAAAGTGTCCTTTGTTATGTTAATGAGGTGACTTTTGGACGCAACTAAGGATGAGGACTGTTTGCCTGGAGAATCAGCCATGTGATTAGAGGATTGGAACTTTTAATCCCACCCCCTGACCTCTGGAGAGGGGAGAGGGGCTGGAGGTTTGGTCAGTTGCACTGGTCAATGATTTAATCCATCATTCCTTGGCAGTGAAGCCTCCATAAAAATCCAAAAGGTTGGGTTTGGAGAGCTCCTGGGTTGGTCAACACCTGGAGATTGGGAAGAGTGGCGTGCTCCTCGGAGAGGGTGTGGAAGCTCCGAGCTCCTTCCCCATACTTTGCCCTGTGCATCTCTTCCATCTGGCTGTTCCTGAGTTATATCCTTTTCTTTCTTTCTTTTTTTCTTTCTTTTTAATTTTTTTATTTATTTTTGGCTGCGTTGGGTCTTCGTTGCTGCATGCAGGCTTTCTCTCGTTGCGGCAAGCGGGTGTGGGGGCTACTCTTCGTTGCAGTGTGTGGGCTTCTCATTGCGGTGGCTTCTCTTGTTGCGGAGCACGGGCTCTAGGCACACAGGCTTCAGTAGTTGTGGCTCGTGGGCTCTAGAGCGCAGGCTCAGCAGTTGTGGCTCACAGGCTGAGTGGCTCCAAGGCATGTGGGATCTTCCCGGACCAGGGCTCGAACCCGTGTCCCCTGCATTGGCAGGCAGATTCTTAACCACTGTGCCACCAGGGAAGTCCGTTATATCCTTTTCTAATAAAGTGGTGATCTAGTAAATGTTTTTCTGAGTTCTGTGAGCCACTCTAGCAAATTAATTGAATCCAAGGAGAGGTTCTTGGGAATCTCTTGATATAGCCAGTTGGTCAGAAGTGAAACCAAACGCCCCCCAAACCAAGTTCCCCTGCTGAGTTTATGATTAACTTTTCTATCCAAAACTTTATTCCCATTCTTGTCTCACCCTCGTTTCCCTCGTGATTGAGGAGGATCAAAGAAATGGGGGGATCAAAACCAAGCAGGAACCTGCAGGGCCCTCCTGGATACAAAAGCCCTCTTTGTCTCCTGTTTCTTATTTATGGAAAAAGGCTTTAGTCTCCTAGACCTTCCCTGAGTTCCAAAGAGGAGACTCAAACAGTTACTCATTAGGGAAGTGAGGGAATGCAGAAACAAAGGAAAAGCTGTCAAACAAGGAAAGTAAAGATGGCTAAAACAGTAGTTCAGCCATAAAGCAGAGTCCTAGCTCCTCCTCAACAATCTGACACATATCTTTGAGCTCTTCTGCAGAAACTAAGACCCACCCCCACCACCCAGGTGGAGGATGGTGACCACATGCTGACCACAAGCACTACACCCCAGACTGGTTAGAACCAGAAGGTTGATGATTAAGATTACAGAAACATCACCCTATTACCTTACCATGAACCAGTCAGAAGAAAGTCCATGAGCTGCCACCCTCACCCCAAATACCGCCTTTAAAAACCCTTCCCTGGGGCATTCCCTAGCTGTCCAGTGGTTGGGACTCTGTGCTGTCACTGCCATGGGCCTGGGCGCAATCCCTGGTCAGGGAACTAAGATCCCACAAGCTGTGGTGGAAAAAAAAAAAGAAAAGAAAAGAGATTTATTTGAGCCAAACTGAGGACTATAAACCAGAAGCCAGCCTTCTAGATTACTCTGAGAAACTGCTCCAGAGAAGCATGGTTTTCAACACAGCTTTAAATCTTGGCAGAAAAAAGAACATTAAACAAGTCAGGGATACATTTCCTGAAGGCTTCAAAAAAACCAGACCAGCACGTACACAGCAAGTCAGTATGGCCTTAGCACCTGGGAGGGGAGTCTTACCATTGAAGGAGTACCAGCATTGGCGTCCCAGGAAGGGAGGCATTTAATCTTTATTTTTAACATGAACATTCTTTACTTCTGGTCAATGTGCCCTTTTCTTTAATAATTAAAGCAGATGTACAATGTATGTTTGATAGGCCACAAACAGGTTATTCTAGTTAGCATAAAATTCAAGTTAACTCATGTATAAGCCAGAATGACTTCCCCATACCTCAATATGTGAACATTTCTCTTATCAATTGCTTGGCGATGTGGGGAAAAAACCCACACGTTGGAACTGGGGTGCAGAATTGGAGGAGCATATACTTCCCTGAGGTCATCTTTTTGTTGCAGGAAGGGGGACCCCTTCCAGGGCCCTAGAATGGGCTCTTGTCTAGCACTTGGAAATGAATTGTCTGAGGAGACACATGTGCTGGCAAAGCAAAAGACTTTATTGGAAAGGGGACCAGAGTAGAGAGCAGCAGGGGTAAGGGAACCCAGGAGAACTGCTCTGCCACGATGCTCGCAGTCTCAGGTTTTATGGTAATGGGGTTAGTTTCCGGGTTCTCTCTGGCCAGTCATTCTGACTCAGAGTCCTTCCTGGTGGGGCATGCATCACTCAGCCAAGATGGATTCCAGCGAGAAGGATTCTGGGGGTTTGGTAGGACATACGGACTGGTTGGTGTCTCCTTTCTCCTTTTGACCTTTCCCAAATTCTTCCAGTTGGTGGTAGCTTGTTAGTTCTGGGTTCCTTACGAGGACCTCCTGTTGTAAGATAACTCATGCAGGTGGTTACTATCGGCCTGGCCAGGGCGGGCGGTTTCGGTTAGTGGTTCCCCTGACTCCCTGCTAAGAGACTTCGTACTCAAGATACTTCTTGGGAATTGGGGCAGAGGTCTCTTTCTTCTGTGACTACTTCCTGCTGAGAGTGGGCATAGTCCTGTCTAGTAGAGTAGAAGTCTCTCTCCACCTGATCTAAATCGAGGTATTCTGTGCCCAAAACCGGCATTCACCCTTGTAATAACAGCAATTTAGCCTGAAGCTGTTGGACCCTGTTGGACATGAACCTTGTAAGCAGTTGAAATAGACAGGGGCCAAACAGGAGGCCTAACAGGATGGTCATTGCTGGGCCCAGAAAAGGAAGGCAAAATTTGGGGTGAGGGCTGCAGGGTATGTGACTTTCTTCTGATTGGTTGGTGGTGAGGTAACAGAGCGGTGCTCCAGGAACCTGGAATTCAGCCTTAAGTTACCATCCTCCACCTGGGTGGGGGCCCCAGCTCTGTGGAAGAGCTCAAAGATATTCTTACGCATACTCCTTGAGGAGGAACCAGGACCCTGCCACAAGGGTGCACCCCCATTTGATTGCTCCTCCCCTGTTTCTGCATCCCCTCCCTTCCACGATTAGCAACTGTTTGAATCTGCCCTTTGGAACTCAGGGAAGGTCAAAGAGGCTGAATGAAGCCTATATCCTACAAACAAGAAACAGGGGACACAGAAAGGATTTGTACTCCGGAGCCCCACAGAGTCCCGCTCAGTTTCAGTTCAGGGAACTAGATGACAACGGCTCTGGCCACTTTCTGCTAAAATGGGGCATAGTCCTGCCTCAATTTGGAGAATAGACACTGAATTGGAAATATTTCTCAGTTCTAAGTCCTGTATCTGAGTCTTGTATGATGAAAATCTCAATCCCTTGGCCTGCCATTTTGGTGTAACAGACCCTATTAAAAGTAGTTGGAGGAGTGACAACTAGAATTTTTTTTTTTTTTTTTTTTTTTTTTTGCCGTACGCGGGCCTCTCACTGTTGTGGTCTCTCCCGTTGTGGAGCACAGCCTCCGGACGCGCAGGCTCAGCGGCCATGGCTCACGGGCCCAGTCGCTCCGCGGCATGTGGGATCTTCCCGGACCAGGGCACGAACCCGCGTCCCCTGCATCGGCAGGCGGACTCTCAACCACTGCGCCACCAGGGAAGCCCTAGAATTTTAATAGACAAAATAAATCTCATTCCCTGAGGAATTCAGAAGAATAAGTCTGAAACCCAGTCTGGACGTCACACCTTGAGGAGACTTGTAGCCAGGTAGCCAGTTGTTTGCTTTTATCTAAGTAGGTTTAACTTCCAATGTGGTATTAATATATATACATAACAGGAGCTATTGGCCACTACACGTCTCCTTTTCCTACTATCTGATCTAAAGCAATTTCATTTTCTGAAAATTCAGCAGTTACAAGAGGATATCTTGAAACCATAAGGTTGCAGCTACCAGCTGCCAGCAGACATTGTTTTGAGAATGGCTGGTGGCATCCCAAGTCTGACACAGCTCAGAAAACTCAAGTTCTTAGCAAAACAAGGACTTGTCTGAAATCACATCCATAATGCCACCTAGTATTACCTTGGATGTCTGAACCACAGCTCCTGCATTTTGACTTTCAGTTGCATTTCTCTCCTTAATGGCCAAAGCAGATGTCACCATTAATGATTTTAGTGATTTTCTAGATATGAGAAGATGCAAGAATTTGGACTCATAAAGTCTTTTCCTGAAAGTATCTTAACTATCTGAAGGCCTGTTCTGCCAGTTTTTCCAGAGCACAGAGCACCTCATTCCTGATCTCCACCCTGAACTCCTTTCAGGGTGTGTTGAAGGTCAGTGGCTGCAGTGGCCATTGACCTAATCCTTGCAGAGGCAGATGGCAAGTGCCAATTTTCAGTTGGCAGGGCCCCTTCAGGGTCATAAATTTGACCATGGTTTAGGGGTCATTTAATGACCATTTCATCTCATGGTGCTAGGAATGTTCATTCCTAGGTCTGGCAAAGATTTTGCTGATAGGCCACTCAGTGTGCTATTACTGGACTAGGCCTTATTAACAGTAGCCAAAAGTCTCTGGACCACCTGTCTTACTAGTCTCTTATGGTCCAGGAAAATATTCCCTCTTGTTGCTTCTTTCCATATCTAGAGTTACACTGTTACAATCATTGATCTCATATGGAACTATATATCATCATTTTATCAGAGGCTCAGTCACACATTTGGTAATGCAAGAAACAGCAATTTTGTAAAACAGGCAATATAAATATAGTACTGTTAGCAGTATTAGTAAGGTCATAAGCAAGAATATAAGTCAAGAACTTCCAGTAGGTGCAGCCCAGTATATCCCAGGTCATCTGACTTAGTCTGTTCTGTACAATCCTTATCTTTAAGGGAAGTTGTATATTGCTATTGTCCATGAGGCACCCAGCCCAATTTCCTGGTGTTACCAGGCTGGTTATCCCTAGTATGGTTTAATTGTCCCCAACATCAGGGAGCCTTTAAATTTAAATGACCATAGCCTGGTATTAACTTCCTGGTTGCAGATCATGGACCATTTGATCTTTAGCCAAAGACAGATTACTGAGTTAAGTTTCAGAAACAAACTTAGAGTATCCTATTAATAATTCAATTAAACTTTGCAACAATATAACATAATAGCAAGGAATTATCTGAGAAGTGAGTCTTAGTGAATATAGACCTCAATAAACAGAATTAGAATTTGATATCCATTGAAATATCTCTTTCTCTCTAAAATTACCCTCATTTTTGTCAAGTACAGCCAAATCAAGATTAATTTGTTTGTAAAGTAAATCTGGTCCATCAACCACATAGGCTCTTCCACACTGACTCTGGTGTAATTTCTCAGGAGTCTCAGACTGAATTCCCCAAAAGGCCTCTCTGGGCCAGGAAATTCATGCCGAAAGTGTGTCATCAAATTTTGCCTTGGTGAATTTCTCGCTTTTAGAGGTCCCCAAGATATCAAGATTCCTACACCTGTTAGGAGGTGGCCTTCCTAACTTATCTGATAAAGCTGCTGGGAACCTAAAAGTTTCCAGTTTCTGGAGGGAGCAGATAGAGAGCAAAGATAAATATTTCAATTCTGCTTACAAAGGTATAATTTACCAAATTACTGTAAGTTATAATTAGTTTGAAGGGAAGGGTTTTCCTTACAGCTGGAAAACACAGATTTAAAACAGTAATTTTTCAGATAGAAACCATAAAAATTATATCAGTATTCACCAGTTCACTCAGTCCTATGTAACTAATCCTTTCGTTATCAGTTTTATGAAGCCATCAGGTTTTTCCTTAGGATTCTTTAGTATCTTACCCAGGGCTTCCCTTCCCTGATGGCACAGTGGTTAAGAAGCTACCTGCCAATGCAGGGTACACGGGTTCGAGCCCTGGTCCGGGAGGATCCCACATGCCATGGAGCAACTAAGCCCGTGCACCACAACTACTGAGCCTGCGCTCTAGAGCCCGTGAGCCACAACTACTGAGCCCATGTGCCACAACTACCGAAGCCCACGTGCCACAACTACTGAAGCCCACATGCCTAGAGCCCGTGCTCCACAACAAGAGAAGCCACCGCAATGAGAAGCCCGCGCACTGCAAGGAAGAGTAGCCCCCACTCGCAGCAACTAGGGAAAGCCTGCACACAGCAGCAGAGACCCAAGGCAGCCAAAAATAAATTAAAAAAAAAAAATCCTACCCAGTTTCCCAGTACAACCTGAGATTTATCAAAGGACAACAATAACTGTCTATAGATGACAGAAAGACTTAAAAAGTCATGGTTATTAAACATCTGATCACAATGTAATTGACAAAAGAAACTTACTGCTGTGACATGCAACATTTTAAAATAGCTAGAATTTTGACTGATAACATTTTACTAGTACATACTAGATTTTTAAGAATTACATGTAAGGCTTCCGTGGTGGCGCAGTGGTTGAGAGTCCGCCTGCCGATGCAGGGGACACGGGTTCGTGCCCCGGTCCGGGAAGATCCCACATGCCGCAGAGCGGCTGGGTCCGTGAGCCATGGCCGCTGAGCCTGCGCGTCCGGAGCCTGTGCTCCGCAACGGGAGAGGCCACAACAGTGAGAGGCCCGCGTACCGCAAAAAAAAAAAAAAAAAGAAGAGGTCCCACCAGCATCGCCATTTGTTGCAGGAAGGGGCCTAGAGTGGGCTCTTGTCTTAACACTTGGAAATGAATTGTCTGAGGAGACACACGTGCTCACAAAGCAAGAGACTTTATTGGAAAGGGGCGCCAGGATAGAGAGCAGCAGGGTATAAGGGAACCCAGGAGAACTGCTCTGCCACATTGCTCGCAGTCTGGGTTTTATGGTAATGGGGTTAGTTTCCAGGTTCTCTCTGGCCAGTCGTTCTGACTCAGGGTCCTTCTTGGTGGTGTGCGCATAGCTCAGCTAAGATGGATTCCAGCGAGAAGGATTCTGGGGGTTTGGTAGGACATATGGACTGGTGTCTCCTCTGTCCTTTTGAACTTTCCCGAATTCTTCCAGTTGGTGGTAGCTTGTTAGTTCTGGGTTCTTTACCAGGACCTCCTGTTGTAAGATAACTCATGCAGTTGGTTACCATCGGGCCTGGCCAGGGCAGGTAGTTTGGGTCAGTGGCTCCCCTAACATTTTTATATAGCTTTGACTTCTGAATCATGAAAATGTTTTAGATATTCAAAAAGTAAAGTTAAACTGAAAAAGATTAAAAAAAGCAAACCTGAAACAATATGAATAAAAATTACACCCAATAATGTATCAAACGAATAACATAACCAACCACACACACTTAAGCAACTTTGAAGCCAATAACAGGACATTTTCTAAGGCTAAAAAGAAGTGACCAGAAACTCTCACCTTTGCTTGGGAGGCTTGTTGAAGGAGTGATTTGGGGGTGTATTTCTGAAAGGGTTGTGTTTGTGTGCAGGATACATGTATTATCTTGTGATTTTAAAGGAGTGTTATTTGCTTGAGCTCTCTGGGACTGTTTATAGCAAAGCAAACACTTTAATAAGTAGATATACACCAAATAACGCAGCACTTGGGTTGCCTCAGGCTGTGAAAACAACACATACCCCACCCTCGCCCCCCCCGCAAGGCGATTGCGTGTGCCTGAGTGGACAGCGCCCCCTGCAGGACGATGTTTGCTGAGCGCCTGCCTCCCCCACCCCCTCATACAGTTCTTGTGTATTTATTACAAATTACAGCTTTTCTAACACCAAAACGCGGATCCTCCTCCATCCCCCAGATTTTATGGGATATCTGTACTCATAAAGTCTGTGTCTTTCTCACGATTCAGTTATGGGCCAATGGAAAGGACCGTTTCCACAGTGCGACAGAACGAGGTTAGAGGATAGAGTTGCCTCTTTTTTTTTTTTTTTTTTGCGGTACGCGGGCCTCTCACTGTTGTGGCCTCTCCCGTTGTGGAGCACAGGCTCCGGACGCGCAGGCCCAGTGGCCATGGCTTACGGGCCCAGCTGCTCCATGGCATGTGGGATCTTCTCGGACCGGGGCACGAACCCGTGTTCCCTGCATCGGCAGGCGGACTCCCAACCACTGCGCCACCAGGGAAGCCCTAGAGTTGCCTCTTAATAGTCTACAGACAGATGTCTTAACCTGGGAGAGTCCCGCCTTCATCCTGTGGAGATAATGGAAAAGTAGCTCTCCAGATGGTCTTGAGGATGAAATCAGATATGGGGAGAGGCTGTCTCAACATGAGTTGGGTTAGAAAACCAAGGTGGGAGGGCATGGGGGCCACAAATCTGGAGCAGCCAGGAAGAGCCAGGTGGCAGCTCTTTGTTGGGTGTCCTGGTTAATCATTGGGTCAATGGCTGTGATAACCAGACAAGGTGTGTCTAATCCCCATGTGCCAGTGCAGACCTCCACGGCCGAGCGGTCAGTGACTGGCCTGGACATGATGATGGGCAAAGCAGGGCCATGTGGGTGCCCAGGTCTGCCTGACTCCAGATCTTGAGTTCCTTCACCTGCTGGATGCTGGGGGTTAGCAAAGAGGTGGCCCGTTCTCCAGGGACTTCTAGCTGGATTGGGCAGAAGGGAGGTCTTCCTCTGCTCTGAACCTTTCTCTGCCTTTTCTTTAGATTTCAGCTTCCCACCTGGGAAGGAAGACCTGAGCGACCACCCAGGATGGCTGGCAGCCTCCCAGCCCACCCACCATGGACCCTCCACCTTTATCTCATAGAGCCTGAAGCCACAGTGATGTCCTTGAGCAGTTAGATGACAGAACAGGCGTTGGGGTTGGCATGTGGTAGGTACACTGTTCATATCTGGGGAGAAAGTCTTTCCTTATGAGCCTTATTTTGTTAGCTCAGCAGCAGCAACTATGCACCAAGTTCCTAAATGCCTGCAATGGCATTTGAGCCTCAGAGCCAGGCTTGGACTGAGGTGCATGCATGTGAGATGTGTCTGCTTGATGCTGTCCTTTATTTACTACTTTCTACTTGTCACTCACTGCAGGAAGCACTTTACAGGTGTAATGGGGACAAGAGTTTTGAATTGTATCATTGTGATTTTTTTTCTCTTGCATTCCCTTGGATATGAACTGCCAAAGACATTTTTTGCCTTGGTCCTGCTGCTGGAATGCAAAGCTTTAAGTCCAGCCCAGAGCTGAGAGCCAGCAGGTAGAAAGAAAAAAGGGTTTTGTAAATTTCTTTAGTTCCCAGGCCAGGTCGACAAGTTCAGAGCTCTTCAAACAAGGTGCACAAAACTCCTGGGGTGCACAAAGTCTTTCCAGGAGGGGGTGTGGGCAGGGAAACCAGGAAATAATTTTCACTACTTCGACTAATACATGGAACCTGAAAAAAATCTTGTAAAAGATACATCCATGAGTTTTTAGTCATTGTATCTTGAAAATTTGGGTAGTGCCAGAAAATGTTCCAATCACATCGTATTTTATGTAACTGAATTGTATCCCAGGTACATAGATGGTTTCAAGGGAGTCAGTTTTCAGAATCTCAGCTTCCATATGACTTCTTTGCTAAAGTTGATCTGCCTGTAAAAGCATCTGAGGTGACAACTACTCCTCTCACATGTGACACCCACCCCAGATCTCCCTCTGTGGGGTTGCTCCTCTGATGATTACTCAAGGGTTCTGCAGGGCTTCTTCTCTTACACATACCTCTCTTAAATGTAAGGTAAGGAATTTTGGTCATATTGTGAAGTTCTAGAGAAAGATGTATGCGAGCTTGGGGTTCAGGGAGTTGTGGCGATTTTTAATCTCTTTGCTTTTTCCACCTCTCTCTCTCTTTTCTAAAATAGATTTATTTTATTTATTTATTTATTTATTTATTTATTTGTTGGCTGCGTTGGGTCTTCCGTTGCTGTGCGCGGGCTTTCTCTAGTTGCCGCAAGTGGGGGCTTCTCTTCGTTGCGGTACGAGGGCTTCTCATTGCAGTGGCTTCTCGTTGCGGAACACAAGCTCTAGGCGCACAGGCTTCAGTAGTTGTGGCACACAGGCTTCAGTAGTTGTGGCTTGCAGGCTCTAGAGCTCAGGCTCAGTAGTTGTGGCGCACTGGCTTAGTTGCTGCGCGGCATGTGGGATCTTCCCGGACCAGGGCTTGAACCCGTGTCCCCTGCACTGGCAGGCAAATTCTTTTTTTTTTTTAAATAAATTTATTTATTTATTTTTGGCTGTGTTTGGGTCTTCGTTGCTGCGTGCTGGCTTTCTCTAGTTGCAGTGAGCAGGGGCTACTCTTCATTGCGGTGCGCGGGCTTCTCATTGCGGTGGCTTCTCTGGCTGCGGAGCACGGGCTCTAGGTGCGCCGGCTTCAGTACTTGTGGCTCTCGGGCTCCAGAGCGCATGCTCAGTAGTTGTGGCGCACTGGCTTAGTTGCTCTGCGGCATGTGGGATCTTCCCGGACCAGGGCTTGAACCCGTGTCCCCTGCACTGGCAGGCAAATTCTTTTTTTTTTTTAAATAAATTTATTTATTTATTTTTGGCTGTGTTTGGGTCTTCGTTGCTGCGTGCTGGCTTTCTCTAGTTGCAGTGAGCAGGGGCTACTCTTCATTGCGGTGCGCGGGCTTCTCATTGCGGTGGCTTCTCTGGCTGCGGAGCACGGGCTCTAGGTGCGCCGGCTTCAGTACTTGTGGCTCTCGGGCTCCAGAGCGCATGCTCAGTAGTTGTGGCGCACTGGCTTAGTTGCTCTGCGGCATGTGGGATCTTCCCAGACCAGGGCTCCAAGCCATGTCCCCTGCATTGGCAGGCGAATTCTTAACCACTGCGCCACCAGGGAAGCCCCTCTTTCTCTTTTTTTTAACTGAAATATGATTGACATAACATTATATTAATTTCAGGGGTCAACATTTCAATATTTATATATATTACAAAATGACCACCACAAGTCTAGTTAACATCTGTCACCATACATAGTTACAATTTCTTTTTTTTGTGTGATGAGAACATTTAAGATCTCTCCATCTCTTATCCACCTCTCCTTTTGCCTAAAAATGCTTTGCACTTGAAGGAATCCCCCAGGAGCGAAGCAAAGAGAGCAGCACGGTAAGAATTACACCTCCCCGGGAAGCAGCTCCTGTGTTCTCAGTGCTCATCCTTAGAAGCGTCCTCAGCTGGTGGACAAGCCTCTGAACAGCGGGCACAGCAGAGGGTAGTGATGCTGAGCCATGCTCATGTTCTCCGGGAATACCAACATTTTCAGGACATATTGGCTGAAACTCACAGATGATATTTCTATGATATTTCTTTCAGATTCTTTGTGTTATTAAAAAAATGGAGTCAACCTGTTTTATCAAATCGTATAGAATAGCCTTATTACAGTCTTCATCTTATAAAATGTTTGGTATTTTCTATTTCTGTTATAAGAAAGAATTTTAGCACCAGGTCAATTTGTTTTTTGCAGCGTAGTCAGCCCTCTGTATTCGAGGGTTGCACATCTGTAGATTCACCCAGCTACTGATCAAAAATATTCAGGGGAAAAAAAATTTCAGAAAGTTCCAGAAAGCAAAACTTGAATTTGCTGCATTGGCAACTATTTACATAGCCTTTACATTGTATTAGGTATTATAAGTAATCTAGAGGTGATTTAAATTATATGGGAGGGGGGATAGAGGATGTGCGTAGCTTGTATGCAAATACATTTCATATAAGGGACTTGAGCACCCTCAGGTTTTGGTATCTGTGGGCATCCTAGAACCAATTTCCCACAGATGCTGAGGGATGACTGTATATACATCAATAAAAGATGCTTTCTTTTTTTTAATAGAGGTATAGTTGATTTACAATATTATATGTTTCAGATGTACAACATAGTGATTCAAAAATTTTAAAGATTATACTCCATTTATAGTTATTATAAAATATTGGCTATATTCCCTGTGCTGTACCATATGTCCTTGTAGCTTATTTATTTTACACATAGTAGTTTGTACTTCTTAATCCCCTCCATCTGTCTTGCCTCTCCCTGCTAAAAGATGCTTTCTATGTTTAAGAATTATTCATCAAAACTTATATTTATATTGTTTTGGTCAATTTTGTATTAATTCTATTTGTAATAATAATTCAATTCAGAAGATATGTTTAACACTTAGGATTTATGGTTGACAGGGAATAAAGTAAACTTCAAAATTTCAATTTATATGCCTTTTTTGTTATAGCTAAGTTTGATAAGGTGGTGGATAAAAGACTTTAAAACCTAAAAATATATTGCCTTATGGTGAAGATATACAGAGGATGTGGGATGGAAACGGAATGGAAACATGAATTCAAGGAGAAGAAGGAAAAAATGTAAAATTTCCAAATGTTGAAGAAGAGCTTGTTCATGGATTTAAACAACTGATGATAGTGGGTAAGAAAGTGTTTCAATATTTAGATTCCATTGGATATTTTAGTAGGCTGATGTAACAGTTTTTATTTAAAATATTAGTATTTACAATAGATGGAAATTATATCCCTTGCAACCATTTAAATGTTTAGTGAAATTTTTAGATGTCATCTTAAAAGTGTGCAAGAGGGTACACACCATTTTTAAAAACTTCTTGTAGGAGCTATAAAGTGTATCAGTCAGGATCACCTAGGCTATGCTATAATAACAATCCCAATGACTTAGTGGCTTGTAACAAAGGTTTCTCACTCACACTTTACATCCGTTATGGGTTGGTGGGTGGTTCTGAGTTGTGAGGGGAAGTGACACATGTTTGGTCTTGCTGCTGCCAGAATAGTCACATGGCCTACTCAGCACAGAGGGCAGGAAGTGTGGTCCTGGAAGGCAGAGGGCTGGGAATACTTAGTGAACAGTTTCATCTTAGAAAACAGTGGGCCAGATCTTAGAGGTTCTTCCATGGTGCACAGAGATTCCACTAAGACTCCTGGGCAGAAGGGACTATAACCAGGGAGGTTCAGGCTGTCCTTTCCTCCTGCCCCCACAGAATGAGGGACGAAGAGGGGCAGAGAGAGGGAAGGGACTTAAGAGGCATATGTTCTGTTTAATTCATTTTCAGGGTGAAACCACAATAGGGGAGCCTGATAGTCAGCCAAGTGGGTCAGCAAAGGTCTGGGGTGAGGACAGAAGGGCTGCAAGATGCCTGGCCTTCATTGTCACAGGCAAGTGACTGGACACAGAGACTTCAGCAGTGGCCCAAAGATCAGATGGGACCAGTCACCCTATAGTGGTCACTTGTTCACGGCCAGACCAAACCAGATTGACTCTCTACTGCAGGAGTCAGCGTGGACCCAGGGACCTCCAGTGGATCCCTGGCCCTTCTCCCACATTCATGTGTACCCAGGTACCATTTTGGAGAGGTGCACAAGGATGGGATACAGTATCATTTCCATCCAAGTGACAGAAAATTCATTTGAAACAGACTGTTGTTCAGAAGAGACTGTTAAACAATTCCTGATTCAGAGGTGCACTTGGAAAACAAACGAACAAACAAAAAAACCCAAAGTTATACTTGGAAAGGAACTTGGAAGAGAAGGTTTGGACCAGAGGAGATTGAGATGCCAAACTATAGTCTTGGCACCCTAACCGCCATGACTTGTGTAGAAGATGCACTTGACCACATTTTCTCTGCATGTCTAAGCAGTGGTGTGAGCAGATCTCAACCATCCTCACGTGTATCACCCCAGCACTCCTTGGGGTGGGTGCTGGTGTCCTCTCTCATTTAGAGATGATGAAAGAGCCTTCTGAGGTTAAATTGGCTTCCCAAGGACATGGAGTTATGATCTGGGACTCTCCAGCTGCCCACCCTGAGTGTTTCCACTTTACTGGGCTCCCTCCCGAGACTCCAGTCTCTCTAGCTTGGTCTCTCCAAGATTGCTGTGGCAGCAAGAGTCAGAAAGGCAAGCTTTCTTCCAAGTCATGGATAAGCACTGCTTACACGCACACAGTGTTCATAGTGAATATCAAAAGCTTAGAGAGAAGTCACCTTTGGGCAAAGCTATTGTTTTGTGCAGGTCTCTGCTTCCTATCCTTAATGTGGCTGGACCAGCCCTTGTGGTTCTTATTATGAGTGCAAGACACCCTCAGCAATAACCATCAAGAAACTATGAAACAAGTAAACCAGGTTTATTACTTACAAGTTCTGGAGGGTACACAACATGCCTGAGGCCACAGGAGGTCGTGGGGGGAGGGAGAGAGAGAAAGAGAGAGAGAATGGGCTTGTTCTGCTTTTATTGGGGTTGAAGGTGGGGGCCTAGTAGTGAATGTAAAACGTAAGAGCAGGAATTAAAACTCAGGGAGAGAAAAGCAAGTGGCCAAACCAAAGATCTTTAAAACAGAGGAACTTAATGGGGTCAGCCTAGATCTTTATCTAATCGTGTGGCTGGCAATATGTTTGTTCACATGGCAGTCTTTGGAGTGGATGCAATCAAGAGCTTAAGTCAGGCACTTGCATTACAACTTAAAAAGAACCCAACTGTCAGACACTTAAACTTACGGTTATGAAGAAGATGGATGTGTTTCTAGTTGAGGGCCTCTGGGTGTAAATTGGAATAATTCGCAATGTTCTGGCACTATCTGCTCAGGCGTAAGACGTATGGAATGGTCGGGGATAGTCCTGCTCTTTGGTGTTCTGAGAACCAGCCCACACAGGACAGAAAGCAGCAAGCCATAAACAGGTTTCATCAAATCATTTGTCTGTGTCCTCACCCTGGGGTCTAAAACTGAAACCATGTAACTCAGATTGGGTCTTGAACCCAGCCAAAACCCAGACTGGGACTTGAACCCACGGTCTTTTAACTGAGATCACACACCTGGTCTCAGGACTTAATGAAGCTCAGGTTCTCGATGTCTTGTCAGAAAGAATTCAGTGAGAGACAAAGTGATGGGTAAGAAGTGAATTTGTTTAGAGAGAAACACACTCCACAGACAGAGTGTGGGCCATCTCAGAAGGTGAGAGTGGCCCCAGGGTATGGGGTTGTCAGTTTTTATAAGGGTGGGTACTTCATATGCTAATGAGTGGGAGGAGTATTCCAGTTATTTTGGGGAAGAGGTGGGGATTTCCAGAAATTAGGCCACTGCCTACTTTTTTAAAATTATTATTAATTTATTTATTTTTGGCTGCGTTGGGTCTCCGTTGCGGTGCGTGGGCTTCTCATTGCGGTGGCCTCTCTTGTTGTGGAGCACGGGCTTCAGGCATGCGGGCTTCAGCAGTTGTGGCTCGCGGGCTCTAGAGCACAGGCTCAGCAGTTGTGGCGCACCGGCCTAGCTGCTCCACGACATGTGGGATCCTCCCGGACCAGGGCTCAAACCCTTGTCCTTTTTGACCTTTGTGGTTGGCCTTGGAACTGTCATGGTGCCTGTGGGTGTGTCATTTAGCTTGCTGATGTGTTACAATGAGCGTATCCTGAGGCTTAAGGTCTAGTGGAAGTTGACTTGTCCGCCATCTTGGACCTATTTTGTTCTAATCAGTTTATGTCATGTCCTCGGGCTATGTCATTCTTTCAAAGGTTGTGCCCTGCCCCCTTCCCTCCTGTTTCAGAACCTCACCCCCCCCCCAGTAGATAACTCTGAAGTGGATGCAGTAGTCATAGCCGCATCACAGAGAAGCAGGAAGGTTAAGTGGCTTGCCCAAGCTGGGATGAGACTTTTGCCTCTGGTTCATGCTGTCTGTGCCTCCAAATGCTATTCTTCTATGACCAGGGGTAGAGTCACTGAGAATGATCAGGGCTCAGAAAAAGACTCTTGGGAGTTATGTTACCAAACTGAACTTGGGTCTGCTCACCCTGTAACCGCACAACCCAGATGGGACTTGAACCCACCCAAAACTCAAGCTGGGACTTGATCCCATTGTCCTTTTTAAAATTTTTATTTATTTATTTATTTGGCTGTGCCAGGTCTTAGTTGCAGCATGAGGGATCTTTGTTGCGGCATGCGGGATCTAGTTCCCTGACGAGGGATGGAACCCAGGCGCCCTGCATTGGGAGCTCAGAGTCTTAACCACTGGACCACCAGGGAAGTCCCTGAACCCATTGTCTTTTTTTTTTTTTTTTTTTTTTTTGCGGTATGCGGGCCTCTCACCACTGCGGCCCCTCCCGTTGCAGAGCACAGGCTCCGGACCCGCAGGCCCAGCAGCCACGGCCCACGGGCCCAGCCACTCCGCGGCACGTGGGATCCTCCCGGACCGGGGCACGAACTTGCGTCCCCTGCATCGGCAGGCGGACTCCCAACCACTGCGCCACCTGGGAAGCCCCCATTGTCTTTTAAATTTATTTTATTTATTTATTTTTGGTTGTGTTGGGTCTTCATTGCTGCGCCCGGGCTCTCTCTAGTTGTGGCGAGCGGGGGCCACTCTTCGTTGCGGTGCGCGGGCTTCTCACCGCAGTGGCCTCTCTTGTTGTGGAGCACGGGCTCCAGGCGTGTGGGCTTCAGCAGTTGTGGCTCGCGGGCTCTAGAGCGCAGGCTCAGCAGTTGTGGCGCACGGGCCTAGCTGCTCCACGACATGTGGAATCCTCCCGGACCAGGGCTCAAACCCTTGTCCTCTGCATTGGCAGGCGGACTCTTTACCACTGAGCCACCAGAGAAGCCCCCCACTGTCTTTTAATTGAGATTGCATACCTGGCCTCAGGACTTGCTGAAGTTCAGGTTCTTTATGTCTCATTGCAGAAAGAATTCAGTGAGATACAAGGTGATAAGTAAGAAGTGGATTTATTTAGAGAGATACACATTCCACAGAGTGTGGGCCATCTCAAAAGGCGAGAGGCCCCGAAACATGGGGTGGTTTGTTTTTATGGGCTGGGTAATTTCATAGGCTAATGAGCGGGAGAATTATTCCAACTATTTTGGAGAAGGTGTAGGGATTTCCAGGAATTGGGCTACCACCCACTTTTTGGCCTAGGAACTGTCATGGTGCATTGTGTGTCATTTAAAATGCTAAAGTATTACAGTGAGCTTATAATGAGGATCAAGGTCTACTGGAAGCCAAATCTTCTGCCATCTTGGGCGTAATCAGTTCTAACCATTCTTTGTTGTATTCTTAATGGCTATGTCATTCTTTTAAAGGTTGTGTCCTGCCTCCTTCCCTCCTGTTATAACCTGACATTCACCAAAGACAATCACCAACACCCGCTTGTAGTGAAGGAAAGTTCAGCATTTATTTGTAGGACACCAAGCAGGGAGAAGGGGCAGCTTATGCTCAAAAGACCCAAACTCCCCAATGGCTTTCAGGGAAGGGTTTTTTAAGGCAACATTTGGGGTGAGGGCTATAGGGTGTATGACTTTCTTCTGATTGGTTGGTGATGAGGTAATAAGGTGATGTTTCTGGAATGTTAATCATCAACCTGGTTCCCAGCCAGTCTGGGGTCTAGTGCTGGTGGTCAGCAAGTAGTCACTATCCTCCACCTGGGGGAGGGGTCTTAGTTTCTACAGAACAGCTCAAAGGTGTGTGTCAGGTTGTTATGTATATCCCTTGAGAAGAAGCCAGGACTCTGCTTTATCACTGAACTATTGTTTCTTGACTGCTTTTCCTTTGTTTCTGCATTCCCTCACTTCCCTAATTAGTAACTGCTTGAGTCTGCTCTTTGGAACTCAGGGAAGGCATAGGAGACTAAAGCCTTTTTCTACAAACAAGAAACGGGGGACACAGACGGCCTTTTGTACCTGGGAGGGTCCTGCTGGGTTCAGTCTCCCCTTTTCTTTGATACTCTTCGGTCCTGAGAGGAACACGGGCAGGACAAGAAAGGGAATACTGTTTTGGATAGAGAGGTTAATCATCAACTTGACAGGGAAACTTGGTTTTAGGGGGACTCAGTTTAAGTTAGATCCAGCCACAACCCTGCCAGGAACAAGTGCAGTGTCCAGAGGGGCATCATTTTTTACAGGGATTACAGAGCTTCCTTCACCCGTATAGAGGCAGGGAACATTTTCCTGATCCCCTTTCTCTATAGCCACCTCATGAGGTTTCTTTCTCCCCCAATTTTTGTTTTAAAAAATTTCAACCGTTAATGTTTTTAAAAAGCAAAGAGGGAATTCCCTGGCGGTCCAGTGGTTAAGACTCGGTGCCTTCATTGCCGTGGGCCCAGGTTCGAGCCCTGGTCAGGGAACTAAGATCCCAGAAGCTGCAGGGCATGCCCCCCCCCAAAAAAAAAAAGCAAAGAAATTGTCTGGAAGATACTCATGTACTTACTTGCTTTGGAAGAAAGTTTTCTCACTACTGAGCGAAATGTCTGACCTTTAATGAAGACTGGCCCAATGCAAGGTTTGCAGGGGACCAGCCGACTTGGCTTTGTGGGTGGAAAATCTGTAATGCAGGATTGTCTATAGGAAGCAAATGACCATAAGGGGGCAGTAAAAGCCAGTGGCTGAGTGAGGAGCTGTTGCTGGGAGGGGGAATGAACAGCCCCCATTCAGCACCTGGAGTCTCCCTGAAAGTTTCCCTTTACTTATAACACAGGGACCCAAGGGCACATAACTTTCATCCTGGCACGTCTATAGTGAGACGTCTCCTTGTCTGTATTGGTTGGGGGAGGTAGAATAGGGGAGGAACAGGAATTATCAGGAAAGATTATCCCCACCCAGAGTCCACACCATGTCTTTCCCCTTCCCAGGAGGAGGCAGAGGCCTGGGGTTGGGTGTGGGGCGGCCAGGCTCTTGTTCTTAGCTCCGAACTCCTTCTCAAGGGCTGTCAGGCTGTTCCAGAAGGAGTGGAATGAAAATGTTTGGTGTTTTTCAAGAGGAACTGAAGCAGGAGATAGATGGGCCCTAAGCTGAGCAGCTGGAGTTTGTCCCCTGTGGACAGATACTCCAAGATGAAGATAATAGCAGGAGCGAAAGAGGAGCTGAGCCCTGCCCAGAAAAAAGATAGAGAGACCACATATTTCTCATTCTCGAGGTTAAGGAGACCTTCCCGACTACACACGTGCAGAAAGGCTCCTCAGGGGGTCAAAAGGGAGGGGGTGCCACCCCATAGTAGGTGATGTCAACCTACCCATAGCCCTCTTCGCTAGAATCCATCTTGGCTAAGGGATGCGCACGCACACAGGGGAGGACCCTGAGATAAACCAAATGTGGACTCAGAGCCAGGCAAAGCAAGGTGATCGGCCAGAGGGAACCCAGAAGAAATGCCCCCGTATAAATAGTGATTCAAACTACCACGAGGGTGCGACTGTTTCTCTGAGCCTGCACGTGTGTCTTTCCACACGTACCATTTTTCCTCCTAATAAACACTTCACTTGTCTCACTACTTTCCACCTCTTTGTGGGAATTCATTTCTACAAAGCTGACGGGCCAGGGCCTTGTCTCTGGCCACTGGCCCTGGTGGTCTGGCCAGGGAACCAAAATCCTGCTTCAAGCCGCTGCAGGTCGAGGCTACCCAAGATCAGAACTGGTTTGGTCTTTCAGGAGGTTTAAAAAGGAAAGTGGCCCCACTTCTGGCGCATGGTTTCCTGGGACTGAGAAAGGCCAGGGTTGTGAAACCCACGAGGGATGGATGCCTGGGCCTGCTCAGACCCTGCATTCTGATACAGCAGCCCTTTGGGTAGGTTTTGGCCCCAACAGAATGGTGAAATTGGCATAGTGTGTGAAACCACCCTCCTCTGAAGTTCTCCTTGGCCAGTGACGTTATCTCCTGCAGGAGGGCAGCAGAAACCACTCGCAGAGCTGGACCCTTGCTCTGAGGGATACGAGGCATTGTTCCAAGGATCTTCCTTCCTTCCTGCTTCCCTCCCTCCATCCTCCTCTCCCATCTTTCCCTTCTCCCTCGGAAAATTTCACACAGAATAAGAGTAGAGCAAAGGGAACAATGCACCCTTGTGCCTACCAGTCAGCTACAGTGAGCATCGCAGGACCGCTCTTGTTCCATCTTTATCCCTCCCTCCTCTCCCACCACTGGGTTGTTTTAAAGCAAACTGTAGCTGTTATAACATTTATCCATACAGTTTAGGCTTCATCTCTAAAGGATAAGAATTTTTTTAATCCAGTCACAATACCATTATCACACCTTGGCATCTTTTAATACCCAATCCTTATTCATGTTTTCCTCATTTTCTCAAGAGTGTATTTTTATAGTTGATTGGTTCAAATCAGGATCCACCTAAAATCCACACTTTACATTTGGTGGCTATGTCCCTTAGGTCTCTCTCTCTCTCTTTTTTAAAAAACATTTTAGGGGCTCCCCTGGTGGCGCAGTGGTTGAGAGTCCGCCTGCCGATGCAGGGGACACGGGTTCGTGCCCCGGTCCGGGAAGATCCCACATGCCGCGGAGCGGCTGGACCCGTGAGCCATGGCCGCTGGGCCTGCGTGTCCGGAGCCTGTGCTCCGCGCCAGGAGAGGCCACAGCAGTGAGAGGTCCGCATACAGGAAAAAAAAAAAAAAAAAAAAACATTTTAGTATTTTAATGTTTAATGAGAACAGTGTTTCCAGAGATGTGTTCTTCTTTTTTAAAAAATAAATTTAGCTGGACAACTCAGCCAACTGGGACATTTAGCACTCCAACTACCATCCAAGATACTTGGTTCAGGTCAAAGTGCAGATTTTCTTGATCATCTTTTTTTTTTTTTTTTTTTTGCGGTACGCGGGCCTCTCTCTGCTGTGGCCTCTCCCCCTGCGGAGCACAGGCTCCGGACGCACAGGCCCAGCGGCCATGGCTCACGGGCCCAGCCGCTCCGCGGCATGTGGGATCTTCCCGGACCGGGGCACGAACCCGTGTCCCCTGCATCGGCAGGCGGACTCTCAACCACTGCGCCACCAGGGAAGCCCTTGATCATCTTTATGTAAGTATTTCCTGTCCATCTGGAGAGAAGGTGAATAAAGATTTATTTTGTTTACAATTAATCTGTGTTTTAATATTCACTCTTCAAATATTTGAATTCAATTGATTTTGAATTCAAATAATTCAAATATTTTTATTCCCTTTAAGGAATAAAAAAATTGACTGATAGTGACCTAAGCTTATCTTACTTAGAACACATCATAATTTGAAGATAGTTTACCACCCCTTCTCCCGTAATCCTCCCAACTTCCTATCCATCTTTCCTGCTTTTTCTTATCATTTTCACTATCTGACATACTATAGTATAGTATTTATTTTTCTCTTAGGTCTGTTTAAATCTCATTGCTCATAACTGTGTCAGCCTGGGACAGTCTTAGGATGATGTAGAAAGAGGGTGGGCTCCCCTCCTCCCAGGGTAATAGCAGATTCCCACCAAATGCTGGCGCTCTTCTAATGTAATTTGAAAAAGGAAATATCCATTCCTTGCGTCCTGAGCATAGATAATCTCATTTAATTCTCATGTCAACCTAACAAGGTAACATTTATGCCCATTTTACAGATGATGAAAATAGGTTTGAGGGAGGCTTTCCAAATAAGTAGAAGTGACTATTTAATCGGAAGGTTTTACCTACCTGATTCCACAGACCATGTTTGTTTCTCCTTAGCATTTCTGTTTATCTTGGGACAAGCAATGGTGACAGCAGCTATCACCAAGAGCACAGGGTCCTCTTGCTAGTATATCCCATCTGCAGAACTTCTGAGAGTGAAAAGGGGGTACATGTGAGGATGCTGAGACCAGAGGCATAAACTGCATGTGTGCTTTCCCTGGCTCTCATGGAGCACTGACAAAAGCATCTTCATTGCTCATAACTACTACAGATATCAATAGTCTTCTTTCTGTTTTGATTAAAAATTTTTATTAGGAGATTTTATATTTTGTCAATACAAATCATATATGTGTATATATGTATATATATACATTTATGTATAAATGTGTATATATGTATAAGTGTGTATTGTTATATGTTTATAAAAATAATAAAATGAGCCCTTATGTGCCCAACATCCAGTCTTAAATGGAACTCTAAGAATATCTTTGAAGCCTCTCCCTCCTCTCCATCCTCACCCTCCACGATAAACCTGCCCTGAATTTTTATCATTTCTTGCTTTCCTTTATATTTTACCACATATGTATGTATGTATGTGTGTTGTTGAAGAATACATTGTTTAGGGCTTCCCTGGTGGCGCAGTGGTTGAAAGTCCGCCTGCTAATGCAGGGGACACGGGTTCGTGCCCCGGTCCGGGAAGATCCCACATGCCGCGGAGCGTCTGGGACCATGAGCCATGGCTGCTGAGCCTGCGCATCCGGAGCCTGTGCTCTGCAACGGGAGAGGCCACAACAGTGAGAGGCCCGTGTAACACAAAAAGAAAAAAAAAAAAAAAAAAAAAGAATACATTGTTTAGTTTTGCTTGTTTTTGAACTTTATAAAAAGGTATTATATTTTTTGTATTCTTCTGTGATTTGCCTTTTTCACTCAACCTTATGTTTGCAGGATTCATTCATGTTGATGTATGCAGTACATTTGCACTGCTTATGGCATTTCATTGTGTGTCACAGTTTATTAATCCATTGCTCCATTGGACATTTGGCTTGTTTCCAGTTTTTGCTTTTGTTTTCTAAATTACAAGCAAGTTTACCTTGAGCCTTCTTACTCCCATGACCTGGTGCACACGTGTAAGAGTTTATACTTGGCTAAATGATGCCAAAACACAGTTGATGAATTTACACTCCTACAAGCAGTGCATGAGACTTAGCAACACAGCGTATCATTGGCTTTTAATTTGTGTCAATCTGATGAAGATAAACTAGTGTCTGATTCTGCTTTTGATTTGCATTTTTCTGATTACTATGAAGTTAGGAATTTTTTCAGGTTTTTGGGCCTTTATATTTCCTTTTCCGGGAAGCAGATTATTTGTCTATTGTTGACATAGAGGGATTTTTTTTCTTTAAGTATATATTATGGATTCTAATCCTGCATCAGTTATATGCATAGCACAATTCTTATACTGGTTTGTAGCTTATATTTTCATTTTCATTATGGTGTGTGTGTGTGTGTTTACACTGAAAAATGCTTATTATGGACAATTCTGGACATAGGAAAACATAGACTAATACAGCCCAGTGTACCCATCATCCAAACTTACCAGCCTTTAACTCTTGGCTGATCCTGCCTCTTCCACACACATCCTTCACTTCCTGGGTTACTTTGAAACAAATCACAGACATCATATATTTTCATATGTGTATTTGAAAGGATGCACCCCCTGTCTGGATGCCTTCCCCACTTGCCTTGTACTCTAACTTGCCTTGTGCTTGCCCATTCCAGGCTGCTGCCCCTGTACAGCCCCCCTGCTTACGCTGTTCAGGCTCTGATACATCTCCTGTGCAGATGCCTCCATGCTGCTTGGACTCTGATGTCCCCTCTGTGCCACCATTGTTCTCCCTTCACCCTCCAATGTGATAAACTACCTGACTTCTCCTCACCTAACTTTTTAGTACTGAATGTTTCAGGAAGGGAAGAGGAGGGAAAGGAAGGAAGTAGAAAGAAGGAGAAAAGCAATAAAACGAAGAAGAATACATATGGCATCTTTGATGAATTAGATATTTCTAACTTTAATATAGCCAAATTTATCAAACTTTTCATTTGCAGTTTTTACTTTTTGTATCTTGTTTAGTGAATTGTTTCCTACCCTAAGATCTTAAAGATATTTCTCCATATTGGCTTTTAAAGTTTTACCTTTCACTTTAAATCTTTAAGCTATCTGTCATTTATTTTTTATATAGTATGTGAGATACAGATCCTCTTTCATTTATTCCATATGAAAACCAGTTGTTCCAATACTTTTTATTGAATTTTCTTTCTTCATTGAACTGCAGTGCCCTTTCTGTCATGTATCATATTTCCATTTATGAGTCTGTTTCTGGGTTTTCTCTTTGGTTCCGTCAGTCTGTTTGTCTATCCCTGCGCCAATACTACACTGTAATACCATGGCTTATAATAAGTCTTGATATCTGGTAAGCAAACTCCCCACTGTGTACTTTCTCAGGAGTCCCTTGAATATTCTTTGCCTTTGTTTTACCATGTAAATTTTAGAATTAGCTTATCAAGTTCTGTGAAAAGCCCTTTTGGAAATTTGCCTGGAATTGCACTGAATTTATAGATGAGTTTGGGGAGAACCTAATTCATTATCCTGCTGAGCTGTTAACACGGTATTATTTGAGTCATTAACATAGTTTATCTCTCCACTGATTTAGGTTTTCTTAATGTTTACAATGAAGTTATGTAATTTTTGCTTGTTAGATTTATTTCTTTTTTAAAAATTTTATTTATTTATTTTTGGCTGAGTTAGGTCTTTGTTGCTGCGCACAGGCTTTCTCTAAGTTGCAGTGAGTGGGGGCTACTCTTCCTTGCGGTGCGCAGGCTTCTCATTGCTGTGGCTTCTCTTGTTGCGGAGCACGGGCTCTAGGCGCGTGGGCTTCAGTAGTTGTGGCTCGCGGGCTCTAGAGCGCAGGCTCCGTAGTTGTGGCGAACGGGCTTAGTTGCTCCGCGGCATGTGGGATCTACCCAGACCAGGGATCGAACCCGTGTCCCCTGCATTGGCAGGCAGATTCTCAACCACTGTGCCACCAGGGAAGCCCAGTTTTTTTTTAAAAAAGAAAAGTTCCATAACAAACTTTTGTCCAACGGTTTCATCCACTGATGGAGTTACCTTAATGAACTATTTCATGAAGAGTTGCAAAATGATATTCTGTCATTCTTTGTAAAGATCACCTCTCCCTCATCAATTAGCATTATTTGATTACTATGTAAGACTGCTCATACAAGACACACAGAATAAATGCTTAAATATTTTCCTTCATTTGCCAATTTTTTAAAGATTCAGTGCCTTCTCTGGTTATCTCCAATGGTAACCAATGATCAACCTCTCCTCTCTCTCCTCCCCACTCCTCCCCACCCCCTGCATTGGAGTATGAGTTCACATGTTATGTATACAGATCTTTGACTTACAATGGAGTTATGTTCTGATAAACCCATCACAAGTTGAAAATATCTTAAGTTGAAAATACATTTAAAACATCTAACCTACTGAACATAATAGCCTAGCCTAGCCTAGCCTAGCCTACCTTAAATGTGCTCAGAACATGTACATTAGCCTACAATCAGCTAACACAAGGCCTATTTTATAATAAAGCGTTGACTAGCTCATGTAACTTATTGAACACTGTACTGAATGTGAAAAACAGAAGATCAAAATTCAAAATCTGAAGTACAGTTTCTACTGAATGTGTATCACTTTCACACCATCATAAAGTTGAAAAACCATAAGTTGAACCATCCTAAGTGTCAGGGATTATCTACTTGATATGTTTTATGCTGTGCCTTTTTTTTTTGGATGCTTAAATTGTGCTGTGTCTTCTAGTGGGATTTCCTGTGTCTTTTTGGGTTTTTGTTGTTGTTTGTTTTTTTGTTTTTTTTTTGGCTGCATTGGGTCTTAGCTGCGGCACACGGGATCTTCGTAGTGGCATGCAGGATCTTTCATTGCGGTGTGCGGGCTCCAGAGCATGTGGGCTCTGTAGTTGCAGCACGTGGGCTGTCTAGTTGTGGCTCATGTGCTCAGTAGTTGTGGTGCATGGGCTTAGTTGTTCCGCGGCATGTGGGATCTTCCCGGACCAGGGATTGAACCCGTGTCCCCTGCATTGGCAGGCGGATTCTTAACCACTGCGCCACCAGGGAAGCCCATAGAGCTTATTTTCTTAATGCATTATTTAATTCTAAGCCCTACATTCTGCTTTTGTTCACATCTTGCCATCAACTTTCCTTTGCACCAGAAAGCCACCCCCATATCCACCCCCATATAGACTACCTAGGAGGAGACAGACCCTGGAATCTGTATGGTTGGAACACAGCCCAATAAATACCCAATAATAGTAGCTTTTATTACCATTGGAAGGCTTCAAAACAATGAATGAGGCCACCTTTATCTTATTTCAGAGAGCGTCACATTACCTCATCATGTCAACAATTCTAACCTAAAAGTCCACTGGAGCTTGCTGAGGATTTGGAGGGCCTCACAGATATGCCTTGCAGAGAGATGCAGGCCATTTCCACAACTACACATGAGGGAATTGGCCTCAGACCTTGAACTCACTTTTAAAATTAATTGCTGTTATCTAGATTGTGTTCCCTATAACATTTGTAGCGGTCTAGATTAAAAAGCAAAACAAAAGCAAACCACCCACAACAACAAAAAAAGAAATGAGTATTTTCTGGGCTCTGCAAGTGTGGCACAGAGAATGGGGGCTGTGTTCCAACCATACAGATTCCAGGGTCTGTCTCCTCCTAGGTAGTCTATATGGGGGTGGATATGGGGGTGGCTTTCTGGTGCAAAGGAAAGTTGATGGGTACTATACCAGATACTGACATTATCTTGCTTATTCTCAGCAGCCATGTAAGGCAGGCAGGTATTAAAAGTTCTACCTTAGAGATGTGCAAACCAAGGCTGAGAGAGTTCAGTGACTTGCCAGTGGTCGCAGTGAATTATTAATGGTGGAGGTGGGACTCACACCTCATGTGGCTGAGGCCAAAGTTCCAGTCCTGTGACCCTGGCCGACCTATAGCCCCAGCGATTTCTCCTCTTCTGGGTGGAGAAAAAGGGCCTTTTGTTTCTGCCTCCCCCACTTCCCACCTTGGCTTCATTTCCATGAAATGCAAGATGAATTAATTATATGCTAATGAGTCTTATGCAGCAGAAGCTGAGAGGGGGATGTGACAATGTGCTAGGACAGTCTGGTCTCCCTGATCTTGGAGAGGCAGCAGTGAGAAGTGGCATGAAGCGACGAGCTCTTAATTCCCTGCCCAGGAATTGAACCTGGGTAGCCTGGATGAAAACCAGGAATCCTAGCCACCAGACCCCCTGGCTCTTGCCCCCATTGAAAAATACATTTCTCACGGAGGCAAAAACTGTAAAAACAGGTACAAACTTTATTATTAGAGACATAGCACAACAGTGGGAGAGCACACAGAGAAACTGTTTAGTGAAGATAGAAGCAAGGCAGAGATACACACCTGCAGAGAAAGGGTGTGGGCATCCTCCCTAATGAGGGCGAGCGCAGTAAAGAGGCGGTGAAGTCATTTACATAGGGCAGTTCTTCGGTGTCTTTGTTTACCTTTGGCCAATTATCTCATTTCCTTTCCCACACCTGACCTGCCCTAGGGCCCTCCCCAACGCGCATGCGCAACTTTTTTCCAAGATGGATTCCAGCCCAGAGGCCTATGGGGCAGCATCACATATTCTGGGGTGGTGCCCCCTCTTTTTGACCCCAAGGAGCCTTTCTGTGTATGTGCAGCGTCTCCCTTTCCCCAAGGATGGGAAATATGTGACCTCTTGATCCTTTCCTCAAACAAGGGTTTAGCCCCTCTCTGTTCCTGCCATAAAAGTGTCCAGTTATCTACCCTATTACTGTTGTTTCTTATATCGAAGCGCAGATCCCGAAATTTAGGAGTCCAGTTATAAATATGTAGTCCCGAGCCCGTTTGTCTCTTGCCTCAGGAAATGTAAACAGGGGGCTGGTAATGAATGTCTGCCCTGGAGCCCATCTTCTTCTCATCCCAGGAAGTGTGAACAGGAGGCCAGTTGTAAATGTCTAGCTTGGGGCCCACCCATCTCCTGCCTCATCCCATGCTGAGGTGAGATTCTAGAACACTACACAGAAAGGGTAGTTCTGGTTGGGCAAAAGTTTATGTCAGTGAGGCCTTCTGGTTTTGCCAGCTGTCAGGGTGAAAAGAAAATATTCCCTGGGATAGGGACACCATTCCCAAGCCTCCTTCTCACTACAATTTCCCAAGAGTAGAACTGACCCTCCTCCTGTGTTGTAGCCCCCAGGACTGTCTGAGGTCTAAAGCCCCAGCAGTGAGTACATAGGGTGGGTCATAACTGTGAGGGAGGAAAAGTCACCTCAGGAGGCAGGTCAGCCCCCAAAGCACTTTGGACTTCCCGTCTCCTTACATTCAGAATTTTCACAGAATGTTCCACCGACTGCAAGCCTGGTAGGAATTCAGCATCTCCGAGTCTCTCTAGGCTTCCTCCTGTCCTGGCAGAGGGGCTTCCCAGGAAATACCTGCTGTTGGGCCTGTGAACTGGGCTGTGCTCCAGCGATCTCCCAGAGGGGAGGGAACCGTCATTTCAGGAGAACCTTCTCTGTGAGGCTCTGGGCTAATTAGGAAAAGGGAAATGGGCTGCCCAGAACAGGTGCTGCTCTTCAGGGGACTGTGATGGTTGTTCTTAAAAAGGAAATTGGTACAAATGAGCTTAAATTAAGCAGAATTAAGGCTGGCAGGGAGCATGGCAGCTGCTGGCAGACAAGTAAAGAGGGTGGAAAGGGCCAGTGAACAAAGATGGAGCCCAGGTGTGGGGAAGGGGTGGTGCCAGTCTTCAGGGCAGGACAGAAGAGCAGGACATCAGCCTTTAGGGCAGAGGAGACCTGAACAACAGTGGCTGAAGCTGGGGGCTGGAACCTGCGCCAGAGAACTTCAATTCCATAAAAACTGAGTGCCTACAAGGCAGCAGGCACCGTCCTAGGCACTGAGGCTATAGCAGTGATACCTCAGCGCTGAGCCTGGGGTATCCAATGTTCTAGAGGGATGGGGGGAGGAGGGGGAGAGACGATAAATATGATTTCAGTTAATGGTAATAGCTGTGAGAGCAGTAAGGGTGATGTGTATGTGTGTGCACACATGTGAACTCCGGAATGGGTAGTCAGGGAGGCCCCTATGAAGTGGGGCACCCTGGGGATGGTCATCAAGGACAAACTTCTTCCTTCCTAGGTGAGGAAATACTCAGTGCTGCACTTTCAGACAACAAAATACCTTTCTATTAAATAAAGCAATACTTCTTTCTAATCCAGTATCACAGCCTGGGGCGTCCACAACTACACCTTATTTGGGGGTGAGGGGGCGTGGCTCATACAGATACAATAGCAGAGGCGGTTCCCAATCCCGTCAGCCTGAAGGGCAGGGGAGGATTCTGTCACTTACTGAGCAACTGCTACATTGTTCATTTGTAACGTATCTTTAATTTTTTTTCCTTTGGAAATATTTTAGATTTACAGGAAAATTATAAAGATATTACAGAAAGTTCCTGTATACCCCTCACCGACCTTCCCCAAAGGTTAACGTCTTACATAACCATGGTGCGTTTATCAAAACTAAGAAGTTGACGGTAGTACAAGACTCATAACTAAATGCTATAGACTGAATGTGCCCTTCTCCCCCCAAATTCATATATTGAAGTCCTAACCCCCAATTGTGATGGTATTAGGAGATGAGGGCTTTGGGGAGGTGAATAGATCATGAGGGTGGAACCCTGAATAATGGGATTAGTGACCTTATACATGAGGCCCCAGAGAGCTGCCTTGCCCCTTCTGACATGTGAGGACACAGCAAGAAGATCGCCATCTATGAACCAGGAAGAGGGCCCTCACCAGACACCAAATCTGCTGGCACCTTGATCTTGATCTTCCCAGCTTCTAGAACTGTGAGAAATAAATGTTTGTTGGTTAAGCTACCTAGTTTATGATGCTTTTGTTAAAGGAGCCCAAATAGACCAAGATACTAAATTCCTGAAAGAAATTTGGATTTCATGTTACTTATCTTTTAATATGTTATTTAATCATCCAACAGCTCTGGCCAAACTGAAGTTCAGAGACATTGTGACTTGAATAAGATGATACAGCAAGTAAGTGGGGGAAATTCAGGTTGCAGTCCAGGTCTGTCTGACTCTGAAATGTGTGTTCTCTAGATGATGCTGTCTCATTGAAGGAGGAGGTCAGTGTGTTAGTCTAGGTCCTTGGAGAAGTGGACGCCAAGACATGATTAACCACGTGATTAACCATGCAATTATTTTACTGGGGGAAATGCCTGAAATAGGGAGGGAGCCAGAAGACGTAGGGAGAGTTGTCAGATTTCCATGAGAGTCTGACCCTGAGTGAGAGGGAGAAAGATGTTTGGGTGCCAACAAAGGAGTCCTTTCTGAGTGGATGACTAGAGCAACCTGTGGGAGGTGGGCTCTCAGTAAACCATGTGATGGGTTTTAAGTGTGGCAGCTGGAGCCCTCAGCCAGTTAAGGATTTTGGTAGTAGGAGTTTGAGCAAAGTACAGTTTAATAGCTGCCACAGTCAGAAATGCAGAGAAATTTTGTATTTCCTTTCAGGTATGCTCATGGAGGAGATTGCTGATCAGAAGGGTGAGGTCCAAGGAGGTGAGCAAGTGAAGGATCCTTGCCCTACTGGATCCGCCAGCTCCCTGGCAGAGCTGGTAGCTCAGGAATCCCAAAATGATGGTTAATTTTATGTGTCAACCTGACCTAGGCCACAGGGACCCTAGACATTCTGGTCAAACATTATTCTGGGTGTGTCTGTGAGAGTGTTTTTAGATGAGATTAACAGTTGTATTGGTAGACTGAGTCAAGCAGATTGCCCTCCCTAATATGGGTGGGCCACATCCAATCAATTGAAGGCCTGAATCTAACAAAAATTCTCCCCCTAGTAAGAGAGAATTCCTCCTGCTTGGTTGCTTTTGAATTGGGACACCTGCTTTTTCCTGCCTGCAGACTCGAACTGAAACATTGGCTCTTCCTGGGTCTTGAGCCTGCCAGCCTTTGGACTGGAACTCCAACATTGGCTTTGCTGGTTCTCAGGCCTTCACACTCAGAATGAAACAAAAGAATTGACTCTCCTGGGTCTCCAACTTGCTGACTCACCCTTCAGATCTTGGGACTTGCCTGCTTCCATAATTACATGAGTCAATTCCATATATATATATATATATATATCCTATTGGTTCTGTTTCTCTGGATTAACCCAGACATTACACCTGGTTATTACACCTGATTTACTCACTGTCAAGGCTGACCACAGTATCTCTTAGGGTTCCTTTTCCTCTTCTGCCATCAAACTCCACTACACACTTGAACTGTAGGCTGGATGGAGAAATGTACCCAGAAGAGCATGGGAAGGTCCAGAAGAACCAGTTCAGTCCAGAGCTAAGCCTCCAATTTACCTCTGGGTGTGTAGAAGAACTGCTGTCACACAGCCATGGCATGAGGTGATGGGACCTGTGACATGGCATCAGGGAGTCCCTCCAACTGGCAGCTGGCTCTCTAGTGGAAGTAACAAACCCAACCAATACTCAAGAATAGACCCACCATCTCATCTCTGTATGGTTTGTGGGTTCTGGGAGATTCTACCGTCTCAAACTTGCCTGGCTGCTCTTCCTAAAGATTCCTTAACCTCTGGGAGGACTGGTACTGGCCCTGCTCCAGACCCAGTAACAAGATTTCTTCCCAAAGTGGAGTAGGCATGTCCTGTAGCTGGGGAGTCCTTGGATAACCTGTCAGTGTCCGCAGGGCAGCCATTCATGCTGGCCCCCAGTACTCCTTGCTTTGTATCTTGTCTGAAGCTTCTGGGCTCTCCTTCTGCAGATTCTTTCTAGAAGCCTCCTGTGCTTGGTCCTGAAATTCTGGAACCAAACATTCACCCACATGAGTAATCCAATTAGATAGTTCTTGACTTAGCCACCTTCCCTTCCACCCTCAACCCAGGGAGGACCCTTCTGATTCAGAAGTACCTGCACTGAGGGAGCCCAGCATCCCCAGGCACCTGCTAAGTGAAGGCCTCCTCACACTCGTCCCTCCACTGCCTTGCCTGCATCCGAGCATCCTCAGAAGCCCTTTCCTCAACCCAGGGTTTTCAACAGTGGCATTATTATTTTTTTTTTTTTTTTTTTTTTTTTTTTTTGTGGTATGCGGGCCTCTCACTGTTGTGGCCTCTCCCGTTGCGGAGCACAGGCTCCGGATGCGCAGGCTCAGCAGCCATGGCTCACGGGCCCAGCCGCTCCGCGGCATATGGGATCCTCCCAGACCGGGGCACGAACCCGTATCCCCTGCATCGGCAGGCGGACTCTCAACCACTGCGCCACCAGGGAGGCCCAACAGTGGCATTATTGAACTTAAGGTTGGATAATTATTTGTTGTGGGGAGTTGTCCTATGACAACACTGCTGGCCTCTTACCAACTAGATTCCAGTTGTAACCTCAGTTGTGATGACAAAAGAGGTCTTCAGACACTGCCAAACACCCCCTGCACTAGTCTCTCTGCTTGAACTCTAGAGCCACAGTAAAACCTGGGCTGGGGCTGGGGGCTGGGCAGACACGTAGAGGAAACCAGTGGGAGGAAAGCGTGTGCCTTTGAGACCACCCCTACCCCAACCTCCATGAAACAGGGCTACTTAGACTTTTCAAAAGCTGCCTCCTCTTGGTTCCCACCACACAGTTTTGTTTCCCCCTTTTAAAAAAATAGACTATTTTGGGGACTTCCCTTGTGGTCCAGTGGTTAAAACACCATGCTCCCAATGCAGGGGGACCGGGTTTGATCCCTGGTCAGCGAACTAGATCCCGCATGCTGCAACTAAGAGCCCGCATGCTGCAACTAAAAAAGATCCTGCATGCTGCAACTAAAGATCCCGCATGCTGCAACTATGGATCCCGCATGCTGCAACTAAAGATCCTGCGTGCTGCAAGGAAGGTATTTCATGCAGCAACGAAGATCTCATGTGCTGCAACTAAGACCCGGTGCAGCCAAATAAATATTTTTTTAAAAATTGACTGTTTTTAAGAACATTTTTAGATTTACAGAAAAATTGCAAAGATATTAATCAGAGTGCCCATCTACCTGCACCTATTATCAACAACTTCAATTAGTAAGGTACATTTACTACAATTAATGAACCAATACTACACAGTATTTTTTTTTTTTTTTTTTTTTTTTTTTGCGCTACGTGGGCCTCTCACTGTTGTGGCCTCTCCCGTTGCGGAGCACAGGCTCTGGACGCGCAGGCTCAGTGGCCATGGCTCACGGGTCTAGCCACTCCACGGCATGCTAACACAGTATTTTTAACTAAAATAAAACTATATTTTATTCAGATTTCCTTTGTTTTTAGCTAATGTCCTTTTTCTGCTCCCAGATCTCATTGAAGATACCGTATTATATTTATTGTCATGTCTCTAAGGCTCCCCTTGGCTGTGACAGTTTCTCTGACTTCCCTTGTATGGATGACCTTAACAGTTTTGAGAAGCACTGGTCAGATGTTTTGTAAGATGCCCTCTATAGGAATTTGGCTGCTGTTTTTCATATGATTAGACTGGGGTTATGGATTTGGGGGAAGACCACAGACATAAAGTATCATTTTCATCACAACATATCAAGGGTACATACTATCAAGATGATTTATCACTGTTGATGTTGTCCTTGATCACCTGGCTGGGGTAGTGTTTGTCACGTTTTTCCATTGTACAGTTACTCTCCCCACCTCACCCCCTTTCCACACTGTCCTCTTTGGAAGGAAGTCACTATACGTAGTTGACAGGTAAGGAGTGGGGAGTTATGCTCCCCTTTCTTGAAGGCAGAGTATCGACATAAATTATCTGGAATAATTCTGCATAAGACATTTGTCTCTTCTCCCCCACTTATTTATTGATATTTATCAGTATGGATGCATGTACTTTTATTTTATGCACTGGGTTATAACCCAATATTACTTTCTTTTTTCTTTCTTTCTTTTTTTTTTTTTTCTCAAATTGTTCCAGTTTTGGCCATTGAGAGCTCTTTAAGTTGGCTCCTGCGTTCCTTTGACAATACCCCCATCAATTTTTAAAAAACATTTCCTTACTTTCTGGAACTAAAAGATGCTCCAGACTCATCTTGTATATTTTCCACCCCAGTCCTCGACTCAACCATTTGTCTAAGGAGCCATGGTTCCTTTCACTGGAGAATGGTATTTGAAACCAAGATCCAGGCACTAGTTGTGCTCATTGCTCCTGGAGTGTCATTGCTGCTAGGTCCTCTCAGCTGACAGAACACGGAAATATATGTGTGTGTGTGATACCTGTGTATACACACATATCTAAATATTTCTCTGTATAATTAAGCTTAATGTAAACTCATAGTGGTTTATCCAACTCTAATCCATCATCACATGCCTCATTCTAGCTAGCCTTCTGCCCTTTGCTTATTCATAAATTCCCACTCCAACAGTAAGAAACCTGGCTCCCACCATCCATTCACTTAATTGCTCAATCCTAATATACAGAATTGTTATACCACACCCCATATCCCCATGGGAAACAACTAGAGGATAGTGCATATGTGCACTTCCTTTTGACTTTAGTCTTACAGATTCCACTTGTTTCTAGTGTTACTTAGGTCAGCACCTAATCCCCCATCTCCTTCAGTGAGGCAGTTTTGTACATTGTAATGTAGTTAGATTTTCTTGTCATAGTCTGCACTCCTTCCTGGGATCCCTTTACCTACTAAATGACTTTTTTAAATTTGCATACATTGACTCACTTTTTTTTTTTTTTTTTTTTTTTTGGCTGCGCCGTGTGGCTTGCGGGATCTTAGTTCCCCCACCAGGGGTCAAACCCATGCCCTCTGCAGTGGAAGTGCAAAGTCCTAACCACTGGACTGCCAGCGAATTCCCAAGGCTGATTCTTTATGCTAAAAGTTCGGCAGGTTTTGACAAATGCATAATGTCATGCATATCAACTACCCTGTGTGCACCATTACACACAGAGTAGTTTCACCACCCTAAATATCTGTGCTTCATCTATTCAACATTCCTTCCCTCTCCCCAGACCTTTGGCAACCACTGTCTCTATAGTTTTACTATCTCTGTGGTTTTGCCTTTTCCAGAATGTCCTATAATTGGAATCATATACTATACAGTTTTTAAAATTTGTTTTAAATTTTCTTGGCCATGTCGCACATCTTATGGGATTTAAGTTCCCTGACCAGGGATCGAACCCGGGCCCTTGGCAGTGAGAGCAGAGTCCTAACCACTGGACCACCAGGGAATTCCCTATATAGCTTTTTTAGACTGGCTTCTTTCACTCAGCAACATGTATTTAAGGTTCTTCCCTGTCTTTTTATGACTTGGTAGCTCATTTCTTCTTAGTGCTGAATAATGTTCCATTGAATAAACGTACCACTAGTTTGTTTATCCATTCACCAATTGAAGGTAATCTTGGTCACTTCTTGTACTTAGTGATTACGAATAAATCTGCTATAAACATTCACATGCAGGTTTTTGTGAGGACAAATTTTCAAATCGATTGGGTAAATACCTAGGAGATTGCTGAATCATATGGCATGATTATGTTCAGCTTTGTATGAAACTACCACACCATCCTCCAAAGTGGATGTATCATTTTGCATTCTCACCAATGGTGAGAATGCTTCCCTTTGCTCCATATCCTCACCAGCATTTGGTACTGTCAGTTTTTCAGATTTTAGCCATTCTAGCAGGTATGTAGTGGTGTGTCATTGTTGTTTTAATTTGCAATTCCCTAGTAACAAATCATGTTGAGCATCTTTTCATATGCTTATTTGCCATCTGTATATCTTCATTGTTGAAGTGCCTGTTCAGATCTTTTGCACTTTTCACTTGGATTTTTGTTGTCTTGTTGAATTTTAAGATTCTTTGTATATTTTGGGCACAAGTCCTTTATCAGCTATATGTTTTACAAATTTTTTTTTCTAGTCTGTGTCTTGTCTTTTCATTCTCTTAACCGTTGCTTTCACAGAGTAGAAGTTTTAAGTTTTAATAAAGTCTAACATCAATTATTTCTTTCATGGATCTTATTTTTGGTATTGTATCTAAAAACTTACTGCCAAACCAAACATCACCTAGATTTTCTCCTATGTTTTCTTCTGCTCAGAAGGCAGATTCTGGGGGTCCAAATCCCAAGCTCCACGACTTATCAGCTTTGTGTCCTTGGGCATGTTTCTTACCTTTCTGTGCTTCACCGTCTTCATCTATAAAACAGGTTAATAGGACTTCCCTGGTGGCACAGTGGTTAAGAATCCGCCTGCCAATGCAGGGGACACGGGTGTGAGCCTTGGTCCGAAAAGATCCCACATGCTGTGGAGCAACTAAGCCCGTGTGCCACAACTACTGAGTCTGTGCTCTAGAGCCCGCGAGCCACAACTACTGAGCCCACGTGCCTAGAGCCTGTGCTCCGCAACAAGAGAAGCCACTGCAATGAGAAGCGTGCGCACCACAACGAAGAATAGCCCCCGCTCACCAGCTAGAGAAAGCCCGTGTGCAGCAACAAAGACCCAATGCAGCCAAAAATAATAAATAAATTTAAAAAACAGGTCAATAAAAAGGCCTAGCTCTTAGGTGAAGGCCTACATGAAATAAAGCAATGTATTAAATTTTGTATATGTGAATAATCAACAAGTGCTGGTTGTTATCATTACAACCACGTTGGCCAAGCGTGCGCCAGGTGCTCCTATATCCTGGGTTCATGTCATCCACACGCTGACCAGCAAGGCAGGGACATTTGTTCATGCCACAGAGAAGCAGCCAAGGTGCTGAGGAGGCGGAAGAGCTGTCTGCCTCTTCCCATTACTGACCACCTCTCAGCCTTCTCCCACTCTCCCCCGGGCTCGGGGGAGGCCCGCACTGGGGAGTGATGGGGGCTGAAGATACAAGCTGCATCAGGCCTGGCCTGGGGTGCCTTCTGGTGTTTGGATGATGGAGGTGGTGGCAGTGGCCGTGGGGGAGTGTGGGAGCATAGGGTTAGAAATGCACCACAGCCAGGCTGAGTTGGCTGATCCTGCTTTTCTCCTGCTCATCCCAATTCCCAGTGCAGATGGAAAGGAAGGAATCCCCCATCTTTCTGGTCTTCATACCTACCAGGTGAGTACAGAGCTGGGGGCGTTGTCACATCTACTCCCACCAACTCCAAGAGGCTTCGTGTTTTCTAAGTCCAAGATGACAGTCAGGGTTGTCCAGGAGACCAGCATACAGAAAGTGCACCATTCCCCTCTCCTGGGCCTCAGGTTGAGAAAGTCCCTTGAATAGCCTTGCGCTGTAATCAAGGTCTGTTTGCCCTTCACCGTAGAGAGTAAAACTGAACTGCTGGGCGAGGTCAATTTAGGATCCCAAGGACCCTCTCTTTTAAGTTTGAATAGTTACATGGAACCTGAAGCTCTTCACTCCCTCCACTCATCTTTGCTTAAACCTCTTGGTTTATGCTCACGTTGTACAGTGCACAACCCACACAACTGCACACAGCAGCCCTAAGGTCATCCTTGGAGGAGTCTCTTTGGAGCAGAGCTGCTGAATTCTCCCGTCCTGAAATCAGGGACCTCAGTCCTTCCTCTTGCACTTCAGGTGTCCTATTTATTGTTAAACAAACTAACGGTAACTGGTCCCAGTCTCCTCTGACTTCTGCCCCAAATCTTTGGCAGTCAGATCCCCTGAAGGAGTGATTTACCTTCCAGGGCCCATCACTTCCCTCTCTCATTGGCCCTGGGCTTACCTCCAGATGGTTCCTCCAAGATGACTCCCCAGTTCCACCACCTCCCTTGGCTCCCCTCCCTCACCTCTCCGTGGCATTTGGTGACCACTGGTAATCTCCCCTCGTGCTGTGGAAATACTCGAGGGGTTCTCCTACTTCTCATCTTCCTCCTGCCTCAGAAACATGGTCTTCCCTCCCTGAGCCATGACCCAGTGAGTCTTTGCAGATGCAGCCTGCCTACCCTCAGTCCAGTCCTGCGATCTATTTCTGTCCATCTCAGTGAGGCAGGATGAAGCACCCCTTCCGGTCGGAGCCCACCAGAGCCTGGCAGTGGTCAGACTGTCCAGAAGGGCAGCGGAGCCTGGAGTGCTGAGGGAGGGAGCAGGGACCTTGTGCCTTGGGGTTCTCTCCCACCTGAGCTTCCCCCGGCCTCGTGTTCCCCAGCCCTGCCCCAACTCCTTGCCAGCTTATAACTAAGAGAAGCGTCATCTTTTGCCCCATCCCCTTCCCCTCAGCCACAGGTGACAAACTGGTGGTTCAAAACACACTTGGTTTGGCTTGCCATACTTGTTAAAAGTTTGAATTAGTTGCTATCATTTTAAAATTAACCAATTTCACTCAAGAATCCAGAATTCTACTTTCTTTTGAAAAATCAGAAGATCTGGCAACACCAGGCCCACACTCCTTCAGGGCGACGACCAGCTAGAGCTGGTCTCCGCTGCTCCCTTTCTGTGGGGCTTGCACACTGGTCTCTGCAGTTTTAACCCTCCTGATGGCCCTTGCCACCCACATCAGTGGCCTGGCAGTCCAGGAGAAGGAACAAGATCTTGCAGATCTCAGCACACAAAGGAGGGTAGGGCAGGGCAAGCAGGAAGGCAGAGTGGAGAGTCTCAGTTGGAAACCATGTCCCAGCCTCTCTCCATCACTGTTTATTGCTGGCAGCGTCCCAGGCACCCTGCGTGTGTCCTCTCCTGGCTCAAGCCTGCCTCTGGGGGCCGGACTGCTGCAAACACGTGGCTTGCTGTCCACTGCTTCAGGCCACTCCACGTCCTATTGGAGCTGGGCCCAGGGCCTGAGGCTTTGTCCTGGGCTTGAGTAGCAGTATGGCCTGTAGGCACAGGCTTCCTTGCTGTCCAGCCAACTCAGCTGAATGTGCACCAGGGGGTGGCAGCCTTGTCACAGTCCAACATGATGTTGAGAACAGTACAGGGGGCCCCGCCCACAGACAGGGCTGTACGGGAATCCACGCGGTACTTCACGGTGCTCAGGCCTCCCTCCCGGTCCACCCTGAACTGCTCCTGGGAAGAAAAGGGGGAGAGCATGTACTCAGGGCTTTGTGAGTGCCAGCTGTCCACTGATCCCCCACAACCTTGTCATCAGAGGTCCTGTGATCCCCACAGAAGACAGGGAAAAGGGAAGCTCAGAGATGGGAAGTCTCTCGCCCATGGCTACACATCCCCATCAGCAGGACAGCAGGGGTTTTCCAGTTGAACTAATCTGGCTCCTAGAGAAGAGGCTATTTGAGGGATGGGGACTCCTGTATCCCAGGTCTGCCTAGGATTCTGGCACCTTCAACAGAGTCCCATCCCCACTCCCACCCCCCCCCCCACACACAGCCTGCGTGGACCCTGAGGTCTCGGCTGACCCACAGAGCCCAGGGGCCATGGCAGCCACCAGAGGAGGGTATGGTGCCCAAGCAGAATGCCAACGACTGACCTGGGCCAAGCAGGGGAGGATGAGACCACTTGGGCCCAAGGAGAACTTGGTGAAATGCTTGGGCCTGCTGGTTCCCCATATACCACCTATCCATCCCCGATCAAGGGACCAGCCAGTACCTGTTTTTTTTTTTTTTTTTTTTTTTTTTTTTTTTTTTTTTTTTGCGGTACGCGGGCCTCTCACTGTTGTGGCCTCTCCCGTTGCGGAGCACAGGCTCTGGATGCGCAGGCTCAGCGGCCATGGCTCACGGGCCCAGCCGCTCCGCGGCATATGGGATCCTCCCAGACCGGGGCACGAACCCGTATCCCCTGCATCAGCAGGCGGACTCTCAACCACTGCGCCACCAGGGAGGCCCCAGTACCTGTTTTTGAGCCGCGATGCGCTTCTGGTCCCTCTTCCTCCAGGCTGGGTCATGCAGGTGGCGAAACGTCTTGTACCCAGTTGTGATTCCCGAGGGGCGGAAAAGCTAAGGAGACCAAAGGAAGTTGGATCAGGCTGCCTCTCCTGGAGCCCTGGCCCTCACCACTAGTCCTCTGGGGTCCCACTGCCTGCCACAGCCCACAGGCAGGGGCCTGCATTCCCATTCTTCAGGACAGGTGTGCTAGTCGGGGGCAGGGCTGGGATCAGAACCAGGGGTGCCATCTCCCAGCCCCAGGAACTTCATCTGAGGGCAGAGAGGAACCTCAGGGCAGCCATGATGGCTGAAGAGGTGGGGCGGCGGGGGAGCATTACCTGGAGCCCGGCTCCTTTGATGCGCCGGTAGAACTCGTCGTCCTCACGGCCCCAGCCCCAGAAGCGGTTGGACATCCCGTTGCACTGACACAAAGACAAGCAATGTCACTTGCCCCATCCTCCCAGGGTGCTCTTTGGTCTCCTACCACTCGGGAGTCCCAAGCCCAAGCTGGGCCAGGCCAGGCCTCCTTTCCTCCTCCTCCCCAGCAGTTCTGAGTGTACGCTCAGATGCTTTCAGTTCCCACAACCTCTGAGGTACTGGGGGACTAGTCAGCACATCCCAGTCCCATTTTGCCTGTTCTAATGGGGCCTTGGATTTGTGCGAGATGATTAGTTTCTCAAAAATGTCTGACTGGCGGGAGGAGACCTCTGGAGAGCTAATGATGGGAACAAGTGCCAACTGCTGCTCTATTTCTGCCTGGCCCCATACTCGCATTTCTCCTGAGGGGGCTCTGCCCTGCTCTCTTCCTCTGTGCGGGAGAGGGGCGGTGGGGTCTATGGCAGACATCAATTTTTGCCATCTAACTTCAGGCTTTATTTACATTAAGCTGGCTTCAGCCACAGCTTGAAGAGAGGAGCAAGAGACGGTGGTCTAAGCCACTCAGTTCTTCCCACCCCACCACCCACTCCCACCCCCTACCACAGTGACTGATTCATGGATAGACCTGTGACTCAAGCCAGGCCAATCAAGAGCCAGCATGGGGCAGCTGCGGGTCTCCTGTCTGGGCTGTTGGAAACAGGTGGCTCCATTTTCCACTGGACTGGGGCCTAGACGGATGCAGGCTGCAGCTACAACCACCACCTTGCATCCTGAACATCTGAAAATAAAGCCAGTCTAGAGAAGGCAGAGCTGAGAGATGGAAGGTGAAATGGTGTCCTGGTGACATCATCTGAGAGGCTGGGCAAGACAGCCCCACCCAGACTTTTCCATTTTGAGAGGCAACGAACCCCAGGCCTTCTGAAGCCAGTTTGCACAGGGGTTCTGTTGCTGTGGCAGAACCCTCCCTAACTGGCTTGCTTGGTCCTCCTCTCTCATGCCTCTGGCTGCTCCTGGGCTCCCCACGCAGGACCCTCCATCTGCTGGGCCCTAGAAATGCTGCTCCTCTTGCCACTGCCCCCATCCAGGTGGACGCTCCCTGGCTCTCAGCAGAGCACGTGCGCCAGGCCTCACCAGCTGGTAGTGCTGCTTGGAAAGCAGCAGGATGCCACCGACGTAGGTCTTGTAGTGGTAGAGCGGGTGGAGCTCCGGGGAGGCCACGTGGAAGGGCCCGGTCTCTGGGAAGCCATAGTCCAGCTCCTCGTTGAGAGGGAGCAGGTCCACGTCGTGCATGGCGATGTAGTCTGTGCTGTTGCCGCTCTCCAGAAAGCCCGCGTTGATGAGTGCTGCCCGGTTGAACCTGTGCAGGGCACCGAGGCTGGGCCAGGGGCAGTGAGCTTGCTCTCCCCCAATCTCTGCATGAGAGCCCGTCCTCCACAGCACCCACCCCCAGTACCCATGCTGCCCTCCAGCCTGACACCGGCTTCATTGTGGGTCTGCCCAGCTGCACATCTGCCCCTCCACTTGTCTCACAAATGTTTACTGAGCACCTATTATGTGCCAGAAACTATTCAGAGCACTGGAGATACAGCAGTGAGAAAGCAAAGCCCTCAAGGAGCTGACATTCTAATAAGAAGAGACAAAAGTAAACAAGTAAGTAAATATGTAACAAGCCAGGGAGTGGTAAGTGCTGAGAAGAATAGTAAAGCAGGGTGACGAGGATAAAGCATGCTGTGGGGTGGGGGCTGTCCTTTTAGAGGAGGTGGTCAGGGACGGCCGGCGTAACAGGGTGACATGTGAGCAGAACCTGAAGGCCTGAGGGAATGAGCCCTATGGAAATCAGGGGAATAGGGCTCCAAGCAGAGAGAAGAGCAACTCCCAGGGCCCGAGGCAGGAGCAGATAGCAATGTGGTGAAGCAGAGTGAGTGACAGGTCTCAGGGAATGAGGTCAGAGGGTGACAGGCCCCTGAAGGACTTGCGCTTTGACGCTGGATGAGATGGGGAGCCACTGAAGGGCTTAGAGCAGAGGCCTCATGTGCTGTGACTCAGCGTTTAACAGGATCACTCTAGTTGGCGTGTTGAGAAGAGACTGGAAGGTGAGGGGTGGAAGCAGGGAGACAGGTCGGGAGGCTGTTACAATAATTTAGGCATGAGATGATGATGCCTTAACTCTGGGAGGTGGCAGTGGAGATGGTGAGAAGAGGGCAGATTCTAGATGCATTCTGCTGATGGACTAGATGTGTTGTGTGAGGGAAAAGGAGTCGAGGATGACCCGAAGGCTTTCTGGCCTGAGCAGCTGGGAGTGTGGAGTTTCCATTTCCTGAAATGAGGAAGGGGGCAGGAGGTCAGGGACAGGTGGGAAATCAGGAATTCAGTTTTAATCATGTTAAGCTTGAGATGCCTCTTGAGACCACCAAACAGAGGGCTGCACAGGCAGCTGGCTGGATATATGGGTCTGGAGTTCAGGAGAGAGGTCTGGGCTGGGAATACAGACTTGGGAGTCATCAGGGTAGAAATGAGATTTGATGTCTTGAGACTAGATGAGATCCCCTGGGGAGCGACTGGAGCCAGAAAAGACGGTGCCCGAGCACTGACCCCCAAGGAACACCAAGGCTGAGAGATCAGGGGGATGAGGCAGAACCAGCAAAGGAGGTGGGGAGAGGTGGCCAGAGAGGAAAGAGAAGCAGAGCGCTGTCCCAAAGGTCAAACTGAGCGTGTTTTAAGAAGGAAGAAGTAATCCACTTGGCAAATGCTGCCGGGAAGTCGATAGGATGAAGGTTGGGAACTGGGCTTTGGATTATCAAGGTGGGCTCGTTGGTGATGTCAACAACAGCTGTTTCAATGTCATGATGAGGGTAAACGTCTGAGTGGAATAGGTTCAAGAGACAGCGAGGGGGGGAGAAAGGGAAGGAGTTTTGCTAGAAAGGGGAGCAAAGGAAAGAGGCAATAGATGTGGGCGATACGGGATCAAGTGGGGGTCTCTTTTTTCTTTTTAGATGGGGGCGACTTCAGTATGTTTGTTGATTTGAATACTCCAGGAGGGGGGAAAATCGATCATGCAGGAGAGAAGAGAGCCAATGGCTGGAGTGATGTCCTTGAGTAGAAGAGCAGAAAAGGGACCCAGTGCCCGAGTAGGAGAGCTGGCCCTGGAGGGGCATCCTCGGGCAAGGCGGTGGGAAGCTGAGGACACCTGCACAGAAGCTGTGAAAGGAGTCCGGGCGTGGGGACTTGGGTTAGTTCTCTTCCAATTGATTCTGTTTTCTCAAATAGGAAGCAAAGTAATTGGCTGAAGGTGAAGATAGGGAGGAGTGAGGAGAGGAGCGAGTGTGCAAGGCTGCCATGGAGGGGAGGCAGCAGACCAGAGGAATGAGAGCCCTCTTGGGCCAGGGCTCATTGTCAGGGAGATGAGTGAGCAGTGTCTCCAGCTACATCCAGCTGCCAGGTGCAGGTGTGTAGCAGGCAGAGTTGAGTTTCATCGGTGGGAGTTGTGCCAGGGAGAAAGTGGAAGGGAGTTGCAGTGCGTGTGCAGGAGTGACTTTCACCAAGGACCATGGAATCCAAGTTAGGTCAGGAGAAAGTAAGGTCAAGGAGGATGGAGAACACTGGGAGGATCGTGGACTAAAGGGCCTGGCAGGGTCCACGAATTGTTGGGTCCACGTCTCCCAGTGGGAGCGAGCTGGAGGGAAAGGAGGTGGGGGTGGAGTGTGAGATGCTTGGATTGTGATCATGGAGGGGAGCAGTTTTTGGTGAGGGCAAGGAATTTAGGATAATGCCAGACTGTGAACAAGTTAAGCCATGGCTTTGACCCTCCCTTTCCCTAATCTCCGCAGCCAATCCGCCAGCAAGCCCTGTCTGCGCTTCCTCCACATCACTTCTCTCCACCCCTTCTGCCATGCTGCTTGAGCCCCCATCAGCTCAGGTGACTGCAATGACTGCCCAACAGGTCTCCCCGCTTCCCCTCTTGTCCTGGTATGGCCCAGACACATACAGCAGCCACAGGGACATTTGTGAAATGGAAAACAGATCAGGGGCCTCCTCAGCCCCAAACCCTCCCCCCAAATTCCTGTCACACCCAGTGAGAGGGGTCTAGCACCTCCCACCCTCTCACTGCTGCCCTGGGTGGCCTTTCATGGGCCTGGGCCACCTGGTACTGGATTGCTGTCAGGAAAGGGAGCAGGCCCCAAGAGACCAGGGCAGGCCCGGGTGAGTGGGTGCTGGCTCAGGAGGTGGTCCTTACCTGAAATGGTCCACCTGGTTGAGCACATAGATGTGGTGCTGGATCTTCTTCCTGCTCAGGAAGCGGTGCATGTGGGGCACAAAGACCAGGAGCTCCTCGAAGCGTTCTCGAAAGGGCACCAGCACTGCCAGGCGGTGGGGGCCCCATGATTCATCTTCTTCCCAGTGCTCAGGGGGTGGCTCTGGTGGGCAGGCCCGGGATGGGCCCGGGGTCTCCTGTCCTTGTCCCCTGGCTGCCTGGGCCATGTCCCCAGAGCAGCTGAGCTGCAGCCAGAGCAGGGAGAGGAAGCCCAGTAAGAGACAGGCAACAAAGAGGTGGAAGACGGAGCATTTCCGGGGGAGGCCGCTGGGGATCAGCCTGGACCTGGGACAAGAACAGGGAGCAGGTCAGAAGGGCAAGGCTGAGCCGAGGTGCTGCGACAGACCCCTTCTCTGGCTTCCCGCAAGTAAGGCGCATGTGGCGGGTCCGCCCCAAGCGCCCGGGAGTTAGTGCAGAAGCAACTTAGTGCTTTTGTTCGAGCTGCTGCCATGCATCAGAATCCTGCTTAGAGCTCTGGGCTCAGCCTGAGCCCCCCTACCTCCAGGAGGCCCTCCACACACTCACGGGTCTCGGAGCTGCCCCACTTCCTCAGTGCTCTCTTACCTTCTGTGCCTGAGTCCCAGCCAGACCAAGAGCTGCTGAAGGGCAGAGACAAGACTCCTTGCCTTTTGCACGTGCCCCTCCCCAAGACAATGGCTCACGTCCAGAGCTGATGGCAGAAGCCCGCCTTAGAGACCCTACCCGCTGCCTTCCACCTGCTCCCCTGCAGGTTCACCCTCATCAGAAAGCTTGGCTTCATCCTGTTTCTCAGACCAGAAAGCTCCCCAAACAGGGGCATGTGCTTGTTTCAGTCCCAGTGCAAAGACCAGTCTTTACTCTGAGAAGATTAGGTCTGCCCCCAAACCAATGTGAGGCCCAAACCAACAAAGGCAGTTCACTGAATGCATGTCAAAGCTTCAGTCCAGGGCAGCCCATGTGACAAGGGATGAGAGACAGAGAGGGAAGGAAAGATGAGGGCTGGGAACAGCACCCAGGCTCATTTCAGAAGCTGGAAAAACAGCGGAATATCTTAGACTTTGAGGTAGTGCTGGGAGAGACTGCCTTTCAGCTTGTGAAATACAAAGAAATGGGTGGAATTCACCTGGTTTCTTTGCCCCTCTCTCTGGAAGTTCCTGAGGGCAGTGAAGGAGGAACTAAGGAATCCAAGAAAAGGGAAGCTTCCTCTATTCTAGAATAATCAGCAAAACAATCTACTTTATAACCTTTGAGAGTCACCAATTAGCTTCCAGGTCATATAGATTCTACCTCCTAAGTGCCCTTTGATCCTTCCTCACCCACTGCCTGTCTTTTAGCCCAAGTCTCATCTGGTCCTTGCCCTGCTCAGACCCCTTCAATCTCATGGATGATCCTCCTGTTTATAAGATAATGGCCAAATTCCTTGGCCTGGCAGTCAAACCCCTCTGTGACCTGGTCCCATTTCCAGTTGCTCCCTTGCTACTCACCCAGTGCTACACATTGGGCAACTCCGAGTTTCTCCACTCACCATATTCCTTCCTGCTCTAGCCCTCACACAGTCCACTGCTTCTGCCTAAAATGCCTTTCCTTATTTTATCTGCCTGGAAGCACCCCACTGATCCTTCAAGGCCAAATGTCAATGTCATGGCTAGCACTGCCACCCCCCACCCCCATGTGCACACAAACGGAGATACATACTCCCTCCCTCCTTTGTGTTCCTATGGTATCTGGTACTGCCCTTTTTGAAGCACTTAAGAGCTTTGTAATCACCTGTGTCCGTGCTCGTCCTCTTCACAGGCAATCAGATTCACAGCTGTGGCTCTAGCACAAGTCATACAGCAGAGGGCTTGCTAAGTGAGTTAAAGGAAGGGTTCAAGCATTCAGGGCATGCTTGTCACACACTAAAGCCAGACCAACTCCTGCCTCTCTCTAGAGGCACAACTGCCAATCTGGTAGCCAGCAGGCCTGAAGCCAGGCTCAGGCCCCACACACAGCAGAGGGGGAGACTGATAGGACACCCTTGCAGGGCTTCTGACTTACCCCACCTTGTCCTGCGGTGGGGGTTTCTGCGGGGGAGGAGCAGAAGCCAATCCTCCTAGTGGCCTGGGAAGGCTGGAACCTCTACAGATTCTCCCTCTGGGCTCTTTCTTGGGGTAGGGTAGAGACCGGGGAGATGGACATGGGGAAACATCCCACCTTCAGGGGAAGAAGCAGTGACCATTATCCAGGGGTATGGCATGGATTGGGCACTCCATGCACTTTCACGTGCTGTTCCCTCCGTCCAGCTTTCCCTTCCTACCAGGATCACATCCCCATGAGCACTCTCCTCCTGTGCTGCAAGGGCCCAAATCACTGAACAACTGAATTCAGAGCTGAAATCCCAGTTCCTCAGGACAGTGGACACTGAGAACAGTTGCTTCTGGTGCCACCTGCTGGCAAACTCCAGATCTGCAGTCTCAGCTGCTACCAGGCCCAGGCCATCGTTGTTTCTGGGGTGGGGAGGCCGACCAGATGAGGTTTTCTCTCATTCATCAATCTGTGTCCAAGGCTAGTAAGATTCAAACCCAGACAGGCTGTTTCCAGAGCCAGCACTCTTTAATTGCTACATTATCTGCATCTGTTCCATGGATCTCTGTACCCCTGTGTCAAAAGCATGAAATGATACAAGTTTTGTGGGATCATGGTTGTGTTCCAAAAGTTTATGGAAAGGAATTAGGAAATGGAAATTCTCCTCCATAACCTTCCCTTTCTTCCCTCACACAAAGCTTAGTGATACAGGTTTGAATACTCCGCTGCTCTGGTTACAGCACCTCCAAACTGCAAAAGTAACTGGAAGAAAACTGGCACCTTCTCTATGCCAAGCATAGTGTCAACAGTTTTATATATGTGATCTCCTTTAATCCTCATATAGACCTGCAGAGTAGATATTATGATCTCTGTTTCAGAGATGGAAAAGCTGAGGAGAAAGATTAAGTATGCTTCTGGTCACATGGCTATTAAAGAGGATTCCTGTCCAGGCCTAAATCCACAGTCCAGGCTTTCTACTATATTCCTATCTTCTTACTGCAGCACCAAGTCTGAAAAATTCCTAACGATAAAGAGTTGTGCCCACTATATTCCAAAGTCTTTTGGCACCTGGCAAGCTTAACAGAGAAAAGGGAAAGAGGTGTCATTCACTAGGTGTAGATCCACTATCATGTGTTCTGGGTGAGAAGAGTTTTGGGGGTACATCTCAAGACTGAAGTGTGGGAGTCCTTCCCAATCTAAACGGCCAAATAGCTCTCCCCCACCCCCCACCCCCATTCTGCTCTAGTGGTAATCACTAGCTAAGGTCTGGGTCAACCTCACACCTAACACATGGGGCAGGCCACATTCAAGTACAGCTGCACCGGAAATGAACTAACGTTACGCCGGGAGTACTTAGTCCCGGCGAGGCAGTGGCCAGCCAGGCAGAGCATAGAGCTTCTGTCTGGTGTATTCTTCTGGGCGATCAGCAGAGAAGGGGGAAGCACGAGGGAGGGAGGGAGGGTAGCGTCTGAGGCTACAGGGATGTGATGGGGGAAGCAGAGATCAGAGAGACGGAATACAGACCCTCTGAAACCAGGGATAGACAGAAAGACAGAGATCCACTGAGAGAGGTCAACGGAGTCAGAGACCCGCATGAAAATAGAGGCCAGTGGAAAAACACAGAGACCCATAATGAGAGAGACTCGCATAGGGGGACAGAAACTCACAAAGGGAAGTCAACGGAGAAATACAGACCTGCTGAGTGACGGAGACTGGTAGAGACGGAGACCCACATAGAGAGAAACAGAGACCCAAATACAGAGAGAGACCCACAAGGAGAACCACAGACCCTCAGAGAGCCCCGCAGAGACGGAGACGCGACGGCCTCGGGCTCCTAGATTCCGCGGGGCGGCCCGGAAAGGATCGGCACCCGGGAGGACGGGGCCCGGGCCGGCCGCCGCCGCTCACCTGCCGTCCTCCCAGGGCAGCTGTGCCGTTTTCCTCCGGGAGGGGAACATCGTGGGGGGAGGCGGCGGCTCATGGGGCTCGAGCTCCCAGCCGGGCCGGCCCGGCCTCCCCGGCCTACGCGGCGCCTCCGCCTCCCGCCCCGCCCAAGCCCGTCCGCCCCTCCCCTCGGTCCACAGGGTCCGCCGCTCCGGCCGCGCCGTCTGCTCCCCGGAGCTGAGGCATCAAAGGTTCCGCATCCAGAGGAACACGTGAGCGCTCCAACCGCCTGAACTGCTATCTGCTTTCCGGGGACCGCTGGACATTCCGAGAAATTGAGGCCCCGGGCAGGGCTCAAGTCAATGGGCTTGTACTGGACTTATAGACTCCAGACTTCCAAACCAGCGCTCTGGGATAATCTGCATCTTCCTCCTCTTCCCAAGGGAAGGCGTCTAAGTAGTCCTGCCGTCAACCCAAGTGCATTCTTTCTCCCCAGCGAGCTTGGAGGGCGGCAGGGCCAAGCTCAGGGCTCAGTCCTGTGTTCAGCCTGATACCTCAAGTGACACCCCAAGTAGTAGTTAGGAGACAGGCACTAAAGGCAGATTGGCTGGATTTGAAACCTGACTCTGCCAGTTCGGCTGTGTTTTGGGGAACAGCCTGCTTCTGTTTCCTCATCGGAGTATATAAATGGTTCCTGATTTATATGGTTGCTGTGAGGATTAAAGGAGAAAATGCAAAAACTTGGTACAGTGCTGGGCACAATAGTCAACGCTATATAAATGGCAGCTATCATCCAGGAGAGGAGTACTTTGGTGGAGCTGAGAACTGAAGAATAAGATTAATTTCCCATATCTGCCCTGTCACCGTGAGAACTTAGGCCCCAGCTGGGCCAGCTTCCCACCTGGTAAAAGAGAGTGGCAAAGTTATTAGACTTGATCTCCTCTGTTCTTCCAGGCAAATTTTAAGTTTCCTAATAAATATTAATAGCTAACATCCATTGAGTTCTTACTACGTGCCAGTCATTTTTCTAAATTCTTTACTACTGTTACGTCAATCTGTCCTTATGAGTATTGTACTTATTATGCCCACTTTAAAGACGAGGGAACTGAAGCACAGAGAGGTAATTCAGAATGTAAGCCCAGGTAGTTTGGTTGCACAATCTATGGTCTCAACCACTCTGCTTCTGAGAGGACTTCACTATAGTAGGTAGGAAATTAATCATTCCCAGGAGCCCCCTTTCACGCAGCATACAACCCACCAGTCCCCTTCCTGCTGAGCTCTCCCAGGGCAGCGTACCTTATACCAGAACCTCGACAAATCCAGCCTAGATTTGGCTGATGACAAAGGCAAGGCTGACCCCTGCAGAGACAGTCAGGTAAGGCCAAAGATGGAAACTGGGAGATGGGCCTGACCTGGAAGGCACAAGCCCATCTTAAGGGGATAGCTACCATTCAGTCCAGCTAATTGTTGTCGCATCAGGATGAAGCCCCACTAGTATCAGATCTAAGTCAGGTTTCATGTAAAAATCCAAATTAACTTATTTTAAACTGTGACATCCACAATCATGTTGATAATTAGTACCCTTAATATGATAGGATGAGAATGGCACTTTCCTTTTGTGGTCTTTCAAAAACCCAGGACCCCAGTCTAATCATGAGAAAAACATCAGACCAACTGCAATTGAGGGAAATCTACAAAATGCCTGACCAGTATCCCTAAAAACTGTCAAGGTAATAAAGGAGGAAAGTCTGAGAAGCTGTCACAGCCAAGAGGAGCCCAAGGAGACAACTAAATGTAACAATGGTATCTCCTAGATGGGCTCCTGGAACAAAAAAGACACTATGTAACAACTAAGGAAATCTGCATAAAGCATGGACTATCACTATTGGTTCATTCATTTTAACAAACATACCATACTACTGCATGATGTAAACTATCTTCACAATTTTTCTGCAATTCTAAAGCTGTTCTTAAAAAAAGTTTTCTTCCCCTAAATGTGGAGGTCTAAGCAGCAATATGAGCTCAGACTACACTCTCCTGACAGACAGTTCAAGTAGTCCCCAAACTTGCCTCCCCACCCCATCTCCTTCTCACACACTGTTGGATTAACCTTCAAGTTTATAGTCAGGGTGTTCTAATACTCAAAACTTTGTTGGACACTGGGTAATATCCAAATCTCTTACCTGGCATTCAAGGTTCTTCTAACTCTAACCAACTTTCCTTTCCAGCTTTCTCACAGCCCCGCCCCCTCAACTCCAGCTGAAACAATGCCCATCTATCTGCATACCAGCTGTTTGCCTGTTTTCAACCACCCCTGTCCTGCCTTCTTTCATCAGAATCCTTCCTCTCCTTCAAGGTCACTGCTGAGATCCCATGCTATTGGGTAAGTCTATCAGTATCCCCCTCCTGCCCCCAACTCAGGGATTCCTGTCCTTTCCACACCTGCAGCATTCCTCTGTTCAATGTACAGTACCTTCACTAACTAGGCACTTCCTTGAAGCACCACAACAATTCTGTCCACCTACTTTTTTTTTTTTTTTTGTGGTACGTGGGCCTCTCACTGTTGTGGCCTCTCCCATTGCGGAGAGCACAGGCTCCGGATGCACAGGCTCAGCGGCCATGGCTCACGGGCCTAGCCGCTCTGCAGCATGTGGGATCTTCCCGGACCGGGGCACGAACCCATGTCCCCTGCATCGGCAGGCGGACTCTCAACCACTGCACCACCAGGGAAGCCCCTGTCCACCTACTTTTCACTTGTTGGATGGTCTTGGGCAAAACCACCACCGTCACTGGAGGGGATGGAGAGGATGAGAAGTATGAAGTTCACAGGTGGGCACTCATCTTAGAATATGAAGTGCTTTGCCCACTGGAAAAACTGACACTCCCTCAAGCACGTTGCAGTGCTATGCCCACTGACAGTAGAGTAACTTTACACTGGACAAGAAGTTAATTTTTTTTATTGGGAAACCAATGTAACAAACCTAAACTTATTGAAAATGAAATCACTAACTAAGACTCTGCAGGCCCCATCCCCAACCAGCACCAAGGCCTCTATTTGGCCTAACCCCAGTTTCTCTAGTCCCCAAAAGAACAACCATGTGAAGAACCTGGGGTCCACCTCAGGGCTACCTTCCCACACTGCAACTCCCTCTACCCCACCCTCAATTGACATACACACTCCCTGGATCAGCAGGCTGGGTCTAGGCCCAAGGAGGGAATAGTGAAGTTTCCTGGGTGGCAGGGAATCACACCCCAACCTGGTCAAAATTCCAAGTTAGGAAAGGAAGACAGAAGGAAGACTTGGCTTGCCCACCCACTCCCCTCCCCCCAGTCATCCCAGACAATAGGCTCACATCCCTGATCAGTAACACTGTGATTCTGAGGTGTCAGTAGGGCTCCCAGTGGCTTCAGATTACTGCAAAGGGCCCAGGGGAGGGGGCAGGCATTTACCCTACCACCTGCTCAGTATAAGCCAGCCAAGCTGCTACCCTCAGCTTGTGCTGTGGCCCCTCTCCCCTGCAGACACCCATGGCTGGGGACCAGGCCTCCTTCCAGAGAAGTCAGTCCAGGAGGCCCCTGCTTCCCCAGCCAGGGAGGAAGGATGGCCTGGGAAGCCTGGGACGGCTACACCAGCTTCTTGGCTTCAAAGAAGCTCTTGAGGTGTCGCATCTGCCAGACGCCGATGGCTACGAGAATGAGGGTCTGCAGGATAGACCACCACAGCACCCTCTGGTTGGTGCTCTCGCTGGTCTGCCGGAAGCGTTCCTCTCGCCACTGTGGGAGGGGAGAAAGGAAGACGAGCCTGAGTTGGCTGGGCCCCACCTGGGGCCACTAGAACTGCTGGGTTCCCTCCCCAGAGGATGTCCCAGGGCCAACTAACTTTGCCCAGGTTCCAGTCAAGTGCCCGAAAAAAGCCACCCCACCTTCACCCTCACCAGCCAGATGACCTCAGGCAACCCACTCATTTCTCCTAGGTCTATTTCCTCATCTGTAAGGTACAGCCTTACCTGGTCCTACCCTGATGCCTGTGGGAGTGGTAAAGTGGCTGTGGTGTCACCCTATCAGACAGAGCTGTCCTGGAACGCTCAGAAGTGGACTTGCTCTGAGCCCTCTGCCTGGGTCTCCCAAACTGCTCCTTGAATATTGTGTGCACAGGTTACAAATTGGTTGTCCAGGGGCTGGATGGAGCCCATACACGTTTTTGTTGGCTCACACAGTGTTTTGACAACATTTAAAACTCAGAATTTTTTACATAAAAAACCGGGACCTCTGGGCTTCCCTGGTGGCGCAGTGGTTGAGAGTCCGCCTGCCGATGCAGGGGACACGGGTTCGTGCCCCGGTCTGGGAAGATCCCACATGCTGCGGAGCAGCTGGGCCCGTGAGCCATGGCCGCTGGGCCTGTGCGTCCGGAGCCTGTGCTCCGCAACGAGAGAGGCCACAACAGTGAGAGGCCCACATAACGCAAAAAAAAAAAAAAAAAAACCAGGACCTCTAAGTGCCTCTTAAAACCCTGGGCTAGCAATTCTGCAATGCTGCCCTCAGCTGACCACAGTAGCTGTTTCCATTTAGATAGGTCACTATTCTACCCATCATTATGGTCACAGATCCATTCATGGTACCTGCCTGCCTCCTGGATACAGGTGAGATTGAAACCCCTGATCCCGGGAGCACTGAGAACCATGGAAATATCACCCAAGGTGTTGGTATCAATTCCTGCTCTGTCATTTTGTGTGTCTCCTAATAAGACAATGACAGCCCCTTAAGAGACTGCCTCCTCAATTAAAAGTAGTTAGTAATACCCATCCCACCTTTTAGACTTGCAATACAGCACAGACATATAAATCCCTTGGGTTCATAATAAATCTGACATGTGACTCCTGGCTAAGTCAGTGTGCAGCTTCTGGGAGGAAGCCCACTGCTCCTGGCTCAGCCACTCACCCGCTGGTAGTTCTGCTCTTTCTGGATCTGCTCTACTTGCTCCACCAGCTGTCGCACTCGTAGCTGCAACTCACTCAACTTGTCTTTCGCAGCAATTTCTGCATAGTCGTTGGCATGTTCACCTACCTGGATGTCCAGATGAACTCTCTGGAGACAGACAGACAAGGAAGATAGGAGAATCAGGTAGCCCTGCTCTGTCTTCCTGTCAGGGCCTAACAGCTGGTCCTCCCACCTTTCTTCATTTGTTCATTTAGCCAACACTGACTGAGGCCTCCTCAGTGTCTGGCCCTATGGGGCTCTAGGCCCAAGGGCAAGAATAAGCCTTGGCTGATACTCTAACCAAAGCATATACAAAGAGCTCCGTAACCACACCCTGAATGTTCACTAGAAACCCAGCTGTATTAAGAGACACAAAATCTGACATAGTCATCTCACACCTACAGTAGCACAAGTCCCCAGTCTTGACCAGGGGCTAGAGGCTGAAAGAGTCCAACATGGGTCCACTTACCAGCATGCCTCCAGCAAAAAGGGAGAACTTGGTGGAATTGGAGTGAAGACAGATCTGATGCTCACCAGGGGTATGGGAGGTAAAGGTGAACCTGCCTTCAGAGCCATACTGCCGGGCCAGGATGACCTGGAGAGAAGGGACTTCAGTGAGTATTATGGTAGGAATAGGACTGAATGGTGCGTAAGGCTCTAAGTGCCTCAAAAGTTGACAAGCAGAGCCCTAGCATCCCACAAAACTAAAAGCTCCGATGCTGCTTAGCAGCAGTTGCCAAAAACTTGCCTTCGAACTATCTGGAGAAGGGGCGAAGAGTCTGACATTAGGTTGGCATGTGACCACTCTTGGAAAGGGCTTTACTTTATTTATAGCTCATGCCCTTTCAACTCTTTTGCTGTTATTCTTTCAAATGAAAGGTGACAGTTGAACGGTTTTGAAGTTTTTTTGTTTTTTGGTTTATTTGTTTTAATATCCTTATTTGTCAAATTAAAAGCTGCTCATGCTTTTTGGAAAATACCCTGTTCCGTGAAATCCTAAAGTCTATATGTCATAGCTTTAGAGTCGACAAAACTCTTTGTTTTCTAGCACCACAATTAATCCACTCATCACATCTATAGCACCGATGAGTTTCTATTTCACGGGCCAAGGAAATGGCTCATAGAAGGCAGCTGACTTGGCGGGTTCATGCAGCGGTCAGTAACAAGAGAAGCAGCCAGCACTGAAAAAGCCCAAGGTTAGCCCGGAGTGAAAACCCAGGATCTTCCCACAACACCAACTGTTTTTACCAGTTTAGCAGATGCGCAGACTAGAAGGGGAAGTACCGGCGCCTGCTTGGTCTGGCGCTCAGGTTCAGAGCGGAGGGCTCAGCGGGGCTAAGGAGCCGACTCACCTTGTCCTCTGGGTCCTTAACCTCCACGAACATGCCAAGCCCGGGGGTGGCCGGTTGGTACTCCTCTCGCTGCTTGTCATACAACTGCGTCCGGTAGTTTCCTGGAGGCAAGCAGGGCGAGCCCAGTCAGAGGAACGCGAGGTGGCGCTGAGTCCGCGGTCGCCAGGGCACGCCGACGCCGCCTGCTCCCAGCTCTGAAGAGATGACCCTCCCGCAACCCCGCCCCAAGACCGCGGTCTTGTTGAAAACTCTCTCCCTTCCCTCGTACCTATAACCATGGTCTCGTCCGGAATCTCCTCAATAAAGCACTTCTTTTCCGTCTCCCCGATGTGGAAGTAAAGCGCGCCTCCGCGGGCCGCAAACCACAGCAGTAGCAGGAGGGCCCGAACGACCCTACCCAACCGAGCTCCGGGGCAGAGGCCAACAACCCACACGCCCCGCTGCGCAGCCATCTTACCCCACTTGCCCGCGCAGCGGCAGCCAGCCCCGCCACGTAGCCCTGCCGCCGCCGCGCAGCCTGCCGGGACAGCGAGTTCCGCCGGGCGGACTACGAGTCCCAGATGCCCCGAGGCCGTGGCGCGGCGGTACCTGATTGGGGCGCCGCTTCTACCTAGGAGCGAATTGGGGCCGCAGAATTGAGAAATTCTTTCCGTTGACCCTCTTCGCGGCCCAGTGACTGGTGTTGATTATCAATTTTTTACAGATCGTGAAACTAACGCAGTTTGAGTCGCGAAGCGAATTATGATGAGATACAGGATTCGAACCTAGGATCCTTGACTTCCCTCGGCATAGCATCTGCCAATCGGTTTGCTTCTGTTTTTAAAAATAGAATTTTGAAAGAAATGACACAAACAATCCATGAATTTATCTTCGAAAATGTTTCAAATATTAAAGAAAAAGAAGAAAAAACAAGAAACAGCAACGGTAGCAGCCGGAGCCACCGCCACCGTACCCCTTTGCCATGTCTTTGTCCCCGAAACGCCATCCACTAGTCTGTGTGCTTCCAGGCACCCTACCTCCCCACCCCCGTCCACCCCCCACCCCCACTCCTCCCCGCTACTCATCCACACCGGCTTTGCTGCCAGATGCCAGCCTTGATGGCTTGTCTCTGAACCGGGGTTCAGTGCCCCAGTGGCAGGCTGGTAAAGGAGTGTTGGTGGGGGTCTTGGGGCGGAACTGCGCGTTTTGGAGAGCTCAGGGTTAGATCAGCAGAGATCTGCCTTTCGTGAATTGTATCCAAATTTCAGTGTATTTTGGCAGCTCTTCTTCGGAGTTAGCAGTTTATGATTGTGCTACCTCAAGACTTCATAGAAGCTTCAGTTTTCTTTTTATTTTGAGTTCTCTTTGTTGTTTCATTTGTCCCTAGGGAGGGGGGTGGTTAGTGGGAATGTGTTTAGCTTTCTCCCTCATTGGAAAGTCTTTACCTTATTTTTCTTAACAGTAATAAAATTCCATAAAATGAATGCACCTTATTTTTTTAACCATGACTCTGATGAAAGTGGTTAAGATTTCTATCCCCCTAATTATTTGCTCTTACAAATAACGCTGCAGTAAAAATTCTTGTTCATTTTCTAAAAACCATTGCTATAGGACATAATTTTGTTGATAAGAGATCACAAAATTGTCCTCCCAAAAACTTTGTACCGTATTACAACCTCACCAACAGTGTGTTGGAGTGCTTACTTCCTCACACCCTGGTCAAATGTTCTTAACCTTTTAAATATTTGCAATATCAGTGGATGAAAAATAGTATTTCACTATCCTTTAATTTCTATTTCCTTGAGGACTGAACATTTTTTTATTGGTCATTTGTTTTCTTCTATGAATTGCTGGTTGTGTTTTTCTTTGTGCTATTATAACTACATACTATATTACTGCTGTTGTAACCACCACTCAGAATTAACAAATAATTACAGAATTAATAAATGATAACATTTTATGATAATACTTTCAGGTATTTTTAAACTTAAACTTTTTATACTGAGATAATTGTCGTGGTCCAAACGCGGGTTGGAAAAGAATTTCCAGACACAAGGAGAATGTAAAGAACATAGAATTTATTAGAGGGAAGGGTCACTGCCAGAAGAGCGGGCCGACTTCCTAGTAGTCTGGGAGAGTTGAGCCCGAACATGTGCTATTGATCAGTTTTTATAGCCAGAAAACAAAGGAATGGTCCGAGGTGAAAATTTCATTTACTGATTGGTCGAGGCACATATACCTTCCTTCTATAGAGTGGGAGTGGGACAGGGCATATGCCTTTCCTTATTTGGGACAGGTCCCATTGCCCAAGTAGGCGTCACCCAGGTGGGCTCAGGAATTTCGTAACCATCACAACATAGTGGGGAGGGCAATTAAGAGTCCGGTAGGGGGTGTAACCCTGAAACTTTTTCAGGCAGGTTCGTCCTTTGTCCTTGAAGCACCATTGTCCTTGGAGCACCACAATAATTATAGATTAACACGAAGCTGTAAGAAATAACTAAAGGAGATCCACAGTGCCCATTACTCAGTTTCCCCCAATGGTACCATCTTGCCCAAGTATAATACAATATCACAACCAGAATATTGACATTGATACAGTTAAGACACAGAACACTTCCATCACCACAAGGATACTTCATGTTGTCCTATTATAGCCACACCCACCTCCCTACTCCCTTACCCCCTCTGTAACCCCAGACAACCACTAATCTGTGTTTTCCATTTCTATAACTTTGTCATTTCAAGAATGTTATATAAATGGAATCATACAGTATGTAACCTTCTGCAATTGGCTTTTTCACTCAGCATAATTCTCTGGAGATTTATTCATTTTATTGCATATTCCAACTGTTAGTTTCTTTTTACAGTAAAAAAATAACCATTACACACAATGTATAAAGATATAATTTTGTAACGTCAACAATGGAAAGGGGTGAGAACAAATCTGTCAAAGGAGTAGAGTTTTTATGTGTTATTGAAGGTAAACTGAAATAAATTCAAATTAGAGTGTTTTAACTTTAGGATGTTAAATGTAATCTCCATGGTAACCACAAAAAAATAGCTAAAGAATATACACAAGGGACTACCCTGGCCATCCAGTGCTTAAGACTCTGTGCTGCCACTGTAGGGGGCATGGGTTCGATCCCTGGTTGGGGAACTAAGATCCTGCATGCCATGAGGCATGGCTAAAAATTAAAAAAATAATAATATACACAAAAGGAAATGAGAAAGGAATTTAAATGTTTCACTACAAAAACTAATGCAGGGCTTCCCTGGTGGCGCAGTGGTTGAGAGTCCGCCTGCCGATGCAGGGGACTCGGGTTCGTGCCCCGGTCCGGGAAGATCCCACATGCCGCGGAGCGGCTGGGCCCGTGAGCCATGGCCGCTGAGCCTGCGTGTCCAGAGCCTGTGCTCCGCGACAGGAGAGGCCACAACAGTGAGAGGCCCGCGTACCGCAAAAAAAAAAAAAAACAACAAAAACTAATGCAAAAGAAATAAATGCAGAAAATGAGGGACAAAAACCTATAAGGGAAATGGAAAAAAATAGCAAAATGACAGAAGTAAGTTCCTCCTTATAAGTAATTACTTTAAATGTAACTTATTAAATGTAAATAGATTAAATTCTCCAATCAAAAGACAAAGATTGGGGCTTCCCTGGTGGCGCAGTGGTTGAGAGTCCGCCTGTCGATGCAGGGGACACGGGTTCATGCCCCGGTCCGGGAAGATCCCACATGCTGCGGAGCGGCTGGGCCCGTGGGCCATGGCCGCTGAGCCTGTGCGTCCGGAGCCTGTGCTCCGCAATGGGAGAGGCCACAACAGTGAGAGGCCCGCGTATCGCAAAAAAAAAAAAGACAAAGATTGGCAAATTGGGTGAAAAACACAATCCAACTATATGCTATCTGCAAGAGACTCATTTTACTTTATTTTATTTTACTTTTTTATTTTATTGGAAAAATATTATATTTTGGAAGAACTCACTACTTAAGGTGACATAATTCCACAATCAAGTTACATGAAAATATACATCACAATTTCTTTGTAAATAGGTGAGAAAAATCTGCAGTATAGAAGAATAGAGGCAAAGAAATATGAAGGGCTAAGGAGAAGGATATGAGGGTAAACAGCATTTTTAATAGCAAACCCAGAAGTTAAGTAGAAAACGTGTAGTTGTGCATGCTTTATTCATCTAAACTTCACATTAGGTAACCGAAGGACAAAAATAAAACCAAATTTTGTATTGTTTGGGGTAAGTTTCAAAAATTTTAATTTGAATTGAATTCAGAACCAACTCTTTTTAGTTCTTGGGGATAATGACTGAATTCGAGAGCTCTCAAAAATGAAAAAATGTTATTGCTATATTCAATCCAAGAGATGAGTGCAAGTATAATATAAAAGAAACAAAGCACCTAGTGATGACCATTCCTCTGAAGTCATCATTAAAAATCAAGTAGTTGCTTACTGAGTATTTCGGTATTTGAACTAAATTATTTGAAAACTTCCTGGCAGAAGAGATAAAAGCAAAGGGGAGGGGACTTCTCTAGTGGCGCAGTGGTTAAGAATCCACCTGCCAATGCAGGGGACACGGGTTCAATCCCTGGTCCAGGAAGATCCCACATGTCACAGAGCAACTAAGCCCCTGCACCACAACTACTGAGCCTGCGCTCTAGAGCCCATGAGTCACAACTACTGAGCCTGCGTGCCACAACTACTGAGCCCATGTGCAGCAACTACTGAAGCCCTCAGGCCTAGAGTCCATGCTCTGCAACAAGAGAAGACAGCACAATGAGAAGCCCACACAGCACAACAAAGAGTAGCCTCAGCTCGCCACAACTAGAGAAAGCCCATGTACAGCAATTAAGACCCAATGCAGGTGAAAACTAAATTAATTAATTAATAATAAATTCCATTTACAGTAGTATTAAAAAAAGCCTTAGGAATTAACTTAACCAAGGAGGTGAAAGACTTGTACCATGAAAACTGCAAAAAATTTCTGAAAGAAATTGTAGAAGACATAAATAAATAGAAAGGGGCTTCCCTGGTGGCGCAGTGGTTGAGAGTCCGCCTGCTGATGCAGGGGACACGGGTTCCTGCCCCGGTCTGGGAAGATCCCACATGCCGCAGAGTGGCTGGACCCGTGAGCCATGGCTGCTGAGCCTGTGTGTCCAGAGCCTGTGCTCCACAATGGGAGAGGCCACAACAGTGAGAGGCTCACGTACTGCAAAAAAATATAAATATAAATAAATAAATAAATAAATAAATAAATAAATAGAAAGACATTTCATGTTCATGGATTGGAAGAATAAATATTTTTATGATGTTGGTACTACCCAAAGCAAGCTACAGATTTAATGCAATCCCTATCAAAATCCCAATGATTTATTTTTGCACAAATAGAGAAACCCATCCTAAAATTCATATGGAATATCAAGGGACCCAAAATAGGCAAAACAATCTTGAAAAAGAAGAATCAAGTTCTTGATCTCAAAATTTACTACAAAGCTACAGTAATCAAAACAGTGTGGTACTGGCATAAAGTATGGACATGTAGGTCAATGGAACCGAACAGAGGGTGCAGAAATAAACCCTCACATACATGGTCAAATGATTTTCAACAAGGGTGCCAAGACCATTCAGTCTTCAAAAAATGGTGGGAAAATTGCTTATCCACATACAAAAGAATGAAGTTTAACCCTTACCACCATATACAAAATTAGCTCAAAATGGACTCATGACCTAAATATAAGGCCTAAAACTATAAAACCCTTAGAAGAAAACATAGGGCAAAAGCTTCATGACATTGGATTTGGCAATGGTTTTTTTGGATATGACACCAAAGGCACCAGAAACAAAAGAAAAAATAGACAAATTGGACTTCATGAATAAAATTTTTAAATGTGCATCAAAGGAAATGATCAACAAAGTAAAAAGGCAACCCACGGAATGGGAGAAAATATTTGTAAATCATATATTAGACAGGGGATTAATATCTAGAATATATAGAGAACCCCTAAAACTTAACAACAACAAAACAAACAACTCAATTCGAAACTAGTAAAGGACTTGAATAGACATTTCTCCAAAAAGATATACAAACTGTCAATAAGCATATGAAAAGATTCTCAACATAACTAATTATTAAGGAAATGCAAATCAAAAGTACAGTGCGATAGTACCTCACATCCATTAGGATGGCTAGTATCAAAAAACCCAAAAAGCAGAACACGAATGTTGAAAGGATGTAGAGAAATTGGAACCCTTGTGCACTGCTGATGGGAATGTAAATTGTACAGGTGTTGTGGAGAACAGTATCGTGGTTACTCAAAAAACTGAAAACCAGAACTACCATATGATCCAGCAATTCCACTTCTGGGTATATACCCAATTGAAAGCAGGGTCTTAAAAAGATATTTTTACACTCATGTTCATAACAGCAATAGCTATAATGTGGAAATTCAAGTATCCATTGACAGATGGATGGATAAGCAAAATGTGGTATATACATACAACAAAATATTCAGCCTTTAAGAGGAAGGAAATTCTGACATATGCTACAACATGGACAGACCTTGAGGATGTTATGCTAAGTGAAATAAACCAATCACAAAAGACAAATACTGTATTATGTCATTACCATAAGATTCTTAGAGTAGTCAAATTCATAGGGACAGAAAGTAGAATGGAAACCCTGAAGGGTTATGGGCATCAGGGAATGCAAAGCTGTTATTTAATGGGAATAGGGTTTCAGTTTTCCAAGATGAAAAGAGTTCTGGAGAGAGTGGTTATAGTTTCATAACAATATGAATGTACTTAAACACTACTAAACTGTACACTTTGAAATGGTTGAGAGTAACTTTTATGTTATGTGAATTTTACCGTAATATATTGGGAAAAAAAGGGGGGCTACCACTGTCCTTGTCCTCACAGTGAGCCACAGCCACCCCCGGCCTCTGCAGGAGACCCTCCAACACTAGCAGAAGAAATAAATCTTGGATTTTAAAAAGCAATGCTGAGCAGAAGCAAGAAGAACTACAATCCTGCAGCCTGTGGAACAAAAACCACATTCACAGAAAGATAGACAAGATGAAAAGTCTATGTACCAAATGAAGGAACAAGATAAAACCCAAGAAAAACAACTAAATGAAGTGGAGATAGGCAACTTTCCAGAAAAAGAATTCAGAATAATGATAGTGAAGATGATCCAGGGCCTCGTAAAAAGAATGGAGGCAAAGATCGAGAACACACAAGAAATGTTTTAAAAAGACCAAGAAGAATTAAATAACAAACAAACAGAGATGAACAATACAATAACTCAAATGAAAGCTACACTAGAAGGAATCAATAGCAGAATAACTGAGGCAGAAGAACGGATAAGTGGTCTGGAAGACAGAATGGTGGAATTCACTGCTGCAGAACAGAATAAAGAAAAAAGAATGAAAAGAAATGAAGATAGCCTAAGAGACCTCTGGGACAACATTAAATGCAACAACATTCATGTTATAGGGGTCCCAGAAGGAGAAGAGAAAAGACCCAAGAAAATATTTGAAGAGATTATAATCGAAAATTTCCCTAACATGGGAAAGGGAATAGCCACTCAAGTCCAGGAAGCTCAGAGAGTTCCATACAGAATAAACCCAAGGAGAAACACGCCAAGACACATAGTAATCAAATGGGCAAAAATTAAAGACAAAGAAAATTTATTGAAAGCAGCAAGGGAAAAATGACAAATAACATACAAGGGAACTCCCATAAGGTTAATAGGTGATTTCTCAGCAGAAACTCTACAAGCCAGAAGGGAGTGGCATGATATACTTAAAGTGCTGAAAGGGAAGAACCTACAACCAAGATTATTCTACCTGGCAAGGATCTCATTCAGATTCAATGGAGAAATCAAAAGCTTTCCAGACAAGCAAAAGCTAAGAGAATTCAGCACCACCAAACGAACTCTACAACAAATGCTAAAGGAACTTCTCTAAGTGGGAAACACAAGAGAAGAAAAGGACCTACAAAAACAAACCCCAAATAATTAAGAAAATGGTCATAGGAACATACATATCGATAATTACCTTAAACGTGAATGGATTAAATGCTCCAACCAAAAGACACAGGCTTGCTGAACGGATACAAAACAAGACCCATATATATGCTGTCTACAAGAGACCCACGTGAGACCTAGAGACACATGCAGACTGAAAGTGAGGGGATGGAAAAAGATATTCCATGCAAATGGAAATCAAAAGAAAGCTGGAGTAGCAATAATCATATCAGATAAAATAGACTTTAAAATAAAGAATGGTACAAGAGACAAGGAAGGACACGACATAATGATCAAGGGATCAATCCAAGAAGAAGATATAACAATTATAAATATATATGCACCCAACATAGGAGCACCTCAATACATAAGGCAACTGCTAACAGCTATAAAACAGGAAATCGACAGTAACACAATAATACTGGGGGACGTTAACACCTCACTTACACCAATGGACAGATCATCCAAAATGAAAATAAATAAGGAAACAGAAGCTTTAAATGACACAATAGACCAGATAGATTTAATGGATATTTATAGGACATTCCATCCAAAAACAGCAGATTACACTTTCTTCTCAAGTGCGCACAGAACATTCTCCAGGATAGATCACATTTTGGGTCACAAATCAAGCCTCAGTAAATTTCAGAAAATTGAAATCATGTCAAGCATCTTTTCTGACCACAACACTATGAGATTAGAAATGAATTAAAGGGAAAAAAACGTAAAAAACACAAACACGTGGAGGCTAAACAATACGTTACTAAATAACCAAGAGATCACAGAAGAAATCAAAGAGGAAATCAAAAAATACCTAGAGACAAATGACAATGAAAACACGACAATCCAAAACCTATGTGATGCAGCAAAAGCTGCTCTAAGAGGGAAGTTTATAGCTATAAAAGCCTACCTCAAGAAACAAGAAAAATCTCAAATAAACAATCTAACCTTACACCTAAAGGAACTAGAGAAAGAAGAACAAACAAAACCCAAAGTTAGCAGAAGGAAAGAAATCATAAAGATCAGAGCAGAAATAAATGAAATAGAAACAAACAAACAAAAAACAATAGCAAAGATCAATAAAACTAAAAGCTGGTTCTTTGAGAAGATGAACAAAATTGATAAACCATTAGTCAGACTTATCAAGAAAAAGAGGGAGAGGACTCAAATCAATAAAATTAGAAATGAAAAAGGGGAAGTTACAACAGACACCGCAGAAATACAAAGCATCCTAAGAGACTACTACACGTAACTCTATGCCAATAAAATGGACAACCTGGAAGAAATGGACAAATTCTTAGAAAGGTATAACCTTCCAAGACTGAACCAGGAAGAAATAGAAAATATGAACAGACCAATCAGAAGTAATGAGATTGAAACTGTGATTTAAAATCTTCCAGCAGGGCTTCCCTGGTGGCGCAGTGGTTGAGAGTCCACCTGCCAATGCAGGGGACACGGGTTTGTGCCCCAGTCCAGGAAGATCACACATGCCGCGGAGCGGCTAGGCCTGTGAGCCATGGCCGCTGAGCCTGTGTGTCTGGAGCCTGTGCTCCACAACGGGAGAGACCACAACAGTGAGAGGCCCGCATACCGCAAAAAAAAAAAAAAATCTTCCAGCAAACAGAAGTCCAGGACCAGATGGCTTCACACGTGAATTCTATCAAATATTTAGAGAAGAGCTAACACCCATCCTTCTCAAACTCTTCCAAAAAATTGCAGAGGAAGGAACACTCTGAAACTCATTCTAAAGCCCACCATCACCCTGATACCAAAAGCAGACAAAGATACTACAAAAAAAGAAAATTACAGACCAATATCAATGATGAATATAGATGCAAAAAATCCTCAACAAAATACTAGCAAACAGAATCCAACAACATATTAAAAGGATCATACACCATGATCAAGTGGGATTTATCCCAGGGATGCAAGGATTCTTCAATATATGCAAATCAATCAATATGATACACCATATTAACAAATTGAAGAAGAAAAAACATATGATCATCTCAATAGATGCAGAAAAACTTTTGACAAAGTTCAACACCGATTTACGATAAAAACTCTCCAGAAAGTGGGCATAGAGGGAACCTACCTCAACATAATAAAGGCCATATATGATAAACCCACAGGAAACATCATTCTCAATGGTGAAAAACTGAAAGCATTTCCTCTAAGATCAGGAACAAGACAAGGATGTCCACTCTCACGACTATTATTCAACATAATTTTGGAAGTCCTAGCCCCGGCAATCAGAGAAGAAAAAGAAATAAAAGGAATAGAAATTGAAAAAGAAGAAGTAAAACTGTCACTGTTTGCAGATGACATGATACTATACATAGAGAATCCTAAAGATGCCACCAGAAAACGACTAGAGCTAATCAATGAATTTGGTAAAGTTGCAGGATACAAAATTAATGCACAGAAATCTCTTGCATTCCTATACACTAATGATGAAAAATCTGAAAGAGAAATTAAAGAAACACTCCCATTTACCATTGCTACAAAAAGAATAAAATACCTAGGAATAAACCTACCTAGAGAGACAAAAGACCTATATGCAGAAAACTATAAGACACTGATGAAAGAAATTAAAGATGATACCAACAGGTGGAGAGATATACCATGTTCCTAGGTTGGAAGAATCAATATTGTGAAAATGACTATACTACCCAAAGCAATCTACAGATTTGATGCAATCCCTATCAAATTACCAATAGCATTTTTTACCAGACCAGAACAAAAAGGCTTAAAATTTGTATGGAGACACAAAAGACCCCGAATAGCCAAAGCAGTCTTGAGGGAAAGAAGCGGAGCTGGAGGAATCAGACTCCCTGACTTCAGACTATACTACAAAGCTACAGTAATCAAGGCAATATGGTACTGGCACAAAAACAGAAACATAGATCAATGGAGCAAGACAGAAAGCCTATAGATAAACCGATGCACCTATGGTCAACTAATCTATGACAAAGGAGGCAAGGATATACAATGGAGAGAAGACAGTCTCTTCAATAAGTGGTGCTGGGAAAATTGGACAGCTACATGTAAAAGAATGAAATTATAACACTCCCTAACATCATACACAAAAATAAACTCAAAATGGATTAGAGACCTAAATGTATGACCGGACACTATAAAACTCTTAGAGGAAAACCTAGGAAGAACACTCTTTGACATAAATCACAGCAAGATCTTTTTTGATCCACCTCCTAGAGTAATGGAAATAAAAACAAAAATAAACAACTGGGACCTAATGAAACCACAAAGCTTTTGCACAGCAAAGGAAACCATAAACAAGATGTAAAGACAATCCTCAGAATGGGAGAAAATATGTGCAAACAAATCAATGGACAAAGGATTAATCTCCAAAATATATAAAGAGCTCATACAGCTCAATATTTAAAAAAAACAAACAACCCAATCCAAAAATGGGCAGAAGAGGGCTTCCCTGGTGGCGCAGTGGTTGAAAGTCCACCTGCCAATGCAGGGGACATGGGTTCATGCCCTGGTCCGGGAAGATCCCACATGCCGCGGAGTGGCTGGGCCCATGAGCCATGGCTGCTGAGCCTGCGTGTCCGGAGCCTGTGCTCTGCAAAGGGAGAGGACACAACACTGAGAGGCCCGCGTACCACAAAAAAAAAAAAAAAAAAAAAAAATGGGCACAAGACCTAAATAGACATTTCTCCAAAGAAGACATACAGACAGCCAAAAAGCACATGAAAAGCTGCTCAACATCATTAATTATTAGAGAAATGTAAATCAAAACTACAATGAGGTGTCACCTCACACCAGTTAGAATGGGCATCATCAGAAAATCTACAAACAACAAATGCTGGAGAGGGTGTGGAGAAGAGGGAACCCTCTTGCACTGTCGGTGGGAATGTAAATTGATACAGCCACTATGGAGAACAGTATGGAGGTTCCTTCAAAAACTAAAAATAGGGCTTCCCTGGTGGTGCAGTGGTTGAGAGTCCGCCTGCCGATGCAGGGGATACGGGTTCATGCCCCGGTCCGGGAATATCCCACATGCTGCGGAGCGGCTGGGCCCGTGAGCCATGGCCGCTGAGCCTGCGCGTCCGAAGCCTGTGCTCCGCAACGGGAGAGGCCACAACAGTGAGAGGCCTGCGTACCGCAAAAAAAAAAAAAAAAAAAAAAAAAAAAACTAAACTAAAAATAGAATTACCATATGATACAGCAATCCCACTACTGGGCATATACCCAGAGAAAACCATAATTCAAAAAGACACATGCACCCCAATGTTCATTGCAGCACTGTTTACAATAGCCAGGTCATGGAAGCAACCTAAGTGCCCATTGACAGACGAATGGATAAAGAAGATGTGGTACATATATACAATAGAATATTACTCAGCTATAAAAAGAAACAAAATTGGGTCATTTGTTGAGACGTGGATGGATCTAGAGACTGTCATACAGAGTGAAGTAAGTCAGAAAGAGAAAAACAAATATCATATATAAATGCATACATGTGGAACCTAGAAAAATGGTACAGATGAACCGGTGTGCAGGGCAGAAATTGAGACACAGACGTAGAGAACAAACATATGGACACCAAGGGGGGAAAGCGGTGGGGAAAAGCAGCGGCGGGGGTTGGTGTGGTGGTGTGATGAATTGGGCGATTGAGATTGACATGTATACACTGATGTGTATAAAATTGATGACTAATAAGAACCTGCTGTATAAAAAAATAAATAAAATAAAATTCACTTTTTTTTTTTTTGCAGTACGTGGGCCTCTCACTGTTGTGGCCTCTCCCGTTGTGGAGCACAGGCTCCGCAGACACGCAGGCTCAGAGGCCGTGGCTCACAAGCCTAGCCGCTCCGCAGCACGTGGGATCTTCCCGGAACTGGGCACAAACCCGTGTCCCCTGCATCGGCAGGCAGACTCTCAACCACTGCGCCACCAAGGAAGCCCTTCCTTTCTCCTTTTAAAAGGATATTTTATCCTTATTCTAACTTCTTGAATTGAATCAATAGTGCAATTATTTTCATTCTTTCTTCAATAATGAGGAAATTTAAAAATTATCAATATTTGAATTGGCTGCATCCAATTTCCTAACTTTGATACACAATGTAGGTTGTCTCTCTTCTGCAATGTTCTTTTCCCAGATCCTGACGTGATGAATTCTTCCTGATGTTCAAAGCTCAGCTTAAATGCCATCTCAGAGAGGTTTTCCCAACCCAGAGTACTATAACCCCCCATGCCAGTCACTCTCAGTCACAACATTCTGTTTTATTTTTACTAAAACAAGTATTGCCCCCTGATATTTTCTTATTTCATTCATGTACTTGTTTATCAGTTATCTTCCCCCACTCTAGCGGTAAAATATAAGTCCATGGGAACAGAGTCTGTCTTCTTAGTGCTGTGTATCCTGCTATGAAACAATGTCTAGTACCTAATAGATGATCAATAAGTATTTATTACATTAATGTATGAAAAGTATTCTCATTTCATTATTTTAAAAGTAGCATAATGTCATGTTATATGTCAATTATACCCCAATTTGACTTTTAATTAAAAATAATAAATTTTTTAAAAAGGGAAGGAGAAAGTAACCATTAAGTAGTAGCTGTCCGATGATGCTCCACAGTTTAGCCACTGACGAACATTTGGGTTGTTTACAGCTTACTTTTATTTCCATTACAAATAAAGACACAATAAACATTTATGTACAGTATTTTTTTCTAACTTTATTTATTTGTTTATATTTTATTTTTGGCTGTGTTGGGACTTCGTTGCTGTGGGCGGGTTTCTCTAGTTGGGCGAGCGGGGGCTACTGTTTGTTGTGGTGAGTGGGCTACTCAGTGCAGCGGCTTCTCTTGTTGCAAAGCAAAGGCTCTAGGCCATGAGGGCTTCAGTAGTTGCAGCACATGGCCTCAATAGTTGTGGCTCGTGGGCTCCAGAACTCAGGCTCAGTAGTTGTGGCGCACTGGCTTAGTTGCTCCATGGCATGTGGGATCTTTCCAGACCAGGGCTCGAACCCATGTCCCCTGCATTGGCAGGCAGATTCTTAACCACTGCACCACCAGGGAAATCTGATGTACAGGTTTTTGTATGAACATAAGTCTTCATTTCTCTGGAACAAATGCCTAGGTGAGCAATTGCTGGGTCATATGGTAGTTGAATGCTAAGTTTTTAAAGAAACTGATAAACTCTTTTCCAGAGCGACTACTATTTTACATTCCCACCAGCAATGTATAAGTGCTCCAGTTTTTCCACATTGTCACCAGCATTTGGTGTTGTCACTATTTTTTACTTTAGCCATTCTGATATGTTTGTAATGATACTTTGATAAGGATAGAGTAGGATCATTAAATAGTTTAGAAATTCCACTGGGGGATTAAAGACAGAAAAGGAATTTTAAGGGAGTTTGGGAGACTGTTGTAAGCTAATGAGCATTCAAGAAAAGAATCAAGTAACCTAGTAATAATCTACTCTACCTTGAAGGAAGACCAGGTGCATTCAAGCCCCAGACCCACTCAAGCCACACATACTCATAGTTAAAATACAAGACAATAGTTATGGAGTCTGGATCTTGTTCGATAGTTATGGAGTCTGAATCTTGTTGCATGAAGTCAGGGAGTTAATGGTCCTTGAAGAGTAGCATTTCTGCACATAGCTACTACAGCAATATAGGTGAGAAGTGAAAAAACTAGGGGAAAGGGAACGTTATGCCAAAACCTGAGATGAATTACCGTATTTTAGTATGTCACCACCATTTTGCTAATATACATAAGATTTAAATAGCACCATGACAGTCCCAGTTAGACGATACAGGGTTAAAGGAGGAACTAATGATATAAGCCTTGAAGTCTACCCAAAAATGAAGAAGAAGGTGGTCTTCTCCCCTCCCCACTTTTTCTTTCATTATAAAAATGTAGCCCTCTTTGTTCTCAGGGCTGCGCTCCCTTGCCTGCCAGCTTGTAGCTCTCACAAGCATCCTATGCTAATAAACTCACTCTTTGCCTGTTTCTTTGCCTCCTGCTGAATTCTTTCTGTGCCGAGACAAAACAACCTGAGCTTCAATAAGTCCTGAGACTAGATGTGTGGTTTCATTTAAAAGACAGTGGGTTTGAGTCCCCTCCTAAGTCAGTGATTGTGGGTTCAAGTCCCAATCTGAGGTGCAGCTGGGTTTGAGTCTCATCTGACGAATGTGGTTTCAACTTCATTGTGGTTTTAATTTGCATTTCCCTAATGGCTGATGTTGAAAATCTTTCCACACATTCATTTGCATCTTTATATCCTCTTTAATTAGATGTCTCTTCATGTCTTTTGCCCATTTTCTATTTGAACTTTTACTTTTTTGTTTGTTTGTTTGTTTGTTGCGGTACGCGGGCCTCTCACTGTTGTGGCCTCTCCCGCTGCGGAGCACAGGCTCCGGACGCGCAGGCTCAGCGGCCATGGTTCACGGGCCCAGCCGCTCCGCTGCATGTGGGATCCTCCCGGACCGGGGCACGAACCCATATCCCCTGCATCGGCAGGCGGACTCTCAACCACTGTGCCACCAGGGAAGCCCTGAATTTTTACTTTTGAGTGATGGAAGTTCTATACATATTCTATATAGTAGACCTTTGTCAAATATGTGGTTTGCAAATATTTTCTGCCAGTTTGTAGCTTGTCTTTTCATTCTGTTAACAAGGTTTTTTACAGAGCAAAATTTCAAAATTTTGATGAAGTTCAAGTTATCAGTTTTTTCTTTTATGGGTTTGGTGTCAAGTCTGAGAACTCTTTACCCCTAACACTAGACCCCAAAGATTTTCTCCTATTTTTTTCTAAAAAGTCTATGGTTTTACATTTTATATTTAAATTTGTGGTCTATTTTAAGTTAATTTTTAAAATAAATTTATTTATTTATTTGTTTTTATTTTTGGCTGTGTTGGGTCTTTGTTGCTGTACGCAGGCTTTCTCTAGTTGTAGCGAGCACGTTGCGGTGCGCGGGCTTCTCATTGTGGTGATTTCTCTTGTTGCAGAGCACAGGCTCTAGGTGTGCGGGCTTCAGTAGTTGTGGCTCTTGGGCTCTAGAGCGCAGGCTCAGTATTTGTAGCACACGGGCTCAGTTGCTCTGCTGCGTGTGGGATCTTCCTGGGCCAGGGATCGAACCCATGTCCCTTGCATTGACAGGCGGATTCTTAACCACTGTGCCAACAGGGAAGTCCTATTTTAAGTTAATTTTTGTATAAGGTGTGAGACAGGTCAAGGCATTTTTCTTTTCTTTTCTTTCTTTTTTTTGTCTGTGGGTGGCAAATTGCTGTAGCATCACTTGTTGAACAGGCTATCTTCAAGAGATTGAGAAGTCAAGCCACATATTGGAAGAAAATCTTTGCCAAAGATATCTGAGAAAGGGCTGTTATCCAAAATAAACACAAAACTCTTGAAATCCAACAATAAGAAAATGAACCATCCAATTTAAAAATGGGCAAAAGACCTGGACAGACACTTTGACAAAGAAGATATACAGATGACAAATAAACGCATGAAAACATACTCATTGTCACAAGTCATTAGGGAATTTCAAATTAAAACAACAATGAAATACCACCACACACCTATTAGAATGGCCAAAATCTAGAACACCGACAACACCAAATGCAGATGAGGATGTTGTGCAATAGGAACTCTCATTCACTGCTGATAGGAATGCAAAGTGGTACAGCCACTTTGGAATACAGCTTGGCAGTGCCTTACCAAACTAAACATACTCTTACCATATGATCCAGCAATCATGTTCCTTGGTATTTACCCAAAGGAGGTGAAAACTTATGTCCACACAAAACATGCACACAGATGTTTATAGTGGCTTTATTCATAATTGCCCAAACTTGGAAGCAAACTAGTTGTCCTTCAGTAGATAAATGGATAAGGTGTGGTACATACAGACAATAGAATATTATTCAGCACTAAAAGAAAGTGAGCTATCAAGCCATGAAAAGACATGAAGGAACTTAAATGCATATTACTAAGTGAAAGAAGCCAAACTGAAAAGGCCACACACTGTATGATGCTAACTATTTGCCATTCTGGAAAAGGGAAAACTGTGGAGACAATGAAAAGATCAGTGGTTGCTAGGAGTGTGGTTGGGGGAGTGGGGGAGGGAGGGATAAATAGGCAAAGCACAGAGGATTCTTGGGGCATTGAAACTATTCTGCATGATACTGTAATGGTGGATACATGTCATCATACATTTGTCCAAAATTACAGAATGTATAACATCAATAGTGATGTATAATGTAAACTATGGACTGTAGGTGATAATGGTGTATCAATGTAGGTTAGTTGATTGTAACAAATGTACTACTTCTGTGCAGAATGTTGATAGTAGGGAGACTGTGCATGTGCTGGGCAAGCGGTACACAGGAACTCTCTGTACTTTCAGTTCAATTTTGCTGTGAACCTAAAACTACTCTAAAAATAATGTCCTTTTAAAAAAAAGATAGCTTTCTTCCATCGAATTGCTATGCATCTTTTTTTTTTTTTTTTTTGTGGTACGCTGGCCTCTCTGCGGTGGCCTCTCCCGTTGCGGAGCACAGGCTCTGGACGCGCAGGCTCAGCAGCCACGGCTCACGGGCCCAGCCGCTCCGCGGCATGTGGGATCTTCCTGGACCGGGGCACGAACCCGTGTCCCCTGCATCGTCAGGCGGACTCCCAACTACTGTGCCACCAGGGAAGCCCCCTGCTTTGCATCTTTGTCAAAAATCAGATTGGCTTGTGTTGGTCTATTTCTGGGTTCTCTATTCTGCCCCACTGAGCTATTTGTTTATCCTTTTACCAATACCACACAGCCTTGATTACTATAATCTTGATTACTTGATTACTATGTATAGTGTCTTGAAATTGGGTAGACTGATTTCTGCCACCTCATTCTTCTTCTTCAAAAATGTTTTAGTTATGCTAGTTCCTTTGCCTCTCCGTATAAGTTTTAGAATAATCTTGCCTATATTTATAAAAATTCTTGCTGGGATATTGATAGGAATTGTGTTAAACCTGAATATTAATTTGGAGAGAATTGCCATCTTTACTATGTTGAGTGTTCCAATACATAAACACAGTATGTCCCTACATTTATTTGGGTCGTCTTTGATTTCTTTCATCAGTATTTGTAGTTTTTGGCAAACAGATTCTGTACATGCTTTGTTTAGATCTTACCTCAGTGATTCGTTTTCTTTGGCATGACGGTAAATGGTATTACATTTTAAATTTTGGTTTCTTTATGTTTATTATTAATACATAGAAATGTGCTTGATTTGTATGTGTTGCTCATATATCCTGCAAATTGCTAAACTCATTATTAGTTCTAGGAGGTTTTTGTAGATTCCTTGAGATTTTCTATAGAGACAATCATGTTATCTACAGATGGGGACAGTTTTACTGTTTGCCTTTCCAATCTGCATGCTTTTTATTTCTTCTTCCAGCCTTATTGCAGTTGTTACATCTTCTGGTATGCTGTTGAATAGGAGTGTTGAGAGTAGACAAAACAAGGTTTTGCCTTGTTCTTGATTTTTTTTTAGTATTTATTTATTTGGCTGCATTGGGTCTTAGCTGCGGCATGCAGGATCTTTGTTGCCGCGTGTGGGATCTTTTCATTGTGGCATGCGAACTCTTAGTTGCAGCATGTGAACTCTTACTTGAGGCATGTGGGATCTAGTTCCCTGACCAGGGATCACACCCGGGCCCCCTGCATTGGGAGCACAGAGCCTTAGCCACTGGACCACCAGGGAAGTCCCGTTCCTGATTTTAGAAAGAAAGCTTTCAGTCTTTTTCCATGGTTAGATGTTTTTAAATGGTGTCATTGCCTTAAAATTTGGGTTTTGCTAAAGCACTTTTACAGGAAGTTCCTTGCTTTCCTATATCTTGTGAGATGAGGAAAGGGATATCTCTACATTTCACACATGTCCTATTTCCCAAGCTATGCTGACAACAGGCTGTGTGCTTTTTGTCTGATACACTGTCTTGACTGTTCCATTGGTTTCCTCTGAGTTCTTTACGTCAGAATCTCCACATTGAGAACTGGACTGGTTAGAAGTAGACAACTCTTGGCCCATTTTCTTTCTGTGGCAGTGGAGAAAAAGAGAATAATTTCTATCTAGACCTTTACCAGTCTTGTTGGAAATCTCCCCCACTGAGCATTGGACATAGTCAAAGCAGAAGATGGGCTCCATATCCCAAACAGTTTTCCTAAATCCAGGGCCACAGCTTTGAGAACACTCAGAGATGGGAGTCTGAACAGTAACAGGGGAAAAGTTCATGAGGCATTAAATAATACAGGGAAAGTAAAGAAGGCAGCAGTAGGAGAATATGAATGTATACCCAATGTGTGCGTGTGTGTGTGTGTGTGAGTGATTTGGGACACAGTTAAGGAGTTTATTCTTTTTTTTAATTAATTTATTTATTTTAATATATTTTTTTGGCTGTGTTGGGTCTTCGTTTCTGTGCGAGGGCTTTCTCTAGTTGTGGCAAGCGGGGGCCACTCTTCATCGCGGTGCGCAGGGCTCTCATTATCGCGGCCTCTCTTGTTGCGGAGCACAGGCTCCAGACGCGCAGGCTCAGTAGTTGCGGCTCACGGGCCTAGTTGCTCCGCGGCATGTGGGATCTTCCCAGACCAGGGCTCGAACCTGTGTCCCCTGCATTGGCAGGCAGATTCTCAACCACCGTGCCACCAGGGAAGCCCTGGAGTTTATTCTTGACATACTTTCAGGGGAACAGTGAAATTGGAGATTAAATAACATCACAGTGTTGATGGTAACTGAAGAACTTACTTCGCTTTGATTCCATCCACACATCCTTAAGTCAGAAGCTCCCTCATGAAGAGACTCCAGTCTCAGGAAGCAAACACCAGCACCACCTCTCCCACACTCAGGCAGCAGTCCTGGTGTTCTCTTCCTCCTCTCCAGTGGTGGCAGTGCCCATTCAACCAACAAGTATTCACACAGTTGGCACCTGTAAGCTGGAGTGATTGACACAACCCCCTGACAGGCAGAGAGTTCAGCAACATGGACCAGCAGCAAGGGGGCTGAGGCCTCGTCTGGAGCAGCTGTAGGGGCAGGAAAACATGAGGACCGGAGAAGGGAAGTAAGGTACAAGGTCATACAGTCAACTAATGACAGAGCCAGTACAGAATCCTGAATCTTAGTTTTGGGGATGGGGATGGGGAAGGATGGAGACCAGGACACACCTTAGGTCATTTGAACCTGTTCTTCAAAGCCAGAAACATGGCTGGGACTTGCCAGATTGGGTGCAGCAGTATCCTGGCAGTGGCAGCAGTAGAAACCCAATTGTCTTACTTTCCTCTTAACCTTGGCCCCAACATGCTCCGCCCCAGTCCAAGAGAAGGCAGGGCTGTGACCCACCTTTCTCCTCACCTGCTCCACCCTGTTCCTCATCTCCTGACTTGTAAAGCCCTCAGTGTAGGTGGGATGAGAATGCTGCCATGATCTTTTGGAGACTCAGTGGTGCAGACTCTGGTTGGGGAGTGTATTAACTATATTTTCTTATATTCTGTGTTCCTGATGCTCTGGCATCTGGGGCCTCACTACCCCTCCCAGGGTTAGTTCTTAGAGATAGCAAAGCACTCACCTGAGAGGGTACCTTTCATATGTAAACCAACCAATCCAAAGCCCACACCCCCTGCCCCCAACCACCATCTTTATTGAACTCTCATGCACCAAGCCAATATTCTTCCTGCCCTAATGACCTCAGGGTCAGGTACCAGATAACCCATGACAGCCCCGACACCACAGAGCCTGCTGAAATTATTCAAACTAACCAATCACCCACTCCTTCCCATGAACACCATAATAAAGGCTTTTATCCATGCTTTCTCCTCACTCCTCTGCCTCCTGACCAAGCCTGGTGTTTCCCCATGTGGCCCTGCATGACTTGGTGTACCCAGTCTGCTTGGGAACTGTGAGTAACAAACTATCTTTTCTTTCTTTCTTTTTTGGCCATGCCCTGCGGCATGTGGGATCTTAGTTCCCCAACCAGGGATCAAAATTGCACTCCCTGCAGTGGAAGTGCAGAGTATTAACCACTGGACCACTGGGGAAGTCCCCAAACTATCTTTTCAATAGTAATCATCTCCTGATCTGTTGGCCTCACCATGCCTGAATAATAGTAAAACTTACCTTTTAAAAACAGAGAGAAAAAAGGGAGGAGGGAGGTGCTATGGAAAAGAAGGGAGGAGATAGTGGAGAGGAAAGGGGAAGAAAGGGGAAGTAAGGAAGTGTCACTGTCTGGATTTGCCTCCTTCCTCTTCTCTCTTCCCTCCACCTTGGTCTCCCCATCATGTCCCCTACCCTCCTTTTCCCCTGGGTTCCATCTCATTCTAGACAATTAATGATCTTTGAACCAAAAGAATGAGGTTTCCCATTTGCATGGAAGACTGGAGAGAAAGTCTTCATTCAAGGGCAGAAGTGGTTACCAGTTCGGGAAATTGATGGAAAGGGTGATGATAAATAGAAGATGTCTGAGAAAGCTGCATCCCTTGTCCAGGTTCATCTCTACAACCTCAGGCATGAGGGGAGAGGATTCGCCTTTCGTGAAAATTGAGCCCAGAGAGGAGTCCTGGTGCCTCAACCAAGTCTGTGCATTTCTTTACTCATCCAGAAAAGATGTTTGGAAGACAGTGGAGACCTTTGAGGATGCTGCAAACATTTTACTGTGGGAAAGTATAACGGTATTTTGGCTGGAGTAGAGGTGAGTCTTAAGTGCACTGGTATATGTTGCATTTGGCCACATTACCCCTAGAAGTCCTCTGAGTCCTGGGATCAATGGCTTCCTGATTCTCAGGGACTGAGGAACAGCCCAGCCACTCCCTTTGATTTGCCCTCCTTATGGGAACCCCTGCAGTGCAGGAGGGTTGGAGGACCAAGCCAGGCACAGACCTGTGGGATGGACTGCCCAAAGCCCTGAAGAGAGATGGACTGGAAAGGGAGTCAGTGAGAAAACTCTGAGAAAACTCACCAGGAGTGGAAGAATTCTGTCAGAGGGATAAGTGTGAGCCTGTGTGGGGGTGGGGGGTGGGGGTGGTGCATGAAGCAGGAACAGTGGTTGGTTCCAGGTCCAGCATGATACTGTTCTTGATATCCCTGGATTCAGCACATACACACCCTTCAGTGCCTAGGTGTTCTGGGAAAGAAAGCACAGGGAAAAGAACTTTCATAGGAAATTCCTTTGTGGAGATGGTCACAAGGAATATTTTTCTACATGCCAGGGAGGAAGAAGAATGCAGAGACCAGTGGACCAGAGGAAGGAACAGTGGCATGGTGGTGTCCTGGGGACGATGTGGAGGTCTCCAGCAAACCAACAGAATCCACCCAGCACCAGAGCAGAAGTGCACATGGAAGCTCTGATTTTATGTGCAAGAACATTCTAACCATGATGTATCTCCACCCCCACCATCCCTAGTTCGAGATGCCTAATGGGAATAATGAGGAGGGGACATCATAAGAACGGCCAGGCACAAGGCATGGAGATTTTGGCTTATGACTCACCATTACTCTTCTTCCTTCTTTCTCTCCAGCCTCCTTCATCCTTGCTTTCTTCTTTCTCTTTCTTCTTCCAACTTCTCTTTTTCCTCTCTCTATCCCCCCCTTTCCCTCCATACTCCCCTTCTACTTTTTCTCCTTCCTCTCTCTTCCCTTTCTCTAATCAAACATCCACTGCACAATCATACTGTTCCTAGATTTTCGCTAGGCTTTGGGGAGCACAGAGATAAATACATGTGGCAGAAACCTGTCTTAATCTCTTCCAGCTATCAGCCCCAAGGGACTTGCATGTGAATGGACAATTATAATTCAACATGGTTAATGCAAGGTCCCAAGGAGCCCAGGGCAGGAAACACCTAAAAGAGTGATGCTGCACTTGAGTCTTGAAAGGGTGAATAGGAATTAGGCAAGTGGAAAAGAGGGCAGCAATGGGGGCTCAGGACATCCCTTAGAAAGGGAACAGCATGTAGTAGAGGCCTGCCAGAGTCTTCGATCTTAGGGGAACCTCAGATAGGGCAAGTAGATGCAGTTTCCCAATGTCTCCTTTAAATCTCACAAACGGCACCCAGGTTCAGTGGTCTTGGCAGACAGTGTGGAATGAGATCACTGTCAAGTGGGAGAATCCCAGAATGGTGGGCTATATGCTCTTATATTCTCAGCCCTGTCATCACTCAGAAACAGGTTTTATCATCAACACAGTACTTTTTCTACTTGGGAACCATCTCATCCTTCCCAACATCTGGGTTCTTGGCTTTGCAATCTTGCTGTAAAGTCACTGGTGCACTAATTCCTTACAGGCATGTCACTGCAGGCCCTAATAATTTTCTACCTTTGTCCCTTTAGGGGATTTCTGTGGGCAGTCTGATCACTGGCTATGAAACAGTGCTACTCACTGTGGGCCAGTGCTGGTCCATGAGTGTTTGTTATAGGTCTGCAATGAGATAAGTACAGAAATTGAGTGCTTAGAAACTTTTATTAGAAATTTAACATTGATGTGACATTCAAGCACATAATCAGTTTCATGTTTTATTCTTTTTTACAAAAGTATTGGTTCATGAAGGATTGGAAAATTTATATATAAAACAACAACAAAAACAAAAACCAAAAACCAGTCCCTTACTGCAGGCGGTGGTACTGACAATCACGATTCAGGACCGTGGACAGCACCTCATCCTGCCTCCCAAACCCTGAGTCATCAGCCCTGGTCCCAGCTCCTGGCGAATGCCCTTGATGAACAGCTAGTTCCCAAATCCAACAGATGCTTTTCAGCTGTTGTCTTAATTGACCTTTCTAAAGTGTCTGCCTTTGTTAACACCTGCATCTGTCATTTTCATTTAAAGATCATTCCCAGTGAAGGAATAAAAACGTTCCCCTAGAATTATCAATGGGCCACACTGATAAAGTGAGGGGACAATTTCTGGCAGCTAAAACATATTATTAATCTTAAAACACTGTATTGACATTGCTCCTTTGCTTTTCAGTGGGGTCTTAGAGGACAGGAGACAGGTTTTACTCATATTCATGTCCAACGTGTATCGTAAAGTCATGCTCAGAGTTTGTGTGAGCAAATGCCTGCCGCTTATCACTGGATGACCTTGGGCAAATTATTACTCAACCTCTCTTTGCCATTGCTTCCCCAACTGTTAAACTGGAATCCTATTAGAGTCTACCTTATAGAGTTTTTAAAATATTAATTTAGTTAATACATTAAAAAGTGCTTGGGGGCTTCCCTGGTGGCGCAGTGGTTGAGAGTCCGCCTGCCGATGCAGGGGACACGGGATCGTGCCCTGGTCTGGGAAGATCCCACATGCTGCGGAGCGGCTGGGCCCGTGCGCCATGGCCGCTGAGCCTGCGCGTCCGGAGCCTGTGCTGCACAACGGGAGAGACCACAACAGTGAGAGGCCCACGTACCACACACACACAAAAAAAGTGCTTGGAACAGCAGCTGGCACAGAAGAATAAAAAGTATTATTATTTTCATCATCATTTTATATTACTGATTAAACCAATGAGCATCTATTATCATCAGGCACTAGATGGTGGAGGACTTCATCCCACCACCTGGGAAGGGCTACTGCTTTATATTGACATTTGAGTATACACTGCCCTACTCAGAGCACCGTGAGCTTCGGAATTCCTGAGATTTGCTATTCCTGGGTCCCTGTCTTGTCATGTTGGCCCCACCCTCCCACATCTTTCAGTTGTGTATTCCCTTTCCCTTTCCAGTTGCATTCCTGCCGACTTCTTTCACCCTCCAGGCTCACTCACAGTCTTTTCTTTTGGTCCCACTGGATGAAGAGTCCCACCTGTGCAAGTTGGCCTGGCAGCTCCTGCCCCTTCAGTGATTCGGCCCGACTTACCTCCTCCCTCCATGTGCCCATAAACTTTCTTCCCCTAGTCCCTTAACTGGCCTACTGCTGTTAGGCAATTCTAGGTCTCTCCACCTAAATTGTTCTTGCTCCCTCACTGCTCAGGGAGATTTTAACCATCCTTCAGAGCTTGAGTCAAACTTAACCCTTCCATAAAAGGGACATTTCTCCGTTCCTTTCCTGAACTACTACGTCAGCCTCTGAAACCCACAGGGCTTCTCTGTAGTTCTCATTCTGTCTCACCATCACTTCTAACCTCCTCGAGGTTCAGGTCCAGGTCATACCTGGACCTGCCCACACTCTCAACACCCATCTCAGGCAGCCCCTCCTGCAAGTTTCAGAGGGCTAGTCCCTTCCTTCTTCTCTCTGAGGCTGTTACCACATCAGCAAGATGGGGCTAACAGCACCCGCCTCCTTGGGTTTCTGCGCGCATTAAGCGAGGCGGGGCAAGGAAAGCGCTGGACAGCGCCTTACTAGTGGGGTGGGAGCTCGCGTGGCCCCTCCGCAACGCGAGTCCGCGCGGGGGCTCCTGGGATTTGTAGTCCGTGCCCGAGTTTGCATTCTCGCAGGCCCCGCAAAGACACCCTCGGACTCGGCTGGGAAGGTGGCGGGGACCTGTGGGACGCGAGGCGCTGGGCCCGGGGCCGGCCCCGGGCGGGGATGGGGCCGAGCGAGGGCAGCCGGACTGGCCCTGCCGCTGCTGCTGGGGCAGCTGCTGGCGCTCACGGGCGGCGGAGGCGCGTTCTACCTCGAGGTCAGAGAGCTGGAGGAGAAGTGCTTCATCCAGGAGATCCCCGATGGCACAGTGGTCATAGGTGCGCGCGAGCCTTGCCCTCCCCGCACCCAGAGTCCTGAGAGGGAATGGGGATGAGGCCCCGCGGGATCAGCTCAGGCCCATACCTCCCCTCTGCTGCCGGGGGTGGGCACGGGTGGGAAATGGGTGGACAGCAGTGTGGGCAAAGCATCCTCTCCGTTGCCTGTGCCGGAGCTGGGGGCCGCCGAGGAGGCAAGTCTGATCCAGACCCGGATGACAGCAGAAAAGCGGGGCAGGAGAGGGAAGGAGAGAGGCAGAGGGCTGTGGTCAAGCCCCACAATCAGACACCCGGATCTTCCTGTTCCTCCCCCCGGCCCCCGTGACTCCTGGAGGTCCTGGGCGGGCTTTTTGTCATGAGTGTGGATGGGGATGCATCCAGGCTGCCTCCCCATTAGGTATCTACAAGACCGAGTTATACGACCCTGCTATGGAAAAGTACCAGCCCTCCCCGCAGTGGATCAATTTGTTCGTGTTTGTGAAGGACCCCGAGAACAAGGTGAGGCAGGCCTTGACTCCCTGCAGCCCTCCCACCCCCACGTCTCCAGCATCATTGTCTAGTCCTCCCTAGTCCTCCATTTCACAGAGGAGGGCTCATCTCCTCACAGGCAGGAGGGCTCAAGGAAGGCCATGCTCTTTGCAATCTGTAGAGTATTGTGTACTAGCCGTGCTGGGATCTGAGATTTTCAAGCCCAAACTGATGCCATTTTCCTCACACCCTCCCTACTGGTCTGGCCTGTGGGGGTCAGAACCTGGGATATCCCCAGAGTTCCTCTCCTAGAAGCAGGTTTCTGGTCAGCTTCTCTGTGCTCACGGAGGCTGTTTCCTCTAGAATCTGCTGGCCCGTCAGTACGGCCCTCGGGGCAGCTTTACCTTCACCTCCCAGTCTCCTGGAGAGCACCAGATCTGCCTTCACCTCGAGTCCATCCGGTTCGCCCTCTTCTATGACGGCAAGCTGGTGAGTATGGAGGGGAAAGTCACCAGCCCTTAACACCTCAGTCCCTTGGGTGAGAAGGGCTCAGTAGGCGGTGCCTCTTGAGGAGGGCTGGGCTTTCCATGAAGTAAGCATACAGAGGACAGGTCCTGAAGAATGAGAGGGGACCCAGGAGGGAGTCACTCTGACTTAAAATCATCCCTCGGCTCCCTGCCATCCCTAGAATAAAGACCAAGCTTCATAATGTGAAATTCAGAGCTGTCCAGCAGCTGAACGCTCCCAGGCTCTTCGTTACCACCTCCCACCGACATGGAACTCCTAGGAGCTGCTTGTCTCAAACACTGAGTCATACACATTTTGTTCTGCACATTGTTCTGTGCCTTCTGTCTTTTGGACATGGAACTCCAAGCAAGCAGGGCCTTGATCTGGTGTTTTGGCACCTGGAGCAGAGCTAGTCCCCACATCAATGAGTCTGAGGCACTGAACTGCTCAGTTCAGTCAGGCCCAGACTGGTGTGTGGAAGCTGGGTTTCTGGCAGGTGCGTGGAGCGGAGCTCCCTGACCCCCACCCTTGGCTCCCCTGCTCCCCAGGCCATTCACTTGGACATGCAGTTGGGTGAACACACCAATGATTATACAGAACTTGCAGCCAATGACAAGCTGACCCTGCTGCATCTGCGCATACAGCAGCTGGTGGAGCAAGTGGAGAAGATCCAGAAGGAGCAGGAGTACCAGAGGGTGAGGGGCCGGGCTGGGCCAGTTGGGACAGTGGATGTGTTACCTCCCAGGGAGTGGCTCTTTCAGCTCTTCCCCTGGGGGTCAATTCAGTTCTAGCCACGCCTTCCTGTTCTCCCCTCCCACAGTGGCGAGAGGAGCGCTTCCGGCAGACCAGCGAGAGCACCAACCAACGGGTGCTGTGGTGGTTCATTCTGCAGACCTTCATCCTTGTGGCCACTGGCATCTGGCAGATGCAGCACCTCAAGAGCTTCTTTAAAGCCAAGAAGTTGGTGTAGATGAGCCCCAGAGACCAGAGGCTTAGCCCCCACTCATTCCCCTTCTGCTGAATAATGGGAAGTGGCCTGGCCTGGTCTGTCTCCTGGCTTCTCCCACTCCTCCCAACCCTGAGGGACTTCCTTGTTACTGGTGTGTGTGTGGGGGGGGTGGGGGACAGAGGACCTCTTTAAACTGGTTTCTGAGCCAGGACTTGGGAGAGGATGGGTTTCCAGCTGGAGACATGTGGGTGGGAGGAGCTGTAGGCTCCTTTGCTGCTCTGTGAGGCTGAGCAGGAGTTGGGTGAGTGTTACCCCAACCCCCATGTTAAACAGGATGGGTGAACTAAGAGTGAATATAAATTATAACTGTCAAACTTTCTGACCTAAACATTTATTGCCTCCTACTCTGCAATTCATTATATGTGTCCAATCAGATGTTAATATTTGAGGCCCTGCATGCATTAGTGGGGGACTGATCTCAAAATGGATGAGGTGAAGAATACTTTTACCCCAGAAGCCTTAGCAACATGTGGAACCTTTTCCAGAAAAGTCCAATTTGGGCCCATCTTTTGGGTAACCTGAGTGCTGGTGGTGATCCTGTGCCCAACCTGCCTTCTCTCTCTCTGGGCTCTGGTCAGGCTCATGTGCTATCCTATTCCAATCACCTGGACTGCTGGGTTCTTCAAAGAGTCTGATGGGCACCTCTGTCGTCCTGCTATTTTTCAGTTGACCTCTGTCTCTTTTTTTTTTTTTTTTTTTGCTGTACGCGGGCCTCTCACTGTTGTGGCCTCTCCCATTGCGGAGCACAGGCTCTGGACGCACAGGCTCAGCGGCCATGGCTCATGGGCCTAGCCGCTCCGCGGCATGTGGGATCGTCCCGGACCGGGGCACGAACCGTGTCCCCTGCATCGGCCGGCGGACTCTCAACCACTGCGCCACCAGGGAAGCCCGACCTCTGTCTCTTTTTATGATGCCCTTGGCTAATCCTTTCAGGAGATACCTAAAGATTCCAAGTCAATGTTTCCATTACATTCAGCATCTCCTGTAACTCAACCTTCACAAGTGCACACAGGGGTAGATGCCCTCCATTGCTTCTGCCTGATCTAGTCCACATTTTACCAAGCCCTATGTTGGTTGCCCTGTTGGATTATAGCCATCTCTCACATGAATTTGACATTTTCTGTTATAAGGAAATTCACTGGTTGGCACCCTCAATAAAATCAAGTCCAGGGCTTCCCTGATGGCGCAGTGGTTGAACGTCCGCCTGCCGATGCAGGGGACGTGGGTTCGTGCCCGGGTCTGGGAGAGTCCCACGTGCCGTAGAGCGGTTGGGCCCGTGGGCCGTGGCCGCTGGGCCTGCGGGTCCGGAGCCTGTGCTCCGCGGCGGGACAGGCCCCAGCAGTGAGAGGCCCGCATACCGCAAAAAAAAAAAAAAAAAAAAAAAAAAATCAAGTCCAAATCGTCAAGGTCAAGAATATCAATGAGGGAGACTCCCCATAGAGTGGGGCAGCTGTGACAGCCCTGGCCCCTGAGATAGATGCACTTTCCCCTAGGATACTCCTGAGGGATGACTGCAAGCCTCGGGTGCTGCTCACTGGTGCATCTGGCCACAATTAGCCTCAGAAAGTATAAGTGAGACTTAACTGAAGGCTGGGGATGGGGACCACTGGAGAGTAAGCTCTAAACAGAGAATGTGACCTTAGGGTCACTTCCCTTATCTGAAGCGCTCTGCTCTCTGCTGCAGGAGAAGCACAAGACCCAGGTGGGCACATTCTTGCCCATGGAACCTGTGGCATGACACCAAATGAGGCAGAATGTTGAACAAGACGTAATGGTGATGCATGCTTCTGAGGAGAAGGGCGTGGGCTAAGGGCAATATGTCAGGAGTCCTGGCCTAATCTAGGTAGTAATGGAAGGCTGCTTTTTAGAACTGAGACAGAGGATAGGAGTTAGCTGGGGGAAGAATGTTCTGGCTAGAGGGAATAGCACATGAAGAAGCCCTAAAACAAAAAAGAACATGGCTATTTGGGGAAGCTGAAAGAAGGCCACTATAGCAAAAGCCCAACTCCAGAGAGGCTGCCTGCAGCCTGCTTTCTAATTTATGAGTTCATGTCTAGGACTTGCCTCTTCCCCAGTGATTAACCCCAGAATGACCACCCTTTTCAGAGGGACCCTGTCCTCTACCCACAGAGGTGAGACCTTATCCTGACACTTCAATAGGGAAACAAGTCACAAAAGAGCAACAGTGAGTACATGGGAGAACTGCACACACACAGTAGAAGAGAGTTCCCCATCCATTTCCACATGAAACCTTCACAGTCACTCTGTAGAGGAAATGACATGTGTCCCTGATTTAGAAAAGAGAGCCAGCTAATAAGGGATGGGCCACGCTGAAACCTGGCCAATTCAACTCAGTTCATGGTTCTTTTCTCTGTTCTGGCTACTTTTCTCCAGGTAGAGGAAAGACCTCATACAAAGAGGTAAAACACACTGCCTCTGATTTTAAAGAGCTGGCCATTTGAATTTCTAGTTTCTTGTGGCTACCATAATAAATTACCATAAAACTTGGTAAATTAAAACAACTGAAGTTTATTGTCTCACAGTTCTGGAGGCCAGAAGTACAAAATCAAGGTGTCAGCAGGGCTGCACTCCTTCCAAAGGCTCTTTTTTTTTTCTTTGGCGGTACGCGGCCCTCTCACTGTTGTGGCCTCTCCCGTTGTGGAGCACAGGCTCCGGACGCGCAGGCTCAGCGGCCATGGCTCACGGGCCCAGCCGCTCCGCGGCATGTGGGATCCTCCCGGACCGGGGCATGAACCCGTGTCCCTTGCATCGGCAGGCGGACTCTCAACCACTGCGCCACCAGGGAAGCCCCCAAAGGCTCTTGAAGAGACTCCTTCGTCTTCTTCCAGCTACTGGTGGCTCCAGGTATTACTTGGCTTTTGTCTACAACCCTCCAATCTCTGCCTCCATTTCCTCCTCTTGTGTCCCCTCTTCTGTGTCATATGACACTTGTCATTTGGATTTAGGACCTAACCAGGTAATCCAGGATGATCTCATCTCAAGGTCCTTAAATTAATTATATCAACAAAGACCTTTTTTTCCATATAAGCTCATATTCATAGGGTCCAGGGGTTAGGGCATAGGCATGTCTTCTGTGGAGCCATCATTCAACCCATGACAGAGAGCAAGAAGTGTACGCCTGATAAGGTCCCAAGTAATCTAACAAATGGGGTACTCAGAGCTCTCAGAATTCAGGATGGGGTGAGACCTGGGTGGATGGATGGATGGATGGATTGATGAATGGGAAAAGGGATGCCAAGGAGGTCTTTATAAAAGAGACAGTACATTGAGTAGAACATTGAAAGATGAAATGGTTTAAATATGAAGAATAGGGAAGGAATTCTATTTTGGGGAAATGGAGCCTGTAGAGATGCAAATGTACAAAAGATTTCAATATAATTCAAAATATAATCCAATACCCATGAATATATAACACTGTAAGACAGAGACTTTGAAAAACAAAGGAATCAGGAAAATAAGTGTAACGTGAGTAGGATGAAGACAGGAGGAAAGTTAGATCAAACAATGGATGGAAGTGAATATACCTATTGCAAGTTGGACAACTAGAAGTAGGCTGTTATCAGAGGCTGCAGACTGGTGACCTGCAAGTATATTGTTTGTCCTTTTTTTGTGTTATTTTTTTTCAAATTATTTGACAACAGTAACAGTGCCACAGTTTCTGTAGTATAAATTTTGAGATGTATTGGATAGACAAACTGGTTGGATGAAGGAGCTTGGAGTTGTTTTGCAACACTTGACATAAATGTGAGAAAATGACAGTTGTGCATATCCAGGAGGCATGATAAAGATTATGAAGAAGGAGTGGGCCTCTCTCCCTGGAGAACACTGTCTTAGACAATCACTTATGAATAAGAGAGCCTTTGTGGAAATCCAGGTTTCCAGAAGAGAAATTCCAGCACATAGTTGGAGCAGAAAAATACACATTTGGACACATTGGAGAGGGTAAGAGGAACAGTTTGACTTTACCTGCATTGTCTGTCCTCCAAACTGGCACAGCTCAATGCTAAGAAATCATTTTCTTGGTCAGTGATATCTCCTGCAGGGTAAAGTGAGAGTGTGTGAGTAAGCACCCAGCTTCTCCAGCAGTGTGGGATCCTGTCAAAGAGGTCATTTCTCTCTTGCTCCATCCAGAGTACTGAGTTATGAGCTACATGACTGGGGGGTGGGAAGAGGCTGGGTGAGAGCACATAGGACCCTCAGAGGACATTAAAGGGACATGGATCCTACTAACTGTCATGAGCTGCTGGGGACACTTTACCTTTGAATCCTCCCAAATGGCCCACAGGCACTGCCGATGCTCCATGTGCCTCATCTACACACCTCCCTGTGGCTTATCTCCCTGAATGCACTCCTGATGGTGGTGAGAGAAAGCTCTGGCAGACAGTAGTGAGCATGTGTAGAAAGCTGGCCTAAATCTGCTGGCCAGGGAGAGACAACAAACTCAAGCTTTAGCTCTATCCTTGGAAAAGCAAAAGGGAGTCTGTCAGCCTCTGGTCTGGTGCATTGCAGGATGGAGAGAAGGCATATAAGCTTAAGAATTCTGCCACAAGAGACAACAAGGAATGTAGAGTAGGTGTATCCAGAAACCTCAGAATCCCTAGCAGGGCTGACAGAAGGTATTTCTCTCCCAAAGTCAATGAGTAAAGACTGGAGGAGGTAACTGCTACTTCAAATGTGAAGACAGCATCACAAGACTTCAAGGAACATGAAAAATCAAGGAACTATCACACCACCAAAGGATCACAATAATCTTCTGGTAACCAATACCAAAGACATGAAGATCTATAGTTTTCCTGATAAAAAGTCAAAATAGTTGTTTTAAGGAAGCTCAATTAGCTGCAAGAAAACATAGAAAGACAATTGAACAAAATCAGGAAAATGATACACAAACAAAATGAGAATGTTAACAAAGAGAAATCATATAAAAGAACCAAATCAAAATTCTGGAGCTGCAGAGTACAATGAGTGAAATGAAAAGTGCAATAGAGAGCATCAACATCAGAATGGATCAAGCAGAAGAAGGAATCTGGAATTAGAAGACAGGACCTTTGAAATTATCCAGTCAGGTATGCTAACACATATGTATGGAATCTAAGAAAAAAAAATGTCATGAAGAACCTAGGGGTAAGAGGGGAATAAAGACACAGACCTACTAGACAATGGACTTGAGGATATGGGGAGGGGGAAGGGTAAGCCATGACAAAGTGAGAGAGAGGCATGGACATATATACACTACCAAACGTAAGGTAGATAGCTAGTGGGAAGCAGCCGCATAGCACAGGGAGATCAGCTCGGTGGTTTGTGACCACCTAGAGGGGTGGGATAGGGAGGGTGGGAGGGAGGGAGACGCAATAGGGAAGAGATATGGGAACATATGTATATGTATAACTGATTCACTTTGTTATAAAGCAGAAACTATTCCAAACTGTTACAATCTTAGTCTTATAATGAATGCTTGTTGGCTTGTGTTTAGGGGCAATGGGGGGATGGCTGTGGTTGTGACTGTATAACTGGGAGTTCTCTCAAGTAACTTCCATGTAGAACACAATATTTATGTTTATTGAAGGATAAGTAATAAAAACGTGTTGATTTAAAGCACACGTGTATCATTAAAACTCATCAGCGACCACAGCAATTGTTTAGAACTTAGATGCATGGAAGATTCTTTTTTCAGGGAACAGTATTTTATCAGTGACATTGCCAGCACGTGGTGATGATAATAAAATGCAAGTCAACTTTTACTTGGTGTTATTGTTTTTAAATGCCCTGCAGACACACCACTTATTGCCTGCATCCTGGACAAGAGCTTCCACCACCCATCCTTTGTCAGCTGCCAGATTCCTTGCAGAGGAAACAGCAAGTACAAAGGCGCTGAGGTGGGAGCATGGGAAGCAAAGGGCTTGGTAGCTGAGGTAGAGAGAGCAAGGGGGACAGGAGGAGCTCAGAAGTAGGAGGGAATCAGGTAAAGCCTTGTAGCTCATGCTGAGGATTTTGACTTTCACTCTGGGTGATGTATAGAATGTCTAGATGAGGACTGACATGTCCTAGAGGTATCTGAGCACCTGGAGGAAACAGAAGACTCACCCATGGGAGATAAAGGTATCACCAGTATAAGGGAGGCCCCGAGAATAGGCAGCAGTTGCCAGACAAGGCAATGAGAAAATGCCTCCTCCGTGTTTATTGATCCAAGCTCTGTGAAGGGTTATTTTGTATGTGGAAATCTTCAGCCCTGGAGGACCAGGCTAGAAGAACAAGACATCTCTACCACAAGGTGACCTCCAAGAAAGGACTTTTGGAGGGAGGTCATCACCCATGTAACTAACTGTGAAGATTTACCTGCAGAGGAGAAAATAGCCAGGTTAGTTTACTCCCATCTCCCCAAGTGATGTCCCTCTTCTTGGATAGGAAATGAGGGTAGGCTTTGGAATAGAGGAAAGGAAGTCTCCTCCCAAATTCAAGGCTACCAGTGTGGTCCAGCCCAACATCAGAGAGTCTCTGGAGGCTCTAACGCAGCAGAACTGCTTCTTTCTTCGAGAAGATGGCCAGGGTGAGCCAGAACCTGAACCTTCCATCACTTTCTCTCTCCTGGAGCCACTGATGGTGGCAGAAGTGGTAACTGCCAGGCCGATGGGCGCAGAGCCCCAGCTTCCTAAGGGCACTCCAGCTGCACCAGAACAGGGTACCCCACCCCCGCTGGACCTCTGGCTACACAGTGGGGCTTGGCAGCAAAAGTAGCCAGAGAAAATGGGGTGCTTCTGGAGATTCCCCAAGCTTTCTGGGGTCCTATCCAATAAACATCTGCACCCCAAACTAGCCAGGGCAACTGAGTTGCAGACCTACCACAGGAAGGAGGACATCCTTGGGAATGTGAGTAGGGCCCAAGCCAATTAATAGGAATATTAAAAGACATGTAACTTTTTTTTTTTTGATGAGGGGGAATCCAAGCTGTTCCTGTCAGCATGATATCATCCATGCAGTAGACCAACATAATGTCCTGTAGGTCAAGGTTGCTGTGCACTGACTTACCTAGAGCCAGAGAACCCCAACCCCTAAGGTTTATTCACTCATCATTGGCCACAGGCCTTCAAGGCTCACTCACTGCAGTGTTCCTCTTTCTCCTAGCTCTGAAAATGCCCCTTCCTTCTTTTCTAGCTGAACAATGTATCTAAATTTTGTGTAATATTTTATGCTGAGAGTGGAGGGGGCCTCTCCTCTTCCCCCATGTCTTGGCAACACAAGGATGTCTGAGACAGCATCCCTGTGGTAGCCAGCCTCCCAGACAGTCCCTAATGATTTTTCTTTACAGGTATCCATGGTGCTATGTGGTCCCCTCTCACACTGAATGGTGTTGACCTATGTAACCAATAGGATGCTGCAGAAATGACAACATGTGACTTCTAAGGCTGGGTCATAAAGGCATTATGCTTCCACCTTGCTCTCTCGATTCTCTCACTTGAGGGAAGCCAGCCACCAGTGCACGAGGACACTCCAGTCCCCCTGTGGAGAAGGCCCTTGTGGTGAGGAACTGAGGCCTCCTGGCAATAGCCATGTGAGTGAGCCACCTTGGGAAGAGATCCTCCAGTCCCACCAAGCCTTCAGATGATGCAGCCTTGAGTCACATCTTGACTTTGTGAGACACCCTGAGCCAGAACCACCCACCTAAGCTGCTCCCAAACTCCTGACCCACAGAAACTAAGGAATATATGTCTATTTTTGTTTTAAGCTACTAAGTTTTGGTATAATTTGTTGCTAAAACAGTCCCCCTCCCCAGTTTACTACTTTTCAAGAAGCCACCTCCTCACCATCGTCCAGAATGCCCCCATCCCCATAATGGCATCTGGATGTGAGCAGTGCAAGATCCCCACTGCCCACAGACTTGGGTCCCTGGGTGTGGGCTCCAAGCCCATTGGAGTTCATGTCCTTGGCAGACTACTAGAGCTCTCATCTCCTGGCCCCACTTAAAACCAAGAGATATCAGTGGGACTGGGAAGTGTGGGAGTGGGGTGTCACCAGCAGACTTCCCATCCATACTCTGCCATGACTATATATTCTCAGGGTATACGTGAGACCCTTCCAGTGATGTAGAAGAATTTTTCCTATTACTTCTGTTTGACTGTTTTGGGGAAACCTGGAAAAGGGTGTAAGTCTAAGGCACAGATCTGGAATGCCATTTTGGAATGGGAAATTACTAAAACCCTGGGTTACAACATTATAATACTTACTAGAAAAGTCACTCTAAGGTGGCAGGGGGCCCAAGGGGACAAAACTGGAGCCAGAGTGCCCTGTGATAGAGCTAATATTGGCCAATGAGCAGTGATGATCTCATTGTTATGATGCCCTCTTAGTTATTGTCATGATAAATCATTGTATTAGCTGAATTCTGACAGCATGGGCTCCATTAGATATCAGAGTGATCTGAGATGCTCTGGCCTTTAACTCTCTCTTGGCCAGGGCTTTGTTTGGGAGCTCTTGTTTATGAACACCCTACTGTATGTGCCAGGCACTGTGCTGAAAGGTGGCAGAATATGCCATCCCAAATATGCCACTTTGGCATAAGAATTATTGAGCTAAAGGCTCTTGAAGAAATAGCAGGTACGTGAAGGGTACTCTGACCTCCGCTTTTCTTCCTGAAAACAGGAGACAAAATTTGTGAAAGATGTTCTCTCTGTACCAGGAGGAAAGATTCTTATCACCAGAGATGGGAAGTCGACACCAAGAGAAATCTGCACAAACAGACCTTATTAAAATAACTCATCTTTAGTCTCCCCATTTTTTCTTTTTTGGCCATGCCACACAGCATGCAGGATCTTAGTTTCCCAACCAGGGATCAAATCCTTGCCCCCTGCAGTGGAAGTGTGGAGTCTTAACCCCTGGAAGTCCCTCCCCATGTATTTTAGTTACTTTTCCACAATTGTCTCTCTTTGTCCAGCCTACTATATAAACATTTAGGCCTGGCCACTTCTCTGGATCTTTGCTTTTCCTGTGGGGGTTCCCATATAAAGATCTATATGCTTTTCTTCTATTAATCTGTTCCATGTCAATTTAATTCTTGGAACCAGCCAGAGATTCTAAGAGGACAGAGGTAAAGTTTTGCCTCCCTACTGTGCCAAGGTCTCCATTTATGTCTCACAGTCCCATGAGATACTGCTTTCATCCCCATTCTCTAGATGGTGAGACTGAGACCCAAAGCAATCGAGGACATTCCTAAGGTTACATAGCCATAAAGTGGTAGAGCTTAGATGGACACCTGAGTCTATCTGAATCCCCAGCTTTTCTACCACAATGTACAGAGGAATGAGTCACAGATGGCTTCCAAGAAGAAGAGACACTGGCCTGGCCCGGCCCTTGAATAATCAGAACAAGTTTATCAAGCCCTGGAGGGGTAAGGGAGAGAATGCAGTGTTGAGCACATCAAGGTTGTATGATAGGGCTGAAACCCAGGGCTCAAGGGAGAGAGTGGTGGGGAACGAGGCTGCTGCACGCAAAGGCCAGCTCTTGAAAGGCCCTAAGTACCAGGCCTTAGCCTGGAACTTATCCTGTGTGTGTGAGGCGCCTCCTGGTTGTCCTAAGTGGGGGGGGTGGGGGGTGACACGGTCAGACTTGGTGTTTGAAGACTATCTGGGGACAGCATGGAGGCTAGATTGGGACAGCAGTTCTCAACATCAGTGTGCATCAGAATCATTCTGGGCTCCCTGTAAAAAACACCTGGAACCACACTCAAAAGTCTGATTCAGGGACTTCCCTCGTGGCGCAGTGGTTGAGAACCGCCTGCCAATGCAGGGGACACCGGTTCGATCCCTGTTCCGGGAAGGTGCCATATGCCGCGGAGCAACTAAGCCCGTGCGCCACAACCACTGAGCCTGTGCTCTAGAGCCCATGAGCCACAACTACTGAGCCCGTGTGACACAACTACTGAAGCCCACCCGCCTAGAGCCCGTGCTCTGCAACAAGAGAAGCCACCGCAATGAGAAGCTGGTGCACCACAAGGAAGAGTAGCCTCCGCTCGCTGCAACTAGAGAAAGCCTGTGTGCAGCAATGAAGATCCAACACAGCCAAAAATAAATAAATAATACAAATTTTTTAAAAAAATTCTGATTCAGCAGGGCTGGAGAGGGCTCAGGATCTGCATTTTAACAAGTTTTCCAAGGGATTCTGATGCAGGTGGTCACATGAAGAAACACTAGTAATCCAGAGGGAGAAAAGCAAGGAAACTAAGAACAAGGTTGTTGCCAGAGACAAATGATAAGTCCTTGAACCTCAACTGTGGCAAGGAAAATGGAAACAGCCTAACTACTATGGCAGGATAGTGTCTTTATAACGTTACCACTTTTTTTCCCCTAGTATTCACTCCGACCCCGTTTCAAATAGCTAGCCCATTCTGTGCTCGTTGCTCCTCAGGGGTGGAATGTGACAGGGCAGAAAATAAGAGTCTTTTCGGTGTGATACGTTGGACTTGTTTCAAATAACACAGGAGCTGGAGTGGGGGCGAGAAGATAAAATTTATAGATAAATCAAGATTGGCCATGAGTTGATTATTGTGGAAGCTGGGTGATGACCGCAAGGGGACTCATTATAGAATTCTGTCTACATTTGTCTATTCTTTTAATTTTTATTTTAAAAAGATTTTTTTTTTTTGCGGTACACAGCCCTCTCCCTGTTGTGGCCTCTCCCGTTGCGGAGCACAGGCTCCGGACGCACAGGCTCAGCGGCCATGGCTCACAGGCCCAGCCGCTCCGTGGCATGTGGGATCTTCCTGGACTGGGTTACGAACCCGTGTCCCCTGCATCGGCAGGCAGACTCTCAACCACTGTGCCACCAGGGAAGCCCTAAAAAGATTTTTTAAAGTATTTCTGGATTTGGTTTCAACAAGGACTCAGGGCAAAGGAGCGAAGTGTCAGCCACAGCTGAAAAGAGTTTTTTTTAATTAATTTATTTATTTATATTTGATGTATTGGGTCTTTGTTTCTGTGTGCAGGCTTTTCTCTAGTTGCGGCGAGCGGGAGATACTCTTTGTTGTGATGCGTGGACTTCTCATGGCGGTGGCTTCTCTTGTTGCGGAGCATGGGCTCTAGGCACACGGGCTTCCATAGTTGTGGCACATGGGCTCAGTAATTGTGGCTCGCGGGCTCTAGACCGCAGGCTCAGTAGTTGTGGCGCACGGGCTTAGTTGCTCCACGGCACGTGGCATCTTCCCAGACCAGGGATTGAACCCGTGTCCCCTGCATTGGCAGGCGGATTCTTAACCACTGCACCACCAGGGAAGTCCCTGAAAAGTTTTAAGAAACTTCATGAGCAAGAGGAGAGGAGAGGGGAGGGGAGGGGAGGGGAGGGGAGGGGAGGGGAGGGGAGGGGAGGGGAGGAAGAATTGGCCCAGGGTGAAGAGGTTCCACTGACAGGTAACTTCTGCTCCTGGGAGAGAGAACTCGTCTGATTAGTGTACTTGGGAAGAACATGGTACATGCTCTGCTCAGCTCTGCTCAGCTCTGCCCTTCCTCCTCTTAGGATCTGCCACATCCACCACCCCTCCAGGGGCTCTAGAAGGGAGGTCCACCCATTCTAGCACTGCCATGACTGGGGGCTGGGGGTTCAGTTGCCCACATTGAGCAAATGCTCTGCCCTGGTCTTTGTCAGTAATAAGGTAATATTCAGCCTCCACCTGCCTCTCCTTCGCTTCATTTTCCAGTGTGTGGAGAACTCTAGTCAAGAAGACAGTGCCATTGGGACTTCCCTGGTGGCGCAGTGGTTAAGACTCCACACTCCCAATGCAGAGTGCCCGGGTTCGATCCCTGGTCAGGGAACTAGATCCCACATGCATGCCACAACTAAGGAGCCTGCCTGCTGCAATTAAGGAGCCCATGTGCCGCAACTAAGGGGCCTGCAAGTCACAACTAAGGAGCCAGCGAGCCGCAACTAAGGAGCCCGCCTGCCACAACTAAGACCTGGTGCAACCAAATAAATAAATATTAAAAAAAAGAAGAAGAAGAAGACAGTGTTATCTACTGGGGCTTCCTCCAGATACCCCAAAAGGAGGACTTCAGGGGTCTGGAGAAATGGAAGTGTTACCGAGTCCAAGCTCACTCTGCTCGCTGCACAACAGAAGACAGGCCAATAAATCGGGAGACAAGGTGTTGAGGCAAGGAGTACGACTTTATTCGAAAAGCCGGCAGACTGAGAAGATGGCCAACTGAATTCTCCAAAAAACCATCTTATGGGGGTTTGGATGCCCGTTTCTTTTACAGAATGGGGCAGGGGTGCGGGGGGTGGGGCAGGGGGAGGAGACGAGGAAGTAAAGTAAAAAGGCCATACGTTTTGTAAATATCCCCTGGAATGGCCAGCCTCCGGGAGGGGATGTGTTAATTTCTTCTTACTTGCAGCCATCCACAGGTGGACAGGGTGAGGATGCTTCCCTGAACAAAGGCACTTTAGTTTAACATTCAGGCAGAGGGGCAGGGTTCCCCGAGGCATTATTAGGCCATTATGTATAGACAGTATCCTTTTAGTGAACAAAAGCAGTGGAAAGCAAAGGTTAAAGTAAAAGAAACAGATCCAACATGTAGTCAGATTTGGCTCTCCCCTGTCACAGAAGGAAAGAAAAGGAGGATGGAGGGAAGTGATGAGAGCACAGAGGCCGGAGGAAGGAGCAAAGCATGCAAGAATAGAGGGGAAGGTTGCCCTGGGAAACAGCAAAACCGGGCGTGGAGATGGCTCTGGGGCACATCTAGGCAAAAAGAACTTAGGTAACCTCACCAAGATTCTCACGAGGCAGGAAGAGAGCTGGGGTCTCTAGTAGACATGTGAGTAAGAATGGCCAGCTCTCAGCAGCAGCCACTGGGGACAAATGACATCTCCATGAACGCCTGTGTGGATGGATGACCTTGAGAACTAGATACACCTGTACACACACACACACTCACTCTCTCTCTCTCACACACACATACACACACACTCACAGTTGAGTACTAGATAAGACTCCAGGGCCTTAAACACAACCCCAGGGAAAAGGTAAAAGCGTCAGTTAGCTGTGTGAGGCCCAGGGTGCCCAACCTCACCTGTGCAGATTGGACACTATGCTGATCTGGTAATCTGGTCTGCATCACCCTTATAGTTTCCCCTTCCCTCCTCACCACTTAAGCAGTTAGTTCTGTAACTGTTGCCTTGCAGTAGGAGTAAAGTAGATCACAGAGTGGAAGGTAGGAGAACTTGCAAACCATCCTGGATGCTGTGTTTCAAAAGCCCAAGCTCTTACAGACTTGACAGTCGAGGCCAGTGGCCTTCAAACTTTTACTTCATGCCCCGCCAAAACAGTTTTAAAAACTACACACCCTCTCATTCAGGACCAGCTACATAAACTGGAGTGCCTGGTACACAATGAGAATGTGAGCCCCTTGCTCAAACATTATTAAGAATTTCAAAGGACTTCCCTGGAGGTCCAGTGGTTAAGACTCCACGCTTCCACTGCAGGGGGCACAGGGTCGATCCTCCATGCTGCACAGCACGGCCAAAAAAAAAAAAAAAAAAGAGAGAGAGAGAGAGAGAGAGAATTTCAAGAAGGTGATGGCAGAAAGTTAAGCCAAGCTCAGAGCCCTTCCGACTAAGGGACCCTGAGTGGCTGTGCAGGTTGTACATCCATGAAGCTGGCCCTGCTCTCACACATTTTAAGGTTAGCATATTAAAAAAATATATAAACGTAAGCAGTTGCAAAAGATGTGATTTTAGTACCTTGCATACATGCTTTAAAAATATTTTCTTCCAGTTCTCAGAGCAGCATAATAAGTTAATTAAATGTATGAGAAAGGTCTGTCATGACTATTCATCAATATTGAATGGATAAACAAACTGTGGTACTTCCATACAATGGAATATCGCTCGGTACTAAGAAGGAATGAGCTATGGATAAATGCTACAAAGTGGATAAATTGCAAAATAATTATGCTGAGGGAAAGAAGTCAGGCAAAACAGAGTGCATACTGTATGAAAATATAGAACATTCATAGAGACAGAAAGCAGATCAGTGGTTGCCTGGGGAGAGGGGACGGAGTGGGAAGGAAAGATTACAGTCAGGTGGAGCCATGTGGCTGAAATCTCCCCAACAGAATGTGAGTGAAAGTGATGTATAGTCATTACTAGGTATTGCTCATAAAAACAGCCCAGGCAACCCTCGCTCTATCTTCCTTACCATCCTCTCGTTGAATGGAGAGAACCTGGATGAGGGCGGAGCCACAAGACAGAGAGGGAGTGGACCCCTGAATGACTGCATGAAGCAAAGTCCCCTTCATCCAGCATTGAGTTGTGACATGAACAAGAACTAAACTATTATGGTATTAACCCCCTGACATGTTGGGGTCAGTTGTTACAGCAGTTAGCCAACCCTGACTAATACAGAGTCCAATGTAATCTTCCTGCCACGAGATAGCTGGCTGGTTCCCTCAAAGTAAGGCTCCACCTGGGGGCTCAGGCTGGTTCCCTGAGGCTTGCAAATTGGGTTCAGCACAAAGCGTAGGCCAGCTGTGGGAGGGAGCAGTCCATAATACTGGGCCAGTTTTCTCATAAACCCATCGAGCAAGTCCTGAGATGGCTAGGGAAGGAGACTGCCTGATAGCCACAGAAGGAGTCAAACTGCCCACCAGGCTCTTAAGAAGTTCTTCTGTAGTGAGACCCTTTGGTGAATGTTCATCTGGCACACTAATAACCCTATGCTCTGAAGCCATTCTGGGCAGTCTATCCACATTTATCTTCCTCAAAACTTCTTGTCACTAAGCCTTCAGTCTGGTTCCTTCCAAGTCCCTGACCAACAGACTAAACCATTATCCAATGGCTAGGAATCAGTGCATCTTTACTTTGGGGCCTCTGGGCACACTTCCCTTTTCCAGGTCCCTCAGGCCTTCTCGGAGGAAGACTGGAAGACCCCAACAATCCATTTCCGGCCGGAGTCAACATAACGTGCAAAGCTGTTTATAAACAGGGCTTTAGATTATTCTTCCTTAGTCAACCCATCACAAACAACCCTCCAGGAGACCATGAACATCAGTAGAAGGAGAGGAATGTAAACAACTTGCTCAGGCAACCTACTTGTGCCTTTAGGGCCTGCTGGACCGAGGCCATAGATGTCACCTCTTCTTCATGATGGAGTACTGCTGGCCACCCCTAATTCTATGACTAGGTAGATCAGATAACATGGTAGCTCAGGTCACGTGGTCACCTGCTATGCCATGGTCAGGCATCCAATTTCCACACACCCCGGAAGCAAGCCAGGAGATGTTTCTCAGAAGGAAAACAACTGCTGAACAAGGTCATAACTTTGCTCCAAAAGCCAATGCCTGAATATAACGGCCAAAAGCAGAACTACCTACTTTGCAGCCTGATCCAGTAAGAAAACCTTCTCTCCTTGTATGGTCCCCCTTAAAGTTGATAGCTTTCAAGTGACCAAGTAATAGGTAAAAATAATATACCTAAATATGGTATATTTTATACCCAGGTAAAGAAGCCCACCAAGGACAGTACCGCTTTCTTAGTGGGCAGGAGTGTGATGTTCAGCAGCTTGTCCTTTATTTGGTGCAGAATATCAAAACACAGCCCAGAACCCTAGATAGTTCACTGAGTAGATAGGCCACTATATATTCGTGGGATTTATTATCTGCTCTCTGGCACACACATCATGCTTACCAAATCATCTAGGGTATCTGCTACTTCCTGTTCTCAAGGTCCTTCAGGATATTGTCATCAGCATCACAGTAGATTAGCCTGATATCCACTGAACTGGTGATTTGGTCAAAAATTCCGATAAACTGAGTGTGTCCAGAGAGTGACATACCCCTTTTCTTTATCCAAGACAGTAAAGAAGCAAGACAGTAAAGGTCTACTGCTGCCCCTGCCAGAGGAACACAAACTTTTCCTGAGGTTTGGTATAGAATAAATAGCATTGACTAGGGTCTTCCCTGGTGGTCCAGTGGTTAAGACTCCCTGCTCCCAATGCAGGGTGCCCAGGTTCAATCCCTGGTCAGGGAACTAGACCCCACATGCTGCAACAAAGATCCCACATGTAGCAACGAGATCCCATGTGCCACAGCTAAGACCTGGCACAGCCAAATAAACAAATAAATATTTTTTTTAAAAAAGCATTGATCAGACCTATAATTGTGGACCAACAATTGCACTGGTCTCCTCCAAGAATGACGACTCTGACAAAGTCCCACAGTTGGGTTCCCTACCAGAATGAGTTTATCATAATGCTCGGTCATGATTTAAGACCATCTATTTTCTCTGGTTTTGTTTTTTGTTTTTTTTTACTATTTCTTTTATAAATATATTTATTTTATTTATTTATTTTTGGCTGCATTGGGTCTTCGTTGCAGCATGTGGGCTTTCTCTAGGTGCGACGAGCAGGGGCTACTCTTTGTTGCGGTGCACGGGCTTCTCATTGCAGTGTCTTCTCTTGCTGCGGAGCACGGGCTCTAGGCGCAAGGGCTTCAGTAGTTGTCGCACGCGGGCACAGTAGTTGTGGCTTGTGGGCTCTAGATCACAGGCTCAGTAGTTGTGGTGCATGGGCTTAGTTGCTCCACAGCATGTGGGATCTTCCCGGACCAGGGCTCGAACCTGTGTCCCCTGCCTTGGCAGGTGGATTCTTAACCACTGTGCCACCAGGGAAGCCCTATCTTCTCTGTTGATGTATGCATGGATAAAGAAAATGTGATATAGATGGATAGATATCTGTATATATGTATATGTATATAAAGGAATATATAAATATCTACAATATATATAGGAATATACAAAAAGTATATATATATAATATAAATATGAAGGAATATTATTCAGCCTTAAAAAAGAAGGAAATCCTGCCATTTGCAACAACATGGATGAAACTAGAGGACATTTCAAGTGAAACAAGCCAGTCGCAAAAAGATAAACATTGCATGATCTCACTTATATGTGGAATATTAAAAAAAAAAAAAAAGGTAAACTCATAATAACAGAGAGTAGAATAGTGGCTACCAGAGGCTGGGGTGTAGGGAAAAGGGGGAGGTTTTTTTTAAGTAGAATGGTGGTTGCAAAGGGCTGAAGGGACAGGAGAATGGGGAGTTATTATTTAATGAGTACAGAGTTTCAGTTTTACAAGAAGAAAAGTGTTCTGGATATAGATGGTGGTGATGGTTGCACAACAATATGAATGTACTTAATACCAATGAACTGTACACTTAGAAATGGTTAAGACAATAAGTTTTATGTTACACAAATTTTACCACAAAGAAAATAAATGAATGGGAAAAAATACCATCTATCCTCTGTTCTGGCCAAACTGAAGAGGTAATGTTGATATAGTGGGAATCAACCTGAATCTTTCAAATCTTTGATGGTGGCGCTAATCCCTGTAATGAGATGAAGTATTATTTTTTCATTTGGCAGTTAGAGAGAGCTCCAGGGCCTTCCATTTAGCCCTTCCTCTCAAAATAGTCCTTGCTCCCTTGGGTTGGGCCAATGTCCGAATTCTGCCCTTGTTGATGGATCAACAGCAACTCTACATATAACCACCATATGGTTTCAGGACACCACTAGCCCTGGCATGAGACAAGTTGCACTCAAAACTATTTTTAAAAATTTGTACCATACGCATGTCATATATTCAAAAAAGAAAGGGAGGGAAAATATCCCCATTTTAACAATTAAATACATAATCATTACTTTTTTTAATGTTCCTTTGCGTACCACTCAAAATCCTCTCGCGCACATACCACTTTTTTGGAAACACTGACCTAGTACATGCCCCAGTCATCTCATCTTTATCACACTTGTAATTGTGTATTTAAGTGTCCACTCTCCCCACCAGACTGAGAAGGTGAGTCTCGCTGTCCCAAGCACCAAACGCTGGACTCCCCGTGGACCATACACTGCAAATACGAATCTAGACAATCCCTTTGTCCCTTTCAGCTCAGGCTGTCCACGAGCCCATGAGCTCTGGCTAGCTGATGTTGAGCAACCATTTCGCCTTTTGCAGCCTCGGTTTTCTCCGCTGCAAAATGGGAACTACCTTACCTGCCACTTAGTGTAGGTACGAGGAGTCAGGTCATGGCTGTGAAAGTAGCGTAGCACTATAGAAATTACGAATTCACTCATCCATTTAACAGTTATTAAGCGCCCAGGTCCGTGCAGCACGATTACTACAGCGCACACCCTCCCCTCGCGCAGGTCTCATCCCTTGGATCCTGGGATGGGGAGGGCGTTTCCTCACCAGGTTGGTTCACTCTTCTGCGGAACTCCGGGTGGTGACCTTACTCAAAATGGCGCAGGCAGCCTCGGGGGCTAGTGCGGCGGCGCGGACTCCGCGTGCCCTCTGACCTGCTGGCAGCGACGGAGGGGGAGCCGGGCGCCGCCATATTGGCTGTTGTCCTGTGAGGGGAGCGGCGGCGGCGGCGGCGGCGGCGGCGGCGCGAGTGAAGCGAGGGAGCGGCGCGAGCAGCAGCATGACTCGGAGGCGGAGCAGGCCGAGTGGCGGCGCGGGCCGGCGCGAGCGGGCGCGGGCCGCAGGGCCGCAGAAGCCCCAGGCGCCGGAGCCCCCGCCGCCGCCGAGCCTGGAAGCAGGAGCGGGTGCAGGGCCCCCGGAGGCGCCGGCGGAGCCCTACCGCGACGGCCCCAGGGAGGAGGACGACCCCAGTCTGGCTCCCGGTCCCCAGGTAGGAGCGAGCGAGGCGAGTCTGGCTGCTCGGGCTCTTTCACCTCCCCGGAGCGGGGCCGGGACGGGTTTGGGGATGGACCATCCTCCCCCGGCTGGGGCCAGAGCCTTACCCCCTGGGCCAGGGCTGAGGCTTTCTCCCCCAAGGCGGGAGTGGAGTCTGGATCCTTTGGTCCAAAGCCGAGGCATGGCACGTCCGGTTCTCCTGAGACCAGGCTTCCTGCCCTCTCCCGCCGCCTCCGGGTAACGTTCTGGTCGCACACCCACACTGGGACCGCGCACCAGCCTTGAGGCCACAGCTTAGGTCTGTGCCCTTTACCTCCCCTGGGCCCACCTGCTTCCCCACCCACCCACAGGCCACCTCGGGGGGCTGGGGCCTGGAAGGCTGCAGCCTCTTCCCTCTCCCCCCGGGAGCGGCTCCACCCCTTCCCCTCGCTGCCCCCTCAGCACCTGTGCCCCCAGCACATGTCTCCCGGGGCCTCCCTCCTCTCCTTGCCCAGCGGAGCAGTTGCAGCAGACAGTCAGGCTGCCCAGAAGACTATTTGGTGTGGCTCCTGCACCGAGGTGGAAACCCAGCAAAGCCTGCTCTTTCTCCCCTGTATACCCCCGACCTACAAGGCGGCCCACCCAGACCCTCAAATCCCTGGGTTTGGCGAATCCTGCTGAGAGTGAGCAGTAGAAGGACTCTCCAAAGCTTCCAGTTTGCCACCTGGGAGAAGGTCGCTTTCATTTGAGCAAAGGAGATAATAGGAGGTACCCTGTCGGTGTTCACTGAGAAGCTGGGGTGGCATGAGCCACAGTTGCCCTGGGAGGGTTATGGCACCTGGGGCTGGGTGGCTCGCCCTAAGCTTGCTCTGACAAAAGAGTTTTGAGTTGGTTTTTTGGATGAGCCTGCCAAGGAAGGCAGGCTCCTGCAGGAGTCTTGGAGGGTCGGATGCAGCGCCGGATGAGGATGAGGCGTGGCAGAAGATGCGTTTGGCTCTGCAGACACTGCATCGGGCAGCAGGGGACTCTGGGAGGCTGGTGCAGCCAGAAGGCATGGCTCTTGACAGCCTTCTAGTAGAATCTCTGGAATTGTGCATGTGAGTGGGGATGCTGTTTGGGGTACCATTCCCAGAAAGCTTTCCCTGACCTCCCCAGTTGCGTGAGGTGCCCCCTCTGTCCCACAGCCCCCTGTGCTCCCCTCTGGTGGCACTCCCCATTCTACAATGAGATAGTCTGTTGATGTGTCTGTGCCCCACCCCCCGAACTTTGAACTCCACCAGGGCACAGATCGTGCCATCTATCCCTGGTCCTCCACACCTAGCCCTGGGCCTTGCTGACACAGAGTAGGAATAACTAGGTGAATGAGAGAGAATGAATCCGTTGAGAACCTGTACTTATTGTAACCCAGTTTTGATACTGGTCTCCTTTGTGTCTCAGATCACAATCAGATTTTTAATTAATGAAGATGTCACCACTTAGTGAGTGTCAGAAGCCCCACCTTCATCCCCACCCTTACCCTGGGCTGAGACTGGTTCCAAAGGATTTGACTCCTCAGGTTGGACCCCACCCTTGCCTGGTCTGACGTCCCACCCTGAAGCTGCTTTCCCCTCTAGGCTTCTCTTTCCCTTCTCTGGGCCCCCTGGGAGTGCTGTTCTCCAGAAGGGGATAGTGGGGGAGGAGAGAACCAGGGAGCTGTTGTCTTCTCTCTTTCCCATTCAGGGTCCCCTGCCACTTAACCAGCCTATAGTATATTCATGGCCAGAAAGTTTGGTTGATGGCCTAACCATTTAGTTTTTATATAGGACACAACTTTAACATGTAGGTTCCTACCTACTCCACTGCTTGACCTGCCAATTCATTCATTTATTCATGCTAGGCACTTTACATACCTTCCCACCACCCCTGTGTTCTCCTCAGCATTTAGCACAAATGTGATGAGTTAGCTATTGGTGTAATTATTGGTCAGCTTTTGCTATGTAAACTCTGAGAGTGCAGGAACCAAGTCAGTCACCATTGTACCCCTATGCCTGGTGGTTAACAAATTTTAATGAATGAACTGAAGGATATAAATACTATTAACCCCATTTTTCAGATGAAGAAACAGAAACTCAGAGAAGCTAAACATTTACCCAAATAACTCCTACTATAGGTGCCCCCACTACCACCAAAAACAGGACACTCTGTGTACTGTGGGGTATTTAACAAGGCATTTTTTTACTCTAGCCACAATAGGTGAAACAAACTGACAAACTCTCCTCTGATTGTGCCCCATTTTTGTTGGGGAAGGGGGTTCTGGGTGCCAGAAGCAGGCCTTTGTGCCTTGTTGAAAAGCACCTGCTGAAAGAATTGGGATCAGTCATTGCTGTACCCACAGGCATACCTTTGGTGAGGATCTCTGGCTCCCACCACCACTTAGAAACCCTATCTTAAATACATAGAGTGGGTAAGTAAGGTGAAATTCAGTGTCATATGCCAAACCGATACCAAAGATGGCAAATGAGATCACTTTCAGTCCACATACAGGTTTAAATGCCTCAAGTCACGTGTAGTTTTGTTTTGATTTGAGCCAGTATTTTTAAAAATCAAAGGTTTCCCGCAAAACTGTATTTGTGCCACCTCTTAAAACAAAATCTGGTGCTCCTGGGCCCACATTTCCAGGAGGCAGTAATCTGCAGTCTCTGAGAAGTGTCTGCCCTCTTTATCATATGAAGGACACCTAATCTGTGCCAGGCCCTGGGCCAGCTGGAAATGCAGAAGTGAATCAGCCGTGGTCCCTCCTCACAAGGGGCTCATTTGGTCTAGAGAACAAGTTTATAGTAGTTTGCGGTAAGGCTAGAAGATCATTACTTCCTCTGAGTTAAGGCTCATAGGCCACTGGTTGCATCCAATTTCCTTTGCTCATTTTCATAACTGTACACATTTAAATGCAGGACTTTGAGTTTAATTGGAATCCCAAAAGTCCTTCTAATTGATCAGGCCACCAAACTACATTGATACATTCACTAAAAACCCAAATCCTCATTTATTTCCCAAGAAGACTAAAACAGTTACAGCCTTCTTAGCAAAGAAAAAAAAACAAACCCAACTTACAAAGCGGTTGGAGGAGGCAGTGAGACATAGTATTTAACGTTACAGACTTGGGGTGAGCTTCCTGCTCATTCTCCTAGTTTTGTTGCTGTGGGCATGCTTCTTCCCTTCTTTAAGCCTCTTCCAGAGCTTCACCAGAGAATGTGGAGCAACCCACAGAGCACCTAGTGCTCCTCACGCCGGAGCTAGAATTGGACGTGGCGTGTGGCAGCGAGCCATTTGGCCATCCAAAGCCTGAGTGTTCTCACCTGCCAGCTCTGCTGGCTGTCTCTAGTTCTCTTGGACCACTCAGCTTGTAGTCCAGGTGCACACTCAGTAAACCCCCAGGAGACTTGCTAGACTGTAAACTGGCATTTGTTGGGGGTTGAGCTCATCCTGCCCTTCCCATTTCTCATCTCTACAGCATCACCTGGGACTTTGCCCAGCCTAGTTTAAAGGAACTCTAGAGACCTGGCTCCCCCACTGCTCAGAGTTAAACCTGCTCCCTCATGGGACTGGAGCAGGTGCTCAGCCAGTATCTTTATTAAAATCATCTCATTGTGTTTAATCCACTCAGCAAGTATTAACGATCTCTGTGCCAAGGCCTTTATTCGGGGCACACAGATCAATGAGATAATCCCTATACCCTGAGACTTCCCCCTTAAAATCACTGCCCACCCAGCCATTTTCATTGCAGATAGGAAGAAATGGTACTGAGGAGAGATCCTTGTCACCTCTGGTTCTTTGTAAGCCAGTAGAGATTCACTATGTAGAAATGCCAAAAGTCTTTTGAAGATGAAGACTTACCTACTAAGATTTTAAAATTTTAAATTTCTGGACTTCCCTGGTTGGTCCAGTGGTTAAGATTCCAAGCTTCCAATGCAGGGAGCATGGGTTCAATTCCTGGTCAGGGAACTAAGATCCCACATGCCATGCGGTACAGTGCAAAAAAAAAAAAAAAAAAAAAAAAGTAATTAAAATTTTAAATTTCCTTAAAATGTCCCAGAGCTGTAAGCTTAATAAATGATATCAGATGTACTATTAAGGTCCTAACACCTTTACTTACTAAACCTAGAATTTTTGAGAGCATGGGCTATGTTTTAATTCATTTCTGGTGTATTTATTACGCATGGTCCTTATGTGTTCAATGAATGGCTGTTAAACTAAATTGTAATAAAAGAGATGTTAGGTTTCTAGCACTTTGTTCTTATCTGCCCGCACTGCTAGGCCAGGCTGGCAGTCACTCATTCATTCAGGCACATTGCACACACACCATGTCCAGACTTCCTCTCGCCTGACCTGGCACTCATTTATTCTACCAACACTAATGGACACCTGATCTGTGCCAGGCCCTGGGCTAGCTGGGAATGAGGAAGTGAATCAGACATGGTCCCTGCCCACAGGGGCTCATGGTCTAAAGAACATACATATAATAAGTGCAGTTAGGCTAGAAGAGCATCTCTTCCTCTGAGTTGAGTCAAATCCTAGATCCTAGTACACGCCTTTAGAAATATTTCAGCCTTTTGGTTTTTTTTTTCATGTATAAAATGACAGTGATACTGGGCTCACACTAGGGTTCAGCAAGTACTGCATGTCAAGCACTGAGCACAAGTGGTAGCTGTGATTATTATAGATGCTTTGTTCTGAGGATGCACAGACGTGATAGCCTAGAAAAAGCTTCTCAGAGCTGAGGCTTCAAGGTCAAGTAAAAGGTCCTCCAGAGAAGGTGAGAGAAAATGTCTAACCAAAGCAAACAGCATAGACAAAGACCCAGAGGCCAGAACTGCCCAGCTTATGGAGAGTGGTGAGAGGTCTGGCTGGAGAGTTTAGCAGGTTCTTAAAAACCAAGAGGTTTGGGCTTTATCCTGTAGGCAATGAGGAATCAATGAAAGGTTTTAAGTAGGAAAGTGAATGTGATGTGCTTCATTAAATTCTCTCTGATAGCATGGAAGTAATTCTCAGTGGGAGAGGCAGCTGTGATTGCTTGATTCTACCTCTCCCTCTCCCTCACCCCAGCCTAACTAATAATCAGATGCCCTGTGCTTTGCTGGACCCTATCCGAGACCTAGAGTCTTTAGGTCTGGAGCCCAGGATCTGTTGTTATTAAATTGCCCCAGGTGATTCTGATGTGTGGCTGGGTCTGAGAATTGCTGAACTGAGGGTGCCATGGGCATCTTTGCGGAGGCCTAGGCTGTTCTTTAAAGAATGGGGCCTCCTGGGGGAAGAGAGAGCTTTTCCATAAGCAGGAGAAGAAACAGCCTTAGTTTTTAAAAAAAACAAACTTTTCCCAGTTCTCCAGTTGTTGCCCATATTCTCCAACTGCTAATCTTTCTTCGTGTATCGAAACACTTGCTGCCACCTCTGCTGAATGATTGGGATGCACTGATTCATGAGACACAGGCCCTGCCCTTGAAAAGCTGTCTTCTGTGAAGACAGATTTTAATCAGGATACACGTGATAGGCTCTCTACAAGAGACATGTAAAAAAGTGTTAGGGCATCCCAGAGCAAAGCACAGTTTATTTTGCCTGTGGACTTAGGAGAATGTAACACCCCAATTGAGCCTAGAAAGGAAGAGGCAGTGGGAACCGTGTGAGTGCAGACGTGAGTGCTCACGTAGTGGAGAAGGGGAGTGGATACTGTGGAAAGGAGTGGTTGGTTAATGGTTCTTGGTGGCAGAATACGCAGAGCAGAGAAGGGCTGAGGAGAGGCATGCTTGTGTCCCGGGAAAGGCCCAGTGTTTGCACCCTTCAGTTCTGTGCCCATGTTCCCACCCTCATCCTTCAGACTCTAGGTGGATGAACATGGTGCAGTCCTATAGGCCACCTGTCCATTATTTCCTCCCCAAGGCTCTTAGCTATCCAGATCCCTTTGTGGTTTCCCCCTCCATCCTGAAGTGAATAGATATAGGGAAACTAAGGCAGAAAGAAGGGCCCGGAAATATTGAAGGTTCTTATTAGGAAGTTGGCAGCCAGAGAATGTGGGCTGGGTGGGTGGGCGGGGGTCAAAGAGACCTTGAAGGTCACCTGTCTAGTCTTCTGTCCTGTGCTTCAAGTAATAACTTTGGATTGGGCAAGTCTCACTTAGTAAGTTTCCCTGTCATTTCTTCCAGGACAGAAGAGGAAAGAAACTAACGGGTATTGAGCACCTACTGTGTGCCAGGCCCAGGCCAGGTACTTTATATAATTTATTTCCTTCTGTCCTCACCACTCTGTGAAGTATGGTTTTATTCTCATTTCATAAATGAGGAAACTGAGGCTCAAAGAAATTCAGTAATAATCCAAGATCATACTGAAAATGGCAGAACTGGGATTTGAACTCACAACAGTCTGTCTCCAAAGTTCATACTCTTCCACCCATGAGAACTCTGTGTTGCCATTACAGAGTAGTCGGTAATGTTTGCCCAAGGTTCCAGGTAAATAAGAAGCAGCTTAGGCCTTCCTGTGACTGATTACACCCAGGAGGCAGGTTTGACAGATGAACTAGCCTTGGCGGGTGGAGGGCCCCTGGGGTCAGAAAGACTCACTGCCCTATCCTTGACTCAGCTTGTACAACTGAAGAGAATTCTCCACAAAGTGGCTTTGTGTTGTGAAACTATTGTCCTACCTCCTGGAAGTACCTGAGCCAACAGCCTGAGTGGGAGTTCGGGTGAAAGCTCCAGGGCACTGAGGTTGTATCAGCTCCCTAAGAATTAACTACACCTCTGATGGCCAGCAGTAGAATGGTCTGAGATTCTTAGCACTGATGCCCTCCCGTTAGTGGCCTGGAGTGACGCAGCCATGCCTTTTCAACATGGTATGTCGGGAAAGGGGCTGGTTTGGCTGTGTTTTAGTTTCTGTCCTTTGTGTAGAGCAGCTGAGACATGAGCCAGATGAGCTTTAAGGATTCGTTCATTTATTCAATGAATGCCTACTATGTGCTGGGCCCAAGCCAAGCCTAGTTCCTGGACACACTTCAATGGCCGCAGTCTACTCCCTGCCCCCAAAGAGCTCCCATTCTACCAGGATTTGCAGTAGGCAGAGGATATGTCTGTGGCACAATGTGATAGGTGCTATACTGAAATAATTCTACTCAGCCTGGTCCAGCAAAAGCTTCAGTGACCTTTGATCAAGATTTTAGAGGATAAGTAGGAATTTCCTGAGGAGTAAAGCTGAGGTGCTGGGGTTTGAAGGGGCAAGGTGTATCTGAGGAACAGTATGAATAGAACCTGTGGCTCTCAGGTGTTAAGCATGGAAGTGGAGTATGGAGAGGTCATCTGGGGCCAAGTTATAAATGCCAGGGGCCAAAGGGTGCCCTGGTAGCGGGCTCCACCAGAAAGGAGCCTAGAGATCAAAGAGAGACCAAGGTAGGAAAGAGGAGGTAAAGGAAAGAGATCCTCAAACTGGATAGGTATGTAAGAAGGCACGTAATAAGCTTATATTAAGTAGAGAAGCCCAATGTCCTAATCAGTTTTTAATTTATGTATTATTTTGTTTATTAATTATAATTGTATGTTATTTTAATATGTGTTCCTGCCTGATTCTCCAAAATGAATACGAGGCATCCTGGGAGTTTGGGAGCATTGACAACCCCGTGCATGAACCTGCCTGGTTTATGCATGTGTTCTTAAGGCAGGAACTCTATGGTTCCCAGCACCTAGCACAATGGTTGGCACCAGGTAGGGGCTCTGAGAATGTTTGTTGAATGAGGGAATGAATGGGTGAATGGAAGAGTGAGTGGTAATGACTGGGCTGATAAGTTTTTCTAGGCTGGGGATTAATCATTTTCTCTGCTTTTGGAAGGGAATTTTAACTGTTGTCCTCTGCCTGCCTCAGTGACAAGGAGGCTTTTGGAGTTGGGTGACTTGAGAGTAGAATGCTCTACTGGGCCACTTCAGAATAGAATTTGGAAACTGTTGCAGGGCTGCTGGTTAGATACAGCATGTGTCTTGGGGGAATCCTCCCAAACATACACAAACTCTTGGGAGTAAAAAGAATCCATGAAAGGAATGAGAGAAGGTTTGGTTCTGGAAATTAGATCCAGCTTCAAGAGCAGTCCTTGACAGCCATCTGGCCTAGTGACACATAATTCCCAAGTTGTGGCCAGAAAGTCTGAAGTGCAAAATTCACTCATGCCCTCAGAGAGCTATCCAGATATGCCATGAACTGCTATATGGTTGTTAATAATCACTATTGCTTATAGTGCACCCACTGGGTGACAGGCACTGTTAGATGCTTTACATCAGCAGTTCTCAAAGGGTTTGGTCTTGGGACCCTTTTACATTCCTAATAAATTTTGAGGACCCAAAAGAGCTTTTGTTGGTTAAACTATTGATATTTACCAAATTAAGTATTAAAGCTGAGAAAGTTTAAAAATATTTAGTTACTAATTCATTGCACAATAACAATATTAAACCTATCATTTAACATAAATAACAACTTTTAAATTAAAAATAACAATTTTCCAAAAAAATTAGTGAGAAAAATGGTCTTGTTTTCACTTTTGCAAATTTATGTCTGCCTTAATAGAAAGAAGTTAGATTCTCATATATGCTTCTGTATTCAATCTGTTGTAATACATTATTTTGATTGAAGTATGTTTTAAAAAAAAATCCGACCTCACACAGATACATAGTGGGAAAGAGAAAAGTATTTTGATAGCCTGTCCAGACGATTGTTGGTATTCTTCTTTGCAATATGGAATCTGAGACCATATCAGTAAAGTCTTTATACTCATTTACATTAAAATCTATTGGTTCAAAAAAAAAAAATCTGTTGGTTCACCTAACACTTTGAGTGGACTTTATACCGGTGCATGATTCTGTAACATTATGCTTTGATCATTTGGAAAGTAGGTTCACTGAGTTATGTAGATCTTCCAAATGTTTTCCTGTTTCATTTTATAATATCAAAAGATAACATTTGTTAATATCACCATCAATTTCATCATAAAGTCTTTAAGTATTGGGATGCTGTCAAGCTCATTGTTGTGGATACAACTTTTCCAAAATTCTAATTTTCTCCTAAAACTTGAATTTTATCATTGACCATAAATACAGAGTTGTTTTCCTTGAAGTGACAGGCTCGTTTTGGTCATTTTTTGAGAAAATGTCTGCCAATAACCCAAGTCTGAATAACCATCGTTTGTCAGTCAGTCTTTCTTTGAAGTAAAAATGGTGTTCCATGAAAAAATTGGCTTCCCCTTTCTTTGATTTTATCTTTTTTCACAGGAAAAACTAGAATGTCTTAGCATAATGCTTCTCAGACAAAGACAGAAAAGTCTTGGGCCTGGTCAGGTGAGGGAGCAGGTACTGGTTTTAATGGCTGCACATGCCAGCCTCCTGGGCTGAGAGTGGCCACAGTCTAGGGTTCCCCTGGTTCATTGACTGCTCTGGGGATGTGCGTGCTACAACACTGATCCCCTGTGTGAGTAACCCCACACTGTCCAGAGATTTGGGGTTTGCTCAGAGAATGAAGCAGAATTATCTTGGAGCTTTTTTGAGCAGATCCCAAATCTAGAGAACCACTAGAACGTTTCCTTTCTCTCCTCCATGTTTTACCTAAGGCTAGACCGGAATCTGGAGAGGCTCTGAATTTAAACTGAGGTAAGAAGTAATAATTCGCTGTTGCCCAGGGTTGCTGGATTTAAGAATCAGTTCCATCAGCCTTTGTGATGAAGAAACGTGGTTGGAATTTTCATTCATTCAATAAACATTTATTGATTATGTTATTCATGTGGGAATACTGTGCCAGGTGCTAAAAAGTACAGCTTGAGAACAGCTAGTTGAAAGCCTGAATTGACTACAGAGGATAAGAAGTCGTGATTGCCAGGAATTTGGAAAATGGCAGGAGACTGCAGTCAAAGGGAACTGTGAACCAAGAGCTTTTCTCTGCCAAAGCAAAAATTTGAAAAATCTGGTAGTATTAACTGTATATAATATCTCCAGGGATTGGAATTCTCACAACCCTCTGGCAATTAAAGTAGAGATGAAAATGTCAGAGGGAAAACTCCCCAGGCTCCACTGGGAGTTTTACCCAGGGGCAGGCACCAAAGATTAGAGTTAAGACAGCTTTGAGGGTGGCCTCCAGAACTACCTGGGCCTAGAAAGAAAGAATCTAGTATACCAAACTCAAGACAGTGGATAAGCTAGTTTCCAGTGTAGACTTATTAAGAACAGACCAGCCAAGGGGCCTAGATAATAGATTGAATACCTTCTGTATGGATCCCTTGAGCTAAGTGCTTTGCATCTCTAATGTCACTTAATCCTCTGGGCAACCTTATGCAATGTAGGTGGTATATCCCTGCTTCAGATTGTACTTAATTAGCTTTCCAGGCCCTGTGTTTCTTCCTTTAACTAGAAAGACAGCCTGCCCTGTAAATTCACTTCCACTGATGGCTATTCTTATTTATCATGTGTACCATTTTGGCTCTAGGGAAAGTCATGTTATTTCCATGAATGTGGAATCCCATTGTAATCCCCAAGGAATGCAATCTTCCACTCTTCCACACTTGAGATTGGAACCATTTGGGTGGAGGTCCAGGGTGGGGAGATGGCCTTTTTCTGTGGGAAACAGTAATTTCAAGCAATGTCTCACCAAACTGCCTGCCAGCTGTATTGCCATGGGGACACTTAACAAATCTGATTTAGCCACTATGTGCCCAGCTGAGTCTGTGCCTTGTGCTGTACTGTGAGGGATCCAGACAAGAATCAGATCTGGTACTTGCCTTCTAAGAGCACAATCTAGTAGAAGGGGCAGTTAAGTGGAAGGCACAGATGTTGTAACAAAGGCACAATGTGCTGTGGGGATATGGGAAGGAGAGGTGAATTATAAGAGGGAATCTCTAGGAAAGCTTGGGTGAGATTGGATCTAAGCTGGGCCTTATTTAAGCCTTGCCCATCTACTTATTGGTAAATGTGGGGAGGAAGGGGGTTTTAGGCAGAGGATCCCCTTTAGCAAAGGCATGACATAGGAGAGTACAGGGAGTATTTGGGGAACTTAAGGAATGACTTCATGGAGTGAGGACAGATTAAGATGCCTAAAAATCACCTTCAGTTCATTGCGTGTGAGAGACTCTTACATTCTCTTAAAATACAGTGATTGTATATTCTATATTTTCAATCGTAATCCTGATTTTAAATACTGTTTCCCATTGCCCCTATCATGTTCATAATTAGTGCCATATGTTGAGCAACATATATGCCTGGCACTAGGTGCTTTATAACAATGCTCACAGCCAACTCTGCAAGTCAGGACTTAATCCCATTTTATAGATGGAGAGACGTAGAATAAGTAGAACTTGCCCAGCATTATACAGCTGGTAAGTGATGGAGGCCCAGGATTAATGCCAAAGCGAGTGTTGTTTCTACTACACCCCAGCACCTCCCACAAGTACTTTGGCACTAAGTACAGTCACATTGATTACATATTTAATTTATAAGAATTCTGTTTTCACTTTTAAAAGAAAACAGAAAAAATCACTTATTACACATTGTCATTTACATTATACATTTGAATTCTTGGTTGTACCTACAAAACCATATATACTGTACTTTACAGGCCATATAAAAATTTCGAGAATAATTTTACTCATACAAGATTTTCATCTTATGTAATAACTATAGAACCTAACACTGAAATGAAATGAAACTCCATTGTAGTAAAATTACACGTCCTGGTGTTTGCCTTAAAAATATGGTCACTTTTCTATTTCTCACAGGGAAAGGGACTTGGGCATTGACCTCACCTCCTCCTTCTGGAGTTACTGTGGCATTTTGTAGCTATGGAAAGTTACCTGGGTACACATCTCAGAAAGGCTTTCCTTGCCGTAACTTATCTGAACATCATCCTTCTCCATCAGCCTTCCACCCTTTCCATGAGATACTCATCACCAATGGGTTCTGGAAGCCTATATTCTTTTGCATCTGTCATTAAGCAGCTGACTTGCTCACTGAAATGTCCCCTTGGCACAGACTGTTTAGGCAGCATCTCATATGAGTTCCATATGTAAGATTCCTTTCTTTCTCTCTCTCTCTGGTACTCTTTTCCAAGGTCCTTGTACTTCCGTAAATGTTTCAGTATGCTCCTGGTACTACTGTTTGATTCCTTTCTTTTTCTAGAAACCAGGGACCCAGGTCAGTGTAATTGTAACATTACAGATTTAAGGATACCCTGATGCCAACTTATTGTGAGAAGGTGATTTTATTCGAAAAAGATGATGCCATTTATTTTATTGGTAGGATGAAAATGATACTCTTATTAATTCCTTTGCTTAGGCCTTTGCAAATACTTATTACCTAGTGGTGGGTAAGTTTGGAAGGTATATCAGTTAACTACTGTGTGTAACAAACCGCCCCAAAACTTAGTGGCTTAAAACAATACTATTTATTATTTGTCATAAGTCTCTGGGTTGACTGGGTGTTTCTGCTGATCGGGGCCTACTTGGCTGATCTCAGCTGTGCTCACTCGTCTATCTGATCTGCTGGCCAATCAGCTGGGAAGACTCAGTTTTCCCCACGTCTCTCACATCCCTCTAGCAGCTAGCCTGGTCATGCTAACATGGCATGACAGGGGTGCGAGAGTGAGCAAGCCCAGCCATGCAAGGAGGCAAGTAGAAATGCATACACACTTTTCAAGCTTATGCTGGCAGCATGTTTGCTAACATCCCGTTGGCTGAAGAAAGTGACATGACTGTCAGAGTGAGAAGGGACTATAGTACAAAGTTGCAGGATATAGGAAAGCCATTAATTGGAGTCATTAGACACAATCAGTCTCCCAGTCAGTACCCCTCAATGTGACAGAAAACCTATAGACTTATATTTCTAGGTGAAGTTTGTCCTAGAAGGGAAAAACAAAATCCAAATAATAATTACTGTGTACTGGGACCATGCTATCGGCACGCACAGGGCTAGGCACTTTCCCTATCTAGGCACCAACCCTCACAACAACTCTGCAAGGTAGGTAGGAAATCAGAGCTCAGGAAGTTCAATAACTTGCTCAAGGTCACCCAGCTAATTTGTGGTCAGGGAAGGATTAGAATGTGTGTCAGTCTGACCCCCAAAGCCCAGGGTTTTTTCACCATACCTCACTGTCTCTCAGAAGCACCAGGGTTTGCCTTACCCTCCAACTCAGTTTTCAACTGAATTGATAACTCTTTGGCTCCTCCAGAATGCTGCTGTGATCCTAATGGAATTGTGCAGCTCTTCAGGAAACCTACATGTTCCCCCAAACTGCGTTAACTGAAACATTTTTTCTTTCAGGTGGGGATTGGTCTATAGACTTCACAGACACCCAAGGATTGTGGCGTCTCCCAGACATGCCAGAGAAGGAAGGGCCATCTTCTCATTAACCTTCAAGATTTGGGGACACTGGGGCATTAGGGCATTCGAGCATGAGCTTTGGAGTCAGCCTCACTAGGGTTCAAATCCTAGTTCAACCACTCACTAACTCTATAACCTTGGGCAACTTATTTAACTTCTTGAAATCGGTTTCTTCTTAAAAAAAAAAAAGAGAAGAATGAAAACACCTAGTTGGCAGAGCTGTTACAAGGACTAAAATTAGGTAAATAAAGTGCCTAACCCAGTGCCTGGCATGTAATAAGTGACGTCATTAGTATTGTTAATATTATTTCTAAGCAGAGCCCTTCCCCTTCTGGGAAACCCTATTTCTGTCTGTTGGACAGGTTCCCCCCACCTCCAGCCAGTCTGTGCAGACTTGCTGCCTGCTGTGTCACCGGGAACGCAAAGGCTGGGAAGAAGGCCCTTCCCAAAATGGACTGGTGTTGCAGGGTGAGAAGCTGCCCCCTGACTTCATGCCAAAGCTCGTCAAGAATCTCCTAGGCGAGATGCCTCTATGGGTCTGCCAGAGTTGCCGAAAGAGCATGGAGGAAGATGAAAGGCAGACAGGTCGAGAACATGCAGTGGCGGTAGGTAACCGCTGAGAAGGGGTCCCTGAATGCAGGAGCGCTGCCTGCCCAAAGAAGTCAGGCTGCTGAGCCGTTGCTGCCTTGTCCTCTCAGGTGGCTCTCCTCAGGCAGCACCTACGCCCAGGTGCCAAGAGGCTGCTGGGCTGCATCCACACAGCATTAGCAGCTTGGGTTCACATTTGGGGGAAGAAAAGAGAGGTTTCAGGCAGCCCACCAGCCCCTGAGGACAGTGCACAGTGTGAGGACCGGCTCAGATGTACTGGTAGATTGAGATCCTGACCCTTCCCTGTGACTGTGCTGCCTTCAGCTCTCTGGCAGCTCAAAAGCCAACCAATATGACATGGAGGGCAAAGGTCAGTTTGAGGGTCTGCAATGTGCCTCCATTAGAAGGCTTCCAAGATGCCTAGGAGCTAAGTGCCATCTCCTGAATCACAGAGGTCGGACTCCTCATTCCTTATTCCCCCCAGCCCCTCTCTTTTACCCAGAATCAGTTCAGCTTCAGGACTCCTAATTTAAAGACTGTTCCTCTCCTTGCCAGCAATCAGGACTCCCCAAAGGCCCACAGTTGACAGGCAGTCTCTGCCATTAGCAGAATCTCTCTCATCATATCCACATACTTCACTGGGAGCACCACAGCCCCTCTTGGCAAAGGCCTGGCCCACATTTGCCCTTGCACCTTTAGTTGTGGGAACTGTGCTTTGGCCATGGCATGGGGGCCTGGAGGAAGAGGTATCCCTGGGGAAGCTGAGGCAGCAGAGGGTTAGCTCTGATGTTTCCTCTTTTACCATGAGCCTTTTTCTTCCCCCTTCCCCAGATCTCCTTGTCACACACATCCTGCAAATCGCAGTCTTGTGGGGGTGACTCTCATTCCTCTTCGTCCTCCTCTTCATCGTCCTCATCCTCGTCTTCCTCCTGCCATGGGAACTCAGGGGACTGGGATCCCAGCTCGTTCCTGTCAGCACATAAGCTCTCGGGCCTCTGGAACTCCCCGCACTCCAGTGGGGCCATGCCAGGCAGCTCACTCGGGAGTCCTCCTTCCATCCCTGGTGAGTCTCCAAGCTCGGAAGACAGCCAGGCCCCATAAGTGGAGAGAGCTCTGTTTTCCTAACCGCTTGTTCAAACAAATCAGAAGATCGGTTATTAAAATATTGAGCTGGCCAAAAAGTTCGTTTGGGTTTTTCCATAACATCTTATGGAAAAACCCGAACAAACTCTTTTGGCCAACCCAATAAGTAAAAGTGGAGCTGTTCTGGTGGAAGCCAAGCAGGGAATCTATCCCTTGACTGTCTTGGTGGGAATCCTTTCCCCAGGACTGGCTCCGATAGCCGTTCCCATTGGATCCAAGAGGGGACCTGGTAAGCACTGGCTGAACAGAAAGTGAAGTCTGGAAGGGCCTTTAGGGAATTAGGAATCAGATCACCTGACTCCTGCAGCAGCACAGAGGGCCTGGGTGCCTCCTTTTCTCCATCTAGGGGATGGGTGCTTTTATAAAAGCACTGCAGTTCCATCCACAAGAGATTGGCAGTGTGAGCTGCCTTGATTATTAGCCAGTTTTGCAGCTGTGTAAGCCTTTTCGAGACCCTGAGATAACGCTTAGTGACCCAAAGAAAAAATCTTGGGTTTTTGATGTACTGTGTAAATATGAATTACTGTCTGCTTCTAAATGGAGGACCTGAATTCTTCAAAGGGGTGCTGCCCCCAGAATTGTGAGTTGAGTAATGCGTAATTCCAGTTATTTTGGTGCATAAGCCAGAGAGAGTCATCAAAGCCTTTTCCCACTTGTCCTCTGAAATCTGGGGCCACCCGGGAGTCTGGCATACCCTGGCTGCCTCGGTCCATGTGGCCCAGAGGCAGAGCCTCAACCTGCTGCTCCACTGGCTTCTGTAGATCCTGCCCTGGGCCTGAGGAATGCCTGTTGACAGGCAGGTCCTAAAGAGGCGCTGAGAGACAGAACATGTATCCCCTGTTTATGCCAGCAGAGGTGTTGTGGTCTTGCGTGGGGCTGGCATTCCTGGTGCCTTCTCTCTCAGGCCTGGACTTCAGCCTGTCCAGCTGCTGCCTGAAGAGAAATCTCTCCAGCCCAAGGTACTGCTGGGCTTTTCCGAAACCTCACAAGTCCACCATGCTGAAAGGCTGTGCCCAGGCATGTTCCCTCTGGTCGCAGTAAGCAGGATGCTGCAGCAATGAGTCGTTGGGCTTCCTTCCCAAGATCTGGGCTCCCACTGACAACTCTCTCCCCCGTCCGCCCACAGGTGAGGTTTTCCCCATCTCGGAGCACCACCGGCACTCAGACCTCACTGCTCCACCTAACAGCCCCACCGGCCACCACCCCCAGCCAGCGCTGCTGATCCCATCTCACCCCGGATCCTTTGGCTCACCACCCCACTCGCACCTGCTGCCCACCACCCCGGCAGCACCTTTCCCTGCCCAGGTTTCAGAATGCCCTGTTGCCGTGGCTGCTGCCCCCCACACCCCAGGGCCATGTCAGAGCCCCCACCTTCCCTCCACTAGCATGCCGCTCCTGAAGATGCCTCCACCATTCTCGGGTTGCAGCCACCCCTGTAGTGGGCATTGCAGCGGGCACTGCAGCGGGCCCCTCCTCCCACCACCCAGCTCTCAGCAGCTCACTAGCACTCACAGGTAAGTGAGTGGTGCAAAGAGCAAACTCCCTGACAGCTTGAACGTAAGAGTTTTGGGAAACTTTGCAAAGGGTACCTTTGGGATAGAAATTAAAGGGTAGACTGTTTATGTTTTTTCCATAGTTCAATTATAAAAGAAATATGTGTTTATTATTTAAAAGCTTGGAAAAATTTAGAAATGTATAAAATTCCTGGCAACCTAAACTTTAACACTGCAGTACATTTTTTCTTGATGTTCTTTTTTTTTTTTAATATTTATTTATTTGGCTTCGCTGAGTCTTAGTTGCAGCATGCAAGATCTTTAGTTGTGTCATGCAGGGTCTTTAGTTGCGGCATGTGAACTCTTAGTTGCGGCATGTGGGATCTAGTTCCCTGACCAGGATTCGAACCCAGGCCCCCTGCATTGGGAGTGCGGAGTCTTAGCTACTGGACCACTAGGGAAGTCCCATGATGTTTCTATATATAAATAATATATATAAATAACAAAACGAGGTCCACATTCTATATATTTTTGTATGTTTATTTTTTAACATTATACCATAATCACTTCCCCAGTTAAAATTCTTCAGAAAACTTTTCAGTGGCCACAAAATGTCTTATTGTACAGCTCTAGCATAGTTTATCATTCCCCTATTCCTGGATATTTAGGTATTTCTAGTTTTTAACTGTTATAGACTAGGCTGTAATAAGCATCCTTGCACACAAATCTGTTTGAGTCAGGAGTTCTGTCCTTAAGATAGATTCCTAGAAGTAACTCTAAGCACTGAGAAAGTTTATATTAATATATATATGAAAGATACAATCTTTTGGAGAAGATAGATCTATCTTTTTATATTGTAAATCACACGTGTGTGATTTTTGGCCACACCTGGTGGCATGCGGGATCTTAGTTCCCTGACTAGGGATTGAACCCATGCCCCCTGTAGTGGAAGCAAGCATGGGGTCTTAAGCACAGGACCACCAGGAAAGTCCTCTAAGCACCTTGATAATGATTCCTTCCCCGTGGAACCTCCCTCACCTCCCATCTCAGAAAGTGAGAAAGGCACCAGGGTATGGGAGTTGTCAGTTTTTATAGGAGTGGGTAATTTCATAGGCTAATGAGTGGGAGGAGTGTTCCAGCTCTTTTGGGAAGGGGCGGGGATTTCCAGGAATTGGGCCACAGCCCACTTTTTGATCCTTTTGGTCCATCTTGGAACTGTTACGGTGCCTGTGGGTGTGTCATTTAGCTTGCTGATTTGTTACAGTAAGCATATACAGAGGCTCAAGGTCTAGTGGAAGTTGACTTGTGTGCCATCTTGGACCCATTTGATTCTAATCAGTTTATGTCATGTCCTTGGGCTATGTCATTCTTTCAAAGGCTGTGCCCTGCCCCTTTCCCTCCTGTTTCATTCCCCGCCCCCTCAAAGATTTTACTCCCATATTCTTAATGGGAAGCAGAAGGGTGATGGTTGGTCTGTCTTCTGTAACTGCTTCAAGGCTGAGTAGGAGTGTTGACCCACCCCTGCTCCTTGCCCCACCCTTCCTCCTGCCTCCCTTGGCCCTAGCCCTGGGGCACTCCTACTGCTAAAGGCCAACCCAGGGTTCTGACTCTTCTGGCTCCAATTCTGGGACCTTGCAGACCTGTCTCTTCCTTACCCTGGAAAAACAGTCTATATTACAGGATGCTTCCAGAAATCCAGAGGCAGGGCAGTGCGGTGAGAGAGCATGAGCTGTGTACACAGACTGAGTCCTAGCTGATCCTTGGGCAAAGAGCAGTGAAGCGCTCTGAGCCTCAGCCTCCTCCACTGCAATGTGGGGATGGCAGCACCTATTTTGCAGGATTTGGGGGATTGTTAGAAATAATATGCTGTATACAGTATCTGGCGCAAATAGTAGCTCTTAGAGTCTGTGGCCCACAAGGCACATTTGCTTTCTTAACTTCAAGGCCCCATGGCTAAGGCAGCTCTGTCCAGTAATTCAGACTCAATCATAAGGACCTTAGAGGGAATTCCCTGGTGGTCCAGTGGTTAGGACTCGGCACTTCCACTGCCAAGGTCCCAGGTTCAGTCCCTGGTCAGGGAACTAAGATCCCACAAGCCGCGTGGCATGGCCAAAAACAAACAAAACAGGGAAAAAAGGACCTTAGTAAAAGGACATTGACCTCCTTTGGATGTTCCAGGGAGCCATCAGTCTACTAATCTGTTCAGACACATACTTACTGAGCACCTACTGTGTACAAGGTTGTTATGCTACACACTGGGACCCAAAAATAGAAGTGGCATAGTCCCTATTCTTGAGGAATACACACTCTGGTCTGAAAGAAAGATGGGTAAACAGACCATCGCTATAAAGCGTGATAGTAGGATAGAGGTATACCTGGTGTCCTCAGAGTCCAGGAGGCTCACATGGTAGGCGTGGGCAGGAGACACAGGGAACCTTTCCAGAATAGCTCCATTGAGCTGGGCCCTGAGGGACAGCGAGAGTGTTTGCCCTGTTTTTGTGAGGTTCTGATTTGGTCTGACTGCCTTGGCTTTTGTGGGATGAGGCAGATGAAGGTGATGGTGGGGATGCTTCCTGGGCTCCTTGTGGCCTGCTCCTGCCCTTCCCTTCCTCACCTTTGGGCCTGTCTTTCTCCCCCATCAGCAGGGACCCTGGGTGCAAGGGGCACAAGTTTACCCATAGTGGCCTGACCTGCCAGCTGCCCCAGCCCTGCGAGGCAGACGAGGGGCTGGGCGAGGAAGAGGACAGCAGCTCAGAGCGTAGCTCCTGCACCTCATCCTCCACCCACCAGAGAGATGGGAAGTTCTGTGACTGCTGCTACTGTGAATTCTTCGGCCACAATGCGGTGAGTGAACCCTGCCCAGGCCAGAGCGGGCTTGTGGCCAGCCGAGGGGAGCCAGAGGAGCACCCTGCTCTCCCCAAGGCCCCCTTGCTCATGGGGCTAATAATTGCGCTTGGACCCTGTGAATCCTCACACCAGTGTCCACTCGCTTGATCCTCACAGCACATTGGTGAGGTAGAGATTTCTCAACATTTTGCTGCCTTTGCTCTTCTCACGGTTTCTCTTAAGATTCACTTTTTTTCCTTAGGCAAAAAGAAAGGAGGTGGCAGAGGAAAGCTATGATTCTGATGAGTATGTATACGTGTGTAATCACAGAGAAGTGAAGGCTTGTGCATGATGAAGGCAGAGTGGAAACAAAGGCTCTCAGTCCCCAGTGTGAGAGCCAGCCGAGGGACAGGTAGTGAACACAGATGGTGCCAGGAAGGAGGCTCAGAGCAGAGTACATGCTGTCTCTGGACGGGGAGAAGGCAGTTCGGAAGTCTCATAAGGTGAAGAGGAAAGGGCTGCTGGCTAAGGGAGAGCAGTTGAGGACAGAAGAAATGAAAGTAATTACATTGCTGGTCACCTTTGAGCTAGCGGTTGTTATCCTCATTTTAGAGATGACAAAATTGATGCTCACAAAGGCTCGGTGAACCTGCCCAAGGTCATACAGCTTCTGAGTGACAAAGCCTGGGCTCAAACCTGCTTTCCTGGCTCCCAAGTCACTGTGCTCCCAGCACTGCTGCGTACCTCTCACTCCCTCCACCCACCACTGCCTTGGCTCCGGGCCTGGCTGAGGGTGAAGCCATTTGGCCTTAGTGGCTGTGGTAGAAAGAACAGTTGTCTCGCTTCTCACCACGTTTGGTGCCAGCGGGTGGGAGTGCTACGGGCTTCCCAGGCCCAGGGTGTAACATCAGCACCTCCCCCTCCCCCAGCCACCCGCTGCCCCGACGAGTCGGAATTATACCGAGATCCGAGAGAAGCTCCGCTCAAGGCTGACCAGGCGGAAAGAGGAGCTGCCCATGAAGGGGGGCGCCCTGGGCGGGATCCCTGGGGAGCCCGCCGTGGACCACCGAGATGTGGATGAGCTGCTGGAATTCATCAACAGCACGGAGCCCAAAGTCCCCAACAGCGCCAGGGCCGCCAAGCGGGCCCGGCACAAACTGAAAAAGAAGGTGGGTGTGGCGGGAGCCCAGCTCTACCACCTCTTCTCCCCGAGGAATCCCTCGCCCCAACCCCCAGGACTTTTGGGGCATGAATGGTGCTGGCGGCTCTCTGCTCTGGGAAGGTCTGAATAAGTTTGGGAGGCATCAGGGTGAGGGAGCCTGGGGGCCAGTGATTGGAGGAAAAACAAGTCATAGCGTCAGAAGCCGCTTGCTGGATTCCTCAAAGCCCAAGACTTGCTTCAGTCAGGTATTCATTCAGCAAACACTTCTGCAAATACTGGGAGCTAAAATATGATGCAGTTAAGTTCTCACCCTGGAGAAACTCAGTCCAGTGGAGAGACTGACACAAAACTGGACAAGCACGTTAGTGTGTGACAAGTGCTGGGATGAGGGAAGCCCCCCGTCCTGCCTGGGCGTGCTGGAAATGGCTGTACCACGAGGCTGCCTTGGGAGCTGAGTTGTAGGGAGTGAGTACAGATTCATCAGGAGGGCCCTCCTGGCAGCAGGAATAGCACGTCCACAGCACCTTTGTGAAGCCAGAGCTCAAACCCAAGAGAAGCAGGAGAGATAGTGGAGGTGAGGGAAGGGCCTCTTGGGCCCTGCTGAAGAGCTTTGACTTGATCCTACAACTGCGGGGGGTGGGGTGGTCGCTGGAGGGCTTTAATCACAGAATGCACTCGCCAGATCTGCATCCCAAGATGACCGTGTGGCAGTATGGAAGGTAGCCTGGAGGGGTGATACTCCAGGCTGGAGAACCAAGAACCAGGGGAGAGATGATTGATAATGGGCCTGGAGCAAGAGAGATGGGTTTTTCAGAGGAGGCAGGTGATCTGATTGCAGGACAAGGAGGTGACGGAGTTAGGGATTATCTCCCAGGTGTTTGCTAGGGTGACTGTCAGGATGGCGTACCTTTAATGAGCAAGGGTGGAATTGGCAGAAGACTGGGAATTCAGTTGGGACACGGTGACTCGGAGATTCTCATGAGACGTCCAAGTGGAGATGGAGGTGTGGGGCTGGGAGTTGCTGGCATGGGGATGTAATTGAAGCCATGGGAATGACCCAGCCTGAGGGCTGAGTGAGCTCCTCCCAGAAGGCTGAGGATAGAACCAGGGGAGCTATTCCTGGGCAACCCTGCTGCCAGGCGAGCACCAGAGTTTGATGGCTCATCCCCTGCCACCTCATTACCTCTTGGCCTGCCTGCCCTCAGCTTTGTCTGCACAGTGGCACACTCAGGAGCTCAGCCGAAGAGAATGGGTTTGACGACTAGCTAGCTCCAGGTCCTGGGTGGTCAAACAGCCCTGGTGCTCTGGAAAGCAGCAATGATTCTCCATCTTTTTCCAAACCAAAGGACAAACCAGGACCCCTTCCCTGCAGCCTGAAGTAGTGGTCCCACCATTGCCTTCAGAAAATGGTCAGCGTTTTCTTTCTCCTAGCCAGCATTGCCTGGCCAGAAGTGTACAGTGGGCAGCAGTGATCTCTTTGCCCTTTCCTGGCCTCCCAAGGCAGTGGTTCCTAGTTAGGTCCCAGCAAGTACGCTTCACAGTTCCCAGGCCTGGTGTGCTTTTCATAAATCGCTATGCCTGGATATCCTTTCTCCTTCATGTCTGCCCCCTCGTTTTCCTTCTGAAAACCTCCTCCCAAGCCCAATTCACATGTTTCCTTCTTTGCAGTCTTCCTCAGGTAATATCTTCCGCTGTGCTACGGCTGCACCTCGCACGTCTCTCTAGTCTGCCTTTTATCATTCTCTACTCGTTCAGAAACTTTCTGCACAGCTACTGTCTGCCCTGCCCAGTCTAGAGGCCAAGATACAACACAGAAGCGGGTAGTTCTGATATCCTGTAACTAGCGATCATGGCCATTATCTGTTTATACATCAACCTCCTCCCCAGTACCCCTCCTCCACCTCCCAGACTTAACTACAGTCCATCAAAAACACAGCTTCCACCAAGAACCATCCACCCACTACCCACCTGGGGAGACAGGTAAAGCTGGGTATTTTTCTGCTCCCTCATACAATTTCTGGACCATGACTCTTTCTCTCTCTCTCATGTCCTAACCCTTGCTCCTTTGAAACCAACCCCTGGCTGTGTCATCTGCAGCCTCCCACCACCACTCCTCTTCATCCACTGAAGACTGTCACCTGTCCTCCTTCCCTTACCTTGACCATCATTCATTCACTCTCCTACCAGTCCTCTTAGTTCCTTGCCCTGTTGCCCTTCCTTTACACCCGCTCAGAAAAACCACAGTCCTGGGTTCGACCCCAGCCTGCCTCTCCCCTTCTATACCTTGAGGAAGGCACTGGATTGAATCTATCTGTGGCACCCAGGCCGAGTGGTCTCCCGAGTGCCTGAGCCCCCACTTTGCTGCTCTCTAGTCTTCTGGCTCCTCGTCACTTCCATTCTCCCCAGTCCCTTTGTCAGACCTCCATTCTGCTCCAACTGCCAGGCTCTCCCCACCCCCACCTTATTTTTTGGCAGATAACCTTACTTACTGTTTCAACAAGGATTAAAAACCAAGTGGACAGGAACTCTTTCAATGTCTCACCACCCCACCTGCAGACTTCCTTCTTGTCATGAGGGAAGAGTTAGCCCTTTTCCTACCTAAGGCCTGTGCAGTCCTTCCTGCCTCCTCAGTCTAACACCAGCTTCCTGCTGTGTGGCTCCAGCCTCGCTGGGCTGTTTCCTGTGAGCAGTTCACTGTGCCCAGTGCTCTCTTTTTTGAAAGCAGACTGTCCTTTGAGCATACAACCTCACACCACCCCAGTCTCTTTCCTCATCACAGAAAAAACGTCATCTGCATTTACTCTGCAATTGTCAGCTCACTGCAAATTGTCTTCCACCTCCACTGCTCCACAGAGCCACCAATGAGTTCTTTGTTGCCAAATCATTCTGTCCTGTTCCATCTTCTTTTCCACTAGGCAACATCTCACACTTCGTTTGTTCTCCTTTTCAGACACTGTTTTCTTTGGCTTCTCCAACTTCAGCCAAGTGGGGGTGGGGAAAGGGCAATGGGGAGGCCACATTCTCCACATTTCTCACTTCTTCTCTGCCCTCTGTCCTGTCTCCTTTGTGAGCGCCTCTTCCTCTGCCTGGCCCTCCCCCTTGAGGACAGGTCCCTGGGAAAGAGCCATCTAGATAGGGTTGCCTCCCAGGTCATTATGTCCACCTGTTTCCTCCCTGCGCTTCATGGTGACATCTACTGCTGCTGGGCACCTCCTCACACATGGCCCGCAGGTACCCAAACTCAGCATATCCCAAACTGAGCTTGTCATCTTTGTCCAAAGAGCCCGCTTTTCCTTCTCCGTTGTCGGTCTAGTTAATGGCACTACCATCCACCCAGTTGCCTGAACCAGAACCCCAGGTGTCATCCTGGGAGGACTACATCATGGTGATGGAGAGCAGCGGGCCTTGGAATTGGACCCCAGTTTGAAACCTGGCTCTGCCATACTTGCTGTATGACCTTGGGCAAATCACTTAACTTCTAAGCCTCAGTTTCTTCCTCCATAAAATGAGAATAACCGTAGAACCTAATTCAAGGCTTTTGCGAGAATAAAATGGAGTGATGCACAGAAAGGTTGGGCAGAGTGAACGCTTGGTCAGTGTAGCTGCTGCAGCAGCAGTAGTGGTTGTTGATGTTGATTTCATGACTCATCTCATTCTCTCTCCCCACCCGTAACCAAAAGTCCTGGCTGTGCTACCTCCCAAGTAGCTCACACCCTACTGCCACTGCTTAAAAAGCCTTCAGTGGCTGAACATTGCCCTTAGGGTCAAATCCAGGCTCAAGCATGGCCTGCAGGGCTCTTGAGGATCCAGCCCCAGCTTAGCTTTCCAGCTTCATCTCTCAGTCTGCCCCTATCGCCTTCCTGCCCACTCCCCCCCACCAGAAGAAATCTGTGCTCCAGCTGTCCCTCTGAATGTTTGCATTCCCTAAATATTTTGCCTGTTCCCATTTCCCAGCCTTTCTATTTCCTTTTGTCTAGAAAGTGCTTGTCTCACACTTCCCAGGATAATCCTGTTCACCCTTCAGTGCTCAGTGAGATACTGCCTTCTCTGGCAACCACCTCCTGATGGCCCAGTCTGGGTTTCCAGAGCACTCTGTGCTTTTTTCCCTGTACCTCTTGTCACCGGCACTCAGAATTAAACAGCCTGTTTGCATGTCCGTCTCCTCTGACAGATTCAAGTCAGTGAGCAGAGACTGTCTCACACATGGCTGAATTCCCAGTGCCTCATAGAGTCACAAGTCAAAAACTGATTGTCAAAGGATATTGAAAAACATAAGAACTTCTGAAGATCACCCCTGGGTGTGCTTTCCCGACTCTGCCTCTTAATTAGCATGTAATCTTGGGCCAGTTCCTTATTCTTTCCAAAGTCGAGTTTCCTCATCTGTTAATTGAGGATAATGACACAGCAAGGGCAGTTGTGAGGATTAAGTGAGACAACGTGGGGAAGTACCAGGCTCATGGTACATAGCAGAAAATGAGTGGTTCTGTGCTTTCTCCTTCTCTCACTACCAAATTATACATGATTCCACGTTACTCCCTCTACACCAGTAGTTTTCAGTCTTGTAGAGCAGCAAAACTCTTTTCTGCAATTGAAATCTTTCATGGAACCTCAATCCCTAACAAATAAAAGCAAAGCTGTTCTGGTGCGGATGAGGAGCAGAGTGAAGGGCCTTCCAGTTCTTTGTCCATCCCCGTGGCCTCAGAGCTCTGTAGCATTGAACTCCACGGCACACAGCTGCTATCTAGACTGTTTCTCTTCCTCACCTGAGTACCACATTGCCAAGGCACAGCCTTATTAGTGCCCAGGCAAAGGGGCACACACCCACTCAGGTGTCCTCATAGTGACCCTCTGACGTATAGAGGTTGGCAGTTTTTCTCCCAAATTTGAAAATGGAGATTTTAAGGTTCAGGGAGAATAAGTGATTTGTCCAAGGTCCCACAGTTGTGGTCCTAGTCAGCTGTGGAGCTAGTATTTTAAAAAGATGAGAGAATAAATAAATGTATGCCCACTGGGGCACAGGGTCACCCTTTTAAGTTGACATTGAGGTGGTCGCAAGACCTCTTTTCTCGCTTTACTCATCCTGTTTCTCCCTCTCCATTCCCAAATCAGCTGGAAATAGGTGAAATGGTGAAATCATCTGGCCCCTAGCACACCACTACCACCTCGTTCCCGTTGGCTTCCCCGCCCCCGGGTACGCGGGCCTCTCACTGTCGTGGCCTCTCCCGCTGCGGAGCACAGGCTCCGGACGCACAGGCTCAGCAGCCATGGCTCACGGGCCCAGCCGCTCCGCGGCATGTGGGATCTTCCCAGACCGGGGCACGAACCCGTATCCCCTGCATCGGCAGGCGGACTCTCAACCACTGTGCCACCAGGGAAGCCCCTCGTTGGCTTTTGACAACTGTCTCCCATCTCCCTCTAAGGCCTCCTTAGCCTGCTGGTGCCTTGAGGTTAGGCAGAGGGGTGGGCTGACTCAGAACCCACAGACTTGTTTTTGCTCTCCAGATCTGACTTTGTCAATGCTGAGTGGCAGGGTCCAGCCTTCCTTAGCCTCCTGGTCCTCACCTGGGCAAAGGGGCTGCTTTTACATCTTGCTGTGGGGGCCCCATATGGCTGTCTCTTGTATGCCACCGGGCATGCTTTAGGCATGGCCTTGATTGCCTGAGGCCAACTAAGCACTGAGTGGCCTTCCTATGGGAACTTGGCCCTCTCCAATAGCCTCCCTTATGTGACATCAGGAGGGCACACACATTCCCAGCCACCCAGAGCAGTCTGATCTACCATGGCAGTCTCACAGCCCCACGTCTTCCTTTTTGAAAGACCTACCTGATGTCATGGCTTTTTTTCCCCTGCCACCTGCAGAATTGGAGAGAATGCCTCTGTAGCATCCATCTTCCTTAATGCTTCCCCACGTTGGTCTTCACTCCAGAATTATTGTCCCCGTTTTGCAGATGAGTCCACTGAGACTCAGCAAGAGAGTGAGTTGTTTAAACTTATGCCTGGGAGGCAGATCCCATCCCTTTTGAGTCCTAGCCGCCTTAGCCTTTTTAGGCCCTAGAACTGATACTGGGGCCCTGGATGAACAAGATGTAAAAACCCTACCCTCTGTGGGTATAACTGCCTCCATTCCCAGGACATGTACCTATCTGACTGCATTTCATCCTCATTACTGCAGGGTGAGCAGGCCAGGATTGCCAGGCCCTGCCTCTAGCCAGTTAGTGGCAAAGCTGGGCCAGAGGCAGACGTGTCAGGTGTCGCATTGTGCCTGGCAGCTGCCAAGGCCCTGCGGAAACTGCCTCTTGTATTGGCAGGAAAAGGAGAAGGCCCAGTTGGCAGCAGAAGCTCTAAAGCAGGCAAATCGTAGTGTTTCTGGAAGCCGGGAGCTGAGGCCTGCCAGGGAGAGGCTCTTGGAGTGGCCCGATCAGGAGCTGGATCGGGTCAACAGCTTTCTGAGCAGCCGTCTACAGGAGATCAAGAACACTGTCAAGGACTCCATCTGCGCCAGCTTCAGTGTGTGTGAGCTCAGCATGAACAGCAATGGCTTCACTAAAGAGGGGGCTGCAGAGCCAGAGCCTCAGAGTCTAGCCCCCTCAAACCTCAATGGCTCCTCAGAGCAACAGCCTGACATTAACCTTGACCTGTCCCCTTTGACTTTGGGCTCCCCTCAGAACCATATGTTACACGCTCCAGGCGAGCCAGCCCCACCATGGGCAGAAATGAGAAGTCTCCACCCACCATGGACAGAGGTGAGGGGCCCCCCTCCTGGTATCATCCCTGAGAATGGGCTAGTGAGGAGACTCAACACCGTGCCCAACCTGTCCCGGGTGATCTGGGTCAAGACACCCAAGCCAGGAAACCCTAGCTCCGAGGAGCTAAGTGTAAAGGAGGTCCCTGGTTGCAAGCAGGAGCTGCCTGAGCCTGTGGCCTCAGGTGGCAAGCCACGGAAGGGCAAGAGACAGGGTAGTCAGGTCAAGAAGAGCAAGGTGAGCCCAGCTCCCCAGTCCCCAGCCTGCCTTGAGACTCCCAGTGCCAAGGGCCAGACCCCCAGCCCCAAGCAGCCAAGCAAGGCCCCAGAGCCTCCCAGAGTGGACAGCTGTACCGAGGCTGGAGAAGGGAGCCAGGGGACCCAACCAGGACCAGGCTGGGCTAGCAGCCCCAGAGCTGACAAGGAGAAGGGCAGCTCCTGGCAAAACTGGCCAGGTGAAGCCAAGGCACGGCCTCTGGAGCAGGAGTCTGTGCAGCCCCCAGGCCCAGCAAGGCCACAGAGCTTGCCACAGGGCAAGGCCCGCAGCCGCCGGAGCCGCAACAAGCAGGAGAAGTCAGCCTCCTCCTTGGGTGAGTGCACCAGGAACTGAGTGGCTGACCCCCCACCCAGCCAGGCCATGGGGTGGAGGGCAGTCCTCACATGTGAGCAGCATTGCCCCAAAAGCATGACCCAGACACCTGGCTGTGAGCACTGAGCCCTCCTGGCTGTGTCTTCCTAGACGATGTGTTCCTGCCCAAGGACGTGGATGGGGTGGAGATGGATGAGACTGACCGGGAGGTGGAGTATTTCAAGAGGTAGGTATGAGGCTGCCTGCTTCCCCGCTCACGGTGGACTCCAGGGCCGCCCCCGCCCCCAACACACACACACACACACACACACACTCAAGCCTCTCAGAAAGGCCTCACCCTCAGCCATGTGCCCTTGAAGGGAGAGCTTGTCCAGCCCCTCCAGGCTCTCTCCCACCAGCCTATCTGCTGGGACACAGGTAGCCAGGATGATTTGGCAGGACAGGTCATCTGGGAAGGTGCAAGGGACAGGGAGCAGGAGGCATGTCAGGCCCCAAGAACAAGGGCCTTCTCCAGTTTTATTCACCTGCCCTTCCTCTGCTCTGCCTGGGATGAGTTTTGGGGGCAGAGGCAAATCAAACACAGTCCATCTAGATGGGGAGAGAGAGCCATAAACATACAATCCAGTGATAAGTGCTGTCCGAGGAGTAAGGGCATGGGGCTAGGGCCTAGGAATGGCCAAGCTGAGAGGTGGGGTGGCCAGGGCAGCCCTCCCAAAAAAGGCGGTAACCAGGCTGAAACCTGAGGAATAGGAATGAGTGGGCCAAGTAAAATGAAAAGAGTTTGAGGGCAGAAGAAACACATCATCCTTGAAGAAACAGAAGGCATCTCAGTATAGCTAGAGTAAAATACAGGGTGAGGAGGGAGGCTGTATCCTAAGGCATTGTCACTCTCTTTACACATTGTCCCTTGGGCCTGTGGGCATCTCGTCCAGGAAGCCCCATACTGCTCGACCCCAACACCTGGGAGCCAGAGGGGTTGTGCAGAGCTGACCTGGTTTCTTTAGTGACCATGATACACAGGTCTAGAAGAGGGTCCAGTGGGGAGAGGAGGGAACCTCTGATTGTGCTTCTCTGGCATCTCCCGAACCTAACAGGTTCTGTTTGGATTCTGCAAAGCAAACGCGTCAGAAAGTTGCCGTGAACTGGACCAACTTCAGTCTCAAGAAAACCACTCCCAGCACAGCTCAGTGAGGTATAGAGACCCCCTTCAAGTGTTGCATGCACTCCCTCTTCCTATGCTGTGCCACCTTTTGTGCCCCTGCTAGGCCATTTCATGCTCTGGGGCATAGAGAGTTGGATTAGGTGCTCGCCCGGCCACATCTCTTCTCCTGAGAGCCCTCCTGCTTGTGTTCCTGAAGGGCCCTTCCAGCCCTGCCATCTCCTGGGGTATCACTGCCAGGCCTCTACTTCCCTCACCAGCTGCCTCCCAAAGTGTCCAGGAGGCCGTGGGCCTCAGAGGGCTGCCCCCATGCCTGACATTATCAGCCTGAGGGTTGAATCACATTTGCCTGGCCTGGCTTCTCCATGCAGGCTACCAAGGTGCTTCCCAGTTGAAGCCATGTGAAAAGGACCCAGCCCCAAGAGAACAGTGACAGGGCAGCCACGCTAGACCAAGGCCTTGGAAGTCATTTAGGCATAGAGGAATAGGTGGGCCCTCTTCCCCAAACAGGACAGATTCCATGAGGAAATTGGTAGTGAAACCGCCTCTTGGAAGAAGAGCCTGGCCCCCACCTGGGCTCTGGCCTCCTCTCCCAGTCATCTGCAGGGGTCCCCTTGTCTGAAATATTGACATATCAGATGGTGTTCCAGGCTGAAAACTGAGAAGGCAGTGGTGGGCTGGGAACCAAGGGCAAAAGAGATGGCTGGCTGGCAGGCCTTGGTCCTGGGCTTGGGGCTTAATGGCTGTGCAGTGCCATAGTTCACACTAAGATGCGTCCCTGGGGTCAGGCTTTTTCTGGCTGGCAACCACACAGCTGCCTTCAAGGCAACAGGAACCTGGGCCAAGTGGGCTGAGCTCAGGGACCCCCGAGGAGGATGTCCTCACCTGGTCTCTTCCTCCTCTTTCCAGTGCCAGGGAAACAGACTTCCTGGGCCCTGGGCTGAGTCCCCGAGTCCCGTTTTGGGTCAGGATCCCCCCACCCTTGACACTGACCTCAGCTTCCCAGGGGCAGCCTTCAGGGCTGGGCTCCCTATGGCACCTTTGTACTACCCCAGAGTCAGGACTGTCCTCAGACTCACCTCATCCCCTCTGCTCTGTGGGCCTGCGCTTCCTGATCCTTTGCCAGACTGATACATCCATGCCCCCAGGAGCTTCTGCTAGGGCTGGGTTGCCCTCCTGCCTTTCTTCACCACTTCCACAAGAACCAGGAGCTACAAGGACCCCAGGCACCTTCATCTGTTGCCCTTCATGAGAGAAAACGGGTCACACCTCCTCCCACAGCCCAATGCCCCTGTCATCTAGGAAACCTCTTCCAGCCATAATCTTCTCCCACTCCCTCTTGGCTGATCTCTTTCTCAAGACAGGGGATGCTCCCCTCCAGTGAATGCTCTCCTCTGACCTCCTCCACCCTTATAGTGTGATTGTGAGCCCGAAGTGTGTAAGAAAGCAGTGCTGGCACAGACTCGGGACCCAGCCCGGGCCATGTACCTGGAGCCTGAGGCAGGAGTCTGAGTGCATAGGTGGCCTCTTCACTGTCAACAGGAGCTCAATGCCAGAGATCTGGGCTCTTATTCCACCCTGGCCTACAGCAGAGCGTTGTGGGCTCCTCGAGTGTTGTCCACATTCCTTGAGATTTACGATGATGTTCACTGGGGCCGGGGCTCTGTCCCCCAACTGTGACTTAACCTTCACCCCCTGCTGGAGGTGATCGAGAAAGTCTGTTCAGTGTTTTCAGCCCAGGGGACAAAAATAGGAGGCAGCTGTTGCTGCCTCCATGGGCACCTGTGGAGACTCAGAGCCAGCATGGGGAGGCTAGGGTGGGGGCCATTGCTCACCATGTGGCCATGCTCTTCTGTTTTCTCAGCCCCTGCCAGATCAAGCTTCTTCAGGGTGTCCTGAGACCCTGACCGCCAGCTGAAGGTCTACACCTTTTTCCTTCACGTCGCCACCCACCTGCCCAAGACCCTCCCTGACATCCCGGACCAACCAAAAGCTGAATAGATGCGGTGTGTGCTGGGACCCCTCAGGACCTCTGCAGAACCGCTTCCTGGTGCTACGCGGCCTCCACACTCAGAGCCCGGGGGCTGGGCTGGCCTTTGGGCTTGGGGGCTGATGGTACTGCTGGCCCAGCACTGCTTTCTTTGTGTTTGGTATTTTGTTTTTGTTTTACTTGTTTTTTCAATTCTTTTTGATACTGTGAAGATCTTTCCTGCCGAAAGATAAAGCAACATTTGGACACAGAGTTGGTGTGTTGGTGGTTCGCTTGTCTGGGTGGGGAGTGAGGGTGAAGGATGTACTCAGAAGCATTGGAGTCCTTCTTAGTCATTAACCTTCTTGAGCATGTGCTACCTGTCAACAGGTTGCCATCGTTTCTGCTTTAATTCTCGAAGCAATGCTTAAGTGGGACTGTTACTCCATTTTACAGATGCGGAAATTAAAGCTCAGACAAGAAGGTGACTCTACTGAGTTCAGTTTGGCCAACTAGGATTAGAGCATAGGCCTGTATGCCAGCAGCATCTGTGCCATTTCCTCCCGTTGGGAGGACTCTGGTATGGAAACCCTGAGCAACCCCTTCCCCACACTGTCTCAGTTTCCCTCCCTCCAAGATGGGTGAGTTGGAGGGGTGCGACTTGATCTCTGTGCAGCTGATGTGAGAAGGTATAAGGGGAAGGCTTTAGGCCTTTGTGAACTGTGCATCTATAGCCTGGACGATTGGAGTTGTCAGGGGTAGTTGGTGGTAAATGAAGTTTTTATAAATTGGATTTGACTTTACAATGGGAATGGACGTGTAGCCTAAGTAGTTGAGAGTTAAGAGAGTAATGAACTATCTCATCCCCCCCTCCCCACCGTGGATCTGGTTTGTGAATTCAGATTTTAATATAATAGTTTGCTAGAAATGCCTCACACACACTTTTGTCCCAAATCCTCACCTCCAATGTCATTTTCCTACTATAACCAACTCTTAGCTTGAGCTCGATGTGCGGAGCGACAGTGGTAGTGGCTATGCAGTCACTAAGAGCCCTTTGTGGAGTGTTGGGAGCAGGATTGGAAACCACTCCCTCCTTCCTCCCAGGTTGAACACCTCTCTCTCTCTCTCTCTCTCTCTCTCTCTCTCTCTCTCTCTCTCTCTCTCTCTGGGTTGGCAGTACAAGCTTCCTCTTCCAAAGAGGTGAAACAGCATTGACCATGGGCTCACAGTTCCTGGTCCCTTGGCCAATCCCCAAGGAAGTGTGGACACTTCGGTGAAACTTTTCTGTGTATATTTATTACCTGTGCTCCTCTCTCCCTTCAGCTCTTACACTAGGCTCCTGCCCTGCAATTGAATTGTCACAACTATCTAAAATTCTGCTTCATCATTTCAAAGTTGCAGGTCTGATCAAGCAGCCGCTTTACCTACAGAGAAAGACTTTTGAGAATAGCATTGAGGGCCCTCTAAGCCCAGCCCCTGCCTCTGGCACACTCTCTCCACACCTGATGACCTCAGTCTCCAGCTAGGCCTGGCACCCTCGGGGCTTCTGACTTGCTCACTTGTTTCCCTCCCAGTTAACACTTTGTTCATGAATTCCACCTTAACTTTCACATCCCTTTCTTTCAACTGAGAAGCTACTTTTACTGTGAGAATCAAGTTTGCCCTGCGTTTATGCTAATTCCAAAAGTGGTACCTTTTGTGTCTTAGAGGAGATTTCTTAATCTCAAGACCAGTTATCTATGTTTGTCTCCTCACCTAATCTGTAAGGTCCTCACAAGCCAGGTTTGTGTCTTGTTCATTGTTTACCTGCTTCGAATATGAAGGAAGAAAACAGCACTGACCCATCACTCCTCTTTAAAAGTTCCCAGTGAAGTTGAAATCACCCTGACAGTCTCGGCCCTGCATGCTCTGGGTCTACCTTAAAGCCTTAGCTCTGACTACCCAACCCCACACGGGCCACGTGATCACTTTGTTCCCTGGGAACTTGCACATGGCCAGAACTTCACTCCTGCTAGACCCTCTATCAGGAAGCCTGTCCCTCTCTTGCACTCCCAGCTCTGAGATTCCACACTTTCTTGTAACTTCAGATCCAGGTCTCCTCGAAGCCTTCTCTGGTTCCCCAGTCACTCTCTGAGCTCTATTACAGCATTTACATTAATAATCGTTTACATACATATACAGACCCTCAGTTAAAACCCACCGTCATTTTATTTATCCCTCACCACTCTGAACATAGGTGTCTCACACAGATGAGAACACCAGTCAGAGCGGCAGCGTGTGTTGAGTCACTTTTTCTGCAAGCCCCGCCCTGCCCTCCTTGGCCCGCGCCGGTTAATGGGGGCGGGATAGAGAGCGGGGCGAGATCCCAGCTGGCTGGGACCCACAGCTCCCCGGCCACGAGAGGGCGCAGTGTCCGCCGTCGGGGGCGTGCCGGGTGACGTCACGCCCTGGGCGAGGCTGGGGACTCAGCACACCGCCGTCTTCGGGATCAGCGGTCCCCACGACCCAACCCGCCTCGGTTTGTGCCTTCAGCGCGTGCTCCAAATCCTCCAGCGTCCCACAATGCCTTGCCTGACGCTTTCGCCCTCAGCCCTGGCAACAGCTGCGTAGCCGCCCGCAGGGGGCGGAGACGCCACACCGCAAGACAGGGGCTCAGGAGAAAATTTGTCCCTCTGCACGACCCGGCACTTAGAGGTCGTTGCTAGGCGCCGACGTCCGCTTCTTCACATCTGATTGGATCTCATCATAGGCGAGGCGGGGTTTTTTTTTTTTACCGCGGTGCGCATGCGTGCAGCAAAGGATGGAGGACTCGGAACCCGAGCGGAAGGTGGGAGCCAGGCGGGGGTCTGCGCGGGTGGCGAGCGATCGTGGAGGAGGGGTCGGGGGTCCGGGTCTGACTCGTGTGTATCTGCAGCGGGCTCGCACCGACGAGGCGACTGCCACAGGAAGCCGCTCCGAGGCAGACGATGAGGACGACGAGGACTACGTGCCGTACGTGCCGTTGCGACAGCGCCGGCAACTGCTGGTGAGGGCCCCGGCTCGAGGGTGGAACGAGGGCAGGAGATGGGGGTTTGGCGGTGGGATGGGGGGTGGCCCCCAGTCTGCGGAGTGAGGTGTCAGTACACGGGAGCGTGGTCCCCAGGCAAACGAGGAACTGGCGACCTGATCTGAGGGGTGGGGCAGCTGTGCGCCTCAGGGCACGGGACCCTCTCCCAAAAGCCAGGATCCTGACGCAGGCCCCTGGGCCCGATGCCCCACTGTGCGTTGGGCTCGGCTCTGAGGGGCGCTGGTGGAACCTCAGCTCCAGAAGCTGCTGCAGCGAAGGCGCAAGGGAGCTGCGGAAGAGGAGCAGCAGGACAGCGGCAGTGAGCCCCGGGGAGATGAGGACGACATCCCGTTGGGCCCTCAGTCCAACGTCAGCCTCCTGGATCAGCACCAGCACCTCAAAGAGAAGGCTGAAGGTGGGCTGGGCAGCAGGCGGGAGGCTCAGCTTGGTGCACTGCTTTCGTGTCTCTCTGACACCTTCTGCTTGTTTGGTCAGCCCGCAAGGAGTCTGCCAAAGAGAAGCAGCTGAAGGAAGAGGAGAAGATCCTGGAGAGTGTGGCTGAGGGTCGAGGTATGGCTGTAGCTAGGGCAGAGAGGAGGTGAACTGAGCCTCCTCCCCCAGTCCTAGGCATGTTATATTTCAAAGGGCCTGGCCTCTGGGAAGCAGGAGCCAGCCCTGAGCCACATCTGTTTCCTCAGCCTTGATGTCAGTGAAGGAGATGGCTAAGGGAATCACGTATGACGATCCAATCAAAACTAGGTATGTTTTTCCAGTCTGGAAAATCAGTCACTCTTACTTCAGACAGTATGTCGTGGAGACTGGCGGGAACACCCCAAAGCCAGCTGTGTCCAGGGGCTCTCTTGACTCTTGCCACCCACCCACAGTTGGACACCGCCCCGTTACGTCCTGAGCATGTCTGAAGAGCGGCATGAGCGTGTACGGAAGAAGTACCACATCTTGGTGGAAGGAGATGGTATCCCGCCACCCATCAAAAGCTTCAAGGAAATGAAATTTCCTGCAGGTGCCTGGGAGCTGGGAGCAACACCACATTTTGATAGGGAAACATCTGCGAGGTTGCGGCCTAGCCCCCACCAAGGCCAGCAACTGCAGCATTGGGTCTAGTCGGTGGGGATGAGGGATTTGAGAAGGAGAGATTTGTCTTTATGCTCCTTTTTCAGTTGTTGCAACTGTTCATATTTACCAATTTCTGTCATTAAGGAGCTTTGGTGGGCAAGTGATGACGGCCTTAAACAGACCTGGGTGTGAATCCTGCCTCTGCTTAACCTAGAGGCCTTGGACAAATCTGTGTGTTTGTTTTTCTTTCTTTTTTTTTTTTCCCTGGGTCTTAGTTTCATCATTTGTAACCTGAAGGACATAGTGCCAACTTTATAGGCTTTGGGGGCTTGTTGAAGTACCTATGAGACACAAGGATGATGCCAGTGTTGTTTTCTGTAGCCATCCTGAGAGGCCTGAAGAAGAAGGGCATCCACCACCCAACACCCATTCAGATCCAGGGAATTCCCACCATGTGAGTGTGAACCTGGCGGCCCTGGGGAGGAGTGGTTGCTAGATGAGAAGCAGTCCCTGTATTCCACTGAACCTGACCCTCAGGCCTCTCTTCTCTCACCAGTCTATCTGGCCGTGACATGATAGGCATAGCCTTCACGGGTTCAGGCAAGACACTGGTGTTCACTTTGCCGGTCATCATGTTCTGCCTGGAGCAAGAGAAGAGGTTACCTTTCTCTAAGCGTGAAGGGCCCTATGGACTCATTATCTGCCCCTCGGTAAGATAGGCTGGCCTGGAGGGCAGGGCGCAGATGGGTCCACCTTCTGGTGCCAGCCACTGCCCCTGTACCTGCAGCGGGAGCTGGCCCGGCAGACCCACGGCATCCTGGAGTATTACTGCCGCCTGCTGCAGGAGGACAGCTCGCCACTCCTGCGCTGTGCTCTCTGCATCGGGGGCATGTCCGTCAAAGAGCAGATGGAGACCATCCGACAGTGAGTATAGGCACCCCCGCCCCAAGGGCTTCCCCAAAGCCCCTACCTAGACAAGCTAAAGGACCCATTGCTTTAGCCACTCGACAGATCCTTGCAGAGGCCTCCCACGGGCCCAGCCTTCAATGAGCCCCCAGTCTAACAGGGAGGTTGGTTGGGGTGGGACAGAGGGATGTGGTGAGGTACTGTGGGAACACAGCAGATGGACCGGGGGCATCTGGGAGGTCAAGGAGTCGGGGCATTCCAGGCAGAAGGCACAGAGGTGGCGGCCCTGGGGTGTCCAGGAAGGTCAGGGTTTGTTTAGTGTGACCCATCGAGGAGGCTGAGGCTCTGGGGCATGGCTGGACCTGTGCCCTTTCCACACAGTGCAGTTCCCAACAGACATCACTAGATGTCCAGGGTTACAGACAGGCCAAACCCAGTTCCTGTTTCATAGGCATTGCTAGTCAGGGAGGATGCAGACATGGAAAAGATGAATTCATCGTACCACGAAAGTGAGCCTTTGAGGCCTACAAAGGGAGCTGTGGGAGCACAGGCTGAGGCCTATCTGAAGGTTCAGGATCGTCCTCCTGGGGGCAAGGGGAGTGACCTGGGGGAAGGGTGTGTGGGGCCGAGGTGACCACGTGGCTCGGGTAGAGCAGTGGAACGGAGTGGTGGTCGAGAAGGTTGCAGCGCTCTCCAGGAGAGCCTTGTGCCGTCCATAGAGCAAGGTGGTGGCAGTGACAAGGCGGGTCAGGTGAGGAGAGGTAGGAAAGAGGCCGGAGGGTGGAACAAGGTGGAGTGCCGGCCTCTAGGTAGGGCTTAGCAGGTGGCCCTGCCGTCAGTGTCCCTCCTTGGTCCCCAGTGGTGTGCACATGATGGTGGCCACCCCTGGGCGCCTCATGGATCTGCTGCAGAAGAAGATGGTCAGCCTGGATATCTGTCGTTACTTGGCCCTGGACGAGGCTGACCGCATGATCGACATGGGTTTCGAGGGTGACATCCGTACCATCTTCTCCTACTTCAAGGTGCCCTTCCCCACCTGGCCGGGACGCTCCTGCCACCTTCCCCCTACACACCACATTCAACTCTGGAGGGCCCTAAGGCCCTGTGCTGCCCACCCACTGTCCCAGCCCCTCAGGCTCCCCAGCCCCCACGTGCCCTCAGCCCCAGCCCTCTTCTTCCTCAGGGCCAGCGACAGACCCTACTCTTCAGTGCCACCATGCCTAAGAAGATTCAGAACTTCGCCAAGAGTGCCCTGGTAAAGCCTGTCACGATCAATGTGGGGCGTGCCGGGGCTGCCAGCCTGGATGTCATCCAGGTGGGCAAACATTCCTGATGGGCAGTCTCACTTGTGAGGGCTGGATCTGACGAGGCTCCCTTAGCTGATCGGAGCCGGGTGGGGGGGCCACCTCGTGGGCACTAGGGGTTTCATTCACAGCCATGGCCCTTAGCAGGAAGCCTTCTCATGGTACCCAGCCCTTGGCAAGAGGCTCTCTGGTCACCTCCTAGCCGGGACTGGGGGCCCATCCTCTGTAGCAGGGCCATGGCTGGTGAGCCTGTTCTCAGGACCACCTAACCTGATCCTGGTGGTGGCAGGAAGTGGAATATGTGAAGGAGGAAGCCAAGATGGTGTACCTGCTTGAGTGCCTGCAGAAGACACCGCCGCCCGTGAGTGCTTCCAGCCAGGCTAGCCCAGGGGCCGCATGCTGGCGGAAGGTTGTGGGGGCGCCCAGGAGTCAGCCCCTGTGACTGGAGTTGGCTTTCCTGGACAGGTACTCATCTTTGCGGAGAAGAAAGCAGATGTGGACGCCATCCATGAGTACCTGCTCCTCAAGGGGGTCGAGGCTGTGGCCATCCATGGGGGCAAAGGTTAGCGTGGCACGTGCATAGGCATGGACCCCGCTGCCATAGCAGCCCTTCATCTTATCCCTTCCCCTACCTGGCCGGCCTGCCACTACTCCCCAGACTCCTGCTGTCGCTCTAATAGCTCCCGCCTGACCCTTCCCAGACCAAGAGGAACGGACCAAGGCCATCGAGGCATTCCGGGAGGGCAAGAAGGATGTCCTAGTGGCCACAGACGTAGCCTCCAAGGGCTTGGACTTCCCTGCCATCCAGCACGTCATCAATTATGACATGCCTGAGGAGATCGAGAACTATGGTGGGCTGTTTGGGGGGCTGGGGTTGCGGCCTAGGCCCCAGCCCCTGGGCAGCGGGCCAGATGCTCTGTTCCCTCCCTCTGCAGTGCACCGTATCGGCCGCACTGGGCGCTCAGGAAACACAGGCATTGCCACCACCTTCATCAACAAGGCCTGTGGTGAGTCTGCCACCAGGGCCACCTTTGGCTGTCCCCCGGGTCCTCCACCTATGGCCAGCCTGGTCCTGGCTACAGGGCCCAGGACTGGACCTGATGGTTCCCCGCTACCCCCACAGATGAGTCGGTGCTGATGGATCTCAAAGCCCTGCTGCTGGAGGCCAAGCAGAAGGTTCCACCCGTGCTGCAAGTACTGCACTGCGGGGACGAGTCCATGCTGGACATTGGAGGTGACACGGGGTGGGAGACACTAGTCCAGTGGGGGCATGACGGGAACACCACAGAACAAGTCCATTCTGCCCCTCAGCGGTCTGGGGGTCTGATGGGGGCCCAGGGTCTGGGGCACAGAGCCTGGCCCCATCACCATGCTGACCCTCCTCCCCCACCCACCGCTACCCCGTTCCCCCAGGAGAGCGTGGCTGTGCCTTCTGTGGGGGCCTGGGCCATCGGATCACCGACTGCCCCAAACTCGAGGCTATGCAGACGAAGCAGGTTAGCAACATCGGCCGCAAGGACTACCTGGCCCACAGCTCCATGGACTTCTGAGCTGGCTGTCATCCCTCTTTCTCTCCAAGGGGCCTCCGTCCCTGGGGCTCCAGCCACCTCCCACACACCCCTGCCCCGTGGGCAAGAAGCCAGCATCCTCAGCCCAGCTGGCCTGGGTTGGGCCAGGCTGGACCTGGCTGCCTGTTCCCTGTGCCCCCCAGAATTACTATTTTTGCTCCTCTTTACCCCAGCTGCCATTAAAACACCAGCCTTTTTGGTCTCAGCCTCTGTGTTTTGCCTTCTCTGCCCCGTGCTTCCTGGGCAGGCCTCACCCTCTGACCTCCAGAGCCCCTCTCAGGTAGGGCCTTGGCATCTCCCACCACTACTGCCACACCTGCTGGTACTCAGTTGTGGAAGGAGCTGCCTACCCGGGTTCCCCTCTGGGGGCTTAGGGTATTTCCTCTAGTCTACCTGGATTTATGACTCAGAGAAGGACATTGATGGACCAAGGGGAAATGGTTGGTTGGGTCTGCTGGTCTTTCTGGTTGGCTGTTATAATCTCCAGCCCTGCCCCAGCCTCCCTCTTCCTGTCACTGTGTAAAGGTCCTGGGGCTTCTCCTAAGGCCCTTTAGGAGGAGACTTCCTGCCTCAGGCCCCTTGCCCACACAGGCTCCCAGTAGGGAACCCTGTGCTCTGTTTGCCAGGGGGGCAGCAGATGCCACAGGACTGCCACTCAGGCCACAAGCACCCACTGACCCAGCTCTGTGCCCAGGTATCTGCTGGGCTCAGGACACAAATGAGCCAGGCAGATGCCCTCTGAGGAGTTCACAGGTGAGTGGGACAGACAGATCAGCCATGAATAAATGTGGGTGGCGGTCACGGGACTGCTGGCAAATGGGCCAGGATTTCAGCATCTTGCAAGGGGTAGACAGAAAAAGCATTGGTGATAGCTCCTCTGTCCAGGCACTTCATGTGCAAGGCCACATGCTTATCCCAGCAGGACAGCAGTTGCTCAAGCCATGTTTGTCAGTTGGTGTGTGGCCTAGGGCAAGTTACTTAATGTTTCTGAGCCTTGATTTCCTCATCGCTGAAATGGCAATGAGAATGCAAAGGACATGGTGTCTGAGGCTGCCAGAGCTCAGAGCTGCTTGGGCCACAGTGGGCACAAAGCCAGGTGAATGAGGCCCTTGGAAAAGATTTCCTGCCCGAGAAGCTACACACCCCACCTGTGGCCCCCAAACAGTATTCAGCCTGTTACACATTCCTTCCCAGAGGTGGCACTGAATAAATGAAATGAGGCTGTCCCCAGGATTCAGATTCATACGCAGAGCTCCCATACTGGCCTCCAGGAAGACAAGACTGAAACAGGACTCCAGCAAGAAGCAAAGCTTAAAAAGCCTGTGAGCTCTCCAGGGAACCCGCTGGGGGCGTGCCACCCACGCTCACGTGGCTGGGGCCGTGCCATGAGGGCTGGGGCCTTTGTGCTGTCAGACAGCATGGGATGGTTTGGGGAGGCCTCCCGGAGGAAGAAGTCCCAGAGCCCTGAGCAGCACGGTGAGAGGTGCCCTGAAGGGGCCAGGCTGGGGGAGGTGGAGGCCAGAGTACCCAGCACCCTGAATGCTGGGCCAAGGAGTCCAAGCTAGACCTCAGGGCACTGGGAGCCAGGAAGCGTTTAGGGAGGGGAGAGACAGGTTGGTTTGGGGTTAGCAGAGAGGGCCCGGTGGGCCCAGGTGGGGACGTGGTTCAAAGGGGAGATGCCAAAGCTGGCAATGGATAGGGGCTGTGAAGATGGAGAGGAGCAAGTGAACATTAGAACTATTTCCAGAATAAAGACAAGCAGACCAACCAGGACTCCAAGGGGGGAAGCAAGGAATTTGCCAGTCTGGCTAGAGAAAGGTCCTGGGGCAGGGACCAGGCTGTGAGAAAGGCAGGCCCCAGGGTACACAACTGCCCCAGGATGGGGGAGGGGTCAGAGCTCCTGATTCGGGAGCCAGCCTGTGGTCAGAGGCTCACACCCAGCTGACCCAGGCAGGCACGGGTCATCTGCCCTCAGGTGGTCCAAGGCCCCTGCCTGGCACTAGTGGGTACCTTGGGCCAGCTGGAACCCCAAGGAAGAAATATGTGATGCCCTTACCCCCATCCTAGCTCCTTTTCCGAAGACAGGGCTCCCCTCCCCCAACCCTGCAGCTGCCTCTCTGGACAGAGGGAGGGGGAAGTGGCCAGAAGGGGAAGTGTGAGGAGTTCCTCTCCAGCCCGTCACCAGTCTCCTCAGGCCCTCGGAGCGGCGGCCATGGCCATGGAGCCTCTGGAGACACCCATCAAGGACGGCATCCTCTACCAGCAGCACATCAAGTTTGGCAAGGTGGGGACCCTGGCTGCCAGGTAGCTGCCTAGGACAGGTGGTGGGCCTCTGCCCCAGCCTTGGACAGCCCACCAGAACCTGGGAGAATGGGGGTAGGAGTCCAAGTGGGGAATCCAACCCAGGTGTGGGGAAGTGGAACTGAGCCCCATTCTCAGCCTGAGCGGGTCGGGCTGAGTGGGCTTTGCCGAGACCCTGCCTCATTTACAGATGGGAAGCCAAGAGCGGGGACCCAAGAATGGAACCCTTGGGGCAGGGCAGAGCTGAGAGGCTGGTTAATCCAACAGCCTTCCATCCCATCTGCTAGTGACACTGTGGCCCCTCGAGAGGGCTGGAGGCTGAGCTGGAGGAGCCCCCCAAAGTGGAGCTCCATCCTGCAGAAGCGGGCTCAGCTCCTCCCAGCCCTGTCCTGGGGTAGCAGGCCCTGCACACCCACAGCTCAGCTGCAGCTGCTGCCCAGGCAGATAAACCGTCTGTTTCCTTTGCTTGACGCTATTTGCATGTTTCCTTCCTTGCCATCATGAGACTGAGGCCTCCCTCCTGCCCCAGCCCTTGTCCCGTGGCCCAATTGACCTTTTCTTTACAGGGGGTGGGTGCACCAACAAAGCAGTAGTGTCAGGTGGTCTGCTCTGGCCACTAGATACTTTACGGACATTGCCCAGTAGAATACCCAACCCCGTGTTCTCATAACCTTTTGAGAGATGAGGATCCTAGTGCTTATGGGGGGGTCACAGTTAGGAAAGCGTGGGGTGGATTTGAAGCTAGGGCTGACTGACTCCAAGCACAGACGCTTCCTGCTGCCAGGCTGGCTCTGGCAAGGCATCCTCTGTGGCCTGAAGAGCTGCGAGGCAGAGGCCAGCCTGGGTGGCCAGGAGCGTTTGCTAAGTGGCTTGTGCTGGGCTGCGCTGCAGGGAGAACTGCCACCCGAGGGTCATCTCCCCCATCTTCATCTCCTGCAGAAGTCCTGGCGGAAGGTATGGGGTCTACTGTATGCAGGAGGCCCATCAGGCGTGGCACGGCTAGAGAGCTGGGAGGTCCGGGATGGTGGCCTGGGGCCAGCAGGTGACAGGTCTGTGGGGCCTGGCCGGCGAGGAGAGCGGCGGGTCATCCGCCTGGCTGACTGCGTATCCGTGCTGCCGGCTGACGGTGAGAGCTGCCCGCGGGACACTGGTGCCTTCCTGCTCACCACGACGGAGCGAAGCCACCTGCTGGCCGCACAGCACCGCCAGTCTTGGATGGGCCCCATTTGCCAGCTGGCCTTCCCGGTGAGCACAGGATGGGTGGGTAAGGCATCCAGGGGCCAGCCAGGGAGACCAGTTCACTTACACCTTGTTCATCTCCATGCTCATTCACATGTCATCACTCAGCAAGCACCTGCCAAGCACCTAGAAGCCTGGGAAACAGCCCAGAAGCCCGCAGAACAAATCTCAGATGGCCGTGCATGCTATGGAGAAAATGAGAGGCTGGGCGGGACCAGGAGTGAGTAGGGGGATGTTAGACAGGATGGTTCAGGAAGGCTTCTCAGGAGAGGAGAGTGCGCCTGAATCCTTGAGGAAAAATAACCCACCAGGCAAAGATCTGAGGAAACAGTGTCCTAAACACAGGTCTGAGGAGTCCCCTGAACTAAGGGAGCAGCATGGGCAAGGGCCCTGAGGCAGGGAAAAGCTTGATGTTCAAGCAGCAGGAAGGCCAGTGTGGCTGGAAGGTAAGGAGTGAGAGGGGGCCCAGGAAGAGGCAACAGGGGAGAGTCTGGTGGGAGCCAGCTGAAACTGCCCTGGGCCACACGTGGAGTGTGGGATTTTATTCTGAGTGCGAGGAGAAGCCTTTGGGGAGTTGGACACAGAAGCTGAGAGTTTTAGAGCTTTACAGGGTCCGTGATGGACCAAAAGGAAATGAGTGGCAGTTCCCCAAAAACTAAACATAGAGTTAACATATGACCCAGCAATTCTCCTCCTAGGTGTATACCCAAGAGAACTGAAACAGGTGTTAAAACAAAACTTGTACGAGAATCTTTAGAGCAGCATTGTGCACAATAGCCCAAAGATGCAAACGACGCAAATGTCCATCAACTGATGAATGGATAAACCCAATGCAGTCTATCCATGCAACAGAACATTACTTGGCCATAGAAAGGGACGAAGCACTGATACGTGCTACACCATGGATGGACCTTGAAAACATGCTAAGTCAGGAAAGCTAGACTCTAAGGGCCACACGTTGTATGAGTCCATTAACGTGAGATACAGAAGAGACAAATCCATAGTGACAGAAAGCAGTTTAGGGGTTGCCAGGGAGTAGGGAGGGGGGGAATGGGAAGTGACAGTTAACGGGTACGAGGCTTCCATCTGGAGTGAGGAAAAGGTTCTGAATCATACACTTTACAATGGTTAAGATGGCAAATGTTATGCTGTATATTTTACCACAATTCTCAGGAGTAAAAAAAAAAAAAAGGAAATAAACAGGAGCAAGGAGACCAGTGGAAAGCCATTGCATTTGACCCTGGCCGTGGTACCATGGGCCAAGGTGGTCATGATGGAGAGCACAGGGTCGGAGCCCAAAGGACATGGTGGGAGATGGGGAAAGAGGTCAGAGATGGGAGGAACAAGTGGCCATTCACTCGTGGGTCCCACCCTTGAAGCTCCCACCCCTTTACTGCTCCAAGCTGTCAGGGACACACACAGGCCGGCCCAGTCGCTGGCCAACCTCAAGGGCAGTGGAGGACAGCCTCGTTTGTGCCCTCTGCTTTACAGCACTCAGCACCCTCAAGGGGGAGCCGGTGGGGATTGCAGGTGGGGAAATAGGCTCAGAGGGGTGTCCCGGGTCTTGCAGTGTGTCAGGGGCAGAACTGGGACTGGCACTCAGGTCTCTGGGTGACCTTGCTTGTCATGAACCCCAGAGAAAGGATGTGGGAAGAGGAGTGGATGGGACAGTAACCTCTGACCTTGTCCCATTCCCCAGGGCACAGGGGAGAGCTCCCAAGGATCGGGGGAGGCAGAGGCTCCCAAGAGGGGCCTGGTCCAGATGGAGGAGAACTCCATCTACTCCTCCTGGCAGGAAGGTGAGTCGGGGAGGTACAGGGGCAGCCTCAGCCCTAGCACAAACAGGGCTGGGATCTTTCCGGGACCCCCGGGGGCTGTGCTTGTGGCCCTCACGGCGCCGTGCCTGCAGTGGGCGAGTTTCCAGTGGTGGTACAGAGGACGGAGGCAGCCACCCGCTGCCAGCTGAAGGGGCCCTACCTCCTGCTGCTGGGCCAGGACTCCATCCAGCTGAACGAGCCCGCCAGCCCCCAGGCGCTCTACACCTGGCCCTACCGCTTCCTGCGCAAGTTCGGCTCCCACAAGGTGAGGTGCTGGGCGGCCGCCCCACTGGTCCCACAGGGAAGGGTAGCGCTTGGCGGGCGGCCCCTCAGCCGCTGACTCCCCGTGCCGCCCGTGCCCAGGGCGTGTTCTCCTTTGAAGCCGGCCGCCGCTGCGACTCGGGCGAGGGCCTCTTCGCCTTCATCAGCCCCCGCTCCCAAGACCTTTGCGGGGCCGTAGCCGCCGCCATCGCCCGCCAGCGGGAGCGGCTCCCAGAGTGGGCGGGGCCCCAGCCCTGCCCCCTGCCGCGGGCCACCTCCCTGCCCTCGCTGGAGCCTCCGGGGGAGCTGCGGGAGGTGCCCCCGGGACCCGAGGCGCCCGGCTCCCGGAGGGCGCGCGCGGCCGAGCCCGGGCCCCAGAGCCTGCCCCCTCTGCTGGGCCCCGCAGCCCCGGACGAGCCGGCGCCCGCGCTCTACGCGTCCGTGTGCAAGCGGGCCAGCCGGCCTCCGGACGCCGCCGAGCACCTGTACGAGAACCTGTGCGTGCTGGACGCCGGCCCCGCGCCCGACGCCGGCTGTCCGGAGCAGGAGGGCCCGGGCGGCCGCAGCCCCCTGGCCAGCCCCATCTACCACAATAGCCAGGACCTGGGCTGGCCCGGCGCGGCCCATGACAGCAGCCTGGAGGCCCAGTACCGGCGGCTGCTGGAGCTGGAGCTGGCCGACGACGGCGACGAGGCCGAGGGCTCCGCCCGCGCCGGCGCCCACTTGGGCTTCAAGGCCAAGCTGGTGACGCTGCTGAGCCGTGAGCGCAGGAAGGGCCCGGCTCCCTGCGACAGGCCCTGACCGAGTATCGTGGCGGCCGGAGGAGGCCGGAGGAGAGGAAGGCGCTCTCCCTGGGACAAGAGGGCGGGGAAACAATGGACATCTGCAGACGCACCCCCACACTCACTCTAGCCTGGAGGGACAAGGCAGACGGCCTGGGGAGGACCCCTCAGGTGCCCTGCCGGCCCCCAGTGTATAGTGTACAGATTTGCTGGTAATAAAGCCTTTTAGTTCTCCTCTCCGTCCCACCTTGTGGCCCACAGTCCATACCTCCTCCCTATGGCTTCTTGCAGTGGCTTGCCCGGGTCCACACAGACCCTCAAACACAGGCATTGCAGCAAACATCAGTGCCCTGTGCTGGGTTCCAGGGACACACGTGGCCTGGACCTGACCTCTGCCACCAGTAGGCTCAAGTCTCCTGGAGCAGGAGGGTGAGATGCAAATAATTATGGCTCCACGTGGTCCTGTTCAGCCGAAGTAACTCCGACAGTAGGGCAGAGGGAGAAATAAGGCTTGGTGATGGGAGAGGTGCCCCCTGAATTGAGTGTGAAGGGCAGGCAGGGCTTCACCAGGCTGGCAGTGAGCCCTGGAGCTTTCCAGGATGAAGGTGGGCACGGTGGGTGCAGAGAGCAAGGGAAGACCATGGACCCGGAGGGCTCCAAGGGGCTGAGGGAGAGTTGGCCGCACATGACAGGCCTCACCATCCTACAGTGAGCTTGGTCTCACCCTCAGTAGAGGGACATAGTCAGCCAGGGAAGCAGTGTGGAGGCTGATTTTGAGGGACCAGAAAGCCTGGGCTGGGGAGGAGTTGGGGGGGCGGGGAGACGGGCAGGTGGAAGGGAGTTCAAATGTGTGCACACCCAAAACACTCCCCACTGAGACTCAAAAATGCACAGACACTTCTGTGGAACCCCTGGCCTCAGTCTTCCTCAACTGTCAAAGATAAAGATCAAATTACATACCAAGCATACATTCATTCGAGTTTGATCAGGTGCCTACTCTGTGCCAGGCACTGAGGTCACGGCCATGTTCATTACAGCCACAGTCCTGTTCTCAAGGAGTCCTCATTCCAGAGGGAAATAAGGAGTCTCTTGAAGACTTTAGTGCCTGCGTTACTGTCCTCCCCTTATTGCTGATCCTGTCACCAACGCTGGGCCACCATGCACACAAGGATCATGCCCCCAAAGCTCCGGCCTCCTGGCCCCTTGACCTCAACTCCACCTCTGCTGCTCACACCCTTGGTACATCCCAAACCTCATCTTTATGACAGTGACACTCCACTGTCACTTCACAATGATGCAGTCTTTTTTTTTTTTTTTTTTTTTTTTTTTTTTTTTTTTTGCGGTACGCGGGCCTCTCACTGTTGTGGCCTCTCCCGTTGCGGAGCACAGGCTCTGGATGCGCAGGCTCAGCGGCCATGGCTCACGGGCCCAGCCGCTCCGCGGCATATGGGATCCTCCCAGACCGGGGCACGAACCCGTATCCCCTGCATCAGCAGGCGGACTCTCAACCACTGCGCCACCAGGGAGGCCCGATGCAGTCTTTTATTTTTTTAAATAAATTTATTTATTTTATTTTTGGCTGCGTTGGGTCTTCATTGCTGCACACGCAGGCTTTCTCTAGTTGCAGCGAGCAGGGGCTACTCTTCTTTGCGGTGCGCGGGCTTCTCATTGCGGTGACTTCCCTTGTAGTGGAGCACGGGCTCTAGGCGCGTAGGCTCCAGTAGTTGTGGCACACGGCTCAGTAGTTGCGGCTCACGGGCTCTAGAGCGCAGGCTCAGTAGTTGTGGTGCACAGGCTTAGTTGCTCCGCGGCATGTGGGATCTTCCTGGACCAGGGCTCGAACCTGTGTCTCTTGCATCGGCAGGCGGCTTCTTAACCACTGCGCCACCAGGGAAGCCCATTTATATTCATTTTTAAATTGAAGTATAGTTGATTTACAATGTTTCAGATGTACAGCAAAGTGATTCAGTTACATATATACATTCTTTTTCAAATTATTTTCTATTATAGGTTATTACAAGATGTTGAATATAGTTTCCTGTTTTATACAGTAGATTCTTTTTGTTTTGGCATACTTTTTTTTTATTACAAATCCGAACCTTTTTGTTTCATGGCTATTTTTGTGAGGTTCCAACCAGACTGTGGAAGAGAAAGTCTTTGGAAACATCTAGGGAACTGGCCCTGGAGCTGCAGGTGTCCTGACCACCAGGGGGCACTGTGTCCTAGCCCAAGGCCTGTTTCTACCCAGGGGCTGCCTGTGCAGGGAGCTCTTAGTGGCACCATCTAGGTCTGAGCCGTGCAGGGCCCAAGGAATGGGATCCCAGGGCCCTCTCTGTTGGAGGACTGCCCGGGGCCCCAGGCTGCCACTTCTGCCTTTGCTCATTTGCTGTTTCACTTTCTCAATCCTTCCTTCATCTGTTCATTCATATCCACTGTGTGCAGGCACTGGGGAGGTGCTGAACAAGACAGACAAGCCCCTGCTCTCATAGGAATGACTTTCTAATGGGGACAAAGGGCAATGAAGAAACAAACACTTAATATAATGTCAAATGGTGGTAACTGCTATAGGGAAAAATAAAGCAGGATAAGGGACTAGTGCATTATGCAGGTGAGGTGTCAGGGGGCTGCTGTTTTAGATAGGACAATCAAGGAAGGAGGAGGCAACATCTGAGCAGAGACCTGAACACAATGAGACAGCCTGTTGTTTAGATATCTGGGAGAAGGTGTTTCAAGCAGGAGTCACAAGTGCAAAGGCCCTGAGGCAGGAATACATTTCCTGTGTTGGAGGATTAGTGAGGAGGCCAGAGTGGCTAGAGTGGAGTGAGCGAGGAGGAGAGTGATGGGGGGTGGACCCAGTTTATCAGTGTCATGTATGTCTGAAAGACTTTAGTTTTAAGCACAATGCCAGCCCCCTGGAATGCTAAAAGCTGTGGGTGATGTGGTGTGATTTCTGCTTTAAAAATACCACTTTGGGGACTTCCCTGGTGGTCCAGTGGTAAAGAGTCCACCTTACAATGCAGGGGACGCAGGTTTGGTCCCTGGTCAGGGAACTGGGATCCCACATGCCGTGGAGCAACTAGTCCCGTGTGCCACAACTACCGAGCTCGTGCGCCTCATCTAGAGAGCCTGTGTGCCACAAACTACACAGCCCACACGCCCTGGAGCCTGCACGCCACAACTAGAGAGAAGCCCGCGCACTGCAACTAAAGACACTGCATGCCTCAATGAAGAGCCTGCATGCCGCAACTAAGACCCGATGCAGCCAAAAATAAATAAAATAAATGAATAAAATAATAAATACATCTTTTAAGAAAATAAATAAAAATAAAAATACCACTTTGGCTGCTGCATGGAGAAGACTCTGGACGGCGTAAGGGTAGAAGCAGGGAGCTCTATCAGGAGACTGTTAAGACGTCCAGGCATGAGACAAGTGTCAGGGACAACCATGGAAGCCAGGTGTGGAACAGATTCTGAAGGTGGAATTTGCAGAATCTGATGTATGACACAGAAGATAAAGGAAGGAAAACCATAATTTTTACTGGACCAGGCAGATGAATAGTATTGCGGGGTTTTTTGTTGTTTTGTTTGTTTGTTTGTTTAACCGAGGTGAGGAAGGAGTTAGGGAGCTGGGGAAATTGCAAGTTTAAATTGGGACATGATGATTTGAGATATTTCGTAGACACCCAAGTTTTGACAAGCTGTTGGATACTAGAGTCTGGGGCTCTTGGGGGAAGGCCAGAGCCGGACATATAAGTTGGGAGTCTTTGGCATATAGGTGTTATTGATAGCCACAGAACAGGATGGGGTCCCAGAGAGTGAATGTAGAGAGGAAACATCTGATGGCCACTTTGGGAAGTAAATGAGACGCTGCCAAAGGAGGTGGAGAAGGAGCAGTCAGTGAGGCAGGAGGAAGCCATGAAGCCGTGGGGAAGAGGGAGTGCACCTGGACCAGAGCTGCTCCTAGACAGGGTAAGAGGAAAGCTGAGAAACCACCATTGATTTGATAACCTGGAAGTCATTAGAGACCTTTTGTAGAGGGAATTAATTCAGAGGACTCGTGGGGACAAGAGCCTGACTGGAGTGAGTTCAAGAGAGAACGGGAGGAAAGCAAGGGTGGCAGGGCAATAGACAACTCAGAGGAATTTTACTCTCAAGGGGAGTAGAATAAAAGAGAGATAGCTGGAGAGGGATGTGGGATCAAGAGAGAATTTCTTTAAAGATGAGAACGCTTACACCGGTTTCTGTAGTGAGGGGGATGATGCAGAAATGATGGTGAAGTGGGGAGAATAGCATGGGCCATGCTCTAGAAGGAGTTGAGGGGTGGACGCCTATTCGTCCACCCACACACTTCGGTCCCTGCTCAATTTCCCCCGCCGCCTGCGCTTAGCCGCCGGGGCTGAGCACTGGGGCAAAGTGGGGACGCTGACACCACCATTGGAGGCGTTGCTCGCTCTGGAGCGGGATACCAGGACACAGCCCATCGCGACAGTCAGCGCTGAGCCGTGGTTGCAGGGCCACAGGCTGCTGACTGCCGGGGGTCAGGGCGTAGGAGTAAGGGCAGGGCCCACAGGTCAGGATCGGGGCCGAGCCAAGGGCCCTTCCACCTCCGTCCGCTGCCATTATTTTCTGCCTTCGGTGGAGCGTTCTGCAAGCTTAACTTCAAGCTCCCCTGTGGCCTCCTCCACTAACCCCACCTCGAGGTAATCCCCTGCAACTCTCTACCAAATCCGTCCGATTTAGAAATTCTGGAGCCGCCAATGGCTGTGCCTTACGCCAAACTGTGCCTATCTTCACGGCGGCCCTGAGAGGCGAGTATTATTGTCCCATTTTTCCGAGTTGGAAACTAAGGTTCAGAGATGACTGAGGTCCAGATCTGTCTGGTTTCCAAGGCGGCTTTCTTTTCATTCCTCCAACGGGAGGCGCAAGGGGCCAGGAGAACGGCGGGTCGGGCTCCGGGGCAATGAAGGTGTCCAGCAGCCCGGTCCCCGCCCAGGCCCCGTCCAAGCCCCGCGGGCCATGTCTTACAGCCCAAAGCGAGATGGGACTTCGTGATTGGGCGGAGCGGAAGGATTGGGTGGGGCTTCCCACCACCCGAGAGGCCGTGACTCTGACAGGGGCGTGGTATCTGGCTCCGCCCCCTTACGCGGGCTCAAAGCGGACGGCGGCCACGGGGGCGGGGTCAGAACTCGGGTGGCGGATCCCAACGCTGCTCTTCGGAGACCGCCGCCGAGCAGCGCCCCGGCGGGGCCGAGCAGGTACATGCGACATCGCGGGGCGTCTCGGGCAGGACCAGGCGGGGGGCAGAGGCCTACTGGGGACCACAGGGGGTACTGGGGGTCTTAGCCAGCTCTGCGCTTCCTCCGGTGGGCCGGAGCCCCTACCCCCGCCTTCCTGCGGCAAAGCCGGCTGCGGCGGGGCTGGTTGGCGCCTGCGCCGCTCCCTGCTCCCCGGACTCGGCCAGTGCATGGGGCCCGGGCGGGAGAAACTGAGTCACGTCGGGATGGTAGCAGGCCTGTGTGGGAGGCACCACCCCCACTGAGCTCCAGGATGAATCCCCTTCCTGGCCACGCTTTGGAGTCCCAGCCCCCACCAGCCTCCGCAGGGGCCGCGCCCCCGCGCAGTCCGCCCCAGCGCCCAGGGGTCCCGCCCTGGCTCCCAGCAGCTTCGACTGGGCCTGGAATGGCTAGGACGCGCTCCAGCCGCCTCCCTCCCCACCCCTCCCCCTCGCGTCCGAAGCCCCTGTGTGCTCCCTCCGCTGGCTCTCCGCACAGTGTCAGCTTACACGCCTTATATAGTCCGAGCAGGCTCCAGTCGAGGCCTGCCTGCCGGGACCTGGGGGCGGGGGAGAGGAGCGCCGGCCCCGGACTGGCCTTGCCGTCCAGTCCGAGGCTCAAGGTTGGCTTGGGAGGAGGCCGTGCCAAATTAGCCCTGCGGTCCACTCCTGGATGAGAGGAACCTCAAGACTGGATGCGGGCTCCCCTCACGCTCCCAGTTCCTTAGGGCAGGGGGGTTGCCCCTGTCTTTCCAAAGTGAGGTCTGCCAGCTAGTAGCCCAGCCAAACCTAACAAGGTGCCCGCCTACCCTCCCCCTGCGTGTGCTCAGCGTCTGCCCGTGCCTACCTGGCACTAGTCCGAGGCTGGTGTCCCGTGATGGGCCTGCCTGTGCACCCACTATGCATCACTCACCTTTTCTCTCCTCTCAGGAGCGGCACCATGGATTCCTTCAAGGTGGTGCTAGAGGGGCCAGCACCTTGGGGCTTCCGGCTGCAGGGGGGCAAGGACTTCAATGTGCCCCTCTCCATCTCCCGGGTGAGCCTAGGTTGAGGCAGGGGCTCCCTCAGGAATCTTTGGGTGCTCGGATCTCCAGTGAGTGATGGGAGGAGTCTGAGCAGGAGTGAGCTGAGGCCAGTAGGCCAGGAGGTGTCCAGGTCCAGAGATGTAGGCTCCTGCCACAAGGACTCCCAACTAGGCAGATACTAGGAAAGGAGCTCCCACACTTCCACAGCACTGCACTGTACCTGATGCCAGTCCCCGAAGCTCCTGGGGCCACCTTCGAGGCTCAGGGAGATGCCGTTTCTGGAGGAGGGGAGCCTGAGGTCTCCAGGAAGGGTCTAAGCTGCTTCAGGGAGCAGTGCTTGGAGCTGGACCCCAGGCAGGGCACTCTGACCGCAGGATCTCACTTCATTCTCATTGCCACCCAAGGAATAGCAACTGTCATCCTGTTTATCCAGTTGAGATAACTTGGAGAGGTGAAGGGGCTCCTTCCGCGATTCCATGGCAAAGCAGGGATTGGAATTCGGGCACAGGGATGGCCTGCATTTTTTGTCGGTGGGTGGGTGGGTTACCTCTCCCCAGCCTGTGTGAGGACCTTTATCCCAGCCACTGGTCCCATTCAGGATGCAGTGGCCTTCGACCCCAAGCAGGGGTTGGGACGGGGCTCTAGGGCTGTGACTTCAGCTCCCAAGAGCCCGTTCTGGTGGGGGCGGAGCTGAGGGCTGGCTCCTCCCTATGGCAGGGGGATTGCCTTATAAGCCCAAGAATGCAGCCCCATGCTGGGATGGCCAACTGGTGGCTGGAGTCTGCAGAGCTGGAAAAAAGCTGGCCTAGACCTGGACCCCTGAACCCCATGAGTGGGCCCCTCGGCTGATCACCACCAGGCTGTGGCTCCAGCTGTGGGGTCAGTTGTGGGACACAGAACAAACTGCCTGCCCTGAGAGCACGAGGCCAGCCCTTGGGTTGGTGTCTCTGACTGTGGCCTGGGGGTCAGGAGGGGGTGGGGACTTCCTGTCACCATATCCGCTTGTCCAGAGAGGCCCACCCAGGCTCCTGGTGGGCAGGCAGCTACTGGCAGGAAGCCCAGGGCAAGCACAGCCTGGAGGGGCCCAGAGGGCCCAGCTAGAGGGGGCCCCAAGGCAGAGTCTGTCGAGTTGGGCTTGGTGGCCAGGGCAGGCAGGCAGTCACTGTTCCCAGGGACCCTTCCACAGGGTTCCCTGGAAGCTGCCCTACCAGCAAGGTAGCCAAGGGCAGTGGTGTCCCTACCACATACACCCACCCCACACCCAGTACTCAAGCCTTGCCCGCCCTGGAAACCTACCCTATACTCCCCTCCCTGGGAAAGTGCTGGCCAATGTGACTGGGGCCTTGGCTGACCTCTGAGCCTCAGTTTCTTCATTGGTGGGGATGGGCAACAAAGTAGCCTAAGGGATGGACTTTCAGATGTGGCCTGTTGGGGGCACTCTGAGCCCAGGCTCCCTTGTCAGCAGCCCCAGCATGTGGGTGGGGCCACTAGCCGAGCCCATCCCTGGAGCTGGACCTAGGCCCTGGTGGGTGGGTGTGTGGGGTGGTCTTTTCTGAGCTGGGCTGGCACCCTTTCTCTCCCCTGACCCCAGCGTGGAGGGGGGCAGGGAGGGGCTAGGGCTGGCTGTAGGCCCGGGCCTGGGAGATGAGGTAATGTCTGGGACTTGGGGGTTGGGCTGCTCAGTGGAGCCCTCAGGCTGACTCACCCCCTACTCCATGCAGTGTCCAGCCCCCTGGCTTTTCCCCTCCTTGGTCCCTTGGGCCCTCTTGCTTCTCTCTCCAGACACACCCCGCCCCCCGTGCCCTCCCCGTTCTGCTTCTGTCTCCACCTCTCTGATCACTCCCCTATCCCTCCTGTGCTTCCTATCCTCCTCACTCCAGAGAAGGAAGTAGTCTCCAGCTCCCCATCCCCTCTCTGGGAGCCAACTGCTCCTGCTCAACCTGAGACCCCCACCTCAGGCTTAGCCCACACCTCCCAGGAGCCAGCCAGTGTGGGTAGGGAGTGGCCAGGCCAGGTTTCCCGTCTACTGACTCACCATGACCTTGAGTAAGTCACTTCCTTGCAAGGGCGTCACTTCCCTATGCCCATTATAAGGGGTTGGATTGGACTAGAGGTAAGATAGGGGATCCAAGCCCTAAACCCAGCTAGGAGGTCAGGGGGTCTTTCCAGCCAGAGGGCTGACCTCTGAGTTGGGCCCCAGCTCTCAGCAGAGATGGCCTGGTAGGGTGGGGCCTTAGGGTCAGGGTCCTGGCCTTGCCTCTTGAGTTGCTAGCTGGGTGACTTGAAGCAAGTTACTTAACCTCTCTGTTTTTCCATGTGTAAAATAGGTATATTCCCAGACTCTACTCCACAGGGTTGTTGAAGGATTCAGTATGTGGCAGTACTAGGTACTCAATAAACGTAAGCTGCTATTACCATTTAGCAGGTGAAGAAAGGGCCACCCAGCTGTCTTACCCTTCTAACTTCCCAAGCATGAAATAGAGCCACCAAACTCAGGTCTCCCTTCTTGCCCTAGTGCCATTAGTCTCTGCATCTGGTCCCTCTGCCATCTCTCTGGAGCCCCTTACCTCCTCTCTCCCTGCCTCAACTGAGTCTGAGCATCAGCCTACCTGATGAGCCTCATGGGGCCAGAGGCAGCCTCAAATCTCACAATGTGAATCTGCCTCCCAGCACTTCCCCACAAGCCTGCTCAATCCAAGGCCCCTTGCCAGATGGCCAGGCAGCCCTGAGGGCTTAGACTTATGAACAGCAGTGCCACTCCTGCCTGTGTTGCTGCCACTAGGCTAGAGGGCTGAGAGGGCCCAGTGGGATTCTTCAGGGCCACCTCTATCTGGACCCTGGCAAATACCCCACCCCGGGCCTTAAAACTGCTGTTGGTTCCTCCTAATCTCAAGGCCAAATCCTGGTTCCTTCCAGCATTTGAGGCCTTCATAAGTAGCTGGACTCTCTCACACCATAGGCAGCCCATCCCACTCTCCTTTTGCCAGAGCCCACCACTTCCCAGAAGTCATCCTGATGGTTTCAGCTCATGCTGGTGGTGACCATTCCTTCCAGCCTAGTATTGCTTCTCATTTGCCATGGGAACCAGGGATTCACAACTCAGAGCCTGAAGGATCGGGGGGAGAGGGTGATGTGACAGTTGAGGGCTTGGGGGTGACATCCATATTTATTTACAACCTATGAAGCCCCAGCTGACATTTTGGACCCCATTCAGTCACACTGATCACTGGGAACCTAGAGGTGATGGGGCCTGTTCCTGGCACTCAAAGTGTTCCGGTAGATCCCTGCAGATGGCCCCAGGACAGGGTGCTAGGAGTGTAAGAGGTCAATGAGAGCACCCAACAGTGCTCAGGGAGGTACTTGCCACACGCACAAGCCAGAGGGCATGTCTGGTGGGTGGAATGGCCTGGGCGAGAGGCCAGCAGGGGCCTCAAAAGGCTGCGGCTGGAGCTGAGAAGCTTGGGTTTTAGCCTGGCTAAACCAACAAGGTGGCTGCTTGTTGATGTCAGCAGTTTCTGGACTGTGGGGAGGGTCCCTGGAGGTGAACGAATAACTAAGCAGGGTGATTGGGGCGATGGTGAAGCTCAGGTGAGCCCCACCCCCTTCCAGATGGCTTTAGTATGCAGCAGCTGCCCAGAAATATGTTGAATGAAGAGGCCTCTGGGTTCTGCAAGTGGGGCAGCTAAGGAAAGGCAGGGTTGGCTGCTGTTGGCCTGAGTTTGGCCTGCAGAGCCTTGGGCCTCCACGATCCTCTGTCTCTCCATAGCTCACTCCTGGAGGTAAAGCTGCGCAGGCCGGCGTGGCCGTGGGCGACTGGGTGCTGAGTATCGATGGCGAGAATGCGGGGGGCCTCACACATATCGAGGCCCAGAACAAGATCCGTGCCTGCGGGGAGCACCTCAGCCTGGGTCTCAGCAGGTATGCGGGCGCTGAGCAGGCCTGGCAGGTGGGCACGCCATTGGGGCTTCCCGTCAACACCCCTTTCCCTTCTCTTTTAGGGCCCAGCCGCCTCAGAGCAAACCGCAGAAGGTATGTGAGGGGCTTGGGACATCTGGGCGGCAGGCGGGGTGGGATTGGACGTCCGGCTGACCTGCCCTCCCTGGTGCAGCCTGGTACCCCCATCCCTGGCCGGGAGTAGAGGGTGGAGGCCAGAGCTGGGGAGTCTGGGGACTGGGAGTTGGGCCGGGGGCTGCCGCACGGTCAGGGTACCACGCATATCTGCCTGTCTGTCCGTCTGCCTGTCTGCCTCCCGCCGGCCTGTGCTGCAAGCTGCACTAGTCCGCCCTCGCCCTCCGGCCGCGTGGGCTGAGATCATCGCTCCCAAATGGGCCCCTTGAAATCCGAGTCGCCCCTTCCCCGTAGCCTCAGGCCAGATGTGTGGGCGTGGGGCTGGAGCGCCGCAGTCCTCTCCGAGCCAGGGGGGCACCCCACTCTAGCCAGGTCCCCGCCCCTGCCCGCCCTGCCCGCTCTGTCTCCGCCCAGGCCCTGGCCCCCGCCGCGGACCCCCCGCGGTACACCTTTGCACCCAGCGCCTCCCTCAACAAGACGGCCCGGCCCTTCGGGGCCCCCCAGCCCGCTGACAGCGCCCCGCATCAGAATGGGTACGTCCACCCTGCCCGCCCACATCCCTCCTGCCCGCCCACTGCCCACGCCATCTGTCCACAGCCCCACGCCCGCCCGCTGCCCGCTGCTGCTCAGTCTGCGCTGCGCCCCAGCCCGGCCGGAACCGTGCGGCAGCGACCCCTGGCGGCCTGGGCGGGGACTGCAGGCACAGGGCCCTTCCGAGGGTGTGGCTCCTGCCTGGGCACCGTCCTCCTGGGGGCACTGTCCTCCTGGAGGCTCTGAACGAGGCAGCGCCCCCTCGCTGGTGGCCTGGGGGTGGGGTTTAGTGTCGGGCCGTCTGAGCCCTAGACACTCAGTGCAGCCTTGCCTCAAGCTAGTCTGACCCCTTGCCGTCTTTCTTCCTCCCCTTGTCTATTTCTTTGTCCCTTTATCTGTCCATGTGTCTATTTCCTTCACAGGTGCAGACCCCTGACAAGTCAGTGAGACCCCTCTGCCTGTCTCTCTCTTTCTTCCTTTTGGCACTCTGGGTGGCGGCCCCTCCCCACCCTGGTTGCCCTCCTCTCACCTTGGTTGCCCTCCTCCCCTCTCACTTACCTATCCAACCCCCCACCCAGCAGGGCCCTGGCCTTGCCCTTCCCCACTCTGCCATCACCATAGCCCAAATGTACCAAATCTGGGGAGGGGCTGCCCCCACTGCCCACCCCAGCATGAGGTTCTGAGCCACACCCTCCCCACAGACAGCCGCTCCGACCGCTGGTCCCAGATGCCAGCAAGCAGCGGCTGATGGAGGACACGGAGGACTGGCGGCCGAGGCCTGGGACAGGCCAGTCCCGTTCCTTCCGCATTCTCGCCCACCTCACGGGCACCGAGTTCAGTAAGTGCCATCCCAGGGCAGGGCCCCCAACCCGGGCCTGGGCTTAGCTGGAGCCTGCTCGGGCACCCTGTGACCCTCTGCCAGGGCTCAGGGCTGGGGTGGGCTTCTGCCTGCTCTTGGTCAATGCCTGCCTCTGCCCTCTCAGTGCAAGACCCGGATGAGGAGCATCTGAAGAAATCAAGGTAACAGGACGAGCTCCAGCCCCGCTTTCTCACTTCCTGCCTCTCCCGTTCCACCCACCACCCTGGGTCTGCTCCTGGCCGTCCTTAGCCAGGCTTCTCCATTCTCCTTCCTTTCTTCAGGCCTCCCTCCCTCCCTCCCTTCCTCCCTTCCATCTCTCCTTCCTTCCACTTTCTCCTCCTTCTCTCTCTGCCCCTCAGGGAAAAGTATGTCCTGGAGCTGCAGAGCCCACGCTACACCCGCCTCCGGGACTGGCACCACCAGCGCTCTGCCCACGTGCTCAACGTGCAGTCGTAGCCTGGCCCTCGCCGGCCGGCTGCCCTCTCTGCCTCTCTCTCTCTGTTCCTCCTCCCAGGGCACCCCGCCTTGGTGCTTCCAGCTTCTGCCTACCTCACCCCTCCCTTTCCTGCCCCTGAACTGAGCCTCCTACTGGCCTGGCCTCGGCTGCCCTCCTGGCACAGGGCCCGGCTCCATCTGACACTGTCTTCACTCTTTGCCCTATGGTACTGCTGTCTGCCAGGTCTGTGCTGGCTTAGGCATGAAAATAAACATGCTCGGCCCTGCTTTCTCTGCCTCTGTCTTCTACCTTTGTGGGCTTGGTTTGCATTTGGGGTATGGGGGTGTTAGATGGATGAGATCCAGCATGGGCCCTGCCAGTCTGGGTCTCAGTGGGTGGCGGTACCCAGCAAAGGGGGCCCTGCCGTCAGAAGGAGACCCAAGAGTTGCCCCAGAAGTGAGAGCCCTGCTCCACCTCCCAGCCCTGTGCCACAGACCAGCCAGTTGGAACCTGGCTAGGAGAAGCTGCCCTACCCACCCCTACCCCAGTGGAACCTGGAGTCCAACCCAGGAGCTCTCATGCACCCACGCATCTCCCATGGGGCCAGAAGGACCAAGGTTGGGGGGTGGAGCCATGCCAGGAGCCTCAGCCATGCAGGGCCTTGAATGGCAGATCTTACAGCCAGGTGCCCAGGACAGAAGCCCCAGCCCCAGCTTCAGCTACACCCCAGGAACCCTGGCCTGGTGAGAGAGAGTGGGCTCGGGCCTGGGGAAGGGTGGGTAGCCTCCAGAGGCATGGGGGTGGGCCCCTCCAAGCTGCCCCGGGGTCTCCCCACAGTCCTGTGGCATCCCTGGGCACCCCTCTGGAGTCACTTTCCTGGCCTTGGCAGGCCCTACCACCCCCAGCCCCACCAGCCGCCCGCCCTGGGCTGTGGACCCTGCGTTCGCTGAGCGCTACGCCCCGGACAAGACCAGCACGGTGCTGACCCGGCACACCCAGCCAGCCACACCCACGCCCATGCAGAACCGCACCTCCATTGTGCAGGCTGCCGCTGGAGGGGGCCCTGGAGGCGGCGGTGGCAGCAATGGCAAGACTCCCGTATGCCACCAGTGCCACAAGGTCATCCGGTGGGTGGCCCTGTTCCTTTCCTACCGTGGTCTTTCCTGACCTCAAGTACAGCCCTGATGCCTTTCTGATCTCTGCTCCCCCATCTATCTCCCCACTCATCTCAGCCGCCCCTGCGGGAGGATGAGGATTCGGTTCCCTATTGGAGTGAAGGTAGGGACCTGGGCTGGTTCCTCAGATTCTGAATCCTGCACTCCTTACCCACAGCCCACCCATCATTAGCCTCTGTTCAGCATTTGCCCTGGTGAAATGGAGGAAGTGCCAATGACACAGCCAAGCTGCAGCCCTAGACTCGCTGCTCTCTGGGCAAGGAAGGGCCTCCCCTTCCCAGCCCCTCTGCCTCTCTCCTTCCTGCTCGCTTGGTCTCTCTCTGCTAAGCCTCTGAAGTCCCTCCCTCTCTGCATTGCTCCCCGGGGCCCAGCAGAGTCACACAGCCCCCCAGAATCAGTGTGACAGTGTGCCTTCCTAGTTCTCATCCCAGGCCCTGCACTGCTCTAGATTCCTGTCAGCTCTTAGGCTCTGTGAAGCACCCCCTCCTTCAGACATCCCCATTTATCTGGGACCTGCAGGGCCCTCCCCAGACCGGAGGGAACAGGCAAGCAGAACAGGGTGGGCACCAGGCTCAGCTCAAGTGCCCACTGGTCTTCAGGGCTCACGGGCACTCCAGGCCTCCTGCCCCCCCAGGGCACCAATTCCCTGGGTTCAACTTATTAGGCCCAAATCAGCAGCTCTCACCCAGTGTAACCTTCCTCCCTTTTCCAACACTGCCCCTCTCCCTCATCTCCTGTCATCAAAACAGTGCAGCTTTGTCTCTCTTGCTGTGTGACCTTGGGCAAGTCACTTCCCAAGCCTGTTTCTCCCCTCTTTGGAGATGGAGAGAATGAACTTTCCCTTCAAGGCTTCATAGTAGGTGGTAGGTAAACCCCGTGGGGTTCTGGCCAGGAACCCCGACTTCGTTTGCATCCATTCCCGCTCACTGCCCTTGCCTCCTGCCAGGGGCCGCTACCTGGTGGCGCTGGGCCACGCGTACCACCCTGAGGAGTTTGTGTGCAGTCAGTGTGGGAAGGTCCTGGAAGAGGGTGGCTTCTTCGAGGAAAAGGGCGCCATCTTCTGCCCGCCCTGCTATGACGTGCGCTATGCACCCAGCTGTGCCAAATGCAAGAAGAAGATCACTGGCGTGAGTGGGGCTGGTGGGTGGCTGGGAAGGCAAGTCTGACCCTTGAGTGTTGAGGAGTGTTGTTGAGCAGCTCCTGAGCCTGGGAGCTCTCCCTGCAGGAACCTATTGGAACCTTACCAGCCTAACAGTCGGGCTGCTATATTGACCTTACTTTTCATTAATCAGGATCCTCTTAACAAATGACCTAAATCCTTCTCAAAAGGGCTCAAGAGTGTTGGCACAAATAATCAGAAAGGCTGAGGGGTGCTAACTTCAGGCCCAGCTGAATGCGTATCCCGAGGTCATCAGGAGTCTTTCTACTACTTGCCTCTGGTTTCATCTTTGTTGGCTTCGTTCCCAGCATGCTTTTTCCTAGAAAGCGGCAAAGATGGTGCCACAGTGGCTCCAGGGTTACATCTCCCCAGGTTAGCACCACAAAGTGAAAGAGAGCATCTCTGTGCCAGTTGATGTATCAAGAGTCCCAGTGCTGATGCTCATTGGCCTGGCTTGCTTCACATGCCCATCTCTGAACCAAGCCCCATGACTCTAATTGGCCAGGCCTGGATGACACCCCCTCCTGGAGTGGGGTCTGGTGGCCTTGCCTGAACCACAGGACTGGTTCCTTGAAAATAAAACCAGGATGACATTACCCAAAGAAGGGAGGTAAGTGCTAGTCAGGCCAAAACAAGAGATGGCTGCTGTGTGGGGATTGCATTCAGCTTCGGTAATAGAAAACCCCACTACAGAGGTTGAAACAGAAGGAGTAATATTTACTTCAATCACAAGAATTCCAGGGGTGGAATAGCAGCTCAAGGATGCCTTTAGGCTTTTTCTCTTTTTAAGTTCCGAAACCCTTAGCATGTAGATCTTTGTCCTCACGTGTATTGTATCATGGTTGCCAGATAAATGGTTGGGGCGGATGCTTTCTTTTAATGAGGTCTTGCCTTTTGACTCTGGAAGAAAAACCAAGAACTTGCATCTTTATCTCAGTTGTTGGAATTGTTATCCTGTGAGCACCTGGGCCATGGGGGAAGCTGGCAAATCCAGTATTTTAGCTTCTGTCCTCTGTAAGAGAGAAAGGCAAAAGAGAAAGGGGTTGTGACAGGCTTTTGGGAGGCTAATACACAGTGTCTGCTGCCCCTAGTACATATGAAAACAGAAACTCTGAAAGATGACTTGATGGGCTTGAAGGACACAGGACTATTGATTTGCAAAGCCAGAAATTTAGGCTCAAAAACGTGTGATTCAAAATCCTGTTCTTCCCGCTGAGGCTAAATATGCAGCATAGCCTGGCCTGGTCTCGTTCAGGGCAACCTAGCTGCCACCCAGAGCTGGGCTTGGGACTTGGGTCAGCACATGTCATGGGTTAAGAGTGATGAACTATCTACCTTCTCCCATTCGTTCTCTTTACTGAGTGTGGGCAGTATGCCCCACGCTAGGCACACCTCGTGAAGAGACAGGCATGGCCCTGCCCCCAGGAGCTCACACAGAGGAAGGGGACTCTGAGGGTGTCAGGGGCTGAGCAGCCTGAGGAAAGGGGAGCATAACAGGCAGGGTGACAAGTTGAGGGGGTTTCAGTTGTACCTGTATGGAAACTGAAGTCCAGAGAGAGGCAGAAATTGCCCAAGGCTGCAGAGCATGAGGGCCGAGCCAGAGCAGCCCCAGGCACTGCTGACTTTCAGCTTGGGCTCTTCTTGGCACTCATGCTTCTCCCCATTTCTGGATTCATAGGCAGAGCTTCCAGATGTGGCTAGAGAGCTCTGTAGTGATGGTCATGTTAGTGACGATTACCTTGACCGCAAGTGATAGAAAAAATAATGGCGGCTATTACTCACCTAAGAAAGTCCAGAGGTGGGCAATCTGGGACTTGTAGGCAGATCCAGGCTCCTGGATCTTGTTTCTCGGACATTCTCAATATTGGCTTACTTACCACTCATAGTCCAAGATGCCGCTTGAGCTTCAGGCAAAATTTCCACGTTCCAACCAGCAGGATGTTGGAATGAGAAGAAGGGCGGAAGGCTCTTGGGAGTCATCTTTAGAAGATGCTGCCACCCAACCCTTCCGCTTCCATCCCATTGCCCAGGACTCAATCGCATGACCACACTGAGCTGCAAGGGAGGCTGGGAAATATAGTCTGGTGTAGATATGTGCCCAGCAAAAAATGGGGGTTCCATCAGTAGACTGGAAGGGAAGAAAGGATATTATCACAGTCTTGTGTTGTGGGTCATTTACTATGTGTAGGCATCCAGCTAATCATACTACGAAGTCAGTTTGATTATTGTCATCTTACAGATGAGGAAATTTTGCCCAAATTCACAGTAATTTCTCCACCAGCCTAGGCCATACCCTGTTGGACTGTTCTAGCAGAACAGGCTGGATCCCAGGACCTTTCTTAAGCTGGCATCCGGGTTTGTTTCCCACAGATCAAGGCCCTTCTGTTCGTTGATGGCCCTGCCTGTGTTGCACAGCACTCTTGTCCCTCCCTGCCCCAGTTTTGGGTGGGCAGGGTTATCACCCAGGCCGCAGATGAGGAGGCAAGGCTCACAGAGCCTGACTGGCTCCTGGGTCCTAGAGTAAGCCCAGAGTAAGGCGGCAAGCCCTGCTCCTGCCCCAGTCCAGGCCAGTGGTTCCACAGTGTGGCCCAGGGGCCCTCAGCTTCCCTTCTTGCGGGACTCCAGGGCCTGACAGATCCCAGGAAGCTTCTACCTCACCCTCCCATGGGGCAGGAAGCTAACCTTCCCAATTTACCACGCGCTTCGGGCTCTGCTTGTGCCTGGTGCTTGGGACTATGCCTGGTCTCGGAGCTCAGAGTGGAGCATGGGGAGAGAAACACAGGACAATCAGGTTGTTTCAGCAGAGTTGGAGGGGACACATTAGAGGGGACCCATCCCCTGGTCTGGGGACCCTCTGGAACACTATGCTCTCAAGGCTCACCACTCACCACCAGCCCCCCTCACTCTGTGCTCCAGCCACATGGGCTTCTCCATTTTGCCAGTGTGCTGGTCCCTTCACCACAGGGCCTTTGCACAGGCTGTCCTCTGCTAAGAATACTCTTTAGCACTCTCCTTACCTCATTTCTTCTCATCCGAGACTCAAATAGCACTTCCTCAGGGGCACTTTCCCTGATACCCACCCTCCCCACCAGCCCAGGCTCCCCACTCTTTGCTCACTACCTTCCAGTCCTGTTGTCCCATCTCTTCCCCAGGGTGAACTTCATGGGTTGGGACCAGGGCTGTTTTGCTCACACATTATGCTGTGCCCCATATATAGGAAGTGGTCAATTAACACTTGAAGGAGTGGATGGAAGTGGCCTCTAAGCTGAACTTAAAACATGAGTAGGAATTAGCTTGGAGAAGGATCAGGGGAAAGTGCTCCAAGAGGAGGGAAGAGCTGTGTCACAAGGCAACACCCAGGGAAGGTGTGAGATGAGGTAGAAGAGGGGGGCAGGGACCGTGTTAGAAGTTCAGAGCTGGGGACTGCTGAGGTCAGGTGTGCCTGGCAAGCTTCCCCGGGGCAGGGGGAGACAGCTAGAGGAGGAGAACTGAGCTGCTGGCCCTGGGTCAGCATGGTGATGGTGAGATGGGAGAGGCAGATAGATTTAGGAAGCTTTGGGCATAAGATAGGGAACACTGGCTCACGGGTTCTTCTGGATACTGGCAGAGACCTGCCTCCCTGCCCATGCTCCCACTGGGCCCAGCTCTGGGCTCCCCATGCTCCTGCCGAGACCCTGTTCTGTGGGCTCACAGCCAAGTTCCTTCCCCCAACCCTTTGTCTTATCCTTGCAACGGGGCAACACCAGGCAGTGGGAAGGGCCAGCTTTGTAGCGAGCCAGACTTGGGCTCAAAACACATTTCCACCATCTATTGGCTGTATGACCTGGGGCACGTCACTTTCTCTGGGCCTCACTAAAATGGGGGTGGCAGTAACTTCCTGGCCAGGGTGGTTGAGAGGTATATGTGAGATGTGACAAAATTTTTTTTTTTTTTGGCCACTCCACACAGCTTGTGGGATTTTATTTTATTTTTTTAAATTTATTTTTAATTTATTTCTTTTTTTTAGCTTGTGGGATTTTAGTTCCCCGACCAGGGATCGAACCTGGGCCCTCAGCAGTGAGAGCATGGAGTCCTAACCACTGGACTGCCAGGGAATTCCCGTGACAGATTTTATAGAGGTCACACGGGCCAGCTGAGAGCTAGATGCTTCCCACGCTTATTTCTTGTCTTACTTGGTCCGCACTGTTTCATTTTCAAATTAATGGCCAACATTGAAAAACTGGATTTGACTTTAACACCTAGATTTCCACCTGAGCCTTCCAGGCGTTCCTCAATGAAGTGGTCAGCACCACCCCTGCAGGGAGAACAGGTGCTCTCCCACAGCACAGTCCCCACCTGGCCCTGGCAGGCACTGGGTCTGGGACCCCTGGCTTCAGATGTGGGACCATCTTTACAACACCCCTGCAAAGCTGGGATTAGGCTCTCAGTTCAAAAGGGAAGGAGCCGAATGTCAAGAGAAGGTAAAGCTGTTGGGTAAGCCACACAGCTAAGGTCTGGCTGAACCCAAAGATCTGATCCCCCTTCTGGGCTCCACACTGCCTCCTGCCTGCTCCAGATAGGAATGCTGCTGCCCTGGTTGGCCCGAGGGTCCCAGCCCCAGGAAGAGCTCAGCCCACCAGCAGCTTCTGCTTTGGCAGGCCTCCAGTGGAGCAGGTTAACTCAACTCACGAGCACTTGTGATGCATACCCGTGGACCAGGCCCTGTTGGGATATACCTGCTAACAGAACAGTTGGTATTTCATGCCCTCCTGGACCTTACACTGGATCGGGAAGAAGGGGGTGGGGAGCAGACAATAAGCAATGACAAAATAGGTAAATTACCTGGTAGTATGTTAGCATGGAAAAAAGGGAAGCGCTATTGGGAGTGTGGCTTTGGGAAGGCGGGTTGGCCTATGAACTGGTGGTGTCAGAGTGGGCCTCATGGAGAAGGTGACCTTTGAGCAGAAACTTGAAGGAGGTGAGGGGTGAGCCTTGCAGGTATCTGGTGCAGAGCAGTTCAGGTAGAGGGGACAGCTGGTGTGAAGCCCCAAGACGGTGTGCCTGGTGTGTAGCCCCAAGATGGTGTGCCTGGTGTGTCAACCAGGGATGAGAGGCCATGTGGGGAGTGCAGAGGGACAGAGGCCAGACTTGCTGGCCTCTGGGCCCTTCCCAGGGCTTTGGCTTTTGCTCAGAGAAATGTGGACTAGGCAGGAATTGGGGCAGAGAAGGATGTGGCCTGGCACAGGTTGATATCAGTCTGTAAGGGCAGAGGGAGGAGCACAGAAGCCAGTTTCATGCAGTCATCCAGGTCAGAGGTGCCCAAGGCTCACATCTCACATCAGGGAGGCTGTGAGAAGTGGTCAGAATCGGGACGCATCTTGAAGGTGGACCCAGCAGGATTTCCTGGTGGACCTGAAGTGAAGTGTGGGAGAAAGCAGGGAATTTGGCCCATGCGGACGGAGTTGCCATCCACTGAGATGGAGACAGCTGTGGGAAGGTGAGAGGTTTGGGGTGCAGAGATTGGGAGCTGAGCTTTAGACATGGAGTGGTGGACAGCCACGGGGAGACCTCAGGGTTGGAGAAAGAAAGTAGCAGCAATGCGTGTGCAGACGTAACATTTACCCTGAAAGAAAGAGGACCCAAGCCTGCTTTCCTGTGTCCCCGGTTCTGGAGAGGAGGATGCTGAGCTGCCAAGTGACTGTCGCTTCCTCCCAGGAGATCATGCATGCCCTGAAGATGACCTGGCACGTGCATTGCTTCACCTGTGCGGCCTGCAAGACACCCATTCGGAACAGGGCCTTCTACATGGAGGAGGGGGCCCCCTACTGCGAGCGAGGTATAGGGTGGAACAGGCAGGGAGGCGGGGCTGGGTGAGGGGGCGGGGCGCGGGCAGGGGAGAACCCGGGGTCCCCTTCCTCTCTGTGTGTCTCCAGACCATGAGAAGATGTTTGGCACGAAATGCCGAGGCTGTGACTTCAAGATCGATGCCGGGGACCGCTTCCTGGAGGCGCTGGGCTTCAGCTGGCACGATACATGCTTCGTGTGCGCGGTGAGTGCCCCTCCTCCGACTCAGGCCCCGCCCCCAGAGCCCTGTGTTCTTCACCAGCCTCCCTCCCACCCCTGCCTCTGGGATTCCTAAGAGGTTGGGAAGGCGCCGCTCTTGCCACCTCCAACCCCATGTAACTGGACCTTGGCTGTTCCTAGATATGTCAGATCAACCTGGAAGGAAAGACTTTCTACTCCAAGAAGGACAAGCCCCTTTGCAAGAGCCACGCCTTCTCCCACGTGTGAGCCCCTCCCACCCACGGCTGCCCACCCTGCCCTGTCCAGCTGGAGGGGTTGCTGGTTCTGGAGTCATCACCCCAGATTTCTGGGTAGGGCCAGCAAAAGTTGCCCGACCCCAACTCTTGGCCTGAGCCTGCGGTTCCCTGAGCCCCTGCCCACCCGCTTCACCTCCCCCCACTCCCTCCACCACCTCCGCACACTGGTGCTGGCCACACCGGCCCCTCTTCACGTCCAGTGCCACAATAAACCTGTATCCAGCTGTGTCTGGTGTGCACTTCCCCCTACGCATCAAGAAAGGTGGGATCTGAGGCACGTAGCAGGGTGGAGATTAAGTTTTCCAGGGCTTACCGTCCTGATGGTCTTGTGATGGGGACATGGAGGACTCTCAGTCAGCAGGAGGAGGCAAAGGGGAATCGCATGTGCTGGGCCCAGCACCCGCAGAAGTGGAGGGCACCTGGGCTGGCCTGGCGTGGAGGTCAGAGAAGAGGAGTTGAGAGGCATCCTCAGGGATGGGACATGGAAAACAGTATGCCAGAGTGAGGGCCTAGACAGACCGCTGCCATCTGTATGGTGCAGGCAAAGAGGGTGGGGCTGGAGAGGGCAGCCCTCTGGTCCTGGGAAGCCACAAGTGCCAGGACAAGGAGCCAGGACTGCTTCCTGAGGGCAAGGTGGCGGTGGGGAGATCAGGGCACAGAAGTGTTCGGATCTGTGTTGTAGAAAAAGCCCCGAGAGCCGTGAGTGGGGTGAACAGAAGGAGAGACTGGGAAGAGGGGCAGGACTCGGGAAGAGAAGAGCAACAAGCCAAAAGGCAGAGATGGGATCCAGTGACAGGTCCCAGGGAGCCCAGAGTGGAGACCTGGGATGAGAGGTGAGGACAGGAAGGAGGGCAGGTTTGCTAGACATCTGGAGTATACCAGTCATTCCTCACATCGTCTTACATGATCCTCCCAGCAACACCGTGAGGTGCCTGCAGTTATTCTCATTTTATAGATGAAAGCTTAGGAGACCTGACCAAAGTTGCACAGCTGCTGAGCCATGAGCCAGACTAGAAGGCCGGCACGAAGCTGGCTGCACTGTCCTGGGACTGGCCGGCACTGAGAGCCATGCTCCAGGGATGCTCCTTCGGAAGCTTACCTCTGTCTGCTACCTCAAAACCTGGAGGCTATGGTGGTGGCCCCATCTTCCCCTGGGGTCTCTTGCTTCCCACTGGTGCCCTCCACTACCCCAGGGGGACTGTCATTTCTCCTGTTCCAAGTTTGGACTGGAGAAGGACTGAGGAGAGGCCCCAAACCAGGCCAAGGCAATTCAGTGCACCCATGGCCACCTGTCCTCCAGGGCTCCCTTGGCATGAGGAACCTCAGCACATCTAAAGTTGTTGGCATTCTCAACAGGTGCTTGGGCCTGTCCTCTTTAAGAGAAGAGAAGGGCCTCTCTGTTGTGTTCTCTCGAGGACCCCTGGAGCATGAGTGCAGGGCTTCCTGTGTTATTGGGTTGGCCAAAAAGTTCATTCGGGTCTTTTCCAATTTCATGATGTCTTGCCAGAGCCTAGAACAGTGCCTAGCACCCAGTGGATGCCCAATGAATGTTTGTTGAATGACTGAATGAGGTGCCTATGGGACATTTAGGAGACCAGTTCAGGGAGCAGCAGAATATTCAAGTCTAGATTCACCTTGGATTCAATCTGGGAGTGAGTTTGGGGCAGTTATCGCAGATACTTGTCTTTGATGCCCAGAGAGGGGCCCAGGCAGGTCACATCAGGAGTAAGGCAGGTAGGATGTCGTTTTCTTTCAACATAGTTATCCTGGCTTTTTTTTTTTTTTTAAAGAATTTCTTGTTGCCTTTTTAAAAATATTTATTTTATTTATTTATTTTATTTATTTTCTTGGCTGCACCGGGTCTTTAGTTGAGGCATGCGGGATCTTTCATTGTGGCATGGGCTCTTCATTGTGGCGTGCGAGCTTCTCTCTAGTTGTGGCGTGAGGGTTTTCTCTCTCTAGTGGCACGTGGGCTCCAGGGCGCGTGGGCTCTGTAGTTTGCAGCACCCGGGCTCTCTCGTTGAGGCACGTGAGCTCAGTAGTTGTGGCACTCAGGCTTAGTTGCCCCGTGGCATGTGAGATTTTAGTTCCCTGACCAGAGATCGAACCCATGTCCCCTGCATTGGAAGGCAGATTCTTTACCACTGGACCACCAGGGAAGTCCCTAGACATCCTTGGCATATTAAATGCGGAGTATCTTTCACTTCCACAAAGAAATATACTCTCTCCCACTTCTCTTGAACCATGAAGCTCTCTCAGTCCATCCTTGGTTTCCATGGAGAGGGGTGGATGGTGAGTGCTGCTGGAAGCCGTCTGGGAGGGGCCTTCTGGGGGCAGCCCTGTGGGAATGCTGAGCTGTAGCCAGATCTGCCAGTTTACCAACAGCATCCAGAGATTCAGACTTCTATGTGAAATTTGTTTTTTCTATGTTGGCAACCAAGTTAGATTTTTTTAAATCCTATTTAAAAAAATAAATGTGGACCAAATCCAGTCTGAGGATGGCCAGGGCTGCAGCATAGAGAAGACATGAGATGGGGGAGTAGCAACATCACAGCACAGGGCAGAGGAAGCAGAAGGAGCTGCCAGAAGTGGAGGACCACAGCCTCTGGAGGGAGGGAGCTCGAGGCAGGGAAGCCCAGGCGGGGCAGGAGTGTTTCCAGAAGTCGCCAAGAGTGTCAACCAGGCAGGTAAGGCCGAGGAGTCCCCATGGCCTTTTGCAACAGGGTGAAGTTTGCCAGATCAGTTTAGCAGAGAGCTGGGGCCGATGCCAGGGTTGGAAGATCAAGGGGGAGGGTGTAGAGAGTGTGTAGATGAGAGTGTAGGTGGCTGTCTTAAGAGGCTTGGCTGTGGTGGGCCCAGAGGACCACTAGCAGTCGTGGTCAGCTGAGTAGCCAAGAGAGGTGGAGGAGGCAGCTTGGAGGCTCCTGCCAAGGGAAGGTGGTTGAAGAAATTGGAGGGCAGGTGTAAAGGGAGAATAGAGAAAAGAGCAGAGAGCTGGGGACTGAACCTCAGGAAAGCAGAGCTGGTCTGGATGGAAGTAAAAACAAGCACGGGCACCTGCTCTGAAGAGCCACCTCTCTCTCTGCCGGAACCACAGAGCAATCTCTTAGATGTCATTTAATCATCAAAACATGCTTAAGAGAGATGTCATTAAAGATGTTCAGATGAGGGACCTGAGGCTCAGAGAGGGAAAGTGACTTCCGTCCAGAGCCACTCAGCCTGAACGGCCCGGGTCTGCTGCTCCATGGATCAAAGGCCAAGGTGCTCCCCCATGGCACCTCCAAGCACCCGCCCTCCCCAACACAGAACTGCAGGGATCAAGGTGTTCTCGAGCTTGGGTGTGAGGCTATGCAGGTGGAGGCCAAGGGTACTGGGAAATGTCTTTGTACTGGGCATGGGAGGCCATTAGCGCCCTTGGAGAGTGCAGTCCCCCCACCCGAGGGGGCAGAACCCTTGGCTGGGGGCTGAGTGGGCAACTGGAGAGACAGCAGGACAGGGAGGGGCATTGTCCAGCTCTGAGCATCTTGAGCTCATTGGAAGTCAGCAGGGAGACAGGCGGTGGAGTACAGGGTACACAGGCAGGAACTGATGATTCTGGTGTTGCCTTCTTGGTGCTGGGCCCCACCTGGGCCTTGGAACACTCATAGGGTACACACGGTCCTGCTATAGGAAGGGAGCTGAGGCTACGGGCTAAAGGCCCCTGCCCCATGGCGCACAGTGGGCAGCAGCCAGGGCTGGGATTCGAACCTGAGTTGGCCTGAGTCCAAAGCCAAACCTGAGAGTGGAGGAAGGGCTCCTCCCCAACTGGGACCTAAAGTGGGGCAGGGTAGGCCGTGTGGGGGCAACCCTAGGGTTCCAGGAGCTATGGTGGGGCAAGAAGAAGCTTGCTGGGAGCCTCCGGAGAACTCAGGAGGCTGGGGTCAGCCCTGGGAGATTGTGCAGAGGGGTCACTACAGAGTGGCCAGGAAGAGTCCCAAGACCAGCCTAGGTTCTCCCACTCAGGGCCCGGGGGCAGTAGAAGGTCAACTCAGCTTTCACCCATGTCCCTTGCCACTGACAAAAATGACTACTACTTGGAGACTAGGTCAACTAGGAAGGACTCTCAGCTGCATTTCAAACTAGTTTAAACAAAAACAGGGATAGCCCAATGATTATAAAGAGACACGTTATTAAGAGGACTTAATGCTGGAATTCTTTACCTTCTTTCTCTCTTTTCTGTACTTCTATGTTTGCCTGTCAAAGAAAAAAAAAACAGGGATAATTTGTCTCATTTAACTTAAAAGGTTAATGGCTTCAGACATGGCAGGATCCCAGTACCCATGGATGTATATCAGGAGTCTCTGAGCCCCCGGGTGTGCTCTCCGCACCCCCCACCCCCAGATCTCCCCCCACCTCCATTCTCAGTTCTGCTTTTCTCAGTGCTGGCTTTATTCTCAGGCAACTCTCCCCATTATCAGCAAAGATGCCCCTCAGCCAGCTCCAGGCCCACATCCAGTGGGGCCAGCTCAGGGCTGGCTCCCATTGGACTGACTTGGGTCATGTGTCCATTCCTGAAGCAGTCACTGGTTCTGACCCACTGGCCTGAATCACATGCTCCCCTCTGGAGCCTGCAGTGGAAAATCAACTGGAAGACAGGCAGGGATGCCTGACCATGGACGTCCACTGCACTGGGCAGACATCCTGCTCTGCACGCCTAGGATGTCTGCCCCCTGACTCCTTCTCTAGACCCCACAGCTGTAGCCTCAGGAGCTACTACCAAATTCCAGGCCAGCCCCTGGATGCAAAAATGGGGGTGCTAGAAGGGGAAGCAGGGAGGGTGTGTGCTATGCTGAAATGATGCCGGACAGACTGGGGTTCCCATACAGATTTTGCCACTCACCAGCTGTGTATTACAGGGCGAGTAACTGCCCCTCTCTGAACCTCGGTTTTCCCAGCTGTGAAATAGTAATAATGGCCAATGCGTCAATAGCACCTACTATGTGCAGTTGCCATTTTAAGCATTTTCTAGATACTTTTTAAAAATCCTCGAACAGGGTCTTCCCTGGTGGCGCAGTGGTTGAGAATCTGCCTGCCAATGCAGGGGACATGGGTTTGAGCTCTGGTCTGGGACGATCCCACATGCCACGGAGCAACTAAGCCCATGCGCCACAACTACTGAGCCTGCGCTCTAGAGCCCGTGAGCCACAACTTCTGAGCCTGTGTGCCACAACTACTGAAGCTCGCACGCCTAGAGCCCGTGCTCCACAATGAGAGAAGCCACCACAATGAGAAGCCCGCGCACTGCAACAAAGAGTAGCCCCCCGCTCACCGCATCTAGAGAAAGCCCACGCGCAACAACAAAGACCCAGTGCAGCCAAAAATAAATAAATAAAATAAACAAATTTATTAAAAAAGAAAAAAAACTCGGGCTTCCCTGGTGGCGCAGTGGTTGAGAATCTGCCTGCCAATGCAGGGGACACGGGTTCAAGCCCTGGTCTGGGAAGATCCCACATGCCACGGAGCAACTGGGCCCGTGAGCCACAATTACTGAGCCTGCGCGTCTGGAGCCTGTGCTCCTCAACGGGAGAGGCCGCGATAGTGAGAGGCCCGCGCACCGCGATGAAGAGTGGCCCCCGCTTGCCACAACTGGTGAAGGCCCTCGCACAGAAACGAAGACCCAACACAGCCATAAATAAATAAATTAAAAAAAAAAAAAAAAAAGAAAAAAACTCCTCAAACAGACCCTATGAGGTGGGTACCATCATTATCATCCCCATTTTATAGTGAGACAAGAAAGGCCAAGCAGAGTCTAAAGTCACACGGTAGTCTGTGCAGCTCAGCAGAGCTAAGTGGTGAAAGCGGCTGGCCCCATGCCCGGGGCAAGACCTGGAAAGTGCTGGGAGCACTGTAATGATGAGGGGGCAAATTTTGAAGGTGTGCTTGGTAGGAACTTGCAGAGGGAGGGTGAGGGCAGAGAAGGCTCCACCAGCTGGTGCTGAAAAAGTCCTGAAACCTACATGTCAGCCTTGAAGCCTTCTCTGAGAGGTGTGGGGGAGTGCAGAGCAGGAAGGTGGGCGTGGCAGGGCGGGGCTGCACGGAGGAAGGGGAAGGGGTTCTTGCTTCCTAAGCCTTCATCCAGTCACATCTTATCCTCACAACATGTTATCAAAGAGGAAACTCAGAGAGGGAAAGCATTTTACTCAAGGTCACACAGCAAGTGACCAGCTTCTGGATCTGAATCCTCCCTCTTTCTTGGCTTTTCCCCTCTGGGGACCCAGAAGCCATTGGACTAGGCTCCCAGTGCTGAGGGGGGGAGGGGCAGGGAGGAGCTCGAGATCTAGGAGTGGGAGAGACTTGAAGGGTGATCAGTGCTGGGAGTGGTAGACATGAAAGCCTGGTGGGAGGGCCTCCAAGGAGGCACCCAGCACCCACCCACCAAGGCTGAGCGTGTGGGTTTCAGGGGCAGCAGGTAGCTGATGGGAGGCAGATTTGCAGAAGAGGTAGTGATCGTTGGTCACCCTGCTCCCACCGGTTGAGGAAACTGAGGACTACAACAGGGCCACTGAATTTGGCAATTTAGTGGTCTCTGGTGACCTTGGCCAGAGCAGTGCCAGGGAAATGTGGGAAGGAGACAGACTACAGATGTACAAATTATAGGATGATAATGATGTGGAGGGATGAAGAGTAGGCTCCAGGGAGTGTGAGCAGGGAAACTTCTTGCTCCCCTGAAAATAGAGAAAACTGGGCATGGGGCATATGGGGACTCTCTGTACTATCTTTGTAATTTTTCTGTGAATTTCAAACTGTTCTAAAATTAAGTTTGTTTAAAAATATAGATGGCAAAGAGGTAAGAGTGGGTGTGGCTGGAGTTTGTAGGTGGCTGGGGGGAAGCAGGAATTTGAGGAAGGGAGAGCATGCAGGTAGGGCTTCTGTTTTTTGGATGTGAAATTGAGCGAGCAGGAGGCTGGGGAGGGGGCTTTGGGATGGGGAGATGAAAGGCGTTCTGGGCTGGGAAAAGTCAAAGGAAGCAGGAAGGGACTGACGCCGGAGATCCCTCTACCTACCGCTCCCAGGCACCCCTCAGCCCTGCTGTGGGGTCTTCCTCCCTCCCCAGAATCCTACTGACTCTGCCTGGGACTTGCTCCCAGTGGGGGCCGTGGAGAAACTGCCAGGGCCAGGGGTCCATGGGCATAGTGGACGCAGAGAGTTCCCAAGAAATGTATTGAGTTTTAAGAGGTTCTTCCCACCCCAAAGCGCCGGGACCCACTGCTGGAGATCAGTGCACACACTGCTCTCCTCCTCTTGGCCCAGCTGGTTACCCAACTCAGAACTCAGAGGCCCAGCCCCGCCCCCTCCCAGACTGGACCAGGTAAAGTTTGCTCGGGTTCTGTCACCTCCTCTGGGAAGACAGGGGTGGGAGGCTTTGTAGGTGGTGGTAAAGGCTTCTGAGAGCTGCAGAGGGTTTCAGGATTCCAGCTCAGACAGGAGCAGAGATGCTCCAGGAGGCCCTGGCAGTGGTGTCCACTTCCCCTCGAGGGACTCCTCTTAGGCCCCAGTGTTTTCTGTGTTCAGAGCTTTGGAAAATTAAGGTGCCAGGAGGCTGGCCCTGGAGTGTCCTTGGAGGAGCCCTGCCCTAAGAGTCTGGGGTTAGATTCCTCTGGGAGGCCTGAGGCTTGGGAGAGAAGGCAAAGGATCTCCTAGTCTGGCCCCACCTGAGAGGACTCAGTGGGCAGCTGGTAAGGGAGGGGTGCTCAGCATAGGGTAGGGCAGGGATGGGGTAGAGGTTGGCAATGTTGGGGTAAGGAGCTGAGAATGGTCTAGGAGGCAGGGATGGAGGTGTGTGGTTGGGAACAGGGATCAGAATGGGAACAGGTTAGGCTGGAAAGAGGAGGGTGCAGCTAGGGATGGGGTCTGATGAATGGGTAGGGGGTGTGTGCTAAGCATGGGGTTGGGGGTGGGGCTGGAGCTGGGAGGGGAAAGAAATGGGCTGGATTTGGGGATGAAGACAGCAGTGGACAGTGATGGGGATGGACTAGGAATGGGCCTTTCAGAGGTGGGGATGGGCTGCAGATGAGCCAGGGGTGGCTGGCACGGGAATTGGGTTGGGGCTGGAGGTTGGGATGGACCAGGGATAGGGGTGAGGCTGGGTGGAGATAAATTAAGGACGGAGTGGGGCTGGGCCGGATTGGAATGGAGTGGATTTGGGATTGGGACCGGGAGCTGGGAAGAAGAGGGATGAAGCTGGGCCTGGATAGGGATCGGAGAGGTGGGGACGGGGCTAGGTTTGTGTCTGGGGACACCACAGGTGAGAATTTGGGACACGGGAAGAGTGGCCCCGTGCAGAAGGGTATGTCCGCCCAGGCGCGGGGTGCGGGGACTGACGGCGAGGGGCGTGGGGGCGCCCCGGGGCAGGCCGGGAAGGGGGGGCGGACCTCCCCCGGGCCGGGTCGGGGCGGCGCTAGGACCGAGCGCGCGGAGTGAGCGAGCCGGGCGGAGCCAGCGCCCCCCGCCCCCCGCCGGCCGGCTCCCCTCCCCCGGCCGCTGGCTCGCTCGGCTCGCAACGCTGCAGAGGCTCCGAGGCGGCGGCGGCGCGGCGACTCCCTCTTTCCCTCCCTCCTTCTCCGTCCGTCCGTGCGTCTGTCCGTTCGGCCTCGGTCCGGCCCGCAGCATGGCCGGCGTCAGCTTCAGCGGCCACCGCCTGGAGCTGCTGGCGGCGTACGAGGAGGTGATTCGGGAGGAGAGCGCGGCCGACTGGTGAGCCCCCGCCCCCGCCCCCCAGCCCCTTTGTCCCCGCGCCGCCGCGCCTTTGTTTCCACCCGGCCCCGTCGCCCCGCAGCCGGGAGGGAGGGGGAGACCCCGAAATGGTGCAGCAGCCCGGGAGGGCCAGGGAGGGGCTGCCTTTGTGCGCGCCGGGGGAGGGGCCGGGCCGGGCCAGGCGGGGCACCGACGGGCCCCAAGCTCCCGGAGGCGGCCCCAGCCGCGCGGTAGGAACGGTGGCCGGACGCGGGCTGGAGAGACGCAGGGTCCAGATGTGTGGCCCGGGGCCTCCTGGCCTTGTGGAAGCCCATCCCCCGCCCCCTCCCCTTTGCCTCGGGCCGGGCGGACAGGTGTGCATGGGCGGCCAAGGGCACCTTTGCCACCTTTGAGCGGGCGAGGACGGGGCAGGGACCGAGCTAGCAGAGCCAGCGCAGCCTACCCGGCCCAGCCCGGCCCCGGCCACAGCACAAAGGAAAGCTAGGGCGGGGGAGGAGCAGAGCGGGCTGGGGGCCGGGGCGCCCCGCCCACCGGGGGGCCTCTCGGAGTTGGGGTGTGATGCAAAGACGTTCATTGCCACAGGGCCACCGCCAAGTGACTCCTGTTCCCCTGAGGGGTCGAGGAGGATGAAGGATAAGTGCTCTCCTCGATGCCAAGGGGATTGCAGGGAGTAGGCAGCTGGGCTGGGACATGCCAAAGGAACTGAACTGCTTGCCTAGGGAGCCAGGTGGGGTCCCTGGGAGGAAGCCCCCAGGCGCACCACTCTGCAGGGAGTTCCCAGAGAAGGATGAGGGGGTGAGTGGATCCACTGAGCCCCTAGCCCGGTGGCCCAGGGGCAAGGGGCTCTGAGCTCCTCTGTGCGGGAGGAGCTGGGCTGCCCTCTCCTCCCTCCCCAGCTGTTGTCTCCCTCTAGGCTGTGGGAGGGGTTGGACCACCTGCTCTGGGGCTGGAGTCCCCAGGGTGGCAGGAAAGCCAGGGGGTTTCACACTGCCCCATTCAGGAATCATACTCTTCTCCTGGGGCAGATGCCCATTCTGTTCCCTAGGGCCCTTCTCCCCTTGGCAGGCAGGAAACACAAAGTGAAGGCAGGTCTGAGGGACCTCACTTGGGCTGGCCTCACCCTCATGCTGGGAGGACACTGACCTGGGGGCTGGAGGAGGGGACAAGATGGCCAGGCATCCATGCCACAGTACTGCAGCACTGGCGGGCAGCCAGGCCTGGAGGGATGGACGCGGGAGACAAGCAAGCTCTCGTGTCCTGCGGGTCAGTCACAGGAGAGGCCAGCACAGGCTAAGCGGGCAAGCGGCCCATCCGTTGTCCCAGCCCTGCCCCAGGGGGACTGAGATCATGGGAGGAGTTCAGGGCAAGTGGCCGGCTTGGCCTGGTGGAGGAGCTGGCCTTGGGATATGGGCCATGCCTGGAGAGAGGCTCAGCCCACCTCGGAACCCTTGCCCTCCAGTCTGGGGGTGCAGCCTGCCACCACCCCATTTACCCCTACCTTCCCAAAGGCAGAGCTCCCGCAGCCACTGCTGGCCCACATCCTGCTCAGCAGAGGCCTGGGCTCCCACCACCCAGCAGCATCCGTGTGGCCAAAGTGAGTTATTCATCACTGGTGTGCCTCACCCCTCCCCCACCCCAATCTGCGTTGTGTGTGGGACACACACAGATGTACACATGCACCGTCATACATACATACATTTGCTCACTCCCGAGGGCCCAGATAAACATTTGGTAGAAAGGATGTGAGGATCACCCTGCAGAAGGGGACATGAGGGCCCCCAGCACCTAGCACAGAACCAGGGGTACAGTGGGGTCTCAAGACTCAGGGGCAGACCCTGCACTCAGAGGCTGGAGGAGGGCATCTTGGGTAAAATTGCTGTCTGGGCAAACGGGGCTTGGCACTGCCCCCCCTTACCTTGCCTCTGAGTGGGGAGTAGGGGTGGGGGCGTTCACTCCTAGGTGGCTCACTCTGAAATGGACCGCTGCCCTGATGCTGGCAGCAGGGGACCCAGGAAGTCAGACTGTGTAGTGAAAAGAACTGGTGTTGTCCTGGATGTGACCCTACTCGCTATGTAACCACACCAAGTCTCTGCTCCTCTCTGGTCCTCTTGAAAAGAGGAAAAGGGGATTGGGCTCAACCATACCTGGGATACCCAAGGCCCTTCCAGTTCTGATATCTTGAGAGTGTGATTATCCTGAAGAATCTACCTGCCCTGAGCCTCCCATCCTCAGCTGACCCCAGGATCTCCCTGGAGCTGCTACATTCCAGCTCCCACCTCACCCCAGTCCACTTTCTCTGGCCGAGATGGTTTCTCAGAGTTTTGTCTCAATGTCGCAAACACCTCCTGGGGCTGCTCTGTGCTCTGTGTTGAAGGACTGAGTTTGATGTCCCACCTTCACGAAGCTTATAGTTTCAGGACAGTGTCTGTCTCCAGGGGTTGGAGGTGGTGAGACATGTAGATTCCTGCCCCCCTCCATCCTGATTCCTTGCAGTTTGACCAGCTCCCGCCCACCCAAGGCTCAGGCCACCTCGAATGTGTTTGAGAAGCACTGGTGGTCTAGTGAGATCTGGGGCAGGCTCAGGTGCCTCTTCCTGTCCCTGCTGGAGTGTGGTAAGCACTTTGGGGAGGTGCAGCGCAGGGCAGGGCTTCGTGGGAGCTGGCATTGGGTCCCTGAGAGATTTCAGTCAGGGATGGGCATGGGGTGGAGAAACAGGTCTGGCCTCCCTGTGAAGGGAACCACATATGCAGAGGCTCCAGGTTGGGAAATATCCAGAACTGTACTGGGAATCAGGGAGCCATCCAGTGTGACCCGAGTATATGGTATGGATACGGAGGTCTGGCTGGAAAGGCAGGTGGGCGGAGCTCAGGGTTGAAGGCCTGCTGAAACCTTTGAACTTAGCTATGGTTTCCACCAGGTAAGGGCCAGGAAAGGTGGCTGCAGGTGGGTAGGCAAGGAGTAAAGAATGGAAGGGGCAGGGTCCCGGGAGGAGCCAGGGTCCCTCAGAGAGCCTAGGAGAGGCTGACAAGTCACCCCAGGGAGGTGTGATGGCCAGAGCAGTGTTTGGGAACCAGGGTCTTGGAGTTCTGCCTCAGTTTCTCATCTGTGGAATGGAGAAGGGAAGGCCCTGCTTCTCTAAGGGCCTTTTGTTCCCAGTGGTGGGTTAGGGCAGCCAGACAGGTGGTGGGACAGCTGTGTTGAGAAGCAGCTGCCAGGACTGTAGCCTGGGCAACAGTTGGACCAGGAGCTCCCGGCCCCACAGCCCACCTGTGTCCCTTTCAGGAGGGAGGGATCCCGAGAAGCAGGGGGCTGGGGGCCCATTTGGCTCTGGCAGTGACTTGTGCTGACCTCATGGGGCTGGGCCTGGACCAGGCCCTCCCTGCTCCCTCCTTGCTCCGCCCTCCAGCCTCCTCCCTCTCCCCCTCCCTCCCTCCCTCCCTCCCTCCCTCCCTCTTCTCTCCTCCCTCTTTCCTTCCCTCCCATTTCCCTTGCTCTCTCCCCGCTCCTTCATTTTCTCTTCATCCCTTCACTTTCCTCCCTTCTCTTCTCTTTCTGCCTCCTCTCCCTGCTCGCTTTCTCTTCCGCATCTCCCTGGTGCTCCTGCTTCCTCTCCTCCTAGCCCCCTACCTTGGCAGTAGGAAAGCGGAGCTTGGGGGAGGGGCTGAGCCTCCTGCACCTCCGGAACATGACCTTTATTCCTGGCCCCAAGCCTGTCCTCCAAGTGGGTCCTGGGGAGGAGCTATCTCTGTCTTCCCTTCTGTGAAATGGATGCTGTGCCACTGCTACCTGTGAAGAAAAAGCTAGGGAGGAGGAGGAAGGAGGAAGGCTGCTAGGTCAGCTTTCTGCCAAAGCTGAGAGGGAAGGCAAGGCCAGCAGTCCCAAGAGGCCAGAGCCTCAGCTAGGGCGGAGGAGGCCTAGGGCTGGAAGGCCAGGAGAGCACATTCACCCAGGGGCAAGAGTCCAGGCAGGAGTGACCACGGTGACCTCATCCCCATTTCAGAGAGACTGAGATTGAGACTGAGGGCGTGTCCCCTTGGGGTCCTTTGTGTTCAGGAGAATGCAGCTGGGGTGGGCCGGTCGCGTGCCAATTGCTGGGTTGCCATAGTTACCAGGGGATGCCCAGAGCTGAACAGCACCAGGTTCTCTCCCCCATCCCCCTCGATGTGGGGGGAGGGGCAGTGGGTACCGAGGCACGCGCCAGGTAGGTTCCTGGCAACGGCCAATGGGGATGAGGAGCGGTAGCCAGGGAACGGTAACCAAGGAACCGTCGCCTTGGAATCTCCATCTCACTCCGCTGGCTGGGTTGCAGGCTGCTAGGGCCAGGGCTCCGAGGACGCAACACACTGGCTCACTGGAAGCAAGCAACTGGGCAGCGATTTCTTCCCCACTGCCTGCTCCCCACCTGACCCAGGCCTCCCTCCATCAGATCCCAGACTGTCCCCCACTGGGTTCCAGCCTGAAATGGTGCTTAGCCATTGTTGTCATGGCGACAAGGCTTAAGTGCTGGGCTGGAACCCCCCTCCTGTCCTGCCCCCTTTGTGTCCCTCCTACCCCCGAGAGCCGTCTCCACCCAAAATTGGCTGCCTGGGCCCTGCCAGTTCTCCCAGCCACCCCTCCCTCTCCCCAGGGCTCTGTACACATATGAGGATGGCTCAGATGACCTCAAGCTTGCGGCGTCAGGAGGTAAGAATTCCAGCCATTCCTTTGCCTTCCTTTCCGCTCCCTCCTCCGGTTGTTTTCTTCCCCACCCGCCTGGCTCCAGGCCACCTCGCTGCCTGCATCCAGCAGACCCACACTTGTCTGGCCAAGTGTCCTTCCTGTGGTTATCCCTAAGATCCCCAGGGTGGGGAGGGAGGGAGACTTGTTTCCTGTTTGATTATGAGAAGACTGAGCCTCAGAGAGGGAGAGTGACTTGCCCAAAGTCACACAGCTAAGCGGGATCGGGCCTGGCAGGGATGGCCCAGATCACCCCACTTTCTTGAGAGCCCTAAAAGGTTTTATTTTACCTCAGTGGGTGCCAGCCCCGCGTGAGACTTGATGTGTGAAGAACACTTCCTCGGTTCTTCCCCAAGGTCCTCGGGGATTCAGAGGCAAAGCTCACACCTGCCTGCTGCCTCTTTCACACCAACACAGAACTCTGGGACTTCCAGATCTCTGGCGGTGCCTGCAGAGCCCACAAGAGGAGTCTTTGCTTTGGGTTCCAGGCCCTTTGTGGGGGAGGGATTCAGGAGATGGGGCCTGACACCCTCCTGATTCCCCCAGATGGGGGCTTGCAGGAGCTCTCTGGCCACTTTGAGAACCAGAAGGTGATGTATGGCTTCTGCAGCGTCAAGGACTCCCAGGCTGCTCTGCCGAAATACGTGCTCATCAACTGGGTATGCAGCTATGGGCTGGGGAAGGGAGCCGAAGGCCCAAGAACGGTTATCCTCCATCCCACTCCACTCACTGACACTGCTGTAGAGAACCCCACTAGTCCCGGGAAGAGAGCCCTGGGCCTCAGCCTGCCGCCAACTCTTGTCCTTTCCCGACACCCCCTTTTGCTGGGTACTTTGCAGGTTGGCGAAGATGTGCCTGATGCCCGCAAATGTGCTTGTGCCAGCCACGTGGCTAAGGTGGCCGAGTTCTTCCAGGTGCGAGTGGGGTCAGGGCTCATGGGGGAGGTGATGGGAGGGAGCCCTGCTGCCTGAACACGCCTTCTTCCTGCTGCAGGGCGTCGATGTGATCGTGAACGCCAGCAGTGTGGAAGACATAGATGCGGGCGCCATTGGGCAGCGGCTCTCCAATGGGCTGGCACGGCTTTCCAGCCCCGTGCTGCACCGACTGCGGCTGCGTGAGGATGAGAACGCCGAGCCGGTGGTCAGTGTGCGCCCCGGGCAGGCTGGCCCTGCCCAGGGCTCCACCGTCCGGTTCCTCTCAGTCCTCACCCTTTGCGTGTGGGGGTCCTGAGCACTCGGCCCATGGGCTGCGCTCACGCCAGGCCGCTTGACTCTGCAGGGCACCACCTATCAGAAGACCGACGCAGCTGTGGAGATGAAGCGGATTAACCGCGAGCAGTTCTGGGAGCAGGCCAAGGTGTGGACCCTGACCCCGGCCTGCAGGCTGAGCTGCTGCTCCCTGTCCTGACCCCGTGGGGTAGCTCTGCCTTCTCTCCCTAAGGGCCTCCCTTCCACAGCATGGCCCGTCCTACGTGCTTCCCCTACTGAAAGAGCGAGCCCCTGAGTTCTCAGAACCCTGGGTTGGGGATGGGCCGGAGGGCTGGGGCGGGCCCCAGGCTCAGGGCCTGCACTGCCTTGGCACGGGGTGCTGCAGAAGGAGGAAGAGCTGAGGAAGGAGGAGGAGCGGAAGAAGGCTCTGGATGAGAGACTCCGGTTTGAGCAAGAGCGGATGGAGCAGGAGCGGCAGGAGCAGGAGGAACGGGAGCGGCGCTACCGGGAGCGGGAGCAGCAGATTGAGGAGCACAGGTGCGCCCCGCCCCGCCCCGCCCCGGCCCCTGGGCCCTGGGCCGCGGGCCCCACGTGGGCCTGTCCTGAAGGCTTGCCTGCACCTCTCATTCCAGGAGGAAACAACAGACTTTAGAAGCAGAGGAGGCCAAGAGGCGGTTGAAGGAGCAGTCTATCTTTGTAAGTTCTTAGTCGGGGTTCCTGTCTCCTGGCCAGGGAAGCGAGGATGGTCCTCGTGTTCCTGGGCCTCTTGCAGGGGGAGTGTCTTGGGGACAGTGCTGGGCATTCTGGGTACCGCTGCATGGGCATGGGGTATCATGCAGTGTCAGGCCTGGTACCCGATCATGTGGGGCTCTCTTCCCTGGCTGTGGAAAGAGACCTCCTTGGGGAAGCTAATACTCTAGACCGAAAGAGAAAATCTACCTTGACCCAGACCCTCACTGACCGGGCTCCTCCTGCCCCCTCCCAGCAGGGCCTGAGGGGCTTGAGGTGGTAGACGTGCTTCCTGCACTTACAGGGCTCGAGGCCTGGTCCTCATGGCAAGAATGCTGCAGAGCCATTGAATGGATCTGGGCTGGTGTTCTGAGCATCTACATACAAGTGTGTGTAGTGTCTCTTTGAGAACAGGTGCTTGTTCCAGGGGTGCTGGCTGAACCTCCAAACACTGGGATGGCCCATAGGGTCATCATGATTGACCCCTTCAAAGTCACAGTGGAGTCAAATCTTCATGCTTTGAATTGAATTTTATACTTGAGAAATAGTTAAGATCATTCAAAGCTGAGCATGTTAGAGTTTAGGACAGGAGGTGGGCAATAGTCGTCTGGACTGGGACTGTGATGGGTAGCCGTTGGGCCACGGGGACTCAAACAGACTCCAAGGTCACACCCACAGGAGGCTGGGAGGGAGCTGGCGGGACAGCCCTGCCGGCACTGGCATTAATGGCTGTCATAGGTCATTCCACTCACATTAGCCCCTAGGGGTGGAGAGGACATGTGGTTAGTAAGTTGCAGCCTCATTCATTCAGCAAACCCTTGCCACCCGCCATGTGCCGGTGTGAGGAACATGGTGGAGAACAAGATGAACAAGGCTCTTTTACAATTAATTGATGAATTCGTTTATTTTTAATTGCGGCAAAGTGTACATAACATAAAACGTACCATCTTTACCATTTTTCAGTGTACAGTTCCGTGATGTTAAGTGTATTTATATTGTACAGCCATCACCACTGTTTATCTCTGGAATTTTCTGCATCTTCCCATACTGAATTTCTGTATCCATTAAACACTAACTCCCCATTGCCTCCTCCCCCAGCCCCTGGCAACTGCTTTCTGCTTTCTGTGTTTAAGAATGTGACTCCTCAAAGTACCTTGTATGAGTGGAATCGTGCCGTTATTTTACCTTTTGTGACTGGCTTATTTCATTTAGCATAACATCTTCAAGGTTTATCCATGTGTCAGAATGTCTTTTCTTTTGAAAGCTGTTAATATTCCATTGTATATCTATACCAGATTTTGTTCAGCCATTCAGAGCAAGTTCTTTTTGAAAAAGCTTATTTTTATGGAAAATTTCACATATGTACGCAAAAGTAGAAAGAATAGTATAGTGAACCCACTGAACTGATGGCTCATCTTCACCAATTACCAGTGTTTCAAGCAAAGGCTTACAGTGTCACATCATTATAGTCTCATCTGGCCCTTCAAGTGTGGCTCATGTGACAGTGACAGTAGGTGTTTTAGCAGGTCACTGTGGTTAACCTGCAACTTCAGGTCCTCTGAGGGAGTTCCCACATGAGAAACTTTGGAATTTAGAACCATGAAGTGCTTTATATTGGCTTAAGGAGCTATTCTGCTTTCTCTCTTCTGATAAGAATTGCATTCCTTATGTGAGTTCCCTTTTTGCCTGAGATGCCGGGGAGCTTCCATTTATCTGAAGATGCTCAGGCATAACAATGCTATTGACCTTTATGGTTAGTGCATTGATGTCTCTGTCCAACTCCAAGCTCTAATTTGTTTCAGTGGTTTTCACAGTGTTCTGTAGTTAAGGTTTTTGTGGTAAGCTGCCTCTGGTCCTTCTTTTGAACAAGGCAGAGGAACCTAGCAAGGTTATACTAGGCAGGGGCAGCGTAACAGCAAAGGCTGGTGGGATGTACATTTTTGGGGGAAGGCAAGGAGCCTTCCCCAATGACTGGAGTCCGCTGGGAAATTTGGGAGGAGAGAGCAAGGTCAGAAGAGGAGTTTAGACTTCATTCTGGAAGACACAGTGGCAGTTGAGGTGACAACCCTCTTGAGGCTTTTGGTGTGATGAGTTCAACTGAGGAAACAGGTATGAACTGAACCTTGGGCTGGCCACTCACACACATAAGTGAGTGCTTATCCTGTATCACCCACAGAGGGTGGGGAGATGATCCAGAAACAGGAAATTATGACACAGTGTAATCTGTGGTGTATGCCTGGAACACCTCATGGGGACCCAGGGAAGGAAATGACCTGAATGGGCCAGGGACCCCTTCCCGAGGAGGCAGTGCCCAAGCTGAGGCCAGAAGCAGGAAGAGCTGGATCTGGGGTGGGGGTCGGGCACGTGGGGAGAGAGATTCATCTCCCATGCCAAGGCACGGAGGTGGGAAGTTGTATGCATGTTCCAGGAACTGCAACTACATCATGCTGAGGACTTTATGCCTACATCTCACAGGGTGTGGGTGAGTCAGGGTGGGAGGGGAGCATTGTGAGAGGTGATGGACTAGATCAGGCAGGGAGAAGGGAACGTGGGCCAAGCAAAGGGGCCCCACCTACCTTTACTCCTGTGGTTGCAATCTCAAAACAGCGAGTGAAGTGGACATGTGAAGGGCAGTAGGGAGTGGTGGGGACTGTGGTGAACTGGACAACACACGCCCTGTGGGCTGCCACAGTGCAGCTCTAGTCAATGGCTGCTTTGGGACATGCTGGCCTAGGTTGCCAGGGCTTCTGGCATTTCAGGAGAAACTGGAGACCCTGATCTCAGTAAGAAAACCTGATTTTTAAGTGATGGCGACTAATTAACATTTTGAAAAGATCCTTTCAGGTCTGTAGAGAAGAAATGGGGGGAAGAGAACAAGGAGGCAGGGGACTAATGAAGAAGCCTCAGTCTTGATACCAAGATCCACACAGCAGTGATGGAGGTGTGGTTGGCTAGGTGCTGGGGTAGGAGGTTCGAGAAAAGTTAGCAGCAAATCAGGGAGTGCTCCTGGATGGCCCTGGGTGCCCAGGGGCCTGTCTGGACTGGAGATGAGGTGGCTGAGGACCTTGCAGATAGAAGGTGCTGTGTGACTGGGTCGTGAAAGTGGTTCCAGATAGTGGAGGAAACATGGGGGCTGTAAGAAAGCCAAGAGCTCCTGTGGGAGTGGGGTGCTCAGAACACCCTCCCTTTTGGTTTCCAGGGTGACCAGCGGGATGAAGAGGAAGAGACCCAGATGAAGAAGTCAGAATCGGAGGTAGAGGTGAGAGCCGGGGGGTCCAGACATCTGAGTTTGGTAGGGCTGCCTCAGTCGGGCCCCGCCTGGCCTGACCCTTTCCATGTGCCCCCAGGAGGCAGCAGCCATTATTGCCCAGCGACCTGATAACCCACGGGAGTTCTTTAAGCAGCAGGAAAGAGTCGCATCGGCCTCCGCAGGCAGCTGTGATGTGCCCTCACCCTTCAACCACCGACCAGGTAGTCCCAGCTCCCACCCCCACCCAACCCCCACTCCTCAGGTTTTGGCCTTGAGCCTCTTTGGGACCTTTCTTGGAAGGGAAACCTTGCCCAAGGACCCCTTGGAGAAGGCAAGGCCAATCATCAAGTGTGCTTCCACCCACCACCTCCAGGTGGCAGGGCTGAGAAGGGCTCGGGCAGGGTCAGTATTGGGCCTGGGCTGAGCAATGGGCTGTGCTCGAGCCATCTGGGCATTTCTCACAAGGCCTAAGGCATCCTCCTGGCTGCAAGGAGTAGCCCTGCTGAGGTTGAACTAGGTCTTATCTGAAGGGCTGTGGGTGCATGGGGAGTGGGCTCTTTCCCTGGTCCTGAGTTTGAGCAGCCTGGAGCCTGTACCCAGGGTTCCCTGTTTGGATTCTCCCTGTGCAGCTTCCACCTCTCCTTGAAGCCCCCTTCCGCTCCCTGTCTGCTGATCTGTTTGCCCCTTCTGTGTGCTTGGCTCTGGGCTAGGGTTCCAGGGGTGGGGCAGGCTGTTCCGAGGCGTGGGCTGCCCTGAGGCTGGTTGCGTTGTGGCGAATCAGGCTCTTTGCTGTGTGTGGCTGGTGTGGTGGAGTCATCTGTTGGCTTGAGGCTCTGGCCCAGCTTGGCTGGCTGAATGTGTGCCCTGGCTGAAGGCAGCTTGGACATCCAGGGCCAGCCTGGGGGTGGATGAGGCCTCGGGGTGGGGGTGGGGGAGACTGACCCTCTCTTGTCCTCTGTCTCTCTCTCTCTGTCTGTCTCTCTTGGCAGGTCGTCCGTACTGCCCTTTCATAAAGGCATCGGACAGTGGGCCTTCCTCCTCCTCCTCTTCCTCCTCTTCCCCTCCACGGACTCCCTTTCCCTATATCACCTGTCACCGCACCCCAAACCTCTCTTCCTCCCTCCCATGTAGGTAGCAGCCCCAGGCCTCCGTGGGGGGGTAAGGAGGGCCCCCCACTTCCCAGCAGACCCCCTGCCCTCACTCCCCCAGCCTGACTGCTGATCTCTGGTGTTTGTCCCCAGAGCAGGTACCGCCTGCCTCTTTCCCCTGGCCCTGACGGGACACTGGCCCTTAGGGGCCTGGCTTACCAGGGTCTGGAGCTGTGGTCTGGCCCCTGGGGGCCTGGGGAGCTCCCAGCCCCGACCCAGACTCCAGAGAGGAGGGGCTGGTCAGGCCCCAAGATGGACAATCCTGGTTCCACCTGGCTCCCTGGCCCTTACTGACCAGCCTAGGGGTTTTTGTTCCACAGGCAGCCACCTGGACAGCCACCGGAGGATGGTGCCTACCCCCATCCCTGCCCGGAGCCCATCTGACTCCAGCACGGCCTCTACCCCTGTCACTGAGCAGATCGAGCGGGCCCTGGATGAGGTCACGTCCTCGCAGCCTCCACCACTGCCACCACCACCCCCAGCAGCCCAAGGTGTGTGAGTGGCCCTAGCCCTTGGGCTGGGAACTCCAAATGGCCATGGTAACAACCCCTCAGGGATCTGGGCCAGACTGTACTGCCCTGGAAGTGGCTGGGGCAGCGAGGAGCCCTGGTCAGACCTGCCCTCTCTGAACCTCAGTGTCTCCCTGGAGTGGGGACTGCGCCTTCCTCCCAGGGCTGCTGAGAGGTTGAAAGACACTAGGTAAAGGGGCAGTGGGGCCCAGTGGGTGCTAGAAGGCACTCTGCATGGAAGTCTTAGTGGAGGCCTTCTTTCCTGGACTCCTCAGTGGGTGGGCAGGGTACTGTAGGGTGCCTGCCCAGGGCCTGCATCCTTTCCTGGGAGCTGATCACATGTCTCCTCCATCTGTGCTTTGACAGAGACCCAGGAGCCCAGCCCCGGCCTGGATAGTGAAGAGACCAGCAAGGAAGCCAGAGCAGTAGACCCTCAGACCTGGGCCAGCCCCCTGGAGGAGTCCCCTCAGGCACCAGAGCCTCCCCAGGGCCAAGGCAGCCCCACGGAGGACTTGATGTTCATGGCGTCTACAGAGCAGGCAGTCCTGGCTGCCTCTCTAGAGCCTACCATGGCTGGAGCCTCTGCAGCTGACACCCCAGCCGCTGATGCCATTGAAACCGACACTGCCGCTGCTGACACCAGTGTTGCCAACACCATCACCCCTGCCACTGCCAGCCTCATTGACCTATGGCCTGGCAATGGGGAAGGGGCCTCCGTACCCCAGGCTGAGCCTAGGGCCCCCACACCACCCTCAGGTGCCGAAGTCACTCTGGCAGAAGTGCCCCTGCTGGACGAGGTGGCTCAGGAGCCACTGCCGCCGGCAGGTGAAGGCAGTGCCAACCTTCTCAATTTTGATGAGCTGCCTGAGCCACCAGCCACCTTCTGTGACCCAGGGGAGGAAGTAGAAGGGGAGCCCCTGGCTGCCCCCCAGGCTCCAACTCTGCCCTCAGCTCTAGAGGAGCTGGATCAGGAGCCGGAGCCGGAGCTGGAGCCAGAGCCCCAGCTGCTGACCAATGGCGAGACCACCCAGAAGGAGGGGACCCAGGTGGGGCTGGGGCTGCCTGATGGGAGGGGAAGTGGTCAGGGCTGGAGCAGGGCTGGAGCAGGGGGCGGACCCTGCCTTCCTTAGGCTTGCAGCAGTACCCTGCCCCCTTTCTCTGTGACCCACATTGTTGGGGGGAAGCTGTATTTCATTCCCCCTCCCTGGGCCACCTCTGCTTTTATTCCCAAGGCAGGCATCTGTGTTTGCCTGGCAACCACTGATAGACTCGCTGGTTGCAGGGGAAATGTGCTCAGGCCTGGTAGGTCAGCCCTAGTCCTGCTGGGTGGGACCCAGTGACATGGAGCTTTTCTTCTACAGGCCAGTGAGGGGTATTTCAGCCAATCACAGGAGGAGGAGTTTGCCCAATCGGAAGAGCTGTGTGCAAAGGCTCCGCCTCCTATGTTCTACAACAAGCCTCCAGGTAGTACTGGGATGGGTGATGGAGAAGAATTTGGGTGGCGGTGCTGTGTTCAAGTGTGGACAGGCAGTGCCCCCCTCCCCCCACAGCTGGCACAGCTCCCCAGGGTTGGGAGGGACACAGGCATGGATCTGCTGGGCCATCTCCTTAACGCCCCTCCCTTCCCCACACCATAGAAATCGACATCACCTGCTGGGATGCAGACCCGGTACCGGAAGAGGAGGAGGGCTTCGAGGGTGGCGACTAGCGGTGATGCTTGCCCTCAGGCTGCCCTCGCCAAGGCCGCCCACCTGCGCCGGCCTCTGGCCAGACGGCCCGCAGTGCCTGCACTTGCAGCAGCTCCGCCTGGCACCCACTCTGGATTCCGGCCCTGGCCGGGGACTTGGCCGCTTCCCTACCCACAGGGCCCTACTTTTACAGCTTTTCTCTCTTTTTTAAAGTTGATAGGAGACTTGTACAGTTGACTGGTTTTCCTCCCGTTGGTAGTTGAGATGCTGTTGCAAATTCCACCCCCTTCCCACCCGGCCCAGATTGTAGCTCTTAGTCCTCCCTGCTCACTCAGCTGGCCGGGGTGGAGGCCTCACCCTGCTTGGGGCCTGGCGTGGGGGGAAGTTCTGGTGGGAAAATGTTCCCCCCACCTCTTTTCCTAGTTTTCTGTTTCTTGGAAAAATATCACTTTGTATTCTCTGTCCAGGGCTTCAGATATTTTGCACGAATTTTAAAACATGGCAATAAATGGCTCGTGGGCTCTGGCTCCCTGGGACCCGCCCCCTCCCCCCTTCTCTCGACCCCTCCCCACCTGGCCCGAAGGAAGTAGCAGGCCCAGCTGGGGCCTCTCAGCTTCCTGGCCCTTTCCTGCCCCCTCCTGCTGGGCAGGTCCCAGGCTGGAGGCCCTAGGCGTGATTCAGGTCAGGGCTATGGGTGGCCCCTTTCCATCTCCTCCCTCTTTGCTTGGGTTCCTTTTTCACGTTCAGTAACTGTTTTTTGGAAAGCACAAACTTCTGTAACAGGTCGTGCTCATGTCTGTTAATAAAGAAATCCAGATCCCTTCGGGCCTGCTGCTCCGGGCCTCCAGGGGCTGATCCGGGGTGGACCGCCTGCCACGACCCCGTTCCCAACTCTTCCCACTTCCAAGGCTGCAGGGGGCGCCCTCACCAAGACCTCAAGGGCAAGGAAGGTGGGCTATGAGGCTCCCTGGGGAACCGGCCAGTGGTTTGAAGCAGGCAGACCTCAGGTTTAGTTCTACACCCTCAGGCCGGTTTGTAGCTGAAAGGCGCAACAAGGTTCGGTCCCGATAAGGCCGGGCACACCTGGCCGCCAGAACCTTGGGTGCAAGCAGTGGGTGCCCCCTCCGCTTGTACCAAACCAGATCACACACCTTTATTATCCTCAAAATGTAACAAACGGGGTAAGAAATCCCTCCCTCCCGCCCCACCCCCCCACCCACCTCCGCAGTCCAAGGGAAGCGTTTAAAAAGCCCCGCAATCAGGCCAGGAGTCCGCGGGTGGGGCCCGGGACGTCGGGCGCCCTCTATACGGCTGTAGTCCTCCCGAACAAGGGGATGGAGACCGGCAGGCGCCAAGCTCCGTGCTCCAGTGGCTCTCGGCTGCTGATCTCCGAGTCGGTCCAGCTGGGGAAGACCCGACGGCTGCGGTCCGCCTGCAGGCAGAGCGCAGGGCAGGGCGGCGCGGGCCGCGGGGCACTGGGCAGGTGCAGCGCCGACGTGTAGCCCCGGTCCAGGAAGAGCGGCTTGTAGCTGGGCGGCGGCTGCTCCTGTTTCTCCGCGCTGTCGCGGCGGCTCAGGAAGGGCGTGACAATCTTGCGATAGAGGCCGCGCGTGTCCGTGAGCACCTCGCTGTAGGGCGGCGGCGGCTCGGCCATCAGCACCGCCTCTTCATAGCACGGTGGCTTGGACGTGTCCGATTCCGCTGCGGAGTGGGAAGCGGCCCGAGGACGTGAGGCTCTCCGTCCTCAGCCTCCCGCAGAGGCCTTGGCCAGCCGCCAACCCCAGACCCAGCCCGCTCCCTCCTCATAGGTTCTCAAGGAGGCTGTCCTGTGGAAGCCCCGCGGGTCAGCAGCGAGCCCGCCCCCTGCCGAGGCCTCGCCCACCCTAGTGGCCCAGGCTTCCCTCTGGCGGAGGTCGGTACTTACCTTGGCGCGGGTAGCTCCACGGCCGCGGCGGTACTGATAGGTGCGGCGGCGGTGGGTGCGGAAGCGCGTGGTGGTGTGCGTGCGGGTGCGCGTGCGGCTGCGCGGGCCCGTGGTGCAGCAGCGGGTGCACGTGCACGTGCTGGTGGGCGTGCGCCGGCGCCTCGACACGGCCGCGGTGAGGTGGTGGCGGGGGCGCCAGGCCGGGGGGGCTCCCGGCCAGGCTGCCCTCGAGCTCAAGGGGCTCCAGCTCAAGGGCGCGCAGATTCTGCTCACGCAGCCGCTCCTCCTGGCGCCGTTTGAGGCGGCGGCGCAGGAAGCTGCAGAAGCAGCAGAGTAGGACGATGAGACCCCAGATGAGCCAGAAACCGGCAAAGCACGTGAGGAACGTGTAGGTGCCCTGGGACATAACCATGGCGGCGGCGCGGGCGGCGGGTCCTCGGCTGTTTCACTGGACAATGGGCTCCTCGACGTGGCCCCGGGCCCCCGCCAAGCTCCCAGATGCCTCCAGCGTCACTCGGGGACCCGCGGCCGGGGGCTGCCCGCAGCTGGGTTCAAGTCGTGCGCGCGCAGGCAGGGGGCAGCAGCAGCGGCGCCCGCTTCTTCCCATGGCGCCGGCAGGCACGCTGGCGGGTCTCACCCGGGGCCGCGCGGGACCTGTGGGACAGACACATGGCGCGGTGAAGGCGCGCTGTAGCCCCGGACGACTTCCCTGCCCGCGCCGGTGCCCTGCGCAATCCCAGGGAAGCCTCCTCTGCGGAACCTCCGCACTCCGCGGGGGCCCGGTGACGTCACCTGGATGACGTCACGCTCCGAGGTTTCCCCCGTAGGGCTTTCCCGTATCTGAGACCCGGCCGCCGCCGCCTCCCAGCCGAGGTGACTCCAGGCAGGCCAGCAGGGGGCGCGCGAAGGCCAGGTTCGGCCTCAGTGCGAACGGGAGATTCGCCATCCGCATCCCCGGGGTGCAGGGTACCCCAGCTCCCAAAGGGGCTTGAGAGGCCCATAGGCAGACTCCCAGGGCGCTGAAGGGGAGCCATGGCGCGGTTGTTTTGCGGCGGAGAAAAGGTGGTCCACCTCCTAGGCCCCACAAACAGCCCGCCGGTGCCCAGCTTCAGCCCTATGCATACACACCTGGCAGCCCCTGGCGCCCTAGGCCTTGTATCCGCTCCCAACCCTGGATGTCCAAAGCGTGGAACATTCCGGACTGCACCGCGGCTTCCTGGTTGTCTCAGCTCTTGTAGGGGGGGATCGGGCGGGTGGTTCCCGCGGCTACTGCGTGCTACCAGCCTGTCTTTGTCTGAGCCCAACGCGCCGCCGAGCGTGGGCCGTTCCCTCTTTTCCTTTACTCTAGGCGCCTCCGCTCGCTGAATCCCAGCTCCGTCTCCGCTTCCTCAGCCTCCTACCCATGCGCAGCCCCACTTGGCCCTGCCCTTCTAGCTCCAGGCCGCCATGTCTCTTCCCCCAATTGCTTTCCCTCTCTGCAGAGGTACGAAAACTAGCTCAAGTAATCGGTACCACCTGGTTCCACATCACTAGATGGGCACCTCTAGTTCCATCTCCTCTCCACAGCCAGGGTTGAGAGGGGAACCTTGCATCCTAAGAGGTATGTAGGAGGGAGCCCTGACTGGGGAGGGACAGGCGACTGTTCACCACCCCCTCAGAACAGGAATGACTCCTTCCTGACTGCCTTATACCCAGGGGCTTTCACATACAACCCTTTGGGGCAACAAATTATTCCTGTTTTACAGATGTTACACAATTAGCTGTGTGGATGGCAGTTGACCGTTCCATAACTTTGAACCCAAACCTGGCCACAAAACCCTAGCCTGGGGTGGGAGAGTGCTGCTGCTTGAGCTACTTTGTGGGTCTCTTCCAGGAGCCCCATGGACCCCCCATCCTCAGCATGCCCAACCAAGGCACACATGCATTCAGCTCTGGGGGCCACAGTGGGCCTGAGCCCCAAGCTGGGGACCCCACAGTAAGTTGACTTAGACTGGTCTGAGAGCAAGCTGGGGGGAAGCCAGGCCACACGGGCCACCCCACCCTTCTCCCCCAGATGGCTCCTTTCTGACTCCGTGACTGCTTTGTGCCAATGTGCCATTGGTGCCCGTGCCAGTCCCTTTCTCCTGGGCCTGTGTTCCAGAACACACAATGGCAGGAACAATAGCTCCACCCGCCCCCTCGACAACCCCACCATGAGGCTGCCATGGCGACGCAGCCCAGATAAAAACACGATGCTGCCAGTCACTGGGAGTTAATTAAATCTGTTATTCTCGTTTTTCCTGAGCCCACAGGAATTTTCAGGAGTGCTCTGAGGAAGCTGGCCCTAACTAGGAGGCTCCTTGGCCTGCCAAGTAGGAACAGCTCTGGGTCAGAAAAGCACTTCTGGGGCTGGAGGTGATGGAGTTTAGCTGAATTAGAAATAAAAATACCTGCCAAGGATTGTCTACTGTGTGTAGCCTCATTCTAGGCCCCTTCCATGCAGAGTAATCTAATGCAATCTTCAACACCACCTTCTCACTGGGGGTCATGCCCATTTGATGGATGAGACAGGCCTAGAGAAGGAAGTGACTTGCCCTGGGTCACACAGCTAATAAGGCGAAGAGCTAGGATTTAGCCCGAGTGTGAATCCAAAGTCTGTGTTGAAACACTTTCCCCTAAGTGATGAGTGAGATGTAAATAAATGCACGTGAGCACTCAGTACAGGAGATTTGGCAGTCGTGGGGACCCTGGCCAGGCTGGCCAGCCTGGAGCCAAAACGCGCCTTCCTACTCCTTACCACCAAAACTTGGTACTTTTGGCAACCAGCCCTCAGCTCAACAGTGTGAAAGGCTACAGGGTGAAGGAGAGATGGAATGGCAGCTCTAGGGTTAACAAGGAACAAAGGACAGGGACTGTGCCCTGAGGGGTCCAGCTCAGCCCACTGGGCATTAGGAGGACTGGGACAGGCCACACCCAAGACCCACTGGGTGCCACTGTCGCCTCTCAGCCTGTCTCATCTACCAAATGGGCATGACCCCCAGTGAGAAGGCAGTGTTGAAGATCACATAAGATTCTGTGTGGAAGGGGCCTAGAACAAGGCCTGACACACAGTAGACAGGCCTTGGTGGGTATTTTTATTTCTAATTTAGCTAAACTCCAGCTGAGAGGCAGGAACTATTGCTGAATTTTACAGACTTGGCCACTGTGGGTCTGAGAGAGCAAGTCTGCCTAAGGTCTCACAGCTGAGCTGGCCCTCTGACCCCACACTGGCTCCAATGTCGTTTGGCGGGGGCGGGCGGGGTGGGGGACAGTGCCTCCTGGGCTGCTGCTTCACCCTGGTGCTCCAACAGGCCCAGAGGGCAGGAATCCTGCCTGAGCCTCCCTCCTGCACTGTGTCTGGTCCATAGGAATTGCTCAGTAATATCTCATCTAATCCACAGTAGTTGCCCAATATATAAATGTCAAGGAATTAATTCAGGCTTTTCCAAGTGCTCTTCCTGACCAAGCCAAGCTTCTCAAAGCCTTTCCAAAGGGCTGTTCCTTTATCCCTTCACACCTGTGCATGCTCCTGTCCGGGTCTGGGGCGCCCTTCCAACTCAGACCCTGCCTTTTGCTCACAGCCACTCACCTTCCCCATCCCCTTCAGATGCATGCCTGGTCCCTAGTAAATACCAACTCCAACTGTGTGCTGGGAGCGGAGCCTTTGGCTAGACTCATCCTTAAGTCTGCGGTTTTATGATTTGTTTTCTGTTTGTTTCCTTATTCTCTTTTCTTACCTTTTTGTGGGTTATTTGGACGTTTTTCAGGATTCCATCTTGGTTTATTTGTGGAGTTTGTGAGTGTATCACTTTGTAGGGTTTTCTTAGGCCACACACTCACTGGGAGCACAGCAGGGGATGGGAGTGAGAGCTGGGGGGTGACATGTTGTCTCAGTTTCCTCATCAGTGGCCGTGGAGAAAAGTGAGCTAATCCATACAAAGGGTTTGGAGATGCCCAACAAACATGAGCACTACGGTCCACAGTTTCGGAGCTGGGGGTGCAGAGGTGTGTGCCCCCGGGCTGGACGCCACAGAGAGTTCTCTCAGTCACCCTATAAGCTAGGTAAGCATTCTGCCCATTTGACAGATGAGAACACTTGGCTCAGAGAGATTAAATGACCCCCAAGGTCACACAGATCTCTTACTCTAGGGCCTGGTGCACTGCTGGGGGCACCTCCCACATTACTCCTCTGTATGGAGAACCCTGGCACCCTAACCTTAGACCCCAAAGATCTGCTGCTGGGCCTTTTATCTCAGCAAAGGGCCCACCGTTTACACCATCTGCCAAATCCTGTTGTTTTCAACCCTCAGTATAGTGTGTCTTCATCTGTCCACTTCCTTTTGTCCCCCCACCGCAGCTGGCTGGGTCAGGTCACTGTCATCTCTCACCTGGGCCCCCATTACCGTGCCTGCCACCACTCTCTCTGCTTCCACGCTGTGCTTCTGCCTGGCCTGCCACTCTCCACACTGTCCATTTCCCCCTGGCCCGCTCCTGAACCCAGCTGCTACACAGCCTCGCTGCTCTCACCCCAGCGCGTGCTCCTCAGCCTCCCCTGTTACCTCCCTGGACATGTCAGCCTCCAGCTACCTCACCCTGCAGTGCTGGATGAGAAGTCCAACGATATCAATCACAGTGTGCTGTAGTGGCCTGTGTCCAACATGAGGGCTGCATCTGCCTTGATCATCTGGCATACAGTAGCTCAAAAACCACTTGTTGAAGGAGTAACTGGAGGTGTCCAGTTACCTGTTTGGTCTTTTAGCTGTCTGACAAGGAATACCTCAAGAGCTAGGTCTGCATCTAGTTCATTCCTGGGAAATGTTGGCCATTCACCAAAATGTCACTGAGAAAGCAGCTCTCAGCCCTCACAGGGAGGTTTATAAGCAAGCTGAGGATGCATACGTCTATGTGAATAAAAGGAAAAGTCTACGTGGAGATGTGTACCAGGGGCTCTGGAGTGGAAAGAAGGAATCCCAGGCAACAGGGGCTCTGGGTCACAAGGGGAAGCCCTGGATGTGACACCAGAGTTGCTGGTCAAGTGAAGGAATAGGCATTCAGGCCGGGGGACAGAGGAGAGAAGGAAGACAGTACGGTGTGTGGAATGAGGGTGGGGTAGGAAAGGTGACCGCTCACCTGTCCTGCGTGCCCTGCACGTGCCAAGCCCCCTACTAACCTCTCTAGATTCATTACCTCAGCGAGGAGGGAGCTGCTGCCATCCCCACTCTACAGGCAGGGAGCTGGGGCCAGTACAGGCCCACATAGCCTGTGAGCTCATGAAATCCAGGGGACTGTAAAGCCCACTGTCCTGGCAGGAAGGCCATTTTAGGGAGGCACTGGTGACATTTTTACACTCCTCCCACACCAAGACAAATGAACTGAAACCAGAGAGAGATGATGGCAACTGTCCCAGCTGCCACAGTCGGCCAGGCGCGGAGCTGGCCAGAACCTCATTTCCAGCGAGGCCAAGATACTGGCTTGACACCCTCACCTGCAGGCAGCATCTCTGTGATCCAACCTCGGCACAATGCCAGGAACCCAGGGCTTGCGAAACCGCAAACAGGACAACAGAGATTGGGGCCCTAGTGGGTTGGTGTCTACTGTACTCAGATCTGCCCCTCCAAGGGAGTTGGCCACACCTCGGGGGTTGTGTGGGGGGGGAGCGGAGGTGATTGTACCCTCTTTTGAGGGGCAGCCTGGTGAACACGCAGAGCACTGAGCAGGGAGCCCTGGGTTCAAATCCTGCTTATGCCCTGCCCAGGCTGTGTAATCCCATCCCGGCTATTCCCATGCCTGAGCTGAAGTTTCTTCACCTGTATGATAGAGACGATGAGACCTGCCTGGCAGTGCCAAGGTAGGAGCAGAACTGATGGGGGATATGAAAATACGCCAGCATATACAGCTGCACTTGAGAAACCAAATGCCAGCACCTTGCAGCCTCAAAAGGCTCAAATGTGGAAACTGGCCCATGGAACTACATCTACACAAGCCTGAAGATGGTCTAGCAAAAACTGCCATCACTTTCCCATGGACTAGAGATCTCAGCCTTGTGACTCTCAGGCTGGACACAGTTCATGGACATGTTTTGTTGGCCCATAATCATTTTTTAAAAATATGATTAGTTGCCAAGATTTAAAAACCAGATTTTACATAAATTTCTGGGTCAACTTGAAAACTGGACAACCTTGTCATACCAAGTCCACATTCTCAGATGGTGACATAGACTGCAGCCGATTAGTGCCCTAGTCCACCTGGGCCTTGGAGGCATTTGGGTTTCTAACCCCTGAGCTAGACTGAGCACCCATAGGGGCCAGCAGTACATGGGCCCATCATTGCTAAATTCCTTCTGCTATAGCCAGGGCTGCAAGCTGACCAGGCCACAGAGCCCACAAACCAAGGAATAGGGCCTTGGGGGTTTCCCAGGGGACTGAGGTAGCCCTCACTGCTCAGCTTCCCTCAGAGGGAGAAAATGGAAGGAGGGAGGAAAGGAGGCAACCCAGCCATAGCACGGTCCTATAGAGCATCTGGGGGCAAGAATCTGCTGATTTTGCTGGAAGAAGGAAAGGTGTACCAAGGCCTAAAAGACATAGGGAATTTCCTCACTGGAGGAATGCAGAAGAAAGTTAAGAATGCTCCTCTAGAAGGCTCTACAGTTCTTTTCTGCCTGGCTCATAAGAGATAGTATGTAGCAATACCATAGCAGAGAAGGGGCCATGCCAGCAGAGAAACCTGCACTGGAAACCTAGCTCCACCACTTATTAGTTGTGCAACCTTGGGCAAGTCATTTTACCTCCCTGAGCCTTGGAGTCATCATCTCTAAAATGGGGATAATAAACTTACCTTGCACAGTGTTGTAAGGACTAGGAGATCATGGATGCAGAGTGCTCAGCACAGGTCTCACACAGAGCAGGAACAGAATGAAAGGAGCCTGTGAGTAATTCCAAAGGCCCTCCTGCCTGTGGGAGACTCAGGCCTGACTTAGGATACCACCCATCTAAGGGCATCTATGTCAAGGCCTCACATGCCCAGGTAATGGTCACCTCTGGTACCCAGGAGACCTCCCTGGATGGGAAAGGAAACCCAAGGGTGGTTGTGGTCACTGGGATGTTGGGTCCAAGGCCTGCGGTTGGGGCTGGCATCTGCTGAGTCAGGCCCGGGAGAGCTGGCAGGAGGGCCATTTCTCTCCCCAGCACGCTATCCACTGAGGGGAGGTTGGGAGGGGAGCCAGAGGTCATTTCCTCTGACTCAGCGGCCATTCTCCTCTCAGAGGAGCTCCCCTGGAAGACAGGACATCTCCATGTGGCGCTGGCCTGCCTGACGGCCAACCTGCATGCCACCCAGCACAGTCTGGGCTTTGTGCTCAGAAAAGAAAGGGACACTTGTGATCCAGACAGGGGGTCGGGTGCTCCTATTTGGCCTGGGCTTCAGCTTCCCCGGGTCAGCAGTGTCCTTTCCTCTGCTACTGCCCACGCTCCTTCCACCCCTTCCCGGAGAATGGGGGCTTGAGAAGAGGAGCAGAGACCCACCGCGGGCCCAAGCCACGGTTTGGCACACGCTCTGGCCGTGAGGAGGAGGGATGCGAGCGTCTTTCCTCTCCCCTGGTAGGAACCATCGCCTTTGGGACACCCAACTCGGGTCAGGCCATTTCGCTGGCGGGGGGTGGTGGTGGTGGGGTTTGGGGTGACGGGCACAGACCCCGGACCCATGCCTCCTCCTCCCGTGGCTGGCCCAGGGGCTGGCCCGCCCCCACGCTTGCTGCCACCCCAGGAGCCCTGCTGCGACGACTGCAGCCACGTGGGAGCCAGCTCCTGCCCACGGGGCCGCTCTCCCCCCACCCCCACCCTCGACGGCTGTGGAGGCAGGCACACCCAGACGGGCCAGAGGGTCGAAGTTCCCCCCACCGCGAGAGGGAGAATCCCCTGGGGCTTCGGCCCCTCGTGGGGGCGGGGATGGGGGTCGCCGCCCTGCAGCCGCGTTGCCGGGGAGCGCAACCCGGTTGCTGTGGCAACCGTTTCCAAGCGAACCGGCGGCGGCTTGCGCCCTGCTCCCGCTTCTTGGCTCACTGGCGCCTTCCCTCTCTCTCCCTGCCTCCCTCCCTTCCTCCGGTGTGGGCTGGGGGAGGGGCTGGCCGGGTCGGGGGTCCGGGGCGGCGACCCGGGGCCAGGGCGCGGAGCCGCCCGCGGGGAGGGGCTTAGCCCCGGGACCATCTTCCGCCCGCGCTCCGGACCCGACCGGCCCGCCGCCGCGGTACTCACGGGCCCAGGCATCCTCCTCGAGCTCGTCCTCCTGGCTCGGGGCGAGCGGCACGGGCCCCGCAGACAGAGCCCGCGACCCGGGGGAGGCGGCGGCGGCCCCAGGGAGCGGACTGTGGCAGCGAAGGCGGCTCCGAGAGCTGGGCTGGAGCCGCGGGGCGCGCGCACGGGCGCGTACACGGCGCGTACCGAGCCCGGCGTGCGCGCGCGCGGCCGCCGGCAGAGGGCCTCCACCCCCAGTCACTCGCCGCCGAAGATGCTGTCCCGGGAGCGAAAGGCTGAGGACCCGGCACCCACCTGCCGCACCGAGACTCGGCAGGCAGGGCGCCGGATTCACCCTGCACAGGGAATGCCCACGCCACGCCGCACAGCTCCTGGCAACAGACCGTCCGGACCCGGCAGACGCTAGCAGACCCGGTGCACACCGTCGTCGGCTGAGCACACAGCATGCTCAGCCAAGGAACTGAGATGGAGAACGAACCTACCTACCTACCTACCTCAACCCAGAGAACGCACACATGTCCAGGCCCTGGCCACATCCTGACAGGCACCGCACATACGCAGTGGGCAGGGGCTGGAGCAGGCAGGCACCCCAATGTGGCTCCAACTCACAAACACATAGCCCACTCCCAACTCACGGCCCTTCCCACTGTGTTCCCAGCACACACTACCACGTCTAGTAAGAAGTAGCACAGGGAAAACCTAGTGCTGGATCCATAGCCCTGGCTTCCATGGACCCTGCTCATCCCCAGGGAACAGAGGTGAGCTCTAGTGAGGGCCCCGCTACCTAGGCCGAGTCTGAACCTGACTGTCCATCAGCCTCTTAATTGGGTTGTTTCCAGTCCAAATTCTCCACCATGCTTAGGGTGGTCTTCCAAAAACAACCTCCACCATCATGTTGGCTGGGACATTTTGGGTTCCAAGTGACGGAACCTCAAAACAAATAGGCTTGAGCTCAAAGGCATTTGGCTCATGTAACTGCGAAGTCCGGGGTAGATTTTAGCTGTGATCACAATTGTGTTCCAGCAATGGAATGAGGCATTTATCTGTTCTCTCCACTCAGTTCTCTTCTGTTTGCATTATTTTCAGGCAAATTTGCCCCCAAATGGTGGTGAGGATGACCCCACAGCTCTAGGCACAAGCCACCCATCCCCAGAGGAACTGAGAACCCCAATCCTTCCCCAACAGTTCTAGCAACCCCCTAGGTTCTTTTTGGATTCATTTTGGCCAAGTGCCCATAGGTGATCCAATCCAGGTATGGGGAAAGGGATATGTGTTCAGCCACCCAGTATCTGTTACCTTTGCTTTGAGCACCCTGATTTCAGTGGGGGACTCATTTCACCCCATTAGTTGCCCCCGATGTACAGTGGGCAGGTTCCCAGCCTGGTCATTTGGATTCCTTGGATCTGGAGCTCAGTGGTGCAGAGACATAAACATGGCTGTAGCATTTTGCTTCTGGAGGTTGTGCCTTGATGCGCTGCCTCAGTTCTGATTCTTCCCATCTCAGCTCCTCCATATCCTTTTTTTTTTTTTTTTTTTTTTTTTTTAACTTTTGGCTGCATTGGGTCTTCGTTGCTGCACGCGGGCTTTTCTCTAGTTGTGGCGAGCTTTCATGGACCCTGCTCATCCCCAGGGACCCTGCTCATCTTCATTGTGGTGCATGAGCTTCTCATTGTGGCTTCTCTTGCTGCGGAGCATGGGCTCTAGGCTCACGGGCTTCAGTAACTGTGGCACGCGGGCTCAGTAGTTGTAGCTTGCGGGCTCTAGAGCACAGGCTCTGTTGCTCCGCGGCATGTTGGATCTTCCCAGACCAGGGCTCGAATCCGTGTCTCCTGCATTGGTACGCGGATTCTTAACCACTGCGCCACCAGGGAAGCCCCTCCATATCCCTTTAACACTTTCTAAGTTAGCTATAGGACAGCTCTGTCACTTGCAACCAAAGATTCCTAACAGCCCAACCTGGGTCACATGCTCTAGGTGTATGTGTATGCAGGGGGTGCAAGCCCAGTCTCATATAAACCAAAAGGACTGAGGGGAGTCTACCCAAAGGAAACATGGGGTGCTTTTGTACATGCTAGGCCGACACCCTGACACAACCACCTACAACCCTTCAGGACTGCCCCACCTTCCAGATGAGACCCCGCATCTTAACACAGCTTTCAAAGCCCAGGATGGCAGTCTCACTGACCTCTGCTCCAGCCACTATCCCACGTTCAGCCATCCTAAACCACTAGAGGCTCTAGACCATCCGTCTCCTCCCCTGGGAACATCTGATTCTGTATCCTGGAGGGTACCAACTTGACACCATTGTGGCAAGGGGCCTCCCGTTTGGTGTTGGCCCCCAGTCCCAGCATCATCTCTGCTACAGTGCTGATCACACTGGGTCCCACTGTCCCCACGTCTGCTTGCCTACCAGACAGAGGTCGAAGCTGGCAGGGGCCTCATCTCCATCTGGGTCCCCCAGCTCTTACCATAGGGCTGGATTGGGAGGAGGTGAACTTGGGCAAGGCTTGTTAAGAAGTGAATTCTGGTTTTCTCTGCCAAGCATCCACTGTGGTAAGAACTTTAAGGTGGGTTGAACCCTAGCCGAGAAGTTTCTACCTAGCCTAAGGGAAGTCTGGTGGGAGGTCTGGGCCCACCCGGCTACCTGGCACTCATTTACTCTCGCACACCTGCCCAGAGCTGGGCTGTGGCCTCTGCACACTAATACCTATCTCCCCCGACCGCACACAACAGAGCCCGGAGCACCTCAGGCCCCAACCTCTCACCTCCAGCTTCTTCATCTAAAGCTGGCTTCCTCTCCAACTTGCAATGGCCGCTCACCAGCTGGAAGACCTAGGCAAGGCCCTCTCCCTACCCCGTTTCCCTCAAGTCAATAGAAGCAGCGGTGCACACTCCACATACCAAGAGCTAGGCTGCCACCAGAGGCCCCTTCGAAGTTGGTACTTGAAACCTTGACTTGTCCTTAAGATAGCCATCAGCCTGACCCCCGGCACCCATATACCCCCAACAGGCAAGAGTCCTGCCAGTGACCCAGGGGCTCAAGGGGGTGACTGGCTACTTAGTTGGATTCTCATAGATGCCCGGTGAGGCGATGGGTATCACACCCAGCTTTCCAGACAAGGGAAGGGCCTACGCAAAGGCAGCTTGGCAAGTGGCCAGGCTGGTACTTGAGCCCAGAGCTATCCAACTGCAAAGCTCATGTGGCCTCTGTGGCACTGGGTACCCAGCCCAGAGGCAAGGAACAAACACTTATGGTGGTTACAGAGCATCCCTGGGGGGCTGGGGGCCACTGGGATGCTACAGACCAGGAACAGATTTGTGAAGTCTAGGACAGACTTGTGGTCAACAGGCTGCCACTCCCAAGTCTCTGCACAGGTGGAATGCTCCCCAACTTCCTCTGTCCCCCAGGTGAATGTCTCCTTCAAGACCTGGCTCAGCTGCTACCTTCAGAGAATCCTCCCTGATGGCCACATGGCTGGTCTCCACCCACCTCTGCCACAGCCTAACTTCCAGCATCACCAGTGTCTGTCTCTGCCCAGACACATTTCCTGCTTCAAAGGCAAAGCAGAGGAATGGCTCTAACACATGTGTACTGGCCCCGGGCAAATCACACAGCAGGTGTCCAGGTAAGACAGACTGGGCAGGTGCTCCTAACTGGCAGGTGTCCAGGTGAGACAGACTGGGCAGGTGTTCCTAACAGCAGCTCCCACCTTACTCCCCAGGCTGTTCCAAACCCACAAGCGGCGGCCAGGCCACCTTGGCCTCGGAGGGGATACTGCCAGCTGAGCCTGCCTCTCCAGCACAGGCCCACACCCTAGTGGTTCCAGAGCTAGACCCATACCTAGTGGGGACCCAAGGCTTCTTCTCTCAGTCCTCAACCTGTTGAGGAAGCTGCTGGGCCCAAAGGCCACCAAAGCCTGGCTGCCTGGAGAGGCTACCCCAAGATCGGCCCTGGGGGTCCTTGGGCCTTGCTGGAAGGGCAGCCCCCACTATCCCCACTTCCAATCTCTTTCCACTTCCAGCAGGGCCAGGGAAGCAGGAAGACCCCTGGACCACCAGGGGCAAGAAAGAGGCAGGCAGGGGCAGCTGGCCAGGTTTGTGCTCGGACTGTATTCACAGAGACATGTGGCAGCTTATATTGGACAAAATGGGTAATAAAAATTGGCTTTAAATATGGAAAAACTGGGACCCTGTAATCCCACGCTACCCTAACACTGGGACCAGGATGGCCATCACAGTCCGGGAAGGGCCAGGGCTGGGGCCTGGGGCGCAGGCCCACAGCCTTGCCTGCCCCCTTCACACACACACACACACATGCACACGCACACGCACACACACACAGGGAGGGGTGGATTATTGCTGGGCACATGTGTCTGTTATGAGGGGAGTCTGGAATGTTTGAGGGTTGGCCAGGGACACCCCCACCCCTACCCTTCCCCTGGCCTGGGCTGGGGTGTTTCTGCACGAGGTGTCTTCAGGACAGGGCCCAGCACAAGGGACGAGGTGACCTGGGAGTTGGAAGGCAGAGGCAGACCCATCTGGGACAGCCTGGGCAGTGGACTGAGGGGTCCCAGGGTCAGCCCAATCTCTGGTCACACTTTGGCACAGGCCTAGGGGACACAGAGGTCCCAGATCCAGCTCTGACAGGTGCTGAGAAGGGACAGTATTGGGCCCCAGAGGTGGCGGCCTAAGCCCAGGGTGGCAGGGGCAGGCACGAGTCTCACTCAGAGGTCGGCGGTGGCAAGCACAGTGCTGGGGGCCCAGGGGCCTGGCCTGGCCCAACCTCGCCCGTCTGAGCTGGGCCTGAGGTGCCTGGAGTGTGGCAGCAGGCCCTCTGCCAGCTCCAGGGTGGGTCTTAAGAACGCTCTGGTTGCTATATACATTCGTACAAAGACATAAATACAGAAAGCCCCGAGCTCCACGGACAAGAGCTGAAGGGACGCACCTTTGTCCCAGGGACAGTCCAGGCCTTGCCAAACTCAGCCAGACCAGGGGCTGAGGGGCAGAGGGCACTGGGGACAGCTCCGGCTGTGTTCCCCAGGCCACAACTTGAGTGGACAATGGGCAAGACCACTGTGCAAAACTGTAAACAGCGCTTGGAGTAGCTGCTACCGCCAACCGCCCGGCGGGGCCTCAGGTTGGGGGCTAGAGGCGGGTGGGGAGCTCGAGGCGGGCGGGAAGCTCTTCCTCACTGTCGCTGCAGTTCCCACAGCAGTCCTGGAGGGCGGGGAAGACACGGAGGGAGAGAGGCAGAGCGGGCGCAGTTAGCCGCCAGGGCCGTCACCTGGGCCGGCCCTGCCAGGGCAGACCAGGAGCTCCGTGCTCCAAGGAGGGGGGGCTCCCCACGAGGGGCCCAGAGCAGCAGCTCAGGCCAGACATGTGTGGACATCAGTGCAGAGGCTGCTGGCAACAGGCTGAAGTAAGGAGGACCAGGCGGATCCCAGGCTCTGCCAGGGCCCTCTCCCCTGGGGCCGCTGGAGGCAGGGCATGGGGAGACAGATGGCTAAGCAAGGCTAGCAGCTTGCAGGTGCTGGGCACGGAAGCAGTGGGGAGGGGGAGGTAGGGGGCGGGCACCGGACTTCTTTCGCCCACATCTCGCCTCTGCCATGGAAGGGCTGTCTGTGGCTCCCCAAGGCCGGGCAGCAAGGCCAACCCATGGGGAGCCCACACTGCTCACCTCTGGAAAGAGAAAAGAGGCCGTGAGCCCAGCCGGGGGTGGGGGACAGGCGGGAATGAGGCCAGAGACCCTGGGCACCGCTGACACGGCTGGAGGATGCCTACTCCCCGCGCACGCAGGCACCGGCTCTGCCTCCCACCCACCGTCCCCTGGAGCCAGGCGGGGGACCCAGGTAGGACACTGCTGGGGGTTACCTGGCGACTGAAGAGCCTCTGCAGCAGTCCCTTCTTTGGGGGTGCAGGCGGCTGGCCCTTCCAGTCCAGGTCTGGGGGAACCGAGCCATCCAGCCCAAAGACATTCAGCTCCTGGAAGCACTCGGTCTCCACCATCTGCCGCAGGACAGGCAGCTGTGAGTACTGACCCCAGGGGCGCCCCTCTGGAGCCCACCCCGTCAGCTGGGCAGGTCCCCACCTCGTTCTGCCAGGGGATGGACACACTGCCCGTGGCAAATTTCTGGTAGAAGTCCTGGTCAGTGGCCTCCAGCTCCACACCCTTAACTGTGGAGAACTGTTCGATATCCAGAACATCCTTGCAGTAAATGGCCTGGGGCTGGGGGGACAGAGGCAGTGGTTAGACAGGAACACCACACACACCCCTCCTCGACAGGAGGACAGCTCAACCCTGAGCTGGGGCTGGGTTTCCCCTGACCCTTGCAGCTTCCTGGTTTGCAGGTGCCCCCAGTGTTTACAGCAGCACTATTTACAATGGCCATGACATGGAAGCAACCTAAGTGTCCATCCACAGGTGAATGGGTAAAGAAGATGTGGCATATGTATATAAATAATGTACAGTGGAATATTACTCAGCCATAAAAAGGAATGAAATAGTGCCATTTGCAGCAACATGGATGGACCCAGAGATGATCATACCAAGTGAAGTAAGTCGTACAAAGACAAATATATTTAACATGACATCACTTTTATGTGGAATCTAAAAAAATGATACAAATGAACTTATTTACAAAACAGAAACAGACTCACAGACATAGAAAACAAACTCATGGTTATCAAAGAGGAAGGCGGGAGGATAAATAAGGAGTTTGGGATTAGCAGATATATTTTACAATATATAAAATAGATAAACAGCACGGTCCTACTGTATAGCATGGGGAACCATATTCAATCCCTTGTAATAAACTACAATGGAAAAGAATCTGAAAAAGAATATGGATACACACACATATACACATATATACATTCATACATATATATATGTGAATCACTTTGCTGTACACCAGAAACTAATACACAACATTGTAAATCTACTATACTTCCAAAACAAAACAAAACACAAGTGCCCCATGCACTTCCTGAGCATGGCAGTCCCTTCTCTCTGAGGCCCAAGTTCCCCTCTAAACTGGGGCTCATTATCCCTCACTGTTCACTGCCTAACAAGACTGCAGAGCTGACCCACAGTGGCCAAACAGCCCCCACAGTGCCATACGGAATCAGTAACAGGCACCCCCCTCCACCTGTATACAGCTGTCTAGGTGCAACTGGTGAGGGCAGCGCAGACTGAATCTCAGCTGGGTACTCCATGCGGGGCCTGGAGCGGATAGGTCCTCTGTCCTGGGATGTCCAATGGCATATTCCATCCCCTTCTGCTTCACAGCCAACCAAAGGATTAGAACATTCCTCCCACCTCCCTGCACCCCCAGCCCTCTGCCAGGAGCCCACCTCACTCCAGAAGGCCACTTCTTTTTTCATCGTTACATTTTTTTCTAAGTCCTACTGTTAAGGATGTCAAAATATCATCACGTAAAATCATACAGCTGCTTTTTGGAAAAGTCTGGCAGTTCCCCCAAAAGGTTAAACATAGCATTACCATATAAGCCAGCATTCAACTTCTAGGTGTATGTCCCAGAGAAATGAAAACATATGTCCCCACAAAAACTTGTATGTGAATGCTCAAAACAGCATTATTCATCATAGCCCCAAAGTGGAAACAACCCTAACGTCAATCAACTGATGAACAAACAAAATGTGGCATATTTGTACAATGGAATATTATTCAGTCATAAAAAAGGAATGCAGGACCAATAAATGCTACAACATCGGTGAACCCTGAAAACATTATGCAAAGTGCAAAAAGCCAGTCACAAAGGACCACATATTATACAATCCCATTAATATGAAATGTCCAGAATAGGCAAATATAGAGAGACATAAAGTAGATTAGTAAGGACTTCCCTGGTGGCGCAGTGGTTAAGGATCCGGCTGCCAATGCAGGGAACACGGGCTCAAGCCCTGTTCCGGGAAGATCCCACACGCCGTGAAACAGCTAAGCCCCTGCACCACAACTACTGAAGCCCAGATGCCTAGAGCCCGTGCTCCGCAACAAGAGAAGCCACCGCAATGAGAAGCCCATGCACCGCATCAAAGAGTAGCCCCCGCTCGCCGCAACTAGAGAAAGCCCGCGCACAGCAACGAAGACACAACGCAGACACACACACACACAAAAAGTCGATTAGTGGATGCCAAGGGCCAGGGGAGGGGAGAATGGGGAATGACTGCTAATGAGTATGGGGTACTTTGGGGGGAGGCGTGATGAAAATGTTCTAAAATTGATTGCGGTGATGGTTGCACAACCTGACTATGCTAAAAGCCATTTAATTATATCCTTTCAAGGAGTGAGTTGTATGGTATGTGAACTCAATAAAGCTGTTAAAAACTATATCATCATCAAGCACATTTTTCATCTGCTGCTTCTAAAAAAAGTTAAACTCCAGGGCACTGATTTTCAAGGTTGATGTGCAGGGAAGGAGGAGTAAACTCGAGTGGCAGGGCCAGCCCTGAGGCAGGCTGCCGGAAGTCAGGCTCTCAGTTCAGCTGCCCACAGCAAGGCTAAAACCGTGGGTTGCTGGTGAGACCCACCTACAAGATGCAGTTCTGCAGAGGCAGCAGCCCGCTAGGTGGCCTCCCACTCCCGTTCCTGCTCCCCTGCTTGTGGCCCACACCCCCACCTCACATTCCTGCTCCACATTCCCTGCACATGCTCATGCCAGCCACGCTGGCCTCCACTGCTGTTCCACCTCTCATGGCTGGTCCCTGCACCAGGATCTTAATGCCTGGCTGCTCCTTCTCCCTGGAATGCTCACGCCCCAAATCCTGGTACAGCTCTGTCCTTCACGTATTTTAGGCTTCTACTTAACCAACAGCTCCTCAGAGACCATCCTGTCTAGAAATACTCTCACCACCCCACCACTCTTTTTTCACTTACTGGTTTATTTTGCTGTGTCTTCCCACTAGAACATGAAGGGAGGACTGGGTCCTGTTGACTCTGAGGTCTGGCACATATGGGCACTCAGATATTTGTTGAATGTGTAAACAATCACATGTGTGGTTGACAGCCACCAACCTGGCCTGCCCATCAGCTACCTTCCTCCCCCGTGTTCCTGGTGAACTGTCAATCACAGGTCCCAGTCCTCTAACACATGAGAGGGGGCAAGCACATGATCTAATCTTGGCCAATCAGAACCTTCCCTATGACTTTATACAGAGAAACCTGAATTCAGTGGGAGAACAGTCAACAGGCTGCAGCAGAGCCAAGAGATGGAGTCCTGACAACACGGTATGAAACCCTGATGTTGGCCCTACTCTGGGACTTTCTGGCCAAATGAACCAATAAGCTCCACGTTGGGCCTAAGTTTGAGTTGGGCTTCTGCCACTTAGAATTTGATGACTCGAGGATGTTTCTGCCAGGAGGATGCCTGACCCACTGAGATGCTCAGTCAATGAGTGAGACTCTGCAGAGGGGAGTGTCCTGCTCCCAGACGGGAGGTCAGCATTGCCAGGTGTAGTGGGCAGCAGATGTTTTGCCAGCCCAATGGCCCTTTCCCCTGCTGGCAAGGCATCTTAGTTTTCCTTTGGGAAACCGATCTCCCACCACTGGCAGTGGCTCAGGTGGGTATAGGATCCAGGTGTGGCTGCTGAGGGGTCTCTGGGCAATCAGGCAATGAGCGTCAGCCTCAGGCCTTGCTTTTCCTTTTCGGACTTCTTTTGAAATTATTGGGCAAGAGGCACTCTCTGTCTTCTAGGGTGGCTGAGCTGTTAAGATGTAGGCCTGCCACACCCTGGGGACAGCTGCCTGAAAGAGAAGCCTGCACACTGACCAGTAGTGGTCAGAGGAAGACAAATTCCTCCAACACTGTTGAAGCCCTGGATCGGGTAGGCCAAAAGCAAGGCCTCTCCCACAGCTTTTCATTTTTCTGAGCCCGGTGAATTCTGTTTTGTTGGTTAACCCACTTGAGTTTTCTAACACTTGCAATGAGGGTGTCCCAACCAATCCTCCAAGAGCCCCAACCCTTCCCGCCCACCTCTGCCCCCCAGCCAGGGCTTGGCCCTGCCCTTGGCAGGAGTGGGCAGCACTCACATCAGGCTTGAAGGGTGGTTCTAGCATGCCGGCTCCCAGCCGCTTGAAGTTCAGCTTCTTGAAGAGGGGGTGCTCCTTCACCTCGCAGGCACCGCCCCCCCCACACCCCAGGCGCTCGGCAGGGTCCTTGCAGAGGAGCTACGGCAAGGCAGGGTGGTCAGGGTAGCCCCGGGAGAGGCGCCCCCAGCCCCAGCCCTGGCCGGTAGGGCCTCCTGCTGGCTGCTGTACCTGGGAACAGAGCGAGCGGGCCTGCGGGGAAAAGTGCTCGGAGTACTCCTCGGGCACCTCCTTTACCAGCCGCTCCACCTCCTCCCGCTTGATCTTCTTTTTTCTCTGCTGGAAGGGTGACTGGCCTGCGATCATCTCGTACAGGAGGCAGCCTAGCGCCCACCAGTCCGGGCTGAATGTGTACCGTTCGTTCTTCACCACCTCTGGGGCTGGGAGGGACAGCACAGGAGTTAAGACGGGGCAGGAGGTAGAATTGAGCCCTGGGGCCCCAGGAATGCCCAGCATGCATGTCAAGGTAGGGTAACCAGCTCAAACGCCCACTGGCACCACCCAGGCAGGCACCATCAGCAGCCCGGTGGGAACTGAGGTGAGGAGAGCACACATCCCATCAAAGGGAGCTGGTATGGCCCTGCAGGGGGCCACGTCTGCTGATTTTTCAAGTCAGAAATCTGTATTTTTAACATGAAGCTGTCTGGGTTATCAAATGTTGGCGATCAATTCAAATTGTTTGAAAAACAATTTGATTTAAACACAGATGGAGGCCAAATTAGGCCTAGTGTGGCTGCCAGTTTGCAACCTCTAAATTTAATATCAAAGAGAGGAAAGAAGACAGCAACTCATTTGCTGGATACCTACTGCCTGCCAGGACCGGCCAGTAGGGATTTTTGCCTCTACTGCCTCTTTTCATCTTCAAGGCAACCCTGGGAGTAGGTGATGATCACTTTACAGTCAGGGAAAGTGAGGCTGGGAGAAGCAGAATGTCTGGCCCGAGGACACATAACAAGGAGGAGGTGGAGCCCATAGCTGGAGCTCTGTCTACTGTGTCACGTGGTCCCAAGGGGAATTTGGGGCCACATCTTGGCCTCCGCCACAGATGGGCACTCCCACTTCTAGCATGGGCAGGTCTCGGGAGTGGAGAGCCGGGGCCATGGAAACAGGATGAGGCCCTTGTCTTTCACTGGTAGCCACCTGTAGGCCCAGCCAGTAGGAGGAGCTCAGTGAATATGTAGTGAGTGAACGCTGTGGATTCACAGTGTGTGGGGCCCTGGCTGAGTCTTGGTCTCCTCATCTATAAAAGAAGAACATCAGCTCTTTCTATTCCTTGAGGTACAGGAGACTTCCCAACAGGGGTGGTGGGACTGGGCCCAAGACAGAGAGAGGACCCAGGAGGCTGGCGGGCCAGGGGGAAGGGAGACTCACCCATGTAGCCCACAGTGCCCACACGGCCTTTGATCGTCTGGCCCTCAGGTACGTGCACTGCCAGCCCCAGGTCGGAGATGCGGATGTGACCTGAATGTGGGTGGAGAAGCAGGGAGGCCCGTAAGGCAGGTGGGCCAGACCTCCCCCATGCCTCTCCCACCCTTTGTGGCCCCTCACCCACCGTGGTCATCTAGTAGGATGTTCTCTGGCTTTAGGTCCCTGTGGGGAGAGAAGGGCAGGATCAGATGCTGCTCAGTTTGCCCAGCAGCCAGACAGGGCCACCCCTCCTAGCTCGCTCACCCCCTGGGATGGGATGTGCAGCAGGGTGTGGGAGCCTTTTGTTGCCAGAGGACAGACAGCCCTGCCTTCCCTGGCAGCAGCCCCAACCTGAGGGAGCAGATGAAGGATCTATGCAGCCAGGACTCCTGGGACTCGCTAGGCTAGTGGAAGGCAGTTCCCACTCAGAGGGAAGCTTCCCAGACATCACCAGCAGCTTTGTTCACCTCTAGTGTCAAGGGGCTTCCACTCTCCCTCCACTCTGGTGGCTGACTCCACCTTTTCCATCTGTCAAACGAGGCTACTCATCCATCTCCTCATGGAGCCGTTGTGAGGCTCAAATGAAATCATCACCAGTAATAGCAGTAAGAGGAGATCTCCACTACCAAGTTCTATGTACTTTACAGCATTATCTTACTCATTCCCTACAACAACCTGAGAGGCAGGAATTACAGTCTTTGCTTCCCAGGAAAGAAAATGGTGCTGTGAGCAGGGAGCTGAGTGGCCAAGGTCACAGAGTGAGAGAGGGGTGACAATGCCTGGATTCACACATGGTCAACCAGACCCCAGAGCCTGGGTTCTGAGCCTCTCAAGTCTGCCTAGTGTGGGTGAGTGTGGAGCCCCCAGCCAGAGCCCAGACAGACTTGTGCCTGCAGTGACAGCCCCAGCACACCAACATCTCTCTGCAGCCTCCACCCAAGCCCAGTTGCGGCCCCTGGCCAGGAGGGCCACACTCCTGCACCTGTACACGATGCGTTCCCGGTGCAGGTCCTCCAGGCCGCAGCAGATCTCCGCCGCGTAGAAGACGGCCCGAGTCTCGGGGAAGCCAGCCTGGCCCATGTGGTAGATGTGGAACTTGAGGTCGCCTCCGTTCATCAGCGTCAGCACCAGGCACAGCGCGTCCTTGGTCTCATAGGCGTAGGCCAAGCTCACCTGTGACCAAGAGGGCCCGAGTCCTGAAGCAGGGGCCGTGGGCCACCTGGTGGCGGGGCTGGTGCCAGCCGCCCGAAAAATCCTTCTTAGTACCACTCCCTGGGGCCCAGCCTGCTCCCTAGGCTAGGTGTCAATTCCCCAAACCCACCCTTCCCAGGCATCTCTGAGGGCAGGGGAGGCAGTCGTGCCTAGAGGGGGCCCATGGGAGGGAAGAGATCTTAGTCCAGCGAGTGGGGAGAGCAGGCATGGCCGGGGGAAGGGAAGGGTCTCCGGTCTGTACTTACTACAAACCTACTGTTCACTTTCTCCAGGATCTGCTTCTCATTGAGGGCCATGGCCTCCCCTTTCCGCTTCTTGATCCGCTTCTTCTCCAGCTTCTTGCAGGCGTACATCTTGCCTGTTGCCCGCACCTGGCAGGCGCATACCTGTAGCCAGGGTAGACGGGGCAAATGGGGACCAGCTGTGCCCTTCCTGGGGGTACAGGGGCTCAAAGGGGGAAGGGGCTTGTCAGGGTCCACCCTACCCCACCTCTGCACTCTGCTGGGCTCTGGCCTGGCCACTCACCTCCCCAAAGCCACCTTTGCCCAGGACTCGGTACTGCCTGAAGGTGTTTTTGGTCACTGGCTGCCTGTGGACAAGGGGTTGGGAATCAAACACTAGCTGATCAGGGGCCTGACGCCCATGAGAGCCCCCACAACCCGGCCCAGCCCGGCCCAGCCTTCAAGGAGCTCACCTTTCGAGCCACTTCCACTGCAGGAAACGGTTGAAGTAGATGCTGTCGAGGTAGTCGGCAAAAGGGGCCACACTCAGGTACTCGTGGGTCAGCCTATCGAGAAGACCCAGCCCACTGGTCAGCCCCTGACACCCCAAGTTCTTGGCTTGATGGGCCACGCCCCCTGTTATGGGTATGCTCAGCCTGAAAGGCAGCATCCTCAGCCAACCCTCTTGCTAACCCACCTAGGTGGGAGACATGCATCCTGGCTGAAGCCCAAGATGCTACAGAGAGGGGAGGCAACCTGCCCAAGGTCACAGAGCCGGCGCAAGGCTGGGGTGAGAGGCTGAGCTCCCTCACCACCTGCTGAACTGTTCACAGCCTTCTGGGTCCACAGAAGCCCCCCCGTCAGGACACGATTCTCAGCCTATGGGCAGGGAGAGGCTTACCGGGTGAGCTCCTGGAAGAGGTCTTTGCAGGGCCCCTGCTCCAGCCGCTGGGCACAGTTAGTCACCAGTTGCCGGGGGACCTCAGGGATGAGGTCGGGACCCTAGGGACAAGCCACAGACAGGTCAGTGCAGGGACTCCCTTGGCCAGCCACCCACTCCCAGGGCAGAGATGGCAGAGACCTCGGGCCTGTGCTGGGGTGGCTATGGGCCGGAGGTGCGCCAGTCTGCCCAGTTGCTGAACTTGGTTTCTGTTGCTCCCCTTGAGGCAGGGTGAAGCAGAGCTGCTGGCAGGCTGCAGGGTCCAGAGCCCCAGCCCACCCTCCTGGGCTCCATGCCCACAGTGCTGCCTGGTGAGCCTGGAGCAGCTCCAGGGCACTCTCTGCCTGAGCTGTGGTCAGTCCTCTCCCCATCACTGCGCTCTACCCGCTGCCACCATCCCTCCATCAGTGCTCACTCACCGTGTGGCTCAGAAAATTCTGCATTAGCCGCCGCCCACACTCCTTCCGCTTCTCATCAGGGGTCACTTCATACTCAGCCTGCGGGGTGGGAGGCAGAGAAGCTTGGGGTTTGGGTACAGCAACAGGTGTGGGGAGATGGGGCACATGTGGCCCGGGACCTCTGCCCACCCTTGGTGTTGGGCTGGGCTGCACTCACCACCCCGTCCAGGAAGGCAATGCAGCGGGTCAGCTCGGGCCTCGTGGCGCAGAACTCTCGGAACAGCAGGCGCCCGATGGGCTGCCGCTCGCACAGGCTGTGGTAGTCACACTCTGCAGGCAGGGGTGGGAGCTGTTGGATTTCTGGACCTGGAGCCCGCCGGCAGGGACTCCTGTCCACACTACCAGGCCCGGGGCCCTAACAACAGCTTCCAGCCCTGCAGTATGGCAGCCATTGTCTCCTTTAGAACCCTCACCACAGCACTGAGGTGGCATTACTGTTACTGCCATCATAGCTTGGGACTCCGAGGCCCAGAGAGGATAAGTAATTAGCCCAAGGTCACACAGCCAGGAGTGTGGCTCCAGAGCCGGGGTCCTCACTTCCGGCTGCTGTCTCCTGGTTCACACCACTTGCATACGTCACAGTTGGGGTTGGGTGTGGTCTGTGAGGTTCCGGCCCGGCTTGGGCCCGGCCCACACCTGCTGACTGCCTGGCGAAAGTGTGGGAGGAAGCTGTGGCTTCCGCGGAGCTCGAGGCTAGGCCTCCTTCCCGGCGGTGGAAACAGCCATGGTGTACTCCTAGCCCACGTGCAGGCCTTCAGAGGGGGCCTGGCCCTTCTCGTCAAGGTTTTGCGGGGCACCCGCAGGGCCAGGCTGGGTGGGGCTGAACACAGGCATGGGGCTCCCCGGGCAGTCAGTTAGGGCTGACTCCAGCCCCCGAAGCGCCCTCCGCTCCATCCTGCTCACCCTGCTTGCCCTGCTCGCCCAAGGCCTGGCCCTCCCTTCCGCTGCTTCCCTCAGATCGCCCCCAATCTGACCCTGTCCTCCTCCCCACGCCTACCCCAACCACCCGCTGCTGTCCTATGTGCTCTCTGCCCTCCACCCAGCCCAAGCCCAGGAACTGAAACTGGGTTGGTGGCGCGGCCTCAACGTCTCTGCTCCCCAAAACCCCAACCCTGCCCCTCCACCCTGAGGCAAGGTTTCGGGGGAGGCCCGCCTGGCACCAGCAGGACCCTCTCACCTCTCCACCCCACCCCCCGCCTCTACCCAGGTCTCACCAAGGTTGAGCCGCAGCTCTTCGCACTGGCTGATATGAGGGAACTGAAGCATCTGACGCCATTTCTTGCTTTTGCCTTTGCGATTCCCGCCACCACCTGTGGAAGCAAACAGGTGCTGGGTCTCGAGTCCCGCCACTGCTGTGCCTCCCCTCCACCCTCAGTGCAATCCAGAGGCCTTCAGGGCCCAGCCTAGGCCCAGTCCACTCTGGGAGGCACCTCGGGCCTTCCTTCCGCATGCTGCAACATGCCCTCGCTGGGTTCCAGGACACACATGGGCCCCTAGGCCCTCCTGCTAGGGGCTTCTGGGCTGGAAGAGCCAAGAGGGGCATGAGGCCAGGCCACTGGGGGAGAGTGGGGTTTCCAGGTAGCTTTGGCAGGCCTCAGCTTCTTCCTACCAGGTAGGAGTTTCCCAGGCGAAGAAAGAGAAGTACACGATAGTGGTGGGGACTGTGTAAGTCAAGGCCCAGAAAGGAGATATTCCAGGACATGTGGAACATGCCTGAGGGATGTCAGAGGCAGAGGGCAGCCTGGGTCACCAGGTAGGCTCCAGGCCCCTATTACGGGGCCCTGCATCAGAGCTATCAGAGACGCAAACAAAGTGGTGGCAGGAGGGTTGGCACTCAGGATCCCTACCCCTGCTTTCCCGGTCCTGCTACCTGCCTCATTTTACCTAGCTGACCCCTCATCTGTAGCTGCTGAGACCAGGGTAGCAGCTCAAATGCCTACAGAGCCAGACAGGTACAGTAAATGTGGGCCAGATGGTAGACAACAGGGAGTGGTGAGGAGTGTGGGAACTGGACCCGGCGTGCCGCTTCAAACAGGGGCAGCTGCAGCACAACCACGGCTGACTGCTTGACTGTTACTAGGCAGGAATGCTGGCCCAGTGTGGCCAGCTCTTCTGACTTTTCAAAATCAGCTGAGACTCTGGACTGTTACATGAAATATTGGTTCCTATATTTTAAAAAACCCACTGCAGCCCAATAAATAAAACATGTTAGAGATCCAGCTAGATGTGGCCTGTGGGCCATGAGGTTGAAAATGGTGGAAGGAGCCTGAGTCTTGGAATCTTACAGACCTGGGTTTGAATCTCCACTTTACACTTCAGGCCCATCACTTGCTCTCTAGGAACCTCAATTTCTCCATGTGTACTTCAGGTCCAGAGCCATCTCCAGAGGTATTGTGATGGTGACCAGGAGAGTCTGTGTCCAGTACCCAGTAGAGCTGTGGCAAGAGGTGGGTCCCAGCTCCAACAACTCAGTGGCAACCTCAGGCCACCACTATCCCTTGCCTGGCCTCAGTTTCCCCTATGGTTTACCCAGCCTTGTTTCCATCTGGCCTGGCTGACGGCAGGTGGTGCAGGAGGAGCCACCGTCTAGGGAGAGGGCAAGGCTGGGTCCTCCAATAGGCTCCCCGACCTAAGCTGCCTGGAAGAGGAAGTGTTGTAGGGTACCCATTGGGAAACCTGCTAGCAGCCCTCCTGCAGCCTGCACCCAGCATACCCCACGGTCATTGCTCCACTGTGAGTGAGCAACAGACCCCCACCCCCCAACCCAGGGCAAGGCCTCCCCAGAAGGGGAACTCCTCCCCCACCCCTCCATCCGCCTGCTACCCCCATCACTTACTTCCTCCTCTCCCTCCTCCCAGCCACATCAAGGCAGCAGCAGAGTCACATGCAAATATCCTGTCCTGGAACTGCCACCAGAGTCAGTGGGGCTCCTCCCCACCCCAGCCTGGTCCCCTCCCCGTGCCTCTGGGGGCCTGGGAAAGGAAGGAGGACTAAGTGAGGGTTCACACCTCCAGTGCTGTCCCACTTCATCCTCATAGCAATTCTCCCAGACCTGGCCCAATTTTATGAGAAAACCGAGGCCCTGAAATGAGGAGTCAATTGGTCCAAGATTACGAAGGCTGGAGGTCCCAGAGTCAGGACTCGAACCCAGCTCCCTAGGACCACAACCCAAGCTCTTCTCCCACCGCAAACATGCCTGGCATCAGGTGTCAACTGAATACATGAAATCCCAAATCACTCAGGGCCTCAAATTACTTGGAAAGCTGGCAAAGGCCTGAGGTCCAAGCTGTCAGCCAGCTCATGAAGGGATTCCAATGCACTCAATCTACAGACCAGGGTTCAGAACTCAGTGACAACTGGGATTTCCTTTAGTTTTTAGGTCCCACCCTCAACCATCCCACAAAAAGAGTTACTGAAGTTCAGAGAGAAGAGACTTGTCTAGAGCCACCCAGGTGAGAGGGACAGAGCCAGGTTGGAGTAAGGATTCTCCAGTGAAGGCATTGGTCTCAGTCTGGCCATAACCCCCTATGCCTCACCCATGGCCTGAGGAAGCCTATCAGAAGGTGCCCATATTCTCTGGTCAGGCAAGGCAGTGTTCTCAGCAGGCCTGAGGCCTGAACTGGCTACAGCCCTAGGAAGGGAGGCCTGGCCAGGCTCTCCCCACCCCTCCTCCCTGGATGGCTGGATGACGAGGCAGAACAGAATCGGCAGATGCCCCCAGAGGCTGGGAGGAAGGCCTAGCCCCAGGACTCGATAACGGACAGGAGATAAGGAAGGCTCTGGGCACTGAGGACCCAGACTGCCTTGCCCATTTCCAGGCAGCACTTCCCCAGGGTCAACATGCACTGGGCAGGCAGGGGGCACCAGATGCTGTGCCAGCTGGGGGTTCCTCTGGGTTTCCTACAGACTGCATTGGGGACATCCTGTGCCCTAGGCGGGAGTCAACCAGTCTCACTGTGTGTCCTGGGGGCTAGTCACTGATCTAAGCCTCAGTTTCCCACCTGTAAAATAGGTCAGAAAGGCGAAGCAGATGTCTTTTTCAGCCTGAAAGCCCAGCAGAGTCCTGACCTCCCTGCCCTAGAGTTCCAAATAGAAGTGTCTTCTCTGCTGGTCCCTGGCACCCTGGACAGGACAGGGCACAGAGTAGGCGTTCGGTGATTATGTTACTGAGGTGAACAGTGGCAGGTGAGGGGCAGACTGACCGCAAGGCAGTGAGGACCAAGTCTGGTCCCTGTGCATTCCCAGGATCCTCATAGAGCAGGTGCCTGGTAATGTCTGAGGAGCTCAGCAACACCAGGTTCACAAGACAGGCTCCCTCTGCCAGGCCTTGCACTGAACAGTCCTACCAGCCTGGCATGCCTCCCTTCCTTCAAAACTCAGCTTCCAGTTTTTTCTGTGCCCATCTGCCCCACTAGTCCCGAGGGCAAAAACTGTGACCCATTCACCTCTGTCCCCAGTGTCCTGAGGCACCGAGCAAGTGGCAGTCATGCTGGTAGCATATATGACCAGCACTTTCCCCACCTCGCATAGGCTGTGCTACCGCAGAGCCTCCGTTAATTTATTTTCCAAACCTTTTACCCTGCACCAACTTTGTGCCGGCCCAGACTGGGCGCCGGAGTCTGGGCCCCGGCACGTGGGGTGTGGGCTGCCCCTTCCCCTTCCTGGGGCATCTTCTTACCTCTCACCTGGGAGAGGGCTCAGAGAGGCTCTCCCGGGGCTGGGGTCCCACCCTTCCCTCTTCCTTCTTCTCTCCTCCTCTCACCCCCTCACCACGACCCCACCCCCTCGCCGCGCGGGCGGCGGCCTGACCCCCACCCCTTGCTGGGCTCCAGCTCCCGGGGGGGCAGGTGCGGAGGAAGAGGACCACAGGCCGGAAGGGCTCGTGTCTGCGCGAGGTGAGGGGCACGGAGCGAGCTGCCCTAGGGGATCGGGCGGCTGAGGCACCCGGTCGAGCTCTGAGGCCGCGCGCCCGCGTTCTCCTCACCCAACAGCCTCACCTTCCCGGGCCTTGAGTAGCACCGTGTTCGCTACGATGTTCTCGAGCTCCATGGGCTGCGGCGCCGCCGGGCCCGCCGGGCCGCGCCACCGGCCGGGATTGAGCGAGGGAGCCGGGGCCGGATGGCGATCGGCGCGGCTCGGCTCGGCTCGCAGTGACCGCGCCGCGGCCTCCCGGGCCTCCCCGGCCGCCGCCGCCCGCCGAGCACTCTGCGCCCCCTCCCGGGGGCCACCCCGGCGCCGGCACGCCCCGCCCCGGCCCGCCCTCTGTTTACTTTACTCAGCCAATAACCGGGAGAGCGCTCGCCGCGCCGTCTTCCCATTAGACAGCCTCTTCATCATCCCCCGCCCCCAGAGCCAGGAATTCGTTCAAAGGAACAGGGGGGCGGGACTTAAAACGTCACCTCTTCCTGGTTGGTCTGCGGTGGGGTTCAGCCCCTACGTTCGAATTTCTGGGCCTTCGTAGGATACCAAACTGCCAATTAGGGCCGAGCCCTCCGCTGGGACAAAAGAGGTGGGTCCTCTGGGTCACGCCCCGGATCCCGGGTATTTGATTGGATGAAGGAAGCGTCAGTCATTCTCAGCTTTGCACTCTGATTGGGCCATTAGATGTGGGTGTGGGCCGGGTCCTTTTGGCTCGCCTTGGCTTGCCCAGGGTTTGTAGGGGATGCGCTTGGTATCCTGGGCCTCCTGAGGCCGGCCTCAAGCAAGTTCGGGCCGTATATCCAGCCGTATTCCTTTGGGCCGGCCCATCCTGGAGGGCGCACATCGTTAGCAGGGAGAGGCCCACAGGAGGGTGCCGGCTTCCCGAGCTGCTCCCAGGCCTCCAGGCCGGCCACCGCGGGCGCCCCAGCCCCGCCCCGCCCCCACAGCCGGATGTTGTGATTTCTCTCCACCCACACGGCCTTGTCCGCCCTCGGCCTCTGCCGCCTTATAAGGCAGCGCTACCACCCCAAGACGTAGGGAATGAGCTCACACCCATTATATAGGTGGGGAGCTGAGGTCCAGTGGAGGGCTGCAGGCCTAGGACTAGGGAGAAAACAAGGCCGAAATTTTACAGCTAATCAATACCTTCTAGCTCAACATCCTACCCCCTCCACCCTCACTTCGCACACCAGGAAACGGAGGCTTGCCCAAACTTGCGGGTAAGGCAGAGTCCGATTCAACTAGGCTTCTCTGATTCTTATCCATTCATTCATCCAAAAATACAGAGCATGCACTTTGTGCCAGGCACTGGGCCAGGTGCTAGGGTATACAGTAGTGCCAGCAAGATAGTCAATCTCTCTGCCTACCTGCTAGAAGGGGGATAAATATGGTAATCCTATGTGTAAACAAATAAATGGGGTGGTCTGAGGGAGTGACAAGTGCTATTAAGACATTAAGACAAAATAGGAGAAATGGTCTCAGGGTGTGACATTTGAGCAGATCCAACCACACAAAGATCTAGGGGAACAGAGTTTCAAGCAGAGGCAACAGCAAGTGCAAAGCTTTGAGCCTAGAGTAAGTTTGGTATGTTCAAGGAACAGGAAGAAGGCCTGTGTAGCTTCAGGGCCCAAAGTCTGAGATGAGTTGAAGGAGCAGGGATTCTAGGTCGATCCTGAAAGGCTTTGTAAACCACGGAGAGGAGTTTGTTTGTTTTTCTTAAATGAAATGTGGAACCTTTGAAAGGATGATTTATACTTTTATTTTATTTTTAGGCCATGTGGCATGTGGGATCTTAGTTCCCCGACCAGGGATTGAACCCACACCCCCTGCATTGGGAGCACGGAGTCTTAACCACTGGACCGCCAGGGAAGTTCCTGACTTATACTTTTAAAAGATCACTCTAGCTAGTAGACTTTCAGGGGGCCAAGAGTGGAAGCAGAGTGAGCAGTTGGGAGCCTACTGAATTCCAGGAGAGAGAGGATGGTTTCTTGGACTGAGAAGGTGGCAGTGGAGATGGAGAAAAGCGCATGGATCTAGGATACTTTGGGGAATAAAGAAAAGTACTTTGAAGGAAGGAAACCCAGTGGTCAGTAGGACAAAGGGCAGGTACCTCACCCAGTGAAGGGTGTTGTGTCTAAGTGAGACCTGAGAGTTAAGTGAGAATGTGCAGGTTTCAGAGGTAACTGGAGTGGGAGGGAAAGAGCCTCTGGATAGAGGACCAGCATATGTTCAGAGTTCTGTAGAGGAAGGTGGTTAAGGGCTCACGCATTTGGCACCTGAGGGCAGAGCATTGAACTAGAGTTTCAGGTACACATTGGGGTGTGCATGGGGAGGCCTTGAAGAGGCCTGGATCAGGGAGGTTCTTGGAAGCTAGGTAAGGAGTCTGGACTTCATTTTGAGCGTAGTGGGGAGCTGTCCAGGGTGTGCTAAACCAGGGAGTAGTGTGATCATATTTGCTGACTCAGCCACACTGTGCTAGGGGTGGGGTGAAGGGTGGGGAGAGAGAGGCCTAGGCTGACTTGTAAACACCGATTGTTTTGACGCCCAACACCTGAACACCCCTCCCCTTTGGGAGGTAACCTATAAAATGCAGAAGCAGGCCCTGCTTTTCACTAGGGAAATCAGAGAGGAGGCAGAATTTCCTCTCTAAGGTCTCTGGTACCTGGAGCGTTTCCAATGTTTGCAAGCAGGTCTTTGAAATCCAAAGCAAGTGATTAACATAAGACATCAGAGGACCATTTAGGGTTCATTTTGGTGGCAGTGGAAAAAGAGGGGGAGGTGGTCGAGCCAGGCCCTTCCTGGGGTAGGGGAATTCAGCAAGCACCCAAGAGCATCCAATCAGTTCCTTGTCTGCCTAAGTTACCCACAATCAGCTTCATTGTTTAGAGCCAAGTATCCTGAGTAAGACAGGTGGGAGGCCCTTTTAATAGGAATCATTGGAGAGAGGAATGATGCACTGTGCTGGGGCGGTGGCCAGTGGGTGCAGACAAGTGGCCAGATTGAGAGCTATCATAGAGCTCGAATGAATAAGACTTGGTGATTGATATGGGGTGAGGAGGGTATGGTATCACACACAACTCTTGGGTTCTGACTCTTCAACCCGTTCTCTAGCTATGACCAAAGTGATCCTTTTTAAAAGGGAAGTCTGCCACCATTCGTCTGACATATGCACTTCTAGGGTTTATCCTACAAATATAATTGCATTCAAGCAAAATAAGAAATGAATGTTCAAGGTTGTTCACTGCAGCATTGTCCAAAAACACCAAATGTACTAATTGTCCTTAATAGGGACTAGTTAAGTAAAATTTGGTCCTTTCCTGTACAGGAATACTATATAGCTTAAAAAAAAAAAACTGTGGGGGTGCTCTTCATGTACTGATATAAACAATCTCCAAGATATATTGTTAAATAAAAAAAGTGGGACTTCTCTGGTGGTCCAGTAGCTAAGACTCTGTGCTCCCAATGCAGGGGGCCTGGGTTCAATCCTTGATCAGGGAACTAGATCCCGCATGCCTCAACTAAAAGGTCCTGCATGCCGCAACTAAGACCTGGCGCAGCCAAATAAATAAATAAATATTTTAAAAATCTTTTAAAAATTGAAAAAAACAAAGTGCAGAACAGTGGGTAAGTTTTGCTAGTAGTTGTATACAAAAGGTCAGGATAGGCTAGGTTATGCTGCAGTAACAAACAATCCCCAAATTTCAGTGACTTAAAGCAACAAAAGTTTACTTCTCAGGTACACCTTGTGTCCAGTGCAGGTTGTTGGGAAGTGGGGAGGCTCCACTAGGAGTAGTCACTCAGGGACCCAGGACGCTAGGGACTCCCTGTCAATCTGCGCTTCTGCAATGTCAGGCAGTAAAAGGAAATGTGGGGAATCATATGATGGCCCTTAAAGCTTGCATCTGAAAGTGACACAAGTCACTTCTGCTCACATTTCATTGGTTAAGGCAACCACATGGCCACAACTAAGTTGAGAGGGGTGTGGAGGTCCAATACTACTGTGGGAGATTGTATTTTCCAAAGATGAGTGTAGCAATACACTCCCATCCCACAGGCATTGCTGCAGTGTGACCTTGCCACCCACACAGCAAGAGGTGGGCTCTCATTTCCCTGTCCTTACCTCTGGCCTGGCCTTAGTGACTCTCGTCATCAGTAGACTATAGTGGAAGTGATACACTTGAGATCTGAGGCCAGGTCACAAAAGGCTTCCCTGGTGGCGCAGTGGTTGGGAGTCCGCCTGCCGATGCAGGGGACACGGGTTCGTGCCCCGGTCTGGGAGGATCCCACGTGCCGTAGAGCGGCTGGGCCCGTGAGCCGTGGCCGCTGGGCCTGCGCGTCCGGAGCCTGTGCTCTGCAACGGGAGAGGCCACAACAGTGAGACACCCGCGTACCACAAAAAAAAAAAAAAAAAAAAAGGCCATGGAGCCTGGGTCTCTTGCAATGCTTGTTCTCTCAGGATGTTCCTTCAGGCTCATCCGCTGTGCTGTGCTGTGATAAGCCCACACTGAATAGATTGGTCACGTGTAGGTAGGTGCTCTGCTATGGTTGACAGTTCCAGCTGAGCCCAGCCTTCCAGTTGTCCCACTTAGAGCACAAGACAGTTGAGCAAAGAAGCCCCTGGGTGATTTCAGCTTCCGGGCATTCCCATCAGACCCAGCTGAGGCCCCTGGCATTGTGGTGCAGACAGCCATCCCTGCTGTGTCCTGCCTGAATTCCCAACCCACAAAATCCATCAGCCTAATAAGTTGGTGTTTTATGCCACTAAGTTGTGAGTGGTTTGCTACACAGAAATAGATTCTGGAATAACGACTATACGCCTGGAAGGAGAATAGAATTGGAAATATTTAGTGAACAACACTAACTCCCACAGATGAATCTGCTTCTGTATGCATGGACCCCCCTCTGGAAGGCCACATGAGGTATGGGAACATTGGTTGCCTACAGGAAGGGGGTTAAGTGGCTGGGGACAGGGCTGGAGGGGGGCTTTTCATCTTATACCCTTTGTTTTGGTTTTTTGTTTTGTTTTGTTTTTTAAATGATTTGTATTTATTTATTTATTTATATTTTTATTTTTGGCTGTGTCAGGTCTTTGTTGTAGCATGCAGGATCTCTTTTCTGTTGTTGTGCATGGGCTTCTCTCTAGTTGTGGCGTGCGGGCTCCAGGGCAGGTGGGCTCTGTAGTTGTGGCGCACGTGCTCTCTAGTTGAGGTGCAAGGGCTCAGTAGCCCCGCGGCATGTGGGATCTTAGTTCCCTGACCAGGGATCGAACCCACGTCCCCTGCATTGGCAGGCAGATTCTTTACCATTGGACCACCAGGGAAGTCCCCTTATACGCTTTTGGACTTTAATCTTGTATCATGTGACTCTATTGCTTATTTTAGAAACAATCAACCAGGTCCTGTCACTCTCCTGCTCAGAACCTCCCGGTGGCTTCCTGGGGTGGGCAGCCTCTAAGGTGACCCCAGTGATCCCCCCTCCTGATATTCACCCCCTGATGTGATCCCCTTTCCTCAAGCATGGACTGGACCTAATGACTCACTTCTAGTGAAAAGAATGCCGCCAAAGTGTTGAAATGTCACTTCACAGATCAGGTTACTAAAAGGCTGTGGCTTCTGTTTTAGGTGCCTTCTCCACTCCCTTGCTGGCTCACCCTCAAGGAAGCTGCTCTATGGGGAGGCCTACATGGCCAGAACTGAGGTCTCTGGCCAACAGTCAAGAAGGACCTGAGGCCAACAGCCTTGTGAATGAACTTGGAAGTGGACCCTACCCCAGTTGCACTATCTTCAAAGTGCAATAAAGTGAGGTATGCCTGTAAATGTTTGTAGTTTAAGCCGCTAAATTTGGGAGCAATTTGTCATCTCTTATTAGCTGCAGTAGATAACTAACTTCCCATTACACTTAAAAATAGAACCCAAACTCTTCCCCTTGGCCTACCAGGGCCCAACTTGATCTGGGCCTGTGTAGCTCTCCAACAGTATTTCATACACCTCTCCCTCTTGTCACACTGTGGAGCTGCACTGTCCAGTACCGTAGCCACTGGCCACGTGTGGCTATTTAAATTAAAATTAAATAAAATGAAAATTCAGTTCCTCAGTCATACTAGCCACTTTTCAAGTGCTTAATAGCCACATGTGACTAATGGCTACTGTATTGGAAAACACAGGTAGAGAATATTTCCATCATTGCAGAAGTTCTGACAGGCAGCACTGGTCTGGAGGAAGGAGTGGCTTCCATTTGTACAAATGTTCCATGGTGGTGGCCTGAATGACTGGGATAAAAATGGTGCCACCGAGTGAGGAGGAATGAAAGATGATGGGCTGGGTACCTCCTGACCCCCTAAACTTGTCTTTGAATAGGCAGTTCTGCCACCTCTTGAAATGTACACCCCCAACTCTCTGCTACAGAGGAGTGGGGTCCGTGTGTGTCTGTGGATCCAGGAACCTGTGAGCAGGAACTTGATGGTTTCTCCCTTCTCATCCCATAGACTGACACCTCAGGTATGGGAAGACAGAAACCGGGGTGAGGAGATAGTGCCTTTCTGCTCTGATCCAAAGCAGTTGATGGAAGGGACCCAGATGTTCAGGGGGAACTGGGCACGCGTGTAGAAATTGCTGAGGCGGGGGATGTCCACATGGGAAAGTTTCTTTGTAAACTCCTATAGACTGAGCCCCAACCATATGCCAGGCTCTGCCCTTTCACATGCATTCCCATTCAAGCATCTCAACAAGCCTGCCAGATGGTGTTAGTGCCATCCCCTCCCTAAAGAAGCGTGGCAGTCAAGGTTCAGAAAAACTTAGCCCCTGACCCATGGTCACGCCAGGGGTTGGTAGTGATTTGAGGTTTTGGTAGTGATTTGAGGTTCAAGACGGGATTTGAAGGTTTCCTGATTGAAGTTCGTTGCTGTTTTTTTCCCTCCAGTCCCTGCGTCTAAGGTCATCGTTTTCCTATTCTTTAAGCTACTGACTTACGGAGCTGATCACTAGCGGTTTTGTTTTGTTTTAGAAACTTCCTGGTAACGATTCTTGCTTGCATCAGTTAGGACTCTTGGTTGCAACTAAAACCGGCTTAAGTAAAAAACTGGAATTTATTGGTTTAAGTAACTGAAAAGTATAGGTGGTGGTTCTGATTTCAAGTGTCATTGCATCCCAGGTCTCAAATGGTGTCACTCAAAATTTGTCTTTCCCATATTCTGACTCGGCTTTTAAAGTGTTGTGTTTATTCTCAGGCAGTTTCTGAGATGCTAAAGATGGCTGCCAGCAGCTTCAAGCTCACTTCCTACCAACATGGCAACTTTTATAGAAAGAGAAAGCCTCTATCTTGATTCCAGCAAAAATCCTGGGGTTGCCTCTCATTGGTTTGATTTGGGTCAGGTGTTCATTTTGGACCAATCACTGAGGACAGAAAGAGGCAGGTTTGTTTTTTTTTTCATTGTGAAAAAGTCTCTTTATTTTAAGAAAAAAATTTAACAAGTTTCATTTAGCAAAATACACCCAAAAGGAAATCACAATACAAAGAAAGTTTTAAGTCAAGGCCTCATCAATTCCTACAGTATTAGTAATATGTTTCAATTTCCAAAACTAACTCTTAAAAAGCTTAAACTTAACCTAAAAGATTTTAAATGAAAATAAACTAGAATGAACAAATATGAGAAATGTTCCTCTTTGAATAAGGGATCTAGCACCCTGAGTTTTCCTAAAGAGGCAGTGTTCTAATTGACCAGGTCTGGATCACATGCCCACTCCACCCTCAGCTGAGGGATGGGGTAAGCTTTCTTATATCCACTTGATGGAAGGGGGAATGGGCCCCTCCCCAAAGGAACATTGAGAGCTCTTACTAGATAAAGGGAGAATGAATGCTAAAGAAGGGAATTGACAGATGTCCACCAGAGGTTCTCAAATTACGTTCCGCCACTGTATATACCTTTAATTTTACGGAAGTCAAAGAAAGAGGCAGTGGGAATGGAGAGAAGTGGAGGGATTTGAGAAATATGTGGGCAGTGTAATGAACAGAACTTGGAGGCTGGTTAGACTTGAGGGATAAGGGAGAGTGAAAGGCCTTGGCTGCAAGCAACAGAACATGGCTCTAGCTACTTAAACAAAAGGGAATTTACCTTATGGGAATGCCCTCAGCGGTTCATAGCATCAACTAGAAGGAATAGGCTTGGAAATAAGAAGGAATTAAGGACCACTAGAGGATCAGGAAGCAGGAATTACAGCAGACACTTTGGTTGTCTACCTAATATCCAATTCCACTCCCCTTCCTCTTTTGCAGAGTCCCAATTCTGTTCCTGTGGCCACTTTACCTCATAGCCTGACTTGGCTCCAGGGTTGATTGGCCTAAGACAGGAGATCCCCTTACCTTTGCCAGAGATTGGTTTAGGAGTGTCTGGTAACCCAGTTGTGGCCATTGAGCCATGAGGGGAGGTCTGCTTGGGATTTTTTTGGGAGGAAGATTTCCTCATTTCTAAGAAAGATCTACTGGAAGGGAAGGTTCCTCTTCACTGGAGTTTAGACGTGATTCTTGGAGCTGTGGCAGCCATCTTGTGACCATGAGGGAATCAGCCTGAAGGTATGCACACTGAGGACCATAGTAAACAAAAAGAAGAAGGAACATGGGTTCTTGATGACATTGTTAAACCACTGAAAGCACTATTCCTGGAGACCCTCCACTCTAGATCTCTAATGATACGAAATGATGCATTTGAATTTCCTTGCTACGTAAGCTTGGCTTTTGGAAGGCATCCTGACTTATGTCATGTAGCAGGGACAATCTGGTCGGGGCACAGTTGGTGCAATGGCAGACTTCCAACCCCAGCTCTTTTCACCATCCTTGGGTGGCCTGTTCAGGATTCAGAGTCCTGGGAGAGAGTGCCCATTGGCCACGTTTAGGCCCCTCTGACTATGTTAATGTAGGGAGAGGGTTATCTGGTCCATTAGGCTTCCAGAGTGGGAGGTGATCACTAGAAATTACCCTTCCCCCACACAATGGGGGAGGGGTGACCCCAAATAGAAACTGGGAGACTAGAGGAAGAGGAAGGGGGAATAGATGTTGAAAATCCAAATACCCATGAGTGTCCATCTCCAGTCCCAACAGACTGGATGCCTCATCTCACATTCCCTACAAAGCACCCTGTGCTCATCACATTCTTCATTTGATATGCTACATTCAGGTTTCTGTGAAGTTGTAGTACTCACTCTGCCTGGAAGCTGTTCTCTCCCTTTCCCACCTGCAAAGCCCTATTCATTGTGAAGACCTGTCTAAAAGGCCCCTTCCAGGCTTCCCTGGTGGTGCAGTGGTTAAGAATCTGCCTGCCAGTGCAGGGGACATGGGTTCAAGCCCTGGTCCAGGAAGATCCCACATGCCATGGAGCAAATAAGCCCATGCGCCACAACTACTGAGCCTGTGCTCTAGAGCCTGCGAGCCACAACTACTGAAGCCCATGCACCTAGAGCCTGTGCTCCACAACAAGTGAAGCCACCACAATGAGAAGCCCGCGCACCGCAACAAAGAGTAGCCCCTGCTCACCACAACTAGAGAAAGCCCACGTGCAGCAACGAAGACCCAACGTGGCCCAAAATAAATATAAATAAAATAAATTAAAAGGCCCCTTCCATTTGGAGGGAGAGCTGGCTTCTCATCAGGAGGAAGGAGCCAACGTGGGACCAGCTCTGGGCCATGGACCGTATTCAAGAACTGCAATCAAGAACTGACAAAGGGGGCTTCCCTGGTGGTGCAGTGGTTGAGAATCCGCTTGCCAATGCAGGGGACACGGGTTCAAGCCCTGGTCTGGGAAGATCCCACATGCCGCAGAGCAACTAGGCCCATGCACCACAACTACTGAGCCTGCGCTCTGGAGCCTGCGAGCCACAACTACTAAGCCCATGAGCCACAACTACTCCCTGCTCTGCAACATGAGAAGCCACCACAACAAGAAGCCCATGCACCATAACGAAGAGTAGCCCCCACTCACCACAACTAGAGAAAGCCCATGCACAGCAACAAAGACCCAACGCAGCCAAAGACAAATAAATAAATTTAAAAATACTATAAAAAAAAAAGAACTGACAAAGGTGCTTTCATTTTAATGAGCTCATCTATACAGCTCACAGTTTCACTTTCATCACAGTCTTTTTAAAAAATATTTATTTATTTGGCTGCACTGGGTCTTAGTTGTGGCACACAGGATCTTTGTTGCAGCATCTGGGATCCCTTTTTTTTTTAAGTTTTGGCATGCAGGATCTTGTGGCATGTGGGATCTAGTTCCCTGACCAGGGATCGAACCCGGGCCCCCTGCATTGGGAGTGTGGAGTCTTAACCACTGGACCACCAGGGAAGTCCCTCACCATGGCCCTCATCATAGTCTTAATAGCTGTCCCATCAACTTTTTTTGTTTAATCAGTTTTTAAATTTAAATTTTCTTTTTTAGCTGTGTCAGGTCTTAGTGGCGGCATGCGGGATATTTCCTCGCAGCGAGCAGGCTCTTCGTTGCAGTGCACAGGCTTCTCTCTAGTGGTGGCGTGCAGGTTTTCTCTCTCTAGTTGTGGCACGCAGGCTCCAGGGCGTGTGGGCTCTGTAGTTTGCGGCACGCGGGCTCTCTAGTTGAGGCGTGCAAGCTTCAGTAATTGTGGCACACGGGCTTAGTTGCTCCGCGGCATGTGGGATCTTAGTTCCCTGACCAGGGATCGAACCAGCGCCCCCTGCATTGCAAGGCGGATTCTTTACCACTGGACCACCAGGGAAGTCCCAATAGCTGTCACATCAACTTTTGAAAACAATTGTTGAAGTGGTGCCTCTATTCCTGCCGTCCTGTTGCTGTGTTTCTGTTCCAGGAAGTCTTCCATGGCCTGCCTCTCTTCCAGCAGAATTAAGGAATTGCTGCATTCTGTCTTCACTTCATTTCCCACAAATTACTTGGTATCAGTCAGGACTTCTTTGAAAGCGATGGAAGCCCATTCAAATTGGTTTTAATTGGTGCATGTAACTGAGAATTCTTGAGGGTATCTCTAGTTTTAGGATCCAGGTTCGCAAATAAAATAATCAGTAATCAATTTATCTGTATTAGTTATCAAATGCTGGGTAACAAATCATCCTAAAATTTATGGCTTAAAACAACAAAAATTAATTAGGATTTTCTCAAATTCAGAAGTTCAAGAATTCAGGAGCAGCTTAGCGGGATGGTCTGGCTTGAGGTCTCTAATGAGGTTGCAGGCCAGATGGTCGGGGCTGCAGTATCCATATCAAAAGTGGTTCATTCACATGGCTGTCCAGTTGGTGCTGGCTGTTGTCAGGAGGCTTTACTTTCTTCCCTCATGGGTCTCTCTGCAGGACTGCTTAAGTGTCCTCACAGCATGGCAGCTGGCCTCCCCCAGAGTGAGTGATCCATGAGACCAAAGCAAAAATTGCAATGCTTTTTATGATCTGGGCTTGGAAGTCAAACACAATCATTTCTGCCGTATTCTACTGGACACAAAGAACAGCTCTGAATCAGTTTTAGAAGAGACTATTCAAGGTCATGAATCCCAGGAGGTGAGGATCAATGGGGACCATCTAGGAGGTTGCCTCCTACAGCATTCCTCCATCCTTCCTTCCCTGTTTGCTCTGCTATTCCTATATGTATGCTTCATTCTCAGGCAGGCCTTCCACAGGCAGTGACAGAGATGGCCATCAACATCTCCAGGCTTGCATTCTTAGGGACCCCAGTGGGAAGAAAGTACCTTTATCATAAAAGTTCTGGTGAAAGTCCCAAGGCTGACTCTGATTGGCCAAACTTGCGTATAGCTTATCCCTGAACAAATTGCTGTGGTCTAGAGATACCATGCTCTGATTGGCCAGACCTAGGCCACACCCCCAGCCCTAGAACCGAGGGTAGAGTGGACAGCACTAGAGACTCATGGAGCAGATGAAGGAGGAGTGGCTCCCAAAGGAAAAATCAGGGTGTCCTTACTGAACCAAGGTGATGGTTGTTGGGCAGGAAAAATAATACATGCCCAACCTATCTCCTTCCTTTGTGCTCCAGTTGCATATTTTAGCACCCCTTGGTTTAGTATTTTTAGTATTTTTTCCATGGAATAATTTACTTTCTTTGTAGGTAGAACTCTAAAATGGCCCCCAAGTTCCTTGGTGTAAACATACCTTCTCCCAGTCATTTAATCAAACACTAATCTAGATGCTTCTGTAGAAAAATGCTGCAAATGTAAGTAAGGTCCTAAATCAGTTGACCTTAAGACAGGGAGATTCTCCTTAGTGGGCCTGACCTAATCAGATGAGCCCTTAAAAGTGACAGGGTTCTTCCTGGCAAAAGAAATTCAAAGGGTAAGAGAGTCAACATGGGGGAGATTCTCTGTTGTTGGCTTGGAAAATCGAAAGGGCTCTATGGCAAGAAATGCAGGTAGCTTCTAGCAGCTCAGGGCAGCCCCTGGCTTGCAAAGAAAAAGGAACCTCAGTCCTACAAACACAAGGAACTGAATTCTGCCAATGACCTGAATGACCTTGGAAGGGAATTTTTCCCCAGAGCCTCCAGAAAACTTAGCCTTGATCTCAGTTTTGTGAGACCCTGAGCAGAAAACTGAGTCACGCAGTGCTGGACTTTTGACCCACAGATTTACGAACTAATTAATGGGTATTACTTTAAGCTGCAAAGTTTGTGGTTAATTTTAGGCAGCAATAGAAAATGAATATACTTCTCCATGGACTCTAAGATTCCTAAAGTAGGGAGCTTCTCTTGGATCTCCTTAAACTCCTCATCCCCAAAAGGACCCAAAACAAAGATGGTCCCTCTTCCTGCTTCTGGTTCCACTATCTGGGAAAGAGAGGAGGAGCCCCACTCCTTATTATGCTACTCCCACCCACCAGCTCCCAACTTTCCCATCCTTGGGGGCCCACCAAGGAAACTCTCTGCTTGGCTTTCCATAAACAGCCCAGGTGGGCAGCTCGACCAATCTCTGCTTCCCAGGCCTCAGGGACCTTTGACCAGTTCTTTTTTTTTTTTTTTTTTTTTTTGCTGTACACGGGCCTCTCACTGCTGTGGCCTCTCCCGTTGCAGAGCACAGGCTCCGGACGCACAGGCTCTGCGGCCATGGCTCGCGGGCCCAGCCGCTCCGCGGCATGTGGGATCCTCCAGGATCGGGGCACGAACCCGTGTCCCCTGCATCGGCAGGCGGACTCTCAACCACTGCGCCACCAGGGAAGCCCCAGTTCTTTTTTTTTTTTTAATTATTATTTATTTATTTATTTTTGGCTGCATTGGGTCCTTGTTGCTGTGCACGGGTTTTCTCTAGTTGTGGCAAGTGGGGGCTACTCTTCGTTGTGGTGCACGGGCTTCTCATTGTGGTGGCTTCTCTTGTTGCGGAGCATGGGCTCCAGGCATGCAGGCTTCAGTAGTTGTGGCACATGGGCTCCAGTAGTTGTGGCTCACAGGCTCTAGAGCTCAGGCTCAGTAGTTGTGGCACACAGGCTTAGTTGCTCCGCAGCATGTGGGATCTTCCCGGATCAGGGCTCGAACTCATGTCCCCTGCATTGGCAGGTAGATTCTCAACCACTGCGCCACCTGGGAAGCCCGACCAGTTCTTTTGATCTGGACTCCTGGGCAAGTGGTTGGACCAACAGACAGAGGCCATGAGGGCTCTGCTGCTCCTGGGGGTCCTGCTGGTGAGCCTGGAGTCAGCAGTTTCGGTGAGGGCTGTGGGAACAAGGAGGGTTGTACTGGAATGGCCCTGGGGGGTCCCTATCACAACCTTGGCCTCTGCCCATGACCTTTTAGTCTAGGTGATTGGAAGGCCTGTTTGGAAAGACTAGGCAAGCCTATAAGGCCAAAGTAGAGGACAGAAAGACAGACAGTGCTGGTGGATATGAGGACATGGCCTGCATTACTGGGGGAGGGGGACCTTGAGGAGACAATGGGAGGAGGAAGGAGGGGTCCAGGCCTTCTGGGGAAATCTCTGCATTTCTGGACTGTGAAAGGAAGCTGGGGACTAGCATGGGATCAGGGCAGGCAACGACTTTCTGGGAAAATTCCTGGCTTTCTTCTCTCTCTCCCATAGACTCCACCTTGGAAAGCCCCCAAGCAGCATAAGTTCATAGAGAGTGAGCACACCGTGGGTAAGTAGCCTGGGTCCACCTCCTGAGAAACCCTTGAACAGGGATGAGTATGGCAAGGAGTATGCAGATTGTTAGTCTCTGGCCCTTGGGGTGAGGGGAAGGATCCTGGGCGCTCTTCACTCTCACCCCGAGTTGTCTGGCTGGCATTCAGACCTGAGTGCCTACTATATGCCAGGTCTTATGTGCATGGGTGCCGGGGATCCAGAGTGATAGTGAACTGTGTGCTCCTTGAGGGCAAGGCTGGGGCTGTAACTGAGTGTCTGGTCCAGTACCTGCCAGTGTTCCTCGGTTTCCCCAGCCTCTCCCTTCCTTTCCTCTCCTCGATACATCTCACAGGCATCAGTCATGCCACACAGAGGCCAGGGCCCTTGACGGACAAGGAAGGATCAACAGCAGGGCTCTGGAACCCAAATGCCTCTGAATCCCAGCTTCATCACTTATGTGCTGGATGGCTCTGGACCAATGACTTGACTTCTCCAAGCTTAAATCCCCACCTGTAAAACGAGGCTGGTAATGGTAAAACTCTTAGGGTTGTGGAGAAGGAGAAATGAGTCATTAATCCCTGTGAGGCACTCAGCCCACAGTTTGGTGCATGGTAAATGCTTAAAATATATTGGCTTTTATTATCAAGCTCCCTTTTAGATGGTGGATATCTGCCATCTCCCCCCTGCCATAGCTCCCCATTGCCTTTATTCTTCCAGGCACTAAATATTTACCTAGAATTGTAAACTAGATTGAGCCTTCCCTGGCAAGCCTGCCCTGATGGGATCAGGCCCAGCCCCTTAGCATGGCACTGAGGCAATCCTGAGTACCTCACCTCCTCTCCTCAGCACTCCACACCTAGCCAAACTGCTCTCCTCCCTCTAGCCTGACCCAACCTAGCTGCCCTGCCGTTGCCTAATCATCTACTTAGGGTCCTACTCTTCTGTGTCCATTCCATTTGCATCTCAGACCCCTCTCTCTTCCTTTAATGTCCTGTCCCTGATTTGGCCCTCAGCACAAGTGTCACTGGGCCTCTAATAACAAAATAGCAGCTAATGTACTATGTGCCAGACTCTGTGTAAGTGTTTTATAGACACGACCTCATTTAAGTTTTGCAACACTCCTCTGAAATAGATAGAGTCAATTCTCATTATTCGTGGTAGTCATGTTCTATAAAGTCACCATGAACATTGAATTAGCAAAAACTGAACCATTGCTCCTAGAGGAAATATAGGGTTAGGTTCCTGTTAGCTCTGGTCACAACATTTTCGTCAACATATAACCTTGTTTTATGTGTGATTCTGTTTAAAGACACCTTACTTAATATATATTGTTGATTCATTGATATTGAATTCATGGCCAGCAGCACTATAGCTCATGCCTGGACGAAGCTTATCTAACCCACAAGTGTTCTACATAATGTACATCACAGCCCTTTTGCACTTCAGAACACTGGACAGCACTTCAGCACTCTATTTGGGGGCCATTTTCAACAGTAAAATCATGCATCAAAAGCACAAAATTTGAAAAACGTGGCACTAAATAGAGCATGAAAAGGACACTTGTTGAGAAGCAAGAAGAACTACAATCCTGCAGCCTGTGGAACAAAAACCACATTCACAGAAAGATAGACAAGATGAGAAGGCAGAGGGCTATGTACCAGATGAAGGAACAAGATAAAACCCCAGAAAAACAACTAAGTGAAGTGAAGATAGGCAACCTTCCAGAAAAAGAATTCAGGATAATGATAGTGAAGATGATCCAGGACCTCGGAAAAAGAATAGAGGCAAAGATCGAGAAGATGCAAGAAATGTTCAACAAAGATCTAGAAGAATTAAAGAACAAACAAACAGAGATGAACAATACAATAACTGAAATGAAAAATACACTAGAAGGAATCAATAGCAGAATAACTGAGACAGAAGAACGGATAAGTGACCTGGAAGACAGAATGGTGGAATTCACTGCTGTGGAACAGAATAAAGAAAAAAGAATGAAAAGAAATGAAGATAGCCTAAGAGACCTCTGGGACAACATTAAATGCAACAACATTCACATTATAGGGGTCCCAGAAGGAGAAGAGAGAGAGAAAGGACCCAAGAAAATATTTGAAGAGATTATAGTCAAAAACTTCCTTAACATGGGAAAGGAAATAGCCACCCAAGTCCAGGAAGTGCAGAGAGTCCCATACAGGATAAACCTAAGGAGAAACACGCCGAGACACATAGTAATCAACTTGGCAAAAATTAAAGACAAAGAAAATTTATTGAAAGCAGCAAGGGAAAAACGACAAATAACATATAAGGGAACTCCCATAAAGTTAACAGGTGATTTCTCAGCAGAAACTCAACAAGCCAGAATGGAGTTGCATGACATATTTTAAGTGATGAAAGGGAAGAACCTACAACCACGATTATTCTACCTGGCAAGGATCTCATTCAGATTCGTTGGAGAAATCAAAAGATTTACAGACGAGCAAAAGCTAAGAGAATTCAGCACCACCAAACCAGCTGTACAACAAATGCTAAAGGAATTTCTCTAAGTGGGAAACACAAGAGAAGAAAAGGACCTACAAAAACAAACCCCAAACAATTAAGAAAGTGGTAATAGGAACATACATATCGATAATTACCTTAAACGTGAATGGATTAAATGCTCCAACCAAAAGACACAGGCTTGCTGAATGGATACAAAAACAAGACCCACATATATGCTGTCTACAAGAGACCCACGTGAGACCTAGGGGCACATACAGACTGAAGGTGAGGGGATGGAAAAAGGTATTCCATGCAAATGGAAATCAAAAGAAAGCTGGAGTAGCAATACTCATAGCAGATAAAATAGACTTTAAAATGAAGAATGTTGGGGCTTCCCTGGTGGCACAGTGGTTGAGAGTCCACCTGCTGATGCAGGGGACACGGGTTCGTGCCCCGGTCCAGGAAGATCCCACATGCCATGGAGCGGCTGGGCCCATGAGCCATGGCTGCTGAGCCTGCACATCCGGAGCCTGTGCTCCGCAATGGGAGAGGCCACAACAGTGAGAGGCCCGCGTACCGCAAAAAAAAAGAATGTTACAAGAGACAAGGAAGGACACTACATAATGATCAAGGGATCAATCCAAGAAGAAGATATAACAATTATAAATATATAGGCACCCAACATAGGAGCACCTCAATACATAAGGCAACTGCTAACAGCTATAAAAGAGGAAATCGACAGTAACACAACAATAGTGGGGGACTTTAACACTTCACTTACACCAATGGACAGATCATCCAAACAGTAAATTAATAAGGAAACACAAGCTTTAAATGACACAATAGACCAGATAGATTTAATTGATATTTATAGGACATTCCATCCAAAAACAGCACATTACACTTTCTTCTCAAGTGCACACAGAACATTCTCCAGGATAGATCACATCTTGGGTCACAAATCAAGCCACAGTAAATTTCAGAAAATTGAAATCATATCAAGCATCTTTTCTGACCACAATGCTATGAGATTAGAAATCAATCACAGGGAAAAAAATGTAAAAAACACAAACACATGGAGGCTAAACAATACATTACTAAATAACCAAGAGATCACAGAAGAAATCAAAGAGGAAATCAAAAAATACCTAGAGGGGGCTTCCCTAGTGGCGCAGTGGCTGAGAGTCCGCCTGCCGATGCAGGGGACACGGGTTCATGCCCCAGTCTGGGAAGATCCCACATGCCGCGGAGCCGCTGGGCCCGTGAGCCATGACCGCTGAGCCTGTGCGTCCGGAGCCTGTGCTCTGCAACGGGAGAGGCCACAACAGTGAGAGTCCCGCGTACCAAAAAAAAAAAAAAAAAAAAAAAAAAACCTAGAGGGCTTCCCTGGTGGCACAGTGGTTGAGAGTCCGCCTGCCGATGCAGGGGACACGGGTTCGTGCCCCAGTCTGGGAAGATCCCACATGCCGCGGAGCGGCTGAGCCCGTGAGCCATGGCCGCTGAGCCTGCGCGTCCGGAGCCTGTGCTGTGCAACGGGAGAGGCCACAACAGTGAGAGGCCCGCATACCGCAAAAAAAAAAAAAAACTGGGAAAAATGACAATGAAAACACAATGATCCAAAACCTACGGGATGCAGCAAAAGCAGTTCTAAGAGGGAAGTTTATAGCAATACAATTCTGCCTCAAGAAACAACAGACATCTCAAATAAACAATCTAACTTTACACCTAAAGGAACTAGAGAAAGAAGAACAAACAAAACCCAAAGTTAGTAGAAGGAAGGAAATCATAAAGGTCAGAGCAGAAATAAATGAAATAGAAACAAAGAAAACAATAACAAAGATCAATAAAACTAAAAGCTTGTTCTTTGAGAAGATAAAAAAATTGATAAACCATTAGCCAGACTCATCAAGAAAAAGAGGGAGAGGACTCAAATCAATAAAATTAGAAATGAAAATGGGGACGTTACAACAGACACCGCAGAAATACAAAGCATCCTAAGAGACTACTAGAAGCAACTCTATGCCAATAAAATGGACAACCTGGAAGAAATGGACAAATTCTTAGAAAGGTATAGCCTTCCAAGACTGAACCAGGAAGAAATAGAAAATATGAACAGACCAATCACAAATAATGAAATTGAGACTGTGATTAAAAATCTTGCAGCAAACAAAAGTGCAGGACCAGATGGCTTTACAGGTGAATCCTATCAAACATTTAGAGAAGAGCTAACACCCATCCTTCTCAAACTCTTTCAAACAATTGCAGAGAAAGGAACACTCCCAAACTCATTCTATGAGGCCACCATCACCCTGATACCAAAACCAGACAAAGACACTACAAAAAAAGAAAATTACAGACCAATATCACTCATGAATATAGATGCAAAAATCCTCAACAAAATATTAGCAAACAGAACCCAACAACACATTAAAAGGATCATACACCATGATCAAGTGGGATTTATCCCAGGGATGCAAGGATTCTTCAATATACACAAATCAATCAATGTGATACACCATATTAACAAATTGAAGAAGAAAAACCATATGATCATCTCAATAGATGCAGAAAAAGCTTTTGACAAAATTCAACACCCATTTATGATAAAAACTCTCCAGAAAGTGCACATAGAAGGAACCTACCTCAACATAATAAAGGCCATATATGATAAACCCATAGCAAACATCATTCTCAATGGTAAAAAACTGAAAGCATTTCCTCTAAGATCAGGAACTAGCAAGGGCAAGGATGTCCACTCTCACCACTATTATTCAACATAGTTTTGGAAGTCCTAGCCACGACAGTCAGAGAAGAAAAAGAAATAAAAGAAATCCAAATTGGAAAAGAAGAAGTAAAACTGTCACTGTTTGCGGATGCCATGATACTATACATAGAGAATCCTAAAGATGCCACCAGAAAATGACTAGAGCTAATCAATGAATTTGGTAAAGTTGCAGGATACAAAATTAATGCACAGAAATCTCTTGCATTCCTATACACTAATGATGAAAAATCTGAAAGTGAAATTAAGGAAACACTCCCATTTACCACTGCAACAAAAAGAATAAAATACCTAGGAATAAACCTACCTCGGGAGACAAAAGACCTGTATGCAGGACACTATAAGACACTGATGAAAGAAATTAAAGATGATACCAACAGATGGAGAGATATACCATGTTCTTGGATTGGAAGAATCAATATTGTGAAAAATGACTATACTACCCAAAGCAATCTACAGATTCGATGCAATCCCTATCAAATTACCAATGGCATTTTTTACAGAAGTAGAACAAATAATCTTAAAATTTGTATGGAGACACAGAAGATCCGAATAGCCAAACAGCCTTGAGGGAAAAAAACGGAGCTGGAGGAATCAGACTCCCTGACTTCAGACTATACTACAAAGCTACAGTAATCAAGACAATATGGTACTGGCACAAAAACAGAAATATAGATCAATGGAACAGGATAGAAAGCCCAGAGATAAACCCATGCACATATGGTCACCGTATATTTGACAACAGAGGCAAGGATATACAATGGAGAAAAGGCAGTCTCTTCAGTAAGTGGTGCTGGGAAAACTGGACAGCTACATGTAAAAGAATGAAATTAGAACACTACCTAACACCATCACAAAAATAAACTCAAAATGGATTAGAGACCTAAATGTAAGACTGGACACTATAAAACTCTTAGAGGAAAACATAGGAAGAACACTGTTTGACATAAATCACAGCAAGATCTTTTTTGATCCACCTCCTAGAGTAATGGAAATAAAAACAAAAATAAACAAATGGGACCTAATGAAACTTAAAAGCTTTTGCACAGCAAAGGAAACTACAAACAAGACGAAAAGACCATCCTCAGAATGGGAGAAAATATTTGCAAACGAATCAATGGACAAAGGATTAATCTCCAAAATATATAAACAGCTCATGGAGCTCAATATTAAAAAAACAAACAACCCAATCGAAAAATGGGCAGAAGACCTAAATATACATCTCTCCAAAGAAGATATACAGATGGCCAAGAAGCACATGAAAAGCTGCTCAACATCACTAATTATTAGAGGAATGCAAATCAAAACTACAGTGAGGTATCACCTCCCACCAGTTAGGATGGGCATCATCAGAAAATCTACAAACAACAAATGCTGGAGAGGGTGTGGAGAAAAGGGAACCCTCTTGCACTGTTGGTGGGAATGTAAATTGATACAGCCACTATGGAGAACAGTATGGAGGTTCCTTAACAAACTGAAAATAGAATTGCCATATGACCCAGCAATCCCGCTACTGGGCATATACCCAGAGAAAACCATAATTCAAAAAGACACATGCACCCCAATGTTCATTGCAGCACTATTTACAATAGCCCGGACATGGAAGCAAACTAAATGCCCATCGACAGACAAATGGGTAAAGATGTGGTACATATAAACAATGGAATATTACTCAGCCATAAAAGGAACGAAACTGGGTCATTTGTTGAGACGTGGATGGATCTAGAGTCTGTCATACAGAGTGAAGTAAGTCAGAAAAAGAAAAACAAATATCGTATATTAACGCATATATGTGGAACCTAGAAAAATGGTACAGATGAACCGGTTTGCAGGGCAGAAATTGAGACACAGTTGTAGAGAACAGATGTATGGACAACTAGGGGGGAAAGTGGCACGGGTGGGGTGGTGTGATGAACTGGGAGATTGGGATTGACATATATACACTAATACGTATAAAATGGATGACTTATGAGAACCTGCTGTATAAAAAAATAAATACAATTTAAAAAATTTTTTAAAAAGACACTTGTTTACAGTAGGAGTTGAAACAAGAAGCAGAGCATCACCTTGTTTGACCTCAGCTGGGAATGTGCACTTCGGGTGACTCAAAGTTTTCACCACTCTGTGCATGTCCACAAATGACAGTGAAAGCACCCTGATTATTGGTTTGGGGTTACAGATAAATTTTAGCAAGAAGTGCAGATAAGCAAATACAGAATCTGAATGAGACTCAATTGTACTATTTTTAAAAATTACAATAGCGGGCTTCCCTGGTGGCGCAGTGGTTGAGAGTCCGCCTGCCGATGCAGGGGACACGGGTTCGTGCCCCGATCTGGGAAGATCCCACATGCCGCAGAGCGGCTAGGCCCGTGAGCCATGGCCACTGAGCCTGTGCTCCGGAGCCTGTGCTCCGCAAGGGGAGAGGCCACAACAGTGAGAGGCCCGCCTTCCGCAAAAAAAAAAAAAAAAAAAAAAAAAAAAAAAATTACAATAGCAATATTTTTATTGTAAAAACTTTATAAATTACGGAAATAGAAAAGAAGGAAAAGTCACCCATAATCCACTATCTTCCAAAAACCACTGTTACAAATTTTGGAGATTTCATTCTAGATTTATTTTTTATGCGTATGTAAATATATTTTTACAGAAATAGGACCATACTGACATGCTGGGTTTTTTAAACAACTAAATTTATTTATTTATTTATTTATTTTTGTCTGAGTTGGGTCTTTGTTGCTGCGCGCGGGGTTTATCTCTAGTTGCCGCGAGTGGGGTCTACTCTTCGTTGCGGTGCGCAGGCTTCTCATTGTGGTGGCTTCTCTTGTTGCGGAGCACGGGCTCTAGGCATGCGTGCTTCGGTAGTTGTGGCTCATGGGCTCTAGAGCGCAGGCTCAGCAGTTGTGGCGCACAGGCTTAGCTGCTCTGTGGCATGTAGGATCTTCCTGGACCAGGGCTTGAACCCGTGTCCCGGGCATTGGCAGGTGGATTCCTATCCACTGCGCCACCAGGGAATCCCTGTCTCAACCATTTTTAAGTGTACAGTTCAGTGATATTAAGTACACTCACATTGTTGTGCAATCATTACCACCATCTATCTCCAGAATTCTTTGCATCGTGCAAAACTGAAACCCTTCATCTGTACTATGTACGATTTTTGCCATTTTTAACAGATGAGAAAACTAAGGCTCAGAGTGGTCAAGTGACTTCAACATTCAACAAGTATTTATTAAGTTCCTACTTTGTAGCAAGCACTCTTCTAGGCCTGGAGGCTGCAGACTTGTCTAAAGTCACACAGTTAGTAGTTGGTGGAGTCAGGAGGCCACCAACTGACTTCAGAAACCCAACTCTTAAGCAGGATGTGGTCTTGAAGGCACAATGATCTTTTCAAAGGTCTATCCTTTTTCCAACCAGTCTCTGAGGGGTGGTACCCGGGCAGTGGGGCACGGGGAAAGTCATTAAGGAGTGTGTTACCCCTTCAGTTCTCACTGTTACCGGGGAGCCCTGCCACTTCCCCTTCCAGTACCACCGGCAGCTGTATCACAAATGTCTCCACAGAGGCTGGCCCGGCCCCAACCCTGGTAAGACCACCCCGAAAGGTTGGAGCAGGGGTCTGGGGGAGGTGGACTCTGCCCATCCTTCTGTCCAAGGAACCCTGCTTGGAGAGAAGGGGCTGTGATAGGGAAGGGCAGCCCAGCCCCTTGGGCAGAGCTAGGAAGCTTCATCTCTTTCTTTCTTTCTTTTTTTATTTATTGAAGTATAGTTGATTTACAATGTTGTGTTGGTTTCAGGTGTACAGCAAAATGATTCAGTTACGTATATATTTTTTCAGATTATTTTCCATTATAAGTTATTACAAGATATTGAATATAGTTCCCTGTATTATACAGTAAATCCTTGTTGCTTATCTATTTTATGTATAGTAGTGTGTATCTGTTAATCTCATATTCCTAATTTATCACCCCCACCCCCGCTTTCCCCTTTGGTAACTGTAAGTTTGTTTTCTATGTCTGTAAGTCTGTTTCTAGTTTGTATATAGATTCATTTGTGTTACTGTTTAGATTCCACATATAAATGCTATCACATATTTGTCTTTCTCCATCTGACTTACTTCACTTAGTATGGTATTTCCTAGGTCCACCCATGTTACTGCAAATGGCAATATTTCATTCTTTTTTAATGGTTGAGTAATATTCCATTGTGTATATACCACATCTTCTTAAACCAATCATCCGTTGATGGGCACTTGGGTCACTTCCATGTCTTAAGCCTTATCTCTGTCTACAGGTGTGCTACCACCCCCAACTTCGAGAAGGATCAGCGATGTGGGCATACTGCCTGGAGCCAAAGAAAGTGAAAGGTGCCACACAACCTTTGGGGTGGCCCAGGGACCTCTCCCCGACCCTAGCTACTCTCCTGGGTATCATCAGATCTAAAACATATGGGACTCTGGGCCCACCTATCTCCTTCCCTCCCAGAGGGAGAAGTTCTAAGAGGGGGTAGCCCCATTTTTTCAGGTGGGTAAACTAAGGCTTGGAAATTTGGAGGGCCAAGGTCAAAAGACAAGCAGGTTTGGGTAGGGACTTGGCCCCATCTGTTTGATTCAGGCTCCCCACTCTTTCTCCCCCTGTGTTCATCTCTCAGATCACTGCAGCAAACACAACCCCTGCCAGAAAGGAGGGACCTGTGTGAACATGCCAAAGAGCCCACACTGCATCTGTCCAGATCACTTCACTGGGAAGCACTGCCAGAGAGGTAAGGAGATGCTGAGGCCAGGGGAGGGGCTGCTGGGGAACAGGGGCAGCCACGGGCCTACTGAAGAGGTCCTGTGGATTCCCAGAGATTTGGCATGGTCCCACACTCTCCTGAGACTACCCTACCCCTTTGTCCCCAGAGAAGTGCTTTGAGCCCCAGCTTCTTTGGTTCTTCCAGGAGAATGAAATATGGCATAGGCTTGAGCTGGCAGATGTAGCCAGGTGCCAGTGCAAGGGTCCGAATGCCCAGTGTAAGCCACTGGCCAGCCAGGGTGAGTAGATCGGTGGGGAGCTGGCCAGGGAGGAGGGCAGAAGGTGGGAAAGAAAGGCTGGCAGGAGGCCAGGTGGTGTGCCAACGTAAGAGGGAGCTCTCTGGGTGGGGGGGGCGGGGGTCTTTGAGCCTAGGGGTGGCTCAACATGCTCCTTCTCCCAGTCTGCCGTACCAGCCCATGTCTCAATGGGGGCAGCTGCCTACAGGCGGAGGGCCACCGCCTGTGCCGTTGCCCCACGGCCTACGCTGGACGCTTGTGCCAAGTGGGTGAGTTAGGGTGTCTGGGAAGCAGAAGCCCCGCCCCCACGTGGGAAGGGCTTGCAGAGAGGGAGGAGGGAGAGTGGAGAAGTGGGTGAGAGGGCGGCAGGAGACCATTCCATACCCTATAGCTGTAGGGCGCCTTCTCTCTCCCCAGACCTCAAGGTGAACTGCTACGACGACCGCGACCGCGGGCTCAGCTACCGGGGCGTGGCCCGGACTAAGCTCCGGGGTGCACCCTGTCAGCCGTGAGCCTCCGAGGCCACCTACTGGAATGTGACCGCAGAGCAAGCGCTGAACGGGAGACCGGGCGACCACGCCTTCTGCCGGTGAGCGGGTGGGGCAGGGCTGGGCGTCTCTTTCCGCCCCGGGGCCCTCTAGGGCTTCTCAACCACCTCCACCCCGTGGTTGCAGGAACCAGGACAACGACACCCGCCCGTGGTACTTTGTTTGGAGAGGCGAACGACTCAGCTGGAATTATTGCCGCCTGGCACGGTGCCAGGCCCCAGCCCCGGCGGCGCCCCAAATCTCTCCTCCGATCCGGATCTCATCTGGGCACCAGTACTTCCGTTTGCCCTCACTTTCGGCTTGGCAGAAACCTCAGTCCACGACCCAGACCCCGCTTCGACCCCTGACCTCAGGTAGTTGGGAAAGGTTAAGAATCCGAGCAGAGAAAGCACGGGACGAGCTACATTCCAACTGATGGTGGGTCTCCCGACCCTCAGCCTGGGCTTCTCCCACAGGCTGGTGCTCGCCGCCCGAGCAGCGGACTCCCCTGCCCAGCGCGGGCCCGGCGGGCTGTGGACAGTGGCTCCACAAACTGCTGTCCTCGCTGAGCCGCGTCGTCGGGGGACTGGTGGCGCTCCCCGGGGCGCATCCCTACATCGCCGCGCTGTAGCAGGGCCAAAATTTCTGCACCGGCAGCCTCCTCGCCCCCTGTTGGGTGCTGACCGCGGCTCACTGCCTGCAGAACCGGCGAGTGCCTGAGCGCTCAGCTCCCGGCCCGGGATCCCTAGCTCCTCTCTCCTCTGTGCCCAGCTTCCGCGCGACACCCGAACACGTGCCCTACCTCTACGCGTCCCCGCCCACCTTTCCCCCTTCTCCTTTTCAGAGCTCCCCAGGAGGAAGCTGAAACCCAAGAAGGGGCTCGGAAAGAGGGGGCTCCCGCAGGATGCCTGTGGCCGGCTCTGAGCGCGCTTCCTTTTCCCGACCCTGCCCCCAGACTTGCGCCGAAGGAGCTGACAGTGGTGCTCGGCCAGGACCGCCATAACCAGAGCTGTGAGCAGTGCCAGACGCTGGCCGTGCGCGCCTACCCCCTGCACGAGGCCTTCTCGCGTATCACCTACCGGCACGACCTGGGTGCCTGGGGGCGCCCCAGCGGGGATCAGGGGAAAGGGTGGGCAGGGCTCGAAGTCCTAGCGTCCCGGTCTCATGCTCCTCCCCGCTTGGGTTAGCTCTGGTGCGCCTGCAGGAGAGCGCTGAAGGCTGCTGCGCGCATCCGTCGCCTTTCGTTCAGCCAGTGTGCCTGCCGAGTAGCGCCGCCCGCCCGGCCGAATCCGAAGCCGCGCTCTGCGAAGTGGCCGGCTGGGGTCACCAGTTAGAAGGTAGGCAGAACCGCTGGGGGCGGGAGGGAGACCTCTGGCCACCGGAGTAGGCAAGAGAAGCCCGCAGGTTTGGTAACGCCAGGGACAAGTGGGGCCGACCTGGTGGGTTGTGAGGACGTGCAGGGCCCTTGTCTCTGCAGTCTGCTTCTCCAAGAGCTTGGTATTCACTGTTGGGGGGGGCGTTCCCAAATCTGAGGCGTACCGGGAGAATCGCACTTTCTCTTGATTCCCTCTGGGCACAGGGCTGCAAGGGCTACTGGGACGCTGGCCCGCGCTGGAGCAGCAGGTGGGCTGGATGGGGACCAAGGTTTTGAGACACTGGATGGGAAGTGGGGGTGGGGTTCCGAAGCAGTCCTGCTTCCTCCTGGTTCATTCACATCACCTCTCCTCTCTGGCCTCAGTTTTCTCGTCTATGAAATAGTGTTAAAGGCAACTCACTCCCTCTCGGGCTTGTTGCGAGGAAGGCAGGAGATTAGCGGGTTTGGAAGAACCTGGCGCAGCCAGGTCCGTGGCCTGGGCGGAGAGGCGTCGGGAGGGGTGTGAGGAAGGCGCTCTCGGTTCGCAGGGTCAGGGGAATATTACAGCTTCCTGCAGTAGACTCAGGTGCCGCTCATCCGTCCGGAGCGCTGCTCCGCCCCCGACGTGCACGGAGCCGCCTTCACACACACCACCCCCCTCCCCGCATGCTCTGCGCTGGCTTCCTCGAGGGTGGCACTGACGCGTGCCAGGTGAGCCCTTGGACCCATTTGGCGCCCTCCTCCAACCTGGTCAAGTGCAGACCCCAAGCCAAGGGCGCTGAGCCGCGTGTTCCCGACCCAGGGTAACTCCAGAGGCCCTCTGGTGTGTGAGGATGAGACCGCAGAGGGCCAGCTCATCCTGCGAGGCATCGTCAGCTGGGGTTCAGGTTGCGGCGACCGCCACATGCCGGGTGTACACACCGACGTGGCCAACTACCTAGCCTGGATCCGGGAGCACACTGCTTCCTGACCGCCCCGGGACTCGCCTTTCCCTCCTGGGCAATTCTGGAATGGAAGTGTGGCTGAGGCGTGATCATGGATAACAAGGAATGTGTTCCATTCCCCCCAGCGCTGCCAGCCCGGCACCAGGCATGGCATAGAAATCAGTAAAGTGCTTTTGAAGATGCTTGAAAGGCACAGCTCTTCAGGGGTCCCGTCAGGAAATGCCAAGATAGTATACCCGTGCTCAACTTCTCCACACCCCTTCAGAGAACAGAATCTATTGAGATCTGATGCAAGGTTTAGATTCATGTCCAGCTGACATTTACTAAGCCACACTGTGTACCAAACCTGTGCAAGGTGAATCCACAAGTATGAAACTAATATTTTAAGTTTATAGAACAGGAGTTCTCAACCTCGACTGTACATCAGAATCACCATGGGGAGCTTTTTGAACCTATGCCCAACATCCACCTCAGGTCAATTAAATCAATATTTCTAGGGTAGGGGGGTGGGTGGGTAGCCATTTGTTTTGTTTTTTTACAAACAGAAAAAAGTGAAATGTTTATTTGGCAGAAAACTTTTGAAGTTAATAAAGAAATGACAATAACTGGTACACACATTAATTCAAAATATTTTTACTAAACACCAAATAGAATAGTTCCTGAACTTTTCACTAAGAACCTCTTCATTACTGAAAGAATGCCTAAAATGTAATCAATTTAGTTAGGTTTTTTTTTTTTTTTTGCGGTACGCGGGTCTCCCACTGTTGTGGCCTCTCCCGTTGCGGAGCACAGGCTCCGGACGCGCAGGCTCAGCGGCCATGGCTCACGGGCCCAGCCGCTCCGTGGCATGTGGGATCCTCCCGGACCGGGGCACGAACCCGTGTCCCCTGCATCGGCAGGCGGACTCTCAACCACTGCACCACCAGGGAAGCCCTAGTTAGGTTTTTAATCAAGAAATCTAAAGCTGCCAATCAGAGCTTCTAATTGGCATGAGATGACCAGGTTAACAACCTTGAAATCAGATAATGTGATTAAAAACAACTTTTAAAAGCTTTGTTTAACTATATACTCTGAATGAGGGAATTCGTTGGCCTCCGGCTGTGTACCATACACACACATACACAAACAAAAATAAGTACTAAGTTATTATGTATAAAAGATAATAAATGGTCCCTGTATATTCAGAGGGGAATAATGCCCACTTCTCATGAGGAACAAGGAGACAGATCACTAACTCCAGAGGGAGAACCAAGCAAGGTTGGCAGAAGAGACAAGAAGTCCTGTGTCCTGTGGATACGATGGAGAGGGCCTTTGGAGGCTGCAGAGACCAGGTGGCATCCAGGCCAGAGGGGAACTTGAGTGGATGTCAAGGTGGGTGGGGCAGGGCCTTCAAGGCTGGAGAAAAAGCGAGCCAAGACACCGAGTCACAGAATTACTGCCTGTTCAAGAGACAGTGCAGCACTTGGTGAGAGAGAAGGGGTGTAATCTAATGAGGGAATGTGAACGACAGAGAAAGGAAATCCTCATCCAAGGAGACCAGGCACAATGCCGGTCTGTATTTCTCAACAGCAGACCAGGCACAATGCTGGTTTGTATTTCTCAACAGCGGTTCAACAGAGAATCTGAGGTGGCCTGTGTGACTGGCAGAGGGTAAAATATCTTCCCAAACACCGAGTCTCCCATGCACCCTGCAGCCAACCTCCCACCTCGAGGCCCCAGTCCCTTGGAATCAACACCACCCATTAGCAAGAAATTCATTAATGGAAAAATCTGCTCCAAATAGCAGAACAAACAAACAAAACTCAAAACTCAGAGATGATCACAGCAGACTTTAACCCTCATACTTCACCTATGCCCCTATTGAGAGCAGGGTTCGCTCTGTTACTTAAACTGATTATTGCAGAAATGAATATCACTACCATATCACTGCTCCTACCACCCCCAAAAGTAAATAAACACTACACAAAATATAAACTTACCCCAAATAAAAGTCAACATTAACTTAAGGATACTACTGGATTCCTATAGCACTAGGTTACTGCAGTACAATAACAGTTACTACGCTAACCTACGATATAATCCTCTTCCAACCTATTTACAAAATATCCTCACTCTGAGGTTCTGGAAGTGTTACATTGTTGCATTAGACTCCTCTTCTTGAGGTAGTTCAAAATCTTGAAAAACAGCAAATTTATATATTTTTATATACTGCCACTGATGGGTAAATTATCATAAAAGGTCTACAACCGAAATCCTCATCCTTTGATATGCAGATCAGATCATACAAGCTTTTCCCCTCAGATCATACAAAATAATCTAAAACTGGAAACAGAGAGATTAACACTCATTCAAAAATAAAAATAATAACAAGCAGCAAAAACCAAAAACAGAAAAAGGAATCTGTAAATGGCATCACACTAACAGTCTTAAACTTTGCTAAAGACAATATACTTGGTTTACCAAAGCAATAAGCATTTTATAAAGTACTCCAGAAATAACACTTATAAAAATAGGGGGGAAATTTTAGATGAGAGCACAAAACTAAAATCATATGCTCTGGCAAAGAGTTTTCCCAAAATGGCATGTCTACAAGAAGTGATGTTTGACAAAACTGTCTGGGCTGACTCAGCCACCAGCTCGTGTTCAGGTGGCTTTTCCTCAGGTTTGCTTCATCGGTGAAGGGGTATTTGCAGATGCCTGCTTGAGGTAGGCCAGGGAACCCTGAGGGATGTTGGCTGGCTTTTTGTGCTGCCTGTTGATGTCCTCCAGCACCTGCTGCCAATGTCTCAGTTTTGTTAAGTGCTTCTGGACCAGAGCATCCTTCCGCTGTAATTCGTTCCTCAGTTCCGAGACATCCTCTTTGATAACTTGCTCTGGTTTCTGGACAGATAACTGCAATCTTTTTTGGAGGAAAAAACATTCTGTCTGTCTCACAATATCTAGAAATTTCTGGATACACTGATCAACACCAGTTCGAATTTCTTCCCGATCTGTACCATTGACATAATCCTGACTCACCAGAGAAGCAAAGCAAGTCTTGAACAATGACTCCTACTCGTCCACCAAGGTACTGTTAGTTGTTCTCAGAATGCCTGGTATGGCCTGAAGAAGCGAAGCCTAGCCCAAGAGCCCTGGCGGGCATGGCAGGGGTCCAGGTGGCTGCCCGGAGAACAAGCCTCCCAGCGGAGCCGCCATTTCTAAAATGGCCTAGCCATTTGTTTTTTTTTTTTTTTTTTTTTTTTTGCGGTATGCGGGCCTCTCACTGCTGTGGCCTCTCCCTTTGCGGAGCACAGGCTCCGGACGTGCAGGCTCAGGGGCCATGACTCAGGCTCAGTGGCCCAGCCGCTCCGCGGCATGTGGGATCTTCCCGGACCGGGGCGCGAACCTGTGTCCTCTGCATCGGCAAGCAGACGCTCAACCACTGCGCCACCAGGGAAGCCCCTAGCCATTTGTTTTAAAACCTCCCCAGGTGATTCTATCTGCAGCGGAGGTTGAGAACCATGGTTAGAAGTACTTAACATTAAACCAGTGGTGTGGACCCTTAAGGCTGATGGCGTGGAAGACCCTCACCCCTGCCCCAACTGTCACTAGGGCAGTGAGTCTCAAAGTGTGGTTCCTGGACCAGCAGCAGCATCACCAGGGAACTTGTTAGAAATGCGTATTCTCTGGCTGCATCCCATACTGCAGAGTGAGAAAACTCTGACTTGGGGCCCAGCAATCTGCTGATCAGCTTTCCAGGAGATTCTGGTACTCCTAATGTTTGAGAACCACATTCTGGGAGTTGAATGGTTATCAGGCTGAGAGGTCAGGCAGTTTAGACATGGCACCTTTCTTTTTATTCTTAAACTCGTGTGCTGTGCTTGATGGGCCATTGAAGTGTTCCCTTGTTTGTTTGGAGAGTTATTTTGACTCGTGCAATTCCCTCCTTCAGGCTAACTTTATTTATTTTTTTCTGCTTATCACACTTTTATTGTAGAAAATTTGAAAAATATAGGATAAAAGTATGAAGAAATGAAAATCACCTGTATCTTACCATCTAGAAATAACTGCCACTATCTACTAACTTTAGAACTTCATCAGGCGTAAGATACGAACGCCGCCCCACCCGCACCCCATTCTCCAGCATAGGTAGCCGTTCTGTGACCTTGCAGCCACCTCTACGTCACAACCCCGCCCCCCGAATACGTCATAATGCCTCGGGCGTTCCAGGTGCGCAGCGCAGCAGGACAACCCTCGAAAGTGAGAGGCGAGGGGCGCACTCTGAGCCGGAATGGGCGACTGGAAAGGCTACATCAGTGCAGTGCTGCGGGACCAGCGCATCGACGACGTGGCCATCATGGGCCACTCGGACAATCGCTGCGTGTGGGCATCGCGGCCCGGTGGCCTGCTGGCGGCCATCTCAACGCAGGAGGTGGGTGTACTCACGGGGCCGGACCGGCGCACTTTCCTGCAGGCGGGCCTGAGCGTGGCGGGCCGCCGCTGCTGCGTCATCCGAGACCACCTGCTGGCCGAGGGCGATGGAGTGCTGGACGCGCGCACTAAGGGGCTGGACGGGCGCGCCATCTGCGTGGGCCACACGCCGCGTGCACTCCTCGTGCTCATGGGCCGGCGGGGCGTGCATGGGGGCATTCTCAACAAGACGATGCACGAGCTGATCCATGGGCTGCACTCGCAGGGCACCTAGCAGGACAGCCAGACAGCACCAAAATAAAGTCTGACCTGGGCGTGGCAGACTCACCCTCCGGTCGTGAGGGGGATGGGGAAGGTTGCAGATGCGGAAAGTACTTTACTAGAAGATCCTTGCAGAAAGGGTATCTGGTGAGGTTGGTATTATGAGTCCAGAGTCCAGAGGCTTCCCAGCTTCTTGAGCCCTACATCAGGCCCTCCCATGGGTGCCCTGCCTGTGGCCTAACTCCCTAGGCCAGAGTCCAAGGGCCTTGGTGCCTTTCCAGGGTCCTAAGGACGGCCAACCCTAGGAGGGAGTTCTCAAACCCTCTAACTCAGGCCTGAGCATCCTTTCCCACAAAACTTTCCACAGATCTGTGTGGGACATACTGCAAAGGAAGTCCCGTCCCCACCCTCCTACAACACTCCCTAAGTTGGGGGCCAGGGTACTTCTCACCCCCTCCACATGGCAAGAGGAAGCACTAGTGAGGGTTGTGGGTGGGTGATGGTGGGGCTGGTAGCCTGGAGAGCAGCTCTAGGGCTTGCAGGCCCTTGCACCTCCCTGCACATACTTCATAGGCGACGGAGGTGGGGGTGGGGAGGCACATGTTGTAGACCACCACAACTAGGTCTGGGGCCCTACAGCGTTCCTGCCTCCTTGGGGTCCAAAGGCCCTGGATGTGTCCCTGGACTAGAGGGAGGAACTTTGGCACCCCCCACCCCCTGACCCTCCCTCTGCAGGCCTCAGCTCAGGGTGCCCTATGGAGGAGGAGGAACTGAAAAACTTGGGTGGGTTTAAATGAAGGCTGGTTTATTGCCCAAAAGTAGAGGATAAAGGTGGGAGGGAGAGTGGCTAGTTTCTGCGCCCTGTGCTCTGGGGTCCAGGGCATGACCTCTCTTGCCCATCTCCACCCTGCCTCTCCTTCCCCCAGTGGCCCTGACAGGCCCCCACCTATCACTTGTTTTCTGGAGAACTGATTTTATCTCAGAGAGAGGGAGGGAGGGAGGCAATGAGGTGGGTGAGCAGAGGCAGATAGAGACCAGAGGAGGTCAGCCTAGTGGGGTTAGCAAAGAGCCCTCCTTACACTTGCCTTAAGGTGGCCCTAGCCGGGGCTCCAGGAAGTTTGAATTATGGATTGGACTCATTAGGCAGGGCCAGGAGGATTGCTGGGGAGAGCTTGTAGGCTGGCTCCTCCAGGGCACAACAGGCTTTCTTTGGGAGGGGAGATAGTACTGCTGAACCCCAAACCATGGTCTCTCCTCCCCCCTAGATGGAGAGCAAGCAGACTTCCAAGTGCACAATGAGAGTTCCATTCCTTTTCTTTTTTTTTTTTTTTTAATCAAGCAGTGTTGGGGAAGAGGGTTGTAACAATGATACAGAAAACCTGGGTGAGGATGAGGAGAATGGTATCATGGAGGAAGGAAGGTGGCAGGGAGGGGGCGAGAATTCAGCCAGCGACTCGCTCCCACATCTATGCACGAGCAAACAGCTGTAGGTCATGAACTTAGACTCACCCTTACTCCCACCCAGCCCAGTCAGAGTTGTGTGTGCACAAGGACACAGTGCAGGTCTCCAAACACATGTGCAAAGGACTCAGAATCATACCCAAGTAACATGCAGTTGGCGCACACCCCCCACCCCACCCCCAGGTGCATCAGTACGCATATGCAGGCTGTCACACAGGCTCACCCCCAACATGCCCACATGTGCACATAACACTGTCTCTCAGTTACACAAGCCCAGACCTCTGAGGACCTGCACAAGGACAGGTGCATGCCCAGAGCACACAGACCCACCCCTCTGCCTTTCTACCCCGGGCACCAGGCACAGGCATTTCCTGACTCCAGGCAGCAGTCTGGGCTGGAGCCTAGAGACGGGTGGCCGTGTGGTGACTGGGCATCGCGAGGCGGGGGGAGGGTGTGGCAGGGGGCAGCTCCTCCAGGAAGACCCTGGCGGGCAGCGGGGGTGAGCGGGGCTCGGGCCTGGCACAGCACAAGGTAGCGCGGGTGATGAGGTGGTCCAGGGGCTGCAGGGAGTGCATCCAGCGGGGCAGGAAGTCCCATGTCTGCAGCCACTTGGGCAGGTGCCCGGGGCTGTGACTCTGCAGCACGCTGACAAGTACCACGAAGGCCAGCAGGGCCCCAAAGGGTGTGCCCACGCCTACCATGGCCTGCCAGCCTGCCATGGAGATGCCAAACACCAGCGACGGCAGCAGCAGGAAGCACAGGAGGAGGTAGAGGACGGCGAACCAGCGGTACTTGGCGGTGCGTTTGCCCAGCGCCTTGGCCATGCGGATGGGCAGGCGCGTGCAGGGCACTGGGTACCACAGCAGGATGCCTGAGATGTTGAAGAAGAAGTGGCAGAGGGCAATCTGCAGGGGAGAGGGCGGAGGGGTGGAGGTGGGCACGGGCGCCAGCTCCTGAGTCAGGATAGATAACAGTGGCCCTACAGGGTCTGGGCAGCAGGAAAGTCAGCACTTAGGGCTGACATTCCCCCAGTAAAATACTGAAACACTTCTGGACAAGTAGGTAAATAACTGCTGCCCTGAACTCTCCACATTTCCCCCACTGGTCTCCCTCTCAGGAATTCCCCAGCAGATCCTGCCCAGATCCAGTAGCTAAAAGATTCACATCAGTTTCTGGCTCAGAAGCTCTGGCCTTCTGAGTGGGCAACATCCTGGCTTATCAGTTACTCCTTTGCTCCTAGAACAGCAACCCCTTTGCTGTCTGCCCCCCAGTCCTTGATCCCCCAAACTGAGCCAGCACCCCTTCCTCAGAGTACAAATCCCTCTCACTCTTGTTCAATTGGCGTGGCTCTCAGTAATGTCTCTCCCCTGTTAGACACTAAGGTCTTGAGGGCAGCACCAGGTATACTTTGCCCGTATGGTTTCTGGCATATGGCATGGTTTCTGCCGTATGGAGTCTGGCGTAGCGGGTGGCCCCTAGTAGGCAGTCAAAAACTAATTTGTACGTGTTGTCCTACGTTGGGTCAGGCTCCAGGCACCAGTCCTAGCTCTGTCCTGCCTCTGGCAGGGTTACTCTCCCAAGCGCACCTGGAAAGCACTGGACAGCTTCTCCCGGGGGCTGGCCAGTGCAGCCAGGATGGCCGTGGTGGTGGTGCCGATGTTGGCGCCCAGTGTGAGTGGGTAGGCGCGCTCAAGGCTGATCACACCCAGGCCTGGGGGTAGAGGAGAGGACATGGTCTCCCCAGCTCCTTCCTTCAGCCCTTTTCCTGTCAGCCCTGCCCCACCTGACCCTGCCTCGGCGTGGGGACTCACCGATGAGTGGGGTGATGGCCGAGGTGAACACAGAACTGCTCTGGACAACGAAGGTCATGCCAGCGCCCACCACCATGGCAAAGTAGCCTGTGGCCCAGGTGAAGGGGGTGGGAAAGTCTGCGAGCAAACGGTCCCAGTAGGGTCAGTGGGAGGACATTGGGAGGGGGCGGGGGACTTTCCTTGGGGAGGAGGAATCGATGTCAGCTTCCAGGTGGGACCTTGTCAGTCCCCTGCTCAACTGCGGTGGCTTTTCCTGGTCCTCTTTGATCTTGGATTAAAGGCTCTTCTCAGCCTGCTTCTACCGTGCTTTTGCTCCCTTGTTCCCTCTGCCTGGGACATCTCCTCACTCCTAAATATTCATCCTCGGGACTCAGCGTGGATATCACTGCCACTGGAAAGCCCTCCCTGACCCCAGCCCCTGGGAAGACTTTGCTTCTTCCTCCTCTGAGCTCCCATAGATCCATGGATGCCCCTTATTCCAGCGTTTGTCATGCTGCCTTTGCCAGTGCCAGGCAGTGTCCCGAAAGCTCAAAATGAGGCTTAAATGAAAGTCAGATGGTATCCCTGCCCTGCCCAAACCCCCAAGTGCCCCCATTACTCTGGGTAAAGTCTAGGCTCTGGGTGCAGCCTGGGACCTGCTCTGTCCCTGTTACCTCGCTGACCTCTCCCTACCTCTCTCCACCTCACTCACTGAGCTCCCACCACACTGCTGGCCACCTTTTTGTGCCACAGTCCTGCCCAGCTGAGTCCTACCTCGGAGCCTTTGCACTTTCAGGTAGGTTCCCTCCACCCGAAAAGCTCTTCAGCCACATCTGACTGCTCCACATTTAGGTCCCTGCTCAAATGTCACCTCTGCACAGAAGCCACTGACCACCCATCAAAAGCAGCCTCTTCCATATTCTATTTGCTGTTTTTTGCTTTCTCCTTGGCGGTTACTGCTCTATCTGAATGTATCCCCCCTCGATCACTTTTTTTTTTTATTGCTTGTCTCTCCCTCTGGGCTGTGAGCCCCCTGAGGGCAGGAGCCATCTCTGTGTGGCTCACCTCTGTATCCCTGGCACCACGCCGTGCTTGGCATACAGTAGGGGCTTAATGACTATTAATTGAATCAAACAATGGCCTCTGAGAATCTCTTTGGAGCCACCTGCTAGAATGGAACCACAGCTGGAAGCAGCCACAGATCCCCAGCTGTCAGCACCTCAGGGGCCTCAAAAATCACCTCGTCCAATCTCTTCTTTGTTCACATGGGGAGACTGAGGCTCAGAGATGGTAGGGCTTTACCCAGATCACACACCAAGGCAGCGGCAGGACTCAGCAAGATCCAGAAGGGCCCATCCTGGGGCCTGCCCACCCACTGCTCGAGGCTCACCAGTGTTGATAACCAGCTGAATGACCTTGGCCACCTGGCCCTTGAGCAGAGAGTTGAGCATCTTGACGAGGAGGATGAGGCAGGTGCACAGGAGCATCAGGGAGCCAGCCAGCAGGATGAGCCCCACAGCCAGGTCAGGCAGGCCTGTGTCCACAAAAATGTGGCTGCCTGTGGGAGGGTGGTGGTAGTGGTATCAAGCTTCTGAGAGCTGACCCCCTCAATCCAGCTCCTAGCCCCCAACCTTTGCCACCCTCTTGGGCTCAGAGCCAAAGGCCCTGCCTCATGTCTCTTCAACCTCTAGAGCGGGGCCAGACCCCAGCCCAGGAGCTGGGCTGGCTGACAGCTGTCCTTCTGGAGCTGGAAGCAGCAGTGGCCAGGTGGGAGATGGCCCTGCCTCTGCCAGACTCTGCCCTGCCGTGCCAGACATCTCCCACGCTGCAGGTACTCACATTTCTCCATGGTGGCATTTCCGAGCATCCGGCTGGTGTTGACCTCTGCCCTGGGCCTGCGGGAGGGAACCTAGATTAAGAGGAGAGTGACTTAGAGAATTCAGGAAAACGCAGCCTGGGATGGGGGCTAAGGTGGGGGTTAGGGAGAGATGGGGGATGGAGGGGATAAATGCCCTTGGATGCTTTGCTTGCCCTCTCTGAGTCTGTTTCCTCCAATGATGAAATGGAGTTGAAAATATCTGCCACAGGAGAATCTGGCTGTAGTCGGCCCTCAGAATATTCAGCCCCATCAACCCACTGATCTGGCTCTCACTGGGGCCCGCTGGGGCCTCCTGATCTGACGGTGTCTTGTCCATGTTTTCTTCTACCTCTCCTTGGCATTGGAGGCTGCTGTCCATGGCCCACTTCTTCTGAAAACTCTCCCTTCCCCATCTTTTATTATCAGTCCCTGTCTCAGGGCCTCCTCTTCACCAGCATCCTTGCCCTGTCCTCTCCCCTCGGGCACCTAGCCCAGTTCTGTTTTCCTCTTGCTCAATTCCTTATCTGGAGAGGGTGGGGCAAGAAGGCCCAGGACCAACATCTCTTCCCTCCCCCACCTACTATCGGTGAAGAGGAGGGGGTTCCTGGAGAGGGCCCTTAACTCAGAAGGCCCAGGACCAGGCAGGTAGCCTAAGTGAGGGGCTCAGCCTGTGCATGGAGGTGGTGGGGAGTGTCCTGGGCCTGAAGGGGCAGCAGCTACTCAGCTCCAGGTCACTGTCACTGTCCAGGGATTTAGCCCAGCTTAGCCAAAGGGCCTGATTCTACAAGAGAAACCACAACTCTGAAGGTTTAGATAAAATCTCCCAATCTGTAAATGTTGGCAACCGCTTAAAGACATACTTTACAATTCTGTGAAGGCCAGTCTGGCCAGTCTGGAACCACTCATTTGTAGCCTTCTTCGGTTAAGGAGTTTTTTTTTTTTTTTCCTTGGCACAGCTTGCGGGATCTCAGTTCCCCGACCAGGGATCGAACCCAGGCCCTCAGCAGTGAAAGCGCGGAGTCCTAACCACTGGACTGCCAGGGAATTCCCTAAGGAATTCTTTTAAAAAATGCAAACTGGGCTCCTTACCTTTCCCCCAGGGTCCCATCAGTGAAAGTAGAAAGTGGACCAGGCTTGGCTAGGAAGAAGCCATGTCACAAAGGAGGACTTGAGCCGCAGAAAGGGCCCCAGGCAAAATGAAAGAGCCACAGCTTCTCCCCATCACCACCATCTGCCTCCTCTGGGAGCTGATATGGACCCTGGTCCCATTCCCCCTGGGGGGTCTGCAGTCCACACCCCTCTGACCTTCCTGGGTGCTGAGGGTAAGGGCTCAGTTGTGGTGCTGGCACTTGGATTTATAGCTCCTTTATGTTTTATTCTGATCTGTGTCATTTAAAAAATGTGTGTTAGAGATAAGAACTATTTATGGCACCTGACTTTAAATCGGGGTTTATTTTAGTGGCATGTACTCCCTTGAGGGGGGCAGCGTGCTTATGTGTGTACCCAGTTGGCCATACCAGGGCCCTGGGGCATCCTCAAGCCTGGGCCAGAATTGCAGGCCAAGAAACCAGGAGAAAATAGTCTCTGGTGGGCTTGATTGGAAAAGCTGGCTGGGAAAGTGGTGGTAACTGGGAGACAGCCGGGTGTTTGCTGTCTGGCAGATCTGAGTTCAAATCCTGCTTTTATCTCAGCTACCTTGTGCAAGTCATGCCACCTAACTGAGCCTCTTTTCTCTAAAGCAGGATAAGAAAAGAGCTGTTGCAAAGGTTACAGGAGGAAATATGTGTGAAGCACTCACGACAGGGCTTAGATCATGACAAGCCTTCGAGAAATTGTGCCTCCAAATAAGGATTAGACCCCCTCCCTCCCTGGGCCTATCTAGTATCACATGGTGTGTGGGTATGGGTTGACTTCCTAGGTCAGGATCAATGGCTCCTGCAGACACGCCTGAAGATCCTGGCCCTGCTGGGAAGGAACTCGGTGGACCACCCTGCACTGCACTAGGCCTAGGGCTCTCTTGGGGGAGGGTTCTCTGGGACCTGGGGAGGCTGGAAGAGGAGAGGAGCTCCACTGGGGTCCCACTCAATGCTGACAAAGTCGGGGCAGGGCAAGGCTGAGGGCTAGGACTTCTGAGTTTTGGAAACTTGACCTTCCTGCCTGGGGTTATGTGGCCCTGGCTGAGCTCAAAGGGCCAGTCCAGAGACCCTAAAGTGCATTGCCAGGCTGGGTGGGCAGAGGTGGGAGGGGAAGGAGCAGGCCCTGGGGCTTCCCTGGCCAGCAGAGGGGAAGGTGGGAGCTCCACCCTAGATAAAGAGCTGCCAGGCCCAGGGTCTGGGGCATAGCCCCAGGATATGCCCATCCCTCCTGGGCCTGGAGTAGGTGGGGGTGGAGGAGAGGGAGGGGCGTGTGGAGGGGGTGCCTTAGCCCTGGGCTCCACCCCAGCTGAGCACTCCCTGCTGTGCGACACTGGACAAAACACGTAACCTCTCTAAGCCGCAGTTTCTTTGTCTGAAGCATGAGGTCCATAATGCTGCCCACTTCTCCCCAGGGGCTAGTTGTGAGGAATCTGGGAAGAGAGAGTTTGGGATTTATGTGCTTGAAGAGACAACCCAAATTCAGGAGACACCTCTGGGAACTGAAGGATATGATTAAGCTCACAGAGGAATGTGGGCTCCAAGAATCCTTCCCCTGGGGAAAACCGTGCAGGATGTGGGTGTGTGCAGTCGTCTCCCCTCCAGGAGAAGAGGTGTTTTAGGGTCTTTGCCTTTCTGGAAGCAGAGCGTGAGTGCTCTGCTAGCAGAGCCATCTGGTGGCGAAGAGGAGAATTCATTTTTACAGCCACACCTACCACCCCTGGAGGGTCTCCAAGTGGCTGTGGTCACCTGGTGGCATTCCCGCCTGATAGGCAGAGTGGGAAATGGACACATATGGTGGGTTATACATCTGGAAGGGACAGCGAAATGGAGAGTCAAGAGTGTGGGCTCCAGATTCCACCAGGATTTTTGTCCTACCTCAATCACATAGACTTGGACAAGCCTGTCTGAACCTGTTTAAAATGGGGTTGTGACAATCCCTGCCTCCCAGGATGCAAGTCCTCAGAAGAAGCTGGTTTAAACCAGGTATGTAGGGTTGACAATCCACACTGTGACCACACAAGAAGGTAATTCCCAGGACAGTGTCAGGACCCTGGAACATCAAGAATTGCTGGGATGCTAACAAACACTGCCTCTGGTTTTTCTTTCACCATCTGGAAAACCCCAGACTGTCAGTCACATAGGTGCCCTGGAGGCTGGCTTAGGCGAGGTTGGGCCTAGCTTGGTGAAAGCTGGAAGCAATGAGAACAGGTTGGAAGGGGCCACAGGAGACTCGGTGGCCAGAGGAAAAACGTGAGTCTTCAGTGCAGGAGGAGCTGCCAGTGCACGTAGCTGAGTGAGCCACTTTCCAAAGGGGACTGTCCCAGAGAGAGGGCCAGAACAGGGAGCTCACATCCCACCCCCAGCTACTCTCCAAGCCAAGGAAATCCAGTCTGGACCCTGCTCTCAAGGGAAGGTTTCCCGGGAGAGCTGGGATGAGAAAACAGTGCTCAGGCGAGTGGTAGCAGGCACAGCGGAGGAACCAGTGAGGACAGCCCCGGCCCAGGGAACTTGGGTGGGTTGCTTCCAGTCCCTCGGCCTCAGGACCAGCATCACTGAGGATTCCACTGGGTGAGAGCTACATTTGCCGGTACATCCTTCAAGGGGAGACCAGGTGAATGACGCTGCAGGCAGGCAGCAGGGATTTCAGAGGACTCGAGGATCGCCACGGCTGAGGAGCTCCCTTCCACAGCTTGCTTATTGTGAAGTTCAGAGTGTGTGACTTTGGTCTCTTTCAGGTTTTGCTGTGAAGCAGAGGGGATTTTGGCCATTCAGAGAGCTTGGAGAGGGCCCAGAGTGCTCATGAGAAGGGGAGGTGTGTTAGAGGGGTCACAAAGCCAGCGTGAAAGCTGTCTGCATGGGCTTTTTGATGTCAAACTGACTTGAACACTCAGAAGGACTGAGCTGGAGCTGTGTGCCACTCAGATGCAAAGGAACCTCGCAGGGCCAGTTGAAAGAATGTTCTCTGTTCACACTGGGATAAAGTCTGGGAACATCAAGTAGCAAGTGAAGAGGGTGTGCTGGGCTTCCAGTTTCCTTGTCTTTCGTTCTAAATGGTGTTACTTCTTGTATGTCAAGGGGGAGCAAATACTGTGGATTATGGTTTTGATGAAGCATTTTCCTTTTTATGGCTGAGAAAGTGTGCTAATTGCTAGCTTCCATGTTAGCCTGGTGTGATGGCTGGTCCACGAGTGTCCAACTGATCCAAACGGAGCCTCATTCTAGGCATTAGAAGCCAGAAAGCAGCAGGAAGAGTGCAGCAGGACAAGGGGGCACCGGCCTGTGGGAGTCTCCAGGGGAAGGAGCCCAATATCAGTACAAGTGGCTGTTGTGTCTCCAGTGAGGTCTCCATGGCCCACTTGTCCTGCTCCTGGGCCAGTTTCCTGTTGGTCCTATTTTTCCCAGCCATCCTTATAGCACTCTCTCCCTGCCCACCTCCGCACATTACCTGGGCCCCCAAACACAGCAGAAGTGAACCATTAACCCCTCTAGCACCCGGGGGAAGAGAGAGCCCTAGATTGCAAGACCTGCGCTTGGGTCCCTGAAGCAGTAGGACAAGCTCTGGAGAGTTTCTTAGCCCCTTGGAGCCAATTTCTTTACCTATGAGACCACAGGGTTGAGCCATATCAGTGGTTCTTCAACTTGAGCATGGAACAGCCCTAGAGGGCTTGTTGAAATGTAGGTTCCTGGGCTCCACCTGTTTTTTTTCTGATTTAGTGGGTCTAGGAAAGGGCCGGATAGTTTGCATCTCTAATGGGTTCCCAGGTGGTATGTGTGCCACTGGTCCACACTTTGAGAACCAGTCTCTGGGCTAGATCGATGACATGCTAACTCTAATTGATTGGCAATGGCTGCCTGAAGCTGGTGTGAGGCTGGGAGGGTGTAGCAACATCTGCCATAGGCACAGTATCACCGCAAAAGTGCCCCATATTTGTCCTCCCAGGGTAAATGATCCCCTAGGTCTACATAGAGCTTTTGCACAGATGATGACACTGGCAGTCAGCTGTCTGAAGAGGGAGTCTTCTCACTGAAGCCGACCTGGGACTCACCTCCATGGGGTTTGGGTGACACCAGATCCGGATGAGACTGTGATTTCTCAGGGACTCATCCCCCGTGGCAATGCTGGTAATCACGGACTTGTCCAGCTGTGGGCAAGGTGTGGGAGGAGGGAGTGAGGGTGGGGTCCTACAGTCCCCCAGCCCCCACCCCATGACAGCTCCCCCTCCACCTGAATGATGAGCTTAGTGAAGGGCTCCGTGATGATCTTGAGCAGGTCAGGGGCATCGCGGCCGCCGCGGATGTTGAAGGAAGCCACCACAAGCCGAGTGATGTGGTGCAGGTACCCGGTGGCAGCCTCCAGGGGTAGCAGGACCAGAACTGACAGCCAGTTAAAGCAGTCGTGCACTGTGGCCCCCGCGAAGGCCCTGGGCAGGGAGGCCACGTTGCAGGGCAGGCTGGAGCCAGGATGCACTCAGACTGGGGGCTCCTGGCGTCTGGGACCACCCTCCCCCGACAAGGACAGGCCGCTCACTGCTCCACCCCCTCACCGCCGGAAGTCAGTCCTGTCCCCCGCCTGCATCAGGGCCACGATGGTGTTGGTGACGGAGGTGCCGATGTTGGAGCCCATGATGATGGGGATGGCAGAGCTTACCTCCAGCACTGGTAGAAGAGGGCGCCTCTTAACTAACTGGATAAGGGCCACCCAGCTCCTGCCCCACAACCTCTCCTGTCGGACCCACTGCCCTCATCCCAGCCCCCAGCAGGCATTCCTGCCATGCTGCTGACTCTGCTCAGCCTCAGCGTCACAGGTACATGGGGGCACATGCTGTGTGTTTACATGTGTGCATACATGTGAACTCATGTTCACATATGTGTACCGCACCTGTGTATATGTGAACGAGTGTGTGGGTGCATGTCCATGAGGGCACGGGTCCTAAATTCCAATGCGTCTCTGTGCTTGTGTGTGCACATGTGTACACAAGTGTGACATCACTTTCAGGTGTCAGCTTGGCTAGTACCCAGTTATTCAGTCCAACACTAACCTAGATGTTGTTGTGAAGGTGTTTTGCGGATGGATTTGCCTCAACCATCAATTGACCTTGAGAAAAGATTAACCTCAATAATCTGAGTGGGCCTCATCTCATGAGATTAAAGGCCCTAAGAGCAAAACTGAGGCTTCCCTGGGGAAGAAGAAATTCCACCTGTGCACTGCAGTATTGGCTTCTGCCCAAGAGGCCCAGCCTGCCTCACAATCACGTAAGCCAATTCCTTGCAATAAATCATAGATCTCTATGTATCTCCTGCAGGTTCTGTGTCTCTAATTCCTCTGGTTCTGTTCCCCTGATTGATGGAATGAGTGAACGTGTGGCGACATGGAGGTGAGCCTTCCTGAGGCTGTACTCCCTAGTTGCCACCCTTCCCAGCTCCTGGGGCGCCCCTCCTGGCTGAGACTCCAGGCCATGCTTTGGAGAACAGAGTGGGAGACACCAGAGCTGCCCATTGCCCACGGCCCCTGGCCCCACTCCTGCTCTTCCCACCCCAGCCGCGGGTCCAGCATCCCAGCCCCCCACTCCTTCCCTGGCCCTTGTGGGCAAACTCACAGCCGGAGGAGACCATGCTGACCACAATGGATGTGGAGGTGCTGGAGCTCTGCACCAGCACGGTCACGAGGATCCCCACCACCAGCGCCGCCACCGGGTTGGACAGGATGGCACTGTCCTTGAAGATGTCGCCAGCCACCTTCCCTGGGGAGCATGAGCCAGCGTTGTCCGGAGACCTTTCAAAACCCTTCCCTGGTTCCCTCCCCTCTGTCCTGCCTCTCCCCCGAGGCTTCCCTGGGGAAGGAGAAATTCCACCTGTGCACTGCAGTATTGGCTTCTGCCCAAGAGGCCCAGCGTGCCTCACAATCACGTAAGCCGATTCCTTGCAATAAATCATAGATCTCTATATATCTCCTGCAGGTTCTGTTTCTGTAATTCCTCTGGTTCTGTTCCCTTACCTCCGGCCAGCTGGAAGGCTGAGCTGAGCACGTCCAGGGAGCAGACAAAGAGGTAGAGGAAGACAAGCATCAGTGGTACCTGGAGGAGCGTCCAGCCAGCCTGGCGCAGCTTCTGGGCCACCCCAGGCTCTGGAGAGGGGCCGGTCATGAGCACAGTGGCTGGAGGGCTCTGCCAGTGACCACCGACACCCCTGCCACCCCGACCCAGGCCCACCTGGCTTCTGCTCATCCTCCTGGGCCAACTTGGCAGGCAGCGGGTCCTGGTGCTCCAGAACCTCCCTGTAGGGGCGGCCCCGCTCGGCAAGGGCCATGGGGCCCAGGCTGGGGAAGGCATAGGCTGAGGTCCCTGGAATCCTGTGCAGGACTGGGGAGCGAGGCTGGTCAGGAGTTCCCTGAGGCCCCACATCCTGGGGAGGTCGGGAGGGGTGGAGGCCTCCCCACTGGGGCGAGACGTGGGCAACTGAGGGCAAGCGGGGTCCAGGGGTGGGAGCAGCACTCACCCTGTGGGCTGGGCACATAGGCATAGGCCGCCCCACGCATCATGTGCCCCCCACAGACTGGGAGTGGGGAGACAGCCCGGCCCTCCAGCCTCTCTCCATAGGACATCATCCTGGGTACACACTGTGGGCCCTGCACATCAGGGGCACAGCAACACTGAGTGAGAACTGCCATGTCCTGGAAACTCACACACACTCACACACCCATCCATCCACACCCACACCCATACACTCACGTGCACAAACACCCATGGTGTGTGATCACAAACATACATCCAGTGAAGCACACTCTCCACCCCCCCCCGCCACACCCAGAGCTGCACACTCAGGTGCTCAGCACAGATTTGGGGATTCATTCATTCATTCATTCATTCATTCAGCAAGTATTTATTGAACATCTACTCTATCTAAGGCACTGAGCTCGATGCTGGGGTACAGCTGGCTAAATACAGATGCAGCTCCTTCCCCCAGGAAGCTCAAAGTCTAGTGGAGAATCAGATGTCAATGAAATAATCCCTCAAATAGATGGAACATGGCAATGGGAGCAAGTGTTCTAATGACAGATACAGGTGTCACCAGAGTGCCCCTGGGGCACAGGGGTTCATCCTCACAAATGAACTTCTTTCCCCATCCACCCTTACCCCCCAGCAATAAACAAGCACTGACGGGCCTTTCTGCCATGAATGAAGCTCAGACCAGGACTTGTTTAGTTAAGGAGGGCCCCCATCCTGTCCCCAAGTCTGGGAAGCCCTTGACTTGCTTTAGCTGCCCCTGAATTGCCGCAGGAGTTCCCGGCTGTTGGGGTGGGAGTCTCGCAGTCTGCTTCAGCACCCCACCCTTCACCCCTAACCTTATTCCAAGGGCTCTGGCTGTGGGGTTGGGGGACATGCAGAGCTGAATTCCAAGCCCTGGAAGAGCATGAGTCCGTTTTACTCTGGGGCAGTGAGCCAGGCTGGGCTGGGACTGAGATGTTATAGGGGACAGGAAACAGAGGCACAGTAAGGACAGAGGTGAGGAGCCTGCTTCCTACTAAGAGTTGGGGATGGGGTTGGGATGTGGGGACCCTGGACTCACCTTGGTGTTCTGTGTTTCAGCTCCTGCTCAGATGCTCAGGGAAGCCCTAGGGGCCTGAGGAGAACCTGGGATCCTCTTCTTTATACCCTCGGGTCAAGGGCAAAGTCCCTAGAACCCTAGCTTCCCTCCCTCTGTTCCCCAATTAACCTCACACCCTAGATTCCTCCCGGTTAATTGCTAATCGTCAGCTCTGCAGGGGGAGTCTGTGGACAGGCTCTCCCCTCCCCCACACAGATACTCAGCTAGAACCATGACCCAGACCCAGCAAGGAGGGCACAGATGCATCCCATGCCCCCAGGCAGAGACCCTGATGCCACTCAGGCACCTAGTTCCCTGGTTCTGGCCTCTTTCCCTCCTTCTTGGCCTGACAGTACTCTGCAAGGAGTAACACAAACACCCTTCAGCCTTGCCTTGCATCTGGGTGTCTATGGGTCTCTCTGTGTGTCTCGAGGGGCATTTGGAGGAGAGGGAGTGTGTGATGGAGGAAGCAACAGAAGACAAACCCAGAGAAGCTATGTAGCGCTGAATTGTGGAGGGTCCAAGACCACAGATCCAGGATGTGAGCCTGAGAGAATCTGCCCCTGGCCAGATGGGGCAGGGCCTGGTCCACATTTTAGAATGCTCCCAGGTGTGTGGGGTTCGGATGTGTCAAAGGGAGTGAGTCTGGAAGCAGAGAGACCGGTTAAAAGGGTCATGAGATGGTCCAGGTGAGAGAGGATGAGGTCTGAATCTAAGTGGGAAGAAGAGGGATGGAGTGGAGAAGATGCATCCCAGGGATACTTGGGCAGGACAGTTGGTGTTGGGAGGGTGGGAGGGAGAGGAAATATATCACAGTTGGGCTTCTGGATCAGGAAGCTGATGATAACATGAGGTCTGTTGTAGAGTCCCAGGGGTCTTAGGGAGTCTTTGAGAAGCTTGTTTCTCTTTACAGGACCTTGGAGCCTGAGTTGGGGCCCATATTCACAGAGAGATGAGAAGGGAGCTTCCCTTCTAAGGGATTAAGATTTTCTCAGATCCAGGAGTAGTGAGTTCCATTCAAGATCTAGCTTGGGCAACTGTCTGAGTGACCTAACATCCATCGGCCCATCCATCCATCCATCCATCCATCCATCCATCCATCCATCCTTCCATCCATCCACCTAGCCAGCCAGCCAGCCAGCCTTGTGTCTATCCATCCATTTCTAAGCACAGTAGTTGAGTTCCTATTCCATGCTGAGCCAAGATTGCAAGGCCCGCTTCTCTCCTGATCCAAGAAATGGTCCAGTCCCTGAGTCGGCCTGGCATTCTAAGTACTAGAATAAGTACTAAGTACTAGTACCTAGTACTAAGTACGTCCCTGAGCTCTAGTCCCTTCCCTTATAAAATGGCAATGAGCATGAATTTTTCAGTGTGTTGTAGGATTCAATGAGATAAATGACCCATCTCAGTGCCTAGAACAAAGTCCCTCAGCATATTTGTTCTCTTCATGCTCTCATGCCCTTTTCACTGTCTCCAGGATGGCTGAAGTGTCCCCACCAAAGAAATGGCCCCATCTCCTCTAGATTCTCAGCCCTGTTTTCAGGTCAACCACTCTTGGCTCACCAGCTACTCTGTTTGCTCAGGGTCCCCTGAGCTACAAATCTTACTCAACATCTTACACATCTTAGGGCGACACAGACAACAGACTGTCGAAGTGGCTAAGAGCAGAGAACAGGCCAGCCTGGGTTTGGATCCCAGCGCCACCACATTGTGGTCGTGGTAGTTTAGGCCACAGAACCCACAGGGGAGAGAGGGGTTGGGGGGGTGGAGGTGCGGCTGGGATTGGTTTTGAGGAGAGTGACTGTAAGTCCTGGTTTGCCTGGCCAAGTCCGGGTTTATGACTGTTGGCCCAGAGTCCCCTTTCACTCTGAAAAGTGCCCTGGTTTGGACAATAAGCCATATAGTCTTATGGCTTGTTCTGGAAGATTCTGGGGAACTAAGGCAGGAAATCAGCCACCCAGTGCTTGCCAGAAAGGTCTCCATTCATAGCAAAAAGGAAAATAAAGACGATCCTGCTTCTCAGAAACATCACCGTGTTGTTTAAAACACTGCCTTTTGTCCTTTTCCCTGTGCCTTTTCTATCTACTTTGGATTTTATTGTCTCTGGAAGACTGCATCTTGCTTTTTTTCATCTAACATTATAACATAAGCCTTTTCCTGTGTCTTTACACTCAGCACAGATTTTTGTTGTTGTTGTTGTTTGTTTTTTTGCGGTACGCGGGCCTCTCACTGTTGTGGCCTCTCCCGTTGCGGAGCACAGGCTCCGGATGCACAGGCTCAGCGGCCATGGCTCACAGGCCCAGCCGCTCCGTGGCATGTGGGATCCTCCCGGACCGGGGCACGAACCCGTTTTCCCTGTATCGGCAGGCGGACTCTCAACCACTGCGCCAGCAGGGAAGCCCCAGATGTTGTTTTTAATGGTTGCATCATGTTCTGTCATGGACCCTAATTTACATGGTGAACCCTTGGGTGTCCTAGAACCTCTCCTACCTGGAGGGAGTGATTTGGGTAAGACTGGCATTCATGCACGGGTGGGAGGGGTGTTGCTGATCCAGGGAAATGCAATTATTACTGAGTTCTTGTGTTGCATTCATCCTTGAGCTGATGGGCTCAGAGATTGTCTGGGTATGTGCAGCCCCACCCACAGGCGTGGTCCTCTCCTCTGCCTGCTCCAGTCATACCCTGGGCAGGAGCAGAGGTATCCAAGGCACTCCTTATAAGCTGGGGGGGTGTCTCCTTTTTTTTTTTTTTTTTTTTTTTGTAGTACGCGGGCCTCTCACTGCTGTGGCCTCTCCCGTTGCGGAGCACAGGCTCTGGACGCGCAGGCTCAGCGGCCATGGCTCACGGGCCCAGCCGCTCCGCGGCATGAGCGATCCTCCCGGACCGGGGCACGAACCCGTGTCCCCTGCATTGGCAGGCGGACTCTCAACCACTGCGCCACCAGGGAAGCCCTGTGTCTCCTTTTTAATAAGGTTTGGATCTTTGACAGTTTTGAAGCCTACATTCCCTGCCCTCGTGGAGCTCAGGGTTTAGTGGCGGAGGCAGTTATTAATCAAATGCATCGCAAGAGAAACAATTACATAATACTATGGATGTCCACCACTTGCAAAAATATTTTGTGGGGAGTGGGGCTGCCCTAGCAAAAGCCCTAGCAAAAGCATGGAGACTTAGGAGCTGACCAGAGCTGCCTTTGGGACCCTTGAGAGCAGTGGAGAAGGTGGCCACACCCCAGCCCCCAAGCATTTCAGCCCCTCTGCTCATCTCAGCCCACTCCTGCTCATGGCCTGCCTCCTCTCTGTCTGTGACAGACCCTATGTGTCCCCTGAATGGTGAGTCCTGCCCTGTCTGCTCACCTGCACTCTGGCCACGGCCTCCCCCAGACCTCTGGGCCCGGAGCCTGGGTGGCTGGTGGTGTCTCACACTGAGAAAGGCGCCCAGGAGGAGGAGCCGTTTTGGAGGGAAGATGCAAAGATCCGTCTGTACTGAACCGTACACTGTGTCTGAGGTGTCTCTGGCGCGAGCAGTTGGAGCTGCGGGTCTGAAGCACGCGATGTTCTCCTTTCCCCAAATGGGGCCTCTTGCATGTTCCAACCTCAGTGAGCAGCATGTGGTCCAGACACGGAGCCAGACGTGGAGGAGGCATCTTTGACACACGCTTCTCCTCTACCTCCTGGTTTCAAATTCATCCCCCAATTCTCCCAATTTTCCTTTTCTGGGAGCTCCCTAATCCTTTTGCCACCTCCCCGGTCCTGGCCACCATCTCTCAGTTGGGTTATTATAGTAGCCTTTCTGTCTGATGGGTCCCCTCAATCTAGTCTCCAAAAAAGCAGCCAGCCAGCCTTCCAAAATGCAAAGTTCACCATGTCACCCCTCTTCCTTTTAAATCCTACCCCTGCTAGCCCAAAGACCAGCATCCTGTCACAGCCTCAGGGCGCAGCGTGACTTGGCTTCCTGCCTGAGTGGCCTCAGGTGAAGGTGCCCCCAGGGAGAGTGTGCACAGTGAGGAGAGACCCAGCCAAGCCCAGAGGAGCACCCACATTTGAGGGAAGACGCAGGAAGAGGCACAGCAGGGACAGGGAGGAAGAGCAGAAACGCAGATGCCCCAGAAGCCAGGGTTGCCCACATTTTGAAAGAGATACCCTGGTCAGCATGATCAAATGCTGCTGAGATGTCAGGAAACGTGAGAACAGAGTGGATTTAGTGACCCTCGAGAGCCTAGTCAGGGCAGTGCTGGGGGAGGGGAAGGAAAAGGAGGTGGGAGCAGAGACAGCGTGGCTAACGTGCATGGGACAGGCTGACAGACACTGAATTTCGTCACACCGACGACAAGGATTTCTCCAGGAGCGGCATGATTGCTGACGGAGTAGAGAATGGTCCCAAGAGCAAGTGTGTGGTCCAGAAAGGGAGCAATCTGTGGAAGCTGGCACAACCAGCTCCAGTTATTCTCCCTTTCTGCAATTCTCTGTTAAGATCCATTTGCTCCTTAATTTCTGCAGGACCTAAAGTTTAACGACAATCAAAGGAGGAAAATTTGACATTCCAGACCATCTGTTCATGACCTGGATTTTTTTAGGGGATCTGGTTAATGACAACAGGGTTTCCCATCAGCACAGTTTGAGAAACTTGTGCCTCTTCTCATCGATATGTTTATTTAATATTCAACCAACATATAAGCCCCACGGAGGCGGCACGGTGCTGTACGTCGGGAATGTGGGCCTCAACATTCCTGCCCGGCATGCAGCCAGCACAACTGCACACCAACACAGCATGAGTGTGCATTGCACACATGGATGCATCCTCTCTGTATCTGCGGTCAAAGCAGCCACTCTCACCAGCAGGCTGAGTGACACGGTAGGGGTCACCTGTCACCTCCCTCTGGGAACAGAGCAGTCCCTCCCCTGGCCCTCTTGACTGTCCTCTCTTAGAGAGCCTGGATTTTGATCTGAGCTACCCGGCACAGATCAGGCAGGGCCCTGAGACATTGTCCCATCTGAGCCCCACTTTTCAGAGGGGGAGCCCAAGACTACATTAGATCTTCTGGGTCCAGGGCAGGGGCGGCTGACCTGAGGATGCCCTGTCCTTGTTTGGGGGATAAGTGCCCCATGTAATGATTAATCCTGGTGGCCCAAGCGCTGGTCACTCATTGACTGACAAGGCCAAAGTCTGTGGCCAAAAGAGCTGAGGCTGCTTTGGGCTTTTCTCAGAAATCACCTCTTCCCCCGCAATTCCCTTCCTTACATGGCCCCAGCCCTATGCCCTTCCTGCTGGCCTCAGGGACCAGGTCTGAACGGGAGGCTGTGGGCTCCCATTTGGTGGTCCCAGGCTCTGGCTTCTGGGTTCCAGACCTGAAGCTCGGAGGTTGGCTTCGGACTTCAGGTCTTGGCCTTCATGCTCTGGGCCTGGAGCTTGTCTCCAGTTTCTGGGGTCCCCACTCTGGTTCTGGCCTCAAGTGGGCTCCAGTATCTGCGTTCCAGTCTCGGGCTCCAGCTTTAGACATCAGATGTCAAGCTCGGGGCTCTGGTTCTTGGCACTGGGCTCCGGGATCTGAGCCCTAATATTCAGTTTCAGACTCCAGACACCAGGTTGGGCTTCCGGCTCTTGCCTCCAGGTGCTGGGTCTGTGCTTCAGGCCCCAGATCCAGGCTTTGTGCTCCAGATTCCAAGCTCCAGTTCCACACTCCAAGCTTCAGGTTTTGGGTCTGGGTTCTGGGTTCCTTCAGTGCTTCGGCAATGGGGCAGGAAGATGGGGGCCTCCTTGGCTTGTAGGGTTACCCTGGTCCACCAATCTTAGCTGGCCATTTCGTCCTGGCAGCTGGCACTCTGGGCTGGCCTGCAGGTAGGCCACTCATTCACCTCCTTGGCTTTCTGCCTCCGCTCTACCCCCAAGCCAGTTCTCTGGAGACAGGAGCTAAGATGGTCACAGAGCACCACTCACTCAGTCCCTCCCTGCAGGAGTCACAGGACACATACACGTGTTCATGTCCCTAGCTCTTCTTGGACACCCCCAGGACCATGATTGACATGAATGGCGCCGCCTGTGGTTGTACAGTGGTACGGGCCTGTGCCCAGCTCTGGCTGCATTTGACTCACTGTAACCAACCATGCGTGTTCCTCCCCATCTGGGCCTTTGTTTCCCTGTGGAAGCTGAATTCCAGCCTCTAATCCCCCAGAAGTCTGAGTCACCTGATCACCAGACCAGGCCCCCTACCAGGTGCACTCTGTGCTCACCCTTGGGGGTGGGGTGGCTGTCCCCAGAGAACAGTGCATCAGCATTTGCAGCCCAGCTCCAGGTGAGTAGCCAATGCCTGTAACTGCCCCCACGCTGGCCCAGAGCCAAGGTCACTGTGTGCCCTGTCCTCACCCTGTGCCCATCCCGTACCCCAAGGCTATTAAGGTGGGTTGGGGGACAAGAGACAGATTCTCTCTTAGAGGCTTGGAGCCACATGGGGTTGGGCCCCACGGTGTCCTTGAGGAAGTCACGCCTCCTCTCTCAGCCTGTGAACTCTGTAGGATGGGGGTGTTGGAGGCTGCAGAGTGGTCAGCAGATGTGTGTTCTCTCCCTTCCTTCACACTGGGTGCTGGGTGAACAGGCCGACTCCTCTCCGGGCTTCCCACCTGGTGGGATGAGGCGAAGCAGCTCTGCTACCTTTCCCGACCACCCAGGAGTCCACCACTGTGCAGTGACTTTGAAACATGGCCCCAGGGGTTAACCAGCTGGTGCCCCTGGCCCCCTTCCTTGCAGCTGGGGCCTGGCCAGGCTGGGACAGTGAGGGTTCAGGGCTGCTTCAGGGGGCATGATGGGAAGGAGATCACGAGGGGATTGTGGCAGAGGGACACACCCAGCCTGTCAAAATGGGCTGAGGGGGCAGTGGGCTGAAGCCCCTAATGGAAGAGTTGGGTACCACTTCTGGAGAAAGGGATGGCAGGCCAGCAGTGACAAAACAGTGGCTTTGGGGAGTTCTTTGTGATATTATAATTATTTTAAATTGCATCCTTTAAAAAAAAAATTAAAGCAAAGGTGAAAGTCTCCTTTGACCACTACCCCTTCTTGGTCTGCTTCCCATCTCCCTGTCAGTTTGGTATGTATCCTTCTAGAACATTCTCTCTCTTTTCTGTACACTTATAAGTGCCTGTGTGTTTGTGGTTTATATAAAGGTATCATGCCATGTTCATTGCTCTGCATTCTTTTACCAAACTGTCTTGGAGAACCTTCCATGGCAGGACATGCTGTACCCAATTCTTTATCTGCTGTGTGGTATTGCAGAGCATGTGTTGTGTTACCCTACCCCCCACCCCTATCCACTTTTGCCAGTTTTCAGGCAATAGACAACCTTGCAGCGATGGGCCTCCACGTGCCCAGAAGTGAGTGATTCTCTAGTGGCACTGCTGGAATCACACGCTGTGTGTTTTTAATTTTTAGCAGAAATTCCCAAACTCCCCCCAACCCAGAGTAGCCACATCAACGTGCCCTCCTCTGAGAGGGCCCTGGCTCCCCAGTGGGGGTTTCTACAGCATCCAGGCCCTCCTTGGTGTGTGTCCCTGAGTCAGACAGCCTGAGCGCTGGTGACACCCTAGCGGCAATCCCCTGCATGATCCTGGACTAGTCACTTACCCCCCTGCAGCCTTGATTTCATCCCCACCAGGCTGTTTTGTTGTGAGGACAAAATGAGATAGAGGATGGAGCATGCCTAACCTGGGGACCTCAGGAGATGTGAATATTCCTCCTCCTGTGGGGGCTGACCTCTATGGAGGCTCTTCTACCTGGCCTTCAGACCTCTGCCACCTCAGCCCATTTTGTTTGGCTGGCTTGGCCCAGCCCTCTGGCTGTTGAGGTCATCTCATGGGCCAGGCTTGGCTACTCAGTGTGGTTCAGGAATGATCCTCTGACCCCAGTCAGAATCCCAATCCTGGTCATCTTCTACCGTCCTTTGGGGATTTGCAGAAAGGACATGCAGGGAGAGAACACGCGTGCAAATGAAGCCAACACAAGAAAGCAGGACTGAGGTGGACGGGGATTCCTGACTAAAATGATCTAAACTCCTATATTTACCCAGCCACTCCTAGACTTCTTCATTAGATAAGCCAATGCAGTCTTTCAGTGTGTGTGTGCCTGTGACTCTGAGTGGGATTTCTAAGACTTACAAACACAGAAGTCCCGCTTCATTGACGGTCTTCACACCTCAGGAGAGCTTTCCTGGTCACCTTGTGCTATGGTCTAAATATTTGTGTCCGCCTGAATTCATATGTTGAAATCCCAGTGCCCAAGGTGGTGGTATGTGGAGGTGGGCCTTTGGGAGGTGATTAGGTAATGAGGGTGTAGTGAGATTAGCGCCCTTACAAAGAGACCCCAGAGAGCTCCCTGACCCCTTCCACCACATGAGGACACAGAAGTTGGCTGTCTACAACCTGGAAGAAGGTCCTCACCAGAACCCCACCACGTTTGCACCTGACCTTGGACTTTTGACCTCTAGAACTGTGAGAAAGAAAGTTTTCTTGTTTACAAGCCATGAAGGCCCCCTGAGGAAGGCTTGCGCTCGACTTCTAGAGAAAGGCCAGCAAACCGCACTGATCTCTCCCAGGAACTTCAAGGGGGAGGAGCCAGTTACAAGACAGGGGGCAGGTATGGGGAGCCCCTGGCAGAGGGCACAGCAAGTACAAAGGGCTGGAGTGGGGAAGAGAGCTCAACCTGTTGGAGGTGGTCAAGAGGGCCCCTCCCTCTCCCAGTGCCTTCTCAAGGCTCCTGCGTCCCCTTGTTTCCTCTGTCACAGCAGCACCGGGACTGAGTCTAGCTTCTCTGCCCCCAGGCTGGGGCTCTCCTTCTGGGGCTCTCCCTGTTTCTCCTCCCTGTGTGGGCTGTGGGCTTCTCCGGCTGCCGGGGGACAGAGAAGACCACCCAGCCAAAGCAGGCAGGAGGCAGAACCTGCCCCCACCACAAAAACCAGTGTCCTCCTCGAGGTCTTCGATGAATCCAAAAGAGCCCACCGCCATATCTACAGGGACACTTTCAGTCCCCAGTAGAAACAGGACAGTGACCAGACACTGTACTCAGGTTCAGAGAACAGCACAATGACAGCAGCAGAGGCACAGCTGCCCAGAGGGGTCTACCCCTCCCTCCCCTGCTTCCTCCTTCCCTCCCTCCTTCTCTCTGGCCGTCTCTGTCTCTCTCTCACACTCACACCCCATACTCTGTGCAGTCAGGAAGACAGGTTCTGACAACAGGAAGTCAGGGGGTACATCCTGAGGTCCCCAAGGGCTTCCTGGCGTTGACCCTGGTGACAGAGGCAACGCAGTTTGGGGGTGGGGGCGGCACACAGGGTAGACTGGCACACAAGGAACACGCCCTATGGCAGAATAATAATTATTATTATAACAATATCATACATCCAGGACAAACCCAGCTGCCCCAAGCCAACTGCAAAATCCAAAAGTCCAGTAGCATCTCTGTGGGTAGAGGGAGGGGCTGCCTGCCTGCCTGCACCCCCAGGCCTTACTCATACCAGCTCCCCGAGGAAGAGCCAGCCCCTCCTCCTACTCGCTGCTGAGGCCTGGCACATGGTGGGGAGGCTGGCACTGCCAACGCCGCCCCTCCGTGTTGGGCACACCTGCACTGGGGGCTAGGCCCACTTCCCCCTGGTAGCCTGGCAGCAAGGGATGGACGAGCAAGCCTGTAAGGGACCAAGTGGTGGCAGCTGTGGAGTGTCACTCCTCTGAGTCCCCTCTCCATCCCCTCCCAGCTCTTCCTGCGGGCCTGCCCGTGGCAGGAAGGGGCCAGGGACACTCATGGCACAGACAGGGCATGCAGAGCGGGCCCATGGCATGCTTGGCCCGCCAGGTGCCATGCAGCCGGCCTGGACAGCTGTCAGAGGGCCGAGTGCGCAGTGGAGTCTGAGGGGCTCCCCTTGGGCTGGGCCGCTGATTCAGTCTGTGGTGGGGCCTCCTGGGAGTTGGGTCCTTGGGCAGGCAGCTGCAGAAATTCTGGAAGCACCAGGTCCTCTTTGCGCAGAAGGCCCCTCTGGTCATGGGCTCCACTGCTCTGCACCCGGTTCAGCAGCTCCACCAGGCCTGGGAATGGCCGCAGAGTCAAGGGGCCCATGGGTGCAGATCTACCTATGCTAGCCCACCACAGTCCTGCTGCCCTTACTATGGCCACAGCCTCCCTGACCCCAGCACCAATGTCCCCATCCCGCCCCCTGTCCCAGCCTTTCTGGTCCCTCAACCCCAGTGGACCCTGTTCCAGCCCCAGTGACATCCAGGCCCCTGACTCAGCTCAAGGCTCTCTAAGTCCACCCACCCTCAACGGTCCCCAACCCTTCTGGTCCCTAGCCACCATCATCCCCAATGTACCTTCAATGTCACAGGTCTGCCGCTTCCCAGTGATACTACTGGGTGCCTGGGCCAGCGAGTTCAGGGACAGTGGAGGGAGGTGGGTGGCCCTGTCCTGGATTGTAGGCGGGCCGCCCTGCGAGAACGTGGGGTTAGAGCCACAACCGGGAGGGGAGGCTGGCGGGCAAAAGAGAGCGCCCAGTCCCTCGCTCACCTGGCTGAGGCAGGGGGATATGTCGCCAGCTTCAGTGATCTTCACACCTGCGGCAGAGAGGGCCACCGTTCCTGTCTGCCTCTCGTCTGGACCCCCTTCCTCTTGGGCCAGAGCTGTCCCTTACAAGCCCCCGGGCTAACGTCCCTTACCTGGGAGAGTGTCCAAAACCAATCTCTCGGCCGCCACCGAACTCACTAGCTTCCTCAGATCTAGCGGCTGCTTCTCGCCTGGCTGAGGGGACAGGTCAGCAGCCCGCGGGACAGGCAGCCCGCCCCGCTCCGCCCCGCTCCGCCCCTGCCCCTCGGCTACACGGCTCACCCGACGCAGCGCCACCTGTTCCGGGTTCAGGCCGTGCTTCGCCAGGATGGGCTGCAGCGCCTCCTGCAGTCGCTTGGTGGGCTTGGCGGAGATCCGCACCACGCGCTCCAGCGCCGCCAACTCGAGCCTGCGCGGGACCCTGGCGCTGCGGAAGGTCGGAGAGCCCGCCGCGCCTCTCCCCCAACCCACCTGGGACTGGCCGGAGAAAGGGTGGAGCCTGAACTGGGGAGGTGGGACCTCTTGGGGGTGGGGCCTTAGCCTAAGGGGCAGGACTTGGAGGGAGAACAGCAGCCAGAACTGGGACCCAAGCGAGTGCTGGGACCCCCGGACCCTAGACTGGAGCGACAGACACTTACTCGAAAGTGATTCTGTTCTCCAGCCGCACTTCCTGGTCCGCCAGCACGGTGCAGTCCTGATCCAGGACCAGGGCCTTCTGCAGGAGCCAGGCAGGGTCTCAAAATTCCTTCTCCTTCCCTCTGCCCCCATCCCCGGGGTCTGAGGGAACAATCATCACTTCCTCCCAGGGCCTCCACTGGGGCTCCCAAGGGCCAGAGGGAAGGGCCAGTGGTCGGGTGAGCCATAGAGATGCCGACAGAGTACGAGACCAGGCTAGATAAGAGCCTAGTGGCAAGAATGCTGGACAGACTTGGAAAAGGAACAGAGTTATGAGAAACATGGAGGTGGGGTGGGCACGAACTGGTAATGGGGCTGCTTGGTTAAGGGGCAGGCTTAAGTCCTGGATCATGGGGCCACCTCTTCCTGAGCCAGGTCAGGATCTGCCTCCTGGACAGCTGCCCCTTGTCCCTCAGGCAGTGGGAAAACCAACTGGACCAGCTGGACGCATTTCCTCCCTCACTACCTACCTTTGGTCAGCCACCCAGGCCTTGTCCCTTTTTTCTTACACTTGTCCACTTCTCTCCATTCCCACCTCCTAAGGACACTTCTTGTCTCCTCACTGCAAAAAGGGCTCTTCCCTGTAAGACAGCTGTGAGGCCAGAAGGATGCAAAGTATCTGGCACAGTGCCTGGCACACAGTAGGTACATAAAAGTAGCTGTAGTAATTACCACCCCTGGAGGCCCTGCTGCCTGCACCAGCCCAGGGCTGGGAGGCAGCCTCTCCCAGGCAATAGGCTTGTGCTGTGCTTCAGGGACAGGTGGAGTGTGGGTGGTGAAGTTATATTTAGCAGACATAAAAACTCATCAGGGCTGCAGAGGCTGCCTGGGTGGCCCAAGAAAGTGGGCAGAGCTTCTCTTACTGTGGCCCTCATACTCCCATGCTCCAGGCCCCTGAACCTGCCCTGCACTTCTTACCCACCTGTGCCTGGAATATCCTCCCCCCACAGCTCTGCCAGGCAAATTTGTCCTCATCCTCATCAATGGCCACCTCTTCCATGAAGCCTCCTGGGACCAACCAGAAATGCCTTCCTTGACCCAGAAACTCTCTGGAGCTTCAACTCCTCCTCCTGATCACATCCTGCTTGGCTCACCGCCAGCCTTTGGACCTGGAGGACAGAACTCAGCCTGGCTCCCTCTGCCCCCACCTGGCAGGGGCTTAGGACTGTTTACTGGGTGAATGAAATCCTGACGGGTCTCCCTGGGATACAGCATCCTTCCTTTAGATTTCCCCTTATTGGATGGTTTAGTTTAAGTGAATTTTGCCCTAGCCTCCTCTTTAAAGCTATGCTAGTTTGTACCTAAAGGAAAGTTTTTCATAGGTTGGTTGCAGTTGGGTGCCCCTGGTGGCAGAGGAAGTAAGGGATCCCCAAATGCCCATTTCAGGGATGGGCAGCCTGAATGCTGGGAGTGACAGGGAAAAACTCAGCTCCAGCAATGGTTTTCCCCTACTCTTCCTCCCAGAGACTATCACAGTGAGGATGATGGATGAAGCTGGAAACCAGGATGGGAATGGAGTCGGGACAGGATTTTCATGGGATGAGAGTGGACATCTGAGTTTGAGAGAGGAGTTGGTGCTGGGTTGATTTGGAGTTGGGCATGGAGCGGGGGGGCTGTGGTGGGGGCTGGAGTTAGGAAGGGGGTGGGGATAGGGGATGGGGTTGGAATTAGAAGTGGAATTGGTGTTGGGGTCATGGCTGAGCAGAGACAGGAATGGGGGTGGGTTCAGGATCAGAAAGGGAGTTAGAGTTGGGGAACAGGCCAGGTTCGCACCTGCTCATTGCCCACCAGGTAGACCTTGATGTCAGGTAGAGAGAGGCCTCGTTTCTCACAGATGCCTGCCAGCATGTCACGGATGGTGAGGCCAGGTCGGGCCAGGGCCAAGGAGGCTGTGCCATCAGGCAGGTACACGCAGCAATACTTCCCTGGTCGGCTTTCACTCTCACCTTCTGAGCTCCCAAGGCTCTTCCGGTGGCTCTGATTCAGAGCAGGTGTCAAGGGAGGTGATGTGTACACATGCAAGGACACACAGACAGGTACACAGACAACGTAAGCTCGCTGGGGCACACACAGGCATACACATGCCCAAGGGCACACTTGTAAGCAGGCAGGATACATCTCCGGCAGGAATACATGTATGCTCACCCAAGCGTATGGGCACCCAGAGACAGGTCCACCCACTGACTGCTACACACGTGCTGTACACACCTGGGCACCCACACGTGCACACACATCGGCTGAAGAGGATGTGCACCCATAACGTGCATGGGGCCCAATGTGGTGAGGACAGGAAGAAAGTGAGGAGGCTGAGTGGTTGGCCATGTGGATCAAGTGGAGGATGAAGTGGGGCCGGTGACTTGGAATGAGGGTGGCCACACAAAGGGGCCTGAGTGGTGGCCCGAGCCCACAACACGTCTCCCCCAGCAGTGGGCTCACCTCAGATTTGCTGCTGACAAAGGCAAGAAAGCCGAGGTCCAGACTGGCAGAGGAGTTGAGGGACCCCTGGGACTCTCTGCGCAAGGCTGAGTTTGACGCGCCGCCCCCTAGTTCTAGGGGAGAGGGAGAATGAGCAGGCCAGCCCCTCCCCCAACCCCTCTGCCGGGGCCTCTCCCCAGCCAGGCGGACCCTGTTGGAGCCCTTTTATTACAGGGGTCAAACGTGGTTTGGGTTCCTGGAAGGTTCGCTGCTGAGGGGGGCTTCCCAAACTTCTGGGGTCTAGCGTGGGAACCGAACCACCAGGGGAACATGGGGGTCACACGGACCTGCATTTCGATTTTCACAGTCTTAGAGACTGCGGGACCAGTAGGAGGAAGGGGGTGTTCTCCAGGCTTGCCCAGACTCCCGACCCCGCTCATCTCTGCGGCCCGCTCCTGCCCTCACCCCTGCGGAAGGACATGCGGAGCGGGCGGCCCCCAGGGCCCTCAGCAGGAGGCAGCTGCCCCAACTCCTCCACGCCCAGCGGCAGCGACTTTCCGGGCTTCAGCTTCGGCTTCTGCAAGATACAGGGAAGCCACTGGCACTGGGCCGGGCCCCACCCGCAAGCGGACCGTGGGCACACCCTCGCAGATCTGCACCCGGTCGCCTGCCCCCACAGGCCGTCGTCCGCACCTTTCTCGTGGCGTCAGGGCTGCCGAGGCGCGAGGAGCCAGGTTCCCGCAGGGGGCGACCCTCGGCCTCCGCAAGGAGGCACTCGCGGTACAGCGGGGATTTGACGAAGCGTGCATAGCTGTCGAACTTCATCAAGTTGAAGATCTGCGGAGCCGGCGCCGGGGCGGTGAGCTGGAGAGGGCGCTCTGCGAGCCGCCAGAGTCCCAGACCCGGCCCTGGGGCTTGGCGACGTCCCCAACCTAGGGAGGGAGCCCCTAGCCCCTAGCCTCTCCTTCACTGTCTCCTCTAGTCTTACCTCTGACCCGCGCCCTGCCCAACGTTTAGCTGGGTCCCAGCATCCAGATTTGCACTCTTCCCCACCCCATCCCCACCATCTCTGCCGCTCAGGCTCCGCCGCCGGATCTGGCCCTGCCTCTGCTCCACCGAGCTCCCTTCCAAGGCGCCGCCCCTTATCCCAGGCCGCGCCTCCGGGACCGCTCACCTGAAGCTGCTGTGCCCGGAACATGTCCGGTCGGGGCTCCGCCAGCACCTCCTCGCCGAGCCAGGCCTGCCTGTCGATGTTCACAGGGCTCAGTGCCTGGCTGGACAGGAACTCCTGGTAGATGTTCCGGGCCTCCTGAGCTAACTGGGGCAGGACAGACAGGAGAAGGTCAGGGGCATGGCTCAGGCCCTGGTCTCATCTCGCCACCTCAGTTCCCCCTTCTCCCCACCTGCTGGGTGTCGCTGGCCGGGATCTGCTGGAAGCGCTCGCAGGCCTTCCAGAAAGTCACGTTCTCAGCACTGAACTCCTTCTTCAGGAACTCCTGGGGGTGGGGAGAAGGAGGCACAGACACAGAGGTGAGACACAGAGACCCAGTCAGGGGATGTGGTCCAAGAGATTGGTATAGAGAGAGGGCCAAGAGGCCCAGCCAGACAGATAGGGTCAGACAGACGGATGGGATGAGATCCGGAGGCACAGAGAGAAAATAAGAGGCAGAGAGAAGGAAACTTCCCAGCTGGGAGAAGAGTAAGAGAGTGCCAAAGAAAGGCCAGAGGAGGCAGCTGACAGAGGAGTGCCACTCTGGCCAGCCTGAAACTCCATCCATGCCGTCTCCCATGCCCCCCACCCTTCCCCCCATGGTGGCCACTGCCATTGCCCTCCCTATCCCACCCCAGGGCTTACAGTGAAGTAAGCCAGGCCCAGCGGGTCCTGCAGCAGCCGCTCGAAGGACAGGCCCCAGCTGGCCACAGGCTGCTCCTCGGTGGGGAAGGGGCTGCTGGGGCCACTGGGAAGGCTGTGGATGCTGAGGGAGCTGCCTCGGCCCTCGCCCTGGCCCTGGGGCCCCGCCGTGCTGCTCAGCTCTGCAGGGGGATGGACAAGTGCAGCTGAGCCTTGCAGCCTTCCCCAGCCCCTGGCCCAATCCCATCTCAGGTACTTTTCCTGGAAAGACAGCAAATGGCAGGGGTATCCCCACGCTGTTTCCACATACACCCCCCTCAGCCCCCACCCCCACCCCAGCCAGGCTTCCTCCACATACTCTGTCACTTACCTCCATCTGAGACAGCCAGAACCTACAAGAAACCCGAGGTAGAAAGTCAGAGTAGAGCCCAGGGTGGATTCTCAAGGGATAGTTCTAGGCCCAGCCCCCAGGACTGGAGCTGTGTTCTTCTCTGCCTGGAGGGCCACACTGGGCATTCTCAGCCAGGTCACTGCTTGCTCAGGGTTTTGCTCAGGCTGCCCCTGGCTCCCCTTCCATCATGTGCCAACCACTGTGTGCACTGGAACTTATACCAGGTACACCCCAGTCACCCCTGTTGACCCCCAGCACCCACTGGGTGAGCCTGGGTGTAGAGCATGGTGGGTAGGAACACAAATTTTTAATCTTGTCTCTGCCACTTACTAGTTGTATGACTTTGGGCAAGTAACTTGTTTGTCTCCATCTGTAAGTGAGGGATGATGATAATAATAGTTAACTTACTTCCGGGGCCTGCTGTGAGGATCAAATCAGTTTAATATATTTCCAGCATCTAGAATAGTGTCCAGCATGTGGCAGGTGTTATAGCAATGTTTGCTGTTGTCTTTGAGGAAGGAGAGGTGTCTCTGTAACTGATGATCTCCTTATTGCAACTGCCTCCTCGTGGAAACACCCCACCATGGGCAGGGCACAGGATGCTATTTTATAGTAGACAGCAGTGGTTCTCAAACTTTAGTGTGCATTAGAATGATGGCAGGGGGGAACCTCCACAGATTCAGTTTCAGGAGAGCGTAAGACTCTCCATTTCTGACAAGATCCCAAGCACTGATGCTGCTGGTTATGGACTACCCTGTGAGTAGCTGTAGAGGCCAATCCCTTCATCTGTGCAACCCCCCTTCCCCCACATGCACAACTATGACTTCTCTGGGAATCCCAACCATTAGTGAAACAGAAAAACCCTCCTTTCAAAATGACTCTTGCAGTGGTTTCCCTCGGTCTTCCTACCTTCCTAGCAAATCCTCCAGCTTCCTCATCGTCTATACACGCAAGGTGGCCTCCACCCCTCTCTGACTCTGTTCTGGGCTCGTTCTCCCTCCCACATCTCCCCAGCTTCAAACACACATAGCCAACTTCCTGCTGACATCTCCACCCAAATGCCTCACAAGCCCTTCCAACTCAGCCAGTCCCAAATGGAAGCCACCTCTGCCACCACCAAAGCAGGGCACGGAACCAACTTCCCTGAATCTGGTTTTCCTCCCATCACCTGGGCTCCTAACACCAGGGCTTGACGGATCCCCAGTTCCTTCCTCCCTCTCACCTCCTACATTTTCACTAGGTCCTGTCACAGGAGCTTCCGCCACCTGTCCCTTTGTTCCATCCGTACTGGAAACAAGTCTGCAAACATCTCCTCCCCAGGAAGCCTCTCCCTGCCCTCCTGGCTGGAATCTCCCTCTCTGTTCCCCAACCTGGGAGCACCCAGGTCACACATCTGTGGGCCAGAGCTGGCCTGCAAATAAGTAGGACATTATTAATATCAGAATGTTTTTGGTTTTTTTAAACTTTAAAGGGGTTTCCCACATTTGAAAGTCAGGAGTTTTACATGAAACCCCAGCTTTCTGCCCCAGCTACCATGAGCTTCTTCCCAGCATGGCAACCTTGGCTGGCCCTGAGCAGCAACCGCTTTCCCTAGAAGGGGTTCACACTCTCCTCAGAGGTCTCTGGGGCCAGTTTGATGCATTTATGTTATTTATGGAGGCAGGCCCCAGACTACCTGAGTTCACAGTTGTGCTGTGTGACCTCGGGCAGAGTACTTTACCTCTCTGTGCCTTAGTTTCTCCCTCTATACAGATGGGGCAAATAATGGTCAGGACTTCAAAGGCTTGCTGTGATTAAATAAGTTAAATATGCATAGAAAGAGAACTCAGAACACTGTCTGGCATGTGGTAAATATTCAAGGAACATTACTATTACTGTTATCGCATTAGTATTGGTGTCTGGCCCTGCTTCAGCTTTCAATTTTGCCAAGCCCTGCGGTAGAGGGAAGAACACAGGGATCGGGTCTGTCAGACACGGATTCAAATCCCAGCCCTGTCCTTTTCTAGTTTTACAACCTTGGGCCCCTCCCTGAGCCTGCCTCCAAGCTGGAGCACGGGGATAAGACATTACGGAGGAGGAGGGAAAGCTTGTGCAGAGGGAGGCTGGACGTGGACTCACCCTGTACGCCCTCCCCTGGCTGCCCTAGCCTTTGCCCTCCTGCCTTTGCACCCACCCATCTGACAGCTTCATGGGAATTCTCTCCCGGGGCTGCGGACAACGTCTCAACTCCTGGGGTGTGTGAAGGGGACAAGTTGAAGCCCAAGGTCCCTTCCAGCTGTTCTTTCCCTTTCCTGGCAGCTGCCCTCATGCCTGCACCTGCCTGCCCCATGTTCTTCCTCCCCAGGCTGCTCTGTGGCTGTTCCCAGCCTTGGTTACCGCCCTCCGTCCAGGTCTCCGGGAACCATCCTGACTTTCCCCTCCCACTCCGCGGTGGCCACCTGGCCCTCCCTCCTCCCAAACCCAGCACACACCGGCCTCTCTCTGGCCCGCCCTCCAACCCAGGACTCAGCCTCTCCCTTGCTCAGGGCTCTCCACTGCACTTTTCCGTGTGTCGGGGGTGGGGGGTGGGGTGGGGTGGGGCACGGGATGCTCGTGGGCAGCCCAGGACCCCAGGGAAGGCAGAGGGGCCTGGGCTTGGCTTCACTCCTATTTCGTTTTGCTCTTTACATCCTGTTGAATGGATTGTGTCTTGATGTGGGGCTGGCTCCCAGGCCCTCTCTGGCCCCACTCCTCACCCTGGGAGGCAGAGCAGTTGCTGGGTTACCGCTGAAGCTCTGCCTGAGCCTGGCTAACGAGCCCCTTCAGCCTCCCCCATTGCCCTCCCCCTCACCTCCACCCTACACTTCATCAAACTTCGATTTTCCCCACACCCCTTCACACTCCTGCTTCCTGCTTTACTGTTTCCTCTGCCTGGTATCTGCTCCTGCCTCCCCCACCCTACGGCTCTGCAGTCTCTGCCTGTGGACATCAGTCTTCCCTAAACACCAGTTGCCCCGAATCCCCCTGCCCACCACACTGCTGCCCACCTATTTGTGGGCCTCTCCCCTACCAGTCTGTAGCTCCTGGAGGGCAGGCCTATACCGTAGGAGGGAATCAGCCTGAACTCCCTCCTCAAAGGGCACCCTCTTTGCCCAGGTGCTCCCAAGCAGCCACAAGGGCCCAAGTTGCCCTCCCCTGCCCTCACAGGAGGCGCTGGCACCCCCTTTGCCAGGGATGCTTTGACTCTGAGCGCCCCATGCAGTTCTTCCTGGGCCCCTCTTGTCCCACTAGATATTAATAACCCATATAGCTGAGTCTGAGACAGAATGGAGATCCAAAGGTGGCAGGGAGCGGGGATGGGGTCCAATTCCAGATTGACCATTCTGAGGCAAGTAACTTCCCTTCTCTGGGCCTCAATTTCCCCCTGGGTAGCATAGGGCTCAGCATTCCCAACCTCCTGGAGCTGCCAGGAAGGGTGAGTCAGCGAGGCCCCATTTGTGAATGTGACAGGTGTGCAGCAGGGAGAGTGGCATGCTGCTGCTGCCGCTGCCTGGGGCTTTGATCTGCCCAGGCTCCTGGGTCTGGGGAAGTTGTGCTGAGCAGGGCTGGCCTTGCCCCACCCCGGCTTGCCTGAGGAGAAGTGGTGAGTGAATGGGAGAAAAGGGGAAGAAAGGATGAGGAAGGATGTGGTAGCCAAGCGGCAACCCCAACCCATGGTCTGGCCTCAGTTTGCCAAACATTTTTCCATGGAAATGGGCCCGGGGGGAGCCACTGGTATCTGAGAATACAAAGATGAGGGTGACCCGACATTTCCTGAGCTCTCTGACAGAGAGAGAACATGGATGGCACACATCCATGTTACACATCCATGTCCACCCTCCATCCTCACATCCTTATCCTGTGTGGCAGGTATTATTACGCCCATTTTACAGATATGGAAACCTTGGCCCAAAGAAATCACACAGCTGGGAAGTGCCTGAGCTGAAATTAGGGCCCAAGTGTGCCTGACTCTGGAAACCTAAGGTCTCCCCTCCACTGAGCTGCCTTCCTGGGTGAATAGGAGACGTACTGGGGAGCTGGGAGCCCCAGGGCCTCAGCCCTTGGGGCATAGATGGGCAAGGTCAATTGGGGTAAAGGGCCCGGGGGCTCCTGGATGAATTCTACCCCCTGGAGGGGTGACTTCGAAGGGAGGGCTGATTTACTGAGCATCTTCTGGGCTCAGCCCTCTATATCATCATCTTATTTCATCCTGGCTTGGGGTGACTGACTGAGGCCCAGAGATCCTCTCTGGGTAGACCCACTGAGAACCCTGGCTGCCTGGCTCTTCAGCCTGAGTCAGCTTTGTGGAGCTGGCCTATGGCCCTAAGCTGGACTCCAGGAATGCAGACCAAGGTACGGTGGGCTCTGCCTTGCAGGTCTTCCTGTGCAGGAAGACTAACTGGGCACCCTGAGAGTGACAGGATGCAATAACTGCTCCTCTCCGGGCTTTAGGCTCGCCAGCCCTTGGGCCTTGTCCCGGTACACACATCCTGTTTCCCTGTGTGTAGGCCCTTCCCCATGCTGTTCCCTCCTCCAGCTGGCACATCCTTCCAGGACATCTTCCACACCAACAATGCACAAAGTGAGTGGAGAAGTTTGTTCTCCCTCCCGGTCCTCCTCAAGCTTTCTCTATTCCTGACCTACCGCTCTTCCCCAAACCTTAATTTTATTCAGGTATTTGCGCTCATGCCTTTTGTGCCTTGCCAGACCAGGAGCTGTTTGAGGGCAGGGCCTAGGGCGAAGGGCCTTGGTCTTGATGCCTGGGACAGGGCCAGCACTGAGCAAGCCCTAAGGGGGGATTGTTGAATGAATGCATGAGTGAACAAATGAAGTGGCAGTTGGGACTGTGTGAAGGCATCTCTGGAAGGGAGGCTGGGAGCCATCTGTAAGTGACAGGTTTCATTGCAACCCCCTGACAAGCTGAGTGGCAGAAAGACGAGGCTGACAAATGAAGTTGCCTCAGCAGGGAATGACGGTGGTGGTGGGTGGGGTTGGTGGCAGGAGGAGGTGGGGGAGGACGGAGCCAGGCAGTTCTGGGAGGTGGAGGAGACCTGGCATCGAGTCAGAATGGCCTGATTCAAATGCGGGTCCCTCTGTTGCCAGCTGCCCTCAGCACGTCATGTACTCCTTTGAACCTCCCTCAGGAGGTAACTCATGGAAGGAGGCTGACAGCTGGCCTACATCTATGCACATCCGATGCTGGTCTGTCCCTCCCTGTCTCAGCTGAGCATGGCCTCAGAAGGCTGCCCGATGGCCAGCAAGTGGCCAATCTGTGGCCCTCGGGATTCCAAGAGGTGGCACAGAGTTCAGAATGGGCCCGGAAAGGGCAAAGATAAACCTGTGTGTGAAAGTCGCTGAGAAAAGCCAGGGTAACCGTGGGCTTGCAGGGCTGGGGGTAGAGCTTGGGGGCCTTCCCTGCTCTGAAAGACTCTTGAGTAGAGAAGCTATAGGTTGATGTGGGATGAGCAGAGGCTGGGTCTGTCTCTGGGCCCCCTCAGCTGCCCTGCAGTTCTGGGCACTGCCCAGAAGCAGCAACCCAGTTGCCCTCTGGGGTGGGCGTGGGAGTGGGCGTGTTCCTCCTTGGCCTGGATGCCTTGGGAGGGGTGAGCCAAGCACCATGCCTCCAGGGAGTGCGAGGCCCATGGATGCTCGAACTTTCAAAGTTACTTTGATGGTAGAGATAGTGAGGTGGGGGACATGGCCAGCTTGGAGGGATTTGCCTCTCTCCTGCCCAATAAAGAGATGCTGGAGGAAGAGGTATGGAGACAGGTCTTGGGAATTAGGAGGAGGAATAAGGGTGGGGAGTGGCTCAGCTTCTTGGTGAGGCAGGGGATCCTTGAAAAGGGGCTGAGAATGAAGGGGGGCATTGGGCTGACATTTATGGAACCCCCACGGTGGGTCAGGGGGCTTATATTCATTATTCCACTTAATCATCTCAGCAAGCCTTTGAAATCCGTTTCAAACTCCTCATTTTATAGATGAAGAAAGTGAAGGTCAGAGAGGACCCTCTAGTAACGGACAGCAGAGCTGAGATTAGAACCCAGGTTTCTCTGGACCCATTGGCTTTGTCCCACAGTACTAGGCTGGGGCTGGGTAGGCGACTGGGACACTGGACTTTCCGAAGTTTTTAGGAGGGGCTGGGACTCTGTCAAGTGGGCTGGTGTCCTAGGGAGAGAAGAGAAGCCCGACACAGCCAGTTCCATCTGCTGAAGCAGGTCTCTTCAAGGGCAGCGCTCACCTGGATGCCAAGCAGCAGGGAGAGGATTTAGCAGCAGCCAGGGGCACCCTAGTGCTCAGCTCCCCCCACCCGTCCTAGTAGCCCAGGAATAGAACAGACAGAAGCTGTGCCAACCGGGCCTGACCCTGCTGACCCATCCCAGGCTGCCCAAGGACTGCTAGTTCTGGCAGGAAGCCTCTGGAGTAGGTCTAGGTGGAGGGCAGTGACCCATTAAGGGCTGCCCCTTACCTGACCTTGGGCATCAGGACACTGGGTGAGGAAGGGGGCTGAGGTTAAGTGAGGTATGGGGGCTTGGGTCCCCGTAGGGGTATACAGGGGGCAAAGGGCATGCCGGGACTCCCTGCTACCCTAGGATGCCGGCAGCCCCAGATGGTGCCAAAGTAGTAGGTAAGAGAGCAGTGGGAACTGGGCCAGAAGCCTATGCCTGCTCTCCTCTGGCCTCATCACCGGGGTGGCCCCAGGTCCCCATCAGAACCATCTGGAAGGTCCTGGGATGAGGGTGCCAGGTTCTACCACCTGCTGCTGCCTCTCCCCAACTTCTCCCGCCCCTGGCAGCATGCAGGCTCTAGCCCAGCCCTGCCGGGTGTGCCTGTTGGGCTCCACCCTGGGTGTGCCCACCCCCTCCCTGTGGGCCTGGCCTGGAGCCCGCACTCACCATGCGTCCGTTGGGGACGCCCAGGTGCTTGGGCTTCCCTGGCATGCCGCTGCTGTTCACGGGTCCCCGCTGCGGGGGGCGCCCACCATGGGGACTGTGGGCAGCTCTGGCCAGAGCCTGCACGGCGAAGGGCAAGCAGCAGAGAGAGAGCCCAGCTCCGCTCCTGCGGGCCCTCACATCCTGAAACACCAGCTCACTACCTCTTTTCTCTTCCACAGGAAGTGTCTCTATAGAAACCGAACCACAGAAAGAAGCAAGGTCTAAGAGAGCGAATGCTTCTTCCTACACACACACACACACACATGTGCGCGTGCGCACACACACATTCACACGCACATACACATGCCACCAATGCACCCTTGGCAGTGCCCCATGCAGGCACCAACACACAGCAGAGGCCTCTGTGTGCCCAACAAGGAGCCCAGCCTGGTCTGGTCCAGTCTGGGGAGTTCCAAGGGCACATCTGGACACACAGAAGTACACATTCACACACCTAGGCAACTTCATACACCCTTCAGAGGCTACCACAGACACAGGGACATGTGTACTGTGATCTGAGTGCCCACTTGTGTACTTTACTCAGCACATACCTATCCCACACCTGCTGTGTGCTGGGCATGTGCACACTCAGCACCCCTCCCCCTGGCAGTTGTGCACATGCAGTTACTACCTCTGTCCTGAGACATCTCCAGGCTGTCCTTTACAGGCCTGTTCCTGGGTGTGGACAAACAGATACATTGCATGCATGGTCATGCACACACAGACCCTTCAGGTGTACAGGTTAGAAACACACAGGTTCTCCCTCATCAGGAACACCTGAGCGGTCGGTCATATGTATGCACAGCCCTTCGGACATGTGCATGTGACAGGCACACCTGCCTGTCACATATGAACACAGGCACATATGAACTCAGACACCCCAGTGACATGTGCAACCAAGTATGCACACGCTCGCCCACCTGGGCAGGGAAGAGATCAGGCGCATCTGTGCCCAAAGACACGTGTGCGTTTATAGTCATTCACATAAAAGTCCCACCTTGGTGTAGTACTGTCAACTGAAGAGGGACACCCTGCTTCCTCAGCCTGGCCCAGTCCTCAGTTGGCCTCTTTCTTACATGTGCATGTACCCACTATGGGACTTGTATTTTACCTAAGTATGGGCTTACTTAGAGCCCTCAAGTCACCCACCACTCCAGTTTGGACCCCTCTTTCTACAAGGATAAGGTGACACCCCTCTTCCATATTCTACCTTCTACTCCACTGCCCCCTTCTAGGGCCATGACCCGAAACCTTCGAAGGCAGAAACTGTTATTCTTCACTACAAATTCATGTCCTAGTCCTCCTGGGCACACAGCTAAACTTTAATTTCCCAGGCTCTCTCACAGTCAGGTGTGGCCATGGGCTAACTAGTTCCCGCCAACTGAATGTGAGTGGAGTGATGTGTGCCAAGGCTTTTCAGCCCTATGTGTCCTCCACATTCTCTCCTTCCCCTTTAGCTGACTGGATACAGAAGATGATGAAGCCCTAAGGGCTTGTGGAACCACAAAAAGGAAGGAGCCTATGTCTCCACATTAGTGTAAGAAGGCAAGCCACCCATCAACCAGGAACACCAGCTTTGGACTGTTAAGGGAGAGAGAAATCAACTTCTTCTAGCTGTTTTACACATTAGGGTCTATTTGTTATAGCAGTTAGCATTATCCTAGTTAATATACCTCTTCACCCAGTCCTAACTCACTTCTTTCCAGACACCTTGCTCCAGGCCAGCCAGACAGAGGGATTCAATAAAGTCAGACTTGGTGTGTGTATTGGGAGTTGCATTTGGGCCTGGAGCATTGCCACTTGTGGTCTTAATAAGGTGCATGACGGTGTCAATATACCTGTGATAGGGGGTGGCAGGGTGTGTGCTGTGAGTGGAGACCACCTGCCTGGCTGCTGTGCCATGGATCTGGGCCTAGCCTCGTAGGCGGTTTTAAAGTTTACAAGGTCTCCCCCCTAACATGACCTCTAGACCAAACAATCATTCTTTCACCAATTACTTATTAATCAACTTCTATGTGCCAAGCACTTTTCTAGATGCTGGGGATTAAGTAGTGACTATAGCTGATAAAAATCTGAGCCCTTATGGAGGTCTAGTGGAATGCACATGTCCTTGTTTGCACAGATATAGATAAATCTCTGAAATATACATATATATATATCGCTAATTTAAAAAAGATGTGTCAGCACTTAATCCTGAAGAAATTCATTCATTCAACAGGACACCTTCTTAAAGGAGCAGGAAACCAACTGTCCCACCCTGTGATCTATAACAGAGGTCATTAATTCAAGTGTCTAGAAGGGCCAGGCAGGTGCTGTAAATTAGTGGCCAGAGTGGAGACTAGCTTAGAAAAGTAAGGCATTTTTAGCAGGGCAGCCCCATGAGCCTAGTGTGGTTGGGTCTTCCAATTTTTCCTGAGAAGCTGGAAATTTGGATTTTTAATGTGAATTTGTCTCCTGATTTAAAATATCGGCAGTTAAGTCATTTACTTGAAATAGCATCAGCAAGAGCTCTATTTGGCTGTGGGCCACCAGTTTTCCACCTTTGCTCCACGGCCAGCTTTCCCGGACCTTTCCTGGATGCTTCCTGCTGCGCCACCAGGCACTACAATCGTTTGGATACGAATGGGCCCCAGCTATCACTGGGACGGGATTCGGATCTGCTCCTCCTGCTGAAACCCAACTGGGCCTGAGGAACTGGGAGTACTGCACGGCATCAAATAAAGGAATTGTTTCCAAAGGCGGGAGCCAGAAATGGCTAAAAAGTCTCGCCCTAGTGAGTTCTAGGCGGCGCGGGAGATGGAATTCTGGTCTCCGCCTTCAATTTAGAACTCCCTTCTTCTTGAACTGGGAAAGGTTACTCCAGGGACGCCACCAGTGGCCAGAGGCCAGGAGCGTTCTAGGCTTCGTCTTCCCAGCCTGCGCGAGCGGCCCATGAAAACTACGAGTTCCAGCATGCCCCACTTCACAGACGACCCTCGCGCTGCCCGCCGACACAAATCATCCCTCTGCTCCCCGTTGGCCCACGAGCCGAACGTGCTGTTCCATGATTGGCTGCTGCTCTTGTCGCTCATAAGAACCCATTGCTGAGGCTGGCTGACAGGTGCCTCGCAGCCGCCAAGGCACTCGACCAGGATGGGAGGCTGCTCAGCAAATACAGCCGCCGTCTCCACGGCAGCGAGGCTTTGCTTTTGCTGGCAGTTCCCAGGTGACACTAGGGTTGGAGGGCTTCCGGCCGGAGGCTATTAGGTGGAACACCCGGAAGGCGGAAGTCCTAAGACGGAAGTGGTCGAGAGGAACGGAGAATGGCGGCAGCGGCGGCGGCGGCGGCGGCAGGCTGGGTTTGGCGCTGGGGCTGGGGCCGGCGATGCCCGGGGAGGCCTGGGCTTCCCGGCCCCGGCCCTGGCCCCACTACACTTATACTTTTTCTCCTGTTTCTGGGGCCGGTGGCTGCCGATATAACTGACGGAAACAGTGAACACCTCAAACGGGAGCATTCGCTCATCAAGCCCTACCACGGTGAGGCCTGGGGCGGGAATGAGTTCAGGGTGAGGGCGAGGCTGGATGGGGTTGTGGAAGGGGTGCTCTTTATCCTGGTCAGAGCAGTTCTGTGGGTTCCCTGCCTCTGGCAAAGCGAGTCCTGGCCTGGCGTTTTACGCACCTGTCTGTGCCCGTGTCTCTGCCCACAGGGGTCGGTTCCAGCTCCACGCTCCTCTGGGACTTCCAAGGCAGCACAATGCTCACGAGCCAGTACGTGCGTCTGACCCCTGACGAGCGCAGCAAAGAGGGCTCTATCTGGAACCACCTGGTGAGTGGTTCCCAAGAGGCTAGGCAGAGCATTAAGTAAGCCACTGCAGTCAGCAGCCTAGACCTGAGCTTAGTTTGAAGGCCGCCCTTCCCTCCTCCGGCCCCTTCCCCATCTTGGTCACACCCGCCAGTAATAACAGGTAATGACAATTGAAGTAACCATGTGTCAGGAGCTGTGCTTGACATTTCGTACACTCTTCTTACTTCATTCCTTCAAAAGCCATGAGAAGTAACTGATGTTATCTCTATTTCACTATTAAGAAGCTAAGACTCAGAGTTGGAAGTGCCTTCCCCAAAATCACATAGCCAGTAAGTAGTGGGGCTCTCATCTGCCTGAACTGAACCCTCTCATTAGTGGGATAAATGGAACGAGTGGAGTCTTCATTGGGTATTTTTTGTGTGTTAGGCACTGACTTTAACGTGCCTTATTGCACTTAATTCTCAAACAGACTGATGTAGATGGCTATCCTGAGTTTTTGCAGAGCTGACAGTGAATGGCATAAACAACGTTTAAACTCTGATCTGTCTCATCTCCAAGCCCAGCAATCCATTTGCTACACTTGACCCAGCCTGGACAGTGGAGGAACCCCTTAGAAATACTTGCAGACTCAGTCCCCTTCCTCAGTGCTTGATTGAGGGTCTAGTCATCAGAGGACTCATGGGCAGTTTAGTTTCTGTGACCTTTGCTGCAGAGGTTAGGGAGCCTCAGGTGTCACTGGTGTGTCATACATAAGCAGTGGCCAAGATCAGCTGCTGCACAGACTCCACACCAAGGAAGGTCAGGAAAGGGGTGAAAGGGGAATAATTGGGGGCAGAATGTACTCCTTCCTCAGCCTGCCTGATCCCAAATGTTCCCATGGCCTAAGCTGTTGGCTAGTGTGCTGGTTTTCTTTGTTACCCTGCTCTTTGGTCCCTTCTGGATGACGTCCCCATTTAGTTCTGAGAGCCCACACTGTCCTTGTGTTGCCTCATCTGCCTGTTACCTCAGCTCCACCTCTCCTTCCAGCTAGGGGCATCTGGGGATACTTTGTTTAGCTTTCACTCTGATCCTCAGAGCCTGGGGTCTCCTGTGAAGGGATAAACATGCATTATGTCTGCACAGTCTGGCCTCTAGTGCCTGGCATTTCCAGTCATTCGCTCTGTTAATTTTGTTCCAGCCTCTCTGGCTGCCTTCTTGCCTCAGGACCTTTGCACTTGTTCCCTCTGTCTGGGACGCTGTCTCCAGTCTCTTCATGCTTGCTTGGTTTCTTCTTATCTGTTAAGTCTCAGCTCGAGTGCCACCCACTCAGAAAGCACTTCATTAACTATTTCCCCTGGAGTCACATTCTGTCACATTTTTCTGTCATATAAATTAAAAAAAATTTTTATTTTATATTAGAATATAGTTGATTTACAATGTTGTGTTAGTTTTAGGTGTACAGCAAAGTGATTCATTTATACGTATACATATATCCATTCTTTTTTCAGATTCTTTTCCCATATAGGTTATTACAGGTTATTGCTATACAGTAGGTCCTTGTTGTTTATTTTATATACAGTAGTGTGTATTTGTTAATCCCAAACTCCTAATTTATCCCTCCCCCACGTTTCCCCTTTGGTAACCATAAGTTTGTTTTCAAAGTCTGTGAGTCTGTTTCTGTTTTGTAAATAACTTTATTTGTATCTTTTTTTTTTTTTTTTTTTTTTACATTTCACATAGAAGTGATATCATATGATGTTTGTCTTTCTCTGTCTGACTTACTTCACTTAGTATGGTAATTTCTAGGTCCATCCATGTTGCTGCAAATGGCATTATTTCATTCTTTTTTATGGCTGAATAATATTCCATTGTATATATGTACCACATTTTCTTTATCCATGTCAGTGGACATCTAGGTTGCTACCATGTCTTCGCTATTTTAAATAGTGCTTCAGTGAACATTGGGGTGCATGTATCTTTTCAAATTAGAGTTTTGTCTGGGTATATGCCCAGTAGTGGGATTGCTGGATCATATGGTAGTTCTATTTTTAGTTTTTTAAGGAACCTCCATACTGTTCTCCATAGTGGTTGTACCAGTTTACATTCCCACCAACAGTGTAGGAGAGTTCCCTTTTCTCCACACCCTCTCCAGCATTTATTGTTTATAGACTTTTTAAAAAATATTTATTTGGTTGCACTGGGTCTTTTAGTTGTGGCATGAGAACTCTTAGTTGCGGCATGCATGTGGAATCTAGTTCCCCTGACCAGTGATTGAATCTGGGCCCCCTGCATTGGGAGCATGGAGTCTTAACCACTGTGCCACCAGGGAAGTCCCTGTAGACTTTCTGATGATGGCCATTCTGACTGGTGTGAGGTGATACCTCATTGTAGGTTTTTTTTTTTTTTTTATCCTTAGGTGGCTTTTTATTATATCATTCAAAGGAGCATTTGATAAGAGAGCAGTGGTATAAAGTGCTAAAGAAGATCAGGAGAGAGTTGACTTGTTGACTTCAGGCTGGGGTGAACATGGCTTCACAAAAGAGGTAGCCCATGAGCAGAAGTAGGTTCCTTCTGTCTCGAGAAACCAGAACCCCTTTTGCTTTCTCCCACAAAACATCCATTCAGAATACTGTTCTTTGCCAAAAGATAAAATTTTGAAGTCATCTGAGGCCAGCAAGGAATTACATAGCAAACGTCATGGTAGGTTTCCAACTTTCTTCAACATGCAGGGCTATCTGCTCCTTCATGGAAGCTAGAATAGTGATGGCTGTGGTCTCGGGTTCCATGCCTGGGCCAGTGGAGGCAGCTTCCAGATGGGTCTGTGGTTGCCTCTCCTCCACCAGTGAGGCCTGCTCAGGAGCTGGCATTCCTCTTTCCAGGTTAGGCAGCAGCCGTTGTCACCCTGGGGATCAGGAACATCAGCTCCAGGGGTCTCCTCTGCGGCACCCAAAAAAATTTAGAGTGCCGCAGCCGAGCGGCTGCCCGCCTTTCCTTCTCCCACCCGCTCCCTACCCAGAAGTGGCTCTCCTTCCTACCGCCCCCCACCCCACCCCGGCAGCGGTGGTGGCCAACTTGCCCCTCTACCCTTGCCCGTGGTGCCACCCCAGAGCCCCCTCTACTGCCCAGAGGCCGCTGCCACCCACCTAGCCGCCTGCCTGCCTGCTCAGCCACCCCCTCATTGTAGTGTTGATGTGCATTTCTCTAATAATCAGTGATGTTCAGTAGCTTTTCATGTGCTTCTTGGCCATCTGTATGTCTTCTCTGGAGAAATGTCTATTTAGATCTTCTGCCCATTTTTTGATTGTGTTGTTTGTTTTTGATATTGATTGAGCTGCGTGATCTGTTTGTATACTTTGGAGATTAATCCCTTGTCGGTTGCTTCGCTTGCAAATGTTTTCTCCCATTCTGTGGATTGTCTTTTTGTTTTGTTTATGGTTTCCTTTGCTGTGCAAAAGCTTTTAAGTTTAATTAGGCCCCATGTATTTTCAGATACCTTTTTCTTTTGGCCTCACTGTGCGGCATGCAGGATGTTAGTTCCCCAACCAGGGATCGAACCTGGGCCCCTTGGAGTGGAAGCGTGGTGTCCCAGCCACTGGACTGCCAGGGAAGTCCCCATGTTTTCTGATAACTTTTAAAAATTATAATGTAGCCTTATATTTTTCAAGGAAGTGAGTTCAGCATAACATTAAAAATTTTTTTTATTTTTAAACTGAGGTACAAATAGTGCTGGAACTGCTAGAAATTGGTTCAGTCACAAGTAACTTAATTATGGTTGGAGATAGTTGGTGGTTGGCAGTGTCACAGGCTGAGAGAATTCTGCACTTGCCTTCATCAAGTTTTTCAGTCTGGAATATAATTGTGCTGTCTTTCTTCCCCCGCCTCCTGTTCAGTGGAATCTAAATATTGCAATTTGAGATCCACTCTTTTATTTATTTATTTATTTATTTGGGTATCTTTATTGGAGTATAATTGCTTTACAATGTTGTTAGTTGCTGCTGTATAAGAAAGTGAATCAGCTATACGTATACATATATCCGCATATCCCCTCCCTCTTGAGCCTCCCTCCCACCCTCCCTATCCCACCCCTCTAGGTTGTCACAGAGCACTGAGCTGGTCTCCCTGTGCTGTGCAGCAGCTTTCCACTAGCCGTCCATTTTACATTTGGTAGTGTATATATGTCAGTGCTACTCTCTCACGTCCTCCCAGGAAGCAGGAAGCTTCCTCTTCCTGCCCTGTGTCCTAAAGTCCATTCTCTACGTTTGTGTCTTTATTCCTGCCCTGCCACTAGGTTCATCAGTACTGTTTTTTTAGATTCCGTATATGTGTGTTGGCATATGATATTTGTTTTTCTCTTTCTGACTTATTTCACTCTATGACAGACTCTAGGTCCATCTACCTCATTACAAATAACTCAATTTCGTTCCTTTTTATGGCTGAATAATATTCCATTGTATATATGTGCCACATCTTTATCCATTCATCTGTTATTGGACACTTAGGTTGCTTCCATGTCCTGGCTATTGTAAATAGTGCTACAGTGAACATTGTGGTACATGTATCTTTTTGAATTACAGTTTTCTCATGGTATATGTCCAGTAGTGGGATTGCTGGGTCATATGGTAGTTCTATTATTAGTTTTTTAAGGAACCTCCATACTGTCTCCATAGTGGCTGTATCAATTTACATTCCCACCAACAGTGCAGGAGGGTTCCCTTTTGAGATCCACTTGAATAAGCCCAAATTGTACATCATTTTTAAAACTTGAACTTGTATTTTCATTTCATTTCCCACACAGAATTTTATCTTTTTTTTTTTTTTTTTTTTTTTGCGGTACGTGGGCCTCTCACTGTTGTGGCCTCTCCCGTTGCGGAGCACAGGCTCCGGACGTGCAGGCTCAGTGGCCATGGCTCACGGGCCCAGCCGCTCCGCGGCATGTGGGATCTTCCCAGACTGGGGCATGAACCCGTGTCCCCTGCATCAGCAGGCGGACTTTCAACCACTGCGCCACCAGGGAAGACCCAGAATTTTATCTTAATGCAGTATATTTAATGCTTGAAAATTTTACTGATTAGCCTGTCATGTTTCTCAGCAAATAAAATAAGTGTAATAATTTAAGCTTTTAACCTTGTTGGGACCTTGAAATTAAGTTAATATTTTCTTTGGGATTATTATAATTATCATTGGTATACAGTTGATCAAAAGAAATGCCTTACACATTATACAATTTTTGAATAATTATTACACAAAGTAAACATTTATTGAATTGCATCTCATCCAGCTGTCATCTCCCCACCCCCATTTGGATGGATGTCATTGTCAGAATGAGAAGCTTTAGTGTGACTTCTGCTTTTTGTTATTATCTGTGTGAATGCTGAGAACTTGTGTTTGCTTAAATAGATGGAGATGCAGGGAGTTTTGTTATAGCAGGGTCACTCAATGTTTTGAACTTCTTTGGTTTATAAACCCTAAATCATGTAGTGATCTTTCATCAAAAATTTTAACAATGTATTAGCTGACTGTTAGATTAGCTCTGCCTTGATGTGGATAGACCTAGAGACTGTCATACAGAGTGAAGTAAGTCAGAAAGAGAAAAACAAATATCGTATAATATCGCTTATATGTGGAATCTAGAAAAATGGTACAGATGAACTTATTTGCAAAGCAGAAATAGAGTCACAGATGTAGAGAACAAACTTATGGGAGATTGGGATTGATGTATATGCACTACTATAGACAATATAAAATAGATAACTAGTGAGAACCTACTGTATAGCACAGGGAACACTCAATGGTCTGTGGTGACCTAAATGGGAAGGAAATCCAAAAAAGAGTGGATATATGTATACGTATAACTGATTCACTTTGCTATACAGCAGAAACTAACACAACATTGTAAAGCAACTCCAATTAAAAAAAAAAAGGATTAGGTCTGCCTTTCACTTTGTTGCAAGCCAAGACACAGAAACTACCTAACTGTAAAATGGTCTGTGACTGCCAATGATTGGTTCTGATTTAGTTGGCCTGGGGGAGGGCCAGGGCATTAAGATTTCTGAGCTCCCCATGTGGCTCAGCTGTGCGGCCAGGATGGAAGACCATGGCCATGTCATGTTCTGCCCTCAAAAGCAACTTCTACATCAGTTCTAGCCCGTACCTCATCTGCTTAAAATCCTTCTTTATATTGTCTGTATCACAGTATTCTGTCTGATGATCTACAGTCTTACCTTCAGTACACAGAGACTTTCTAAGGCCGGGATAGTCTTGGAGGTATCGGTTTCTAGGTCCTCAACTTCATGTGTACTCTTTCCTGAAACTGATCTCCCTGCAAACATGCCAGGGACAGGAGGGGAGGTTTTCCTTTCTCACCTTCCAGTGCATCGTTGCCCTTCTCAGAGGCACACCTCCCACCAGCTTGGGGTCTTATCTCAGTGCATTGTTCCCAGGCATAGAAAACTCCTGGGCACCAAAGAGCCCATTTGAAATCTTAGTTTCTGGGCTGACTTTTGTGTATGTGAGATATGTTTTTAAGTTTTTTCAAATACATGAGGGCTTTTCTAGTTATCTTTATTTTTTAAGTTATTGATACCTAGTTTAATTTCATCATGGTCAAGGAACAGGTTCTATGATTTCAATCCTTGGAGGTCTGTTGAGACTTGCAAATGGTCCTTCGAATGATCAGGATTTTGGGGAAACATTCCGTGTGTGTTTGTGAAGGATGTGGATTCTTTACTGCTTGAGTGAAGTGTGCCATTTAGGTCCTTAGGTCATGTTTGCTGATTGGGTTCAAATCTCTATATCTTTCTGACATTTATGCTTGTTTTTATCAGTTATTAGGAGAGGTGTATTAAAATGCCTGTGTATGGATTTGTCTTTATCTTTGTAGTCTGTCAGTTTCTGCTTTATATATTTTGAGACCAAGATTTTCCTGAAAAATGGAGTCCTTTGTTCTTAAGAAGAGTCCCCTTCTAAACTTTGTTATTGGCATAGCTGCACAAGCTTGCTTTTGCTTAGTTTTTGCATGCAATATCTTTTTCTATCCTTTTCTTTTTCCCACTTCTTTATGTTTTAGAGTTGTCTCCTGTAAACAGCATAAAATTAGGCTTTTGGGCGGTTATTCATTTATTTTTATTGTGGTAAAACACAATAACATAAAGTTTACCATTTAACTTTTTATTGTTTTTTACTTTTAAATACTTTAATTTTTGAAACGATTGTCTTCAGTATGATACTCAATGGCATTGGGACAGTTTTTTTAAATGTAATGGTCACCACAAAGGACGCAAGAATATACAATGGGGAAAAGACAGTCTCTTCAGCAAGTGGTGTTGGGAAAGTTAGACAGCTTCATGTAAATCAATGAAGTTAGAACACACCCTCACACCATGTACAAAAATAAACTCAAAATGGCTTAAAGACTTAAATATAAGACATGACACCATAAAATTCCTAGAAGAGAACATAGGCAAAACATTCTCTGACATAAATCCTACCAATATTTCCTTAGGTCAGTCTCCCAAGGCAATAGAAATAAAAGCAAAAATAAACAAATGGGACCTGGTCAAACTTATAAGCTTTTGCACAGCAAAGGAAACCATAAACAAAATGAAAAGAAGCCTATGGACTGGGAGAAAGTATTTGCAAATGATGCGACCAACAAGGGCTTAATTTCCAAAATATACAAACAGCTCATACAATTCAATAACAAAAAAACCCCAACCCAATAAAAAAATGAGCAGAAAACCTAAATAGACATTTCTCCAAAGAAGACATACAGATGGCCAATAGGCACATGAAAAAATGCTCATCATCTCTGATTATTAGAGAAATGCACATCAAAACTGCAATGAGGTACCACCTCACACCGGTCAGAATGGCCATCATTAAAAAGTCTACAAATAATAAATGCTGGAGAGGGTGTGGAGAAAAGGGAACCCTCCTACACTGTTGGTGGGAATGTAAATTGGTGCAGCCAGTATAGAGATACCTCAAAAAACTAAAAATAGATTTTCCATATGATCCAGCAATCCCACTCCTGGGCATATATCCAGACAAAACTCTAATTTGAAAAGATACATGCACTCCAGTGTTCATTGCAGTACTATTTACAATAGCCAAGACACGGAAACAACCTAAATGTCCATTGACAGATGAATGGATAAGGATGTGGGTATACAATGGAATATTACTCAGCTACAAAAAAGAATGAAGTAATGCCATTTGCAGCAACATGGATGGACCTAGAGATGATCATACTAAGTGAAGTAAATCAGACAGAGAAAAACAAATATATCAATTATATGTAGAATCTAAAATATGACACAAATGAACATATCTATGAAACAGAAACAGACCCACCAATATAGAGAACAGACTTGTGGTTGCCAAGGGGGAAGGGGGTGAGGGAGGGAAGGATTGGGAGTTTGGAATTAGCAGATGCAAACTATTATATATAGGATGGATAAACGACAAGGTCCTACTGTACAGCACAGGGAACTATATTCAATATCCTATGATAATCCATAATGGAAAATAATATGAAAAAGAATATATGTATCTGTATAACTGAGTCACTTTGCTGTACAGCAGAAATTAACATTGTAAATCAATCTTCAATATTTAAAAAAATGTAAATACTGTAAAAAATGTAAATACTTTGATTACTGTAAATATGTATCTGCATGAAAAAGAAAATAAAATTTCTCAAAAAATTTTTTATTGTGGTAAAATATACATGACATAAAATTTACCATCTTAACCACTTTTGTTTTTATAATTAAAAAAATAAATTTATTTATTTATTTTTGGCGGCATTGGGTCTTTGTTGCTGCGCACGGCTTTCTCGGCGAGCAGGGGCTACTCTTCATTGCGGTGTGCGGGCTTCTCATTGCCGTGGCTTCTCTTGTTGCAGTGCGCAGGCTCTAGGCATGCGGGCTTCAGTAGTTGTAGCACGCAGGCTTCAGTAGTTACAGCTTGCGGGCTTCATATTTGTGGCATGCAGCCTCAGTAGTTGTGGCTCGTGGGCTCTAGAGCTCAGGCTCAGTAGTTGTGGTGCACGGGCTTAGTTGCTTCACATTATGTGGGATCTTCCCGAACCAGGGCTTGAACCCGTGTCCCCTGCATTGGCAGGCGGATTCTAAACCACTGCTCCACCAGGGAAGTCCCTTAACCACTTTCAAGTGTACAGTTTAGTGGCATTAAGTACATTCATCTTGTGCAGCCATCACCACCATCTATCTCCATAACTTTTTCATCATCCCAAGCTGAAACTGTACTCATCAGACACTAACTCCCCGTTCCCTGCCTCCCCACAGCCCCTGGTAACCACTATTCTACTTTCTGTTTCTGAATTTGACTCTTCTAGGTACCTCACATAAATGGAATCATAGAATATTTGTCTATATCTGGCTTATTTCACTTAGCATAATAGCTGCAAGGTTCATCCATGTTGTAGCATGTATTAGTACTTCATTCCTTTTTATGGCTAAATAACATTCCTCTGTGTGTGTGTGTGCGTGTGCGTGTGTGCATGCACACCACATTTTGTTTATCCATTCATCTGTTGATGGACACTGGGTGGTTTCCACCTTTTGGCTATTGTGAACAGCGCTGCTACGTACATGGGTGGACATAGGTGGCTGTTGAAGTGCCTGTTTTCACTTTTTTTTGGTAAATACCCTGGAAGTGGAATTGCTGGGTCATAACGGTAACTCTTTGTTTAACTTTTTGAGGACCACCAAACTGTTTTCCATAGCAACCACACCATTTTACATTCTCACCAGCAGTGCATCAGGGTTCCAATTTCTCCACATCTTTACAATACTTATTTTCCATTTTTAAAAAAAAATTATTTATTTTTATTTATTTATTTTTGGCTGTGTTGGGTCTTCGTTTCTGTGCGAGGGCTTTCTCTAGTTGCAGCGAGCAGGGGCCACTCTTCATCACAGTGCGCGGGCCTCTCACTGTCGTGGCCTCTCTCGTTGTGCAGCACAGGCTCCAGACGCGCAGGCTCAGCAGTTGTGGCTCACGGACCCAGTTGCCCCGTGGCATGTGGGATCCTCCCAGACCAGGGCTCGAACCCGCGTCCCCTCCATTGGCAGGCTGACTCTCAACCACTGCGCCACCAGGGAAGCCCTTTCCATTTTTTTGATGATAGCCATCCGAATGGGTGTGGAGTGGTATCTTGTGGCTTTGATTTGCATTTCTCTAATGACTAATGATGTTGAGCGTCTTTTCGTGTGCTTATTAGCCATTTGTATATATTCTTCTATGAAAAAATGTGTATCCAGGTCCTTTGCCCATTTTTGAATTGGGTTTTTTGTTGAGTTTTAGGAGTTTTCTATATATTCTGGACATTATCAATATATGATTTGGAAATATATTCTCTCAGTCTGTGGGTTGTCTTTTCATTCTCTTCATGTTCTTTGACATGTAAAAGGTTTTAATTTTGATGAAGTCCAATTTGATTTTTTTGTTGTCTGTGCTTTGGTGTAATATCTAGGAAATTATTGCTAAATCTGGTGTTGTGAAGATTTTCCCATGTTGTTTTTTCTAAAGAGTTTTATAGTTCTGGCTCTTAAGTTTAAGTCTTTGATCTGTTATTTATTTTTAAAATTAAACTTTTTATTTTGAGATATTTGTAGATTCACATGCAGTTGTAAGAAAAAATACAGAGATTAAGAGGTACAGACTTCCAGTTATAAAATAAATAAGTCATGGGGATGTAATGTACAGCATAGGGAATGTGGTCAATAACATTACAGTAACTTTCTATGGTGACAGATAGTTACTAGACTTATTGTGGTGATCAATTCGTAATGTATATAAATATCAATCCCTATGTGGTGCACCTGAAACTAATATTGTATGTGAACTGCACTTCATTAAAAAAAAAAAAGAAGAAAAGAAAATAATATAGGGAGATCATGTGTACCCTTACCAGCATTTAGTCTATCTACATTTAGTAAAATTACTGATATGTTTATTTGGGTTTAATCTGCCATCTTACTATTCACTTTCTGGTTCTACTGACTGTTCTCTGTTCATTCTTCTCTCGGGTCTTGGCTTCTTTTGGGTTGGCTAATTTTTATTCCACTTTTACTCTTCTGTTAGCTTGAAAGTTCTGTGCTTATTTCCCAATATTTTAATGGTTTCTCTGGAGTTTAAAGCACACATAATGTTTTACCAAAGTCTAATGATAACACGTGCTTCTAACTCCTTCCAGGACGATGCAAGGCTTTTAGAACACTTTAACTCTTTTTACCCCGTTGTTATTAATTAACAGTGAATCTGGTAAATCTGTGATGCACAAGCCAGATCACCCACAATGGGACATAGAGTTTTTATTTTTCATTTGAGTTTTTTCTAATTACAGAAGTAATATATTCAATACAGAAGATTCAGACATAGAAAGTAGACATTCCCCTCCCAGAGTTAGCTTTCATTAATGTTGGTTCATATTTCTTTCATTTCCTTCTTTCTCTACACATATGCTAATTTTTCTTTTTCAAAAATGAGCACATAGTGCTGATACTGTTTTGCAACTTATCTTTCCTCTCTCAGTATCTTTAATATCTTGATCTTGAACTCTAAGTGCTTATGGATCTCCCTCATTCTGTTAAAAAGCTGCCTCAGCAGCCTTGGGATACTCTGTGGCCTCCCACTCCCGACCTGGGAGGCCCAGCAGCCCTTCCCTCCCTGCTGAGAACGCTGGGGGGTCTGTTGGTCAGTGACACTCGTGACCCTGCTGCCTGGCCCTGTTCTGAGTGTCATCTCGGTGCAGGGTCTGTGCCGGGTCACCTCTATCTGGCAGACAAGCCTGGGGAGCTCTGAGCAGCCCTCTCTGCTCTCCCTCTAGCCTTGCTTCCTCAAGGACTGGGAGATGCACGTTCACTTCAAAGTCCATGGCGCAGGGAAGAAGAATCTCCATGGTGACGGCATTGCCTTGTGGTATACCCGGGACCGCCTGGTGCCAGGTAGGGTGGCGCTCGCACAGGTGGGACCTGTGAGTCTGTGACCAAGGATCCTCCACTCTGCACCCCCTTGTTTGGGCGCTGCTGCTCCTCTTTGAGGAAACCTGGGACCTGGGGGCAACTGGAGGGAGCGACCTTTTAGAAGATGACCCTGTGGCTCAACTCTGTGCCCCATTGTGGCCTGGTGTTCTACACCAGCTAAGAATGGTTTTACCATTCTACCATTTTATTTTATTTTATTTTATTTATTTATTTAGGCTGCACCGGGTCTTAGTTGCAGCATGTGGGATCTTTAGTTGCAGCATGTGGGCTTCTTAGTTGTGGCATGCATGTGAGTTCTAGTTCCCCAACCAGGGATCGACCCTGGGCCCCCTGCATTGGGAGCACAGAGTCTTACCCACTGGACCACCAGGGAAGTCCCTCTACCATTTTAAAAAGGATAAAACAAAGAAGACTGTGTGACAGAGACCATCTGTGGCCCACAAAGCCTAAAATGTTTGCTGTCTGGCCTTGGACAGAAGGGTTAAGGGATGGTTCTTACTGCACTGGCCACCTGGTTTTCACAGGTTGGGTATCCCCTTGTCACCTGACATCTCAGAGCACATAGGCAGGTGCTGTTCCTTTACAGTTCAGGCTTCAAACTTGAGTCCTCTCTGCCACACCCCTGAGACCACCCTCCAGTCCCCCACCCCACCCCCACTTAAAGACCCCTTCTCTTTCCTGGGAGAATGACCACAGATTAACCCACCCATGCTGGCATTACTTTGTCCTTCAGGTATCCATGGGACAACTCCAGTTTCTCCCGTTACAGGAGCATCTCCTTCTAATTCCAGGGCCTGTGTTTGGAAGCAAAGACAACTTCCATGGCTTAGCCATCTTCCTGGACACGTATCCCAATGATGAGACCACAGAGGTAGGCCCCTGCTCTCCTGCAGAGCAGAACGAGACTTCTCCCTGGTCCCTGCATGAGAGGAGCCTCCAGGGATCAGGGTGGTGGGTGCCCTGCGGCCTCCCACGGGCTGGGCTGGCCTCAGAGTAACCCGTGTCTTGTTTCAGCGTGTGTTCCCGTACATCTCCGTGATGGTGAACAATGGCTCCCTGTCCTACGACCACAGCAAGGATGGCCGCTGGACCGAGCTGGCAGGCTGCACGGCTGACTTCCGCAACCGCGATCACGACACCTTCCTGGCCGTGCGCTACTCCCGGGGTCGCCTGACGGTAAGCAGGCGGGAGGGGCGGCTCTGGGGGCGCTCGGGAAGGTGGGCAGGCCGGCCCCAGGCTGCCCTTGACCTGCTGGTCGGCCGCAGGTGATGACCGACCTGGAGGACAAGAACGAGTGGAAGAACTGCATTGACATCACGGGCGTGCGCCTGCCCACTGGCTACTACTTCGGAGCCTCGGCCGGCACCGGCGACCTCTCTGGTGAGTGTGTGGGCTGAGCGAGGTATGAAGTCTCAGTCTGACCTTCCCTGGTATTTTGGGAGCTTGTGACACAGCCAGTCCCTTTCCTCCTGACCTTCTTTCATTTGATTCCACGCTTGCCTGGTTTTCTTCCTCCTCTTCCCATATCCATGAGCAGTCCCTCAGCTGCCATCTCTCTCTGTCCTCTAGGGGCTGTGGGGCTTTGAATCTGGATGCAGTGGACCCCCAGATTTCTACCTCCAGACCTGTGTCACCAGCATCCTGCTCAGCATCTCGGCCTGGTGCCAAGCAGGCCTCTCAGCCTTCACACACCCACAGCCAGAGATAGAAATGAACCTCTGTCCTTGTAGTTGCTCAGGTCAAAACACCTTGGTATCATTCTGGTCTCTGCATTTTCTCTCACACGCCACCTCCCATCCGTTGGCTGGTCCTGCTGGCTTTGTCTTCTCCCTGCCTCAGACCACTTTTCTCCCTTCCTTTACTGCCGGCAGGTCCGGGCCACCATCCTCCCTCACTCGGACAACCACAGGAGCTTCCCGAGGGTCCTTCCTCCCACGCCAGCCCCAGCAGTTTCTCCCAGCACAGCAGCAGAGCTGCTCCTCCCACCTCCCTCCCAGCGGTGATCTGCCAGGCCTGTGTGCCACCTTCCCACCCCCTTCCCTCTGGCTCATCCTCCCTGCTCCCTGGTGACACTGCCCCTAGCCGCTCTTCAGACCCACCCCTGCCCTCCTGCCTTGGGCCTTTGTGCTTGCATCTCTCCCTTGGCTTCTCCAGGTCTCGCCCAGATGTCACTTCCTCAGTGGGACTGTCCCTGATTCCCTCATTTAAAGTCGCATACACACATCCCAGTCCCCTGCACACTTCCTATCACCTTTCCTAGCTTTATTTTTCTTCATAGCACTTAACCATCCTGGAATCTGCCATGTAATTTATTTCATTATCTGTGTCCCCCTCACTGAATTGTAAGCTCCACAGAGTCAGGGCTCTGTCTTGTTTGGCCCATGGTGTGTGCTGTAAGCATTGGGATGCTGCCTGCCTACACAGGCCTCTTGGGGCCACCAGGCCTGGGTGGCACTTGATGGTGGCCTTTGGCCTTGGTCCTTAGTCCCTTCTCAGGGCCCTTGGGAGGCACCAAGCCTGGGGCTGGCTCCTGCCTACCAGAGCTAGGAAGCAGTGTGGAGAAGCAGTCAGAGGCTTGATTATTGTCAGGATAGATGTTTCCAGGGCCTGTGAGCCAGCACCGTTCAGGAGCCTGCCCCTCACCATGCAAATGTCTGGGTCCACCCTGTCCCAGTGTCTATTTTGCGGGGGGGGGGTTGTTTTAAAGTTTTTAATGTGGAAATTCCACTATACCCATAAGAGGGGAGGTGGTCTAATAAGCCCCTTGTTGCTGTTAACCAGCTTCAGTAATTACCAGCTCATGGCCCGTCTTATTCCATCTGTGGATTCACTACAGCCCTCCTCTGGGTTACTTGGAATTCCATCTGACAGTGTTTCAGCAGATGTCATGAGAAGGTTCTGGAAACAGAGGCAGATCTGTGGCAGGTGGATATTCTCTAAGGCTGTTTAGAGAGGCCCCGGGAAGGGCAGTGGAGGGAGCCATGCACATAGTAGTGTCTGACCATTAGTTGGAGGGTTGTGCACGCCAGCCTCCCGTCAGGCATCGCATGCGTAAAGGCATGTGGTGTGTTCTTAGATAGGTAGCGGTCTCTTTCCCCTTTTATACGACTGGGACCATCGGGCATTTGGGAGTTGAAGGGATCTTGTCAAGTTCATGCACCCAGGGAACAGCAGAGCTCAGATGGGACCTGCTGCCTGACTCCAGAGTCCGTGTTTGTCCCTGGGCTTCCAGGGGCTGCGTGTACTGGTGTCAGGTATGGCTGGTCTCTGCCCAATCCGGCCACGGGGGTCCTTGCTCTTTAGGTTCTCCCTTTTCTGGACCTTTCATCAGATTCTAGTCAGTTAGCTGAGCTGATAGCTGGAGTCAGGCTGACCAGGACCCTTGTCTTGGTTCTGAGCCTCAACCTCCCCATCTCAAAAATGGGGTGATCAGTTATTGTCAGTGTCATTTAGAGGTTCTCTCCTGCCCATACTAGTTGGACCCAGGCCTTTCTCAAGTCTCCTCAGGTACAGTCGCTTGACTGTGTGGCCGAGCTTTCAGCTGGCTGCCAAGTCGTTTGTCTGCATCCTGTATTTGGGTCTCTGTGACAGGAACGTCTGGGGGCTGCCTGCCCTTGGGAGGATCAGGCTTCTCAACCAGTCATAGAACAATGTGTGGGTCCTTATCTGTTTCTGTTTTCAAAGACATACTACCTGCAAGCAGTACGCCTGTGCCTTGTCTGTACTTTCTCATTTATACGCCTTGATAACCATGCAAGGTGGAGATTACCACCTGCATTTGCAAATGAGGAAACTGAGCCTCAAAGAGGACAGCAGAGCCAGGATCAGACCCAATGGTTTTGATTGTAAAACTCCTGCTTTTTCCTGTTGGCTCTGCCTCCTTCCAGGTTTCTTGTTGCTGAGTTCTGGAGGTGTTCCAGCCCCTGGAATGCTGCCTGCTGGGGGCTGCTGGGTTCTCCCCAGGGAACCTGGCCACTTTATGTGGTGGGGGGGCGGCCGTTGGGCCACGTGCGCCGAAGCGGCTCCAGGCCCCTTAGAAGCTAACTCTCATCCTGCAGACAATCATGACATCATCTCCATGAAGCTGTTCCAGCTGATGGTGGAGCACACGCCTGACGAGGAGAACATTGACTGGACCAAGATCGAGCCCAGCGTCAACTTGCTCAAGTCGCCCAAAGGTATGCACTTGCAGCCCCTCCCGGTGGGGCCTGGGCCGGCTCGGGCAAGTGCCTGGGGTCCATCTGCCCTTCCCTGGTCCAGCCAGGCCCTTGGATCAGCAAACAGTGCTCATGAGCAGGTGTGTGAGCACCTGGTGTCTGCATCCTCCTGCACTCAGTGCTGGGATAACGGCCAGTGAAGCCAAAGGGGCTGTTTGTTGGTGTGTGTGGTGCGTGGGGCACTCTGATACCTCAGTGCGCGGCCTCAGTGAACGGCCTGGAAGTAGGTCCTGTGACTGCTGGGAGAGCTGATCCTCAGGCTTCCTCAGCTAGAAAGAGGTAAAAAGGCAAGATGTGAACTTGAGTTTTGGCAAAACCCCAAGCCTGAGTTCTTCCCAGAGTACTAGTCAGCCACCACTTCGTCTTCACGGAGCAAGGGTTCTCGTGGGGGAAGTGAGGCCCCTGTGTGTGTGTGTGTGTGGCGAAATCTATCCCAGGAGCCCCAGAGTTGTGCATGTGGGCCCAGCGGGTGATAGAGCACCAGTGGAACCCAACATTTCATGTGACATCTCACTTTTTTAAGATTCAAGTCGCTTTTAAATGTTTTGGGGGCCAAACAAATCCTGCCATAGACCAGTTTTGCGACCTTTGGTTGAAAACTTTCTGCTGCCGAGGGTTTTCGGACACATCATCTGCTCCAGCCCACCCAGCAACCCCATGCAGCTGGCCAAGCAGGGGTTAACTCGTTTTCAGATAGGTGGACCCACTGGGGTAGAGGGTCAAAGCAGAAGGATGGGGGTTGGGGTCGGGGCCCTGGGAGACACCGAACGCATCCAGATATGAGTGAGGGCAGCCTGTGGCCAGGGCTGTGTTTCTTCAGAGGGGGACCTCAGGCCACTGCATTGGGCTGGGGGTGGGCTTGAGAAAGCAGGTCCTGGGCCCGCCTCAGGCAGACTCGGGCTGTCAAGGAGACCCCAGGAGTCCAGTGTTGACCAGTTTCTTGTAGCAGAAAGCACCTCAGCCTGGATCCCTGGGAGCCTGGATCCCTGGGAACCTTGGTCCCAGTGAGGTTGGACAGTCTCTGTGCATGCCCCTGCCCCTCACTGGTGCGGTGTGAGCAGGCCACAGTGGCGCCTCTAGGGTGGGTGTGGGGGCCTAAACGGGCTGTCGCCCTGCTCCCCCACCTCCCGGGGGCCCGTCCGGCCTCTCATTCCGCCCTCTCTCCTCCCTCAGACAACGTGGACGACCCGACGGGGAACTTCCGCAGCGGGCCCCTGACGGGGTGGCGGGTGTTCCTGCTGCTGCTCTGTGCCCTCCTGGGCATCATCGTGTGTGCCGTGGTGGGGGCCGTGGTGTTTCAGAAGAGGCAGGAGCGGAACAAGCGTTTCTACTGAGCAGCGGGCGCTTGGCTTGGGGAAGGGCCCTGGCGCTAATGTGAACTTTTTTTTTAACTAGGATTATAAAATAAAAATAAGATGACCTTATTTCTTAACCATTTCAAAGAAATAATTAAAGAAGTATTTTCGTACATTTTGCTTCTTGCCCAGTGGGGACAGGCTTCAGGGCTGGGGAAAAAGGGTTTGACATCCCCACAGCTGGGTGCAGAGGCCCTTGCCCTATGCCAGCCTCTCAGAAGCAGGGGGTCTGTGCCTGGTGCTGGGCCGAGACCCCCGCAGGTGGCTGTTGAACACTGGAGGCCCCCAGACCACACTGGGGTGGGCACCTGAGGACATGAGCAGTGATCTTGTTCTGTGCTGTGTGGTGTGTGTGACAGAATAGGAGGCCAGCTGGGGAGCCTGGGCCTTCCTGTTGACCCTCTGAGCTTCTTTCCAAGGCAGACCCTTGGGGGAGGCTGGAGGAGCAGTTTGGTGGGGCCCATAGTGTGACGGTTTGCTAAATAAAGTGAAATAACCAACCTCAGCTGTGTGGCTGTCCTAAGAGACTTGCTTTTCTTTTCTTCAAATGACATCCAGCTGGCCACGCTTTACAGCTCCTAGCCTCGTCCCCTCAGGCCTGCGGCACAGCCCCAGGAGGCAGGTGCTGTGGTCCCCATTTCCCAGGTAGGGAATCACAGCTCTTGCAGGTCAAGCAAAACGTGCCCAGTGTCACACAGCTGGTGGCGTCATGGGGACGGGGCCTGCGCCATCTCCATGTTCCCTGGGCCTCTGTGTGAAAGGATCCAGTGAGGTGAAGATGTGGTTCCCATGTGGTGGGTGTGACCTCCGCCCAAGGGAACTCTAGGGGCTCCGGATGATCTGGAAGGGATTGTGGGTGCAGGAGGGCAGGTTGGGGTCAGCAGTGGTGTTCCCACTGGTGCCATGAAGGGTCAAAGGCGGTTCAGGGAGTGAAGAAAGCCCACAGTGGAAAGTGCCATGTGTGGCAGCCTCTGAGGCTCTCCCCGCGGTGCAGCTGGCTGCTGCGTCCAGTCCTCCCCTGACCCCCTGCCCGCCATGGGACAGGGCCTCCATCTAGTCCAGCGTCTTCCCACTCACAGTTAAACAACATTTCAGCCATCACTAACTTCTTGATCATGTTCCTTCTCCACAAAAAGAGTCATGGGATGGCCAATAAATTGAGAGTTTCTTTTTTTTTTTTGGCTGTGCCCCGAGGCATGTAGGCATGTAGGATCTTAGTTCCCTGACCAGGGATCGAACCCGTGCCCCCTACAGTGGACGTGTGGAGTCTTAACCGCTGGACCACCAGGGAAGTCCCTGAGAGTGTTTCTTCATGATCTCCTTTGTTATTCTTTCCTCCAAGGACTCGGTTTGGTCTTCTTTCAGATACTGAATAACCTTTCTTCTACAACCCATAGGTTTGCCTGCGTCAGTCCTAACCAGGTGATCCTTCTACAGAAGGCTCTAGGCATACTGCTCAGTGTGTTTGGTGATAACGACCACTTTCAGCAACCAAATAGGCAGAATAAAACTCAACACCGGGGCTTCCCTGGTGGTGCAGTGGTTGAGAGTCCGCCTGCCGATGCAGGGGGCACGGGTTCGTGACCCGGTCCGGGAAGATCCCACATGCCGCGGAGTGGCTGGGCCCATGAGCCATAGCCGCTGAGCCTGCGCGTCCAGAGCCTGTGCTCCGCAACGGGAGAGGCCACAACAGTGAGAGGGCCGCGTACCGCAAAAAAACAAAATCTCGACACCAAACTGGTCAGTCACAGAGAGGTTTTGCACCAGCCTGCAAAGCCTCCATGAATGCTTTGGTCCCAGACTCGGTGATAGCACCAAGGGTATTGATCAAATCATCCTTGGTCATCCCTATTTTGGTACCCACGATAGGGTTTGATCTTACTTGTCTGGAATGAGATTAATGTGCAGCTGTTTCCCAGAGTCTAGTTTACTGGAATCTGTCAAGCTTTCATATCATGATTTTGTCCAGAGCATCTGATGAATTTGAAATAAGCTCCCTCAGAAAGAGCTCTCTATTCGAGTAGAAAGTATTGATGCTCAGTAACATCAACTGGGCAATTTCTGCCTGAAAGGCAAATGTCTCAACCTCCTCCTCCATCGGCTGGTCTTGGGTCTGGGTTTTCTTAAGCGTCTTGGCTGAAGAACCACACGGGCTCTGCATTGACACAGTGCCAGGACACAGAAGCAACTGAGCCTCCATCTTAAAGCAAGTGCAAACCCTTGCACCCCGTTGCGGCCAGGCTTTTTGTAATTGACATTATCAGTTAGATTTTCGTTGTGAAATAGATAGTGTAGAAGTAGATGAGGTGAAGGGTGAGAACTTACTTTCTCCTCGGTCTTTCAGGCTCACTCCCAGAGCTCTTCTTTGATCTACTCTTAACTGTCTCCTGTCTCTCTTGATGTTTCCTGCGCATACACAGGTTAGGTGTTGAGAGATTGTTCACAAGTTTGACCAGGAGGTCTGAGCTGCCTTTCCTTTCCCTCACGTGGGTCTGGGAGCTTGCTCATGAAGCCGTAAGAGTAAACATGATCTTCATTACAATATTTTATTGAGCACTTTCCTCAAAACAGTTTATTTACTTGAAAAGTAGCTAACGTGGAGTGCTTACTATGTGCCAAGTGTGGTTCTAAGCAGTTGTTGTGGATTAACTCACTTCACGCCATGCCATTAACCCACGTGGAGGTGGAGAATCCGCTAGGGAGGGTTGCTCCGCCTCACCGAGCATCTCCCTCCTGGAGGGGAGTGCCGTGTCCACACTGATACACGTGGCCGAGACCTGGAGCTTGGAACCCTCCGTGGCCTCAGCAGCCATGTCATCAGGACCATACTCGCCATACTTGATCTCCCCTGAATTTCTGAAATAGGCAAGTTGGCATCTGGTACTATATGGTTCTCACCCTTGACTGTGTGTTAAAGTCACCTGCAGAATGAAAGCGAGCCTGCCTCATTCTCCAGCTCTGGTTTAAGAAGTTGGTAGCCTGGGCAAAGGCAGTTTTACAGTTTTAAAAGCACCCCCACTCCCGCCCGAGGGTTCTCATGAGTATCCAGGCTTGAGAACAGAGCTTAAAGTGATGGTGCTGGTCTGTGCTTGGCTCTCAGGGTCTTGTTTGCATCCCTTTCAAAGTTCACACCCAGAGGTGCTTTCTCAGAAGATTAGATGGTTAGATGTGTGTTCTTAATCTGTCTTTTCACACATATGGGATCATGATGCTGTAACCTACATTTTTGCCAAGTGTGTTTAAAAATTGAGTTATTTGATCATCTGAAAGTTACATATAAATTTATATCCCTGGAGCTGCTGTGCAGTATGGGAAAAAACATTGCCGACATGCTTGCATACCTCTTTGTCCCCTGCCTTAAACCTGTGTCCTTCCCCCACAGAGGTGACTGCCCCTGGTTCTGACTTTTTATGTGCTTCTGAAAAATTTTACCGTGGAAGTATGTACACCTAAGTACATAGTATTAGTTTGCATTTTAAAAAATTATAAATGGCACACACATGTATTCCTGAAAGTTTATTTACTTATTTATTTTTGGCCGCACAGCACGGTTTGTGGGATCTTAGTTCCCCAACCAGGGATTGAACCCTCGCCCTCAACAGTGAAAGCGCAGGCTCCTAACCACTGGACCGCCAGGGAATTCCCTTCCTCGGTGTTTAAAGTTCATCATCGTTTGTGAGCCTTTGGACCTCATGTAGCTGAAGATGTGGCCTGAGCAGACTCTAGTTCTCCATTCTGCACTGTTGGACATTTAGGCAGTTTGCAGGTTTTGCCCTTAGAGCGCTGCTCTGAACATTTGTGAGCAGTCTTCACGCACAAGTGTGCAGGAGCTACTGTTGTAACCCATGCGCGTTTCAGTTTTACTACAGGTCAGGGTGCTCTCCAAAGGGGGTTGCATCCATTCTGCACCCATCTTGGCTGCCAGCCACCTGCCACTTCTTAGCACTTGATGTCATCAGAGTGCTTAATTTTTTTTTTTCCTTTTTTTTTTTTTTTTTTTATTAGTTTCTGCTTTATAACAAAGTGAATCAGTCATACATATACATCTGTTCCCACATCCCCTCCCTCATGCATCTCCCTCCCTCCCACCCTCCCCATCCCACCCCTCCAGGCGGTCACAAAGCACCGAGCTGATCTCCCTGTGCTCTGCGGCTGCTTCCCACTATCTATCTACCTTACGTTTGGTAGTGTATATATGTCCATGCCTCTCTTTCCCTTTGTCACAGCTTACCCTTCCCCTTCCCCATATCCTCAAGTCCATTCTCAAGTAGGTCTGTGTCTTTATTCCCGTTTTACCCCCAGGTTCTTCATGACATTTTTTTTTTTTTAAATTCCATATATATGTGTTAGCATACGGTATTTGTCTTTCTCTTTCTGACTTACTTCACTCTGTATGACAGACTCTAGGTCTATCCACCTCATTACAAATAGCTCAGTTTCGTTTCTTTTTATGGCTGAGTAATATTCCATTGTATATATGTGCCACATCTTCTTTATCCATTCATCCGATGATGGACACTTAGGTTGTTTCCAGCTCCGGGCTATTGTGAATAGAGCTGCAATGAACATTTTGGTACATGTCAGAGTGCTTAATTTTTGATAGTCTGCTGGGTGCAAAAGTTTTTTCGTTTAACATCTTTATTGGAGTATAATTGCTTTACAGGGTGCAAAAGTTTTGATCTGGGTTTCTCTACTAGTCAGTGGAGGATCTTTGAGGAATTTCCTCAAAGAGGCATCAAGAGCTTGGAATGCCCTATGGTTGGTGCTCAGGCCTCTGAGAAGGTGGGAACTAGCAGATACTTGGACTCCAAAGGAGACACAGCCCCGGCAGGGAGGAAGTGCAGTACAGACACTGATGGACAGGGCAAGGTCTGTACCGCTGAAGAGGCTGGAGCCAGCCGGCTACTGCTGCCGGCTTTGGAGAAAAGGAAATCAGCCCCTTCTGCCTTCTGCTTCCAATCTGCATCTAGTACTTCCCAACAGCAGAACCCAGCAGGAGCCTGGCTGGCTAAGGAGCCTGTGAAACGTAATTTACAGAGTTCCAGACCCAGAATCACACAACAGTATAGAAAAGTGGGCTTGTGGCTTAGAGGCGATGATGAATAACCCGCAGGCAGCAGGCTGCTGGGCGTGAGGCTGCCTGGAGGGTGGTGCACCAGCGTCCCTGGACCTGCCACTGCTGAAGCGGGCATTCACAGGGAGAGAAATCAACTTCCATGCATGTGTTGTTTCCTTTTACTCATGGATGAACCTAATTCTAACTCATGCAAGTGTAATCAGAGGGAGAATCTAATATGTAGAAGGAGGAAAGACATTAAACGGCTAAGGTGGTAAATTTAGGAGAAATTTCACCAGTCATTGAGAATGTGGGAGGGAGTGGATCTCATGGAGAGGGAAGGTTAGGAGGGAAGGGGGCAAACCCTACACTGAAGCCTTGCAGGGGAGCTGATGATGATTCATAATAAACTGGGTGGCTTGGGGCAGACTCTCCCAGTCTCAGCTTTACCTGAACCGGGGTCCTCTAGGGATCCCGTGGTAATAATCTTGCCCTCACCGCCCTCCTGGGAGGGGTGGAACAGGAAACCAACAGAAATTATTTGGGATTTTGGTTTTAAACTGCTCCTTTAAAAATATGCACTGACTTGCCTTCCTTGTCTCTTTGCTCTCCAGTTCTTGTGTCGCAGGTCCTCCTTTTGTGTTTTTGGGTTTTGTTTGTGGCACATGCCCTTTAGAAACTCTCTTAGAGATGGTTCAGGGGAGGTTATCATTCTGAACTCTCCTCTGTCTGAAAATAGGTTTATTTTGATCATATACTTGTGTTTAGTGTTGCCAACTAGAAGTCTGATGTCATCTTCTGATTCTTGTTCCTCTTGAGTAGGTTCTTCTTTCTGGAAGTTTTTAGGAGTAGTTATCTTTGGTGATTTGAAACATTGCCAGGATATGTCCAGATTTGAGTCTTTTTTTTTCTCCTACTTGGCACTGGGGAATCCTCTTTCGATTTGAAACGTGTCTTTTTTCAGCTCTGGGAAATTTTCTTCTGTTATAGTTTATTATTGACTCTTCTGATGACCTACTATGTTGGTTCTACAACACTGCCCCAAGTTCTTTGATGTTTCTCCCCTCCAGAGGTAGGGTCCATGTTCTCTTTCCCCCTGCTTGAGTCTGGCGGGTTTGTGATTGCTTCCATTAGTGGAGTATGGCAGAGGTGACACGCTGTGACTTCCAATGCCGGGGCCATAAAGGCCAGGCAGCTTCACCTGGTTACCTGGGACACTGGCCCTTGGAGCCACCTTGGAAGCAGGCCTACCTCCTGAAGCCCCAGACCGGAGAGCCCTGGGCAGGCCTCCAGGTGACAGTCCCAGCTGGTCCCGTTCCTTAGCCATCGGAGCCCAGATGTGTGAGGGAAGAAGCCATCTGGGCTCCCACATCAGCTGTTCAGGTCATCCCAGCAGAAGCCCTAGATGTTGTGGAGCGGATGAGGAGCCATCTGTGCTCCCACATCAGCTGTTCAGGTCATCCCAGCAGAAGCCCTAGATGTTGTGGAGCGGATGAGGAGCAATCCGTGCTCTTTTCATATCCCTGACCCACAGAATCCATGAGCATAAAAAAGGATTGCTGGGAATTCCCTGGTGGTCCAGTGGTTAGGGCTCTGCACTTTCACTGCATGGGGCACAGGTCTGATCCCTGGTCAGGAAACTAAGATCCCGTGTGCCATGCAACACAGCCAAAAAAAAAAAAAAAAAAGAAACATTCCAAATGCCCATCAATAGGTGAATGAATAAACAAATTGTTAAAAAAAAGGCGGGGGGAGGATTGCTGTTTTACACCACCAAGCTTTGGGTGGGCTTTTATGCAGCAGTAGATAATTGGAGCATACACACACCCCCACCCCTCCTCACCATCTCCTGATTCTCTCCTTCTAAGCTCCATTGGAGGGCAAAAAGTGTTGAAGTGGCCTTGGCCTTAATCATCCTGTGGTCTTGTGCTCTCGGTCATCTGATTGTTGGAAAACAGACATTTCCCACAGCAGATGTGAGCCTTTTGCCAATACCTTATGTTGACTCTGCCGTTCAGATTGGCGATGTTTGGACTAATGTTGTACTGACCCTTGGAGACATGGCACCACCACTTCTGGCCTCCTCCCACTTCTGGCAGGAAAGGGCAGTCCCTGCACATACAGGGCCACAAGGATACATTATCAGGATAAGTGGCTGCTGACCTATCCCCCCTACTTTAACATACCACAAGTATGCTGTGCAACTAGTAACCAGAGAAGTTCTTCAGAGCATTGGGTGCCAAAGCCCAGGTCTTTGAGGACAGTGAGCGTTCCCCTTTCTAGTCTTGGGAAGGTTGGGTACAAAAATCCAAGCGATCAGCATAAGGTAGACTATGGCTCTCAGAGTGGGGTCCCAGAGGCACCAGGCCTACTGACCCAAACTGTTGGGTGTGGAGCCTGGGAATCTGCATTTTTAATAAGCACGTGAGGGGAGGCCTGTGCACACCACAGGTTGAGTCATGCTGTCCGTGTTAGCATTCTCTGGTGGCTTACACAAACCCACCACAAAGCATTCTGAAAGCCTATGATAATAGTAAAACAATCCAATAAAAGTAATGCTTTATCTGGTCTAGAATGAAACTGGGGAAATTTCAATATTCATCATCTTGGACACAAAATCCATTTGGTAATGGTATTCCCTATCTCCCCCAGAAAGCAGACAAGCACAATATTGAAACTCTAGAGCCCATCCATCTCCTTAGCCAATCTCCACTTAAGGGTGGGTGCAGGGAACAGGGTTGGGATAAGCCCCAGAAAGCGCCCCCTGTTGGCTCATTCCTGCTAACACTCCAGAGTCAAATATGGAATCACTTAGTAAGAAAATTTGCAAACTGAGGACGGAATCCAGTTGGAATTTTAATCTCATATTTTCTATCTCAGAGACCCAATGTCAGAGTTCTCTCAGTTTCCGAGAGCACAGCCTCCCTTGAAGGAAACTTCATTCGAGGGAGAGCCCCCAGTTTTTCCTGGGCTGGTTTCTTAAGCCCCAGAGTTGTGGGTTGGAGCTACACTTTAAGCCAGCTCTGCAGCTTTGAGCGATCTGATTCAGGATTTTGATAAGGAGACTCTCTCTAAAATCTACTTATAGAAATTTCAACATGGAATGCAAAAATAAACGTTTTTAGGATGCAGTCTAATTCTTAACATCATTACTTGAATTGCTTATGTTTCTGTTCATCCCTGCACATGATTTGGAAACAAATTTAATATCACCCAGAGTGTGCACAGCAATACAAGTTCCCTTAAATAAGCCAGTTCGCCATTTAAGTAAGAGGGTATCATCCCCCTGATGCGAGAGAGTCATGCCCCAGAAATGTTTATGACTCTGAAAAAGGATGAGACCCTCTCAAAGTAGAAACTTATCATATCAGGAACTGAAGTTTTCACCAAGGAAAGAAAAGACTGTGCTAAAAACAATCATGTGGGTTAATTGAAATAATTTATAGGTAGTATCAATTCTGTTCTGTGTTTAAAAACAGAAATAATACATGCAGTTATTTAAAAATCAAATATACCGGGCTTCCCTGGTGGCGCAGTGGTTGAGAGTCCGCCTGCCGATGCAGGGGACACGGGTTCGTGCCCCGGTCTGGGAAGATCCCACATGCCGTGGAGCGGCTGGGCCCGTGAGCCATGGCCGCTGAGCCTACACGTCCAGAGCCTGTGCTCCGCAACGGAAGAGGCAGCAGCGGTGAGAGGCCCGCGTAGCACACACACACACAAAAAAATCAAATATACCATGCACCGCAGTGAAGAGTAGCCCCTACTGGCCGCAACTAGAGAAAGCCTGTGTGCAGCCAAAAATAAATAAATAAATAATAAAATAAAAATCAAATATACCAAAGGCCATAGCAGCAGCAACAAAAATGACCACTCTCCCGTGATCCCCAGTTCTGCTCTCCAGAGACAGTGATTTTCAACTCTTTTAGCTCTTTCTCCTGGCAGTTACTTTTGTATTTCTAAATGATATGCCTGTTTTGTCTTAATTTGTTAAGTGTTCAGCATTATATATTCACTTCCTTGTATGATGCTTGAGGTTTAGCTCTTTTACATCCGCCTTCTCTCCAACCTCCAAGTGTGATTATGTCCCTATTTTTAGCTAAATACATGATAATTATCATGATGCAAATGTATTCTACTCTCAAGCCAGGTAGAGCGCCCCAGATACAGCACCCCGATTGTGCAGCTTTGAATTTTTTATTGAGTTGACACTTGCCTCATTTTTTTTTTTTTTTTTTTTTTTTTTTGCAGTACGTGGGCCTCTCACTGTTGTGGCCTCTCCCGTTGCGGAGCACAGGCTCTGGACACACAGGCCCAGCGGCCATGGCTCACGGGCCCAGCCGCTCCGCGGCATGTGGGATCTTCCCAGACCGGGGCACGAACCCATTTCCCCTGCATCGGCAGGCGGACTCTCAACCACTGCGCCACCAGGGAAGCCCACTTGCCTCATTTTTAACTTGGAATATTTCCCATGTACAAATCCTCAGTTCTTCCTAAAGCTCCTTCACGTCGTCTCCGCCTCCTTTCCCAGTCGTTCCCCCTCCGGCCCAGGGTGGCTGCCCAATGCCCAGGTCTTGGTTCTTTGCCCTCCTGAGTTGGAGCCACTTCTCCAGGGCCTCATTCTCTCTCTTCCCAGGCACAGCTTCCTAGTTTTGCTGGAATCTAAACTCTGACTCCTGGTGTGACCTTGGGTTCTCTTTCTACTCCCAACTCTAGAATAACCACAGACAGAACTCTAATCAAGCATCTACCTCAGGCTGTTACATGCACCCAACATCTCCAGGCCCCTCCTTCCCAAACACACCATAAAGAAAGTACTCTGACCTATACAACGTTATGTCAATTGTACCTCAGCAAAGCTGGGGGGAATTACATGAAATTTTAGATTGAAATAGTGACAAATGCAGTGGCTATAGACATCTGGCTGTGCTTGAATCCTTCCTTCATCCTTTTCCAGATGTAGGAAGGGAGCAAGTTCAAATCCTGTGTGTCTCAGTGTAATCTTAAATAGGGGGTCATGTTACCGTCTGCCTCAGGACTGCTGAGAGTAATGCATGCATGAACCCATTACATGGAGTAATGTCTGTCTGCTACAGACGGAGCCCCCAGTAACTGTTGCCATTATTAAAAATTATTCTCGGGGGCTTCCCTGGTGGCGCAGTGGTTGAGAGTCCGCCTGCCGATGCAGGGGACACAGGTTCGTGCCCCAGTCCGGGAAGATCCCACATGCGGCGGCGCGGCTAGGCCCGTGAGCCATGGCTGCTGAGCCTGCGCGTCCGGAGCCTGTGCTCCGCAACGGGAGAGGCCACGGCAGTGAGAGGCCCGCGTACCGAAAAAAAAAAAATTATTCTCGTGCTAATTCTTTCTATTTTGTAACATAGACTCCGGTTGTGCAAATTAGTTTTGTGTCCCTCAGAAAAGTTGGTAGTTTTCTGTTTAAAAATTTCTATTTCTCATGACTTTTTTTTTCTTTTTTTGGCTGCATTGGGTCTCTGCTGCTGCGTGCGGGCTTTCTCTAGTCGCGGCGAGCGAGGGCCACTCTTCGTTGGGGTGCCCAGGCTTCTCATTGCGGTGACCTCTCCCGTTGCAGAGCACAGGCTGTAGGTGCGCGGGCCTCAGAAGCTGTGGCACGCGGGCTTCGGTAGCCGTAGCTCACGGACTCTAGAGCGCAGGCTCAGCAGTTGTGGCGCACGGGCTTAGCTGCTCCGCAGCACGTGGGATCTTCCCAGACCAGGGCTTGAACCCGTGTCCCCTGCATTGACAGGCTGATTCCCAACCACTGCACCACCAGGGAAGCCCTCTCATGACTTTTATTCTAATTATTTTATTGTATGTTGAACTCAATCTAGTTTATTTATTAAATATTTTCTGTTATATTTTCTGATCTCTCTTTTAAAAATAGACGATTTTTGTTTTGAATTAATTGGAATCCAGTAGCTTTTTTACTTTCTAATCATATCACCCTCAAACAATAAAAGATTTTCTATCTAAAAAGAAAAAGAAAGAAAGGCTTCATACATTCCAGTTGGGGGACTGCTAGCTGTCTCCTGGATATGTACTGTCTCCTTCCCTCCTGTCAAAACCTAGATTTAATCTGGGGTGACCTTTTCCATCTCTCTTCCTGATGGTGGTTAGAAGTTAGTGGGAGTCATCAGGTGGTGCTTCTAGAATGTTCTTTGCAGGGGCTGGCTCAGCTGGAAGATCTCCCTTCTGCCCCTGCTCCTTCTTGGGATGCCCACCTAATGTTTGGAAGTGCAGTGGCCATCTAAGACCATGAGGTGAACTTCAGAATGGCATCCCATGCTAGGGATGGCCTAACAGAAAGGCAGAAGGAGCTGCTGGCTGCAGCCGTCCTGCCAGCTCCGCACACCTGATGCTGAACACTTCCTCTACCTGAGAGAAAAACAATGTATAACAAAACAGAAACAGACTGGGACTTCCCTGGCTGTCCGGTGGTGAAGACTCTGCACTTCCACTGCAGGGGGATGCGGATTCCAGTCCCTGGTCAGGGATCTAAGATCCCGCATGCCATGCGGCGGCTCAAGAAAACAAAAAGAAAAACAAAAAACCAAACAAAAACAGAAACAGAGTCAGAGATACAGAGAACAAACTAGTGGTTACCGCAGGGGACGGGGAGGGGAGGGGCAAAATCGGTGAAGGGGATTACGAGGTACAAATTACTATGTATGAAATAAATAAGATACAAGGATGTAATGTACAGCACAGGGGATATAATCACTCTGTTATAACTTTGTATGGTGTGCAATCTATAAAAATATCGAATCACTGTTGTACACCTGAAACTAATATAATTTTGTAAGTCAACTATACTTCAATTAAAAAAAATTAAAAGCCCTATGTGATTAAGCCACGGGTTGGCCTCTGTTACCAGCAGCCTGACTCAGTTTCTAACGGATGCGTGAGAGACTTGAATTATTTAATGAAAAGACTGCTTTCCCTAAAGGATGATCCTGAAGAGTCCCAGTTAACTATGAAGTGATGTACATTTACCCAAAAATGTGTCTGGGAGCTAATTCTTAACTCAGAAAGGTTCAAGCCCTATTTGTTTTTTATTTATTTATTTTTATGGAAGTATAGTTGATTTACAATGTTGTGTTAATTTCTGCTGTACAGCTAAGTGATTCAGTTATACATATATATGCATTCTTTTTTAAAATGTTTATTTATTTTCTTATTAGTCATCCATTTTATACACATCAGTGTATACATGTCAATCCCTATATGCATTATTTTTTAAAATATTCTTTTCCATTATGGTTTATCATAGGATATTAAATATAGTTCTCTCGTGCTATACAGTGGGATCAAGCCGTATTTGAAAGTAGAAAAGGAATCACCGCATTTTCATGAAAAATGTTTACGATTCTGCAGTTATCTCTTGTATGCTCTGAGTCTCACCTAAGGGCTTGCGCATTTTACTCAGCTGTGATACCCCTCATCCTGTGTGCAGGGCGGTGCAGGGAGACAGCTCACCTGGCTCTCCCGCAAGCCCTTCCAGGTGTGCAGGGTCAGAACCCTGCCGGCATTTCTGCTTCTGTTTCCCACGCCTTTCCCATTTCCCTGAAGTTTTTCAGTGCTTTCCCCTCTATTCCCCCCGAATGTTTGCGGCCCAACTTACTCTGGTCTGCCCCTGGATCTGCTCACTATTTGTAGAGCAAATTACACGCCCACCTCCCCAGACCACACAGATGGAAACCAGTGTCTTATTTTAGTTCTCTTTCCTTGAGTGCTATCTACTTCTGAACAGTCTTATCCTGTGGGTTTTGGGGTTTTGGTTTTTTCTGCTTTAGTTTTTCTGTTAGTCTGTACTCAACTTCCCGAAATTTCTCTCAAAATTATGGTGTGTGTGTGTGTGTTTTCTAATTAATGGGGTTTTTGGAGAGGGGAGAATTAGACACATGTGCCTTCTGTCAGGATCTGGTCTGTATTATTCTTCTGGCAATCAGTTGAGCTTTTCTTTGTGATGTAAAATGTAGATAAGCTCTTACATTGTGAATGTACAGTTGGTCTTCAGAGGTGGAGCTTGATCTGTCTGTGTTAGATCAACCTTACTCTATTGCTCAGATACTCTATATTTTTCCTTTTTGTGGTTTGTGTGATGAACAATGAGAAAAAACAAATGAGGTTGTTTGTTTTAGAGTACTGTTGGTATTTCTGATAACTTTTTATTCATGCATAACCATAGGTGGTATTTTTTTAATGTTCTTTTTTCTGAGAGGCGTATGAGGAAGCACTTGACTTTCTTCTTGTCTGTCTCTAGTCTTTAGTTTACTAGGCTGTCCTTATACAAACTAGAATGAAGCAGTCTTTGAGTGATTATATTGTTCCAACTGAGTGAAAACAATCAGTACTAAGGAAAAATATCCATTGGGAGATCATGTAGATTACAGGCTAATAATTAGGGGAGATCTTAATAAGATATTGATTCTTTGAAAATAGGACATATTGACTTGCCTTTATCTACAAAACCACCCAGGTTTGTAGTCAAATGTTAAACAAACTGCCTGCGCTAAGTCACTTTACTTAAAAAAAATGTTTAATAAAATGTATATAAACATTAAATTGACCATTTTAACCATTTTTCAGCATACAGCTCAGTGGCATTAAGTTTTGCATTCACAGTTTTGTGCAACCGTCACCACCATCCGTCTCTAGAATTTTTTCTTCATCCCAAAATGAAACTCTGTACCCATTAAACAGTAACTCCTCTTTCCCCGCTGCCCCAGCCCCTGGGAACCTCTATTCTACTTACTTTCTCTTAATTTGCCTATTCTAGATTCCACATTTAGTGGAATCATGTAATATTTATCCTTTCGGGTCTGACTTATTTCATTTCACATGCTTTCAAGGTTAGGATTAGGCCTTCAATGTCATCAAGGTTAACAAGTATCAGAATATGATGACCAAATAACATTCCATTATATGGATAGACCACATTTTGTTTATCTATTCATCTGCTGTTAGACACTTGGGTTGCTTCCACCTTTTGGCTATGGTGAATAAGGCTGCTGTGAATGTGGGTGGACAAGTGTCTGAGTCCCTGCTTTCACATCTTTTGGGGATAAACCTAAGGGTAGAATTGCTGGGTCACATAGTAATTCTGTGTTTAACTTTTGAGGAACCTCCAAACAGGTGACCTGACTTCGCATGGTGCTGTAACCATTGGCATAGGCCCAGTCAGTCGGCCGTCCTTCCTGCAGGGTATTGCTGGATAGACCGGACTTGTGACCATGCCACGCCCAAGCCGTGTCCCACTCACTCAGGGCTGGCTGCCCTCCCTGGGAGCACATGTGGAAAAGGTGCCTGTAAAGTGTTTCAGGAAGCAGGCCTGCTGTTGGTTTGATGGTCCATGAATTCCCAGCCTATGGGCAGTAAGGAGGTCACTTCCTGGCAAGTCAGGCACATTGGCAAACTTGGGATCTCAAGAAAGACGAGGAACTGATGAGGATCTTGGATACTACTTCTTGCTTGATGGAAGTTGTGAAAACTATGACCATGGGGGCTTTACCAAGCCCCAGCCTCAGTGCCAAGGTCAAGTTTTGTCAACTGCCTAAAGAGGCTCTAAGTATTAAACAACAACTCTTGTTCCACCTCTGTAGGGAAAACATGCCAAATAGTACTGCACAGCAAGGTAATTATACACATTGAAAAACATGGTGAAGGTTCTTACCTCACTGCTGGAATTATTGGTTCCCTGACATGGTCTCAGGATGAACAGGTTGGCTTTTCCAAGGAGCAGTGTCGTTGGTGATAGAGCTGTAATTGTCCGAGGTACTTGCATGTGCTTTTGGATCATAGTATCTCATTGAGCAGATTCAGTCCGAGCCTCTACCTTGACAGGCACACGGTCCTAGGACAGACGGAAACCAAGCAACCCTTCGTACCGGATGCCCTAGGGCACCTCGTCCATCCTCTTGGCTATTTTGAACCTCAGTGGCCTACAGAGGTGACCAAGTCCATGACACCCCCTTGTATTTATTGACTTCCCTGCCTCTCACTCTCATTTCCTTGGCCTCCATTTCTGTTTCGTTGGATTGTTTCTCAAAATAACCCACTTGCACACAAGCCCTGGCTGCAGCCACCACTTTCAAGGGTGGGGAGGGCCTGGCCTAGAAGCCCATCTAGTCCAGCCTAAACCCTGATACCTAATACTTGTTCCCATCCCTGCCAAATGCAGAATATGACCAAAAGGGGAAACTGAGGAAGGCCCTGACCACAGTAAGTGTTGGACTCCATCTTTGCTTGGTTTCCTGCTCTGGGTTGGCGCTCTGTCAGCATCAGCAGAGAACAGACAGCCCAGCTCTCAGAAAAAACAAAGTGTATTAGACTGGATCCACCAACACAGTCCTTTGGAAAACCACAAGTTCACAGATCAGTAACCAGCCCAAGCTGTGCACTGCTGCACCCAACCAGTTCTGAATGGACCACCCACGGGCTTCACTAATGGACCATTCAATTTTGTGTGTGGATTTTGGTTTTTGATCTTTTGGCTTTTGTAAGCCTTGCCTTTGTGCTTCGTTCAGGAGTAAGTCTTAAGAGAGGCTGTTCTCTCTGGCATGAGAAACATCAGTCCTATGGTCCCCATGCTCCAGCCTCAGGGAACCACCTTTTAAACTCTAGTTGTTTCTTCCAACCCAGGAGAATAGTGGTGGGCGGACACAGGCCCACAGAGAGGCCGAGGCCTAAGGAGAACCTGGCCCAGATGAGAGCAAAATGACACAGGACTCAGGGTTGGGGCTTGGGGTGGGGGTAGATCTTAGGGGCAGCATCATATCCTGGGGACAGAACATTGGAGAAGAGAAATGTGTTCGGTTAAGAAAAATGCACACAGAATATATTTGGCTTTAGGGTTTATTAAGGTGTATGTACGTCATAAGATGAGCTTAGAAATAGTCTATGATATATCTGGAGAAACAGAATTAATAGATTTGTGAGGACATAGCTTGGTCCATGTACTAGTTTTCTTTTCTTTTTTTCCTGTACTTGTTTTCTGTTGCTGCTCTAACAAATGTCTGCAAACGTGGTGGCTTAAACAACACAAGTTTATTTCTTGCAGTTGTGTTGGTCAGAAGCCCAAGGTGAACCTCACCCGACTGAAATCAAGGTGTCACCAGGGCCACAATCCTTTCTGGAGGCTCTAGGGGAGAATGGTGTGCTTGCTTATCCAGGTTGTGCCAGGATTCACTACCTTGCGGACATAGGGCTGAGTCCCTGCTTCCTTGCTGGCTGTCAGCTTAGGGCCATCTCCCGCTTCCAGAGGCCACCCGCATTCCTTGGGTCGTGACCTGCTTTCTCCATCTTCAAAGCCCGCAATAGTGGACAAGTCCCTCTTACACTTTGAATCTCTTCCATCATCACATCTCTCCGACTTCTGCTGCTGCTTTCGAGAGCCCATGTCATTACATTGGGCCAATGTGGATAATCCAGGATAATCACCCTATTTTAAGGTCAGGTGATTAGCCATCCTAATTCCCCTTTTGTGATGTAACATTAACATATTTACGTGTGTGATGCCAGGGATTAGGATGTGGACATCTCTGGGGAGCATCATTCTTATTACCGTGGTCCATAAGCTGAGACCTGGGTAAAAGTCTCGCCTGGACTGCTGAGTATTTATATTCAACAACTGCTGGGAGGGCAGAAGCCAAGATCACAGCGTAGCTGCCCTGAGCAGAGGCTCCCCTGGGTCTGAACTGCACAGATATCAGGGCCTTTCCTACTGTTTGGATTTTTTTCCACCATAGTCTAGTCTTGCCTCCTTTAGAACTTCTTCTCAATGGAATCACACAGTATAATTTTTTGTGTAAGGCCATTTTCACTCAGAATAATGTTTCTGAGATCCGTCTCTGCTGTTGTGTGTCTTAGCAACAACATGTAAAGACCAGCCACAGATTGGGAGATGGTGTTCACAGATACGTGTCAAAGAACTTGATCTAGAGCATATGAAGAGCTCTTAACACTCAATAATAATAGTGGGTTTTTTATATAAGTGGGGTGAATCTACATGCATTGTTCTATTGCTAGTTTTTATACTTAATAAATAGATTGTGGGTGTTGTAGGCTAAATAATGGCTTCCCCAAAGATGTCCACATCCTAATCCCCCAAAACCTGTGACTATGTTACTTTAGATGGCAAAGGAACTTTGCAGTTGTGATTAAGGATCTTGGGATGGGAAGACTGTCCCAGGTTACCTGGTTGGGCCCAATGTAATCACAGTGACCTAAGAAGAGGGAGGCAGGAGGGTGAGAGTCAGAGGAAAACAGATTTGAAGATGTTACATTTTTGACTTTGAAGATGGAGGAATGGGTTACAAGCCAAGGAACGCAGGTGGCTTTAGAAGGTGGAAAAGGCAAGGAAATGAATGACCCTCTAGAGTGTCTAGAGGGAACCCAGCCCTGCTGTCCCCTTGATTTTAGCCTAGTGAGATTTCTGATCTATAGAACTATAAGATAATAAATTTGTGTTGTTTTAAGCCAATAAAATTCCACACAAAAGGCAGTAATAAGACAATTGATCCAATAATACAAGTGCAAAAGATTTGAACATATGCTTAACAAAAGAAGACGTACAGATGGCCAATAAGTACATGAAAAATACTCAACATCGTTGGCCCTGCCTGCTTCTCTGGGCCTTTCTCTCCTAGAAAAAATACTGAATCTTCTCAGTTTCCTTTCACTTTATTTATGATGTCCTTTGAGGAACAAAAGTGTCACATTTTTTAAAAATAAAATTTTAATTTCAGAACAGTTTTACAGAAAAGTTGCAAAGATAGTACAAAGAATTCCCATATACGCTATACCCAGTTTCCCGTGTTATTAACATCTTACACTGGTATGGTACATTTGTTACAATTAATTAACCAATATTGATGCTTTATTCAGATTTCTTTAGTTTTTACCTAGTGTCCTGCTTCTGTGCCAGGATCCCATCCAGGGCATCACGTTACATTTAGTGATTGTGTCTCCTTAGGCTCCTCTGGGCTGTGACGATTTCTCAGACTTTCCTTGTTCTTGATGACCTTGACAATTTTAAGGAATACTGGTCAGGTATTTTTTAAAATGTCCCTTAGTTTGGGTTTATCTGATGTATTTCTCTGAATTAGACTGGAGTTAAGTGTTTTTCTGGAGCAAGACCACAGAGGCAAAGTGCCATTTTCGTTACATCGCATTAAGGGTACATACTCTCAACATGATTTATCACTGTTGATGTTGAACTTGACCACTGGGCTGAGGTAGTGTTTGTCGGGTAAAGTTGCTCTCTCCCCCACCCCCTTTCCATACTGTCCTCTTTGGGAAAAAATCACTATGTGCAGCCAACATTTAAGGACTGTGGAGTTATGCCAACTCCTTGAGGGCAGAATAGCTACATAAATTATTTAGAATGCTTCTGCATGGGTGACTTGTCTATTCTTCTCATTTGTTTATTTATTCAATCATTTATTTATATCAGTATAGACTCATCAATATTTATTTTTATACACCAATACAACATTATTTATTTTGTTGCTCAGATTGTTCCAGCTCTGATTTTTTTTTTTTTTTTTTTTTTGCTGTACGTGGGCCTCTCACTGTTGTGGCCTCTCCTGTTGCGGAGCATATGCTCCGGACGCGCAGGCTCAGCGGCCATGGCTCACGGGCTCAGCCGCTCCGCGGCATGTGGGATCTTCCCGGACTGGGGCACGAACCCGCGTCTCCTGCATCGGCAGGCGGACTCTCAACCACTGCGCCACCAGGGAAGCCCTCCAGCTCTGCTTTGAGTTGGTCCTGTGTTCCTTTGACATTATTCCCATCACTGTGTGTGTGTGTGTGTGTGTGTGTGTGTGTGTGTGTGTGTGTATCACTTCTTTACTTTCTGGCACTATAAGATGTTTCAGTCTCATCTGGTATAATTCCTACCTGGTAGTACTAGAATCAGCCATTTCTCCAAGGAGCCCTGGTTCCCTTTACTGGAGAATGGTATTTGAAACCAAGATCTCAGTACTAGATGTACTCAAAGTTTTAAATTTTTATGAAGTTCAGTTTATTTGTTTTTTCTTTTGTGCTTTTGGTGTCATATCTAAAGAGGCTTTGCCTAACCTAACTTCATTCTAAGAATTTTATAGTGTTAGCTTTTTCATCTAGGCCCATGATCCATTCTGAGTTCATTTTTGTGCATGGTGTAAGGAAGAGGCCCAACTTCATTGTTTTCCACTTGGGTATCCAGTTGTCCTGGGACCATTTGTTGAAAGACTGTTCTTTTCCCATTGAATTGTCTTGGCACCCTTATCAAAAACCAATTGAGGGGCTTCCATGGTGGCACAGTGTTTAAGAATCTGCCTGCCAATGCAGGGGACACGGGTTCGACCCCTGGCCTGGGAAGATCCCACATGCCACGGAGCCACTAAGCCCGTGTGCCACAACTACTGAGCCCGCATGCCTAAAGCCTGTGCTCCACAACAAGAGAAGCCACTGCAATGAGAAGCCCACCTACCACAACAAAGAGTAGCCCTCGCTCGCCGCAACTAGAGAAAGCCCGTGCACAGCAATGAACACCCAACGCAGCCAAAAAATAAAATAAAATAAATAAATTTTAAAAAATCAATTGATATTTCTTCAATTCTTTTTTTCTTCATAAATTTATGTATTTATTTTTGGCTGCATTGTGTCTTCGTTGTTGCGTGTGGATTCTCTCTAGTTGTGGCGAGCAGGGGCTACTCTTCATTGCAGTGCGCAGGCTTCCCATTGCGTTGGCTTCTCTTGTTGCGGAGCATGGGCTCTAAGCATGTGGGCTCAGTAGTTGTGGCACGTGGGCTCAGTAGTTGTGGCTCGTGGGCTCTAGAGTGCAGGCTCAGTAGTTGTGGCTTGTGGGCTCTAGAGCACAGGCTCAGTAGTTGTGACACACAGGCTTAGTTGCTCTGAGGCATGTGGGATCTTCCCAGCCCAGGGCTCGAACCCATGTCCCCTACATTGGCAGGCAGATTCTTAACCACTGTGCCACCAGGGAAGCCCCTTCTTCAATTCTTGAATGTATAATTGGAAAAGACACAGCTGGCAACTGGAAGAATGTTGATGTTGGCTCCCTGACCCATGAGTGAAAGCTGCCATGGTAGGGAACTAAGTGTAAGCACCAGAAACTTCCCCTCTGTACCAAAATAAGAACACAGAAACAGTACTGCATCCCAGGGGTAACTGCAGAGGTTAATGCCACATCCCCATTTAACTCAGCTTTTTGGACGGTGCAGAAGTCAGATGGAACTTGGAGAATGACTGGCCTGTCATAAACTTAATCTAGTGGTGACTCAGATTGCATCTGCTGTACCAGGTGTAGTACCTTCACTGGAGCAAGTCAGCACAGCTCCCAGCACTTGGTAGCTATTGATCTAGCTCGTGCCTTTTTCTCTATACCAATTTGTAAGGACCTCCAGAGGCAGTTTTTTTCACCTGCTCCGACCAACAGCTCACCTTCAGTCTTGCCTCAGGGCTATGTCAGCTCTCCTGTTCTGCCATAATATAATCTATAGACCGCTTGACCACCTTGACATCCCATAAAACATAACAGTGATCCTCTACGTTGGCATGATGCTGATGAACAGGAAACAGCAAATACTTTAGATATCTTAATAAGATGTACACAAATCATACGCTGAGCAATAAACGTCATAAAATTTCAGGGGTCCACCACTTCCTCACTTGGGGGCTTTGATGATCTGGAGCATGTCAAGATATCTCTTCTCAGATAAAAGACAAATGTACCTTACACAACCTACCACCAAAAAAAAAAAAAAAAAAAAAAAAGCACAATTCTTGGTGAGTCTTTTCAGATTGGGGAGATAGCACACACCATGTTTGTGTGTGATCCTTTGCCCAACTGAGAGCCACCTGGAAAGCTCCCAGTTTTGAGTGGAGACCAGAGCAATGGCAGGCTGTGCAGCAGTAAAATCTGCTCCAACACTTGGGCCTCATGATCCAGCAGAACCAAATGACACTTGCAATGTCTGTGGCAAATAGGAGTGCTGTGCGGAGCTTCTGGAAAGCACCAAGAGGACAATTATAGCACAGACCTCAGGATTTTAGAGCAAATTCACCCCCTCCTTTTCATATAACCATTCTCTTTTTGAGAAACAGCTTCTGGCTTTGGGTCAGAAAGGCCAAACCATGGGACATCAGGTGATGATGCAGCCTGAGTTTCCCATGACAAACTTGGCATTGTTTTCCTTCTGTGTAAAGTTGGGTGCACACAGCAGCAATAGAGCAGCAGTGGCAATGGCAGATTAGAGAGTGAGCCTGGGCATGTCCAAAGGTACATGTAGGGTACACAAGGAGGTGGCTTGGACTCCTTCACTGCCAACTCCTGCTGCGTTGCCTCCTGTCCCTCAGTCCAGGTCTGTGACTTCATGGGAATTCTTCATGGCCAGTTGACCGAGGGAGAAAGAACTAGAGCCTGGTTTACAGATGGTCTGCATGAGAAGCTTTTGGCATCCAGAAATGGACAGCTCCAGTGCTGCAGCCCTACTGTAGGTCAGAAATCTCACTGGCTAAATCAAGGGGACAGCAGGGCTGGGTTCCTTCTAGACACTCTAGGGAGTCATCCATTTCCTTGCCTTGTCCAGCTTCTAGAAGCCACCTGCATTACTTGGCTTATAACCTCTTCCTCCATCTTCAAAGCCAATAGTATAACATCTTCAAATCTGTTTTTCTCTGACTCTGACCCTCCTGAATTGGGATCAGTGGTGAAGAGAAATCCTCTGGGCAGCACATCTGATTGTGCACTTTGTCTGGAGTGAGAAATGCCCAGAATAAGGGGTGTAACCTGATGTACGAGCAGTGGCTAATGATTTGGCCGGATTCTCATGGTCTTAAGAGGATCAGAATGGGAAAATTAATAATGAGGATGTCTGGAGAAGAAGTATGTGTATGGACATTTTGGAAGGGAACAGACTGTGAAGGTTTTTGTGTTCTGTGTGGATGCCCACAAAAGGGCATCCATGCAGAGGAGGCCCTTCATAATCAGGTGGAAAAAATGAGACATTCTGTGGGTGTCCATCAACATTTTCCCAGCCACAACAGGCTCAATGGACCCATGAGCAAAGTGGCCATAGTGGCAGCAGTGGAGCCTGTGCAGGGTTCAGCACCATGGACTTCCCCTGACCATACCTGACTGGGGTAATGCTGCCACCGAGTGACCCATATGACAACTGCAGAGACCAGCCCTGAGTCCCTGATGAAGGAGGAGTAGCCATCCACCTGGTTTCTGTTTGATTACAGTGTATGTCTTATCGCAGAGGGGACAGAAATTCACCCTTACTGAAATAGACACAAACCCTCGATCTAGATCTGAGACTAGATGTGTCTTCCTTTCCCTTGATACTTCTTTCAGCTCCACTATTCTGGACTCGCACAGTGATCTACCCACTGTCGTGGTACTCTGCACAGCGTTGCTTCTGACCAAGGAATTAATTCCACAGCAAAGAAGCAGCATTGGGCCCACTACTGGTCTTGTTACCAAGTCCAAGCCCCTACTTCTCCAATAAGTCGAGAGACGAGGTGTTGGGGCAAGGAATAGCAACTTTATTCAGAAAGCCAGCAGATTGAGAAGATCGTGGACTAGCATCCCAAAGAACCATTTTACCTGAGTTAGACTTCAGGCTTCTTTTATTCTAAAAGGGGAGGGGGTCTGTGACTGGTTGTTGTAGACTTCCTGGTGCCATATTCCCTTAATCCTTTGTTCTTGCAGCTCTCAGCATAACTCTGGTCACAATGTTCCTGTAAACCTCCAACAAGACAATTGTTATTTTCTGTTCTGCCACCTTTTATCTCTATATGAATGGAAAAGTGTTCTACCTTTAAAGGTCAAGTCTGGAAGGCACAGCACTGAGAAAGGACTATTATGTATATTTCAGGCTCTAGGCAACACTCTTTCACAGAGGTTCAGAACCAGCATGACTAAGCACAGGCAAGAGGGCACAAAGGTTAGAGCTAAAGGAATAGATCCAATATGCAGTCAGGTTTGTTCTTCTCTGTCACAGCCTTACCACATACTCTGTCACCCAGGAGTGGCCGACCCAGTGGAAATGTGGAATGGCTCTCTGAAGACTTAGCTATGGTACTTTCTAGGAGACAACACTGCGAAAGAATGGGGTTCTGTCATACAGAATTCTGAGGCCATTATATGGTGCTGTTACCCCCAGAGCTATGAGTCTGAAAATCAAGATGTGGAAGGGGCATGACTCATTATACCAATAATTATGCTCAATAATGAGGACTATAGTGGCTTTGCAGGTCTTGTTTTTGATGTCTATATGTGAGTGTTTATTTGTATATGCTATTTTTTTTAAGTTTTTTAAAAAGTTTTATTTATTTATTTAGGGTGAGTTGGGTCTTCATTGCTGTGCGTGGGCTTTCTCTAGTTGCAGCAAGCAGGGGCTACTCTTCGTTGCGGTGCCCAGGCTTCTTATTGCAGTGGCTTCTCTTGTTGTGGAGCATGGGCTCTAGGCACATGATCTTCAGTAGTTGTGGCTCGCGGGCTCCAGAGCGCAGGCTCAGTGGTTGTGGCTCACGGGCTTAGCTGCTCCGCGGCATGTGGGATCTTCCTGGACCAGGGCTCGAACCCGTGCCCCCTGCATTGGCAGGTGGATTCTTAACCACTGTGCCACCAGGGAAGTCCCTCTTGTTTTTCTTTATTCCAATTATTATGTCCAAATGGTTGGAGATTAAGTTTACAATTTACTCTTTAGGTAACAGAATATTCAGTGGGGCTGTGACCTGAGTTTGAGGAGTAATTACTATAGCCAGTAATGGATACGGTGATTGTTGGGACAGTGCTTCCTCCTCTGCTGAGGAAAGAGTGATAATAACTTCTTCCCTTGTAGAAAGGACAGCTGTATGTTGGTGGAATGCAGAGTTGATTTGTTGTCATACAGAAGTTTAATCTATATAGAAGGCTGCCTGTGGAAGCTGAGTAGCCAGGAGGTAGGCTGTGTCAGTTATCAATTTATTGCATCTTAGCTCCAAATCCAGCCTTCACTGCCTTGCTTGGAATATTGGAGCTGGACCCTGCAGACATTTTTCTTTGCCCTCTGCCATGATAATAAGCTTTGTCAATAGAAGGAGCTGGACAGATACTATGGGAGGAAGGGGCTTCTCTTCATGGTCAAGATGTGTCTTTTTTCTTCTGCTCCAACAGTGCAGCAGTTTGTGTGCAAGACATTCAGGGGTGCTCGCCTTCCAGAAAATTTTGTAGCAAGTTACAGCTCACAGTTCCCTGCCTACCGTCTGTGGCCCACCAGGACCTGAGCATGGGCTTCCAGCTTGCTAGTTCTGGCCAGTGGTTACCTGCCTACCACCCTCGGTCCAGCGGATGTGGACCAGCTGTGGCCTGAGACAGGCCAATGAAATTCTTCACCATCGAGTGAGCTTCAGTCACACCCTCTCCAAGGATGTCTAAACTCCAGGCTTTGATAAAGGATCCCCCCAACTAAGTTTGTTCCATCCATAGGTATTCTCCCTCAGCCTAGGGTATTCTTTAGACTTCTCTTTTATTTTCTATTAGTAGTTACTTCCCTGTAAGTAGTTAATAATTCTTTATATTAAGCTTTCTCTGTTCACATTTCCCTGTTTGGTTTTGGTCTTCTGGCCAGACCCTGACGGGTACAGGCAAGCAACTCTCTTGGGCTTATAATCCCAAGAGATAGCAGAGGTCTACTATCACTGGGAGAGGGGCGGGAAAATCCTCCAAAGAACAACCACAATATTAAGCAGATTCTGAGTGCCACAGGGAGAAGGGCCAGGGATGCTTAGAAGGTGCATCCTTGGGCTTCCCTGGTGGTACAGTGGTTAAGAATCCTCCTGCCAATGCACGGGTTCGATCCCTGGTCCAGGAAGATCCCACATGCTGTGGAGCAACTAAACCCGTGCACCACAGCTACTGAGCCTGCGCTCTAGAGCCCGCGAGCCACAACTACGAAGCCTGAGTGCCACAACTACTGAAGCCCGCACACGTAGAGCCCGTGCTCCGCCACAAGAGAAGCCACCACAATGAGAAGCCCGTGCACCACGACGAAGAGTGAAGAGTAGCCCCCACTCACCACAACTAGAGAAAGCCCGCACACAGCAATGAAGACCCAATACGGCCAAAAAAAAAAAAAAAAAAAAAAAACCTTAAAAATAAAAAGAAGCTACATCCCCAAGGCCCAAGCAGATAGGACCTGCCTAAGTCTGCATGTGGACCAGGACAACAGAAGAGCTCCCTGCCCCACCACAAGCATATCATCCAGTCAGAGAAATAACAGCCTATCACTGAGGAAGGGGCAAGAGGATAAAGAGAGTCCATCTCTGCGACACAGGTGGGTAGGAAAAGGTGAAAGCTCAGGGGGAATAAGGAATACTACGAAAAACCTCTCTGGCATTTCAAACGTTATCCTAAGCATTAGGCACCAGCAGCCCTCTGCTAGAAGAATTTGAAACCTGCGGTACACTTAAGGTAAAAAGAGCAACTGTAAAATGCAATCCCAGCCCAACTCCTACCTATCTGGACTTAAGTCACCATATTAACAGCCTGACTGAGGAAGAGGTGTGGCCATTTCCGGGTATAAAAACTGTTTACTGCAGTCTCTTCTGTTTTACCCTTGATGTCTTATTATTCAATAAGAAAATTATTAGTAAACAAAAAAAGTGAGAATAAAACAATCCATTGTTAAGAGATAAAGCTGTGAACAGACCAGACGTAGAGATGACAGGGACTCTAACTATGGTTAGTATGTTAAAGATATAGTGGAAAAGTTATACAACATGCAAGGACAGATGGGGAACTTCAGAAGAGACAGAACCAAAAGGATAAGTCAACTGGAAATACTAGAAGTAAAAACCATGAAATCCGAGATGAAGATTCCTTCAGTGGATTCACTAGTCAGATTGACTCAGTGAACTTGAAAATCGGTCAGTAGAAAGCATCCAAACAGAAATTCAAGGAGAAAAAAGGTAGGAAAAAAAGTCACAACAGAACAGAGTAACCATAAGTGTGAGACAATATCAAGTGGTCTAACATTGTGTAACTGGAGTTCCAGAAGGAGAAGAGAGAAAAGTGGCAGAAGAAATATTTGAAGAGGTAATGACTGAGAATTTTCCAAAACTGATGAGGGACATCAAGCCACATATCCACAAAATTCAGAAAACCCCAAGCAGGCTAAGGCTTCTCCCCTTCAGAATAAAAAACAAATACAGAGAAACAACATAGTAAATCTGATGAAAACCAAAGATGGAGAAAATCTGGAAAGCAGTGGGTTGGGGAGAGACACATTACATACAGAGGAACAAGGATAAGAATTATAGCATATTTCTCATCAGAAACTATGTAGGCCAGAATAAATAGACAACATGTTTGAAGTACTGAAAGATAAAAAGCTGTCAACCCCAAATGCCATACCCAGTATAAATATCTTTCAAAAGTGAAAGTAAAGAATTTTTCTGACAAGAAACAGCTGAGAGAATTCATTGCTAGCACATCTGCATTACAAGAAATATTAAAGGAAGTTCTTCAGGCAGAAGGAATGTGATTATGATAACTGCAAGAAACTTTGGTCAACCCAAAGAAATGAAGAGTACCAGAATGGTAAAAATAAATAAAGGTAAAAAATATATATTTATATTTCTCATTTTAATCATGTTAGAAAGTAAATAACTATCCAAAGCAAATAGAGTAACACTATATTCTGGATTTGATACCATATGTTAAAGTAAAATGTATGAAAACCATAGCACAAAGGATGGAAGGAAGGAACTGGAAATATCCTCTTGTAAGTTTCTTACACTGTATGTGAAGTGACACAATATTATCTGAAGGTAGACTGTGATAGGTCAAAATATATATATTGTAAACCCTAGGGCAACCAGTATTTTTTTAAAAGTATAATAATAAGCCAATAATGAAACTAAATACAGTCATTTAAAAAACTCAGAAGTTAATTCAAAAAGTACTTATGGAACAAATAGAAAACAACTTTCACAATGTAGCTTTAAATCCAGCAATATTGTTAATTACATTAAATGTAAATGGTCTAAACACAATTACTAGCCCCAAAATGTATCCAATTATTAGATTAGATAAAAAAGCAAACCCAACTATTTGCTTTCTACAAGAAATACACTTTTTTTTTTCTTTTTCTTGGCCGCACCATGTGGCTTGCAGGATCTTAGTTCCCCTACGAGGGATCAAACCCTCACCCTGGCAGTGAAAGCACTGAGTCCTAACCAGTGGACCACCAGGAAGTTCCCAAGAAATACACTTTAAATATATAGACACAGGTAGGTTAAAAGTAAGAGGATGGAAACATTAATCAAAGGAATATTGGGCTTATATGTGGAATCTAAAAATATGGTACAAATGAACTTATTTACAAAACAACAATAGAGTCACAGATGTAGAAAACAAACTTTTGGTTACCAGAGGGGAAAGTGTGTGGGGGGGATAAATTGGGAGATTGGGATTGACATATACACACTACTATATATAAAATAGATAACTAATAATGACCTACTGTATAGCCCAGGGAACTGTACTCAATACTCTGTAATGACATATATGGGGAAGGAATCTAAATAAGAGTGAATATATGTATATGTATAACTGATTCACTTTGCTGTACACCTGAAACTAACACAACATTGTAAATCAACCATATTCCAGTTAAAAAAAATTGGATTGGATATATAAATATTAGACCAAGTAGATGTCATTATAAGGATTATTACTGGGTATAATTAAGGTCAGTGATAAGACGATCAATTTATCAAGAAGTCATAACAATCTCATGTGTACATGAACCTTCAAAACACATGATGGAAAACTGATAGAATTCAAAGGAGAAATAGAGAAATTCACAATTATACTTGAAGACACTCTTTAAAGATTAAACAGAAAAAAAAAAAAACAGAGTAATAATAAAGAAGACCTGAAGAACACTATCAACTTGACCTAACATTTATATAACACTTTCCTGAAAACAGCAGAATGCATATTCTGAAAACAGGTACATGTGGAACATTTACCAAGATAGACTGCTGGGCCATGAAACAAAGAATTTAAATCATGAAAATATGGTCTATGGCCACAAAGGAACTGAATTAGAAATAATTCACAGAAAAATATCTGGAAAATTCCCCAATATTTGGAAATTTTAAAAAACTTCTGAATAAACATGCAAGCTTCTAAATAACAAATGCAGCAATGTATAAAAAGGATAATAAATTATGACCAAAGGAAGGAGGAAGTTATCCCAAAAATGCAAGGTTGGTTCAACATTATAAAATCAGTTACTGTAATTTGCTGTATCAAAAGACCAAAGAATAAAAATCATATGATCATGTCAAAAGCTGCAGAAAATGCATTTGACAAAATTCATTATGATTTGTGATTAAAAAAGTAAGCAAACTAGAAACGAGATCTTCTTCAACCTGATAAAGGAATCTATGAAATTTCTACAGCTACATCATACTTAATGGTAAAAGACTGGATGCTTCTCTACTAAGTTCAGGGACAAAACAAGGATGTCCAGTCTTATGACTTTTATTCAGCACTGTACTGGGAGTACTAGCTAATGTAATAAGGCAAGAAAAAATAAAGTCATATGGATCAGGACTCCCCAACCCCCAGGCCGCAGACCGCTACCGGTCTGCAGGTTAGGAACCAGGCCTCACAGCAGGAGGTGAGCAGCTGGCCAATGAGTGAAGCTTCATCTGCCACTCCCTATCACTTGCATTACCACCTGAACCAAACCATCCTCACCTTCCCCCCTGCCCACCCACCACATCCATGGAAAAATTGTCTTCCGCGAAACTGGTCCCTGGTGCCTAAAATGTTGGGGACCGCTGACATAGATTATAAAGATACAAAACACAGACTACATGATTGTAGTCCTACCTAGAAAACCCTAAAGACTCTACAAAATATTACTAAAATCAATGTGAGTTTAGCAAAGTTACAGGTTACACGGTCAAAATACAAAAAAAATCAGTTGTATTTGTATACACTAGCAACAAACACTTGGAAATTGAATTTTAAAATAAAAACCAGTACTATTTATAATAGTGCTGAAAACTGTAAGGTACTTAGGAAAAAATCTCTCAAATATATGTAAGAATTGTATGCTGAAAACTACAAAATATCTGTGGGACTAATCAAAGAAATGCTCAATATATGAAGAGGTATATAGTATTCATGAATGAGAAAACTCAATATTGTTAAGATTTCAATTCTTTGTAAATTGATCTATAGATGCATACAATCTCACCAAAAAATTCAGCAATTTTATTTGTAGAAATTGAAAAGCTGCTTCTAAAATTGAAATGGAACAGTAAAGACCTAGAACAGCCCAAACAATTTTGAAAAATAAGAACAAAGTTGGATCACTCATTGCCCCTGATTTCAAGACTTATTCTAAAGCTATAGTAGTAGCCATAGTAGACACTGTGGTATTGGCTAAAGGATGGACATATAGTGGAAGACAATAGAATCTAGAAATAGATCCACACATATGTGATCAACTGATTTTTGACAAAGGTACAAGAGTAACTTAATGGAGAATGGATAGTCTTTTTACAAATGGTGCTGGAACAACTGGACATCCACACAGTTTTACATTTAGGTTGATGATCCATATATAAACATAATTTTGTATATGGATTATCAACCTAAATGTAAAACCTAAAACTATAAAATGTCTAGAAGAAAATCTTTGTGATTTTGGGGTTAGATAAAGACTTCTTGGGAATATCATACAAAGCAAGACAAATGGGAGCAACATTTTTTTTTTTTTTTTTTTTTTTTTTGCGGTACGCAGGCCTCTCACTGTTGTGGTCTCTCCTGTTGTGGAGCACAGGCTCCGGAGGCGCAGGCTCAGCGGCCATGGCTCACGGGCCCAGCCGCTCCGCGGCATGTGGGATCTTCCCGGACTGGGGCACGAACCTGTGTCCCTGGCATCGGCAGGCAGACTCTCAACCACTGCGCCACCAGGGAAGCCCGAGCTGGAGATTTTTTAGTGCAGGGAGCAGGAGAAGGTGGGGAGAGCCTTCAGACCAAGATGCAGGCCAGACACCTGTGCACAGAGAGAGGGAAGAATGAAGAACCGGGTGGGAAAGTCTCAGACTGCAGCACGGTTCCAAGAAAGTTTCAGTCAAGCATTAGAGGAGTTCTCAAGCCAAAAGGGAGACTCATCTTGCCTGAATGGGCCTGCCTTTCTACCCAAAGCCTTGTGGTCAGGCTTTGGCTTGGGGACGTGGGTCTAGTGAAAGCTCGGCAGTGGGTCCGGAGTGGGGAGAGGCAGGGACCATTTTCACACCCTCCAACCGGCATACACTCACAGCCACGACAGTCCACCTGTTGCACCACACAAATCTCCAGGCTCAGGAAGGACCTCCTCCATGGGTCCTGTTGGCCTCTTGTCTTGCAGGAGGATAACTTAGAAAAGGAACGTTAGTGAGACAAACTACACTCACCGTTGCCTGCAGTTGGTCTCAGGGCTGCAGCTAGTTTCCATCCTGACCTTCTTCCAGTATCCACTGTAAATTTTCCTCATCCTCAGCTATTACCTTAACAGGTCTTGGTGGCTTATCTGGTGATGTAACCCAAACCCTCATTTCTGAGAGATCTGGATTCCTGATAATCACACCTTTCTCAGGCCGGTCTTGCTGCCTGTGAATATTAACTGGACTCCATTCTCAAGGGCTTGGGGAGAGCCAGACCCAGATGTTCCTGTTTCATTAAACATTGAGCCACTGGTCTCCAGGGATGGCCCCTGACATCCCACTGGGTCAGGGGACGAATGGTGACAGTAACAAGCAGACAACGGCAAAGAGGTTTGCCACCTGAACAATGACGTTTGTAGGGTGCCATGGTCCCTTGAGGAGGATACTCTCACACTGACTCCACGAATGGCCCGTGACGCATGCGACAGCCGGTAGTGGAGTACTCTCCCGCTACTCCACAGAACAGGCCAGAATTTTGACTCGGCAAAGCTCCAAGGGACAGGGGGCGGTGGTTTATCAAGTGCCCCAGGAGCAGAGAACAGCCCAGACACCAGGCACTTTCCACAAATGACTCAGGCAGCCCCACCAATGGTCAGTGCTGCCTGGTCAGTGGACCAGACTTATCTCATGGCACCAGGAGGGCAGTCACTCCTTGTCCTCTGTTAGGGACCTTTTTGAGAAACTAATGTAGCTAGTTACCTGTACACCCCCAGGCACTCTGTCCTGGACCCCCTGGGTGCTTTGCCTACATGGAGAAAGATGCCCCTCGGCACTCAGTCTCAGGCACTTGACACTGTAGCGTATGCAGCAGCTCAGGGAAAGCTCAGCTTTTCATGATCCACAATTTAGGTTGGGATTCCTTAGCAGCACCCCACAAAAACCAATATGATGCAACAGCCAACAAGAGGCAGGCTCACCAACAACCAGCAGTGCCTTCCTGGCAGTTGCTGCTGCCTGTTGGATCCACTTAGTAAGCCAAGAGCAGTTTGTAACTATCCTGCTCCAATTGTTAGAGTTCCTGGGATTTGTTTTAATCAAGTATTGTAAGACACACAGACAGGAAATGACCGTCATGAAGGAAGAAGTTTATACTCAGAGTCCCTAGAAACTGGAGGCACGCCAGGCCATGAAGGGCCACACGGGGTTAAACTTCAGGTGGTTTCAGTCTCCTAAAATGGATTGGGAAGCATTCCCTCCTTGGTCAGGAGGCAGAGGGGGAAATATGGGCAAAAGCCTGTATTGCGGTTTCTGCAGGAGGGAATGGGTGAGGTGGGGTAAGTAGGCTTAGAATTGGCTAATTCGAATAATTTCAATGGGCTGTCCAGCGCTGTCTGTTAACTGGCTCTGGGGTGATCAGGGAAGGGGGAGGGTGACCCAGAGTGTAAGGGGGGTGGTGTGGGCTCCAGATTGGTTGGTTTGGATGTGAAAGGTGTGCTCGCAGATGAGTCGCTCACTGTCTCTAGGACTTGGGAGAGAGGGTGGGGTATGATGAAGCTTTCATTCCTGGGGGGCCATGTGGTCACCACGGTACAGAACTGCAGCTATGCCGTGATCAGTTACTGGAGGCACAAGTCAATAATGGGAGTTAGAAATGATAGAAGCCACTCCCAAGGAGTTGGTTCACTGGATGCACAGGGAAATGCAAAGTAACAAGAAATAAGCGAAATACACTCTGCCTTGTGTTATCTGTAATAGCTAAAATGAAAGCAAAAGAGAGTGTTGAGGCAGATCCTGAGACTGGGCCAAGCTTGGATTACAGCTGGTCTGAGTTATAGACAGTAGTCTTCGGGCCACTATCGAAGGGAAAAATGATACTGAAACAACAAACAGTGAAGATGGTTGGAATGAGTCATGAGGGACTGGGGAAAAACAAAGGGAGGGTCATGGGACGCATCCTAGCAGCATGGAAATCTGTCAATGATTATTTAGAAATGGGATGAATAAGGCAGACCTTTATGGGGTCAAAGCAAAGGTCATAATCCAGAACGCTTGGAAGTTTTGTGGACTGATGAGAGCCCTGATATATATATATATATATAAATATGGAATGCTTCACAGATTTGCATGTCATCCTTGTGCAGGGGCCATGCTAATCTTCTCTGTATCATTCCAATTTTAGTATATGTGCTGCTGAAGCGAGCACGGGCTGTAAATAAGTCTGCTTTATTTACCCTTGTATGGAGGAATTTTAAAAGCTGGAAGGCGAAGATGGCTAGAGACCTCCAATTACCTGGGGCAATGGTCCTGCAGTATAATCAAGATAAGGACTGACCCCTGCTGGAGGCCCAAGGCCATATGAACTCGTGTGAGTAAAATGGTCAGAGGATGCTGAAGAGACTTTTCTGGGACTCCTTGTTATGGGACCCCCCCCACCATGCACTGTGATTCCAAAATCTGTATGTGAAGTCCTAACAGTGCTATAGCTAGACTGTGAGGATATAGGAATGCAGTGGTTGATGGGATAAAGGTGAAAGTTTGGATGAAAATTGAAGGTGTGAACAGACTCTGTGAAGTGGTTGTGTCTTCTTTACCTGAATGTGTTATGGGGATGGATATTATGTCTGACTGGGGAAGCTTCCCCTACCAGCGTTGTAAATCAGAAGGCATGGAAATCTACCCTTCCTCCAGTATTGATTGGACACGCTAAGTGGGAACCAGGGAGATTGCCAGAGCCCAAAATGTTGTTAATTTGCTGTACCAAAGCCCAGTGTGGAGTGCAGACTGGAGTTTACAGCAAAAGCCTGTGAGTGCCACCTAGTGGCAACTTCTGGGATTTGGGACCAGAATATTTGCATTTGAGAGAAAAATCAGTACTAACTAGCTTGCTTTTGGACTCTGAGATTTCCCCTATGACTGAGGGACATAAAATAACCTTGAAACCTGAAATACCCACAATTCCTTGGGTGATGTTGGAGAAATGCTCTAATTGGGAGGGCAGTGCCCAGGAGGGTCTCACATACAATAGAAATTGTACAGGAACGTGCTACCAGAGGAGGCAAGGGTGTATTCACTCTTTTCCTCCAGTGCTGACTCTGGAACCACCTGAGGAACTGCTGGATCCTATGGTCACAGGGCTACTTGGGCAATGCCCTATGAACAGCCCTCCACTGACCACCAAAGAGCTGCTTGGTTTGTGGATGGCAGTTCCATGGTGAGTGGACAGCTTCCTGTTTGGAAGGAAGATACAAGAAAATCTTTGATAGAAAATTTGATTTTCTTTGATAGAAGAAAATCAAAGCAAATCAACTCAGGGAGCCAGATTGCTTTTTCCCTAGCAGTGATGGAAGAATTGGACAATAGTAAAAAGCCCCTATATTTGGGTTTTTACCGACTCACAGACAGGGGCCAATGGCCTGGCCATATGGTCAGGCATAGGGCAATGCAAAACTGACCTATTAACAGGATGACCATATGGGGCACAGCCCTGTGGAAACCACTATGGGAATTTGAGGGGTGCATTAAAATAGTACATGTGATGCCCATCAGAAGAACCCCTTCCAGGTTTGGAAGATGATTTGAATTAACAAGTAGGTTTCCTGGGGTGCTCACTTGAGGTGGCCACCTGGGTCCATAAAGTGGGTGGACAGAGATGTCATCCTCAGAGTAAGTTTTATGGAGAAGTGAACAGACAATTCAAACTGTTTTTTAAATTGAAGTATAGTTGGTTTACAATGTTGTGTTAGTTTCAGGTGCACAGAAAAGTGATTCATTTATATATATATATATATACATATATATATAAAACTAAAATAATCTGAAAAGGAATATATATATATATATATATTCCTTTTCAGGTTATTTTCCATTAGAGGTTATTACAAGATATTGAATACAATTCCCTGTGCTATACAGTAGGACCTTGTTGTTTACCTATTTTATATAAAGTAGTGTGTATCTGTTAACCCCAAAGTCTTAATTTATCCCTCCCCACCCCCTTTCTTCTTTGGTAACCATAAACTTGTTTTCTATGTCTGTGAGTCTGTTTCTGTTTCATAAATACGTTCATTTGTATCACTGTTTTAGATTCCACATGTAAGTGATATCATATGGTATTTGTCTTTCTCTGGCTTACTTCACTTAGTACGATAATCTCTAGGTCTAACCATGTTGCTGCAAATGGCGATATTTCATTCTATTTTATGGCTGAGTAATATTCCACTGTATATATGTACCACATCTTCTTTATCCATTCATCTGTCAATGGGCAGTTAGGTTGCTTCCATGTCTTGGCTATTGTACATAATGCTGCTATGAACATTGAGGTGTGTGTATCTTTTCGAATTAGAGTTTTCTCTGGGTGTATGCCCAGGAGTGGGATTGCTGGATCATATGAATCACATGATCTACAAGAATAGATCTAGTTTTAGTTTTTAAGGAACCTCCATACTGTTCTCCATAGTGGCAGTCCCATTTACATTCCCACTAACAGTGTAGGAGGGCTCCCTTTTTTCCACACCCTCTCCAACATTTATTATTTGTGGACTTTTTGAGATGGACATTCTGACTGGTATGAGGTGATACCTCACTGTGGTTTTGATTTCCATTTCTCTAATTAGCAATGTGAAACTTTTTTTTATTTCGTCTAAAACGCGGAGAAATAAAGGCATGAAGGGCTGGTTTATACACCACTGTGAGTGTGCACTCACACTCAACATGGTGGGGGGGGCAAGGGATGGTCCCCACTAGACAGAGCCTCTGCTTTCGGGGGAGTGGTACTTGGGGAAGAGGAGGTGGGAAGGACGGCATAACTGGTATAACTATACTTTTTTTCTTTTTTCCTCACATCACCTCAACCTCTTTTGTCCTACCTGACGCAGTGGTCCCGGGGCAAGGGCTGCAACTGCAGGTGCTGGAAGCAGATATGATCCCTAAGAAACTGTCACTATACCTTTAAACCTTTATGTCAGATTCCTAAGGATCTGATGGTGTGGGTTGTGCCTTCACCCCATCTGGCAAAATTGGCACTGAGAGTGAATGCAGCTATATTGCTTAGTAATTGGGATGGCCCACCAGTTCTGTACCCTTTTAACCCTACCCCACAGGAGTGAGAGTGGCCTGTGGGAGGGCAAGTGCTACACTAGACCTGTATTTTTTTTAATTAATTAATTTATTTATTTTTGGCTGCATTGGGTCTTTGCTGCTGTGTGAGGGCTTTCTCCAGTTGCAGCGAGCAGGAGCCACTCTTTGTTGCCGTGCGCGGGCTTCTCGTTGCAATGGCTTCCCTTGCTGCAGAGCACAGGCTCCAGGTGTGTGGGCCCTAGTAGTTGCAGCATGCAGGCTCAGTAGTTGTGGCATGCGGGCTCAGCAGTTGTGGCTCACGGGCTCCAGAATGCAGGCTCAGTAGTTGTGGCACACAGGCTTAGTTGCTCCACAGCATGTGGGGTCCTCACAGACCAGGGCTCGAACCCTTGTCCCCTGCATTGGCAGGCAGACTCCCAATCACTGTGCCACCAGCGAAGTCCCATAGACTTGTATTGCTGCTGAGAATCTGGACCAGCACAGTGGCCACCCCTAATGCCCCCTCCCAAAGTGGGAAAGTTAGGGTATGAATGGAGAGGAGGAGGAGGAATGGTAGCTGAGCACAGAGTTTAATGGTTTTTGCAATGAGAGAAATCCAATATTACATTGGTGCCTCGGGAGAGGCTCAGAGTGAGAAGTTATTGTCTCTTAGCTCAATTACACCAGATGCCTGAAAGGATGATGACATGTTGCTGAGACCACTCCTGCTTTTGGAGCCTAAAATAATTGAATGGAAGTCTGCAAACCTGAATGACATCCATCACTCTGGGAGACATTTCCATCACTGGACTAATTGTTGATGGCCGAGTGGGATTCTGGTTATGTGCCAGAGCTTTTCAGGTCACGTCTGCTGCCACACTGAGGATAGGGTATAACACTGGCCTTGTTATAATACTGATATTCATAGTCAAATGTATTGGGAAATTGAGTTAAAGCCCCCTAAGGAAGTAAAACAGGTGGAAAATGACTGGCCTGAGGAAGGACTGGATTTACCTAATCATCAGCTAATTTCTATGCTAAATAGTTCTGCACAAGTTTATCATAAGATACAAGGGGGAAAATGAATAATTGAATTAGTACAAAAATATGAAAATGTATGTACTGGCTTTATAGGACAGATAGTTGTTTCTTTAAGTCTATCCCTATCCCAACACTGGCCCCCCAACTCTTAGGCAATAGGATCATTTTGCTGTAAGAGTCTTGGCCAGAAGCAAGGGGTGGCCTGTGTCCTAAAGAATTTAACTTTGCCCCAGAAGAGGTCTGGATTTTGCCCTCAGGTTCTGGGTGATATCTTTGTTTCCCCTAAATTATGCCTTATTCTCTGGGGGCCTTGGGCTAGCCAGAGAATAAGGCATAATTTAGGGTGGGTGCTGACCACACCTTAGGGTGGGGACAGGTCACACCAGAAAGACCACACAAGTGATTTAGGGTTACATGGTATCAGTTGATCTGGAGACTGAGATTAACCAATCGATCAATTGTGCCTAAGTAATGGAGCCCCTAAAACTGAATACTGAGGCTCAGAATAGCCTCCCTAGTTCACAGTAGTCTGTGTATATTGTCACATGTTGATACTGGGAAAGTAATATGTCCTGACTACACAGAAAGAAGGAGCAGAAGTCCCACATTTCTTTTTTCTTTTTAATTTTTAACTTAATTTAGTTTTTATTTATTTATTTTTGGTTGCATTGGGTCTTCATTGCTGCACGTGGGCTCTCTCTCGTTATGGCCAGCGGGGGCTACTCTTCATTGTGGTGCACAGGTTTCTCATTGCGGTGGCTTCTCTTGTCGCAGAGCACGGGCTCTAGGCGTGCAGGCTTCAGTAGTTGTGGCACACGGGCTCAGTAGTTGTGGCTTGAGGGCTCTAGAGTGCAGGCTCAGTGGTTGTGGTGCACTGGCTTAGCTGCTCCATGGCATGTGGGATCTTCCTGGACCAGGGCTCGAACCCGTGTCCTCTGCATTGGCAGGCGGATTCTTAACCACTGCGCCACCAGGGAAGTCCCAAGTCCCACATTTCATACTTCCCCAGACTCATGAGCTTCTTTCCTTGGCTAATCTTAATCTGTATCCCTTCCCTGTAAGAAACTGTATAATGCAGTGTATATAGTGAGTATAATAGCTTTGAGTGGGTTCTGTGAGTCCCAGAAAACTGCCATCCCCAACAGTGGATTTGAGAAACCCCTGAACTTGCAATTAGGGTCAGAAGTGATGGTGGTCTCGTGTGGAGTGTGTTTCTTCTAACTGTACAGTTTACTAAACTTCTCACAAAGCTCAGCTCAAGAGGAATCTGAATGATGGGCCTCTCCCTCTGACTGCCATATAGGTAAGGACTTGCACTCTTAAGAAAATAACCAAAACAAAGCAAAACAATATATACCTCAATATGGTTATACTCCATTATATTTTCCCTCACTTTTGTATTCTAGAATCAGTAAAAAATTATAAGACATGAGAAGAAGCAAGAAAATGTGCTTTAATTTTAAAGAGAAAACAGAGTCAATAGAAGAAGTCCCCTCCACATAAAAAAAAAACGCCAAGTTATTGGAATTAGCAGACAAGGACATACAACAACTATTATAAATATATAAAATACTTAATGGGAAAAGAACAATAATTGGGATAGAGAAGGGGGAATAATGAGTTGAATAGTGTCCCTCAAAAATTCATGTTCACCCAGAACCTTTGAATGTGACCTAATTTGGAAATAGGGTCCTTACAGATATGGTTATAAAGTGAGGTCCGCTTGGACCCTAATCCAGTGACTTGTGTCCTTATAAGAAGAGGGAAGTTTGGGACTTCCCTGGTGGTCCAGTGGGTAAGAGTTCATGCTCCCAACGCAGGGGGCCTGGGTTTGGTCCCTGGTCGGGGAACTAGATCCTGCATGCATGCCGCAGCTAAGAGTTTGCATGCTGCAACTAAGAAGTCAGCATTGCCGCAACTAAGAAGCCCACATGCTGCAACTAAAGATCCCATGTGCCGCAACTAAGACCCAGTGCAGCCAAAATAAATAAATAAATAAATATTTTTTAAAAAAAGAAGAGGGAAGTTTGGACACAGAGAAACACAAGGGAGAATGCCTTGTGAAGATAGAGGCAGAGACTGAAGTGATGCATCTGCAAGCCAAGGAAAACCAAGGATTGCTGGCAGCCCCAGAGGTGAGGAGAGAGGCCTGAGACAGATGCTCCCTCAGGAGGGAACCAATCCTGCTGACACCTGGAGTTTGGACTTCTCCAGAACTGTGAGAGAACAAATTGCTGTGTTTGTAAGCCACTCAGTTATAATACTTTGTATGGAAGCCCTAGGAAATTAACACGTGGGATAATGAGATATTCTGGGATATGGATAGAAAACTTTCAAAAAATGACTAAGTGGAAATTCTAGATCTGAAAAATACAATAGCTGAAATAAAAACTACAATGGATGGGCTAAACACCAAATTGGATGTTATAGGAGAAAGAATAAGCAAACTTGAAGACAAGTAAATAGAACTTACCCACATTGAAGCAGAGAGTAAAAAAAAACACATAAATACATTAACAGCATCAATTACCCTTGATATACTATGAAACTGGGAAACATACATGAAATTGGGGTCAAAGAGATGAGAGATAGAATAGGGGAGGAAAAAATATTTGAAGAAATAAAGATTGAAAAACTTTCCAGAAGCTCAAAGCACACCAAGCAAGACAAACACAAAGAAAACCACACGCAGGTGTATCATATCCAACAGCTGAAAATCAAAGATAAAAAGAAAATATTAAAACAAAATAGATCTTTACAGACTCGCTGGTCCCTGACAGCACATGACCCACAAGAGGCCCTAGTATGCAGATGAGGATGTGACAGTGAGTTTGGAGTGGCATTCAACTCTGGAGGTAATAGAAGCACCAAGCAGAAACTCTTAGAGAAGCTGAAAGAAGCTAAAGCATTTAAGAACATATTAAATGGTTATCACTTCTTATCTTGGGATGTTCTCAAATATCATAGTATGAGAGAATCATGGTGGCATTGTGGATATAAGACCAAAGCAAGATGGCAGCAACAGGCCATGGTGCACCTCTGCAGTCTGCTGTCCATCTCCACAGGCACCTCCTGCCTCCACAGGTCCCACCCAAGGATTCTCAGAGCTGCAGGAATGATAATTTTTTCCAACTTCTTTCCTAGTGGTGACTCCCCATGTACCTTCTTGAGGGCTGTGGTAAACTACTTCTCTGTAGTAAAAATATCCGTGATACTCTACTGCCTCTCTCACGTATAAGATGGCAGTATTAAAATTGCTTATATTGAATGTACTGTCATATTTCCAAAATTATTTACATGGGAAAATAAAAATGTACTCTTTGAATCTGCAAAAAAAAAAAAAAAGAAATAGAGGAAAAAGACACATTACATATGTGGGGGGAGAGCGATAAGAATTCCAGCTGACTTGGAAAAGAAATACTAGACAGAAGGCAAGTGAGTGACATAACTAAAGAGCTGAAAGGCAGTCAACCTAGAATCTTATATGTAGTGTAAATATGCTTCCAAAATAAAGATGAAATAATACATTTTCAATCAACAAATGCTGGTAGAATGTGTTGTTAAAAGTCCCACACTAGGGCTTCCCTGGTGGCACAGTGGTTGAGAGTCCGCCTGCCGATGCAGGGGACACGGGTTCGTGCCCCAGTCTGGGAGGATCCCACATGCCGCGGAGAGGCTGGGCCCGTGAGCCATGGCCACTGAGCCTGCGCGTAAAAAAAAAGTCCCACACTATAAGAAACGCCAAAGGCAGTTCCTTTGGTTGAAGGAAAACGGTACCAGGTTACACCCAGCTCTACAGGACAGAATGAAGAATGCTGGAAATGGTAAAGTGTGATGAAATGTAAAAGATTGCTTATTCTTAATTTTTAAAAAGTCAATTGACTGTTTAAAGCAGGATTATAGCAATGTTTTAGGAATTTTAATACATACAGAAATAAAATATATAACAACAGTAGTAAAAATGGTGGTAGAGAGTAAAAGGGAGCATAATGGTATATGTTTCTTACATTATGTTTAAAATTATATAATATTAATTCAAGGTAGACTGTGATAATTTAAAGACATATATTATTATAGTTCTTTTTTAAAAAATTAATTTATTTTGGCTGCGCCATGTCTTAGTTGCAGCACTCGGGATCTTCGCTGTGGCGTGCAGGATCTTTAGTTGCGGCATGCATGTGGGATCTAGCTTCCTGACCAGGGATCGAACCCGGGTCCCCTGCCTTGGGAGCACGGACTCTTACCCACTGGACCACCAGGGAAGTCCCAAGATATATATTATTATAGTTCTTAAAGTGAACACTTGAAAGACCACTTGAAAGAGGTAATGATAAGAAGCCAATCGTAGATATACAATGGAAGTCAGATAAAGACTCAAATAATCCAAAAGCAGTCAGAAAAGGAGGGAAAAGGGGAAAAGGACAGATGGGACAAATACAAAATAAAAATCAAAATGATAGACCTTAAAATCAACTATGTCAAAATAATTTTATTAAACACAATTCAAAGGCAGAGATTATCAGACCACCCGGGGGGAACTCCCCAATCATATGCTATTTGCAAGATAAACATATTAAATACTGACACTGTTAGGTTAAGGGTAAAAAGATGGGAAAAAACACACTATGAGAACACTAATCAAAAGCTGTTGTGACTATATTAATACCAAAATAGTATTAAAGAAAAGAAGATTGCCAAAGATAAAGAGGGATTTTTCAGAATACAAAAATAATTAGGTCAACAAGAAGATATAACAGTCATAAATGCATATGCGCCTAGAGTTTCACAACATATAAAGTAAAATGTGACAGAACTGGAGAGATGAATAGACAATTCCACAGTTAAATCTGGAGATTTTTAAAACTTCTCTCTCAGTACTTGATAGAACTAGTAGACAAAACAAAATCAGTAAGGATATAAACTTTTTTTCTTTTCTGCAACATAATGAACCAACTTAATTTTTTAAATTAAATTTAATTTTTTGGTTGTGTCGGGTCTTTGTTGCTGCACGTGGGCTTTCTCTAGTTGCGATGAGCAGGGGCTACTCTTCATTGCGGTGCGCGGGCTTCTCATTGCGGTGGCTTCTTTTGCTGCGGAGCATGGGCTCTAGGGCGCGCAGGCTTCAGTAGTTGCAGCACACGGGCTCAGTAGTTGTGGGGCGCAGGCTTTAGGGCGCACAGTCTTCAGTAGTTGTGGTGCATGGGCTTAGTTGCTCCGCGGCATGTGGGATCTTCCCAGACCAGGAATTGGACCCATGTCCCCTGCACTGGCAGGTGGATTCTTAACCACTGCGCCACCAGGGAAGTCCAACCAACTTAATTTGACACTTTGAGAACACTACACATAACAACACCGGAGGATGCACGTTATTTTTACATGCCTATGAACCTTCATCAAGATAGATCATATACTGGACCATACAAGCCTTGATAAATTTCAAATGATCAAAATCATAAGAGTATATTCTCTAACCACCATAGAATTAAATTACAAACCAATAACAAAAAGACATCTAGAAAATTCCCAAATATTTGGACATTATGGAAAATACTTCAGATTACCCACAGGTCTCAGGTCAAAGAAAAATTCTGAAAATATCTCTATGTGAATGAAAAACAAAATGAAACAAAACTACAACACATCAATGTTTTTGGGATGCAGTGAAAGCAATGTGCAGAAAAGAAGAAAGGAATAAAGTGAGTTATGTACATTTCCATCTTAAGAAACTAGAAACAAAGGAGCAAAAGAAATCCAAAGTTGATTCTTTAAACAAATTAACAAAATTGATAAACTCTCATAAAGACGGGCCGGGGGGAGAGAGAGAAATTACCTATATCAGGAATAAAAAAGTGGACATACTACAGGTCCTACAGAGGCCTTTTCCCGGTGACCCCATCCAGGGTAACTGGGACTGTAGTCTAGCCAGGCCTGGCCTCATGGCCTATTCCGCTGCACTTAAAGAGGGAGCAGCTAGCCTCCCTGACTCTGTCAATCACTGTGTTGTGCAGCCTCTGACAACATGCCTGGTGGGGGTGGCATTCCAACTGTGGCCTCCAAGTTAGGGGCCTGTTGACTGCTACACCACCAGCCTCTTGTGCACATAGAGACCCAAGCCCACCAAGGCCCACTGCCCCCTGCTCCCCAACTATAGCTTGGCCAAGACCCTTTCTTAACACTGGCTTCCTCTATCACCATGGTTATAGTCAGACAGAGGAGGCTGACCCTGAGGGACACAGGGCCACTGCTGCTTTCAGAAGGGTGCCCTGAAAACTGGAGGCCTGAGAACTTCCTGGAGGAAGTGACATTTAAGCCAAGCTGGCCGAGGCAGGGAAATGGGCAAGCGCAGGGTGTGTGGCCTGAGGAGGAGGGGCACAGCCCAGCCTGAACTTTGTCCTGAGGGCCGAGGGATTCCTGGTGGGCCTTTCAGCAGGGGTACAACCTGGTTAGCTCAGTGACTAAGGAATGCTACTCTCTGGGAAGAGGGGAGGATGAGTGAAGTGGGAGAGGCTGGGGCAGGGAGCATAGGGAGGGGGCTGGGCAGGGTCCGGGGTCTGAGCCAGGCCCTAGCTCCAATACTGCCCCAACTCCCACCTCCCCTCCCGCTGTTACTCTCAGCTGCGGGGAAGGAAGTGAAAGGGTTCTAGGGGAACAGCAGGAGCCATCTCCTCAGGCATCCTGTCCTTAGGGTGGGAGAGGATGGTGAGCCTGGCGCCAAGGCCCTGCAAGCTGCCCTCTTCAAGGAGTCCTACTGGGGCAAGACAGCAGGGTATGGGTCTCCTTCTCCTCTCCCACTCAGGGCACAGAGGCAGGCACTGTCCCTTGGAGCCCAGAGGATACTGGTTTCTGACAGAACCTGCAATGAAGTGCAGGCAGCATAGCCACAATTACTGTAGGCAGGCAGGGCCAAGGGGTGGGGAGCCAGCAGGGAGGCCACAGGCTGCAGTGTGCAGGCTGGACCATGCAGGACCTGGAGGTCTGGGGAAGAGGTTCTAAGACCAGTCACTGCTGAGGGGGCAAGAGCCCTGGAGGCCTCTGCCCAGCCCTGTGCAGATGGCACTAGCACTAGCATTTTCTCAGGGGGGCTCATAAGGGCATCCAAGCGCTTGGGGCAGGAGCCCCATCCTCCCCACCTGCCTGCTCCTCTGGCCAGTGGCCCTGGCCCAATTCATGGGCGCCCTGAGGCCATGTTGTTCCCTAGCTCGAATCCTACCCTCCTAGGATGAAGTCCAAACTCCTCAGTGTGGTTACTCCAGCCCCCTTGCAGCCCCTGCCTCACTTCCACAGCCTCCAGCTGGAGCAGCCCTAACTCTTTAAGAGCTCCCTCCCTCTGCTGGGAGCTCTCCTCCTTCAGACACTCCCCCGCAACCCTGTCCCAATCCTACCCCTGCTCCAAGCCTGGGCCACCTGGGTCCCAGATATCTGACTAGTGGGTTTGTGCCTACACTGTGTGGGTGCTGACTTTAGTGAAATAAAATTGGAAATTCATTCACAAGTCTTGTGACCCCTTTCTTCAGACATAACTAATTGCAGGTGGGGGTTTGGGGAACACTTCAGCCTGTTCTGGGCCCTGCCAGCCTCTCCAGTGTCAGCCTGCTCCGTGCTCTTTGATCTCTCTATGCTGGCCACATGGGCCTTCTTTCCATCTGCATACATTCCTTTCAGCCTCAGGGACTTTGCACCTGCTGTTAGTGTGTCTGGAATTCTACATTCCTCCTCTACATAGATAAAACCTACTCATCCACCTCCCCAGAAAAACCTTCTTTGACCTCCCTGATTAGGTCAAATGCTCCTTAGGATGTGCCCTTACACTGTGTCTTTTCCTGTGAGGACCTGTCAGAGTGTATCTCTAGTGTGATTACTCTGTCGATCTCTCTGCCCCTCACCTGAGAGCTCTGCAGAGGCGAGAACCCTGTCTGGTTTCGCCCACGCTTGTATTCTCCAGCTCCCAGCACAGTGCCTAAGGTCCAGCAAGTGCTCAGCAAATATTTCATGAGTGAGTGGGTGGCTGAAGGGGTGGATAGTCCCAGGCAGCAGTTCTGGCTGAGCATGTCAGTGATTCCTCTGGAATTGACTCTTAGAGAAACTCAAAGGTTTTTCTCCAAGGAACTGAGGACTGACTGCCATGTGCCATGTGTTTACCCAGGACTGTCTCTTTATAGAGAATCTAGTTCCTCCTTCTCCCTCCTCTCCATTTCCAGGTCACAGATTCAGGCCCAGCCTGGCAGTAATGCTCCACCCTGTAACAGCTGCTTTTATCTTCCGGTCTCCACCCTTAGACTGTCACTGTCCTGGAAGGTGTGGCTACACCTACTGGTGCTGCCCCTAGAAATCACCGCATCATCTTCTTCGGGAGGCTAGAAAGTCACGTTAGAGAAGGGCTCATGGGGGCTTCCCTGGTGGTCCACTGGTTAAGACTCCACGCTCCCAATGCAAGGGGCCCGGGTTCCATCCCTGGTCAGGGAGCGAGATCCCGCACGCTGCAACTAAGACCCGGCGCAGCTAAATAAACAAATAAATACTGAAAAAAAAAGAAGGGCTCATGGACTGAGTAAGGCAACCAGGGACTCTGTGGGAGGAAGAAGCCTGCGTGAGGTTGCAACAGGCCTCGGAAATGCACGGCATAGGCGTGGGCTCTGATCTTTCAACGACGCTGTCTCAGGGCTTCCCGAGTCACACAGCTGAGAAGTAGCGGTGACAGGACAGGAACTCAACTCTGTTGGCTCCAGAACCCAGGACTCTGAAGCAAGCCAGTTCTCAAGTTGCTACCCTTCTGACGTTTTCGTAGCAACAATAGCTTCCCTGCAGATGAGGAGGAGGAGCCCAGCGGGGGGCTACGGGGGCAGATGGCAAGCAGGCAAGGGCACGGACCCTGGAGCGCAGGAGCCAGGTCCGCGCCCCCTCCCCCGGCGCTTGCGCACTGGGCCCCGTTCCCCGCTCAACCCCGCCCCCATCACCAGGGTTTTCAAATTTGAAACCTGCTCCTTTTCCCGCCCGAACGTGTTGACCAGCAGCGGGAGAGGGCGGAGCCGCACGCAGCCAGTAGTGCCTGAGAGGCCCCCCTGCCCCGCCCCCAACGTGACGTCCGCGAGCCTCAAGAGGCAAAGAGCAAATGGGCGAGGGCGCCCGCCGGCCCCACCTCCGTGGCGCCCACGTGCAGCGGCGGAGCCAGGGGCCTCCCCGGGACCACCGGCCCCCAGAGCACCACTCAGTGTGCGGGCCTCTCGCCACCAGCACGGGGCTGGAGACTGAGGCCCAGAAAAGCCAAGTAACCGGCGCTGGGTCGCTGAGCGAAGCGGCAAGACGCAGCACAACCCCACCCCCACCCCCAGCCCGGGAGTTCGCCCAAGGGCCGGGCCTGGAGCCGGCGCCCATGGAAGCCCTACGGGAGTCCTAGGGGGCGGGCGGGCTCGCGGAGGGTGGGCTGCGGCCCCCGGGCGCGTTCCAGGGGCGGGGCCAAGAGCTGGGCTGTCCCGGGGCGGGGCGTTCCGGGGGCGGGCCGGGCGTCTGTGTTTGTTGCACCGTGTCAGTTACATTGTAACAAAAGTGGTGCAGCCGCTGCTCCGGCCAGCACCCTAGGCCCGCCCGCAGCCAGCTGTCGCCGACATGGAACCCGTGGCTAGCAACATCCAGGTCTTGCTGCAGGCGGCGGAGTTCCTGGAGCGCCGCGAGAGAGGTGAGGAAGAACCCTTGGTCGGACTCCAGGCGGCGACCTCGCTGACACTGGCCTGGGCTGGACTTAGCTCCCAACTTGAAGGATGCATGGCCTTAGGGCAGTAGTCCTGGGGCACCCCCGCCCTCAATTTAGGGGTCCGCCGGCAGTGGGGCTGGAGGGGTTGAGGAAACGGCCCTGTAGCCAAAAGCCCCTCCCTGACCGTGCCGTGCCAGGGGACCCCGCTGGAACTAGCCCCGGCCTGACGCGGGCGGGGGCTGTCTCTCGCAGAGGCAGAGCATGGCTATGCGTCCCTGTGCCCACACCGAAGTCCGGGCCCAGTCCACAGGAGGAGGAAGCGGTCTCCCCCAGCTCCTGGCGCGCTGGACAGTGGGCGGTGAGGAGGGCCTGGGGCAGCGGGGAATGGGGGATATGGACGCCGTCCTTCATCGGGCCCCTCCACTGCCAACTTCCTCCTTATTGCTCGCATCTTCTGGGCCAGGTACCCTGCTCTGAAGGCATTCAGACACCTCCTGCCGTTTCCCCATCCCCCAAACACACACTCTTCGTTCAAGGACTATTTCTCGAGCACCCCTGATGTGTTTGGAACGGTGAATAGTTCTGGGTCCTGCTTCCACTCACAGTCCTAATACTGCACATATCAAACCACTCGCTTCCCCCCACAGGCTTTCTCCTTTTCTCTCCTCTTCTCAACCCTTTGCACACTGTTCCCCCCAATTTGAATGCCTCTCCCCCCACTACCCATTTTGGGTAACTTGTGTTGCTGGGCTCAGCTCACATGTCACCTGTTCAGGAAGCCCTTCCTGATTGCTGCTAGGGGGCCTCCTTTGGACCCCACAGTCACCTGGGCAGGCCTCCTTGCTGTCTCTGCCTCTGCCTGGGACTCCGGTGCCTGAGGCCAGCACAGGGTCCCCACAGTGGGCTCGTTTGGGATACACATCTGTAGTGAATGTTGAGGCCCCGGGAGCCCCGGGACTGAGGTGTGGGCGGTAGCTGACGCCCCCTCACCCCATCCTCCCTGGCATTGGCAGGTCTGTGCACAACGAGCTGGAGAAGCGCAGGTGAGTCCCAACCCTGCCCTGATAGCACCAGGCCCCAGGAACTGCCTCCCTCTGGCCTTCCCTCCCCTGCTGTCCCTCATCTGGCCAGCAAGCCTGGGCTGGCACTGCCCTCTAGACCCCTTCCCCCACAGGAGGGCCCAGCTGAAGCGGTGCCTGGAGCAGCTGAAGCAGCAGATGCCCCTGGGGGCTGACTGTGCCCGATACACCACCCTGAGCCTTCTGCGCAGGGCCAGGATGCACATCCAGGTAAGAAGCTACTCTGGCGCCCCAGGGCCAGCTTGCCAGGATGCTTGGAGAGGGGTAGTAGGGAGGGGCTGGGTGGACCTGGGGAGAGAGGTCTGAGGTGACAGCCCAACTGCCTGACATTGGACAGTTCTCTGGGCTTTTAGTTTCCAAATTTGTTAAGTAGGAAGAAAAGCAGAAAATAACTCAGGATTGTTCTGAGGCTTTAAGCAAGTTCTTCCAATAAAAGTTCACTTGTTATTACAGCAATTATTACTTGGATCCCAACTGTGAGACCCTGAGCGAGTTATGTAGTCTCTCTGTACTTCATTTCCTCCTCTGTATGGGGGGCATTCTGTGAGGGGTCATGGGTAAGGGTCTCTCGGACTGGAGAGGGCTGCTTCTTGCTCTTCCTCTCCCCCATCCTTGAAGGCCTCCTGTTCTCGGCGGGTGGCGGGGGGGTGGGGGCGGGGGGTTGTCGCGATGCTGCTTTGGGAGGCAGCTCCAGAGGCCAGGAGGGGCAAAGTACCAAGAGGACGCCAGTGAGTCACCCTCCCAGGGCTCTTGCTGCTGCCCAGGCTGAGCTCAGCGCCCCCTGATGGATGGGAGTAGGGTGTGCTGACTCAAGCACAAGGGAGCTCCACAGAGTGGGGATTAGAAGGGACTTGGAAACAATAGAGGCCTCTTCCTGCTCTCCTGGCCCTTTTGACAGAGGAAGAAATGGAGGCAGAGCCGGCTGATGAGAGGCAGATTCAGAACCGAGGCCTAGGTCTCCCGACTTGCATTCTTTCCTTCAAGTGAGCACCTGCTCTGCCAGGCCCTGTTGTGGGCACAGGGGGCAGTGGCAGAGACAGAGGGAGGTGCCATGCAGCAAATAAATCGTGGTGTGGAAACTGTCAGCACTGTCCCAAAGGTGCCTGCGTTCTCCTCATTGTGGCTGAATAACACCCTGGCCAGATAGCCGGCTCCAGTTTCTCACATGGAGTTACTGACTTGGTTCTTGGAGGGATGATGTGTGACCTTGGGTGCTGGCTGGCCTGTGGGCAGGACCTGGGGATTGCTCCTTCCTTGAAGGCCCGTCACCCCTCTCCTGGACTCCCTGCTTCCTGTTTTGCCTCCACCTGGCTGTCCTCCCCACCTTGCCCTAGAATGTTCTTTGCACCACATAGATCTGTCCAGGTCTGCCTCCTGCTGAAAACCTTCCATGGCTCCTGACAGGACAGTTTCAGTTTCTTTCTTCCTGTGAAACTCAAGGCGCTTCACAACACAGGCCTTGCCACTGGTCTCATCTTTCCCCACTCCTCCCCAAAAAAGCTGAACTCTCCACGCTTTTCCCATTTTCCCTCTGCCTGGATGCTTCTTCCTCCCCCGTCTTTGCCTGGGCAGCTCTTATTCATTCATCTACTCCCAGTCCAAATGCCCCCTCACCCAAGTCTCCCCTTCTTGCTGACTGAATGCAGGCTTCCGTCCATTGAGGACCCTGATGGGAGAACCCTTGGTCCTCCAGTCCCTGGAACTGAGGGCTGGCGGAGCTTGCGTGGGGGCAGCAGAAGGGGACTAATGCTGAAGACTTAGGACTCCTGGGAGGGTCTTGAGGAGTTACAAACTGGTAGCCTTTGTTTGGTCTGTAGTTTTCTAAAAATTTAAATTAGTTGGCAGCACTTAAAAGGACATTTGACATGAAAAAATGTGATCTCCCTGCTTCTTTAAAAAACTGGGAGATCTGGCAACACTGGGCCTGTTTCCATGTGGCAGTAATTGGCCTGGGCCACTGCCTTGAGCCTTAGTATGCACTCGCTGGTGTGCCCGAGTCCCCCGCAGTCCCTGTTGCCTGACACCAGACACTCCACTCCTTCACATCACTCGACTGGGCCCCGAGGGCCTTTGAGATTGTGGTGCCCTCCCTCCCCCACCCATCTGGACAGAACTCCTGGGCCATTTACATGGGACAGGAGGGCAGGAGGGCCTAGCTTCCTGTAGGATGTGGGAGCAACCCTCTGGGGCCCAGATCTAGTGAGCCCGTCTGGAGCAAGCAGTCACCACGTGGCCACGGTCCGCCGTTGCGTGGCGCTGGGGTGAGGCCCGAGACCCCGGGTAGCTGACCCCAGCCCCTTGCTCCCTCGGATCTGCAGAAGCTGGAGGAGCAGGAGCAGCGGGCCCGGCGGCTCAAGGAGAAGCTGCGCAGCAGGCAGCAGAGCCTGCGGCAGCAGCTGGAGCAGCTCCGGGGGCTGGCCGGGGCAGGCGAGCGCGAGCGGCTGCGAGCAGACAGCCTGGACTCCTCAGGCCTCTCCTCTGAGCGCTCCGACTCAGACCAAGGTAAGTGCCCTCAAGCGGAGGGGTCGAGTGGGCTGAGTGGCCCAGGTCCCCTGACTGGCCTGCTCCCTGTGCAGAGGAGCTGGAGGTGGACGTGGAGAGCCTGGTGTTCGGGGGCGAGGCTGAGCTGCTGCGGGGCTTCAGCACGGGCCAGGAGCACAGCTACTCACACGGCGGCAGCACCTGGCTATGACCCTCACCTCCTGGAGCCACCTCTGCCCTCAGCCCACCCTCTGCTCTGCCAGGCTGGAGCCCTCACCAAGCCTCCAGGGCTGCTCAGAGTACTGTCGGAATGGACTAAAAGGACCGTGTGGGAACAGGTGCTCCCCGTACCTTGCTGCTGGCAGTCCCACCTAGGATGGGGTGCCGAGCCCCCCTGAGCCCTGCAGGGCAGGCAGCTTGGGCCCAGGCCACCCTTCCAGGCATTTTTTGTAGCACTTCGCTCTGCTGTCCACAGGGGCAGGAAGCCTCTTGGGTCCTCATGTTCCTTCCTAAACAAGGGCCCCTGGCCTTTGCCCTCCACATACTATATTTTCATTAAAAGCCTCTTTCTTAACTTCCTGTTCATGGTCTTGCCTGGTGAAAATGGGGGAACTCCCAGCCACAGACAAACTGGAAAAGAGGAAATGAGATCCGTAGCCACCACAAACACTGCTGTCCACACCAGGCAGTGCCCCTTTACTCCTCACAGCTCGGAGGCCTCAGTCCCTGCCTGTCACAGTGGGACTGAGGCTGAGTGACATAACCTGCCTGAGGTCCAAAGCCAGGAAACAGTTGAGTCAAGATTTGAACCAAAGCTTTCTGACTCCAGAGCTGGGGCCGACTGAATTCAACAAGTATTTATTGAGTGCCTGTTATGTGCAAGATTTTGTTTCAGGTACTTGGGACACATCAGAAAATAAAACAAAGGTCCCTGCCCTCATGGAGCTTACAGTCTAGCGTTTATGACCACTTCACATGGACGTGACCCTGGGCAAGTCACTGTACCTCTATCTTCAGCCACCTGATGCAGGAATAAGCAGGCCCAGCTCAGACATGGGTAACGGCCTGGTGTGCTGGAGAGGCCAAACAACACACCCACCCCCAGCCCACCACCCAGACAGTAGACAGGGCTGGAAGCTGACTTTTAATAATAAAGTACAAGGAGGAAAGACCACAGGGACTGGAGCAAGTGGTCTGTGCTGTGGCCCCAGGGCCTGGGCTGGCTACACAAACTGCTGCTGCTGCTGCTGCTGCTTCTTGGTGGCTGCCTTGCTGGCAAGGTCCTTGGCCTTCTCTGTAGCTGCAAGTGCCGTTTCCTTGGCCTTCTCCTTGGCTTCCTTGGCTGTTTCAACAAGGGTTTTGGGAGGGGCCTCACCTGGAGCAAAGGGTGGGAACTGGTTTCAAAGAATGCCAAGACCCACCTAAATCACCTCCCAGGACATTCATCTCCTGTGCGCCAGGCCCTGAAGGAAATACCCAGGGTACAGATGAGTTGCTCAGAGTAGGGTGGTGACAGCTCCAGGCTCCAGCCCAGGCAGGGCAATTAGGACTTGACTCAGCCTCTGCCTATGTGCAGAGCCCTCACCTTGCAGCTTGGCCAAGATGTATTCAAAACCCTTCATAGTCTTGGTCACGTTGCTTTTGAACCGGGCGAGACCAAATTCCTGGCAAAAGATGAGAACGGGAAGGATTCTGAGCTGCCCACTGAACCCCAGCCCGGACTCTCTGTTATATGCCCTGGGCCCCAGAGCCCCAGCACCACAACAACGCTGCTCACCTGGACAGCTCTGGAGACGCCGAACAAGCTAGAGGAGACCCAGGCTTCCCGGCAGATTTCAGTCCAGCCGCTGTTATCAGAGTTCACACGGTAAACACATCGTTCCTCTACCACCTGTGCAGGCAGTCAAGCCAACCACAATCGTGTGGGAGTCCTTCACTTTGCCAGCTTGCACATAAATTTGATTCCCTGCCTCTTTTCACGAGGGAAAGCAATAAAATGAAAACCGATTCCTTTCCCTTACTGTATTCCCAAGCTGCACTTTGGGAAGAGAGTAAGAAGATGAAAAAAAGTCATTTTGCTCTCTAAAAACCTCTCTTCTGACCCTTCAAACAAAAAGGTACATGGACTCTTGAGATCAGCGGAGGGCCTTCCAGCTCCATCCTGGATGTTTTGTACCTTTACATCTAGATATGTGTGGTGTTTTCAACCTGCCTTCCACCAACTTTGGCCCTTGAGCTCCTGGCAATCCCCCCAAAAAAAAAAAAATCCGGCCATCACCACAGCTCATTATCAGAGAGGAGAAAGTGGACCTGTACTTCCAAGAGAAACACTTAAGACACCTGTCACAGCTGGACTGAAAGACATTTCTTAGAGCTGGATCTTTTCTTTGTAATTTACAAAACACAGCTGTAGTGCCCTTAGGGCAGTCAGCTGTGAGGCCTTCGGATAACTCTGGGGCAGAGCATTAAGCTGCCTACTCACTCTGTGACTTCCCCTCTCTGAACTTCACTTTCCTCTTTGCACAATAGAGAGTAATACCCACCTCCCTGTGTTATTGTGAAGATTAACCAAGAAAGAAAATAACAGTTCTCTGGAAGCTGGGTACAGCTCCCTGGGTACTCACAGGTGAGAAGATACTGTAGGATGTTCCTTAAACCAAACCATGGGTTTTCAAGCCTTTTTTATTTTTTTTAAAGCAAAGGTATGTGGAACCCTTTTCCCCTGAAATCTCAGGCAGAAATCCATTACATAAGACAGATAAAAGACTCTAGTCAAACTGGGGCAAGGGACCCAGATCCTCCCCGTCTAAGGTACATCCAAGGTACCCTTTATGGCTTGACAGATTCCTGTTTGAAAACCACTGCCTCCCTCCATCCCTCAGCAACATGCCTGTGGCCCAACCTACACACAGGCCAGGCACAGTGTGAGTGCCCTGCATTTAGTACTTACAACGACTCTGTAAAACAGGTAACCCCTCCACCACTGTATGAATGAGTCAAAACACAGATCCAGAGAAGATGACCAGCTGAAGAGATCATCTGAGTTTGTACTCTAGAGCCAACACTCCTCAGATCTGCTTGGATCATAGAAGCTCCCTCATGGCTCCCTAGCCACATGTACCTGGAGCTCTCTAGTTCTGGGGGAACCAAGAGGGAGGGGTCTCACCATCAGCCGGGCATGGTTGATGTTCCAGGTGAAGGTGGTCATGGTCTGGTTCTGTGGGTCCACAATAGAATCCTCCAGGATGTACACTGAGTGAGCAACATTGGCAGGAAATAGTCGCTCAGCCCAGCGGGGCATCCTGTTCGTCTTGGTCAGGAGTCGCCGGGACAGGAGCTTCTGGTCAGGGGTCACCTCCCGGTGCACTATGTCTTCCGTCAAGACATGTTTGCTGCAGGTGTCAGGGTGAAGGTGACCCTCAGGAGCCTGGCCCTAAGTGACTGCCTGTTGGGGTTCCCATCTGGAGCCTCCAGGCCCAGAATGGCCATGCCTTTCCCCAAACTTGCAGAGTGATCTGTGTTGTGGCTCAGACCTGAACTAGAGTCCCTTGAGCCTAACCCAGGGCAAATTCCAACTCCCGCCTCCTCGCTGACCTGGATTCCTAGGCCTTCCAGCAGGGCTGGACCTCATGATTTATTGCACCACTGGACAGCGTCACGGCGGAGAAGTAGACAAGCGCCCGGATTTCCAACCCCAAGATCCCTCCCCAGCTCCGGTGCCGCCACCTCTTCCTGTCTCACCACCCTGAGATGAGACAACCTTTTACTAGGGCCTCAAGTAAACTACTACCCAGACCCAGCCTCCTTCCAGTACTAGCCTGGCCGCTTCCCCGATAGGTCCTCTCGTCCTAAACGTGGCCACGGCTCCGGCGACCCCCCCACTCGAAGTCGAGTCTTTCCCGGCCCCCACACTCCGATCTCCAAACAGCGAGGTGGGAGGGTTGCTCTTTCCAGGGCCACGTACCTATAGGGATTCGGGTACCGCTGCCAGAAGGCAGCGAACACTTGGTCCCAGGAACTCCGGAGCACGCTCTGGCCCAGGAAATACTTCACCATTGTCCAGGTCGGGCGGGCTCAGCGCCCACACAGCATCAGGGGTGTGGAGCCCGGGGGGCACGCGGAGGCGGGGCTGGAGCTCGACGCTCGGCCGCCAGGCTAGCAGCTCAGTCACTCAGGCGCCGCACCCAAAGAGCCGCCACGGCCGCCATGAGGATTTGTCTAGCCGCGCGCCACTTCCGGCGCAGCCGCGCACTGCCCACCTCTTCCGGCGCCTGCCCACGTGACCGGGCGGCCCCGCCTCCCCGGCCTCTACCTCCTCCCCCCCGCGCGGGAGTCGCGGTGCTCCGGGCCGGAGCCAGAGCCAGGTTAGCGGGACCCCTCCCAGGCTCTGTGGGGAAACCGTGTCGGAGCGGCCCCTAAGCCGGGCGGGCAAGCGAGTAGCGGAGCGAGCGGGCGAGCCGGACGCCGGCGTTGAGTGCGCTTCCCCGCACGCTCCCAGGCCGCCCCGGGTCCTGGACTCTCAGAAGGAGGATCAGCACCCGGGGACGAAGAGCGGGGGCGGACGGAGGCGTTGCTGTAGCTCAATATCGTCGCGGCGTCTGGAGCCTTAGGTTGGCGCCTGCGGTCGGGGACTGAGGCTCGGGCGCTGCCTGCCGGAGTGGAGATCCGGTTTGCCTCCCGCCCCCGCTCAGGACCCTGACGCGGGTGAGGCAGCCCCGGGAGCATGAGCGGGCAGCGTGTGGACGTCAAGGTGGTGATGCTGGGCAAGGAGTACGTGGGCAAGACGAGCCTGGTGGAGCGATACGTGCACGATCGCTTCCTGGTGGGGCCCTATCAGAACGTGAGTGCGCCCGACACGGCCCAGCACGGGTGGGAGGGGGTAACCCGCATCCGAGGCCCTGATTGCTTCCCCTTGGTTGCAGACCATTGGGGCCGCCTTCGTGGCCAAGGTGATGTCCGTCGGAGACCGGACGGTGACTTTGGGTATTTGGGTAAGTTCTCTGGGCAAGTCCTGGGAAAACCCATTCCTGAGGAGGCATAGGTCCTGCCTATTACTGGCTGACTTGTGGCCTCATAGAGGCCATTTCTGTTCTCTAGACCACAATTTAAAAACGGGGTCTGGAGAACGTGGTATTAGTTTGCAGTTTTGGGGAGTAGCTCAGCAACTCAGGCCAGGGCTGAGCCTCCCCCTGCCCTTCAGGACACAGCAGGCTCTGAGCGCTATGAGGCCATGAGCCGAATCTACTATCGGGGCGCCAAGGCTGCCATCGTCTGCTATGGTAAGGATGGTTTTGGCCTGTTTCTCAAACAAGAAGGGGAGGGTGCCAGGCTGGCCTTACAGAACAGCTTCTGACCCTTGGTTGTGTTTCCTGCGTGTCCCACACCAAGACCTGACGGACAGCAGCAGCTTTGAACGGGCAAAGTTCTGGGTGAAGGAACTGCGCAACCTAGAGGAGGTAGGTGGCCTGACCTCACCAAAAGACGAGACAGGGGCTGGGGATCTGGTGGTCCGAGGGGGGGTGACCCTCACCTTGTCTTCTGCTCCAGGGCTGTAAGATCTACTTGTGTGGCACCAAGAGTGACCTGCTGGAGGAGGACAGGCGGCGCCGACGTGTGGACTTCCACGACGTCCAGGACTATGCAGACAGTAGCTGCTCCTTACCTCCCTGGGGCTGGGGGAGGGAAGTGGCTACTTGGGTGGGTCACGGAAAATAGGGACTGCCTTGGCTACCATGGCAAGATCCCCCATGGGAAGACTTTCTCTGGCCTCCCTGAATCTGTGGGGTTCAGAAGATTCCCTATACTGCTAGCCTTCCCCTTTGTGTCTGTGTCCACCTAATTTTCAGGTATGAGGCTTTAGACACTTCTCTTTACAGGTATCAAAGCTCAGCTCTTTGAAACATCCAGCAAGACAGGCCAGAGTGTGGGTGAGTGCTGTCCTGGGCCTCACGGCAGAACACGCAAGGGCAACAAGGGAGACAGAGAAAAGCCTAGAGGGCTGGTTAGTGGGTGATCCCAGAGCCACTGGCATTTGATCCTCACCTATCACCCTTTTTCCTGCCAGATGAGCTCTTCCAGAAAGTAGCAGAGGATTACGTCAGTGTGGCCGCCTTCCAGGTGATGACAGGTGTGTCCTTCCCTAGCTCCTGTGGAGACTTCCTCTAGGCCCACAGCATCTGGCCCCCTTCATGAGTTACCTGATCCCCCAGTAGAATGATGCTGAGCTGCCACCTCTCTCTCTGACAGAGGACAAGGGCGTGGACCTGGGCCAGAAGGCAAATCCCTACTTCTACAGCTGTTGTCATCACTGAGTCACCACTCACCTGGCCTGGGGGAATTAAAGGAATTCCCCCAGAGAGGCTGGACCTAGCTTTTGTCTGGGCTTGGGTGATCACACGTCTGAGCTACCCCAGGTCCCCATGGCAGCAGAGGTGGCACCTGCCTGTGCTGGCCCATGGAACGGAGGCAGCATTTGGGCTGACTGATGGGCACAAGGAGGGTAAGGGCTGATTTGGACGCCAGGCTTCTGCCCTGGACAGCACTCGTGTCTACAAATTATTTAAGTGGCTTCTGATTTGTAAATAAAATCAATGCACTGTGAATCACACTCAACCCCTTTCCCTGCTGTGTGGATTGGGTGTCAAGATACCTAGCACTTTCTGGGGCCACCTGGCTGCCCTTGCTTCCTGTATCAAGGCTCCTTTTAGCTCTTACTTTCCTTTGGAAACCAACTGGCTTCACCCCAGGGTTGCAGCTGAGATAATGGAGAAGCAGAAGGGCCCTTTCCTATTCTTTAGTGGGGGCAAAGATAGGGCGAGAAGCTGGGGTTGGGGCAGTGCAAAGCTCACACTTCCTTCTTGGTGCTAAGAAGAGCAAGGAAGGCACTGAAGTAGTATCCAGAGATCAAAGGATCAAGCACTTCTACCTCAGACTCACTGGCTCGACTGCACCTCTGTCATGTCTAAGTCCATGAGTCATGCCTGTGGCTCAGATCCTAAGCTTCCTAGCAACACCCTATAATGTGGCTTAACAGTAGAAAAATCATAGGTTCTGCAAGACTTAGAAAGGTTTTATGGATCCAGATTGGGATCCAACTCAGCTACTCAGAAAAGGGACTTAAACTTGGCCTGTGTTTCTCATCTGTAAAGTGAAGTGACCACTACCCAGTTCAGGACTTGAAGATCATAAGTGAAAAGTAACTGTAGGACTAAATGCTTGTCTTCCCACACTCTTCCCTGAGGCAGAAAGTTCAGGATTAAGTCAGAAGGGAAGCAGATTCCCAGGGTTTCCTCAAAGTGTATTTTTGGGCCTTGGACGTCCAGATATTTCTGAAGAATCAGATGTTACTGTAGACAGGACCAACCCTTCAACCAAAAGGAAGCCTATGGCAGCCTTTTCTGTTATGGGATGCTCAGCCCCTTTGCCTCACTCGGCCTAGGCCGAGTCCTCTGCAGTGCCCAGCACCTGCTCTAAAAAACTAAAAACTTGGCCAAGATGTCTAGACTCACACTCAGAAAGTGCTTTGGTTCCACTTCCTTTTTAAAAACCTCAAAATACCCTTCCTTCGTGGGTGATGGAGGCTTCCTGTGTAGGGACTGAAACTGATGCCAGCCACTCCCAAAAGCAGCAGAAAGACATTCCGACAGCTGTGGCTACTGGGAGGAAACCCACACCACTCCCATAAGGTGCTTGGAGGAAGGGCTCAGTTCCGTGTCCCTGGGAACTACCTCAGGGGCTGGCTTCTGCTCTCACCCCAAACCCATCCTCCCTCCTTGTTAGGCTACATCTCCCCACGGACAACAAAACAAAACACAGGGCAAGGGCCATAAGAGTAAAGTTAAACTTTACTTTACAGTAATTTTTTTCTATATACAAAGAATTACAGTACATGTTTATGGGGACTCCTAGCACAGGGCTCCCCTCTTTTTCACTAAGAGTTCCACTTATCACTGACAATCTATTGGGGTGGAGGAGGGCAAAAAAAGTGATGGACCTCAGCTGACACCCCCTCTGCCCCTTTCTTAAAAATATAAAGATAGATCTCTATTGTCAGCTTGTTTTTTTGCCAAGACTTAGCTGCTCTTCCAGGAGCTCCTGTGTGCTGCACCCGCCCGTCTCCAACACTCACCTACATGCACACACAGGCAGCACCCACCTCAGACCTAGAGACCACCCGTTCTCTGCCCCTACCCTGGAAGTCTAAAGCACCAGAACCACTCATTTCTGCTCCTAACTCCCTAGGCTCACCTCCTGTCCAAAAAGCTTTGCTCGATTTCCAGGGGGTTACACCTGAAGCCCTCAATAGCCTGATGTTTTGAGAGTCATGGGGAAGTAGCTCTAGAAAAGGGACCATATGAGTTTAACATGTGCTATTTTTGCTTATGTTGATAGGAAACATTTCTCCCCAGGCTGTGGATTTCTAATTAAAATAAACTCTTTCCACTTCCTTAAGAAATATTACCCTTAATCTTCATAAGCAGTAGAGGTGCTCCCGTGAGAGTGGAAGAGGTAGAGAGGGGCAGAAGGTAGCCGAGGGAGACCCCACACTTGGAGCTCTCTACCAGCCTGTTCAGGCAGTGTGCACAGAGGCTACAGACACGGTGACACCAGCCCTGAGAAACTCAGTGGCCACCCTCATCTGGAAACAGCATCTCTTCCACCTCTGGACTGCACTGGACTATTTCAGGGTCAGGTGCAAGATTCACCAAGGCTCTACCTTCCCCTCCTCTAATAAAGCCTCAAGGAAACTACATAAGATCTCTTTTTCCCAAACAGGAATCTGGGTTTCTCAAGTCACCAGTCCCTCAACCCTTGGCAGTGCTTATTTATACCAGGAAATTAGCACCATCATTGCATTTTTTGTGTGTGTACAAAGCAATTACCTATTCTTTTTTTCAATTTATACTACAGCAACCTCGGGCCCTGCTGCACTAACTCTAGGAAGCTCAGCTGAGAGCTAACCGTCCACAGCCAAGGAAAGTCTCGTGCAGCAGCTACCCAGCTCTAAATGATCTGGAATGTCTAACACATGGAACAGCCCAAACATTATTCAGCAGGAAAAGGGGCTTGTGGCAGCTCCTTTCCTGCCATGATCTCAGAGAAGTGAGGACACTGGGCTACTCTGACCTCCTGACAGACCCCAAGAGGATGACAGTGTCCCCCAAAGAAGCCTTAGGAGAAAACCCGCTTTATAGGAGCTGACGGGGAAAAGAAAAAAAAAAAAATCCATCCACATTTAGTGCTCTCCTGATTCTTCTCCACAGGGGAAGCTGCCAGGACCAGACTTCCTTCCTGCCACTCTGTTCTCACGAGGGAACCTGGGAGTCCAGCTCCTGTGAGTAGACGCTGCCAAGCCTGGAAAAGGATCGCTGATGCACTTCATGCCCTGACTGTAGTGTGGGGTGGAGGATGTAAAGAATAGAATAATTATTTTCATCAATGCTAAAGATGTAGATTTGGTAGTTGTTCAGAAGAGGATCAACAGAGTGATTTAAATCACTTCAAACTCAGTAACTTCAGGGGGAAGCAGACATTTAAAAACTTGGATGCTTCTGTAGCAATGACAACTATTTTGCTATTAGAATGGGTTTGCTCCAGTAGAGAAGCAATGAGGCTTTGAATTCAAATTTCAACAGTTTCCATAATTTTTTCTGACTTAACAGGGCTAGGACAGGTATTAGTTCTCTAACTACCTATGGAAGCTATGGCTTCCCCCTCAGAGAGGCTTCCTGGGGAACTGGCTTAGAGGCAGACACTCTATTGAGATCCTGATTTACAAGCACTTGGCCAAATGCCAAAATACCATCCTACACAAAGATCAGGAGGTTCTAAGAGTAAAGATTTCCTTTTAACTGCCAGGTCACACCCCCTGGAGAAAAGGTCTCAGTATAGGTTCCAGGAGAATCCCCGAAGGATGGCAAGGTCACCCCCCACAAAGGGTCATGCAAGAGTCGCACTTCCCAAAAGTCCTTCCAACTCTGCTTCTAATTGTATAGTGACTGCTTTCGTGATGTTAACAATCTAGTATCAAATGCTATCAGTGGGCCTGAGAGTTGAACATCTAATTTCCAATCAACCTAAGAGAGTCTTACAATGGCCCTCATGAAAGCCGGGCTGGCTGTCCATCCATTTAAATAAACAGCTTCAGAAGTTGTTTCCTACGCAGGTCTGGAAGGAAGCTTTCCAGTGAATGGGAGAATGGAAAAAACTGAAACAAAACCACAAAGTGGCCCACCTTTCCCTCACTCCTTCCTGTCCTGTGAGACATATCTAGAGTGGCTGTCAAGTCAATTACCTACCAAAGCCTACATCAGAGAAGCTCCTTCAGGATCAAACTTCTCCACTTAAAAATTTTACATAGCCTGCACCACCCCCCCAACAAAATTCACAGTTTATTTCATGAAACAAAGAGCTACGGTAATTTAACACACAACACAGTGGAAAGAGATTCTGACAGCGCAGTGCGGATATCTTTTTCTGATCACAACTACAGATGACAGGAGAAAAAAAGGGCACAGGACTGGCACCAAGCAAATCCTACTCATACAACCTAAGAGATTAAGGAAAGGGACCTACTAGCTGCAGTTATATACTTATTATTCTCACACATGATAAATACTTAATATAATGAACTTTAATGTTCTGGGTGGATTTCTTTAAAAATATCTTTTCCATGGTTTAAAATTTTTTTAAAAGAAAATAAGATGCTTTGTTTTCTCTTCCTCTAAAACAAAGAGCTTTTCCTCTCTGATGACGTGGGAAGAGAGACAGGATGAAAGGGGAGAACTAGGCAGGTGGAATTTACAGAGGAGAGTCCGAGGTCTAAGTGAGATGCAAGAATAGGCCCCTAAACTCAGGGCAGCCCTGCCCAGCCTCATGCCTCTGCCTGAGTTCAATGTCTCAACCCCAGAGACAGACTTTGGGAAATAAAAGCAAATTCTTTTTTAAATCTTTATATAAAGCGCAAATGCTTCTATAACAACAGTTGTTCCCTCCTTAGAAGTATGGGAGTAACCTCAATAGAAACTCAGGAGGAGGAAATTGGGACAAAATACAGAATCCTGTTGAGGGTGTAAAAGCCATAACTGAGACAGAAATGGCCAGGAGACCTTGGGGCCAGGAGATGGCCTGTTGGCTAAAGCTGCTGGCTAAGTTGGCAAAGCAGAGAGGTAAACATGTTTGGTCTAGGGACAAAGAGGGGGTGGGTGAATGGGAAGGAACTGGCCAAACAGCACTTCCTGTTGGCAGTCAGTGAGCTGGGTGAATGGTAGGGCAGGGTAGCACCAACAGATTTCCCAGCCCTTGGGCCCCAGCTCAGGGCAGCAGTAACAGATAATCAGCAGTTATGAGGAGTCATCTCTTGGACTGGACATTGCTCTAAACGCCACATCTTGCCAGTCATGGGGAAGAGTTCTGGCTTGCCTTTGAGCTAAGTCAGCAGGCAGGTGCTCTCAATACAGAGCACAGCATTTCTCAGGAAGAGGGTGGTAGAATCCACTAGTGAAGAAGACTCCCTCCATTCAGGTAGGAGGGCAAAAGATCAGGAGAGAAGTAATTTCTTGCCAGGATCTGGCACTCTCCCTGAGCTGGTGGTGGATCTAGCCCAGAGCTTGCCAGAGATTCCCTAGGTCTACTGCCCGAGACTCTGAAATCTGAAAGCACCTGAGTGTTTGGGGGACAGGCATGGGGTGGGTTGATGTAAAAGGAGGAAAATCTATAGAAAAGAAAGGTAAGCTTGCCAATTGCCTTCTTACACTGAGGGAAAGCTGTGTCCTCACAGAGCCCAGCCCCCCAACCAACTGCTCCACCAAGGACAGATCTTTAGACTCTCCAGAGCCCAGACAGAAGCAGCAGAGGCTGCCCAGCCAACAGGCCCTACCTGCCTATAGAGGAGACCTCTGCATGACTGTACACACATGCACATACACACAGGCACACCTGACCAGGAGACACTCAAAACAACCACTTCTGGGGCCACAAAGGACATGACAAAATGAGCCCAGAGCCCCAGGGCCCCTCAAACTTCCTGTTATTTCCTGGTCAAAGGTTCTTTAAAAATAACCTGGGAACCCAGGCAAGCATGTTAGGCTCACAGGGATCAGGTCTTATTTATCTCTGTATCTCCTGCCAGTGACTAGCACCAGGCCTAGCACACATGAATGTTCAAGAAATCACCACCGATGTGAATGGGAATCACTTCCTCCCAAGGGTTCATCAGGTACCCTCAGTGGGGCTTGGTAGGGCTAGAGAAATAGCTTTGAGAGCCCCTCTACCTTCAACCTGACCAGCGGAATTGAATCCCATGCTTGACTCCAGAGTGGACTTTTTATTTCAAGTTCACCATGAGTAAAGGTTGGGGGAAAGAGACCCGAGTCTGTCTGTCTCCTTGGCTGGGGCCCACTTGGATTTCCATATATGGTTCACACAACCACAAGCCCCCACTGGCTAATGTCGCAAGAGTTCTGAATGTTGGGATATAAGGAGAGAATAACAGTGGAAAAGTGTTGGGGTCTGTCTGTTTTTTAAGAGGGAAAAAGAAGATTTTTCCCTTCCCCAAGAACCCTGGGGGCAGCTGGTCTGGTCATGTGGCATTTACTGGTATTATTTCTGTTCTGACTCTGCACACTTGTGACTGGAAGGAGCCTGGTTAAGAGCTGGAAGGGTATTTTGCTCTGATTTAGGGTCTTGCCCTCTTCCAAGAGACCAGCAAGTCTGTGCCAATGTCTGTGTGCTCCCAGAGGACCAGCAAGACTGTGCCAGTGTCTGTCCAGCCACTATGGGCCAGAGCCCTGGCCCTGGTGAGGCCTTGCCCAAGGCCCAGGGACTCTGTTCTGTGGTTGCCAACTTCTTCTCTTCAGTGGAGAGGGAGGATGGGGCCTTCCCAAGAGGCCTGAAGGACTGCCCACTCTTGGCAGCAAGTCCAGGTAGTTGCTGGCCTCCGGCCATCTGCTTCACCTGCTTCACCAGGCCTGGTGCTTGGCTGGGAGGCCCAGGGGTCTGCTCAGCCCCTGCAGGTGCTCTTCCTAAGGCCTGAGTTGCTGGCTCATACAAAAAAGCCTTGGCAGGGGGCTGAGAAAGAAGTCTGGCCTGGGTGAGTGATTTAACAGCTTGCCAGGAGTGCTCTGAAGGGGCCGCTGCTTTGCCCAGTGGCTGAAGGACAGGATCTGACACAATGCTTCTCTCAATGGCTCGTGACATCTGTCCCAGACCTTTGCTGGCAGGCCACGAGCTCGACTCCAACACTGGCATCTTCTCATCAACCTGTGGTGTGATCTCATGGGGAGAAGCTGCCCGTTCCTTCTGGCGAGGAGTTAGGTCTATGAGATCCATCACCAAAGCAGCTCTATTTTTTGACTGAGTATTCTGGTCCACAGGCCTCAGTGCTTTTTCTTTAGCTACCAGGGTCTGGACCACAGCTGACAGTACTTTGTCAGGAGGTGGGAGTCTCTGGGACAAGGAGGCATGGGATTTGTCGGGGGGCCTGTCTGAAGTCTGGGGTTTGGGACCGCTGGTGACTAGCAGTTTGTCTGGCTGCGGAAGTCTCAGGCCAGTAGGGACAGGGGTTTTCTCCAGTGACTGGGGCCTTGGGCTGGCAGCACCTATGGATTTATCCAGCCTTGGGTCAGCTGTCCCCAGAGGTCTTTCCAGTGGTTGTGACCTGACTGAGGGTGAGGAGCTTGGGCCGGTCACTGGAGAGGGTTTGTCAGATAGTTGGGGTCTTGGTCCTGCCATTGCAGGTGGCCTGTCCAATGGCTTCTGGCTGGATACCAAGGATTGGGGTTTGGTCCCTGACCCAGCAAGGTCCCTGACCCTATCTACAGGCTGGGGCCTGGAGTCAGTTCTATCAGGAGGCCTTTCAGGCAGCGGTGGCCTCTGACAAGTCCCTGCCAGAGCTTTTCTGGACAGCGACAACGTCTGGTTGGTGTCAGCAGATGGCTTGTCCGACATCTTGGGCCCCTGAGCAGCTACTCCTGATGATTGCTCTGCCAGGTGAGTGCCTGGGCCTGGAGGCAGCGGTACTGTAGGAGGTACATACTCACGGATCTCCCCAGGTTCCAGAGGGTTGGGCCCACAGGGATCATGCTCAGTACAAGACAGACGCCCATCCAGTTTGGAGATGAAGAGCATCCCTTCCCGATGCTGCTTACAAAAGGAGCTGGGACACATCTCACAGAAGGAGGCTGCTTCCTTTCCGCAGATGTCACACTGATGCCAAGGACACTCCCATTTCCCTGAAAACACAGGTGTGAAACAAAGGCTTAGGAAAATAAGACATGCATATGAGATGGGTCATGGCTCTGGAACTAAGTCAAAGGAGTGATTTCAAACTGCTGCCTTCTGCAGAGAGCTCATGCCACTTACCCACCTCCCCTCCCCCAGGATCTCAGCTTTACTTTCTGCAAAATGCATAAAAATAACAGCCAAGTATCAAGTAGCAACTGAGTATCAATTAAAAACCAAGCAGGAGTAAAAAACAACAAAAAAAACCCCAAGCAGGAGTAAACCCTGATTTCTACAACTATTTCCAACAAGGAGAAAAGCAACAACAACAATAAAACAAAACCCAAAGCTCCCCTTAGATGGAATGTGAAGATATTACTTTCATATTTTTACAAACTCCATTTGTCCTGTACAGCCTTTAAATATTCAACTCTATGGGGAAAATCTCAGCCAATTAAACTGCTTATTTGGTTATTACTAGGAACAGGGAGCAGATACACAAAGGTGAAAAATGGAAGCAGATTTACCTTTGCTCAATGTTAAGTCTGGAAACTAGCACAAACTTTACCTGTGTTGTCCACACAGAATCAGCAGGAAAGACCCAAAGCCAACCCAAGCTGCTCTCTTTTACCCTCATTTCATGATACCCGAATCTCTGCCATGGACCGTGTTCCGTCCCAGCTCCTTCCAAGTAAACTATGCTAGAGCTCACTCCTGGCTCATGGGCAAGATCAGTTCTACCACAACCTGTGCCAGCTACGGCTCTGAGTAACTGCTTCTGAAACAATTCCCCATTTCCATTTCCTGGCACTGAGGTCAGTGTTATGGCCTTGCCCCTACACTACCTTAGTTTCTATTATTTCATTACCCTGGCAACCACATATTGAAGGAAACCTAATTTGGGGACAAACTCCTCTCACTCCCACCCCTCTTTATGGGTTGCTAGGAGGATAAAATAACATAAAAATGCTTGACAGAGCGAATGAGTTTCTGTTCCCTTCTCTATAACCTAGGATTCTAAGCCTTTGTTGTCATTTATTTTGACACCTCTCAACACTATGCATGGGAAGACCAAAGGGCTCTCAGAATTCTGGCAGAGAACAAGGAGAACTCTAAATGGATTTTCGCACCAACCTGCTGGTCGCTTGGTTAGATTGAGACAGTCTGCATGGTAAACTTTGGGGCAGCCTGGCTTCTTACAGGAGACGAGCTGGCCAGCATCCCCACAGCTGAAACACTCATCCTCTCGCTCCTTTGTGATTTCACCCTGGGTCCTGCGCTTCCCCTGTTGCTTCTTCTTGAATTTCTTTGACTTTTCCTCTGTGGCAATGGGTTGATTCTAGAGGTCAAATATTGTCGACACATTAGTTGTATGATCTTGACCAGGTTAACTATCCTCTCTGAGCTTCAGACTCTCCTCTGGGAAGACACAGTCCTCATAGACTACTGTGAAGTTAAGAGAAAATGCAGGAAAAGCACTGGGCATATCACAGGTACCCAATAAATGGTAGCACGAATTTTATCTGGTATCAACTACTCCTACCACTTGAGCGAAGTAAGAGAGAAATGTGCTGCTTTTTGTTGACACACAAGACTGGTATTAAAGATCATCCTTTAACAATAAGTTTTATTTTTATTCTTATGTTTGTCTAATTTCAAAACTAAGGAAGACTTCTCTGGGTGTGTGTGTCACACACATTCCTAAACTCATTCAGCAAACCTTCAATGAGCACTTAGTAGGAGCCGTGTGCTAGGAAGACACAGAAAACTAATTTGTGGCCCGTGCCCTTGACAAGCTATGCATCTTCACCTAAGTCAGTTTAGGTTCATGTCCACCACTCCCCAAGACAGACCCTGGTGCAGCCCGCAGGTCTACTCTATGCTCCCTGCAGACCACGCTTGGTCACCAAAATGCATGGTTTTCATCGCATTATTTATCTCAGCCTAGGAACATCCAGGACCAATCCAATTTATTGCCAGCCCACAGTGATCTCCTCCCATTTCTAAACTTCTGCTCCCGAATTTCCCTTTCACTGATTCATGTGTGAAATGCTACACAGACCCTAAAGATACAGAAACTGACATCCCTAGTGCACCTAACACCATTAAACTCTGTTACTATTTTAATTTATAGGGACTAAGTCAACTGCACATCTTAAGGAACAAGACCATTTAACCAACTAACTAAACAAAATACAAAATCCAATATAAATTTTCTTATTTAATAGATAAAAGAATAATCACTGGGTGTTCTTCATTTATTATAGCTCAAAATGATTACCCTCTTTAGCTAGTGGTTTCCATGATAATTTGCATTTTTCAGTTCTTAATGTTGACTTCACAATCAAACAAGCATAATGGGAAATACCCAATTGGAGTCATGGTGTAGTCTACTTTGCATCAAAATTAAATTTCAATTTTCAGCATGCTGTTACTTACGATAGAGAAATCTGGAAGCATCCAGATGTTCATCTATTATGGTTCATCCATTATATAAAAATTTAAACAGTCGCTAAAACTGATGGTTATGAAAATTATGTAACAGCAAGGAAAAAATGTTGTATAATATTTAAGAATTATAAACAATTCTTAACAGTTATAGAATTATAATTCAGTTAAAGTACACATAAAAAAAACAGAAAGTAAGATACAACAAAGTTTATACTGTTACACGGTACATGGTTAAGATTAAGGGTCCTTAAAAAAAAAAAGTCCTATGTTTATCTACAGTCTTTTTTTTTTTTTTTTTTTTTTTTTTGTGGTACGCGGGCCTCTCACTGTTGTGGCCTCTCGCATTGAGGAGCACAGGCTATGGACGCGCAGGCTCAGCAGCCATGGCTCATGGGCCCAGCTGCTCCGCAGCATGTGGGATCCTCCCGGACCGGGGCACGAACCCGTGTCCCCTGCATCGGCAGGCGGACTCTCAACCACTGCGCCACCAGGGAAGCCCCTATCTACAGTCTTATACTACATTTAGAATCTTAAATTCAATATCAGATTCTCTGATATCTTTAAAAAGGCAAAAAGAGACACAGAGAGACTGAGACTCTTTCTTAGGAAATGTGAGTAAGATCAACTAAGACCAATAAAAGACATGGGAAGTAACCTACTTTACAGATTCCTATTTTACAGCTTTTTTAGCTAGAAAGGTATCACTAATTAGAAGTCAGATTGTTCAAAACACTTCAACAATATCCAAAGACCCTCTCCAGTGTACCAAACTGATCATCAGAATGCTTAGTTAAATTGCCAGTGTCCCTACTGACAACTATTCAATGTCATTATTTCAAAAAGACATCTTCTTAAAATAAAGACTCAGTCCTGCCACAGGTTAGGGAGGGAGGACCACACCATTATCCCTGATGCAAACGTTTAAAAGGTACCTTTGGCCTTACACCCAAAAAGCCACTGCAGTTCGGAGCTCCACATTTGCAAACAGTCTTTCCATTCCCAAGACATTCTAGGTTGTAGTTGAAGGTAAGTTCAGTGCCTGCATAAAAGACCATGAAAATATTAATATCTAGGGCTTTAATTACATTATTTCTCTATTAATCACAAAAGGCAGACTTCCAAGAGAACAGATCAATTTTTAAAAGATTAAAAGGATTTATTAACTCTAATCGCACTATATTATTAAAATACTATAAAATCCTAATCCTATAACATTATTAATGAGCTAATATAACTTAATAACAGAAAAACTTATATGACTTAATAAGTAATTTTTTTAAAGATTTTTTTGATGTGGACCATTTTTAAAGTCTTTATTGAATTTGTACAATATTGCTTCTGTTTTTACCTTTTGGTTTCCTGGCTGCGAGGCATGTGGGATCTTAGCTCCCCGACCAGGGATCGAACCTGCACCCCCTGCACTGGAAGGCGAAGTCTTAACCACTGGACCTCCAGGGAAGTCCCAACAAGTAATATTTAAAATAACTTTTACTATAGATGTGTTAATCCCAAATTGTTTTTTATTTTTTTCTAACCATTCAGATTCAAAATATATTAATTCATTACCAAAAACAGACAAACAGCAATTTATTGTGCACTGATGTGCCAGGCACTGGGAAAGCAAGTACGAAGGAAACCTGTCATCTGTGCCAAGGTGAGTACATCTTACCAGGCAGCACTCAAGGGAGAGAGACATGTCAATACAGAATAATACCAGAGAACTCTAGACCACAAGACCTAAGCCCTGGCTATACATCCCAGTTACACCACAATCTAGCTGGCTGATTTGAGCCGAAGAGTCCATTTGTTAAATGCAGATAACAATCTCACGAGCTTACTGAGAATGACATAATGTACATAGCAGAAATTTGTAAACTTTAATAGGAGATGTACAAATGTAAGGTATAAAAAGTCCCCTTTCTGTCACAAGTGCATTTCATCAAAACTGAGAGCAAATAAATCACACAAACATTCAAATTCAAAGCGTGTTAGGGAAAGCCTAACAAATAGAAGAACTTTATACAGACATACAAAGAGGTTATCTCTGGGTGGGGGTAACGGCTTACCGTTAATGTACAAAGTGATAATTGTTCAGTCAAAATTGTCAAAACTTAGGAAGATTTCCCTTTGCAGAATGACAAATCTTCTATCAGTGAGACTAATATATACAGTTTTTCATCTGATATTGGAAACATAATTATTTTTTAATTTGGTTGAGCAAATTATAAAGCAGCTGGCTTACATTTAGGAGTTCATATGGTACAAATGCTAGAACCACTTGTGGCCTGCTAAGAGGCTCACATTGTGAGGAGCCTGTAGGAACCAAGACTGACCAAGGTAACAGCAGGGTCACATATCCCCTCCCCACTGTGAACTTACTGGACTGAATGATGGGTATTTCTATTCACACTAATCTTATTTAAAAATTTATGAGCATATAGCTGAATTTTCATATATTTAATTTGCTTACAATGCAACTCAACCACAAGATAGCAAGATACTTGGCATAACTTGCTGCTCACTCAGCATCCACTATGTAAACAGAACCACACGAGGGGATAAATCAGAAGGTTATCAGTGTGCATACAGGAAAGCCATTCTACAAAACAGTCCAAAATACAATAATCTGCAATCTGGGGGGATGGCAAATGGCACTGGAGAAGAGATAAACAAGGAGTGAGTATGACACATTGAAGACAGAAAGTAACAGGTATGTGAAGAGCCCATGAGGTTGGATGTGTAAGGAGGAGAGCAAGCTGAAAGTTCTGATTCCATTTGCAAGGCTGAAGCTCCTATGGGCACTCTGCATGGCAGTGAGCACATTCTGTCTTAATTCCCCCATCCCACCCTTGCAGACTGGGAGGACAAGAATAAGGTCTGTCAATTCCCACACCATTCTACCTGAGCTGAATGAATATGGGAGAAGAGAAATTTGTGGCTAGACATGGTAGAAGAGGCCATCCCCACGGACACAGACTAAAGTTCAAAGTAGAAGTGTGGTACTAAAAGCAGTCAGGACAGAGATAAGAACTGAAGTCACACGGCTAACATTTGAGTAATTAATACAGAGGAACACTGCCCCTCCCTCCCCCAGTGTGGTTAGAGATAAAAATGGAGAAAAGAACGAGAGATATATCAGATCCAAGAATCCAAGTAACATAGATAATGCTACCAAATACTTTACTTTTGTAAGGATTAAATGAGACAATATGCTTGGAACAGTGTCTGGCATTGGATAAATGGTAGCTCTTACAGCACTCACTTGATAACTCCTGTTACAAAGCAGAAATCTACCCAATTTACTCTGAAGCCATCCATTCCAAAAATTTGATACAAGTTACTGATTTTAAAAATCACTATCATTTAGTCCAATAGAGCACAGTGCACAGTGATGCTCAAGCATTGTTACTTTCATCATTAAACACTTTATGTGAAGCAATGCAAAACAGTGGCTCAATTTTTAAAATATGAAAACTGTCAGAGCCTTTAAAATTCTAAAGAGCCTAAAAGACTCCTGGGCAGCAGTATATTTAAGTTATAGAGAAATAGATATATTGGGGTGGGGGATGTTGGGTGTTATCCACAGACTGAAAAAAAGAAAAGGCAACAGACAAAAAGCTGACAAAATTGCTCTTTAATTACTTTATCTTGATTAGTGTTTCCTGAGGTAAATGACACTGACTGGGCAAAGCAGAATGCTCATATGGGATTTCTGCTTTGAAAGTCACTGGACTATGCTACTGTCAATTACAAACTACCCAGGCCAGTCTGATCTCATTTTGAGTTAGGAGAGTGATCTGAAAATGCTTGCTAGTATTCCTGCAAAACTTATTTTGAAAAATTATATACGTCCTTATACATTCAAACTTATACAAGTCTAAATATTTTTTAAAATCATGCAATTTAGAGGGTGTCATATGTATATGTATATACGATATGCTTATAATTTTTTCATCAAAACCTTGACACTAAATTTTAAGCTCCTTTAATTGATGGAAAATATCCATCATATAACTTTACTTTCAAACCTCTTAGCCCTATCAGGTTTACTTTCAATTCAAATAAACATCTTAATATTGTGCTGATTACAACTACCTCACTTCTACACTCTGAATTCTCAGAGACATAATGGGCATCTAGGCAGGTCACAACATAGCTGTGCATTCTCTAAATGTCCAGTTCTTTGAGACCCAAGAGGTGAGGGTTTTTGTTTTTCTTAGCCTTGGGCTCATAAACCATAAAATTCAGATGGGTAAGAGGTAGATATTTGGTTTATAAAGTGGATGAAGGGCAACTGTAAAAGGAGACCTGGACTGCTGACATTTTCTAAGGCAGACCAAAATTTTTTTTAAATAAATTAATTTTATTTATTTATTTCTGGCTGCGTGGGGTCTTCATTGCTGCACACGGGCTTCCTCTAGTTGCGGTGAGCGGGGGCTACTCTTCATTGCAGTGCACGGGCTTCTCATTGCGGTGGCTTCTCTTGTTGCAGAGCACAGGCTCTAGGCGCGTGGGCTTCAGTAGTTGTGGCACGCGGGTTCAGTAGTTGTGACACACGGGCTTAGCTGCTCCACGGCATGTGGGATCTTCCCGGACCAGGGATCGAACCCGTGTTCCCTGCATTGGCAGGCGGATTCTTAACCACTGTGCCACCAGGGAAGTCCTAAGGCAGACCAATTTTTAAGGAGTTCATATAAAAGCTATGCAAAAGGTCTAGAAATTTATTCCTTTAAAACCATCCAGGAAATTCCCTGGTGGTCCAGTGGTTAGGACTCGGTACTTTCACTGTGGTGGCCCCTGGTTCAATCCCTGGTCAGGGAACTAAGATCCCACAAGCCGTGTGGCACGGCCAGAAAACAACAAGAACAAAAAAACCAAACATCCATGCCCAAACCTTGAAGACATCATGCTAAGTAAAAATGAGCTAGCCACAACAAAACAAATATTGTATGACTGCGTTTACATGAGATTCCCAGAGTAGCTAAAAAAATCACAGAGACAGAAGATAAAATGGTGGTTGCCTGGGGCTCGGGGAGGGGGGAAATGAGGGAGTTATTGGTTAACGGGTATCTTCAGTTGGAGAAGATAAAAAGTTCTGGAGATAGATGGTGGTGACAGTTGCACAACAATGTGAATGGACTTAATGCCACTGAACCATACACTTAAAAATGGCTAAAATGGTAAATTTTATGTAATATGTATTTTTACCATACCACCACCAACAAAACAAATACCTGGTACATGCTAAGTACCACCTGGAAAGTCTTTTATGTATCCTTGGGAGTTTGCGACCTCATTTTGGATTATAGAACATATGGGATTTTCAGATAATAAAAACTGAAATCCCATTCCTAGCTCCAGAATCCTTAAATGATTCTTACCTGCTTTAATGTCACTCAAGGCAAAAAGGCCAACACGGGTATCTCCATTCACAGACCACTTCTGTGTTTCACAGTTGGGCTGGCAGCAATGATTCATGAATCGAGCATAGTTTCCTTTGGGACCAGCATCAATAATACGATCCTAGAATTCCAAGAGATGCTGTTCAGCAGACCTCTACTATTATTGATTAAAATTAGACTAATAATAAATAAGCTGGAGTTTCTATTTGGAAAGTTTGATTCTTCCAGAGGGGTGGTCTCAGAGTGTAGTCCCTTGACCAGCACTAGTATCACCACCTCAGAATCCGTTAGAAATGCAAATTCTTGAGGTGCACTCCAGATATACTAAAGCAGAAACTCTGAGGCCCAGCAATCTGTGTTAAGCCCACTAGGTGATTATGATATATGCTGAAGTTTGAGGACCACCATCCTAGAAATAGTAGCTTGTTCCATTCTCTTAATTAGGTAGTCCTGAACCCTGGCTACACATCAGAAATCACCTAAGATTTTAATAATGACATCAAGACCCCATCCTGAATGAAGATCAGAGTATCCTGAGGTGAGAATCTCACAATCCATAAAAGTACAACTCGGTAAATACAAAGTTTCACACCAAGAAAGGTCTATTATAAAAGTTAAAGGGGGGTGGGGGAGAGGAACCTAGCAGAACGTAATACTCAGGTACAAAGAGGAATCTCAGTATACAAAGAAACGAAACACGTTAGGATGCTGGAATTAGAAATAAGTCCCATAAACAACAAGGTCCTACTGTATAGCACAGGGAACTATATTCAATATCTGGTGATAAATCATAATGCAAAAGAATATATATATGTATAACTGAATCACTTTGCTGTACAGCAGAGATTAATACAACATTGTAAACGAAATATAATTCTATAAAATATTAAAAAATAAAAAATAAATTTAAAATAAATAAATAAAACATGTTGGAAACACACACATACAAAAAAAGAAATCCCAAATATAATTCTAGACACCAGTGAAATGTAACTCATCAGAAATTCCAATAATTGGAGAGCTGACTTGGGTTTGTAAGCTGAGTTTTATAGTCAATTTATATGACCTTCTCAATGCACTAATTAAATACGAACAAATCAGTGTCTCAATCTGTAAAATAAAAAGTAAAAGAATTATTATTTATTTTTCTGGCTTCAAGTTTTAATCTTATAGGAAAAACACTAAAGACATAATCCCCAACTTACGTTGGACACTGAAAAATAATGCTAAAAGCAGCTGTATTGCCTTTTGCCATGGATGTACAGCTAAAAATGAGCAACCTTACCTAACTCCAGGACCCTGATCAAGCAATCCCTATGAACATGGGGGAAAGACACTGTTTTGGACAGTGTATGACATGCCTATGAACACTATAGCTGGGACAACACTAATTCACAATCTTACAACAGTGGAAATAACACTTTTCATTACTTACTTTGTCTAAAGTGAGCATATAGAAATTAGTGATATCGTGTTCTTGGGCATAACGGATTCGAGCTCTGCACTCTTCTTCATCTATTAGCTCACCCACATATTCATTGACAAATTCACCCTGGAACAAGAAATAGCTCTTAAGTGGCAAAAAGCATAACTGTGTTCACAGGTATACCTTATTTTAAAAAATTAATGAAAACAACAGATTCTCCAAAGCAATTCATGCACATTTAACTAGTCACTTTAACAAAGGTTTATTCAAGAAACCACATAATAGAAATATGATGCTTCAACTATTTGAAAATATGAACCATCTCCCCACTCCTACCACAGCCAATGGCAGAAAACTTGGGATACACCTTAAGAGCAACCAAAATGAAAGTAAGTAAACTAAAGCTCCACTATAATGGTGATATGGATAGTCGATCCCTTTACCTGTCCAAGAACCTAAAAGTCAATTTCGCTTAACTATCCTCTTTTTCCTTGGAGCATGCCCTGCCTACTGACCTTCCACATTTCACATCATTGTCCTCCTGACTCACTATACAATAGTCATACTGGCTTTCTCTCATGCTGTCCCCTCTACCTGAAATGCTTGAACACTCAACCAGCCTAAGCCAACAATTACTTATCTTTCAAGTCTCAATTTAAAATATTCTCAGGGACTTCCCTGGTGGTGCAGTGGTTAAGACTCCACACTCCCAATGCAGGGGGCCCGGGTTCGATCCCTGGTCAGGGAACTAGATCCCACATGCATGCCACAACTAAGAGTTCGCATGCCACAACTAAGGAGCCCACGTGACACAACTAAGGAGCCCTTGAGCTGCAACTAAGGAGCCTGCCTGCTGCAACTAAGACACAGCGCAACAACAACAACAACAACAAAAACATTAAATTTCTCAGAGACAATCTAGTTTCAGGCCCTTTGCCACATGCCTCCTTCTAGAACCCTTTGTGTTTCCACATTGGGTGATTACTTGTTCAATGTCTCCGCATCTAGAATGTAAACTGTATGAAAGCATGGACCATGTCTCTCTTACTGAGCACTGCATCACACAGCAACATGCCTGACACACAGATGATATATAAGTTACTTAGCAAATGACTAAAATAGACCAACCCATATTCACTTCCTTTCCTAGAAACAAACTTCAATAAAATTCTTCAGAAGGTATAACCAGAGTAAGGTTTATTCTATTAAAATGTCAAATTCATTCTACTCAAAGACTGTACAATACCATCTATTTATTAGAAACCTGCAGGTCCTTCCAAGTTTCAAGTTGAAGATGTTACTACATTTTCATTAGAGAAGACCTAATCCTCTTCTCCTTCATGTTCCATGAACCCAAACCTATTTTTCTCTCAGTAAAAATAGATTTTATTAGTTGGTGATTAACACCTCTGTATTATGCTCTCACTATCCTCTCTCTCTTAACTACAGGTTCCAGGATTTCCACAAACGAGCAAACAAGGCCACAGTATCTCTATGAATTTCCCTCATTTTTTTCATCCTCATACATAGTGAACATGATCAATACTTGAACTTTAGAAATAAAGGAGACCATCTATTCTCAAGCCTCTAATTTATGGAAGGATTGGCAAGACATATAATAAGGTTAATCCTCACACTATATTATTTTCCTCCATGATCAATTTTCTCATATTCATCAAGAACAATTACTCATATTAAGCAACTGCTTAAAGAAAAAAAATCTGAAAATTAAGAATAGGTTTCTTCACCTTTTTGATATCTGTTTTTGTCCGGAGACCCCAGCCCCTCTGTAATGTGCGAAAAATTTCAACCTCTGGATACTGGCGCTTAGTAAAGCACTGGTTTTGGCAGCGCCCTCCAGCAGGACATACTGTGGGGTGACACTCATAGAGCAGCATGCGGTTGATGCACTCGGAGTCTATCCCACAGGGGTTCTCATCAGTAGCTTTACAGTTGCAACGGGGAATTTCAGACAAGTCTGCAGTGAAGATCTGTACCCTGCCAATAGGACGGTTCACCTGGAGTAGAAACACATACTATAGTATAGCAGGCAAGTCAACACAAGACGATTTAGGATCTATGAAAGGCTGATTGCTTTCCTTTAAAGTCACATGCCACATTTTACATGAGTCTGAATTATCAAGATTTAGCAGGATTATTCACAATAGCTAAAATGTGGCAACAACACAAGTGTCCACCGACGAATGAATAAGCAAAATGTGGTAAAAATAATGGAATCTCATTCAGCCTAAAAAGGAAGGAAATTTTGACACACGATATACAACATGGATGAACCCGGAGGACATTATGTTAAATGAAATAAGCCAGTCAAAACAGACAAATACTGATTTTACTTAGATACAAAGAGACAGAAAGTAGAATAACAGTTGCCAGGGGCTGAGAGGAGGGGAAAATGGGAAGCTACTGTTTATTGGGGTATAGATTTCAGTTTTACAAAATGTAAAGAGTTCTAGAGATGGATGGTGGCAACGGTTGCAAAACGTTATGAATCCATTTAATACCACTGAACTGTATACTTAAATATGGTTAAGATCAAAAATTTTATGTTATCTGTATTTTACCACAATTACAAAACTGGCGGAGGGCTTCCCTGGTGGCGCAGTGGTTGAGAGTCCGCCTGCCGATGCAGGGGACACGGGTTCGTGCCCCGGTCCGGGAGGATCCCACATGCCGCGGAGCGGCTGGGCCCGTGAGCCAGGGCCGCTGAGCCTGCGTGTCCGGAGCCTGTGCTCCGCAACGGGAGAGGCCACAACAGTGAGAGGCACGCGTACCGCAAAAAAAAAAAAAAAAAAAAACCTGGAGGAAATAAAGATTTAGGCAATTTGACATAAAAATAAAGCCTCACTTGATATGCAAAATGTAAATACCACAAATTTTAAAAATTCATTTCTTAAAAAAAAATCATAATTTCAAGGCTGGTAAGCCAAGTAAATTGTAAAATGAGTTTCTGCTATTGCCATATGGTGGCGCCACTTTAGTTGCTACATTAAAAAAAAAAAAATCACCATTCTCAACTGGTAAATATTTAACATGAAAAGGTCTCTGAGCAATCGGAGTCCTATTTGTGAAGATGTATTTTAATATTGACTATCATAACTTGAAATCTTTTTAATAGACTATAGCAATGTCACCCAGGCATTCATTTTTAGTGGTGCTAGTACTGAAAACCACCATGAAAATCCTGTGTGGTAAAACATAGAGGCCAAACAATTTCTGTGATTCTGAAGCCATTAGAATTTTCACAAATACTAACAACAATGTGGAGAAAAAACAACAGATGTTCCACAACAGAGGTGCATTTGTGCACTATAAGAATGGTCTCTCCTACTTGGGGAGGGAGGGAGATGGGGAGGAGAAGGGGGGGAGGGAGGGAGTGTGCGGGGGGCTGGGGAGTGGGAGTTTGGGGTTAGCAGATGCAAACTATTATATATAGAGTGGATAATAACAAGGCCCTACTGTATAGCACAGGGAACTGTATTCAATATCCTGTGATAAACCATAATGAAAAAGAATATATATATGTGTATAACTGACTCATTTTGCTGTATGGCAACATTGTAAATCAACTATACTTCAATAAAATAAAATAAAAAATGAGTCTCCCCTACTTGATATTATTTCAGTGGGAACAGTCAAACCACGAGTCTTCAAAAACCCATCCTATACATAAAATTTGACTCCTCAGGAATTGCATGATTTTGACAAGTCACTTTTACTTGCAAGACTGTTGTGGGGAATAATCTGTTTGTAGAAGTATACTGCCCTCAAACGTTCTCCAGAACAACTTAAAATGACGTTAGTCTCACTGCCAGATCTCTTCCCAGCTTCTTTAGAATACTGATAAATGGTATTAACTTGTTAATGGAGGAACACCCTCAACATATGCAACTGGAAGTCACAAACCTACTGAGTAAGGCAAATTCTAAGGCATAAACAAGGGCTGAGCTCAATCACCTGAGACTACAGGTCCTACATAAGGCATCTGAATATTCACCTCTGATTCAAGGTGAGTATCTTTACCTGACTGACACACCCCCATCCAAAAAAAGTTTCATCCTACTCCTTTTCTCTCTATAAAGGTATGTTTCAATCATTCCTCCTTGACATATGATCTAACCTGTTATTAATCCCAAATAAGTTTCTTGCCTAACACAACATAAAGCAAAAACAAAACCCCACACGTGGTTAAGTAAGAACAACACAGATATGTAATTGTAGTATTTACACTTGCTCTAGATCAGGGATTGACAAACTTTTTCTGTAAAGGGCCAGATAGTAAATATTTTATGTTTTGCAAGCCACAGATCTCTGGTGCATGTTGCTCAACTCTGCCACTATAGCCCAAAAGCAGCAATAGACAATATGTGAATGAACAAGCATAGCTGTGTGTCAATAAAACTTTAATTATGGACACTAATATTTGAATTTTATAAAATCTTCATGTGTCAGGAAATAGTCTGTGAAAAACAAATTTTCCCAACCATACATAGTAGGCCAGATTTGGCCCATGGACCATAGTTTGCCAACCCCTATTCTAAATCTTTTTCCTGGAAATACATTTTTGTTTTAAAGGTGGAGGAAAGAAGTTGGTGTCTAAATTCTGTGATTAGATCATGCATGGGACGTTAGTTGGCTTCTCAATATACAGGTTCAATACGGTTGACGGGCTACTCTGAAGTGCCTAACTTCTGCTATGTGTGACATCTACGACTGTGGAAACAGAAATTACTTCCCCCTTTTCTGAGGATGAACCACACCTCAGTGTTATGTCTCCATGCACAGTAACTCCATTTAACTCTCAGTTCTACCATCAGCATCCATTTAGACCCAATTTTAGGTTCTGTTTTGTTTTTTTCCCAACAGTTTTAACTATTTGTAAGGATTGATATTTTATATTTTATGACACTTTCTCAGAGGTCTTTCAAAAATAAAGAAGAAACTTTACTTATTAAAAAAACTCATTCTATACTGCAACTACTAGGCAGGTCCATTAGACTTTTATATCTTTATTATGGAGTTTTAGTGTTCTTACTTTTCCTATATCTCATAATTCTTTACTAATTCATCATCACTCTTTGTTACTCATCAATGATTGCCAACTATGCTAAAAAAGACAAAAATAATAAGTGGAATGACAGAATCATAAAAACATGATGCAACGGTGAAACAGTCACAGTTTAGTTTCTGCACTGCATTACCCAAAGTACTACATCATCTTTCCAGAAAGTATAAAAGACTGGAGATAACATCTTTCAGTCTATTTTTAGTAGGGTTGCTAGATTTAGCAAGTAAAAATCCAGGATACCCAACTGAATTTGAATTTCAGATAAAAAATCGTTTTTTAGTTTACGTATGTCCCATGGAATACTTGGGACATACATAAACACACTAGACTCTAAAAATTGATCTCTAAGTGAAAATCTCAGACTTCAGAAACAAAAAAAAAAAAAAAGAAAAAGAAAAATCAATGAGTACACGAATAATGTTTCTCTAATGACACAAAAATATATATATATGGTCTTCCCATCCAGGAATGACATCATCACAAATATCTTGCAACAAGAACTTGGGCGATCTCATTTTGTTAATAGAGCTTATAGTATTCTTTCATGTGGTCTGATATTTGAGCACCAAAACTAACTTGATTAAAAGGTTTTTAAAAAAGAGGTTTCAGTAAATACTAAAGTTCCTAATAAGTTTTTTCCTCACTATTCCTTTATTTTTACTTCTGTAAAGTTTTTATTAAAATGACTTAACAATATAAAAATATAAAGGGTCTACTGGACCCAGATGATAAATGATGATGACTGTTTTACCAGGTACACTAGCATCAGGTACACTTAACATGTATTCTTGTGACCTTGGGAATCCTAGTCATACTGGCCACCTAAAATATCTCTACTATCAGCCATTACAAGAAGACTTACCATGTGTATTATTCACACTATCTCAGGGCCATTTACCATTTTTTATCAAGGTTCTTTTTTCCCTTTCAAACCACAAGGTGTTGACTGTGAAGAGAATCTATTCCAATCCACTTTATGAAAAGACTTTCGAAAGCAACAGGAACAACACTGTATCAACACACAACTAATTTTATAAAGTGCACACAATGTGCTAGAAATGGTGCTCTGGCAGTTTTTCTTATCTTCTTTCAAGCTCATACCTCTACCTAAAAGCAACTGTGCTTGTGCTTCCAGTTCTCCTCATGAACAGAGTGGGAAGCAGGCAAGCTATTACAGTGTTTCTCCTGAGGTCTTTTCTCACCTTTATATGTTTATAAGGCGGCGGCTTCTTGTCATTCTTTCGATCTTCCTGCAGCTGTCTTAGCTCTTTTTGGGCCTTTAACTCCTCAAACCTTGCTGCAGCTTCCTGAAGAGCTAAGAAAACATACAGCACAGTCACTTAATCTCTGGGTAGTATTACTTATTTCGCTTTTTCCCCCTTTTAAGTTGGAGAAAATTCATGTTTTAGACAAAAATCTAAGATATATATATGATTTCTATTTTCGAGTAAGTTATAGTCCCCAGAGTGTTCATATATGGCATTAAAATAAAACATAATCCATCATTAAATGGCACTATACAGACTACCAGTGTCAGAGGAAAACAAAAAACAAAAACACGGCTAAATAATTTGAAAAAGCCCACATATAACATCTCCTAACAACAACTAGACTGCATCTGCTCAGCAAAGTCACTGCCTTTAAGCCTTTTTCCTCAGTTCTGAGTTTTCTGCTTCCACAAATAATGTGCCTCCTAGGTGTCCAGGTAACATGCTGTGTTCCTTTGGAAGAAATTAAAATTTGAAGTTTTCCTTTCCTTCTTCCCTATTCTCTGGAGCACCTATCCTACTCTTCTCCTAAAGCTCATTCTGTAAATATCAGTTATTAGCCTAATACAAAGATAGATCTTTACAGCTAATCTGCATTCAAGTCCTGAACTTTCATATGTTTAAAAGATTGTAGTGTTTGAAAAAATCTTAATCTCATTCTTCTCCACTTAAAACAAAATTTTAATTCATTATTCTTGACTCAGGTTAAAAACTCTTTAAAGAATTCCAAATTTTCCCACTTTCCTCTCTGTAGTTTTCCCCAAGCTCTGCCAATTCTTTAAAGAAAATCTCCCCTCTAATCCACACCCCTTTCTCCATTTCCTTGTCACCATCTAGCAGACTTGATGTTGCCTGGAGTTGTTCCCTCCTTCATTCACCCTATTATTCAGCAGGTCCTACCTAGTTTATCTACTTAATGTCTATCTAGTACCCGTCATCCTCTCGACTCCATGCGCTATTCTCTGTGACAGTCTCATTATCTCTGCCTGAAATTACTAAAACAGCCAGCTCGCTGACATTCCTGGCTACAACCTCTCACTTTCTATGGTCCTGACATGCCAGTCAGACTGAGATTTCTAAAACTCTGCTCTGACCATGTAACTTAGCCACCTTTTCAGTAAAATAGTCCAGTGTTCCCCCAACCCCGTGCTTAAACCACAGCAAATACTTGGAGGTCACTAACTCATCATGTTCGACTCAATGTGTGCTTTCACATAGGCTGTCTTTTTGTTACAACATTTAAGTTGTTAACTTCCTCACAGTCAGTGTAGGGGTTAAGAGTTTGGATTCTGGAGCCCAACTATACCAGAGTTTGAAACCTTCCTCTATCACTTACTGGCACTGGAACCTTGTGCAACAAATTTAACCTTTTTTTTTTTTTTTTTTGGCCATGCCATGCAGCTTTCGGGATCTTAGTTTCCTGACTAGGGATTGAACCCGGGCCCCTGGCAGTGAAAGCACGGAGTCCTAACCACTGGACCACCAGGGAATTCCCCAAATTTAATTTTTATGTGCCTCAATTTCCTCATCTATAAGATAAAGATAATGGCATCTAACTTACAGGGTTGCTGCAAAGACTTAAAGCAGAAAACAAACTTTGAACGGGGCCTGGCAATCAACAAATGGTAACTGTTATTATAGTTCTTCTTCAAAGTATCACTTAAGAAAGAAGCCATCCATGACTTCCAAACTTTGATCCCCAGCACTGTTTTGCTTCCTCTTGGTCTGCTCCCACAGCACACCATGCACACTTCTGCCACAGCACTCTCAAAGAATGGCATTTTGACTACCGGTATCTGTGTCCAATTCCCCCACAAAACTGTGTGTTCCTTGACGGCAGAGGCATCCAGCCAGCCTAAGATCAAGGTACAGAAAGAGCAGAATTGCAGAGCTTCAGCAGGCTCAGACTTGTGATATTGCCTACACTCCACTTTCGTCCCCAGCCTTGACGGTGGCCAGGTCTGTGCAAAGATGTTGGTCACTTGGTCCCTGACCATCTGAGACTATAAGACTCAGGACCCAAACTCCTGTAGTATTAGTACTGATAGTGCATATCTGTACAGAAAGTACACTGTCAACAGGTAAGTGAGGACCCCTGAAATAACATGAGGGAAACAAAACCTCTGTTGAACTTATTCCTTATGGACATCATTCTCATTCCCCATCCAGGAAGTTTCACTGCTTAAAATCCCCTCTTCACCTCACCATGCAAACAAAATCTTATACTTCAATGTCCAAATATATTCAAATAACAAGAGATACCTGTATTGCCTTTCAAAGGACAGCTAAAGGAAGAAGCTAATTATCATTGATGGGATACCAACTATATGCCCTCCAGGATGATTTTTGTATTATCTCATTGAATTCTCAAAGCAACCCTTACTCGTTATATAGGCAGAGAGAACGCTGTTAACCCCTCCTGGCCTCAAATACCCCCTCTCCTTCACTGCTAGGCCAGCTTACAAAAACCTCTTTGATTAGAACATTTATGTGCCTTTACCATCTTATGTTGCTCTATAATTTTGGGTGAATTTTATTTCTTCTCAACAAACTAAACAAACAAACACCTCCTTGGAACAAATGTGGTTCTGCTAGATATTCTAGCCCTTGCCTAGCAAACTGTAGTGTTTATTCTACACAACAGTTCCAAAGCTCTGGTACTTACCTGATGAGATGCTGACAAAACAGAATTGGTAAGATAAGGAACTTCCCTTAAGGAAATTCTAGTTAAGTAAAGGTTAGGTTCAAAACTAATGAACTACATGGGTCAACTTCTCTGCAAAATCCTGTAGCCAAATCCTGTAGCCACAGCCACATACTGCCCCTGAGGGCAGAACATAGCTGCTAACAGAGCATATATGAATTCTAAAGCATACAATTCTAACAGAGAGCAGATACATGGGCAACAGAGGTCTTTGTTGGCCTGAGAAACAAAAAAGATAGATAAAGTCACCTTTTTTATATGTACCGTCCACTCCTTTGCCCATCTTATCCTTGCTGCTCACATCCCCCTCCATGTAGGGAAAGACTCGGGCCTGGTGAGTCCACAGATAGTCATTAGACCCAAAGAAGAGCACAGGGAACTCGCCCACATCATGTCTCATCTTGTCAATATTGGAAGGTACAGCTCGAGGATGGCAGATCTCAGCTGGCCACCACCTGGGAAAGGTGAAAAGAAGGAAGGAAACCTCTAGAAGGCTGCAAGGAACGAAAAAGAATCCTACTTTTGGGACAGGAATAAGGAAAAGCAATGTCTCTCTAACCCACATTAATGTCTGACCCAGGGCATTCTTACAATCTAACTAGAGAAGAAACAAGCAGTATGTGCTAAAAGGCTGAAGATGCCCACCCTCACGCACATGCTCAAATATATACACACACACTCCCTTAGACTGTTGTTCTACTTCAAGGAATCTATAAAATAAATAATTAGAGATATGAACAAAACTTTATGACTATAATGTCCATTGAAGTATTATCTGTAAGAATGAAAACCTGGAAAACTTTTAAATGTTCAACAGTAAGGGAACGACAGACGCTATACAATGAAATACAAATTGGCCTTTGAGAAGGAAACTACTACAATGACTTTTAGGCAATTTGGCATTAGCTATTAAAGCTGGAAACCCTGACCCTGCTATTCTATCCTGAGAATGGCCTAGAGAAGCTCCCATGCATGTACACCATGAAACACTGACAAAATATTGATAGTCCAAACGTGAACGTGAGAATGGATAAATAACTACACCACACTGTATGACTATATAAAGGAACACTGTAGAACAGTGAAGTATGAATGAGCTAGAGCACTGCACTAACCATAATAAATCTCAGGAGCGTAACAGTGAATGAAAAAAGCAAGCTGCAGGAAAATACAGCAACAATTCCTTTATATAAAGATCTAAAACATACAGAACAAAACACACATGTGGTAAACCTATATAACCAGGCAAAGAAATAAAAAACATAAAATGCAGTACAAGGTGCCAGTAAAGTACTATTTTTTTTAACTGGGAGGTATATACACAAGTGTTTCTTTAAAATCAAGCATGTTATAATATTTTTTGTACATTCCATATCCAATAAAAATAATTTTAAAAAGAAAAAGCAAGAAACAAAACTGGGTACAAACGATAAGGCTAATTAATTATGTTGAAGGTACATGTATTGGTGTGTCTGCAAGTAAATATGCCAAAATGTTAGCGATGTCTCTTCCTTGTTTTTGAGATTGTGGGTTTGTTTTCATTCATAAAGTTCCTACAGAGGATATATATTATTCCTATAATTGCAAAACATAAAGCAAAGTCTTTTTCTTCTATAATGGATATTCCTGTAATTGCAAAACATAAAGCAAAGTTTTTTCTTCTATAATGGAAAATTAATGGGGGAGGGGATGAACCTTGTTTAATCAGACCATTTTTTTAAAAAAAGTTAAGCACAAGAAACAGAGGCTGGTAAAAGAACTAAGTGCCAGTCTCCTTCATGCTTACTTACCTGTATCGTCCAACTTTTACCCAGACAATTTCCCTGTAATGTGGCTTTTTGCCTGCCTTACAGTCATTGCAATACCAGTTTCCTTCAGGGATATCAATGTTCAGGCATTCACGATGAAAAGCAGCAGGGCAAGAATCACAGCACAGAAGGCTGCCTCCTGTGGGAATCAAAAAATCTGGCACTAGCATCACAAGGCTGCATATAAGGACCCAGCTGAAACAGCTCTTGCTCAGCTCCTAACCAATTATTTATCTCCCAGCCAAGGGCTTAGTAATTTAATTATTCAGAAAGACTTTTCTGCAAGAGTATTCCCTCTCCAATGTACTTGAACCACACCCCTGGGGGTTTGTCAGATTTTACCGTTATTGGCAAAATTAGGTCAGGGCAATGAGGGCAGAAGTAAACCTCTAAACATAAATGTATAAATATATATGTACACACACACACCCCCCACACACTTCTTCCTCTTCATTAAGAGACAACACACTATAAAGAGAATATCAATGATACACAATGCCAGAGTATAAAGAGCACAAGCTTTAACTGATGTCAGACTTGAGCTCTAAGATCATATGACTTTGGGGAATTCACTTTCTTTGCTGAGTTTTAATTTCTTCAGTGGTAAGGTATTTTCTACAACGAACAATAAATAATCACACCTGTTTGAGGACTAAATAAGCAAATAAATTGCCTAGTAGTGTCTGACACGTAAGTAGTCTCCACAAGGCCAGTTCCTTCCCTCTTTTTAAATTACATTTTAATCTTTTTTTGTTTGGCACTCTCACAACACCTAAGGGCCCTCTGCAGAATAACATTTATAAATGCATAAACATAATACACAAAAGAACATAGATTATATTAAAATGATCAGAATGTTAGAACGAGAGATGAGAGTTATATATGTTTCCTTGTAATGCACAAATAAGAAGATGTAGCAGTAGTAATGACTGGAAACAAGACTTCAAGATATGTACAACAAAATTTACTGGTGACAAAAATCACAGGTACTAATGTTCTTTGTAGCCTAAACTTCAGTTAGGTATAAAATCTACCCTCTCCATCCAAGTTTTCGGATACCAGATTAATTACATATATTGCAGTGATGATGAATTTTCACTTCTTAAAAGATTTTTACCCAAAGTGCCTCAATTTACATATCTGAATCTGAAATCCTCATAGTTGCAGATAATAAAGAATTTCAGGTAAAGAGGTTTCACATTTAAGGAATACAATAAATGCCTTATTTATCTTATGCCAGAAATGAGCATGCTTCAAACATGCTAGACTCAAGCACGTAATTCCAAGTTTCATCCTGAAGAGACAGTGAGGGATAAAGTCATAAGCAAGGTATATACGCATGTCCATCTTCTTGGTTTCACTGTGCTTCTCTTTCCTCATAAAAACCTACAAAACACTTAATTTTCTGACACCCCATCCTTAAACGATTTCTACCGTGCCTTTTCTTTTTCTCAATAATCGAGAGCAGGCTTAAAACAAGCTTTGCGGTGTTTGTTTAGTTGGGGACAGGGATGTGCTTTTGAGACCCAACTCCTGCTTCAACTACAGAAGCTCTCCTTTTACCTGTGTTGTACACTGGAGATTGTACACCTCAGATTCAGAGTGAGGTTTCATTTGGGAAGAAGGTCTGTTGCTACAAGTTCCAAGAACTTGTTTACTCAATACATATAGCCTGTACTCTGTGCTTTCAAAGTCATATTTTGCTATTCTTGTGCATTTTGTGGATGAGGTAAACAATCTTCGCATGGGACATAGACTGACACAGAGTCACGTAAGTGACTGCCCCAATAATGGGATACCTTCTACAACATTCCTCTCTATTAGTTATCTGCTGAGTCAAAATCTGATTAATAACAATTTGCCAACTACATGGCCTTGGTAGAAAAATCTTCCTTTTACTAAGCTGACATTCATGACAACTAGAAATATGTCATGTACAATAAGGCATTTGAATTAGGCCTTCAAAGAAGGCATGAAAAGAAATCTGGACAGAAGAATAACCAGTGAAGAACGGTCAATGGTGGCAAGCACAACAGTTTTGCAGGGAAGGACATAATGGGATGAGCTAAGGGAGAATATGAAGAAACTGACAGGATTAGTCTGGGTGATGAGTGGGAGGCAGGCAGGAGGGTCTGTCTGGTGGGAGTAAAGGAAACATATAGGAGAAAGACAGGAAGACGAAAGAGGGAAAACCACATGAACCATCATAAGAAACCAAAAGATGTAAAGGTGACATTTGGTAGAAGACAGTAAGAGAAAATAGAGTTTAAACATACTGTTGAATTCTAGGAACCGATTATTTTCAATTTAGCGATTTACCATACTATTACCATAACACTGATAACCACCTTTGGTTTTCTCCTATACATGAACAAACAAATGTCCCAAGACTCTACTCTTGTCTTCTAACAGCAGGATAATCCTAGATAGTGGGATCAACAGTTCTTAGGCTTTTTGGCCTCATGAACACTTTATAGTTTTGAAAAATAAGGAGATTCCCAGAGAGCTTTTGTTTTTATGGGCTAAAAATACTGATTAATTCATTTAAAAGTAACAATAAATCTATTATGTTAACATAAATCACATTTTATGAATAACTATATTTTCCAAAATGAACATTTTTTAATAAGCTCAGTGTTTTACATTTTATCTTATTTTTGTTTTCTTTTAAACTGAAGTGTAGTTGATTTAGAGTATTTCAGGTATACAGCAAAGTGATTCACTTATACATACACACACAAACACACACACACACACACACACACGTATTCTTTTTCAGATTCTTTTCCATTACAGGTTATTACAAAATACTGAATATAGTTCCCTGGGATATACAGTAGGAGCTTGTTGTTTATCTATCTATTTCATATATGTGTACCTGTTAATCCAAAATTCCCAATTTATCCCTTCCCTCCCTTTCCCCTTTGGTAACCATAAGATTGTTTTCTATGTCTGTGAGTCTATTTCTGTTTTGTAAATAGGCTCATTTGTATCATTTTTTTAGACTCCCCATATTATTGATATCATATGATATTTGTCTTTCTCTGACTGACTTCACTTAGTATGATAATCTATCTCTAGGTCTATCCATGTTGCTGCAAATGGCATTATTCATTCTTTTTTATGGCTGAGTAATATTCCATTGTGTGTGTGTGTACGCGTGTTTATACACACACACACACACACACACACACATATACACACACCACATCTTCCTTCTCCATTCATCTGTCGATGGACACTTAATTTGCTTACATATCTTGGCTATTGTAAATAGTGCTATGAACACTGGGATGCATGTATCTTTTCGAATTAGAATTTTCATCTTTTTTGGACATGTGCCCAAGAGTGGGATTGCTGGATCATATGGTAATTTTATTTTAGTTTTTTTTTTTTTTTTTTTTTTGCAGTGTGCGGGCCTCTCACTGTTGTGGCCTCTCCCGTTGCGGGGCGCAGGGTCCGGACGTGCAGGCTCAGCGGCCATGGCTCAGGGGCCCAGCCGCTCCGCGGCATGTGGGATCTTCCCGGACCGGGACACGAACCCGTGTCCCCTGCATCGGCAGGCGGACTTTCAACCACTGCGCCACCAGGGAAGCCCTATTTTTAGTTTTTTTAAGGAACCTCCATACTATTCTCCATAGTGGCTGCACCAATTTACATTCCTACCAACAGTGTAGGAGGGTTCCCTTTTCTCCACACCCTCTTCAGCACTTGTTATTTGCAGACTTTTTGATGATGGCCATTCTGACCAGTGTCAGAGTGACCATATTTTTTTGCAAACATTTTTGCCAATATTTTTACTTAAATCTGTTGTAAAATGTTGTCTGGTTGATGTATATGAAGAAAATCTGGTCTCTCACAGATAAACAGGTGGAAAAAGGAGTATTTTAATAACCTGTTCAATAACTACATATTCTTTGATACTATACACTAAAACTTCACAGGGTAAACCTTAGTTGCAGTGTCTAATTTGAAACTGTATCAATATACTATTGATATGTTACTAATAGTTACTAATGTAGCTATTACATTAAAATTCTTTAATCTGTCTTGCACTTTGAATGGATCTTTTACATATGCATGGTTTTTAACATCATGCATTGTTCATGTGGAAAATATTGGTTTGCTGAGTCTGGTAATCTTCCAAATGTTGATCTATTTCGTTATGTAATACTAAAATGTCACATTTATTAATATCCCCATGATTTCATCAGTAAATACTAGGAAGCAGTTAAGCTCAGGGTGGGTAGATGACAGTTTTCCAAAATTCTAATTTTCACTTAAGAACTCAAATTTTATCATTGGCAACAATTTGCCAGTTGTTTTCCCTTGAACTGACAGGCTCCTTTTTATCCATTTTCAAGAAATGTCTGACAAATATCCAAGTATGAAGAGCCATAGTTTTTTAGTAATTTTTAAAATTAATTTATTTTTTATTGGAGTATAGTTGATTTACATTTTTAGTAATGTTTAAGACTAAAAATGGTATTCCATGAACAAGGCAGCCAGTTCAGATTGCAACTCAATTGCATGAGTGCTTTAACTTAAGATAACCACCAGTATGCAACAGAACTGCTTTATGTATACTTCCCATTTTATCACACTGAATATTAAAACAATGTTCACATGACAGTTGAGATTTAATACATTTTACTTACTTTTTAAAATCGAGGACATTGTTATGTGAAATGTCCAAGTTTTTACTGCAAGTGTGTGGTAACACAGAATTCAATGACTGCTATTACTTGTACAGTTTAGAGCCATCACCTTGATTTGCATTAAGGTGCTAGCAGTTTTACTCACTACTGGCTTTGCACCATCTGTGCAAATGTCAACAAAGAAAAAAGGCAAGTAACATCTTGGTATTATTATGAAAAGAGTTATGATCTCATGGAGGCTCCTCAAAGGGTCTCTGGATCTTCTCCACTTCCCAAAGATTCATGGATCACATTCTGAGAGCCACCGCTGCAGCTACTAAGTTTTCTTGGGGACTAAGTTTTCATTATGAGTATCCGTTATTATGCCACAAGTTAGGACTGCCAACACAAAGGAACTTCTACTCTGAAAACATCTCATTCCACTATGGAATGAAAAAGTCTAATGCTGAAACTGTTTCATCTCCCCATCTTCACAAAACATGTAAAATTTTTAGAGCCTACATTTCAGCCTCCCAGACGTCTATTTTCATTCTAAGAGCAGAATTATAGATGTTGTATTTAAATGCTATTAAATATCAAAATTGTCTTTAACTTTCTTCTAAACAAAAGACAGGTGGTATAATGATAAACAGGCAGCAGTGTTCACCAGTTTTATAAGGAACAGATATTATAAAAGCAAAAAAGAATGTATGATACAGGAGAATCACAAAGCTAACATATCTAAAACCAAAAACAGCATAGTACTTTGTGCACTAAAACATCCCTAAACATCCCTAACTACATCAAAATTCCACCCACATGACTGCACTTAATACTCTATTTTATTTATTCTATATTAGCATCATAGTTTGAGGATTACAACTATGTCCTGATGCAAACTCTAGTCATGTTACATAAATCTTAAGAGCAACAATAGCAACAACAACAAAAAAGTCCCGATTGACCATTTTCAATCATATAAAGGAGTCATAAAACTTCTTTTATGGCTTTAGCACTATTTAGTATATCCCAAATTCTCAAAAGGGATGCTAATTCAATTACACATGTTGACTCTTTTAAAATTAGTCCTTCAGAATGTTCATAACCAGCCAAATTTTCGTGAAATTGCATCACGAATAAGTAGATCTTAAAAAACAGAAAAGTTAAGGAAATTGTTTCCCCCAAATTACTAATCAACAAAATTTAGTCAATTGAAAAGGAAATGAAAAAACTGTATAAGAGAACTGGTGCCACCCTCAACACTAGAAAACAGGGGAGCAATGTCCACAAAAGTTTTGGAAAAAGAACAAGCAGTCTAAAATCTTATAGTAACCCAATGTGTGCTTCTAGAACAGAGGCAAATGAAGAACAGTCTCAAGCAGAGAAATGTAGGACCTGTGGGTGTTTCTCAGACGTTCAGCCAACCAAGAGAAAAATTTAAATAAGGAATTCAGAACTACAAGCACCACAGTAAATAGACTGGTGGAGTACTAAATCCTCCACTTAACAAAATAGCAAAAATCAGGCTGTGAGGAATGGAAAGGAAAGAAAATGTTTAAGAAGGATAATACTGACTTTGCTCTAAATTAGGAGAAGTATGTTTTAAGTAGGGGTTGGAGAGGGGGGAGATACAGATGAAGACATAAAATTTATTTGTCCTCCACTGAAGACCTTGTAGGAACTATTATCCCTTACAGTGAGGAAATATTTAACAGAAGTTCATAAATTCTTTTACTTTCACCTTGTTTATTCCCTTTAAACTAATATAAAATTGATTTTAGAAAAACCACACACAATTACCTGATAACAGCATCTTCTAGACTTGTTCCTATCCAGATATCTACCCCTTCTATCTGCTTACATGCACATATGTCCGGAGTATTATCACTTAATATTAAGCAATGGTTTTTTCTGATGTAGGACTTGGGGTTATTTAGGGTTTTTAAAATTTCTTTCTTATTTTATTTTTTTACCTCCAGTTTATTTTTTACTTTTTTCCCCAGCTTTATTGAGATATAATTAATGTATAATATTGTATAAACTTAAAGTGTACAATATATATGTACTTGATATGTGTATATACTGTGAAGTAATCACCACAATAAGATTAGGTAACATATTCAACAACTCACATAGTTACAATTTTAAGGTGTGTGTGTGTGTGTGTGTGTGTGTGTGTGTGTGTGTGTGAGAGAGAGAGAGAGAGAGAGGACTTAGAAGATCGACTCTCACAGCAACTTTCAAATATACAATACAGTATTGTTAACTACAGTCACCATGCTGTGTATTACATCCCCCAAATTTATTCATCTTATAACTGGAAGTTTGTACCATTTGACCACATTCCCCCATTTTCTAAAAACAATTTTGTTTCCTTTCTCTTTTCTTTAAATTGCTTCAATTGTTTATCATTTTGTTAAAATTAAGTCATTATTCAAAATAACAAAAATAAAACCCTCTCTATTGGGGAACAAAACCACTGTACTGTTATGTTATCAATAATTAAGGACATCACTTCCCAGTATTTCCTCTAATGGCAATGTGAAGAAAACTATACTTTTGTTTCAATTAAAATACTGCATTCATCTCTTTTTAGACTATTTATACATCAAGAAGTCATGTCTTACCTTCTGAGCATACAAAACACCAGCTAACATTAACATGCTCATGATTTCGGCAGCCACGTCTGGGGGTAAAGTGATTAGGGCAGATGATGCTATTGGATGCAAGGATCTTTGACCCAGCAGCCAGGCAAAAGTCATTGGCATGGTATGCCACTGGGCAGCGGACACAGCGCATCAGTCGACCTAAAAATAAGAGAAAAACCAGGGAGAGACAAAAGAAAAAGGGATTAAACATAAAAACGATGTGAGTTATTCAAGTTTATTTGCTAGCAGTGGGAAAATCCCACAAACAAATGGAAGCACTACTAGATCAAGAGACCTTAAACACCCAATTCCCTAAGAAAAGCTCAGATGGGAACTATATGATAAATGGCCTTAAGGAGTCCGATCCCACAACAGTAAGTGAGTCTACCTCAACAAGAATAAGCCCTATTTAAACCACTGTCCTGACTGGAAAATGGAATCAGCTGCAGACGAAACGGTGGGGGTGGGGGTGGGGGTTGGTGTGTGTATACAATCACATTTAAAGACCAGATGGGAGAAACACTAATGCTTGCTTTCCTTGGCTGGTACTCTGTGATTCTTAAAGCCTTTTAGGTGAATGAATGAACCTCTCTACCTCCACCCCCCCCATGAGATATATCCTCTAACATACTTTACCAACTAAGAACCACTACCAAACCACCCCAGTGCTACCTATGATAGCAACTGAAAAGGAGAAGGCAGCTGATGGTTAAGCTGCAATTTTGATCAAGCATGTTACTGTACTTAAGACTGACAAGATCTATGGTGCCAGGAAATCATCTTACAGAAGATATCACCAGTCTGATTAAAAGAAAAGTCAACACTGCCACATTTTTCCTGCCCAATCTCCTTTGGGAGAAGTGGGCTCTTTGGGCATACAAGCATTTAATAGTAGAGATACAATATTTGGCTTTCAGAGAAATCAGTAAGAGACCCACTAGTACTGAGCAGAAAGAAATGATTGGGGCTTCCCTAGTGGCGCAGTGGTTAAGAATCCGCCTGCCAATGCAGGGGACACGAGGTCAAGCCTTGGTCCGGGAAGACCCCCCTTGCCGCAGAGCAACTAAGCCCGTGAGCCACAACTACTGAGCCTGCTCTCTAGAGCCCACGTGCCACAACTACTGAGCCTGCGTGCCACAACTACTGAAGCCTGTGTGCGCCTAGAGCCTGTGCTCCGCAGTGAGAGAAGTCACCGCAATGAGAAGCCCACGCACCACAATGAAGAGCAGCGCCTGCTCGCCACAACTAGAGAAAGCCCACACACAGCAACAAAGACCCAACTCAGAAATAGACAGATAGATAGATAGATAGATAGATAGATAGAATCCACCTGCCAATGCAGGGGACACGGGTTCGAGCCCTGGTCCGGGAAGATCCCACATGCTGCGGAGCAACTAAGGCCCTGCGTGCAACTACTGAGCCTGCACTCGAGAGCCCGTGAGCCACAACTACTTAGCCCACGTGCCTACACCCCGTGTTCCACAAGAAGAGCCGCTGCAATGAGAAGCCTGCGCACCGCAAGGAAAAGTAGCCCCCGCTCGCAGCAACTAGAGAAAGCCTGCACGCAGAAACGAAGACCCAACGCAGCCAAAAAAAAAAAAAAAAAAAATCAATAAAATCAATAAATTTATTTAAAGAAAAAGAAAGAAATGATTGTTTTCCCACTGGGAATGGATTTAGAAACTTGAGTTTATCTGCACCCACATAATAGTTTTGGAAACCTCAGCTCTCAAGCTAACCATGAAGCAGGAAAAAATTTTCTGGATAGGAATTTCCATTTTAAAAAATAAAACAAATCAGCACAAAACAAAACCCTCATTTCTGCCCTATATGCATGTCTGAATGATATCACATCTGATAACCATACATATAAAGACCCACAGAAGAAGAATACACTTTATTCTGATGAAGGAAGACATCCAGCAGAGCAAAGTCCCTGGCGGTCCAGTGGTTAGGATGCTGTGCTTTCACTGCAGAGGGTGCGGGTTCAATCCCTGTTTGGAGAACTAAGATCCCACAAGCCACATGGCGCGGCGCAGAACAGAACAAAACAAAACAAGATGTCCAGCAGAACACCTTTTCAAACTAAATGTCACATGAATTCCAAATATTTAAAACTACCACATAATGCACATATAAAAAAAGCACATATAAAAATGTGGTGACTGCTATATTTGTCCATTACTCTCTTATCTCTCACATAAAATGCTGGTACTCTGACAAAAGCTAGAGGCTTATGAAGAGATATGCCAGATAGCATCTGAAACATCCATTGCCAATGAGACCAAGGTTCTATAATTAGATTGGTCTACACAAGAAACCCATACCTTTAGATGCAGAAACACTGGCTGGATTAGCAGCATGGCAGGTTATACATATGTGGAGGGAACACCGGAAGCCCTTGTTCTGCAAAACAGTGGGTGGATATTTCTGGACACACTCTTCATGGTAAAACTTTCCACATAAGGGCAGAAGGCACCTTTTAACATCTTCCCCACTCTGCTTGCATACAAAACAGGTATGTATTCCTAGGAAACAGGAAGAAACAAATTAATACTAACTCAAGAATTCACTCAATGCTAAACCATTAGGTGAAAAGTTAGTGAGTACACAATTCTGCACCAAATTCCAACATGGGGTGGGGGTGGAGGGTGCCCACACCACAAAGCAATTCTCTGATACCAGCTGGTATCCTACAATTCAACTCAATTCTGACACTATCTACTTGGAGATAATATCAGATCCCACAGATTAAGTAAGGGTTCAGTCCTACAAGACTGCCTCCCACCCCAACCCTTACCAGTTCTAAGTCAAGGCTGTCATCTGTACTTCTGACCAACTGGCTATAAATCAGAGGTTGGGTTCAATTAACTTGCAAGAGTGGGTCACAGAACTCAGAGAAACACTTTACTTACTAGATCATCAGTTTACTAAAAAATGATGTAGTTCAGGAACAGCTAGTTAAAAGAAATGCATAGAGTAAGGCGTGGGGAAAGGGCTCAGAGCTTCCAGCGCCTCTCCAAGCACGACACTCTCCCCTAATCTCCATGTGTTCACCAACCCAGATGCTCTCCAAACCCCATCCTTTTGGGTTTTAATGGAGGCCACATTACATAGGCATGATTGATTAAAACACTGGCAATTGAGGACTAATCCAACCTCCAGCACTCTCCCCTCCAAAAAGGTCAGGGGGAGATGGAACCCTGTAATCACATGGTTGGTTCTCCTGGCAACCAGCCTCCCATCCTTAGCTAGTTCCAAAAGTCATCTCTCATTAACATAAAAAAAAAGACATACATCTTTAGAGCCCTCATCACTTAGGAAATTTCAAGGGTTTCAGGAGCTCTGTGCCAGAAACTGGACAAAGACCAAATACATATTTATTAAAAATCATAATATCATAGTGAAGAACATTATAATAGACTGATCAGGATGACAACACGAACCTACTGAACAATCTTAATATCACTATTAAGGGGGAACTTTAATACATGCTTGCTGATGTGATGCTATAGGAAGTACACATCCCCCACAAAGTATTCTTGCCAAAGGAAAATGGACTTGACCTGATCCAGCCTCTAGATCTAACTACAAGTTTCCAGGAAATACGGAGGACAGAGGCACAAGTTCAAGGGACACCTCAAGGATGCAATCAGCCAAATTTAGAATGTAGAAAACTTGGCAGACAAATGACCATTGTCTCAAGAAATAAAGAACATTAAAACATTGGGTGAGGGGGGCTTCCCTGGTGGTGCAGTGGTTGAGAGTCCGCCTGCCGATGCAGGGGACACGGGTTCGTGCCCCGGTCCGGGAAGATCCCACATGCTGCAGAGCGGCTGGGCCCGTGAGCCATGGCCTCTGAGCCTGCGTGTCCGGAGCCTGTGCTCCGCAGCGGGAGAGGCCGCAGCAGTGAGAGGCCCGCGTACCGCAAAAAAAAAAAAAAAAAAAAAAAAATTGGGTGAGGGGTCCCTCAAATATGTGCAGTTACTGGGATCCAGCAATGAGGTTTGTCATGTAGGGGTGACAAGTAAGGTTCGATTTAGCACAGGCCCAGGAGGGAAACCACATTTGGATACTGAGCACTTAAAACGGCACTAGTCTAAATTGAGATGTGTAGTCAGCGTCAATACACGTTGGAGTTTGAAAATCTAGCACATAAAAGAGAATGTAAAAAATTTCAGTCATTTTCACATTAATTATATGCTGACATATTTTGAATATATTGGGTTAAATAAAACATATTTTTGTTGCAAAAAACAAAAATAATTGGGTGAGGGGAATAGTACTGTTGTAGATTAAGAGAAGTTTAAGAGATGAATTTTTTTATTAAAAAATACAATACAGGGACATTATTTGGACCTTGATTCAAAACACTATAAAACAATATATTTTGAGACAAAGTGGGAAAATTTGAAAGTGGGACTGGGTAGTTGATGACACATAGGAATCACTGTATACAATGGATATATATTTTTAAAGTGTTAAAAAAAATATGCTAGTTACATATATTTTGGACTATATGAGTAAAATGAGGCAAGAAGTTGATAACTACTGAAGCTAAGTGATGAATATGTTGAGATTCTTTATACTGTTCTCTCTACTTCTGTATATGTCTGAGGATTTCTGTAATAAAAAGTTTAAGAGAAAAAAAAAATTCTACCTCTAGCTGGGAAGCAAAACAATGTAAGGGAAATAGCCCAGGCTTGAGAGACAGACAGACCTGAACACGAATCCTGCCTTTGGCACCTGCTGGAAATAGGAACACAGTAAAATAATCCACCTCATCTTTATAAACAGTGAGATCACCAACTAATAATAATTTTAGAAAAAAATTTAAAATAAGTATTTGAAAAGAAGCAATCTACTGCCTGGTACTGAATAACTGGCAGCCAATACTTAACTGGAGTAGCCTAAATTATGGTGTGGTCATCCTACTATAGGAAAATGGGGTGACCCAGAAGAAACAGTAAACGACTCCTTTATTCTTAGTCTATACATCTTTACTAAAACTAGGGTAAAATTTTCTACCCTCAAAAATAATAACCTCTCTTTCATATAAAACTTAATTCAATATAGATCACAGACCTAAATGTGAAACCTAAAATTAAAAAATTTTCAGAAGAAAACAAAATCCTCGTGACATTGGGTTAAGCAAGATTTCTTAACCAAAGTCCATTAAAGAAATTTGATAAACTAGACGTCATCAAAATTAAAAACTTCTGGGGCTTCCCTGGTGGCACAGTGGTTGAGAATCTGCCTGCTAATGCAGGAGACACGGGTTCGAGCCCTGGTCTGGGAGGATCCCACATGCTGCAGAGCAACTAGGCCCGTGAGCCACAACTACTGAGCCTGCGTGTCTGGAGCCTGCGCTCCACAACAAGAGAGGCCGCGATAGTGAGAGGCCCGCGCACCGCGATGAAGAGTGGCCCCCGCTTGCCACAACTAGAGAAAGCCCTTGCACAGAAACGAAGACCCAACACAGCAAAAATAAATAATTAATAAACTCCTAAAAAAAAAATTAAAAACTTCTGCTCTTCAAAAGATACCATTAAGAAAATTAGAAAACAAGTCACAGATTGGGAGAATAATTTGGAAAGTATATATCTGATAAAGGACTTGGAGCCAGAATACATATAAAGAACTCTTAAAACTCAACAGTAAGAAAACAACCCAGGACTTCCCTGGTGGTGCAGTGGTTAAGAAGGCGCCTGCCAATGCAGGGGACACGGGTTCCAGCACTGGCCCAGGAAGATCCCACATGCCGCGGAGCAACTAAGCCCATGCACCAAAACTACCGAGCCTGCACTCTAGAGCCCGCAAGCCACAACTACTGAAGCCAGCGCGCCTAGAGCTTGCGCTCCACAACAAGAGAAGACACCACAATGAGAAGCCCGCACACTGCAATGAAGACTGAGTAGCCCCTGCTCACCAACTAGAGAAAGCCCACGCACAGCAACGAAGACCCAACACAGCCATGAATAAATAAATTTATAGGGGGAAAAAAAACCCAAATTAAAAAAAAATTTTGAACACTCTTCCTCAAAGAAGACAGAAAAATAAGCACATAAAAAGATGTGCAACATCATTCATCATTAGTGAAATGAACATTAAAACCACAATAAAATACCACTACACATCTGTCAGAATGGCTAAAATTAAAAAGACTGACAATACCGAATGTTGATGAAGATGTGGCAGAATTAAAACTCTCACACACTACTGATGGGAATATAAAATGGTACAAACACTTTGGATGTTCCTTAAAAAGTTAAGCCTACCATATGCAGCCATTCTGCTGTTAGATATTTACACAACAGAAAAGAAAGTGTATCCGTACAACACATACACAGTGCTTTATTTATAATAGCCGAACCTGAGAACTATCCAAATGTACATCAATAGATGAGTGGATAAACAAACTTTTATATCCATACAATGGAATACCACTTGGCAATAAAAAGAATGAATTCTCAATACCTGTAACAATGTTGTTTAATCTCAAAGTAACTATGCTGAGTGATGGTTTCAAAGGTGTATGTACACAAACACACACCAAAACGTCATCAAAGTGTACACTTTGTGTAGTTTACTGTACATCAATTACACCTCAATAAAGCTGTTTTAAGAAAGAAAATGAATTACTGATACACACATCAACACAGATGAGTCTCAAAAACATTATGCTGAGCCAGACACAAACTCTAAAAAAAAGGTAAATCTAATGTGCTCTGAACAGAAAGCAGATCACTGTTTAACCTGAAATTCATGATGGGGGTGAAGGGGTGAGGTGCAAAAAAGACTGACTGGGTCTGATCACAAAGGAACTTTCTGGTGTGGGTGTATACATTTTATCGAAACCTATCAAAACATACATTAAAAGGGGTACATTTATAGTAGGCAAATTACACTTCAATTAAGTTGATTTTTTTAAAAAGTACTTCTGCCTTAGATTAGCCTGGTTCAGAGAATACCACATCATAATAAAGATGAGGGCTTCCCTGGTGGCGCAGTGGTTGAGAATCCGCCTGCCGATGCAGGGGACGCGGGTTCGTGCCCCGGTCTGGGAAGATCCCACATGCTGTGGAGCGGCTCGGCCCGTGAGCCATGGCCGCTGAGCCTGCGTGTCCGGAGCCTGTGCTCCGCAATGGGAGAGGCCACAACAGTGAGAGGCCCGCGTACCGCAAAAAAATAAAAATAAATAAAAAAATAAAGATGAGACTAGCAAAACTGGATCATTGGTACAAAAGGCAAGAAGATCTCTCTAAATGGTTATCATCAAAAAATCCACAAACAATAAATGCTGGAGAGGGTGTGGAGAGAAGGGAACCCTCCTACACTGTTGGTGGGAATGTAAATTGGTACAGCCACTATGGAGAACAATACGAAGGTTCCTTAAAAACTAAAACTAGAACCACCATATCATCCTGCAATCCCACTCCTGGGCATATATCTGGAGAAAACATGGTCTGAAAGTATACATGCACCCCAATCTTCACTGCAGCACTAGCAGTGATAGCCAAGACATGGAAGCATCCTAAATGTCCATCAACAGAAGAATGGATAAAGAAGATGTGGTACATATAAACAATGGAATATTACTCAGCCATTAAAAAGAATGAATAATGCCATTTGCAGCAACATGGATGGACCTAGAAATTGTCATACTGAGTGAAGTAAGTCAGACAGAGAAAGACAAATAACATATGATATCGCTTATATGCGGAATCTAAAAAAAATGATACAAATCAACTTATTTACAAAACAGAAACAGACTCACAGACTTAGAGAAGGAACTTATGGTTACCAGGAGGGAAGAGTTGCGGGGAGGGACAGTTAGGGAGCTTGGGATTGACACTGTACTCACTGCTATATTTAAAATTTGAAAAAGAATAGATACATGTATATGTATAACTGAATCACTTTGCTGTACAACTGATATAACACAACATTGTTAATCAACTATACTCAAATATAAAATAAGTTAAAAAAAATTTTTAAAAAGAAGAAGAAGATCTTTCTAAGAAAATTAGGGCAATAGAGATATGCACATATCTAAAATTTGTTTCTAAATTTTATTTACAGGGCCGGGACACCGTATGGCACATAATGATCAAAAGCCCAACGTGTGTAGAAGGCAAAATAACCCCACAACTATCTTGTCTTCCAGCTTTTGTTCCTACACTGCTGAAAGTGGTAGCAGAAAGATGAAATAACTCAATCTGACATGGTCATCTATTTACAGACACAAGTTAATTTCACCTCTTATTTCCCACAGGGGCTAGTCTAAGCCTACACTCTTCCCTTCAGGTTATAAAAAAATTTTTTTTTTTTTTTGCGTTATGTGGGCCTCTCACTGTTGTGGCCTCTCCCGTTGCGGAGCACAGGCTCCGGACGCACAGGCCCAGCGGCCATGGCTCACGGGCCCAGCCGCTCCGCGGCATGTGGGATCTTCCCAGACCGGGGCACGAACCCGTGTCCCCTGCATCGGCAGGCGGACTCTCAACCACTGCACCACCAGGGAAGCCCCTAAAAAATTTTTTTCCACCATTCTCACCAAGCCAAGGAAAAACTTCCGTGCTCATCTCCCTCACAATTACATGATACATTCCCTTTTAATCTTTTTATCTCTTCAAGATTATCCTCTCCTGTCTCTGTGACTGTACTCCAATTATTCCCCTTCCTGTTACGGAAATTTATTTCCCCACACAATTCTTAACCTTCATCCTACTCAAGATGTTCTTCCTCCTGACCCTCTAACATCCTCCCGTCAGCTACTGCTCCCTTTTCCACTGAAGTCAAGCTTCTGTAAGAAATAGTGTATACTGCTACCCATTCATCTTTCAGTTTGGTTTAGTAAGGCACTCTCTCACTGCCAAATACAATAGATCCCCTTTTCATTCTAGAACCTCCTTGGTCTGTTTGCCCCATCTGCCTCTGCTGATGACACCCCATTCCCATGGCTTCACAGACATTCTTTCTTGAGTAGCTCCTCCTACCTTCCAGTAGCCCCTTTTAAGTGGGTATCCCCCAGTAGTGTCATTAGCCCTCTTCTCACTCTACAGACGCTTTTTCTTTGGGCAGCATCATGCACACCTACGGTTTTAATGACTTAACGAGCATAAAATCTTTACTGTCAACCCTAATTTCTTTACTACTTTCATACCGTAACATCCATTCATAACGCTGAAAAAAGAGCAATCTCCTTAGCACAGCTGTGAGGTGCTTCACAGGCTGGTCTCATCTGACCATTCCTAGTTTCTGACCCAATCCGTATATTGTAACTCTCACAAAATAGCTCTCTTTTTTTTTTGCTAAGCAGTTTTACTGATGTATAATATACACAGAAAAGTGCACACATTCTAAGTTCACAAATAATCATGAAGTGAACACATTTCTTGATCACCACTCAGATCAAGAAACATAAAATATCATCAGTAACCCAGAAGTCCTCCTCACCACTACCTATGCCTCACCTCTTCCCTAAAATATCTTAAACTCCAAACATACTGACCTATATGCTTCCTGTTCCCCAAATATTTCATACTTACTTTATTGGACCTTCTATCCTTCCCCTCCACACACCAATTTCTATTTCTCTCTTAAAACCAAACTCAGATATCTTCCTCTGTAGCACTGGTGCATCTTCATTCACACAGCACTTTAACATTCACAACAACACTTTTTGCACTGTATTATACTATACATTCATTATTCACTTGAGTTTTTTTGAAGGCAAAGACCACAGAGCACCTATCTCTATGTCTGTAGGAATTAGCCCAGTATTGCCACATAAAAAGTGTCTCCAATAAATGATTTTTTCCTAAAAAACTTGAAACTCAAACCTTCCTTGGAAGAAGACCTTTCTCTAACTACTTTACCTGTGCGACATTCATTGCAGATAAATTTTCCTCTGGGCATTTCAGTTAATCCAAGGCACTCCAGGTGGAAAGCCCCACAGCACTGAGCCTCACATAATAGCAGCTCACCCAGTTTCTCACAGTTCTGTTAAGAGAAAGAAAACAGATCTGTCTATAGAAAAAGATTTTTAAAAATCCCAAGCAGAAGGTCTTCATTAAAGCAAAAGTTAAGACGCAGCTTTGCCAGAAACAAAAAATCCCACCATTCATTCAGCTAGTATTTAATGATTATCTCCTCTATGCCAGGTACCACAGGTCCCTGGCTCCCATAATTCTTATATTCTAAGGATACAAAGATATAAGTAAATGATTAAACACACAAAAGATGTCAGACAATGTAAGCAGCTGGGAGAGCACTCAAACAACAACTGTGGATTTTGGGTGATTAGGAACGACTTCTCAGACCGGGCTCGGAATGACAGGGCAGCCGCATGATCTGAAGAAGGGACCAAGAAGGCAGAAAGTACAGAAAGCCCCCACACAGGAAAAATCATGGCATTCCTATGACTCACAATGAAAGCCAGTGTCATTGGACAAAAGTGAACAAAAGTTAGAAGTGGTAGAAATGAAGTAAGAAAAAGGCAAGCAAGGGCCCGACTGTGTGGCCTTACAGATTACGGTACAGAGTTTCAGATTTTATTCTAATTGCAAAGGTGTGCCATTATAATGAGCACTGTACCAAGGGAAGGCTGAAATCAGGTATTCATCTAAAAACAGATCCCTATGACTGCTACATGAAAAATTTCAAGAGTAAAAAGGTGAGAGGAGAAGCAGAGATAATCAAACAGGTTACTGCAATGGTTCAAGCAAGAGATACTGGCCAGCTGGGACTTGGGTCATAACAGTCCAGAAGGGCCCTGATTAAGATTTGAACAATCCCTGAGATACACCTAGAACCATATTAAAATCAGAGAGATCACCTTTCTGAGACAATCTCACTAAAACAGGGTGTCAATGATGATACAGCCTTAGGAAATAAAGATCGGGATCTGTTGCTTTCGAAAACGTTGTATGATTTATGAAAATTCTGCACATTCCCAACATTTGTTACTTTTCACCCCTCTAATATCCTGGCTTGTTTCCTCATAGTGATTAGCAGAAAAATGATAAAAATGAAAAAAACTCTTATACTTATTCTGTAAGACAAGAAAGGGGGAAAGATGGCCAGGCAAGTCTAATACCCTCAAGAACCCAAAGAAACAGAACAGGTCTTGGCCACTTAACATCAAAGCTTAAATAAGCAAACGAGTAGGAGGGCTTTGGGAATAAAAGGCCAGAGGCAGCCAGGGATTAAGAGGGGACCCCAAGGGATTCTGAGCTAGTCTTTCATGTTTGGCTCTCCCATGATCTACTATTCATGACCAAAAACTGACAAATGCCATAAATGTTACATGTTTTGTTTTGTATATTCAGAGTGCCAGCAACATCAGCTTTCCTGCACGATAAACAAATTCGCCTTCATCACTTAAACAGGAAAACTTCAATTACAGTATGTACTGAGGAATAAATTTTTCAAATTAACCAAATGTTACAGACTAACCCTTTAATTGGGATGACCATGTAATTCATCCTTCAAACTAGGACACCTGAGCATGAAAGGAGGTGCTATTAATAAATTATACAAGCACAACAGATTTAAACAAAGACTGATCCAAACAAACCAGGACCATGGGTTACAATACCTTCTTATATGACAATCTTTGTGGGCTTAACAGTCTCTGAGGAGTAACACTGCTTGGGAGCAGGTCTGAATATAATCAACCTTCTTTATACAGCAGTGAAATGAATAGACAAAGAAACTGAGTTGAAATTATACTGGCCATAATAATATTCTAGGCCTAGGGAAATTTTATTTTTTAGCAGTTTCAATTAGAAAAAAAACCCTAATATTTTCAACTTTTTATATGCCAGTTTTTAAGTATTTACAAGGTTAAATCAAGACCATGAAAAGAGAATATAACCAATGCATCCATTTAATTGACTCTACTCCCAAGTAAGATAAAGGCATGTGACATTAAAGTGGAGGCACATTTCACAGAGAAGCAAGACAACATAGTGGTTAAGACTCAAAACCCAGATTGCCTGGGTTTGAATCCTGGCTTCACTGAGTGACTACAAGCAAGCTATTTAACCTCCCTGCACCTCAATTTTCTTATCTATAAAACAAGGATAATAATGATCCTCTATCTTATGAGATTGTTATGATAACTAAATGATGTAATATTTACAAAGTGATTGGAAAAACACTTGACACATAGTAAAAAACACTGTATAAGTGTTTATTAAATAAATAGAAAAATACAGGTGGTAGGTTCTCTAAAGTCAGTACTTTAAAGCAGAAAAACAAAAACAACGAAAACAAACAAAACACACACACACACACACACACACACATACACACACACACACACCAACAATCTATGTGAAAATTCTCCTTGAAAAATTCCTTAGAAACCCAAACATTCTCACACCATGAGAGATGCAGGAAAATTATCTTTGGCTGAGCAACCACAGATTCACCCCTTCCACCTCAGACCTACTTCAGGGCACCTACCCAGGGGCAACACTAAATATTTCTCTTCTTTTTTTGTGGGAAGAGAGAAGAGTTAAATCCTTAAAGCAAGTGATTCCACTGGAATCATCCAAGAGAATTTTTACTCTAACCATGACTAGGTCATCAAGAGAAGGGAGAGGACTTCTCTTAAAAGATAAGCATGCAATTCAAATGCAAGTGGACAAACATTCTCTACCTGACAAACATTCTCCTTGAGTGCAGCTCCTCCTCCTCGTTCACCCTGCAGTTTTTTAGATACAGGCATTCCGTGGTCATTTTCTACACCCTCCTCAATGGTCTCCTTGGGGCTTGCAGCTGTCCTGTGTGTCATCAGTTCTCCCTTGCAGAGAAAAAATAATGCCCCACATCTATATTATTGATGTCTCCTCCATCTGACCCCCTCCCTCTGGGCTGCTATTTGTCTAGCCATTAAGCACTTACAGATGTTCAGCCAATCACGTGGGCGGACTGCATGCAATGTTAGTTCTAACCCTGCTGTGATTGGGCGGGTAGTGGGCGCCTCATGCCCTGCCACTAACTGCTCTGAGGCTGTTCCACTGGAACTTTTTGAGATGTTCCATTTTAAGGTTTCACTAAGGGAGAGAAAACATTCTTAAGTTTATTTGATTACTTATTTGTCCTTCCAAGATCAGTGTTTCCTAAATAATGCCCCCCTTGGGCATTCTATTCAAATTGTCCTGGAAAGAAACACTCTGTATCATAATATGTGATGCTGACCTGACTTGTTCTAATTCTCTTTTAACCTGAGTTGGAAAGCTAGGGATAGCATCAATGGCTGCACTGATGCTCTTCAAGAAAATGGCTTTAAAGCTCTGTTTCCTAAAAGTCGCTGTTTACAAACATTACTCTAAAATTAAGCAGTTGGTGGTCTCAATAAATAAGCAAATGAGTTTTTCCCCTAACTGCAGTCTCAACTTTTAAAGGGCAATACCAAGTTCTTCTGGATTATATAGTTACTTGATATTGTGCTCTCTGGTTTTAGAACAAGTTTACTTCATGATGAAACAGTTATGTATTTCATCTGACACCTAGAGCATGGGGTGTGATCTTTTAAAAAGGTCACACCCACAGCTGCCATAGTGCTTTGACTTATTTCTACTAGAATCAGATTCATCTTTTTCTCCAGGATTCCTTATCACTACTAGCTGTTTCAACAGAATACTATTTTTAGGTAAACTCAAAGGGGGAAGGGATGTGGCCTCTACTGTGAAAAGCAGCTTCACTTTGGAAGGTCAAAAGATGAAGAACTGCATAATACCTCGGAGCTTGGAGTTTCTTTTGATGAGTTGTCATTTTTCACTTTTTTACAGTGCACCTTGGCTGTAGCATGTCTCTGTCGTTTTCGCTTCCTTGGTTTATCAAACAGCTTGGTGGTGCCTAGGACAGGAAAACAGGTGTTACCTGCTGGCTGATCACATGCATGTCCAAGAACTCCTATCCTCAACTAAAGGGACCTCACAGAATTATGGAATGTTAGAGTAAGCACCAACCTTAATTTTAATTTTAATTCTCCAACTTTGTAGATGAGGAAAACAAGGGCAGAGGAAAAAAAAAAAGACTTACCCATTAGTATATAACTAGTTGGGGAAATGGTTACATATATATAAATTCTGCCTCATATGGATTAAATAGTAAACATACAGGTTATTAAAGCAATTTCATTCTATATGACTGAAATGAAAGACTTTCTAGTTCCACAAAGGACTTTAATATCCTACAAATGGGGAGGAAATGCATTTAGTAGTCAGGAAAAGATACTAAAACCTGGCCTCCAAGATTAAAGACAATAAATTATATCACTCTGTGATTTAAGGATTAAGACAAAAACATGAAATACATAAGATCTGACTTACAGGAGGAGAGAAAAATACCTCCCTCCCCCAACCAATACATGTATTGGCCAAAAGGATATTCACGCAAGGACTTGCCTGGTGGCGCAGTGTTTTAAGAATCTGCCTGCAAATGCAGGGGACATGGGTTCGAGCCCTGGTCCAGGAAGATCCCACACGCTGCGGAGCAACTAAGCCCACGCACCACAACTACTGAGCCTGTGCCCTAGAGCCCGTGAGCCACAACTACCGAGCCCATGTGCCACAACTACTGAACCCATGCACCTAGAGCCCATGCTCCGCAACAAGAGAAGCCACCGCGATGAGAAGCCTGCGCACCACAAAGAAGAACAGCCCCCGCTCACCACAACTAGAGAAAGCCCGCGCGCAGCAACGAAGACCCAACACAGCCAAAAATAAATAAACAAATAAACGGGTTTTTTTAATTAAAAAAAAAAAAGGATATTCATGCAGCGGTACTATAACCTTGAATATGAATGCCTAATCTTGACATATTTAGAAAATGGAATTTAGTCTCTCACTCATTTTTTATTATACATATTTCAACTCTTTGTTATAGAAACATTAAGAGGAATCTTTAAAGAGATATTTTGTAAAATGTTCCAGGATATTTAAGCTAGGTATCAAATACTTTGGAAGACTGCTTTAGGGCTCTCTTCTTGATCTGCCTGATCGAGATGGAGAAGCTCTGCTATCAAAGCTGCTGACAGCCTAAGACTAAAAGGGAAGAGTTAATATGGTGGCAGAATAAAGCTTCAAAATTCTCACAAGTTGACACGTTTAGATGAAATTTACAGAGGATAAAGTGCAGGTTGTAGGTTTTACAGAAAACTAAAGTACAAATGTATAGGGAAAGAGCTGATACTATTTTGAAAGCAGTTTTTTTTTTTTTTAAATCAAGCAAACAAGTTGATCAACCTATATTATAACTACATACAGGGTTAAAATAACATATTGCTTAATTTACTTGCTAAAAAACTTAGTAATCACAGATCACATTCAAAGAAGTGTACATTTAAGACCACATAAAATATAATCTCCCCATAATACCCTTTGCTGATAGATCATATCTGATGCAGCGTGCTCAAATCTAAGCTAATATTTCAGGAATGACACCAATCAATAAATGGCATAGGTAGACAAAATGATCAAAGGGATAGAAAGAATTGGTATGGAGAAACACAGGGTGGATAATGAGACAGTAGTGTGGCAATAAATTTGGTCACGTCTGGATATAGTTCCCCAATCCTTCCAACCTTTTTCATCTTCATGCTTATTCTACAAAACAGGGACAATGTGAATAATATCCTAACTTGTTGTAATGCTTTAGGTTCATCAGAGGTAACAGTCCTTATGCAAAGAAACTGGTAGAGTAGATACTTAAACTATGATTATTTTATCTGTTATTGAATGAAGGGCTGCCCATTCCTGCTGTGGGCAGAAATAAGATGACCAAGCAGAGGTTCCAGGAAACAGATTCCAATTTAATCTAGAAGATTCTCAAGGCCTTTGAAAGCAACCATAATAGACTAGGCTCAAATGTAAGCTCTCTTTTTCAAGCATATGTTCATTGACCAAAGGTCACAGGTGTGATATAAGAAAGTAAGAATACAAAAGACTTGTTTAAGATGATTTGCAATTTCCCCCTCAACTCAAATTCTGTATTTTCTGTCCTACAGGAATCAAAGCCAAGAAAGTAATGATGCAGTATGGAGAATTATCTAATAAGAAAATTAAGGAGCTGATTTTTCTTTATTGTTCCCAACATTTCCTTAACACTAATATAATTCTAATTCCATTTAACTAATTTCAGTATAAAGTTGGAAATGAATCAATACAATTTTCTAGTGTCATACGTAGTTTTAGGAAGCATATATTGGACAAACAAGTCTTAGAACTTGCAACCTTACTAGTCCTGCTTAGTAACTTTTCTAGTTAACTGACAGGGTACTTCACACTTATTTTTGCAATACAGTTCTTAAATCTCAAAAACACTCACCTCCACCAAACTCTTTAGAACGAGATGCAGCACATGATTCAGTAATGTCATTCTCCAAGTGACCAGCTTCATAACACTACAAATAAGTAAAATGCATCATGTTTTACAAAGGAATAGAAAACAAACCCTTTATACTATGTGCCAAAAGCTGAACTGTCTATTGCCAAAGATACAGAATCTTGGCTGTTTTTAACAACTAAAGGAACAGTATAATAGTAAAGGGTTGAACAGAGACTTTGTGGGGAAAAGCATCAGATTTGGGGTTTTTTCATGCTCTAAAACTCAAAACCACCACATACTCCGGTGGGGGGACTACGGACAACGACTGGCTTACTCAGAGACTGCCTATATATAAAGCAGATATAGAACACTGCTCTAATTAAAGTGGGAGAGAAAGAGAAAAAGTATGTGCTTATAGACCCACCAGCTCAATTCTGTTCCACACCACCGTGTATTTAAAATCTTCCTTCTTAATGTTATACTTACAGCCACTGGATTTTACACACACTTATTTACTTGATGAATTCTAAATATTAAAAAGCTCTGAATCATAGAAAGTCTTTCTAATTTAAGTTGCTGCAAATTAATATAAATTAAAGCAACACAGAAACTAAAAACAAAACACTTAACATTGGGGATTCCCTGGCGGTCCAGCGGTTGGGACTCCATGCTCTCACTGCCAAGGGCCCCTGGTCAGGGAACTAACTAGGATTCCACAAGCCAGGTGGCATGGCCAAAAACAAAAACAAAAAAACAACAAGAAAAACCTTAAACATCAAGAGTAATTCACTACACATTTTATTCCTCTACTACTAATGCTTGCATGAATTAGTTCTATTCCAAGAAAATGTCTTCTCCTACAAGAATAATATTCTTCATCATGACTGTAAAACAAAATTTAGTGGCCACAAAAGTCAATATAATGGATGCTATTCTTGCTATGAAGTTCCCAAAGTCTGAGATTAAAACATGATAAAATGCAGCTGTGAATTTCTGAACACTTATTATATACATTAATAAATCATAAGAATGTTCCTCATGTTCAGTGTAGATCAGAGTCTTATGAAGTCAAATAAAATGAAGGAGCAAATGTTAGGTACCTAGTTAAATGGAACAAAACACTAGTAGACAAACCCACAAAATAGACTGCATAATTTAAAGAAAACTACCATCTATATTACTTAGATAACCGATCTATACTTCATTGTTTAACACTCACCCAAAAGCTGTGATGCAAAAACAATCAGAATGTTCCCAAAACTACAGTCAGAGAATGATACAGAAAAAATTCTCATTTCTGATGTCAACAATTTCGTAAGTTAAAATAGAAATAACAGCATGCACACGCACGCACGCACACACACACACACCCACACTACACTACATGAATAAAAATCCATCTGCTCTGCTTAGAATATAAAAAGGGACCTCCCTGGTGGTCCAGTGATTAAGACTCTGTGCTTTTATTAAGATCCCGCATGCCGCAAGGTGCAGCTGAAAAATAATGATAATAATAATAATAAAATATATTTTTTTAAAAAACCCACAGAACTCTGTAAGTGCCTTGGACGACATGTCAAAGATGCCAGTAACTTACTTTATGCATAATCTGGTAGGATATGCATTAAGTCTGTGCACTCTTAAGTTACCACTACCTCAACAGACAATCCCTCTTCCTCTAACCCCACTGATTGATCCATCCAAAGACAAGGTGTGGCCTGCCTGGTAACCCATGGTGTAGTCCCAAGATGGAGCTGAATCATGGTTTCAACCTCATGGCAAAATATACCTCAAAGTAAGCAGGACCTTAACTGTGAAGCTGACTACGTCAGATAGCAGAACGCACTTCTAAAACAGAAAAGAGGTCACTTTTCTCCAGGGTCCAGGTCTAGCCATCACCAATAATTCTGGCTTTCTCTTGTTCTAGCACCAAATATGATGCCTATCTCTCTACCAAAAAAAGCTGAAATTCAACAGTGACAGTTATTAATTATATCTAATGCTTAAAGAGACCAAAAATATGAGAGACAGAGAACTGGATAGCTAACAGAGATTTTTAACTAATGGTGCTAAAACAACTGAACATCCACTTCAAAACTCCATCTCAAAAAATGAAGAACTGTATATAAATCAAAACCATAAAACTCCTAAAAGAAAACACAGAAAGTACATCTCTGTGTTGATGTGGGAGGCAAAGATTTCTTGAAATAGACACAAAATATAAATCATAAAAGAAAAAACAAACTTTAAAAAATTCTTTCTCATGAAAGACTAAGGAAATGAATAGGCAAGCATCAGACTGGGAAAAAACATTTAAAGCACATATATCTGACAAAAGATTTGTATCCCAAATATAAAGGCACTCCTAAAAAAGCAACCATAAAAACAATGAACAGCCCAATCAAAAATATAAGTGTGCTTGAACAGTCGTTTGATAAGATATAGGAATGGCCAGTAAGCACATACTAAGGGGCTCAAAATCAATAATCATTAGGGAATACAAATTAAAAACATGATTAGATATCATTTTATATCCACTAGAATGGCTAAACTTAAAATGACTGACAATCCAAATGCTATTAAAGATGTGGAGCAACTGGAACTCTGATATACCACTGGCGGGAACGTGAAGTTGTACAACCACTCTGGAGAAGTGTTTGGCAATTTCTTTAAAAGGGATATATTCATGAGCCAGCAATCCCACCCCTAAGTATTTACACCACCAAGAAAAATGAAAATACATGTACACAAACAGACTCAGAATATTCATACCAGCCTCATGATTAATAGCCCTCAAATGAAAAAAAATGCAAATATGCATCAACAGAAGAAAGGACAAGCAAATTGTACTTGAACTGCTACTGAAATAGCATCCTTGTGGATGTATCTCAAATACATGTGTTGAATAAAGGAAGCCAGTTAACAAAAACAAAACAACATATACGACATTCACGAACAAGCAAAACTAATCTATGGTAATGGAAGTGAGAAAATTTTGCCTCTTAAAGAGATGAGAATGGGGAGTTGAGTGAAAAGGGGAACAAGAAAACTTCCAGGGGTGATAGATATAGAGCATACTTAGTTTGGGTGGTACTTAACATGGTATATACAACTGTCTAGAGCCATCAAACAGAACAATTAAGATCTGTGCATTTTATTGGTGTAAGTTAAATCTCAAAGAGTTCTGGGACACTTTCGCCTATATAAATTAAAATTATCAACTAAATCATGCTTTTTATCCCCTTAGGGAAAAAATTAACCCACAAACACGACAAGGTAAATTTCAGATTAGAAAACTGCACTTGGCAGAGCAAGGTCATGCAAATTAACACTGTATTTTAAAAATTTTTATACAATTTTAAAGGTTATACTCCATTTACAGTTATTAAAAAACAAATTAACACTATTTTTTCAGTAACCCAGTCCCAAAAACACTGAGGATTCAAAATTCATCTTATTCCTTCAAATCATTAACTTATATATACCAATTATAGCTCCATAAAGGGGCGGGGGGGATCATTCACTTAACTCTCCTGAATTCTTACTTTCAATGACATTTGCAGCACCTCACCTCTAGCAGTAAGACAACAGCCTCCCGTGACTCACCCTGTACAATACCATTAAATTTATCATCTGATTGCAAATGTCACTTCCACACTCAAAACGTGCAACTGGATCCCAGTTTCCCTGGCCCTTCCCATCTACCTCTGCCAACAATCTTGCGCAGTGGCTAAGATTTGAATAATATAAATCCAGGAGAGAAAGCACTGCAAAAGGAGATGACCACAGCCTTACTAGAGTGTGGGGTACAATGAGAGGATAGTGAGTTAGAGACACATTGTCACTGAAGGTTGCACAAACTGCAGAGAGTCCGGAGGGCAGAAGATGAGTCTAAGAACAACCAAAAAGTCCATGTCATAAAACTGCTTTGAGAAGAACAAAGGAACTAAAGTACATAATGTGACTCTTTAAATAAGGTATAAAAACATAAATACATTAAATTTTACATTTACAGATGTGTGACTAACAAAAACTAGGGGCCTTAATATAGGATTAAAGGATAGAAGTTTTGCTACAGCTAAGGAAAGAATTCCAAAAACTCTATTTATGATTTGATTACAATCTGCATTTTTTCTTTAAAGAAAAGAATTTTTTAAAATAGGAAATCTGTGCAACCTACAACTGAATTTGTAACATATACACTGAGTTACTCCTCAAATACAAAGAGAGCAGGATGTATCCTAAGGAATCAATATCCAGTTGTCATCCATTATAGAATTAGAAAATCATTTTCTATTTCCAACTACAATTTAATGATGCCTTCTTGGCTAATGGAAACCAAGTTTGCAAAACTGAAGATCAAGTGTTTCTGCCTGGATTATAGCTGAGCAGACAGGGCAATGGCATAAGAGTAGGTTAGTGGCTTGTAGAGACAGAAGTGAAGTAGAAATCAGGTAAGAGGTTTTGAGCCCAGAAAAGAAATTACAACAAACACAAACTTTACTCAACTGTAAAAGCTTTTCTCATTTTCACTTGAAAAGAAAATCTAAAATCAAGTGATACACATGTCCGTACAAATGCAAAACAGCCTCTTAATGTAGGATCTCTCAGATTACCAAGTGTACTCTGACATTCTATAATTTCTATGTATATGTGCACTGATGTCATAAGAATTACTAAAAGATTTGATTTTAAAATCCCCTATTTCCTGGATTCAACCCTATTTTAGAATTGACTAAAATAACATACCTTTTTAGTAAGGCCAAGCTCCCCTTTCTTGGGCATAAATCCAGGGTCTAAATCATTGGATTCAAGAAGTTTCTTAGTTGGTTTTCTCTGACGCTTACTTTCATAATTTCCTGAAATGCATGTATCTTTTCATTAGATGATTTAGAAACTGGGCAGAAGCTACTTTTTAAAAAACCTATATACATACATATATATATATTTTTTTCTCATCACCATGTGGGGAGGGACAAGGTAAACATTTATTTATTCTAAAATACTAGTTAACATAAAACAAGAAAATATTTCTCAATACAGACACAAACTAATGTGAGGATGTTCTTATGTCAGAGAGTGTGTGTGTGTGTGTGTGTGTGTGTGTACACAATTACTAAAGACCATATATGTTGATACATTTTTTAAAAATCACAAATGAATTAAGGGAGAAATCAAAAGGGCAAAACTCCCTTGAGAGCAATCAATTGGTGGTAAGAACAAAAGGAGAAGTGAGGTAAAATAGAGCCTGAATTCTGGACATAAATAGACCAGGATTAGAATTCTTGTTCTGCTCCTAAATAAGTAAAAGACACTTGTTTGCTTTGTAGGACTGCTCTTATGAATTATATAAAAGAGCCTAATAACAGAGTTTGGCACATAATGGGCAATGAGGTGGTAACTATCTTTATTATTCTTTTTGATTCCACCTTATTTGATTATGCACAATTGGGATCCCTTTTTAAAGAATAACATCACAAGCTACTGGTGGGAATGTAAAAAAGTTACATCCAAAATTTTCCTTGGCTGACTACAATACTCAAGTCAGAAGGTTACTCCAATATAAAAAAAAAAAAAGAAAGAAAAGAAAAATGTCAGAAGGTGAATTAGAGACAGTAAGTTTAGATACAATTCTCACCAGGTGACATGTTTATACAGAACGATAAAGTGAAAAGAAATTGGTAATTAACTTCAAGGGAGTATTCACACTCAGCTGCTTGCTATGTGTCAGGTAAATTTCTTTATACATTGCATCACAGTCTCCATTTTATACATCGAGGAAACAAGTTCAGAGGTTAAACAACTTCCCAAGTAACACAAAGACTGGTAAAGTCAGTATCTGAAGTATAATTTTTATGTGTTTACTCCACTAGTATGCAGTGCCCCTCCCCAAAACCCTGTTATCCTGGGTGTTGATTCACACTGTGGTTGATCAATAATCATGAAGAGCAGTAACACTGTAAAGAAAGTAGTTTTTTAAACATATGTCTTCCTGACAGTACACCAATTAATGGTCATTAACTATATCCAATTAGCCAGTATTAGGGATTTCCCAGAATCAAAGTGGGTAGTTTGCTGTACAGAAATACACTACTGGCTTTCCAGCAAAACATACTAAAATCTCCTGCTTCCTCTAATTATACCCACTTACATACTGAGACCCATCCCCATCTTACCTGGTGTTTTAACTAGCAATTCCTCAGACTCAAGGGCAGGCCGTGGAGAGACTTCCGGAGCCACAGGCACAGACAAGGTCAGCTGTGGCAACTCAGCATGTCCACCTCCAAGTTCTGACTGAGCCAAGGGCCCTTCCAAAAACGGAGCCTCCCTTTCAAGAACTGGAGGCTCTTCTTTGGTTGAAATCAAAGAATTCTCATCCACCTGTTTGTTCTGAGCACTAGATCGACACCGGGCTAAAAGGCTTTCCTCTTCACGGCGGGAACTTACCTATGGGCAAAAGATAAACGAGGAATCCATAGGCCAAAGTCATTATAATTTAAGTGTCAAAAAGAATAATGTACTCATAAAGGAATTAAATTCTAACACGTGCTACAAATGGATGAAACTTGAAGACAACACTACACTAACTGAAATAAGCCAGACAAAAAAGGACAAATATTGTATGATTCCACTTATATGAGGTACCTAGAATAGTAAAATTCATAGAGACAGAAAACAGAATGGTAGTTGCCAGGGGCTAAAGGTATGGGGAAGTGGGAAGTTATTTTTTAATAGACACAGAGTTTCAGTTTGGGGTCATGAAAAATTTCTGAAGTTAATGGGTAGTGGTGATAATGGTAGTGGTTGCATAACAATGTGGGTGTACTGAATGCCACAGAACTGTACACTAAAAAATGGTTAAAGTTGTAAATTTTATGTTATATATTTTTTACTATAATTTTTTAAAAGGGTAAAAATGTTGTTGGATTGAGATACACTGAAGCTATAAAAATTCATTAAAGCCATAGTGATAATCTAAAAAAAAGAAAAAAAGATTCCCTAATATATCATCGATAAAAGCAGCTAATAATAAACTTCCAAAGTTGAGTTGGTAAATTAATGGGAAAGCAATGCATGCCTTTCATGTATTTCAGTACTATAAAATGACAGATTGACAGATAATATAAGTAGAAGAAATAATAAAATCTGAAAATCTCTATTTTGTAACCCCAAATGAAATTATTCATATAGAAAAGGATCTATAATTGATATTTTTTAAAAAACATCAGGGAAATGGCTGATGGGGAACAGGACATTCTCTTGGAGCCAAAGTAATTATACATATACTGCTGCTTGATCAAAAGAGGTAAAACATAACTGAAAAGAGAAATCAGTTAGTCACCACGGTGAACTACTGGAGGTTAAATACCTTCCAATGTCATACAACATATGACACTTACCATGTAACCTAGCCAAAAATGTTTAACTTGAATCTATCAAACTGTTACTTATTAACTACTACCTAAAAGGGAACATAGACACAATCACACAAATCAAGAAGGCAGATACTCTAAATGTGTTGCTCTCATTGCTTACATACGGTCATGAAAAGGGGGGGACTGTCCTGGATTTAAGGTGATTTAAGAAATGTAACAACCAGATATAATGTGTAGTCCTAGACTAGATCTTGGTTTGGATAAATTAAATGTAACGGTTACGAAATAATTGGGGAAATCTGAACATGGATTTGTTATTAGATAAACTGACCTTAATAGATACGACCATGATAAATTGGTTGTGAAGAAAAATATTGTTTCGTAGAGGTGCGTGTTATTTAGGGGCGTGGAATCAAAATATCTCTAACTTACTTTAAAATACTTTGAGTTCAAAGAAATTGAATTTTAAAATAAAGCATATAAGGTATTATAACATTTGTTTACAGAATTAGGATCATACTATTCTTTTTAATACCCTGTATTTTTTACTAAACATTTTATCATAACAATATTCCTAAATCATTAAATACATTTTGAAAGCAAAGGGGGAAAATATACTATATATACACACACTATACACACATAGTACATAGACTCATTACATTTCCTGTATAACTAGTACAGGCTAAGTACTGTGCCAGAAGCTGGAAATAAAAAACTGAAAAACAAGATCCCAGTTAAGGAAATTATTGTCCCATGAAGATAAAATATGATATTGAAGGGAAAATTGCAGTATCCTAAAAGAACTGATGAAAGGTTATTGAAATGGTGGAATGTACCTTGTGCACCTGTTCCTGTACCTTCTTTTGTTTTTTCTTAGGAGCAAATATCTGATCATATTCTTCTGTATATTCCAGAAGCCACTTGCTTGGCTTCCTAAGGCGTTTCTTCTCTGACCGCACAGCTAAAGGAGGAGAAACAAGTTCAGTATTAACCAAAAAGTTAGAGGGAAACCCAACGCTTTCATGCAACTATCTCTGTGCTTCCAAAGGTACAGAAACAGGAAACTCACAAAAACACTATGGCTATTTGCTATGGTTTATCCTATGCAAAATTTGGGAGAAAGGAGACTTTTGTTGCTCTATCCACACACAGCCCATCCGAAATTAAACTGAAACTAGTGTCCTACAGTGACAAAGCTAACATTAAAATATGGATTCTAAATCAGGTAAATTCATAAAAACCACAATGAATTAACATTTTAAATAACATCTCTCTGGACTCTCTGGACTATGCAGAATATTGGATGAACAGATGATAGAATATTTACCTAATCAGCACTACCACATGAATTTCAAAAGCATTTTACATATACTTTATATCATGGTTATAGTGAGTTTCACATTAGAAACATCAAAAATATATAATTAATAATAATGTATACCATTATATCAATAACATTAAAAAAATGTATGCCATGTATGCCAAAGACAGAAAAGATAAAATAGAATATAGAATTTTGGATACTTTCTTAAAATAAAACAACAAAAAACAAACAAAAAAACAACTCTTGTCATGTTTTATGATCAAAGTATCATGCCATTTTTCCTTGAATTAATGGTGAAACAAATATCTATTATTAATTTCCCTAAAAACTTCATCCCAGTTTTAATATACTTAACATGCTATAATCATTTTACTATACTGTAAACTCTTTGGGAACAGAGCCTAATGCCTACAGAACGCAGGATACAATCTACTCAAGAGGGCAGGAGTATTTCATCATATGATGACCTCAGAGAAAGCTATTCCTGCCTCATTTGAATGTGGCAATACTGGTGTTCTCTCAATAAAAGAAACACAAAAGTAGAGACCAAAAAGGAAAGGTTACAGGCTCAGCAAGCTTGGCAAAGGCTCTTTACTCCCTAACACATATGGAAACAAGCCATAAAAGCTTCATTAGGACAAGATGTAGAAAAGAATTTTTTACTAATTCTAACTGCTGTAATTTCACATTAGTAAACAGTAGTAACACATCATTTAGTTTATTTCAAGTTAATGTAAAAGGAGGTAAAAACTTAGAACCACATAAAAACCTGAACATGGATTTTATAGCAGCTTTATTCAAAACTGTCAAAACTTGGAAGCAACCAAGATGTAGGTGAATGGATAAATACACTCTGGTACATTCAGACAATAGATTATTATTCAGCACTGAAAAGAAATGAGCTATCAAGTCATGAAAAGACATGGAGGAACCTTAAATGCGTATAACCAAGTGTAAAAAGCCAATCTAGGGCTTCCCTGGTGGCGCAGTGGTTGAGAGTCTGCCTGCTGATGCAGGGGACGCGGGTTTGTGCCCCGGTCTGGGAGGATCCCACATGCCGCGGAGCGGCTGGGCCTGTGAGCCATGGCCACTGAGCCTGTGTGTCCGGAGCCAGAGCCTGTGCTCCGCAACGGGAGAGGCCACAACAGTGAGAGGCCCGCGTACCGCAAATAAATAAATGAATGAATGAATGAATGAATGAATGAATAAATAAATAATAAAATATCCAAAAAGCTGAATCAACCCCAAATGTTCACCAACTGATAAGTGGATAAGTAACATGTGGTATATCCACACACTAGAATACTATTCAACAATAAAAACTCCCTCTCTCTACACACACACACACACACGTGTGTATAAATATATATAAAAATAAAATTCCCCACCCCTAGCTCTTGCCTTACCTCATATATGTTACAGGGTCTGGCCCAGCACACAGGAACTAAAGACCCTGACACAGGATACCCAGGACCAAGGGTGCTAGGCCTGAGGTAAAGGACTCAAGAGCATTGGGGACAGTTAAGGATGGAGGAATGCAGCACCCAGGGTAGTCAGCGTGGGAACCCAAGACATTGGGCGCAACTAAAGGAAGGCAAGGGTTGGGGAGCAGGGGACAGGTAAGCAGAGCCATCCATGTCTGAGGCCAGGGTGCCCAAGGTGCTAGGTGCACAGAATATAGGGTCCCGAAGACACAGGGAGTCAGAAAGTGGGATGTTCTAGGCATGGGGTACCCTAGATGTGGGATTTTCTTGCACGGGGTGCAGAGAAAGGTGGGGTGCCCAGGCACAGGATGCACAGGACATGGGGTATCAAAGGCACAAGGCATGCTTAGCATGGGAGTCCCGAAGTACAAGATAGGATGTGCAAAGTGAGGAGGACCCTGGGAATAAGAAGTATGACATCTGGGACATGGGTACCAACTCATATGGTGCTGGACACATGGCCATAAAGAACAAGATACTGCCACATGCCATGATATAAATAAACCACAGACACATTATGCTAACTGAAAAGACCAAGACACAAAAGATCACACATTGTATGGTTACATTAATATGAAACGCCCAGAAAAAGCAAATCTACAGAGATAGAGTAGACTAGTGGTTGCCTGGGACTAACTATAAATGAGATAGCATGATCTTAAGGGAGTGGTGTAATATTCTAAAACTGATTTATGGGGATGGATGCAGAACTCAGTAAATATACTGAAAAACATTTGTTGAACACTTAAAGTGTGTGAACTTTGTGGTATGTAAATTATACCTTGAGTAAGTTTTCTTCTTTTCTTCAAAACAGTGATGTTTCCCAGAAAACGAGGGTACTAACAGCAACATCACTCTGCCCATACAGCGTATTAGCCCCTGTCATACCCCTACTCCCCTAGTTCTGGGACCTCAGAGGCAAAAGAACTTAAGGTGGGGGAAAAAAGGCAAAAACCCAAACAACTCTTCATAATAATGGTTACTCAGCCCAAATTTCCTGTTGAAAGCAAATAAAAATGCTGTATAAAGTCTTTAAAAAACCACCTTAGGGACTTCCTGGTGGCGCAGTGGTTAAGAATCCGCCTGCCAATGCAGGGGACATGGGTTTGAGCCCTGGTCCAGGAAGATCTCACATGCCGTGGATTAACTAAGCCTGTGCACCACAACTACTGAGCCTGCGCTCTAGAGCCCGTGAGCCACAACTACTGAACCCATGTGCCACAACTACTGAAGCCCGTGCACCTAGACCTCATGCTCCACAACAAGAGAAGCCACTGCAATGAGAAGCCAGCACACCACAACGAAGATTAGCCCCTGCTCACCACAACTAGAGAAAGCCCACGCACAGCAACGAAGACCCAATGCAGCCATAAATAAATAAATAAATTTATTTATTAAAAAAAAATTAAAAACCACCTTAAAAGAAGCAAAAAACTGACAAAATTGTAAAGAACTACAAACCAAAAACTAATGGAAAGTAATAACCCAGGGAAACAAGTAGAGCCCTGAAACTGATTTTGTCCTGAGGGCTTTTTGGCCATCCTGTTAGGAGGCGGAAGTTTAACAGAGACTAAACTTTGGCCTCAAAGGGCTCTATCCTCAGAGTTACGGTGAAACAGAAGTAAACCATGTCACAACCCCCAGGAGACCACAAGGAAAGGTGCCTCAGCACAAAGTAAAAGGGGAGCAGGAGTGAGAACAAGTCCTTGAGAAATTGTGACTTGGTCCTCCTGTGGATTTGCAGCCTGATGGGCCAGGAAAATTCAAGCCCCCATAAGAAAACTGTAAATTAATATATACATGTTAATAGAATAAACAGGAATAATCATCTCAATAGACATAGAAAAAACATCTGAAAAACTAAACAAACTGGTACAGAAGGGAACTTTCTCAACCTGAAAGGCCACCTATCAAAATCATAGTTAAATGGTTAAAAACCAGCTGCTTTCCCCCTAAGATCAGGAGCAACACAAGGATGACTGTTTACTCTACTTAGCCTCAACAATGAACTGAAGGATCTAGCTAGGGCAATCAGGCAAGAAAAAGAAATAAAAGGCATCCAGATTAGAAAGGATGAAGTAAAACTATCTCTTTTGGCTGATGGTGTGATCATGCACATAGGAAATCCTAAGGAATTCACAATAAAATGGTTAGAGCTAAAATACGAGTTCAACAAGGTTGCAACACATAAGATCAATATATAAAAATCAACTGTATTTCTATATACTAGCAATGGGAAATCCAAAAATGAAATTAAGAGAACAATTTTATTTATAATAGTGTCGAAAAAGGTTAAAATACTTAGGAATAAAATGAACAAAAGAAGTGCAAGACTTCTACACTGAAAACTACAAAACGTTGTTGAAAAAGATCAAAGACAGCCTAAATTAATGAAGAGCCATCCCTTGTTCATAGTTTGGAAAACTTAACATTGTTACAGTGCCAACACTGCCCAAACTGACCTACAGATTCAGCACAACCCCTATCTAAATTCCAGCTGGCTTTTTGGCAGAAAAGATAAGAAACTCCTAAAAGAAATACAGAAATGCAAAGCCGAAACAATCTTGAAAAAAGATGAAGTTGGAGGACTCGCACTTTCTGATTTCAAAGCTACAATAATTAATTACTACAAAGATTAAGACTTTGTGGTACTGGCATAAAGACACACATACATATCAATAAAAAATAACTGAGAGCCCAGAAATAAACCATCACATTTATGGTCAAAAGATTTTCAAACAGGGTGCCATGACCATTCAATGGTGAAAGAATACCCTTTTCTACAAATGGTGCTTAGACAACTGGATTAGGCAATGGGTACTTAGGTATGACACCAAAAGCACAAGGAACCAAAGAAAAAACAGACAAACCAGACTTCATCAAAATTAAGAACTTTTGGGGCTTCCCTGGTGGCGCAGTGGTTGAGAATCTGCCTGCTAATGCAGGGGACACGGGTTCGAGCCCTGGTCTGAGAAGATCCCACATGCCACGGAGCAGCTGGGCCCGTGAGCCACAACTACTGAGCCTGCACGTCTGGAGCCTGTGCTCTGCAACAGGAGAGGCTGCAATAGTGAGAGGCCCGTGCACCGCGATGAAGAGTGGCCCCCGCTTGCCACAACTAGAGAAAGCCCTCGCACAGAAACGAAGACCCAACACAGCCCTAAATAAATAAATAAATTTTAAAAAAAATTAAGAACTTTTGGGCTTCAAAATATATAATCAAGAATATAAAAGGTAAACCCACAAAACAGGAGAAAGTATATGCAAATCATATCTAATAATGGACTTATATCTAGACCATGTAAAGAATTCTTACAATTCAATAATAAAAAGACAAATAGCCCAATTAAAAAACAAGCAAAGGGGACTACCCTGGTGGCGCAGTGATTAAGAATCCGCCTGCAGGGCTCCCCTGGTGGCGCAGTTGTTGAAAGTCCACCTGCCGATGCAGGGGACATGGGTTCGTGCCCCGGTCCGGGAAGATCCCACATGCCGCGGAGCGGCTGGGCCCGTGAGCCATGGCCGCTGAGCCTGCGCGTCCGGAGCCTGTTGCTCCACAACGAAAGAGGCCACAACAGTGAGAGGCCCATGTACCTCAAACAAAACAAAACAAACAAACAAACAAACAAAAAGAATCCGCCTGCCAATGCAGGGGGCACGGGTTCGATCCCTGGTCTGGGAAGATCCCACATGCCGTGGAGCAACTAAGCATGAGCACCACAACTTCTGAGCCCACGTGCCACAACTACTGAACATTCTGGCAGTTCCTCAAAACTTATACATATAATTACCAAATGACCCAGGAATTCCACTCCTAGGTGTACAGTAAAAATAAAAACACATCCACACAAAACACTGCACACGAATGTTCATAACAGCATTATTCATAAAGGTCAAAAAGTAAAAACAATCCAAATGTTGATCAGTTGATGAAAGAATAAATAAAACATGGCTTATTTGTACACTGGAATATTATTTGGCATTAAAAAGGCATGAAGCAAGAGCAGACAACAGCAAGCTGGCAGAATAGAAAGTTCCCACATTATTTCCCTCACAGAGATACCAAACTAACAATATATGCATCAAAATACCTTTATGAGTACTCTAGAAATCAGTTAAGAAGTTACAATACTCCAGGGCAGGTGCAAAGCCAAGAACAACAGCACTGAAATGGATTACAAGAGCCAATTCACTTTATCTGAGATTGCCACTCAGAAAGCAAGCACAGCTGAGCTCCCCCTCAAAGCTGGGGAGTGGAGGTGGGGATGTTCAACATTCCAGCTTTTCATAGGGCTGCCCAAGGGGCCGGTTTCTGTCTAACCTGACTGGGAGCACAAACAAAAGCCACACAGTTTGGACTCCTGGGGGCACTGAAAACAAATGAAAGAGTGGGCAGCATGTTGTGGAACCAGAGGGCCTGTAGTGACACAGATGGAGGCCAGCAGGGCTTGGTAAGATTGGGAGAAGGCACTCAACTCTTGGCTTCTCTCTACAAAGGGAGGGAAAGAAGGGAGCATTTGGCAATCCAGATTTTTAGAAAACTGCCCAAGGGACTAGTATCTGTTTTGCCGGCTTCTGGGAGCTGACAGAGAGCCAAACATGCTTCAGATACCTAGGCACCACTGAGAATTAAAGAGAGTGAGAAAGCTTGTTGCAGTAGCAATGGCTAACCTGCAGTACTGCAGAAAAACACTAGAAGAAGCAAGAGATTATGAGCTCCTGAAAAAGAAATGGACAAACCTCTCTAATTAGGAAATTACACAATTAGGAAATTACACACACAAGCCCAGAGAAGCCCATCCTCCAAAAAAGGTTCCAGAGGTCCCCAGAATCTCTAGCCAAGCTGATTGGTGAGTCTTCCCCTGTATGAAGCCAGTGTCAAACTCATAAAACTCAGGGGAAGGGGACTTCCCTGGTGGTTCAGTGGTTGAGACTCCGAGCTTCCACTACAGGGGACATGAGTTCAATCCCTGGTTGAACTAAGATTCCTGCATGCTGCGCGGCACGGCCCAAAACAAAGACAAAACCCAAAAAATTCAGGGGAAAAAACTCATGAAGTACATGAAGAAACTAGGAAACATGGCCCAAAGGATCAAAATAAATCTCCAGAAACTAACAGAGATCTATGAATTATGGGAAAGAATTCAAAATAATTGTATTAAGGAAGCTCAATGATCTACAAGAAAACACGGATAACTATAAGAAACCATGAAAACAGTAACATGAACAACTGAGAGTATCAACAAGACAGAAACTATAAAAAGGAACCAAACAAATTCTGGAGCTAAAGGACATAATAACTGAATTGAAAATTTCAATAGAGAGATTAAACAACAGACTTAAGTATAGGACAGGATCAGCAAACTCAAACACAAGTCATTTGAAATTATCAAGTCAGAGAAGAAAAAAGAATGAAGCAAACCAATACACACATTATGAGAGTTCCAAAAGGAGGAGAGAATTTGAATAAATTATGGTCAAAATTTTCCCAAATCTGAAAAAGGAAATGGGGCATCCCATATCAGAAGCTGAAGATCTCCAGCCAGAATGAACTCAAAGAGGCCCACGGTGAGACACATTATAATCAAATTATCAAAAGACAAAAACAAAGAGAATCTTGAAAGAAGTGAGAAAAGCAACTAGTCAAGGACAAGGGAACTCACATTAGATTATCAGTGGAAACCTTACGGGCCAGAAGAGAGTGGCATGATATATTCAAAGTGCTGAAATTTAAAACTTCCAACCAAGATTACTAATCTGGAAAACTGTCCTTCAAAAATGAAGATGAAATGAATTTTCTAAAACAAAAGCTGGGACATCCCTGGTGGTCCAGTGGTAAAGAATCCGCCTTCCAATGCAAGGGACACAGGTTCGACCCCTGGTCAGGGAACTAGGATCCCACATACTGCAGGGCAACTAAGCCCAAGCGTAACAACTACTGAGCTCAAGCACCTCAACGAGAGAGCCCGTGTGCCACAACTACAGAGCCCACGCACCACAACTGGAGAGAGAAAACCCACACACCACAACTAGAGAGAAGTCTGGTGCCACAATGAAGAGCCTGAGTGCCACAACTAAAGATCTCACATGTCTCAACAAAGACCCTGCATGCCACAACTAAGACCTGACACAAACTTCCCTGGTGGCACAGTGGTTAAGAATCCACCTGCCACTGCAGGGGACATTGGTTCAAGCCCTGGTGAGGGAAGATCCCACATGCCATGGAGCAACTAAGCCCGTGTGCCACAACTACTGAGCCCACGTGCCACAACCACTGAGCCCACGTGCCACAACTACTGAAGCCCGCATACCTAGAGCCCATGCTCTGCAACAAGAGAAGCCACTGCAATAAGCCTGTGCACCGCAACGAAGAGTAGCCCCCGCTCGCTGCAACTAGAGAAAGCCTGCGCACAGCAACAAAGACCCAGAGCAGCCAAAAAATAAAATAAATTAACTTTTTTAAAAAAAGGACCTGACACAGCCAAAACTATAAATTAAATAAATACTTTTTTAAAAAAATGTAAAACAAAAGCTGAGTTCATAACCACTAGATCTGCTTTACAAAAAAATGCTGAAGGGAGTCCTAAAAGTTGAAACAAAAGGCCATTGGGGGGCTTCCCTGGTGGTGCAGTGGTTGAGGGTCCGCCTGCCGATGCAGGGGACACGGGTTCGTGCCCTGGTCCGGGAGGATCCCACATGCCATAGAGCAGCTGGGCCCGTGGGCCATGGCCGCTGAGCCTACGTGTCCGGAGCCTGTGCTCTGCAATGGGAGAGGCCATAGCAGTGAGAGGCCCGCGAACCGCAAAAAAAAAAAAAAAAAAAAAAAAAGGCCATTAGGCAGCAACACCAAGGCATGTAAAATAAAAATAGCTGGGCCTCCCTGGTGGCGCAGTGGTTGAGAGTCCGCCTGCTGATGCAGGGGATACGGGTTCGTGCCCCGGTCTGGGAGGATCCCATATGCCGCGGAGCGGCTGGGCCCGTGAGCCATGGCCGCTGAGCCTGCGCGTCCGGAGCCTGTGCTCCGCAACGGGAGAGGCCACAGCGGTGAGAGGCCCGCGTACCGCAAAAAAAAAAAAAAAAAAAAAAAAAAAAAAAAAAAAATAAAAATAAAAATAGCTGATAAAGGTAAATATATAGACCAATACAGTACTTTAATTCTATAATGGTGGCATATAAAGCACTTTTAAGTCTGGTATTGAATTTAAAAGACAAAAACATAATAACTATAATTATAAAACTATGTTAATGAATACACGTAATTTGTGACATCAGTAACAAAGTGGGAATGGGGAGATGTAAAAGAGTAGAGTTTTTGTACACAATTGAAGTTACATTGTTACCAGCTCCAAACAGTTTGCTATAACTATAAAATGTTTTATGTAAGCCCCATGGTAACCACAAAGAAAATGCCTACAGAAGATAAAATCAGAAAGAAATCAAAGTATATCAATATAAAAAAATCAAAGACATACAAAGGAGGGCTGCAAGAGAGACAGAGGGACAAATCAGCTGCAAAACAGAAAACAATTAAAATGGCAGTAAGTCCTTCCCTGTCAATAATTTCCTTGAATGTAAATGGGTTAAACTGCTCAATCAAAAGACATAGCGTGGCTAAATGGACTGAAAAAAACAAGATGCAACTATATTCGTTCTACAAGGTAACATCACCTTAGATGTAAAGACATATGTAGACTGAAACCAAAAGGATGAAGGATATTACATGCAAACGAGAGCAGAGGTAGCCATAATTGGAAAAAATAGACTTGAGCCAATACTATCTGTAGAGGCAAATAAGGACATTATATAATGATAAAAGAATCAATTTACCAGGAAAATAAACAATTATAAACATATTTTAAAAGATAACAATCATAAACAATCAAAAATAAATATGTATGTAACATCAGAACACACAAATATATGAAGCAAACACTAACAGAAATGACAGGAGAAACAGAGTAAAACAATAACAGTAGAGTTTAGGGACTTCTCTGGTGAAACAGTGGCTAAGACTCCACGCTCTCGATGCAGGGGGCCCAGGTTCGATCCCTGGTCAGGGAACTAGATCCCATATGCATGCTGCAACTAAGAGTTCCCATGCCACAACTAAGGAGCCCGTGAGCCACAACTAAGACCTGGTGTGACCTAAATAAATAAATAAATAAATAAATAAATATGTTTAAAAAAGAGTTTAATACTCCACTTTCAATAATGAAGAGAACAACCAGACAGAAGATCAACAGGAAAAACAGAGAACTTGAACATCACTGTAGACCAACCTGACCTAACAGTCAAATACAGAACACTCAACCTTATAGCAGCAGAATACCCATTCTTCTCTAACACACAGGGAACATTTTCCAAGACAGATCACATAATAGATCACAAAACAAGTCTTAACAAATTTAAAAATACTGAAATCATACCAAGTATCTTTTCCAATCACAATGGAATGAAATTAAAAATGAAGAGCAGTTGGGAAATAAAAAATTCACAAATATGTGGAAATTAACACTCTTGAACAACAAATTGGTCAGAGAAGAAATCTCCTCCCTCAAATTAGAACATACTCTGAGACAAATGGAAACAATAACACAATATACTAAAACTTATGGGATGTAGCAAAAAGAAGTACTAAAAGGGAAGTTTACAGCACGAAGTACATACATAAAGAAAAAAGAAAGATCTCAAATCAACAACCTAACTTTACACTCAAGGAATAAGAAAAAGAATAAGCACAAAGTTTATTTGCAAAGGGAAAGAAGTAATAAATATCAGTGCAGAAATAAACAAAATAGAGAATTTTAAAAAAATACAAACAAAACTAAGAGTTTGTTTTTTAAAGATCAACAAAATTGGGCTTCCCTGGTGGCGCAGTGGTTGAGAGTCCGCCTGCCGATGCAGGGGACACAGGTTCGTGCCCTGGTCCGGGAAGATCCCACATGCCGCAGAGCGGCTGGGCCCGTGAGCCATGGCCGCTGAGCCTGCTCGTCCGGAGCCTGTGCTCTGCGGTGGGAGAGGCCACAACAGTGAGAGGCCCGCGTACCGCAAAAAAAAAAAAAAGATCAACAAAATTGACAAGCCTTTAGCTAGATGGAGAGAGCGAGAGAGACACAAATAATGAAAACCAGAAATTAGAGAAGACATTTCAATGGAAGCCACAGAAACAGAATTTTAAGAGACTACTATGAACAATTATACGCTAACAAATTGGATAACCTACAAGAGTTGGATAAATTTCTAGAAACATGCAATCCACCCAGACTCAATCATGAAGAAACAGAAAACCTGTAGTAAGGAGATTAAATCAGTCATCAAAAACTTCCCAAGAAAGAAGAGCCCCAGGATCAGATGCCTCCACTAGAGAATTCTACCAAGCATTTAAATAAGAATTAATGCCGAGCCTTCTCAAACTCTTCCAAAAAATGGAAGAGGGGGGAGCCAGACAAATACACGCTAAAAAAAATTAAAAATAAAAAATAAAGACATACCAATATCCCTTATGAACACTTATGCAAAAATTCTCACCAAATTAGCAAACTGAGTTCAACAGCAGCACTTAAGTTCGTGCCCCGGTCCGGGAGGATCCCACATGCCACGGAGCAACTAAGCCCATGTGCCACAACTACTGAGACTGCACTCTAGAGCCTGCAAGCCACAACTACTGAGCCCAAGTGCCACAACTACTGAAGCCTATGCGCCTAGAGCCCATGCTCTGCAACAAGAGAAGCCACCCAATGAGAAGCCCATGCACCACAACGAAGAGTAGCCCCTGCTTGCCGCAACTAGAGAAAAGCCTGCGCGCAGCAACAAAGACCCAACACAGCCAAAAAAATTAAATAAATAAATAAATAAATGTAATTAAAAATGAAAAAAACAATATGATATTACCATAAAGACAAACATATGGATAATGGAACAAAATAGAGAGCCCAGAAACGAACCCTTACATGTATGGTCAAATTATCTTTGACAAGGGTGCTAAGACTATACAATGCGGAAAAGATAGTCTCTTCAATAAATGGTGTTATACAACAATGTGCATACAGTTAATACTGTAATATACACTTTAAACTTGTTCAGAGGGTGAATTCATGTGTTTTTTACCACAATAAAAATAAAGCATTGATACACATGCTAAGTAAAAAAAAAAAAAAAAGTATCACATATTGTATGATTCCATTTACATGAAATGTACAGAACAGGCAAATCTATAGATTGGAGAGAAATGAAGGGAGATTGATAAAGGGTACAAGGTTTCCTTCTGGGGTGATGCAAATGTTCCAAAATTAATCATGTTTATGGATGCACAAGTCTCTGAGTATACTAAAAAACCACTGAAGTATAAACTTTCAACAGGTGAATTTTATGGTCAGTGAACTATGTTTCAATAAAGCTGTTAGAATCTACTATGGTAAACAACATTGAAAACTTATGTTTAAGGAAAGTCAGTTTTATCCTCAATAACAATATTGTATAATATTATATTTTGAAAGACTCCTGCTGCTTTCCTTCTGCTGCTAAGGAAGGATACCCTGGTACTTCAGATTTTTAAAAATGTATTCTCAAACCTCATTCCAGAAGGGATGCAAGACATCTAAGGCCTTCAAATAAGTACTACAGAACACTTACATTTTTTCAAAAGCACGTCCCCTTTGTCTACATAACAGGAGGACCTTCCTTAAGTTGTAGTCCAAGAGAGCCTGACGTTCAATAAAATCTATTTGCTTTCTGTAAACTAACTAGATTTTAGTCTTAGGCTCAGAGCCTCTCAAATACTTACAATACCAAACTGAGTCCCCAAAAGTTCACAGATTTAAAAAGGTAGGAAATGGGGAGCAGGAACAAAATATTCTTGAGACTTACTAAGAGCAAAAGAAAAAAAGAGCTTCTTGGTAAAACAATTTCTAAAAGTATACGGAAACCTGGTCCTCAAAATTCAGACCCTTCTACATAAAGTCCTTTCTTCACTTCAAGTGATAATCCTTCCCTCCCAACTTACACTTAGGCCTTCCATGAAAACAGACCAACTTCAGAAGGGTATCATTATCATCACTTCCTCTAGTCCCTTTCTTTCACAGTCAGGAGTCCTTACCTGGTTCAGGGAGCTCAGGCTGAGGGGTCAAACTGGGAATTCCTGGCTCCTTTTCCACCTCTTCATTGCTGGCATTGGATTTATCACAAACTTTCAACCGTGGCCCAGCTGAATCTAAGCAGTCGGCATGATTTGGATCTGTCAGTGCATCCTCTAGTATGTTCGTCGAAGGAGGAGGTCTCTGTTCTGGGAACTCATCTCCCTTCTTTACAGGGTCAGCAGGAAGCAAGACCCCAAAGGCACCCTCAGAGTTTTCTTTCTCCCTAAATCTGTTAGTGCGCTTACGAGGTTTAGTGCGCCTTTGGTTTAAACGCTGCCACCGCTTTTTAGGCACCACTTGATTTACACTAGTGGGTTCATCATTCTCACTAATCATTTCAGACTCCAGCTCTGTCCCTTTTCTGTTTTCAAAAGAGGGGTCTTTTTCAGGAACTTTATCAGGGTCAGACTGGTTGACTTTATTATCAAAATTAACACTGGAAAAATGGGTACCATCTTCACTTGTTAAATGGCCCATTAATTGAAGGGGTTCTTCTTTACCAGGGTCTTCTGCCTCACCTCTGGAGGAGCTATTCTCTGAACCCCTACTCTCTCTGTCTCCCTGCAGTGCAGCCTCAAGAGTCACAGCTGGAAGCTGGTTCAGTTTTCTTTTGCGCTCTGTCTTTAAGGCTTTACGGTTCACTGTGTTCTTTCCCATCTGGGTTGAAAAACCATCTCGTAATTTGGATGGCTTTGATCGACCACAGTTGCGCCTAGTAATACAGTTTGAACGATTTTTGCCAGAAGCAGGGAGGTCTCTTTTATCGGACACCAAGCCAGGTAGGGAGGTAGATAACTCCCCAGACAGTGCAGAGTCACCCCCACCAGGGCTAGGACGGACTGGATCCTGAGTGCCATCTCCATTTTTTTCTGAATTGTGAGTGGAACCTCCTGAAACCAAGACCTTAGAAGCCCCCACAGGACTACTGGTAGAACAGTCCCCAAGACCAGGACTCCGATAAGAGACCAAGTTCTGAGCAGTCATTAACCGTTGCTCCTTGGTCTTACTATCATGCATATCTTTCAACATCATTAGTAATGTACTGAATTTGTAGTCTGGTTCAATAGGTATATGATTCTGACCAGAGGCAGAAGAAAAAAGTAATGGTTTTGATGGCTTTGACATTCCGGAGTCACTGACATCTTCACTTAAGGATCTATAAGAGAGTTCTTTCAACTCTGACAGAACGTGTTTCACCACTGCTGTTTCTATGTCACTCGAATCCCTGGTTTTCTCATGCATGTTGCTCAGTAGTTTTAGCCCATCCACTTTCCCACTTTTGGAAATGCTGGCCAAAGGAGAGCCTTTGGTATCAGAAGAGCAGCATTTCAAACTGCAGTCCTCATCTGCAACAGGCGGTTCTACTACAACTGGGTTTTCTTTATGTTTGCACTTGATACTTCGGATCTTGGGCTGTTTGCTTTTCGAATGTAACAGAGCTTGATTTGTAGCCCCACCTTTTATTACTGAGTTCTCACTGGAAATGCTTGATGGTGTGTTAAATTTTGGAGAAAGACCATCATTTCTAAAATCTGATTGGGGTTTTCGGACAAGAGTTGATACTTTAAGATCAGAGGGATTAACCTGAGACGTCTCAGTTCCAGGCTCTACTGTCTTGGTACAATCCATCAAGTGGTCTGCGTGTGAGTTAGTAATGAGGGTCTTCTGCTTTGCTTTTACCTTAGTGTTTGTGGCAGGATACCTAGAATACTTTACCTTTTCATTTTTCTGCACAGGTAACATGTTCTCTGTTCTATCGAAAGCATCTGCAATTTCAAGGACACTGTTATCAGACTCTGAACTATGATCTATGGGATCCAGATCACTGCTTCCATCATCATCAGAAGTGGTACAGATACTAATGGAATCGCTTCGCTTTTCTTCATCACCTGCTCCAATATAGCAGAGCTGCACTTTTGAACTACACACCAGACCTCGCTGGAGTTTCTTCTTCTCCCCAGAACGTTTAGAGAGCAAGGCACCCTCAGACAAGCCCAGTAAAGAGTCACAATTTGAAGTCTCAAATTCTTTCTTTGCAGTGTTTTTTGCACAAGAAGAAAATAGGAAACTTCCTGGGGCAGAGCTGGGCCCTGTGAGGCTGTTTGCTATCCGGGAAAGTTCATTAGAGGCCTGCTTATCAGACACATCCCCAGAAATAAAGTTTAGGCCAAGGTTCTCTGTAATCTTTCCCCTCCGTTCTTCCTTATGTGCTTCAAATTGCATGTGGCCCTTTTTCACACTAGTCCTTTTTGGATTATCAGAGCTCTTTCTGGCTAGAGACTTAGCACAAGGTTTTTCCTTCTCATCTGCAGAATGTTCAGAGTCAAAAGCCAGAGATTTCAAGCAGCCATTAAGCAACAGGTCATGTTCTGATTCAGGGTCATTTGTACAGTCCTCAAACGGCATATCCTCCTCACTGTCCAACTTGAGTGAACTGGTGACACATTTTCGGTTCTTCGACCCTTTGGGAACATCATACTGCTCAGCAAGACCAACACTGGCTTCCCATTTACTCAAAATTTTCTGAGGAACCTTAAATTTAAAGAGAAAAAGATTATCACTAGTCTAAGAAATAGAAGGGGAAACAGGGAGATGATCAGTGAACACCTCTCAAATCAGAAGCTTTTCCAAGCCTTGTTGTGCTTCTTCAAGGCTCTTTTATGGGACAGCCAGGTGGTTAACACCCACAGTTCACCCAGAACTTAGCTAATGGGGATTCCTCAACACTACTTCTACCACGAAGATCTATCATTGGAGAAAGATTGATCCCATAAACCCTCCACTCCCCTTACCATTAAAAGCACAAAAGAGTGGACCATACATTAGACTGCAACATTACATTACTAATCAACATTATATTACTAAATCAAGGAATAACCAGACCACTCCTACTTACCCCTCCAACCTTAGAATAAAGATTTCCTTCCTGATTTATGAAGGCCAAGCACTTGCTCAGTTACATAAAAGAGAAAGCAAAAGGCTAAAGAAAGGAGATGCATGTGGAAAAACTAGGACTGGAGAAATGAGTAAGTCAGACCTGCCCTAGAAGAAATGAAATTTGGAACTCTGGTTATCACCAGGCCCTTGGCTAATCAAGATTCTTCTATACATGTTACATACAATCTGGATTATAGGGACTTTCCTGGTGGTGCAGTGGTTAAGAATCCGCCTGCCAATGCAGGGGACAGGGGTTCGATCCCTGGTCCTGGAAGATCCCCCATGCCGCAGAGCAACTAAGTCCATGCGCCACAACTACTAAGCCCGCACACCACAACTACTGAAGCCCGTGGGCTTAGAGCCTGTGCTCTGCACAAAAGAAGCCACCGCAATGAGAAGCCCGCACACCGCAACAAAGAGTAGCCCCCGCTCGCCGCAACTAGAGGAAGCCCGCGCACAGCAACAAAGACCCAACGCAGCAAAAAAATTAATTAATCAATTTTCTTTTAAATCTGGATTATAACCAAGCAGTGTCCTGGGCTTCATCATGTAGTCCAGAGACACCAATACACCCTGGATATATGACAAGTTACATACGCTCTTTTCTTGATTCCTCACAGCATAAGGACATTGAGGCTCTGTGAAATATACCTAATTTTCAAGACTCTTATTTCCCTCCCTGGTTTCATACAATAAATGTCAGTCAAGGTTCTATCAGTTAGTGCTCACAAACACTTTAATACTTGTGAAAGGTCATGTTCTGCTGACCATGTAAAAATTAAGGCCACTAGACAGGAAGCCTCCTCTTATAAAGCAATAAACTGATCACCTGGTTTACTTTACACACAAACACACACCCACTGACTTTCTAACTATGACCATAGTAAATCAATTTTCCAGAACCTGAAAGCCCTAGAGAACTCCTCTGAAAAGGGGGTTGGTTAATCTACATAGTTAAAGGCTTGACACAAAAACTCTGACACCTCCCCACCACCAACCACCCAAAGTATTAGAAAGGATGAAGTTATCCTCTTCTATTCTATCCTAACAATAGCACACACTAGTTGTTTCAGAGCATCAGACGTATGACATATAAAATATTTATTTCTAATCCTCACAACAGTTTGACAAGGTACGTATTATTACATTAGTTTTAGAGAGGAAGGAACTCCAGTTGGAGATAGCAGGAACTGCATACTGACTAAAAATTATCCTAACTGTGATTCTTATAAAATAGTCTAAAAGTCTGAAACACAAATCTAAGAGGAACTATTTCCTCTTCTACAATAGACTATAAAGGAGTATCAAAAGAAACAGCCCAAACTTTAACACATCAAGCAAATGAAACAAAAACATCACATTCTTTATTAAAACATAACCAGGTTTGAAACTGCTTAAGCCTTAACAACCACAGACAAAAACCAAAACAACAAACAAAACAAAAATGTTTAAAGTCTTATCTTTCTTATTTTTAAGAGAAATAATTAATCCAGAGTGAGAAGTAGAATATTTCATTTTGATGATCATTTTCTTCTTACATCAGATATAACCAAAGATGACTGGTCATGCTTTTTTGTACTATCACGTCTAAGTGACATGGCAGAAGTTAACTGAAATCATTTCTCAAAAAATTGAGTATAAATATTTGGAAAGCTAGCCCCATCTCATCCCTGCAAAAAAACTTGCCTTCTGCCAATTTTCTCACCAACATCCTACTACCAAAGGAAATAACTTATATTCCAAAAATATAATACTTCTTCCTTTGATTGATCCTGTAAACCCTCCCTACCTACCCCCAAGAAGATAATTTGAGAGGCTTTTTTTTTTAAATACCTTATGCCTATATCCTTTTTCTTTCTGCTTCCCTCTTCTCCTAAGAACAGGTAGCTCTTCAAATTGATGTCTGCCTTCAAACATGACGATTGCTTTTCCAGCCACCCAGGCTCTCTCAGAAGGATCTCCAAAAGCCTCCACGTAGTACTGTCGATAGGGCCTCCGGTTAGAAACTAGATAAAAATAAAAACCACAGTGTCATTGCTTTAAAAAATTGATATTCATCATCAAGAGAACAGCCACATAACAGTGGCAAAAGAAGCCTCTTTTCACTTAAAACTAAAATAAAATAAAAACTCAACAAGCTAAAAAACCTACAGAACAAGAAACTCTGAAGTAGGTCAGACAGAAGGTAAATTTTCAATTTATGTGACAAGAAAATGGTTAAGAGTGTAATGAAAGAATTTAATGGTTTGGTCTGATGATATGCTATATATTCCAAACCAGTTGGAGGTTGATTAGCTAATCATATAACAAATTAATATAACAACTAAGTTTTTTCTACCATCAATCTATAAAATTTTATACCCTCATTACCAGAAATCACAAAAGGCATATGATAAGCCACAGCATCGCAAATCTAATAATCAACAAGAACTAACCACCAAATAAACTCTTAAAACATTATGCTAAAATACAAGGAGGAAGAAATGTTTCAACACCATGTCACACATGATGTGCTAACATTTATGGCATAGCTACTCTGGGCAAGGTACTACACTAGGTGCTTTGCATGTATTCTTCACAACAATGAACTCTAAAAAATAAGCAGTATAATCTCCATTTTATAGACAGAATAATAAATCCAATGACTTCAGACAGGGAAAATTCAGAGTGAAACACTGGTTTTGCAGAGAAAGTGGAACTTGATATTTCAAACTACAGAAATTTTTTTTAAAAAAGGAAATCTCAACAGCCTCCTCCCCCCAAAAAAATCCACTTATTCTATAGTTTCTTGGCTGTCCAAAGTTCTATGCATACAATTACCAAAAATAAAAACAATACAAATCTCATCCAGAAAAGATAATAATCAAATTTACCTAGTATATGTTATCTTCTACACACTTACCATCTTTGCATTTTTCATACCAGTAAAAAATGTCACAAAAGAAATATAGTCAGGGCTATACAGGTGTAATGATTTGTCTCTATTTAGAAAAGGAAATCATTTTATATAAAAATTCACTTTAACTCATACTGAATTACAACCTGGTAAAATTTTGTTTTATTGTACATTTTAAAAACAAGTTCTGTAAAAAACAAACAAACAAACAAAAAAACCTGAACTCCTTAGTCTCTACCTACTAAATTAAACACTTCAATAGAAACCACCTATAAAGGGGGATTAAATGTGTGTATGTGTATATATACACATACATACACACACACACACACACGCAGAGGTTCTTAAAGTCAGTCTGAAAAGTAAATCATTCTCCCATAAATAAGTAGATTCAACTAACACAGACTGAACATTTATGACATCCCAGCACTATACAGAGGACTGAAAAGAATTCATTGCCTGGTGGGTAAGAGATGTACAGTATAAAGAGCTTATGGTAAAACAGCATGCTAATTGCGATAACATGAACATTCTTTTTTTTTTTTTTTAATTTTTCAAGTATGTCTTGAGTACACTACATTTTACCATTTGATAGTATCTATTGGTGATGGCATTTTTTTAAATTGAGATATAACTGAAGGATAACATTAGTTGCAGGTATACAACATAATGATTTGGTATTTATATATATTGCAAAATGACCCCCACAATGTCTAGTCAACATTCGTCACCACACGTAGTTATCAAAAGATTTTTTCTTGGGATGAGATCTTGTAAGATCTACTCTCTTAGCAACTTTCAAATATACAATACAGTATTAACTATAGTTGCCATGCTGTACATTACGTCCATGTGACTTATTTCTTTTATAAATGGAAGTTTGTAACTTTTGACCCCCTTCACCCATTTTGCTCCTCCAGTCTGTTCTCAGTATCTGTGAACTTGGTTTTGTTTTTTCAATTTTGGTTTTTTTAGATTCCACATAGAAGTAAGATCATACAGTATTTATATTTTCTCTGTCTGATTTATTTCACTTAGTAAAATGCCCACCAGGTACATCCATGTTGTCACAAATAGCAAGGTTTCATTCTTTTGTATGGCCGAATAATACTCAATTGTGTATATATACCACATTTTCATTACCTATTCATCTATCGATGGACACTTAGTTGTTAACATTCACTTTTTTCAAAGTGAAAAATCATTAACTGGAGGACAAATGGGACACCTGAGCAGAAAATTTAAAGGTAAACAGTTTGTTGAGGCGAGAATTCCTATATAAGGGCCCAGAACCCTCAAAGACATGAATGAATAAAACAAATGAAATAGCTAGGAACTGCAAGTAGTTCAGAACACTAAATCATAAAGTGGAAGGAAAGGGAAACTAAGCAGGTAAGCAGTGGCCAGACCTGAACAGCCCGGATACCATGTTAAGAGTTTGACCACTGGGACTTCCCTGGTGGTCGGTGGTTAAGACTCTGCACTTCCAACACAGGGGGCACAGGTTCGATCCCTAGTCGAGGAACTGAGATCCCACGTGCCGCACTAAGACCCTCCATGTTAAGAGTTTGACCATTATCCTGTTGGCCCTGAACCTCAATTAAACTGTGGAACCACAGGCTCAGTTTTCCATCTTAGAAAGATAAATCTCCTTGACCTCTGAATAACACATTTAACAGGAAACAGAGAGGAAACTCAGGAGATCAGAGATTACCAAAATAGTATATACTCAAGATCACTAAAACCTAAATTAAGGTGGCAGCGATGTGAATTAAAAGAACAAAATATCGGGGCTTCCCTGGTGGCGCAGTGGTTGAGAATCTGCCTGCTAATTCAGGGGACATGGGTTCGAGCCCTGGTCCGGGAAGATCCCACATGCCGCAGAGTGGCTGGGCCCGTGAACCACAACTACTGAGCCTGAGCGTCTGGAACCTGTGCTCCGCAACAAGAGAGGCCGCGATAGTGAGAGGCCCGCGAACTGCGATGAAGAGTGGCCCCCGCTTGCCACAATTAGAGAAAGCCCCCACACAGAAACGAAGACCCAACACAGCAAAAATAAATAAATTAATTAATAAACTCCTATCCCCAACATCTAAAAAAAAAAAAAAAAGAACAAAATATGAAAGATTTTTTTTAAAGAAAACAAATCAAAAGGACTTGTTTAATTAAAAGTCAGATAGAATGTGACCACCTAGAGGGGTGGGATAGGGAGGGTGGGAGACACAAGAGGGAAGAGATATGGGAACATATGTATATGTGTAGCTGATTCACTTTGTTATAAAGCAGAAACCAGCACACCATGGTAGAGCAATTATATTCCAATAAAGATGTTAAAAAAAATAATAATTAAATTAAATTAAATGTAAAAAAAAAAGTCAGATAGAAAAGATACTTGAACATCAATGTTTATAGCAGCATTATTCACAATAGCCAAAAGGTGAAAGCAACCCAAATGTCCACTGAAGGATGAAAGGATGAACAAAATGGAACATTATTGAACATTATACATCAATGGAACATTACTGAGCCTTACAAATGAATGATACACGTAATACAACATGGACGAACCTTAAAGACATCATGCTAAGTGAAACAAGCCAGACACAAATGGACAAATACTGCATGATTCGACTTATATGAAGTACCCAGAATAGTCAAATCCATAGATAAAGTAGAATAGTATTTACCAGGGACTGAAGGTTACTGTTAAATTGTTTAACAGAGTTTCAGTTTAGGAATATGAAAAAGTTCTGGAGATGGATAGTGGTAATAATTGCACAAAAATGTGAATGTACTTAATGCCACTAAACTATAAACTTAAAAATGGATAAAATGATAAAATTATGTTACATATATTTTTTACCACAAAAAAAGGTCAAATAACAATTGGTAGTAAGGATATAGAGAGATTAAAACCCTCATCCACTGCTGATGAGAATGTAAAATGGTACAGGAGCTTTTCAAAACAGTCTGGCAGACCTAGCTCTTCCACTCCCAGGTATTTATCTGAAGAACACAAAAACCCTAATTCAAAAAGATATATGCCAGCTTCCCTGGTGGTGCAGTGGTTAAGAATCCACCTGCCAATGCAGGGGACACAGGTTCGAGCCCTGGTCCAGGAAGATCCCACATGCCGTGGAACAACTAAGCCCATGCACCACAACTACTGAGCCTACGCTCTAGAGCTCACACGCCACAACTACTGAGCCCACACACCACAACTACTGAAGCCCATGTGCCTAGAGCCTGTGCTCTGCAACAAAAGAAGCCACCGCAATGAGAAGCCCATGCACCGCAACTAGAGAAAGCCCATGTGCAGCAACAAAGACCCAACACAGCCAAAAATTAATTAATTAATTAATTTAAAAAAAAACAATATAGGCACCCCTATGTTCACTGAAGCATTATTTATAACAGCCAAGATATGGAAACAACCTAAGTATCCACTGATGGATGAACGGATAAAGAAGATATGGTATATATACACAGTGGAGCATTACTCAGCCACAAAAGAATGAAATCCTGCCATTTGCGATACTAATGGACCTTGAAGGTATTTTGCCAAGTGAAATAAATCAGACAGAGAAAGATAAATACCATATGATTTCACTCATATGTAGTATCTAAAAAACATAACAAGTGAACAAACAAAATAAAACAAAAACTCATATATACAGAGATCAGGTTAATGATTACCAGAGGGGAAGGGGGCTGGGCAAAATGTGTGAACAGGGGAGACTGCATGGTGATGGATGGTAATTAGATTTGTGGTGCTGTACACCTGAAATTTATATAAAAAATTTAAATTAAAAAAAAAGTCAGGGTGCTTCCCTGGTGTCACAGTGGTTAAGAATCCATCTGCCAATGCAGGGGACATGGGTTTGAGCCCTGGTCCGGGAAGATCCCACATGCCGCGGAGCAACTAAGCCCACGCACCACAACTACTTGAGCCTGTGCTCTAGGGCCCGTGAGCCACAACCACTGTGCCTGCGTGCTACAACTAGTGAGCCTGCGCTCTAGAGCCTGTGCGCCTAGAGCCCATGCTCTGCAACAAGAGAAGCCACGGCAATGAGAAACCCGCGCACCGCGAGGAAGGGTAGCCCCCACTCGCCGCAACTAGAGAAAGCCTGTGTGCAGCAACGAAGACCCAACACAGCCAAAAGAAAAAAAGTCAGGGAATTCCCTGATGGCCCAGTGGTTAGGACTCGGCACTCTCACTGCCAGGGTCCGGATTCCACCCCTGGTTGGGGAACTAAGTAAGATCCCACAAGCTGGTGCCGCCGGGGCGGAGCGGAGTGGTGGTGGGGGAGACGGCGGGTGGGGGGATGGCGGGTGTGGGGTGGGGGGGTAGTCAGGCAGTACCTCAAAAAGTCAAACAGAGTTACCATTAGAGCCAGCAAGTCCACTCCTGGGTATAAACCCAAAAGACAGGAAATATATGTCCACATAAACATTTATACATGAATACTCACAGCAGCACTGTTCATAATAGCTAAAAGGTGGAAAGAGTCCAAATGCCCATCAAGTGATAAATTTATAAATAAAACATGTATAATATTTCATACAATGGAAAGCCTACGTGCTCTGTACCCTGCGCACCACAGCTACGGAGCCCTGGAGCCTGCGCGCCACAGAGAGAGGAAAACCCGCAGGCCACAACTAGAGAGAAGCCCTCACGCTGCTGCAACAACAGATCCCGCGTGCCTCAAGGAAGATCCCATGTGCCGCAACTAAGACCCAATGCAGCCAAAAAAAAAAAAAAAGGAATGCAGTACTGATACATGGATAGATCTTAAAAACATTATGTTGAGTAAAAAAAGTAGTCACAGGGCTTCCCCGGTGGCGCAGTGGTTGAGGGTCCACCTGCCGATGCGGGAGACACAGGTTCGTGCCCCAGTCCGGGAGGATCCCACATGCTGCAGAGCGGCTGGGCCCGTGAGCCATGGCCGCTGAGCCTGCGTGTCCGGAGACTGTGCTCCGCAATGGGAGAGGCCACAACGGTGAGAGGCCCGTGTACCGCAAAAAAAAAAAAAAAAAAAAAGAAAAGAAAAGTAGTCACAAAGGACATATTATATGATTCCATTTATATTAAATATCCAGAATAGGCAAATCTATAGAGACAGAAAGTCGACTACTGGTTGCTTAGGGCAAAGGGGTACAGGAGGTAAAAAAGATTAGGGGGAAGGTAGGCAAAGGACATGGGTTTTCTTTTCCTACTCCTCTTTTTTTTTTTTTTAAATATTTATTTATTTATTTCGCTGCACCGGGTCTTAGTTGTGGCACTCGGTATCTTTGTTGCGGTATGCAGCTCATAATTGTGGCACGCGGGATCTTTTAGTTGCGGCATGCGGACTTCTTAGTTGTGGCATGCATGAGGGATCTAGTTCCCCCACCAGGGATCGATCCCGGCCCCCTGCATTGGGAGCGTGGAGTCTTACCCACTGGACCACCAGGGAAGTCCCCATGCGGTTCTTTTTGGGGTGGTGAAAATGTTCGAAAATTTACTGGTTACACAACTCTGTGACTTACCAAAACCACTTAACTGTATACTTTAAAGGGGTGAATTGTATGCTATATGAATTACATCTCAATAAAGCTGTTTTAAAAAAAAGAAAAAAGACTTAATGGTATAGGACACAAGAAGGAAGAAAGGGTAACTACTTGGTATTTGGTTTAAGTGACTAAGTGGCAGTAATTTATTCACTAAGGCAGGAAATGAAAGAGAAAGTACTGGTTTGAGGAGGAAAATAATTAGGTCAGTTTTAAACAAGCTGACCTTAAGTGCCTAAAGGACCTCCTGGTGAAAGCTTCAAGTATAGAGTTGGGATACAGATTTGAAGCCTGGGGAAACACTAGCACTGTGGATATGAATTCAGTTTACTGATGACAGTTAAAACTCAAGAGTTAATAAGGATGGAAAGAAGGAAAAGGAGAAGAGAACATGAAATTCAAGAACAAGATAGATAGTTACTACGAGGAAGAATTTTCCTGCACCAGACAACCAAAAAATTAAAAACTAGTATCCACTGTATTACCAGGTCACTAATAACTCTGCTTAGAACAAGGTTAGTGGAATAAAAGGAGAGAATGAGAAATTTCAGTGTGTTCAGAAATGAGTGGCCATCTGCAAGTGGAGAAAGTTGATGATTCCTCCAAGAGTGGTTATGAAGGGAAGGTGTCAGGAAGACAGAGTCATGGGTAGGAATTTTAGGACAATAGGTTTATTCAAATATTAGTTCCCTTCAGTACTATAAAGAGCCACACTAATTCTATGCTGTAATAAACCAAGTTAAGAAGAATCTTTTTAAAAACTATTATTAGGGAATTCCCTGGTAGTCCTGTGGTTAAGACTCCACACTGCCACTGCCGGGGGCGTGGGCTCCATCCCTGGTCAGGGAACTAAGATCCCACGTGCTTCACACAGCGGCAAACAACAACAACAACAACAACAACAACAACACTCCAGTCACCATCAAAACCATATTCTCCTGGTATTTCTCTTCCATCTCTGATTTTCTCCCATCTCTTTTGCACACTCAAGTCTCCTCCTTACAGACCTCAAATGTTGGCTTTCTCGAAGCCACCTTTTTTCTCACCGTATATTTTATCCCAAGGCCATCTCATCCATGCCCTACACATGGCTTTGACTAATATCAACAAGCAGATGTCACCTCCAAGTTATAGATGTTCCAGTGCTCTCAGTAAATGAGAACACTAGGTATGTACTGGTAAAGCTAAAAACTTGGGAACCAGCCTGAAATAGAGAAACCTTAGGCTTCATTCTCCCTCACTCCCCATTATCTGTCCATTAGCAAATCATATAGATTTTATCTCCTAAATAGTTCTTCATTCCCTATTCACAACTATAATCTCACCATAATCCCTGCAATGACCCTTTGATTATCTCCTCTGATTTGTGTCCCCCTCGAAATCATTTTCCACACTGCACTCAGAGTGAACTTTAAAAGACATGAATCAGATCACATCTCCCTCTGCTCATAGCTCTTTAATGGTATCCTATTATTCTCAGGAAAAAATACAAAATTGCTAATGAAGTCTACAAAATGCTGCATGATTTGACCCATATCTATTTCTCCAGCCTCATACTGTACCATCTTCCATCACTCTATGGGCTGCAGCCCTTTCAGGGATTGAACATATACTACTTTCTGTGCTTGGAACCATCTTTTTTTCCCTGGTTAATTCCTACTTGTCCTATCAGGTCTCAGATCAAAGATAATTTTACTAGCAAAATTGGCCCTGACTACCCCTGAACCAAAAGTCCAGGTTAGGTACCCCCATTAATATCAGTAACTGTACATCAATATTTTGCCTTGAACACACCTCTCAGTTAACTATTTGTCTGATTACTTGCTGGTGCCTTCACCCTTTAACTGGACTCTAATTATACACAAAGGGAAGCAAAATGTTTTGCCAATTACTGGATCCCAACACCTAGCATAGTACCTATAGAATGTACTTATTACTTGTTGAACAATGGCATAGACCCAACTAGTACATATAAAGAATATCACAATGAGTAAGAAACCATCAGTCTCACAGGCATAGGAAGGGTAGAAGGGGAGGACTAAAAGAATTTTCTACTAGTAGAATTTAAATGTTCAAACAGGTCACAAAGTTTGATATCATTTTCTTTAAACAGTGAGCTATAAAGGTCTTTGGGCACTTCACTATTAATATTCAAAATATAAAATAAAATCCAACATACTACTTGTGGCAAGTTATCCTACAGATAAATAGACATGAATACATGAAACACAGTTATTCTTTATAGCACTGTTTTGTACACACACAAACACACATGTGTATGTATATATGTATGTATTTTACGTATAATCTTTCTAACACAAGATTAGAAACAACCTAAATATCCATCAACAGGGGAATGGTTATATAAAGCACACCATATTCAAAAAGAGGAAAATTATGGAGCTGTTTAAAAAAAAAAAAAAGTTTTCAATGGAAAAATCTCCAAGAAGTGAAAGAAGTGAAAAAACTGTAGAACAGGGGCTTCCCTGGTGGCACAGTGGTTAAGAATCCGCCTGCCAATGCAGGGGACACGGGTTCGAGCCCTGGTCCGGGAAGATCCCATATGCCACGGAGCAACTAAGCCCATGTGCCACAACTACTGAGCCTGCGCTCTAGAACCCGTGAGCCACAACTACTTAAGCCCACACGCCTAGAGCCCATGCTCCACAATAATAGAAGCCACTGCAATGAGAAGCCCACACACCGCAACAAAGAATAGCCCCCACCCACCGCAATTAGAGAAAGCCCGCGCACAGCCAAAAATAAAAATTAATTAAATAAATAAAATTTTTAACCCCCAAAAAACCTGTAGAACATACATACAATATGCTATGTTTATGTTAAATTAAATCAAAGGGGGTAGGGAGATGAGAATATATAGTTGGATTTACATAAAGGAAGTCTAGAAAGAAACATTAATGACAACTGGTTACTTTTTGAAAGGAGAGGTAAAGAGTGGGGCAGACCAGAGATTTTTTAAATCTTGTGCATATATATCCAATTTAAAACCTAAAACACATATATTAAAACTACAATAAAGGGCTTCCCTGGTGGCGCAGTGGTTGAGAGTCCGCCTGCCGATGCAGGCGACACAGGTTCGTGCCCCGGTCCGGGAAGATCCCACATGCTGCGGAGCGGCTGGGCCCGTGAGCCACAGCAGCTGAGCCTGCGCATCCGGAGCCTGTGCTCCACAACGGGAGAGGCCACAACAGTGAGAGGCCCATGTACCGCAAAAAAAAAAAAAACTACAATAAAATCACGAACTATCTTAACAGAAAAAAGGGAGCTCAAAATGAAGTTTGAGCCCTTATCTTATACCATTTTAAAGTTAAGGCACGTAAGATTCATACAGAACAACCAAATAAGTAACAAACTTTAGTAACTGTAGAGAATAGTCTAAATCAAGACTTTAAAATTCAAAATGACTTACAAGCAATCTTTATAACTGTTTCAGCTTTAAAACTAACAAAAATGATACAAACATGAAGACTGAAGTAGAAAAACATAAATATACTGAAAAGTGATTCTGGACAATGTAAACGTTAGCTAATAAGCCTAACATTTTCTGGCATCTACAGATAGAATAATTGAGAATTTTAAAATCATAGAGTAAAATAAAACAAACCTTAAAAAAAATCCAGAAAAGATAAAATACATAATAACAATTCATTAATGAAATGCTCAAAGGTAAAAATGAATTATTACTAACGGAAACTGCAAGTTGATAATTCCACACTGTATTTTATCATGTATAATCAACTGCAAGTATTACCTTTCATTTTTGAGTGTGTGTTAATCAATGGATCAGAACAAATCCTGCAGGGCCACCAAGGGCGTCTCTTGAATTTTGCCCAGATGAGATCTCCAACTTCATACTTCAGTGGCGTAGCCTTTTTCTTGGGCTGACACTTGAGACAGACAAAACATGGGGCATCAATAAAAATCAGAACCTTCTGAAACAACGTTATCATCTTTCCACTAGCCTTCTGAGAAAGCATTACCAATGAATACTAGATGAAAACACTCCAGCTTAACCACAATTACAAAGTAAGTACAATTAAAAATTACTTTGTCTTAACTATTTATAACACAGCCCTTTATAAAGTCAGTAGTAGCTCTCAATTTACATTTGCTTTACATAAGTAAACTACCTACATTCTAGGAAAATAAATAAGCTATTTCAAATTTTTAAAGAGCTAAGAACTGAAATAATAGATAAACAGAATCATCCCAAGGAAAAGATATCTTTGCCCAAGTCCTTGGATCACAACAGAACAGGGGTGGGGGGTGGGGGGTGGGGGGTGGGGAGGGGAAGAAATTTAACAATGTCAAGAGACTCTGATCCCACTACAGTGTTATATGCCAACTTTATCTCAATAAACTGGGGGAGGTGGGAGGGGGAGACTGGGGTCCCTTCTGCAGGTGATACTCTACATCTTTCTCAAACACAGACATTCTTACTAATTAATTAACAATAATGGCCTAATGAAATAATCCTGAAAGCTACAGGCTAGATTCTTGCAATGTCAGCACAACTGACGTATTTTTCCCAGGACATGCAAGAGAGGCTGCATCCACAACAGTACACTGCGCAACTCCAAGGGATACCATTCAAGCACAATACAATATGAATCAAGCTCCCTGGACATATCCAATGCAGAGACCCTGGCTGCATCTTTTCTCCAAAAATAATACCTAATTAATCTGCAATCCAAATGCTTCCATCTCAGCTCTAAACCCATACCCATGCCTTTAACACCGCATCAACAGTACAGAGGTCTCCTGCCCTGAGAGGTAGATGGCTTTGTGTTTAGTAGGACTGAGCTCCCCACCAGCCATAAACCACACAAAGGAGTTCACATGTGCTGAGCTGTTTCTGGGTAGCTAAAAGCAGCACCTAAGGTACTTGGAAAAAGGACAACCTACTCCATTTACTCCAAGGGGGCATTACAAATATTATGATTTTCTATAAATGCTATGTCCTAAAAAAGGCTTGGTGAGTTCCTCCCTCAGACTCAGTCGTCCCTCCTTAATGCCTAAAACAGTACCCACCTAGTACATATTAAGTGTCCAATAAAGAATATGCTGAATTGACTGAAATCATTCAAATAAAAATGATGAGTAATACCTGGGACTCAAGGATATCAAAGTATTGGGCTCAATTCAATGATTTGTAAGTTACCATTCAACTTTAAGACTGGGCATTCAGAGAGAAGTAAATCTCACAGAATACCCTTATTGAAAATAGTGTCATTAGTTCTTCTATGTATATAGAGTTACTCGGAAATGAGACAGAAACTACAACTTTTAAAACATTTTTTTTGAAAAGCAAGCCCCAAGGGGCCATTTTTGCCTGTTATCATTCTGTAATTTATCAGAAAAAAAAATTACTTCAGAGCTAGTTGGCTTTCAAACTTTAAAACCATGATACCAAGATGGGATAGAAAACTCTTTTACATGCCCCTGTACTGAAAACTACAATTTGAGTAGGTTCCCATAAATTTCTGATATAATCTGATATGTAATCATTTATTTGGCAATCATTGATAAATATGGACTTGCTTATTTATCTGAGTCCTAAACGACTTTAAATATACTACCATTTACTTGATGTCTGCTATATACCAGGCACTGTTCCTCCTTTAATCCTCTTAAGGTAGATACTATATTATTACTCCTATGTTACTATATGTCATATAGTTATGTAGTAGGTGGCAGAGACAGGATTCAAACCTGGGCAGTCCAACTCAGGATCCCAAGCTCTCAACTACTATCCAATAACAATAACACCCCATGATTATTACATGCTTCATGAAAAATTCAGCCATAATCAATCTATAATGTGATACTGGTTCTGTCTTTGCCATATATTACTACTACAAAGTGATTATAGTAGTAATATATCAGGAATATATCAGTGATCAGGAAGTAAAGCCATAAAACACAAGGCTTCAATAATACATGGATAAGAAAGACCGTGAGTGGTACTGCTTAAAGCCAGAAGCCAGAATCACACAACCACACAAAGCAGTAATGAGTTGTCTTCTGACTCTATCATAAATTGTGTCACCTTAAACAAGTCAGTTAATTCAGCATCAGCACCCTAAGACATAATAAAACCAGGAAAGAAACACTTGCTCTACCACAAACCATGAAAATGAAAATAACTATTAATTCTACTCCTGATATTTTAACCCAAAGGAAATAATCCAAAAAAGTAAAAGAACTGTAAAAAGATATCTAAAGCAGTTATTTATGACAACAGAAAGTTAACATCCTAGACAACCTACGGAATGAGAGAAAATATTTGCAAACAATGTGATTCTATATTCCAAAATATAATACAAACAGCTCCTATAACTCAATGACAAAAAACAAACAACCCAATCAAAAAGTGGGCAAAAGATCTAAATAGACATTTCTCCAAAGACATACAGATGGCCAACAGGCACATGAAAAAATGCTCAACATCACTAATTATTAGAGAAATGCAAATCAAAACTACAGTGACGTACCATCTCACACCAGTCAGGATGGCCATCATTAAAAAGTCTACAAGGGGCTTCCCTGGTGGCGCAGTGGTTGAGAGTCCGCCTGCCGATGCAGGGGACATGGGTTCGTGCCCCGGTCCGGGAAGATCCCACATGCCGCGGAGCGGCTGGGCCCGTGAGCCATGGCCGCTGGGCCTGCACGTCCGGAGCCTGTGCCCCGCAACGGGAGAGGCCACAACAGTGAGAGGCCCGTGTACCACAAAAAAAAAAAAAAAAAAAGAGTCTACAGGGACTTCCCTGGTGGCGCAGTGGTTAACAATCCGCCTGCCAATGCAGGGGACAAGGGTTCGATCCCTGGTCCGGGAAGATCCCACATGCCGCAGAGCAACTAAGCCCATGCGCCACAACTACTGAGCCTGCACTCTAGAGCCCGCAAGCCACAACCACTGAGCTCACGTGCCACAACTACTGAAGCCCACATGCCTAGAGCCCATGCTCTGCACCTCCACAACAAGAATAGCCATCGCAACGAGAAGCCTGAGTACCACAAGGAAGAGCAGCCCCCGCTTGACGCAAGTAGAGAAAGCCCACACACAGCAATGAAGACCCAATGCAACCAAAAATAAATAAATAAAAATAAAAATTGGAAGAAAAAAAAGAATGGATCAGATTCTACATAAAAAATAATAATAATAATAATAATCCGCCTGCCAATGCAGGGGACATGGGTTCAAGCCCTGGTCCAGGAAGATCCCACATGCCGTGGAGCAACTAAGCCCATGTGCCACAACTACTGAGCCTGTGCTATAGAGCCTGGGAGCCACAACTACTAAAGCCCACACACCTAGAGCCTGTGCTCCACAACAAAGAGAAGCCACCACAATGAGAAGCCCATGCACTGCAACAAAGAGTAGCCCCTACTCACTGCAACTAGAGAAAGCCTGCACACAGCAACAAAGACCCAACGTAGCCATAAATAAATAAATAGATAGATAGATAGATAGATAGTCTACAAATAATAAATGCCGGAGAGGGTGTGGAGAAAAGGGAACAACCCTCCTACACTGTTGGTGGGAATGTAAATTGGTGCAGCCACTATGGAAAACACTATGAAGGTTTCTTAAAAAACTAAAAATAGAGTTGCCATATGATCCAGCAATCCCACTCCTGGGCAAATATCCAGAAAAAACTCCAGTTTCAAAAGATATATGCACCTCAGTGTTCACTGCAGCACTATTTACAATAGCCAAGACATGGAAGCAACCTAAATGTCCGTCGACAGATGAATGGATAAAGATGCAGTATACATATAAAATGGAATTCCATTCAGCCATAAAAAAGAATGAAGTAATGCCATTTGCAGCAACCTGGATGGACCTAGAGAAAGACAAATATCATATGATATCACTTATATGTGGAATCTAAAAAATGATACAAATGAACTTATTTACAAAACAGGGGGCTTCCCTGGTGGCGCAGTGGTTGAGAGTCCGCCTGCCGATGCAGGGGACACGGGTTCGTGCCCCAGTCCGGGAAGATCCCACATGCCGTGGAGCGGCTGGGCCCCGTGAGCCATGGCCGCTGAGCCTGCGCGTCCGGAGCCTGTGCTCCGCAATGGGAGGGGCCACAACAGTGAGAGGCCCGCGTACTGAAAAGAAAACAAAAAACAAAAAAACAGAAACAGACTCACAGACATAGAAAACAAACTTACGGTTACCAAAGGGAAAAGAGGGGGTGGATAAATTAGGAGTTTGGGATTAGCAGATACAAACTACTGTATATAAAATAGATAAACAAGGTCATACTGTATAGCACAGGGAACTATGTTCAATACCTTCTAATAAACTAAATTAGAAAAGAATCAGAAAAAGAATGTGTTTGTGTATAACTGTATCACTTCGCTGTACACCAGAAACACAACATTGTAAATCACCTATACTTCTATTTTTTTAAAAAAGTTAACATCCAACAAGGGACCTGTTAAACAAATTATGCTGAAAACTCCATGAAATATGCAAAGTGCAGATGAAGTTATGGAATACTGAAAATATAATACACAGCCACACATATGATATACCAACTATTTAGAAACTATGCCAAAACTATGATAAAAAAATGTCACTGAGAAACACAAATAAAAAATAGTTTCATTAAATTAAAGGTATCATGGGTAAAGATTTTCATAAACCTGAGACATTAATTTCCTCCTTACTATTTAATTCATTTACCAGGATGACCAAATAAAACAATATGTACAAACTTACTGGGGAAAAATGTCTATACAAATACATATTATTAATGAACAGCAACATCCAAATCCAAGTGACCTTAGTATATAAAAAATTAGAAACAGGCAAGAAGTCCAGAACAAAGTGAGGCTTCCAAACAAGAAAATACAGAAAATAACAACAAGGGAAAATTAAAGGTGGAAAAAAAAGGAATATGACTCTTCTCTTCAGAAGAGCTTAGAAATCTCACCTGGGAAAGAAAGACTCCAAAATAACTCCTTGTAAAGCCCATAATTCAACTAAACACCTGCATACAAAGCTCAACAAGAAACACAAACATGAATTCCTGATCTTAAGGCACTTGGAGAATATCAGGGAAGACTGGAGTGAAGAAATGTCATCTGAGCTTAGACTGGCCGGATGGGCACATTTCAGAACAGCTTTCCCTAATATCTCTATGTCCAGTTGGATGAAACATATTGGTGCTAATCCCCTGGTCAGGGAACTAAGATCCCATATGTCTGTGGGGCATAGCCAAAAACCAAATTTTAAAAATATAAAAAGGGCTTCCCTGGTGGCGCAGTGGTTGAGAGTCCGCCTGCCGATGCAGGGGACGTGGGTTCGTGCCCCGGTCCGGGAAGATCCCACATGCCGCGGAGCGGCTGGGCCCGTGAGCCATGGCCGCTGAGCCTGCGCATCCAGAGCCTGTGCTCCATAACGGGAGAGGCCACAACAGTGAGAGGCCCGTGTACCGCAAAAAAAAAAAATTAAAATTAAAAAAATTAAAAAAAAATAAAAATGTTACACTAGAAAATGTTTAACACAAAAGAAGGCAGTAACAAAGGATTAGAGGAACAAAAATACAAGACATAAAAAACAAAGAGCAAAATGACGGATATCAATCCTACCTTATCACTATTTACATAAAATGTATATGGATTTAAAATTCAAAGGCAGAAACTGACAGAAGAGATAAAAAAATATTATACAACTACACTGCCTAGAAGACACACTTCAGATCAAATTCAAAAAAGGGACTGAAAGAGGATGAAAAAGAAATAACAAGCCAACAGTAACACACGGAAGGAAGTAACAAAAGTGGGGACATAACTACTGATTCTATAGAAATAAAAAGGATTATGAGAGCAGTAGCAACAGTTGTACACCAACAAATAGGATAACTCGGATGAAACAGACCAAGTCCTAAAAACACAAAACCTACCAAGACTAAATGACATAGAAACAGAATATGTCAATAGACCTGTAACTAGTAAGGAGACTGAATCAGTTGTGAGTAATCAAAAAATCTCCCCACAAAGAAAAGCCCTGTAGGGACTTCCCTGGTGGTCCAGTGGTTAAGGTTCTGCGCTTCTAATGCAGGGGGCACGGGTTAAATCCCTGATCTGGAAACCATGGTCCTGCATGCCGTGAGGCGTGGCGAAAAAAAGCCCTGGACCCAGTGGCTTCACTGGTAAATTGTACCAAACATTTAAAGAAGAACTAACCACTCCTTCTCAAACTTTTCGAAAAAAACTAAAGAGGAATAAACTCTCTAACTTACTCTTTGAGGACAGCATTACTGATAGCAAAGTCAGACAAAGAAAAAGCTATAGACCAATATCCTTTTTTATAAGTTATTTTTTATTTATTTATTTTTGGCTATGTTGGGTCTTCATTGCTGCGTGCAGGCTTTCTCTAGTTGCAGTGAGTGGAGGCTACTGCTCGTTGCAGTGCGCAGGCTTCTCATTGCGGTGGCCTTTGCTGCAGAGCACAGGCTCCAGGCATTCAGGCTTCAGTAGTTGCAGCTTGCGTGCTCCAGAGTGCAGGTTCAGTCGTTGAGGCACACTGGCTTAGATGCTCCACGGCATGTTGGATCTTCCCGGACCAGGGCTCGAGCCCGTGTCCCCTGAACTGGGAGGCGGATTCTTAACCACTGAGCCGCCAAGGAAGTCCTAGACCAATATCCTTTATAAAGACTGATGCAAAAATCCTCAACAAAATTCAGCAAAACAAGTTGAACATCATATTAAAAAACCATAATATAAATATATCAATCATTATTTTGAACAGCTGAAACTAATATAATGCTATTATGTCATTATACCTCAATTTAAAAAAAACAACCAAAACAAAACAAAACACCATGACCAAGTGGGATTTATTACTGTAACACAGGACTGTTCAACATATGAAAATACATAAATTTAATACACCACATTCACAGAATGAAGGATAAAAATCACATGATCAGGGCTTCCCCTGGTGGCGCAGTGGTTGAGTGTCCACCTGCCGATGCAGGGGACACGGGTTCGTGCCCCGGTCCAAGAAGATCCCACATGCCTCGGAGCAACTAAGCCCGTGCGCCACAACTACTGAGCCTGCGCTCTAGAGCCCGTGAGCCACAACTACTGAGCCCACCTGCCCCAACTACTGACGCCCGTGTGCCTGGAGCCCATGCTCCGCAACAAGAGAAGCCACCGCAAAGAGAAGCCTGTGCACCGCAACAAAGAGTAGCCCCCGCTCGCCGCAGCTAGAGAAAACCCGTGCACAGCAACGAAGACCCAATGCAGCCAAAAATAAATATTTTAAAAAAGGAAAAAAGAAGAAGAAAACAACCTAAACATAATAAAAGCCATATATGAAAAATCCAGAGAGCATACTGCTGAATGGTGAAAGACTGAAAGTTTTCCCTCTAACATCAGGAACACAGCAAGGACGCCAGCTTTCTCCACTTCTATTCAACATACTACTGGATGTTCTAGCCAGAGCAAGTACACAAGAAATAAAAGGCAACAAAATTGGAAAGGAAAAAGTAAAAATATCTCTATTCACAGGTCTTATATGTAGAAAATCCTAAAGATTCCACACGCACACAAACCTTACAGAATTAATGTATGAATTCAGTAAAGTATGAAGATACAAAGTCAACAAACAAAAATCAGTTGAATTTCTATACATCAATAATGAACAATCGGGCTTCCCTGGTGGCGCAGTGGTTAAGAATCTGCCTGCCAATGCAGGGGACATGGGTTCCAGCCCTGGTCTGGGAAGACCCCACATGCCACGGAGCGACTACGCCTGTGCGCCACAACAGCTGAGCCGGCACTCTAGAGCCCGCAAGCCACAACTACTGAAGCCCACACGCCTAGAGCCCGTGTTCTGCAACGAGAAGCCACCGCAGTGAGAAGCCCGTGCACCGCAACGAAAAGTAGCCCCCACTCGCCACAACTAGAGAAAGCCCACACCCAGCAACAAAGACCCAACTCAGCCAATAATTAATCAAAAAAAAAAAAAGAAAAGAAAGTCAATGTGACCTATAAAATAGGAAGAAATAAAGTCAAAGAAATGATTCAGGGAGAGGAAGACATGTCTTTTTTTATAAAAAAAAAAAAAGTAATCTTTTATTTATTTATTTATTTTTATTTTTGGCTGTGTTGGGTCTTCGTTTCTGTGCGAGGACTTTCTCTAGTTGCGGCAAGCGGGGGCCACTCTTCATCGCGGTGCGCGGGCCTCTTCACTATTGCGGCCTCTCTTGTGGAGCACAGGCTTCAGACATGCAGGCTCAGTAGTTGTGGCTCACGGGCCTAGTTGCTCCGTGGCATGTGGGATCTTCCCAGACCAGGGCTCGAACCCGTGTCCCCTGCATTAGCAGGCAGATTCTCAACCACTGCGCCACCAGGGAAGCCCAAGACATGTCTTATTATGCCCTTTTACTGTGAGTGAGATAGAAGTCTTTGAAGGGCTGATATTTTAAAAGGATCACTCTGACTGCCATGGCGAAAACAGCCTCAGGGTGCTGGGGTGAAAAGCAGAGAGACCACTCCAGTGAACTCTAGGTTCATAGTTATGTGAACCTAGCTGGGATTGGGGCAGGGGGGGCACAAAGCAGGAAAAGCCGGTGAAATCTGCTGATGGATTGGATGTGTATATGCTACAGAAACAGAGACATCAAGGATCATTCCTTTATGACTTAAACACTGCAATGATGGAGCTCCCATTTATTGAAATGGAGAAGACTACAGGAAAAGCAGGTTTTGGGAAGTACATCCGGAATCTGGTTTGAACAAGTATAACACTCCAATTTCACAACCTAATGAAAAAGTCAAGAAACCAATGTATATATGATTCTGGAGTTCTGAAGATCCAGACTAGAGAGATAACTTTGCAGAGTCTTGATGACAAAAGATCATCAAGAAAGGTAGTACAGGGACTTCCCTGGTGGGGCAGTGGTTAAGAATCCACCTGCCAGTGCAGGGGACATGGGTTCGAGCCCTGGTCTGGGAAGACCCCACATGCCGCGGAGCAACTAAGCCTGTGCGCCAGAACTACTGAGCGCACGCACCACAACTACTGAAGCCTGCGTGCCTAGAGCCCATGCTCCAGAACAAGGGAAGCCACTGCAATGAGAAGCCTGTGCGCTGCAACAAAGAGGAGCCCCTGCTCGCCACAACAAGAGAAAGCCTGTGCACAGCAACAAAGACCTAACGCAGCCAAAAATATTAATTAATTAATTAATTATTTTAAAGTGAGTATAGTAGAGAAAGGTGCCTAAGGACTAAGTCCTGAGGGGTAGAAACGGGTAAGGATTCTTTTTAAGCTCTGCTAGAATTGCTTGGCCAACAGATTCCCCAAAACTCCCTGGCTTGGGAATGGGCACTAAATTTGGGACAAGGATAGCATATCAGAATTTAGTCGCAGAGTATTATATTTCAAAGCTATAGTTCTTAAAAAAAAAAAAAAAAAAAAGCTATAGTTCTCTAAGCAACTTTCAGATTACCAGTTCATCTCCCACATATCCAGATTTTGGAAAGGGGGCACACTTTGGCTATTCGAAATAAATATTCTGGTACAATGGAAGTGTCTCTTTCCCCAACATTTATCCGTCATGGTGTCATGAACTGCTGTTAGTCTATTCAGAAACTGGGTTCGCTAACAAATTTGGTTTCATGAAAGCTATGGAGTTAACCCTAGGTTCTAGGGAAGGGTTACAGACCAACCTTCCTCTCTGCCTCCCTTGGCTCTGCCTTCAACCTTTCTAAGCACAAGTGAAAATGGAACCCACTTTTAATGTTTTATTACTGTGTGTTAGAAACATCCCCAGCTATTTTTTTATTTTTTGTTTGTTTTTATTTTTGGCTGTGTTGGGTCTTCGTTGCTGCACACAGGCTTTCTCTAGTTGTGGCGAGCCGGGGCTACTCTTTGTTGCAGTGCACGGGCTTCTCATTGTCGTGGCTTCTCCTGTTGCGGAGCACGGGCTCTAGGCACACAGCCTTCAGTAGTTGTGGCACGTGGGCTCAGTAGTTGTGACTTGTGGGCTCTTGAGCGCAGGCTCAGTAGTTGTGGCGCACAGGCTTAGTTGCTCCGCAGCATGTGGGATCTTCCCGGGCCAGGGCTTGAACCCGTGTCCCTAGCACTGGCAGGCAGATTCTTAATCACTGCGCCACCAGGGAAGCCCCCCCAGCTATTTTCAATTATTTTCAATTGAAGTATTCATAGTCATGTGTGAGTGCTCAAAATCATTCTCGGGTCCCCAGCCCTCTTCAAAGATAGTTTAAAAAATAATAATAATAAATAACTCTCCAACCCAGTCTCACAACAGTATTTCATTCAAGTCAGAATTGAAGAGGGTTAAAAGTGCATCTCAACCACATCACACACTGAGTAACTGCTAAGTAAAATAACTGTACTAAGTATAGTGATCTAGCCAGCTACATTAGGTCACAATAAAACTCAGACACTCTGCTGACCACTTAATATTTAATACTGAGTTATCTCTGATGTCACAGTAGCTTCTAAGAATAGAGTAGGAGTGTGTTTTTCTCCATATCATGCATGCAAAAACTGAAGCAGAAATTAAGTCATTTGCCCAGGTTCACAAAACTAGTACTAAAATATCAATGCAGGGATTCAAACCTGACTACAATAAAAATGCTTTTAGGGTTCCCTGATGGCGCAGTGGTTGAGAATCTGCTTGCCAATGCAGGGGACACGGGTTTGAGCCCTGGTCTGGGAAGATCCCACCTGCCACGGAGCAACTAGGCCCGTGAGCCACAACTACTGAGCCTGCGCATCTGGAGCCTGTGCTCCACAAGAGAGGCCGCGATAGTGAAGAGGCCCACGCACCGCGATGAAGAGTGGCCCCCGCTTGCCGCAACTAGAGAAAGCCCTCGCACAGAAACAGAGACCCAACACAGCCAAAAATAAAATAAATAAATTAAAATTAAAAAATAAAAATGATTTTAACATTGCACCAGTCTATTCCCAGAAGATAAACCAGAATTTTCTTTACACAGGACTCTACACTTTACATATGAATTTCCACAATATTTAAATATAACTCACATTCCCCCAAATATTTTGAAAATCCAATATTCCCCTATCAAGAACAACTAACTTAAGAGAATTCCCCGGCGGTCTAGTGGTTAGGACTCAGGGCTGTCACTGCCAGGGCCCGGGTTCAATCCCTAGTTGGGGAACTAGTAAGATTCCACAAGCTGCACAGCGGGGCCAACACACACACACACACACACACACACACACACACACACACACACACACACACACACACACACACACACACACACACACACACACACACACACACACACACACACACACACACACACACACACACACACACACACACACACACACACACACACACACACTCTTTAAAAAGTCTATTCACACAAGCAAAGACATTGAAGCTGTTCTACAGCTGTCAACACATTTTCTGGTTTGCCAAGAGCCTTTTCTTCAGCCACGGAGGGCAGTGACTGAAATCTCAGAAACAAGCAACTATACTTCAATTAAAAAAAAAGAAAAGAAAAAAATCCTCAGAAATGATTTGAGAGAACATGGCATACTTAGAAAAACAGTATTTTAAATGTAACTTAATCTCTTCAATTTTTAAATGATGGAAGAAACGAAAATAATCTAGATGTTGGATACAGACTTGGCTATTACAGAACACCTATACGTTTGAATGCTATACAGCAATTTTATACATATATACTAAGGGAAAAGGCATGTAAAACAGTGATCTCAAACCTTACAGAGATACATTTTCATACACAAACATACAAAAAAATGTCTGGAAGGATAGAGGTCGGAATGATAAATGGATCTGTGGATACTGTCAAGTGATTTTTGGCTTATCTACATTTTCTAATTTTTGTACACTGAACATGTATTATGTGCATAGTTTTTTAAAAATAAAACTCACTATCACAAAACCACCTTTTTAACCACTTTAAAGTATCCAATTTCATGGTTTTTAGTACATCTTGCATAATATTTTAAAGTAAATTTTAACACACATTTCCTTTGAAGGGAAAAATAAAAATGTATAGAAATGCAGCAAGACAGAATTTCCTACCACAGTGAGAAAAGTGCACCAAAGAAATAAGCATTATAATCCTCTGAACTGCCTGCCTTGAAAAAAATCTGAAAGTGCTTTGTCTCTGTGCCTCATTTGTATCATCTGTAAAATGGGGACAATTAATAATGCCTACTTCACAGGGCTACTGGAAGTATTGAATAAGCTAATACGTAAACATTATTAATATGTTAAGTACCAGTAGCTGGTAATGTGTTAGCACTATAGGTGTTAACTTACATTATTTCAAAACCCTGATATCAGAAACTTGTTCTTCCTCCTCTATTCAAACCTGATTCTACCCTAAGTGTCAACATTTAAGGGTTCTATTTATTTTTTATGTTAATTATTAGTAAGTATAAAGGTATCATTTTAAGAGCACAGTGTAATGGTTAAAAACCTAGGCTCTCCAGGCTTCCCTGGTGGTGCAGTGGTTGAGAGTCCGCCTGCCGATGCAGGCAACACGGGTTCGTGCCCCGGTCCGGGAAGATCCCACATGCCGCGGAGCGGCTGGGCCCGTGAGCCACGGCCGCTGAGCCTGTGCTCCGCAACGGGAGAGGCCACAACAGTGAGAGGCCCGCATAACGCCAAAAAAAAAAAAAAAAAAGAAAAAAAAAAAGAAAACAAACCTAGGCTCTCTGAAATCATACTTCATAAAGTTATAAAGCACCTAACACATAGTTACAACTCAAAAAGCAGCTGCTGTAATATTACTCACTGTATTTCTTTGAAAAGGTACATTTAAACTACTTTAAGGATTAATATGGCAGTATAGGCACTTAACCTCCATTTAACACTATGTTTATAAAAATATTTCAATTTCCAAATAACTGACCTAAAAATATTTAAATAGTAACACAATTCCAATGCTGTTACATGATTTATATGGTATTACAACATTAAAAATGAATGTCCTCTCTGAGGGATAAACTATTCCCAAACAGAATGTGAAAGACAGAGGGACCAAATGACTTGTCCAAGACTATGAGATAAAGCAGGGTAAGAAGATAAATATCTATACTATTCTGTGCATTTGTAATTCAGTAAGTCTTTAAAGTCTTAATCCCTTATATACATTACATTTGCTTGTAATTAAATGAGGAATTATACACACTGCCAGAAGAGGGAAATGCATGGGCTTAATTTCTGCTATGCTCTTAAACCACCTGTGAGACTCTGGACAGTTACTTTACCTCTCTGACCTTGTTTCTTTGCCTGTGAAAGTAGTATAATAATGCCTCCAATTTTGTAGCAGGCTGTTTCAACTGAACAACTCTATTTTTAATCGAGTACAAGTTACCAAAAATAAATGATAGCTATGGTGGTCCAGTGGTTAAGAATCTGCCTTCCAATGCAGGGGATGTGGGTTCAACCCCTGGTTGGGGAACTAAGACCCCACAAGCCACAGGGCAACCAAGCTCACGTGCCACAGCTACATTGCCCGTGTATCTCAACTAGAGAGAAGCCTGCTTGCCACAACGAAAGATCCCGAGTGCCGCAACTAAGACCTGACACAGCCATAAATAAATAAAATAAATAAATAAATATTTTAAGTAAATAAATGATAGCTATTTTTAGTCAGTGATTACAATTCTTCTACCTTACAAGAATTGTGATTTCCTTTCCCAGTCTCAAACCAAAACTGCAAAGGAAATATTCAACTCCAGAATAGTATAAAAAGTAAAATACTATTATAAGCATTTGCATTACTCCCACCTCACTCAAAGCCACATAGCCTAATAAATGCATGTGTGTATTCTAGTTGTCAAAGATCTTTTAACATCCATTATATCATATGAATCTCAAAAACAACCAAGTAAGGTAGGCAGCACAGATTTTATTATCCCATATTTACGGCAGACGAGGAAACAGAGGCTCAGAGTGACCCTGTCAGAAGTCTAGAAGCCTTCAAGAAAAGGCAGGGATTAGAGGCCAGCATCTTCTGATCCCTACTCCACCACACCAACCACCCAACAAAAGAGTGAACTAGAGTACTTGAAGTCTCCTCCCACCAATCCTCTCTACCTGGTAGATGGGAGTCAGAGCTAGGTCTATTAACTTGCACTGAGAAGAAAGGGGGATCTGAGACTGATGTAAGAAAATCTAGCAACGAGTAGTTAAATGGTTTCTGGCAGCATTACAATTTTAGCCTGAAGCAAGCTAAAGCAAAAGACTAAAGACTATTGTGTAAAACTTAATTGTTACTGAGTAAGAAATGACCCTTGCTTATTGGCTAGATCCAGGAACAATATATCAAAGAGAAAGCATGGACAATAGATCAAAGGGAATCACTGAAGTCTTGGAAAAGGACATCGTAAGAGCAGGGAATTGGTCCAATGAAAGCTGGAAAGCAGAGCAGCTGCTAGGTTAGTCATGGAAACTGGTGTACGGAGGACCACATGGTAAGGTTGACGCTAAGGAGACTATTAGTGAAAGCCCAGCCTGGATGTAGCATGAAGCTGCTCACAGAGGGCAGCCTGCTCAAGAGGTAGAACAGAAACATGCAGGCCAAGGCTTTCCTGCTAGCCCAGGTCTTTGGCTTTATGCCATAAGAATTTTCAGACCCACAATAAGACAGGGCTGGTGACAGTGCAGAACACAGGCCTGAAAGGGTGCAGCCCTCTACAACCCTAGAAGGCTTAAATTAAAGCAGGGAGGAGAGCTATACTCTCTGGCCTGACACAACAAAAGAAATTGTTGTATACAGTTATGCCTGTATGTTATACTGGAACTGAATGATTTAAACATTAGTTTGGGGCTATCCTTGGGCTCTTAATCTGGAGAATTTCAAAACAATGACCATAGGCATTTTCCCTACAATAGAAAATCTAGTGCCAAATCACTCCAACAAAAATCAATTTTACTCTGCATAGTCTTTCTGGCCATAAATTTTTCTTTCAATGTTTGAGAATCTACTATGCACCCAGCAATTCTCATTTATCATTACATCATATAACTGTTGGGTATGACCTGGGGCTTCTTTTTCCTCTGACTTCTGCTTTAGTCCGAGCCTTTCAGGGATTTGTTTCTGAGTGCTAGAGGAAGCAGATCAATGGTTCGCAACCCCGGCTGTACATCAGAATCACCTGAGGAGTTATAAAATACAGAACCTCCTACCCACCCACAGGCCTGGAGATTCTCTGATTCAGTATGTATGGGGGGAGGCTCTTGGCATCTAATTTTTTTTAAAAAGCTCCACAGGTGATTCTGATGAACGGCCAGGGTTGAAAACAAATGCATCATATAGCTAGTTAGTATTTTATTTTAATTACAGGCCTGAGTGAGTTTGTCTTCGGGGGGAGAAGAGGTAAGACAGGATAATAAAAAAAGAGGTATCCTGACACAAGCAAGAGGTAACTGACTATATAATTTCAATAGTCACACAGGAAAAAGGAAGCATTTATCTGATACCCCAAGTACCAGAAACTGCTAAGAATATTTATATATTTTGTTTTTCTTTTAAACCTCATACTGACAATGAGGCAGGTATTAATTACTCTCTCCTTCTTATAGGTGTAGAATCTGAGGCTCAGAAATGGGAAGTGAGCTGGCCAAATGCCAAACAGAGCCATGTCTGTGCTCTGTTCAATCACCTGTGCTCTTTACACTAGGCCACAACACAGAAAAATAAATAAAAACATCAGCCTTTAGTATTGGTAACTGTACTTAACCTCAACACAATTAGTGACCTTACTCTCTTCATTCAATAAGGGAATTCTGCTCATAAACTCTCACGAGACAAATGTTCCTCACAACACCTTTACAGTATAATTCAATTAATGGAAGATGCCTCAGTCTCTTCAAAAAAAACAGACACATCACATACATCTATGCTCCTTATTGTACTTCTTTACCTGGATCAAAACTAATCAATGCTGTTAAAAGGCAAGTCACCAACAGATAATACTAAACTTAAGTCTAGAGTTAGCTCATGTAGAAAACACAGATGCCTTCAGAAAACACAGTAAAACAATTTGTATACAGTCTTTTGCAATTAAAAAAAGAGCAATTTTTACTCACTCTAAACTTTACATGTACCTTACAAAAAAAAAAAAAAAAAAAAGCTCTTTGCCACACCTAAGTGATTTCCTGAAGACAACAAAAAGACTAGAACATCTGGCCTTCTATTCTAGCGTCTTTTCCCTAAAGACATGCTGTCTTTCCAGTCTTAGTATCATACAACCCCCCATCCCTCTCATACAATGGAGAGGCCCAGGATGCAAGAACTTTGGTACAGGCTGTGGTGACCTACAGACCTCATACCTGGATTATTTTGAAGCAAATCCCCAGATATCATTCATAATATTTCAGTATGTATCTCCAAAGAAACTTTTAATTAACATTAATTATCTACTACTAGACTATTCTAAAGAACAGAAATAATTTCAGGACAGCCCAAACACAGGTAAGTGGCTTCCTTCCCCCTTGCCTCCTCCACATGTGACACCAACTTTTCTCCCCCTCTAACAATGTATTTCACATTTATTGGTTTAAGTGATCGCTCCCTCTGGACTTATCAAATTCCTTCTGTTGAAACTGCATCCCAGGGACTTTCCTGGTGGTCCAGGGGTTAAGAATCTGCCTTGCAATGCAGGGGACGCAGGTTCGATCCTTGGTATGGGAACTAAGATCCCATATGCCACGGGGGCAACTAAGCCCTTACACCACATCTAGAGAGCCCTCGTGCCACAACTACTGAGCCCATGCACTCTGCCACAACTAGAGAGAAGCCTGCACGCTGCAACGAAGACCCCATGTGCTGAAACTAAGTCCCGAAACCGCCAAATAAATAAATAAATAAATAAATATTTTAAAAAGAGAAAAAAAAGAAGAAAGAAAGAAACTCCATGCCAGAGGTAGTTTCCGTTGTGTTCCTCAGAAAGAGTGTCCTGGAGAGTCCCCTCAGGGGCTGCCCAAGAGAGTAAGAAGAAAAGCTGCCTGCTCTCTATCCCAAATTAAAGCAGCTCCATCTTTTTTCTGTTCTATACTGGTGTTCTGTATGAGATTCCACTTGAAGCTTAAAAGTAAAAAACACAAAACCAAGTTCAAGGGACTTCCCTGGTGGTCCAGTGGTAAAGAATCTGCCTTCCAATGCAGGGGACGTGGGTTCGATCCCTGGTCGGGGAACTAAGATCCCACATGCCGTGGGGCAACTAAGCCTGAGTGCTGCAACTACTGAGCCCAGGCACCTCAACAAGAGAGCCCACGTGCCACAACTAAAGACCCGGTGCAGCCAAATAAATACATATTTTTTTAAAAATAAAATAAAATAGATAGAGAATTCCCTGGCAGTCCACTGGTTAGAACTCTGCTCTGACTGCTGATGGCCCAGGTTCAATCCGTGGTCTGGGAACTAAGATACCATAAGCCATGCAGTGCAGCAAAAAAAAAGAAAGAAAGAAAGAAGAAAAAAAAAAAAAAGAAATAGATTACCAACAAGGCCCTACGGTATAGCACAGGGAACCCTGCTCAGTGCTCTGTAATAACCTAAATGGGAAAAGAATTTGAAAAAGAATAGATACATGTATATGTATAACTGAATCACAACATTGTTTATCAACTCCACTCCAATACAAAATAAACTTTTTTTAAAATCCAGTTATTAAAATCTTTTTATATTAAAAAAAGGCAGGGGTACAAGCCTCTTAGATAGCCTTATCCACCAGAGGGCAGACAGCAGAAGAAAGAAGAACTACAGTCCTGCAGCCTGTGGAGGAAAAACCACATACACAGAAAGACAGACAAGATGAAAAGGCTATGTACCAGATGAAGGAACAAGATAAAACCCCAGAAAACAACTAAATGAAGGGGAGATAGGAAACCTTCCAGTAAAAGAATTCAGAATAATGATAGTGAAGATGATCCAGGACCTGGGAAAAAGAATGGAGGCAAAGACCAAGAAGATGCAAGAAATGTTTAACAAAGACCTAGAAGAAGTAAAGAACAAACAAACAGAGATGAGCAATACAATAACTGAAATGAAAAATACCCTAGAAGGAATCAATAGCAGAATATCTGAGGCAGAAGAAAGGATAAGTGACCTGGAAGACAGAATGGTGGAATTCTCTGCCGTGGAACAGAATAAAGAAAAAAGAATGAAAAGAAATGAAGACAGCCTAAGAGACCTCTGGGACAACATTAAACACAACAACATTCACATTATAGGAGTCCCAGAAAGAGAAGAGACAGAGAAAGGACCAGAGAAAATATTTGAAGAGATTATAGTCGAAAACTTCCCTAACGTGGGAAAGGAAAGCACAGAGTCCGAGGCAGGATAAATGCAAGGAGAAACACGCCAAGACACATAGTAATCAAACTGACAAAAATCAAAGACAAAGAAAAATTATTGAAAGCAACAATGGAAAAACGACAAATAACATACAAGGGAACTCCCGTAAGGTTACCAGCTGATTTCTCAGCAGAAACTCTACAAGCCAGAAGGTAGTGGCATGATATATTTAAAGTGATGAAAGGGAAGCAACTACAACCAAGATTACTCTACCCAGCAAGGATCTCATTCAGATTTGACGGAGAAATCAAAAGCTTTACAGACAAGCAAAAGCTAAGAGAATTCAGCACCACCAAACCAGCTCTACAACAAATGCTAAAGGAACTTCTCTAAGTGGGAAACACAAGAGAAGAAAAGGACCTACAAAAACAAAACCCATAACAATAAAGAAAATGGTAATAGGAACATACATATTGATAATTACCTTAAATGTGAAAGGATTAAATGCTCCAAACCAAAAGACACAGGCTTAAAAAAAAAAAAAAAAAGACACAGCCTTGCTTGAATGGATACAAAAACAAGACCCATATATATGCTGTCTACAAGAGACCCACTTCAGACCTAGGGACACATACAGACTGAAAGTGAGGGGATGGAAAAAGATATTCCATGCAAATGGAAATCAAAAGAAAGCTGAAGTAGCAATATTCATATCAGATAAAATAGATTTTAAAATAAAGAATGCTACAAGAGACAAGGAAGGACACTACATAATGATCAAGGGATCAATCCAAGAAGAAGATATAACAATTACAAATATACAAGCACCCAATATAGGAGCACCTCAATACATAAGGCAACTGCTAACAGCTATAAAACAGGAAATCGACAGTAACACAATAATAGTGGGGGACTTTAACTCCTCACTTACACCAATGGACAGATCACCCAAACAGAAAATTAATAAGGAAACACAAGCTTTAAATGACACAATAGACCAGATAGATTTAATTGATATTTATAGGACATTCCATCCAAAAACAGCAGATTACACTTTCTTCTCAAGTGCACATGGAACATTCTCCAGGATAGATCACATCTTGGGTCACAAATCAAGCCTCAGTAAATTTAAGAAAATTGAAATCATATCATCTTTTCTGACCACAACGCTATGAGATTAGATGTCAATTAAAAGGAAAAAAAAACCAAAAACACATGGAGACTAAACGATATGTTACTAAATAACCAAGAGATCACTGAAGAAATCAAAGAGGAAATCAAAAAATACCTACAGACAAATGACAACGAAGACACAATGATCCAAAACCTATGGGATGCAGCAAAAGCAGTTCTAAGAGGGAAGAAGTTTACAGCAATACAAGCTTACCTCAAGAAACAAGAAAATCTGAAATAAACAATCTAACCTTATACCTAAAGGAACTAGAGAAGAAGAACAAACAAAACCCAAAGTTAGTAGAAGGAAAGAAATCATAAAGATCAGAGCAGAAATAAATGAAATAGAAACAAAGAAAACAAGAGCAAAAATCTATAAAAAGAAAAGCTGGTTCTTTGAGAAGATAAACAAAATCGATAAACTATTAGCCAGAATCATCAAGAAAAAGAGGGAGAGGACTCAAATCAGTAAAATTAGAAATGAAAAAAGAGAAGTTACAGGCTTCCCTGGTGGCGCAGTGGTTAAGAATGTGCCTGCCAATGAAGGGGACACGGGTTCAAGCTCTAGTCCGGGAAAATCCCACATGCCGTGGAGCAACTAAGCCTGTGCACCACAACTACTGAGCCTGCGCACTTAGAGCCCATGCTCCGCAACAAGAGAAGCTACCACAATGAGAAGCCCCCACTCGCCACAACCAGAGAAAAGCCTGCACAAAGCAACGAAGACCCGATGCAGCCAGAAACAACAAATTAATAAAATAATAAAATAAACTTTTTAAAAAAAGAAGTTACAACAGACACTGCAGAAATACAAAGCATCCTAAGAGACTACTACAAGCAACTCTATGCCAATAAAATGGACAACCTGGAAGAAATGGACAAATTCTTAGGAAGGTATAACCTTCCAGACTGAACCACGAAGAAATAGAAAATATGAACAGACCAATCACAAGTACTGAAATTGAAACTGTGATTAAAGATCTTCCAACAAACAAAAGTCCAGGACCAGATGGCTTCACAGGTGAACTCTATCAAACATTTAGAGAAGAGCTAACACCCATCCTTCTCAAACTATTCCAAACAACTGCAGAGGAAGGAACACTCCCAAACTCATTCTATGAGACCACCATCACCTTGATACCAAAACCAAAGATACTACAAAAAAAGAAAATTACAGACCAATATCACTGATGAATATAGATGCAAAAATCCTCAACAAAATACTAGCAAACAGAATCCAACAACACATTAAAAGGATCATACACCATGGTCAAGTGGGATTTATCCCAGGGATGCAAGGATTCTTCAATATATGCAAATCAATCAATGTGATACACCATATTAACAAATTGAAGGATAAAACCCATATGATCATCTAAATAGATGCAGAAAAAGCTTCTGACAGAATTCAACACCCATTTATGATAAAAACTCTCCAGAAACTGGGCATAGAGGGAACCTACCTCAACATAATAAAAGCCATATACGACAAACCCACGGCAAACATTCTCAATGGTGAAAAACTGAAAGCATTTCCTGTAAGATCAGGAACAAGACAAGGATGTCCACTCTCGTCACTATTATTCAACATAGTTTTGGAAGTCCTAGCCATGGCAATCAGAGAAGAAAAAGAAATAAAAGGAATACAAATTGGAAAAGAAGAAGTAAAACTGTCACTGTTTGCAGATGACATGATACCATACATAGAGAATCCTAAAGTTGCCACCAGAAAACTACTAGAGCTAATCAATGCATTTGGTAAAGTTGCAGGATACAAAACTAATGCACAGAAATCTCTTGCACTTCTATACACTAATGATGAAAAATCTGAAAGAGAAATTAAGGAAACACTCCCATTTACCACTGCAACAAAAAGAATAAAATACCTAGGAATAAACCTACCTAGAGAGACAAAAGACCTGTATGCAGAAAACTATAAAACACTGATGAGGGCTTCCCTGGTGGCACAGTGGTTAAGAATCCGCTTGCCAATGCAGGGGACATCGGTTCGAGCCCTGCTCTGGGAAGATCCCACATGCCGCGGAGCAGCTAAGCCCGTGCGTCACAACTACTGAGCCTGCGAGCCACAACTACTGAGCCCATGTGCCACAACTACTGAAGCCCACGTGCCTCAACTACTGAAGCCCACACGCCTAGAGCCCATGCCCTGCAACAAGAGAAGCCACCACAATGAGAAGCCCGCGCACTGCAACGAAGAGTAGCCCCCGCTCACCGCAACTAGAGAAAGCCCACACACAGCAACAAAAGACCCAACTCAGCCAAAAATAAAAATAAATAGATAAGTAAATAAAATTAAAAAAAAAAAAGACACTGATGAAAGAAATGAAAGACGATACCAACAGGTGGAGAGATATGCCATGTTCTTGGATTGGAAGAATCGATATTGTGAAAATGACTGTACTACCCAAAGCAATCTACAGATTCAATGCAATCCCTATCAAATTACCAGTGGCATTTTTTATGGAACTAGAACAAATCAACTTAAAATTTGTATGGAGACACAAAAGACCCCGAATAGCCAAAGCAGTCTTGAGGGGAAAAAAACAGAGCTGGAGGAATCAGACTCCCTGACTTCAGACTATACTACAAAGCTACAGTAATCAAAACAATATGGTACGGGCACAAAAACAGAAAATATAGATCAAAGGAACAGGATAGAAAGCCCAGAGATAAACCCATGCACCTATGGTCAGCTAATCTATGACAAAGGAGGCAAGGATATACAATAGAGAAAAGACAGTCTCTTCAGTAAGTGGTGCTGGGAAAACTGGACAGCTACGTGTAAAAGAATGAAATTAGAACACTCCCTAACACCATACACAAAAATAAACTCAAAACGGATTAGAGACCTAAATGTAAGACCAGACACTATAAAACTGTTAGAGGAAAACATAGAAGAACTCTCTTTGGCATAAATCACAGCAAGATCTTTTTTGATCCACCTCCTAGAGTAATGTTTCAAAATAAAAACAAAAATAAACAAATGGGACCTAATGCAACCTAAAAGCTTTTGCAAAGCAAAGGAAACTACAAACAAGAAGAAATGACAACCCTCAGAATGGGAGAAAATATTTGCAAATGAATCAACGGACCAAGGACTAATCTCCAAAATACAAAAAACAGCTCATGCAGCTCAATATTAAAAAAACAAACAACCCAATCGAAAAGTGGGCAGAAGACCTAAATAGACATTTCTCCAAAGACATACAGATGGCCAAGAAGCACATAAAAAGCTGCTCATCATCACTAATTATTAGAGAAATGCAAATCAAAACTACAATGAGGTATCACCTCACACCAGTTAGAATGGGCAACATCAGAAAATCTACAAACAACAAATGCTGGAGAGGGTGTGGAGAAAAGGGAACACTCTTGCAGTACTGGTGGGAATGTAAATTGATACAGCCAACTAAGGAGAACTGTATGGAGGTCCCTTAAAAAACTAAAAATAGAATTACCACATGACCCAGCAATCCTACTGCTGGCCATATACCCAGAGAAAACCATAATTCAAAAAGACACATGAAAAAAAAAAAAAAAAAAGAAGACACACGCACCCAAATGTTCAGTGCAGCACTATTTACAACAGCCAGTACATGGAAGCAAGCTAAATGCCCATCAACAGACAAATGGAAGCCTGCACACCACAATGAAGAGTAGCCCCCACTTGCCGCAACTAGAGAAAGCCTGCACGCAGCAACAAAGACTCAATGCAGCCAAAAATAAATATATAAAAATAAATTTATAAAAATGGTCCGCATCAAAAAAAAAATAAATCTTTAGGTACTTCCCTGGTGGTCCAGTGGCTAAGACTACGCACTCCCAATGCAGGCGGCCTGAGTTCGACCCCTGGTCAGGGAACTACATCCCACATGCCACAACTAAGAGTTCACATGTTGCAACTAAAGATCCCACGTGCCGCCACAAAGACCCAGAGCAGACAAAATAAATAAATAAATAAATAATTTTAAATGTTTTAAAAAATAAAATAAACAAAACATGTAAGTGTTACAAATGTAATAAGTAATGCCATTTTCAAGCAGGAAACAAAAAAGAATGGCTCTAAAATCTTAACTGAAATAAATATTTCTTTGGAAGGCATCTTGAGAGAGAGTCTAATTAGAGCAGAGAGGAAAATCTGGGCATTCGTATAAGGAGTTTCCTCTCACCTTAAGTCAGTGTGAATGCACAATCTAATACTGAATTTAAAAAAAGAAGAAGAAAAAAAAGAAAAGAAAGGAAACCTGAAAGGCAGACCCTCAGGATGTCCAGGATTCAATCATAAGCTCACAGACTTCGCACAATTACTAAAACTACTGTAGCCTTTACTCAAGCTGGTTCCTCTGCCTAACATGCTCCTTCAATTCCTTTCTCCCCTATAAAAAAGAATGAAATAATGCCATTTGCAGCAACATGGATGGACCTAGAGATTATTATACTAGTGAACTCAGGCAGAGAAAGACAATCATATGATGTCCTGTATATGTGGAATCTAAAAAAATAAAAAGGATACAAATGAACTTATTTACAAAACAGAAACAGACTCAGACACAGAAAACAAACTTATGATTACTAAAGGGGAAAGGGAGGTGGGGATAAATTAGGCGTTTGGAATTAAAATACATACACTACTACATATAAAATAGATAACCAACAAGCACAGGGAACTATCTTGTAATAATCTATATAATGGAAAAGAATCTAAAAAAAGAATACATGTATAACTGAATCACTTTGCTGTGCATCTGAAACACATTATAAATCAACTATATTTCAATAAAAATTTAAAAAATAAAAATAAAAAGATATTAGCACATGCAAAGAAAAAAAAATTCCTCTCTCCTACTCTCATCACCACCCTCCCAGCCCCTTTTATGTCCCAGTTAACTTAGGATTCCCAGTCTCCACATCACTTTCTTAGGGAAGACTCCCTGAGCACCAAACTAGATCAAGTCTCCCCAGGATGCATGCTACAAGTTCCCTACACTTCTCCTCTTCCTCTCCCCCACCCCCGTGGTGCGGCTTGAGGGATCTTAGCTCCCCAACCAGGAATGGAACCAGGGCCCCTGGGAGTGAAAATTTGGAGTCCTAACCACTGGAGCATCAGGGAATTCCCTACTTCTCTTCTTCCTAATCCTCAGTTTAACTGCTGTTACATAAGTATTGTGGAATATCTTGTTAATTGTTTGTCTTCCCCACAGGACTCGAAGCTCCATGAGGGTCACTGTATTCCCAGTGCTTAAAATACTGTCTGGCACATTGTTAATGCTCAATATTTGTTGAAAAATGAACGAATAAATGAAAGAGCAAAAAAATTATGAGATACTGTAAAAGTTTTTATCTTCCACTTCAGTCCTTGCAACATAAAGCAACTTTAAGTCGTAATTATATGTAGGTGGGAAAACAGAGCATGCAATGCAAAGGGAAAGTCTGAATGCACAAAGGTGCAAAGCATCTGCTGAAGTATCACACACATTTAAAAACCATAGCCAGGGTGCACTTTCTCCTCCAGTTGCCAGTAGTCTACTAGGAATATTCCAGAAATTTAACTAATCTCCTTCAGTCGTGTATGGTTTGACTCCCACAAAGAAATAGGAATAACAAAATACAAAGAGAAGTTGAGAAAAGAAAGCCACAGCATCTGCTAAGAGGCTCCTGATATGAAGGGAATATGAAGGGAACAGAAAACAAGTTTCACACTTTATGCACATTTCTTAGATTCTCAAAGCTAAACCTGTTGGATTTATGGAAATTGTGTATCCAAAGTTTCTGGTGAACAAATAGGCTCAAACACCAATTTGCATGATGAAGGAAGAGCCCAAAGGTCTTAGGTCTACTGAGTCAAGTAAGTATGTTGAGCTAACAGGTAACATTAATAACTTGAAAACCCAACGTTTGTGGGCCAATATTTGAATTTTTAAAGAAAAATCTTGAAATTTAAAAAATTAGGACCAAGTTGAATCTCAGGTTTACAGGAAAAAAACATTTCTGAGAACCTTCAACCATGTGCCAAGCCTTTTTACACATAATATAAATGGAATTACAAAAAATGCTAATAGGTGGGTATTACCTCCATTTACTACTGAGAAACCCAAAACAAAATTTCCAATGTGACACCGTTAATTGCCAAGCTCAATTCTGACTGATCCCCAAAGTTTGGGTACCCACCACCTTGCTCTATGCAAAAAGCTGGGCCTGGGCTCTGGACTAAGTTCTGGAGTTAAAGAATCCTGAGCTCATCACCAGAGGATTTTTTGCAAAATAAACATTTAAAAAAAATTTTAAGTTGTTATAAGCTCTTCCAAGACAATCCTTTTAGACTTATACTGTACTAATCAGGAAAAGTAATGACAAAACCTATTTTAAACATTTCAGGTAAATGCAGACAGTGTTCTGGATTTGCAACAATAAAAACTAAAAGAATAATTTAGTTTTTAACACTTCAATTTCAAAACACTGAGTTTGAAGACACTGAAATGAAGAAAAAGTAGAATTTTCTAATTTGAATGTTCACGTCGCAAATAAGCTTTATTGTAAAATGCAGACAGGATCTATCACTTGCCATTCTGGAGATTAATTTTTTAAAACTTTACCCTGCCTATTATTTTAAAGGACATACAAAATATCCTTTTCCATGTGGTTTAAATGATATACTACACATTACTGTCAAAGCTTTAAGATTATTTGCACTTCCAAGAATTACCCCTGAATAAGACTTTTTAAATGCTATTACTTTCTATAACATATATGCATTCAAATTATCTTTCTACTCACCACAGAAAACTAATCTTCATCTTTTGTGACCATATAGTTGATGACACAGCCCAAAAACAAAATCAATAAAATAATAAATATGTACAAGCTATACACTGATGAGTTAAAAACCAGATAACCATTTTGGCTATTGGTGCCTTGAATGTATAATAATTTCCTACAACTGACTCAGTCTCTGGCAAGTCCCTACTTATTTTAATTTATACCTCTAAAGTATAAATCTAGCTTTCCTCTCTGCAGGAGGATCAAGATGAGAAATGACCTAGATATTTCTCTAACAATACTCATTCTTTCCTCCTAAAAATATTTGTTGCTTACCTACTTATGAGAAACTGTAGTAGGACTCAAGGATACAAAATAAAGACAACACAATCCCAAGCTTGAAGTTGTAAGTTTACTCGGGGATATAGGACAGAACAATAATCAAAACGTATTATGAAAAATGCTGTAACAGTGTTATGGGAACACAGAACTTTTTATCCACGTTTCTGAAAACCAAGGAAAAGTATTAAGAGAGTAAGAAGAAATGCTAACCAAATGACAATATGAATATCAGACTACCTATAAACATCCTTCCGATTAACCAGAAAAGTTGTATTTGTAGTTAATTTAACTAATGAATTACTGTTTTCATTCATTAAAACTTAAAATATGAGATGTGCTTATGAACAAAATAATATTTTGACATACACACCAGAACTTGTAAAAAAGTATTGTCCTTACAAGACCATTTAATAACTCTTAGGATAATATACACAGTAGAGCAATAAACTTTTTCTGTTAAGGGCCAAACAGTAAATATTTCATAGTCTTTTTCCCAACTACTCAACTCCCCCATCATAGCACATTAAGTAGCCATAGACAACACATAAAAGAGCTACATTCCGGGCTTCCCTGGTGGCGCAGTGGTTGAGAGTCCGCCTGCTGATGCAGGGGACACGGGTTCATGCCCCGGTCCAGGAAGATCCCACATGCCGCGGAGCGCCTGGGCCCGTGAGCCATGGCCGCTGAGCCTGCGCGTCCGGAGCCTGTGCTCCGCAACGGGAGAGGCCACAACAGTGAGAGGCCCGCGTACCAAAAAAAAAAAGAAAGAGCTACATTCCAACAAACCTTCATACATGGTCACTGAAATTTGAATTTCATATTAGTTTAACATGTTATAAAATATCTTCCTTTTGATTTTGTCTCATCCATTCAAAAACATAAAAACTATTCTTGGCTCATGGGCTGTTACAAACACAGGTGGTGGCCAGATTTATCTGCAGTTTGTCAAAAACTACCACTAACAAGTCAATTCTACATATTACATGATAAAAACCTTTCATGTTAATTCCAAACCACATGTAGAACCTAAACTGCGATCTATTAGTTTAACTTCTTCACCAGATTCAATCCTTACTTGATTTTCCCTAATAAAAACAAGGTCTGAAGACTATTACAAAAAATAAACTCCAAAAATATTTTGAGGAAAGGTTCTAACAGTCAAACGTGTCTCAAGTGATATCAGAAGAAATGAGGGAATAGGGAACTTCAAGGGCCAGTACCTCCACAAAAATAGCAGATGAACAAGGGAAAAACTATCACAAACAGCTACACAAAAAACTATGAGAACTGGGGAAACTACTAAAAAGGTCTGGAACAACCAAGCAAATGCTTTATCAAGAAAAGGGCAAAGAGGGGCTTCCCTGGTGGTGCAATAGTTAAGAATCCACCTGCCAATGCAGGGGACATGAGTTCGAGCCCTGGTCCGGGAAGATCCCACATGCCACAGAGCAACTAAGCCTGTGCGCCACAACTACTGAGCCCACGTGCCGCAACTACTGAAGCCCATGCGCCTAGAGCCCGTGCTCTGCAACAAGAGAAGCCACCACAATGAGAAGCCCATGCACTACAACAAAGAGTAGCCCCTGCTCACCACAACTAGAGAAAGCCCGCGTGCAGCAACAAAGACCCAACACAGCCAAAAATAAATAAATAAATAAATTTATTTTTAAAAAAGAAAGAAAGAAAAGGGCAAGGATAGCTAGCTAGTGGGAAGCAGCCACATAGCACAGGGAGATCATCTCGGTGCTTTGTGACCACGTAGAGGGGTGGGATAGGGAGGATGGGAGGGAGACGCAAGAGGGAGGAGATATGGGGATATATGTACATGTATAGCTGATTCACTTTGTTATAAAGCAGAAACTAACACACCATTGTAAAGCAATTATACCCCAATAAAGATGTTAAAAAAAAAAGAAAAGGGCAAGGCTGCTGGCTTTGTAAACTCGGAGCCTGTGGGACACCGAGTAGACAACGGGTGCCCCCAAGGCTGGGACAGGTCTGGCCTTAGCAGCTGTGGGTTGTGTGGGAGTGTGCACACGGAGGCTGGGCCGGGGTCCGGGCTGCTTCCATAGCTCACATGGCGCGACTACTCCAGTCCTGGTACCTGACTTCACTGGATCTGAGTTGGTGGATCTGCGCTGGTGGCTTTGTAAACACAGCTCCTGAGAGTCACCAGGGCCTACTGCCAGCATTCCTAAGGTTGAGCCGGGAACGAGGACAATGCCAACAACAGTGTACTTTGTGAGCCCACACAATGGGTTTCAGGTGACACCACAGAGCACGCTCCCTGGTGGACAGCTCCAGCGGAGGAATACTCAGTGGCTCCTCTCCCAGTGGAAGCGCTCCAATCCTGCCGACCTCACACAGCAGCTTAGAAACGGATCTGGGACCTTCTACTCCAAAAACTAAGGAGCAGATTCTGCCCCTAACAGGGCTGTGACAACCACAGAGCAAAGAGGAGGCCCCGCTCAACTTCCAGTGTGGGCTCTGGTCACCACAACACCAGTTACACCCCCTATCAAGGGGGTATCGGCCAGTATACACTGAGGAAAGAGGTGGCAGGCATCCATACTAAAAACAGCCCTCGCACCAAAAAACACTAAACCCACGCAGGCTACACAGGGACACTCCCACATAAAAATACCCCTCTAAGACCACAGCAGAAGATAACTGTTTTCCTAAACTCATAGAGTAAGAGAAATATAAGTAAAATGGAGAAGCAAAAGAACCACTACCAATTAAAAGATCAAGAGCATTCTCCTGAAAGAACGAACAATGAAACGAATCTCTTCAGTCTAATTGACACCGAGTTCAAAAAAGAGGTAATGAGGGCTTCCCTGATGGCGCAGTGGTTGAGAGTCCGCCTGCCGATGCAGGGGACACGGGTTCATGCCCGGGTCCGGGAAGATCCCACATGCCGCGGAGCAGCTAGGCCCGTGAGCCATGGCAACCTCAAGAAGGAAACAGATATCCAGGTACAAGAAACACAGAGGGTCCCAAACAAGATGAACCCAAACAAATCTATACCAAGACATATTATAATTAAAATGACAGGGACTTCCCTGGTGGCGCAGTGGTTAAGAATCCGCCTGCCAATGCAGGGGACATGGGTTCAAGCCCTGGTCCGGGAAGATCCCACATGCCGTGGAGCAACTAAGGCCGTGCACCCCAACTACTGAGCCTGCGCTCTAGAGCCCGCGAGCCACAACTACTGAGTCCACGTGCCACAACTACTGAAGCCCGCACACCTAGAGCCCGTGCTCCACAACAAGAGAAGCCACCTCAATGAGAAGTCCATGCGCGGCAATGAAGAGTAGCCCCCGCTCGCCACAACTAGAGAAAGCCCACACGCAGCAACGAAGACCCAACGCAGCCAACAATAAATAAGTTAATTAATTAATTAATTAAAAAAAAAAAAAAGATTCCGCACAGGACAATAAAGATCTCACGTGCCACACCTAAGACTCGGTGTAGCGAAATAAATAAAAAAATCTTAAAAAAAAAAAAAGGATAGACATATAAATCGACAGAACTAAGAGCCCAGAGATAAATCTATATCTGTTTTCAACAAGGGTGCCAAGACCATTCAACAGAGAAATAACAGTCTTTTCAACAAATGGTGCTGGGACAACTGGGTACCCACATGCAAAAGATGTTTGGCCCTTACCTCACAAAAATTCAAAATGCATCAAAGACCTAAGTGTAAGAGGTAAGAACATAACTTTTAGGAGAAAACATAAGAGTAAATCTTCTTCATCTTGAATGAGGCAATGGATTCTTAGATATGACACCACAAGGCAAAGAAAAAAAATAGATATATTGGACTTCATCGAGATTAAAAACCTTTGGAATGTCCCTGGCAGTCCAGTGGACTCTGTGCTTTCACTGCTGAGGGCCAGGGTTCGATCCCTGAACAGGGAACTAGGATCCCACAAGCTGCACGGCATGGCCAAATACAAAAACATTTAAAAAACAAGAAAACAAAACAAATTTTGTGCTTCAAGGATACCATCAAGAAAATGAAAGGGGCTTCCCTGGTGGCGCAGTGGTTCAGAGTCCGCCTGCCGATGCAGGGGACACGGGTTCGTGCCCCAGTCCGGGAAGATCCCACATGCCACGGAGCGGCTGGGCCCGTGAGCCATGGCCGCTGAGCCTGTGCGTCCGGAGCCTGTGCTCCACAATGGGAGAGGCCACAACAGTGAGAGGCCCACGTAGCGCAAAAAAAAAAAAAAAGAAAATGAAAAAACCCACAGAATGGAAGAAAATATTTGCAAATCATATCTGATAAGGGACTTAATCCAGAATATATAAGGAACTACAACTCAACAATAAAAAAGCCCAATTTTAAAAAAATATGCAAAGGATTTACAACACAGACTCCAAAGTAGCTATACAAATGTCCAAAAAGTACATAAATGGATGCTCAACATCATCAGGGAAATATAAATCAAAACCACAATGAGATAACATGTAACACTCACCAGGATGTCTTAAAAAAAAAAAAAAAAGCAAGTGTTGGCAAGAATATGAAGAAATCACAACTGTAAAATGGTGTAGCCACTGTGCAAAAACAGTCTGGCTGTTCCTCAAAATGTTAAACAGCCCCGTGGGGTTGGGACTCCACACTTTCACTGCTGAGGGCACAGACTCAATCCCTGGGTGAGAAACTAAGATCCCACAAGCTGCATGATGCACCCCAAAAAAAAGAGAAATCCCCACTGAATCCAGAAGAGGTATTTGTACACCTATCTTCATATCAGCATTATTCACAATAGCCAAAAGGTGGCCATCGACTGATAAATGGATAAAGAAAATGTGGTATACAGCAGAATATCTTTAAAAAGGAAGAAAATTCTGACACGGGCTACAATATGGGTGAACTCTTGAGGACATTACATTAAGTAAAATAAGGCAATCAAAAAAAGATAAATACTGTATAATTCTACATGAGGTGTTCAGAGCAGTCAGATTCAGAGACAGAAAGCAGAATGGTGGTCACCAGGGGCTGGGAGGAAGGGCAAGTGGCAAGTTGTTCAATTGGTAAGTTTTCTATGATGGAAAGAGTTCTGGAGAATGGTTGCACGAAATGTGATCACACTTCATGTTATTTAACTGTACACATCAAAAGAGTTAGGATGGAGAGTTCCCTGGTGGCCTAGTGGTTAGGATGCCGGACTTTCACGGCCATGGCCCTGGGTTCAATCCCTGGTCAGGGATCTGAGATCCCACAAGCCACATGGCACGGCCAAAAAACACAAAAGTTAGAATGGTAAATTTTATGCTATGTATATTTTATCAAAATTAAAAATAGGACTTCCCTGGTAGCGCTGTGGTTAAGAATCCACCTGCCAATGCAGGGGACGCAGGTTCGTGCCCTGGTCCGGGAGGATCCCACATGCCGCGGAGCGGCTGGGCCCGTGAGCCATGGCCGCCGAGCCTGCGCGTCCGGAGCCTGTGCTCCGCAACGGGAGAGGCCACAACAGTGAGAGGCCCGCGTACTGCAAAAAAACAAAAAACAAAAAAGAATCCACCTGCCAATGCAGGGGACACAGGTTCGAGCCCTGGTCCAGGAAGATCCCACATGCCGCAGAGCAACTAAGCCCGTGAGCCACAAGTACTGAGTGTGAGCTCTAGAGCCCGTGAGCCACTACTGAAGCCCACATGCCTAGAGCCTGTGCTCCACAACAGGAGAAGCCACTGCAATGAGAAGCCCGTGCACCACAACAAAGAGTAGCCCCCACTCACTGCAACTAGAGAAAGCCCACACACAGCAACGAAGACCCAATGCAGCCAATAAATAAATAAATAAATTTATAAAGAAAAATAAATAAAATAAAAATAAAAAGTTAATGGGGCGGGCTTCCCTGGTGGCGCAGTGGTTGAGAGTCCACCTGCCGACGCAGGAGACATGGGTTAGTGTGCCGGTCCGGGAAGATCCCACATGCCGCGGAGCGGCTAGGCCCGTGAGCCATGGCCGCTGAGCCTGCACGTCCGGAGCCTGTGCTCCGCAACGGGAGAGGCCATAACAGTGAGAGGCCCGCGTACCGCAAAAAAAAAAAAAGAAAAAAAAAAAAAAGTTAATGGGGCTTCCCTGGTGGTCCAGTGGGTAAGATTCCATGCTCCCAATGCAAGGGGCCCAGGTTCAATCCCTGGTCAGGGAACTAGATCCCACATGCATGCCACAACTAAGAGTTCAAATGCCGCAAATAAGAGTCCTCATGCCACAACTAAAGTTCCTGCATGCCACAACTAAGACCCGGCACAGCCATAAATAAATAAATAAATAATAAGTAAGTAAATAAATAAGTTTTTTTAAGTGTCACTACTTTGTATACTGAAGCTTTCTCCTTTAATTAAAGCTACTTATTTCTTATTGGGTGGGTGTGGTAACCAGTTGCCCTAGATGGCCCCCAGTGATCCACACTTCAGGGTATTCCCCTCCCACATTGTATCTCCTTGGATCTCCTTGCTAGGTCTCTCCTCTCTTGGACAACTCACTCTGGGGGAAGCCAGCTACATACTGTGAGCAGCCCTATGGAGAGGCGCACATAGCAAGGAACTGAGGCCTCCTTCAGCCAACAGCGATATGAGTGAGCCATACTGGACAAGGATCCTACAGCCTTCAGATGAGTGCAGCAGTGATGGACATCTTGCTTGTAATCTCGTGAGAGACTGAGCCAGAACCATCCAGCTAAGCCACTCCTTGATTCCTAACCCTGTGTGAGAGAAATGTTTATTATTTTAGACTGCTCAGTTTGAGGGTAATTTGTTAGGCAGAAGAGATAACTAATACAGGATTTCCCTGGTGGTCCAGTGGTTAAGACTCCGCACTCCCAATGCAGGGGGCCTGGGTTCGATCCCTGGTCAGGGAACTAGATCTCACATGCCGCAACTAAGAGCCGGCATGCCACAACTAGAAAAGATCCTGGTGCCGCAACTAAGACCCAGCTCCGCCAAATAAATAAATATTTTTTTAAAAAAGATAACTAATACAAAGGGAAACATTCCTTCCACAGCTATAAGAATTTGTTTTCAAAAAGAAAATTAAAGACTCTATAAAAATTATCATCAGCATAGTGCTGGATATTAAAATAAAATCCCTATTAGATCAATTTAAGGCTGTAGCAGACAGAATTTCTTCAAATTTTTACAAGTGTGTAAAGTTGGTTTATCGAACATAGAGAAGCTTCGAATCAATAAAAGAAACTACTCCAAACAGATCTGGATACATGAAAAATGAAACTTCGACTCTACAACTATAGAAAATTAACTAAAATGAAAAGCAGATTGAGAAGAAATATTTATGTCTGTAAGATAAAAGGATAATAGCTATAAAACACTACAATCCAAACAGATAAGTCAGCAAAGGATATGGACAGCAAAGGCCACAGGAGAAATACAAACAAGAAACAAAGAAATCATTTTCAACAATAAAGTTGTATTAATTAAATCAAACTTGCAGTAGAAGTATGCACCTATTTAATGAAGTAAAAAACTTAAAACATCAGTGCTATCAAAGTTGGCATGCTATCAAAGGGAGGAAAATGCTGTACTCGTATATCCACTATTTAGAACTGTGTGAAATGGTACACTCCTTTTGGAAAGCCATACAGAAGTAGGTACATCTGAGACAAAAAATTTAACCCATTGCCCTGATAATTCCCCTACCAGCAGTTTATCCTTAGGAAATAATTCCACAGACATTACTATGAAATTAATAAGGTACCTACCAAGACTTTACTTAAAACTCTAATATCTGCTCCACCAAAGAACTAATTTCAGTGGTTTAATTACCTGCACTATAACACTTCTGCCTCAAAGCTCTACTATGTTTAAAAAAAAAAAAAAAGGAAGCACTTCAAATGTAGAACTGTATTACCTCTCAACAACTGCTCTGCAATTCTTTACAGATCATGGCATGGTGGAAGTGTTTCTTCTTCATATGCTGATTAGATTCAATACATTGTCCATTGAACCAACTGAAATGTTAAAAAAATGCCTCTGGATATAAAATTCCAATAACAATTAGCATGGCATTGATGTCTATTATTTTTACTGGGTATAGATAAAACTTGAACATTGCCGACTTTCACCAGGGGTCCCCAACAGCTCCAATTACAGCATCAAGAGAAATTAGAGATGCCAAGAGGAATATACCCTCAGTAATTTACAAAGAAAGACTACCTTCAGATTCTGCCTGGTATATGAGGGGATATCATATAATCAGTTATTATTTTTAATTTAATCTAATGTGTAAATATAATTGTTCATCCTCCAAAATGGATTTTATCCTTCCAGCAATCTTTAACACAGTACTATGGTATTGATATTTTATGTAAGGTCACTGGACATGTGAAAAGAACTTTAGAGGCCTTAATAAAGTAATTTCACCTAATAACAGTGACAAACACTAAAATCTGTTCCAATTTATTAAGGGGAAACCACAAGTTTATATGATTTTATTGTTTCTTTAATAAGTAATTTAAAAGTAGAAACAATACTTAAAAAGTATGACTTGTATACAGGCATTATAAACAATGTAGATCATCTAGAATACATAAAGAACTCTCAAAACTCAACGATTAAAATCAAACAATCCGGGCTTCCCTGGTGGCGCAGTGGTTGAGAGTCCGCCTGCCGATGCAGGGGACATGGGTTCGTGCCCCGGTCTGGGAAGATCCCGCATGCCGCAGAGCAGCTGGGCCCGTGAGCCATGGCCGCTGAGCCTGCGCGTCCAGAGCCTGTGCTCTGCAATGGGAGAGGCTACAGCAGTGAGAGGCCCGCGTACCGCAAAAAAACAAACAAACAAACAAACAAAAAGAATCAAACAATCCAATTAGAAAATGGGCGAAAGACATGAATATATTTCACCAGAGAGGATATACAGATGGGAAATAAACACACAAAAAGACGTTCAACATCATTAGCTATCAGGGAAATGCAAATAAAAACCATAATGAGGGCTTCCCTGGTGGCACAGTGGTTAAGAATCTGCCTGTCAATGCAGGGGACACGGGTTCGAGCCCTGGTCCGGGAAGATCCCACATGCCGCAGAGCAGTTAAGCCTGTGCACCACAACTACTGAGCCTGCGCTCTAGAGACCACAAGCCACAACTACTGAAGCCCGCATGCCTAGAGCCTGTGTTCCACAATAAGAGAAGCCCCCGCTCACTGCAACTAAAGAAAGCCTGTGTGCAGCAATGAAGACACAACACAGCCAAAAAAGAAAGTAAGTAAAATAAATAAATTAAAAACAAAAACCATAATGAGATATCATTACATAACTATCAAAATGGTTGAAACAAAAATAGTGAAAACACTAAATCATGGTGAGGAGGAAAAGAAACTGGATCACTCATACACTACTGGTGAGAATGTAAATAGTACAGTTACTCTGGAAATCAGCTTGGCAGTTTCTTATAAAAGTAAACATGCAGTACCATATGATTCAGCAATGGTACTCTTGGGCATTTATCCCAGAGAAATGAAAACTTATGTTCACACAAAACCTGTATATGAATGTTCACAGCACGTTTACTTCTAATAGCCAAAAGCTAGAATAAACCCAGATGTCCTTCAGCAGGTGAATGGTAAAACAAACTGTGGTAGATAAGTATCACGGACTACTACTTAGTAATAAAAAAGTACAAAATATTGATATACTCAATAACTTGGATGACTCTCCAGGGAATCTTAAGTGAAAAAAACCCAATCCCAAAAGGCTATATATACTGCATGATTCCATTTACAGACATTTTTGAAATGACAAAATTTTAGAAACAAAGGACAGGTTAGTAGTTGGCAAAAGTTGGAGGAGGAACTGCCAGGAAGAAGATGGGTGTGATATAAAAGGGCCACAGAAGATATCCTTGTGGCACTGAAACTGTTCAACATCTTGAGTGTGGTAGTGCACATACAAACCCATGCAGGTGATAAAAATGCAGAGAACTTAACATAGTAAATACACACAAACAAGTACAAGTAAAACCAGGGACATCTGGAATATGTCCTTATAGAACTATAGAATTTTCTTAAAAATATATATATAAAGGGCTTCCCTGGTGGTGCAGTGGCTGAGAGTCCACCTGCCGATGCAGGGGACACGGGTTCGTGCCCCGGTCTGGGAAGATCCCACATGCCGTGGAGCGGCTGGGCTTGTGAGCCGTGGTCGCTGGGCCTGTGTGTCCGGAGCCTGTGCTCCGCAACGGGAGAGGCCACAGCAGTGAGAGGCCCACGTACCACAAAAAAAAAAAAAAAAAAAAAAAAAAGGAGTCGTGGTCAAAATGCTGCACATCTAGTAGGATAAGTATGGAGGTGTCATTTGTGACTCTGAAAAGAACAGTTTCAAGAGTACAGAAGCCAATTCACAGAGCTTAAGGAGACGTAAACAAAGTAGACAACTTTTTCAAGAAATTCACCAGTAAAGAGGAAAGATAATCAGAGAGGTTACAGGATAAAGGAAGAAGATTCCTTTAGAATAGGAAGATGTCATTCTGTTTTTAGGCAGAAAAAGTGATGCAGTGAAAGTTGAGAATAAAGATCCCAGAGGGAAAGAGGAAAGAGTAATGAATAAAAACCAGGGCCTCCAGCAAGGACAGAGTCAGATAAAGAGCAGAAACTGAGACGTGTGGAGACAGAAAAGGAAGGAGTAGAGAATTGCTGGGATGATGAGAAGGGAAGAGGAGAAAGCCCCTGAGGAATCATTTTTGTCTCAGGCACCAACAAGACAAGACCATCGTCTGCACTTATCTCTTTCCTTCATTCCTCAAATCCAGGCTCCAATTTTGCCTCCAATCCAGGCAACCCTAAAAGGGCTGCCAATTTTCCCTCCTCTGAAATAATCTTTTGGACTTACCCCCTTTCTTTCTACTACTGACTCTGATCAATTCTAATTTTTAATTACTACTGCAATGACTCCTACATCCTAACATTGCCTCTACTCTCTCCTAGCCAAAGTCTTCCAAACACAGATTTCATCAAATCACTTCTCAGCTGAAATTGCTCACTGGATCCCTGTTCCTATCACATCAATACCAAATGCCACAGTCTGGATTTCTAGGCCTTATTACCTGAGGACACCCATCCTACCCAACCTTCTGAAAATACTATGTTCATTTAGTTCTCTTTATCCAAAGTACCCTTCTAAACCTAACCAAACCTAACCCAGTCAAGACCAATTCAAGTCCCACTGCTTCCTTGAAGCTCTAAGTTTCATTCATCTCTCCATTGATCTCCTTAACCACGTAAACATCCATAGCACAGAACTTAGTACAGGGTGTGGTTTGTATTTTTTCGATCTCCAAGATTGTACCGGGGGGATACTGTTACAACACCAAGATATCTTTTTTTTTTTGGCCGCACCACGCAGCATGCGGCATCTTAGTTCCCCAACCAGGGATCGAACCCACGCCCCCTACAATGGAAGTTCGGATTCTTAACCACTGGACCACCAGGGAAGTCCCAAGATATCTATTTTTAAGTGGTCAAGAAAAAGTCTCTATTCAAACATCCATCCCATGCACAGTATAGTGTCTGTCACTACCTAATGAAGCACTAACTAGTATTACATTGCAAATCAATTACAAGGTAAAATTGCAAACAAATCTGGCAAAAAGATGCTGTGTTCCTTAAAGTCAATGTAAATAATAAAGAAGAATCACCCCAATTACAGGCAAGGAAAAGTTGATCTAGGTCAACGAGTAAACAAGTGACAACTGATAAGGATACAGGACAGGAGCTTCAAAGAGTGATATGAACATCAAAGGGTTAAGAAATGTTAGTGAATGACACAGTGGAGAGAGGATAGAACAAGACTGGCAAAATATCAGTGATTCTTTTTTATTGCAGGGGGAGGGGAGTAGCTGCACCTCGCGGGATGTGTAACTTCCCCAACCAGGGATCGAACCTGTACCCCCTGCAGCGGAAGCACGGAGTCTTAACCACTGATCCACCAGGGAAGTCCCAATATCAGTAATTCTTGAAGCTAGGTGAGGAGTACATGGAAATTCAACTATTTTCTCTTTTTTCGATATACGCCTGAAATTTTCCATAATGGATATTCTTAAAACGAAAACCTCAGTAAGACTGATTAAGTCCTTAAATATTTTAAAAAATTTATCCTCCTTATGACCATAATGAGAAAATGAAGCAAAATAAAGTATGCCATCTCCTATGGTACAATTTTGCTGGACAAAATTTTTAAAAATCTATTTGATTCTTGCCTTATTATAACAAATAGTTGCCATCATAATAAAAAAAAATTTTTTTTAGTATTTATTTATTTGGCTGCACCAGGTCTTAGTTGCAGCACATGGGACCTTCGTTGCCGTGAGCGGGCTCTTAGTTGCAGCATGTGGGATCTAGTCAGGGATCAAACCCAGGCCCCCTGCATTGGGAGCACGGAGTCTTAGCCACTGGACCACCAGGGAAGTCCCATAATCAAAATTTTGATAAAGGTTTAAAACTTACTTTTAAGGACTTCCCTGGTGGCGCAGTGGTTGGGAATCTGCCTGCCAATGCAGGGGACACGGGTTCGAGCCCTGGTCCACGAAGATCCCACATGCTGCGGAGCAACTAAGCCCGTGTGCCACAACTACTGAGCCTGCGCTCTAGAGCCCACGAGCCACAACTACTGAGCCCACGTGCCAGAACTACTGAAGCCCACGTGCCTAGAGCCCGTGCTCTGCAACAAGAGAAGCCACCGCGATAAGAAGCCCGCACACCGCAAGAAGAGTAGCCCCCCCGCTCGCAGCAACTAGAGAAAGCCCGCGCGCAGCAACGAAGACCCAAGGCAGCCAAAAATAAATAAATAAAAAATATTAAAAAAAAGAAATAAGCGTCTTTTCAAAAATAAATAAATAAAACTTACTTTTATAATTCTTAATTTTACTTTTCAACATAAAATCCTAAATAAACCTTTTTCTCCTTATTTACTTATGAAATTTTAGTCCTCATTTTGAGTGTATTCATTCTTAGCAGTCTTCTTTAGATAAAGAGGATCACTAATATAAAATGTATGTCAGACCATCCTGGAGGCTGGCTACATCCTAAGAACTTTGAGGATCCCAAAATTCATGAATACCACCATAGCATAAATTAACTCTATTCATATTTATCTCCATAAAATATCTAAGTGAGGAAGAGTAGCAAACAAACAACTGCTGCAATGAGCCTAGTGAGAAAACCATGAGTTACTTCAGGCCCAGGTAAGAGTGTCAGAGCCTTCAAAAGTCACTAAAGAAAACCAAGAGTACTCAGATAATTCTATGGTTTCAAGGGTTTCAGTCTTGTCTCCAATAACGTCAAGTGCCTTCAAGGTTGATCTATGTCTTCTATGACATCTGTTTTTACTACAAGTTTACTTGTAGTACTTTACTTTTTACTACTATGAAGACCCAATAAGATAATACAGACCAAAGCACTTAATAAAATGTAAGTTATTGACTGCTTTAGCTTGGAGCTCTGGGGACCAACCTTCCTTGAAGATTTTTTTCAAGTATCTACAATGTACAAAGCACTGTACATTGTATATGTACATAGGCAGAAACTAGACAGTATCAACCCAATTAAATATAAAAGCACCAGGTCAGGATTGTTAACTGTAATGACAACCATTTCACATCACTGTACACAGAAAAAACTGAAGACCATGAAGGTAAACTGAAGAGGCTGCTCATTTATGACAGGAGGCAAAGTCTGCTGATAGCTAGTTGTACAAAACAACTGGCAATATGATGCTGAATTATGTGTCTTTCCCTAATTCCAGACAGAGGGCTTAAAACCCTAATAACTACTCTTAATCTCGCCAGGAGAATCTCATTCTATCACAATATTACAGACAGAAAAAAAGACAAATAGCATTTGCAAAAGATTTTCTCATTTCTAGCCCTGAGCACAGGATCTAATACAGAGTAAGCACCTGCTGCATCAACCAATCAACTGTGAATAGTCTCAAAACATCAACAGTGTGTGGCTATATAGAATTATTTTTAATTACACCTTTCCCAGGCTTATTGTTCAACTACATTTGCATTTTGAGATTGACTTCACTTTAAATCCTCAGTTAAAAAATATCAAAGGCAAAAAAAATATATACACACACGTCAAAGGCGAAAATCAAAGCAATAGATTTCATCTACAACCGGAATGAAAGAATAAAGATGGGAATTCCCTGGAGGTCCAGTGGTTAGGACTTGGCGCATTCACTGCCATGGCCCGGGTTCAGTCCCTGGTCCGGGAACTAAGCTCTCGCAAGCCACGAGCAGCAGAGCCGGGGGGCGCGGGCAAAAAAAAGAATAAAGATACTTGCTTCTTCAAGTCCATAATCTTTGAGCAATTTAGATTTTCTACCTGAAAAAAGTTTTTCTACATTTATACAAGTTTGTTAACTCTCATTTTAGATGCATAACATACTTTCTATAGGCTCCAGTATTTTCAATTGTTTTTAATAGAACCTATACTCCACTGACATTTCTTTGATAAGAAGCACATAGATTTACATTTATATTTGTATGCTTCTAGAGAAACATGTATCTCCACCTTCAGATCTAAGTTTTTTTATGTAGTTAAAAAGACAAAACTATATACATGTAAAATAAATTTCAGTGTGAACCCACGAAGAAGGATTTGTCTGAGCTGCCAATAGGCTGCCAATACAGCCTATCCACCCTGAAAAATACCTCGGACAATACAGACTCTAGGTTACTACAAAAACAAATTTTTTACATCTGCAACTGCAAGCTAAAAAATCAAGGAGTACTAAAGCATATTTAAGATATGAATCAACAGAAACAAAAGTGACACACCCACATTCTCACTCTAACTTTAAAGAACAGAAAGGCTATACAGTAAAATGAATGTTTAATGCACTCAACTATCATCACACACCATAAAATTTTCTGATTAAATCTTTACATAGTATTTCAGCAGTATGTTGGGAGGAAATGGGATCCTCTTTGGTGACATTACAGGTGACCATGACAATGTGTCTGGACAGAAACAAAATCAGAATCAAATATTTAAAGCTGAAAGGAATCTTTTAACAATCAAGTTAAAACAATCAGATTTTAAAGGTGATTAAACTGAGGCTAAGAGAAGTCAACTGATCATTTAGCTAACTAGCAAGAGTCAAAAAATTCTGCGTTAAGATCAAACTTTTAAAAAAACTTTATCATTTACCACAATCTAACAATAGTATGTAGCATTAATGAGTAACTCAAATTACATTTTTTTTCCATTTCTATACACATACACCCATACCACACATTTATATACACTTCAAAATTTAAAACTCGGAAAGGTTTTAATGGTGGTAGTTACCTGAAGCATAGGATGCTGTACAACAGGTAGTTCAGGAAAATCAGCCCAATTTAAATTCTGACTGATGTCCAAGAAGGCCTTCTCATCTTAGCTACTCTGAATGTTTACCCCAAATGCACTTCAACCTGCAGCAAAAGTCACCCCATCAACTAAAAATATAAGCCATGCCTTATGCAGAAACAGGACTCCAGGTAATTAACTGGTTCACCTGTACTCATGATACCAGCAAGCCAAAGCCAAGCTCACTTAGAAAAGAAAAAGCTAAACAAATGTATACCTCCATCTTGAACATTTAAATCTGAACTCAATCAAATGCCCTTAAAGTTTAACTCTTAGCCAGTCCTCAATGGAGAGTTAACTGGGAAAAATCAAAAAAGAACCAAACTCATATAATAGAAGATTTTTTAAATCAAAGTAAAATTTCCCCAAAGAGCTTATCATTAGCAATAGGCTTTCATCTGTGAACTGATAAACAACAAAAAACCAATTAGTTATAATTGGTTTTTATAGTTTCCCTTTAAGTTGCCTGTATATATACATTTATGTATATATTTAAGTTGTACCAAAAACTGCTTACAAATGGCAATTCCTGTGAAGTAGATGATGATGAAGTTCCAGGTAATTCTAGCATGTTTCCTAATGTACTGGTACTGGAGTCTGGATCATCCTGAAAAGATAAATTTATTGAGTTTAATTGCTCTTCTATGGTAATGGTTGTATCTTCTAGTGAAAGGGGGGCTGGGAGAAGGGCTGCTTTTTCATTGCTGCCGTCCACTTCATTTCTTTGCTTATTTTTCTGTGTTTCAGTTTGAGGAGCTAATGGCAAGAATGGCGATTTGACTGCACCGTGTCTACTGTCTGGTGTGCTGTCTTGTTCATTTCCCATGGCCACGTCTACACCATTCTCTGATTTAGGCTCATAATTGCAGGTGGCATTGGTCTGAGTTTCCTCAAAGATCTCCTCTATACTCTCATCCTCTGTGACTGGCTGTTCTGGGTCCATTTCAGAATCTACATCTGCATCGTCCACACAAGTAAAATTCTCAAAGTGCAGAAAGCCATTCTTGATAGTCTTTGTTACTTTTACCTGGAGTTCAGGGGAGTTATTACAAGAGGGTTCCTGTTTCATAGCAAGTGCTGTTGGACCACCAGGACTCAAGGAAGTGCAAACAATTGGCGACTGAGCTCTTGAATCACTTTTTTCAGGGTCTTGAAAGGATTCTGATCCATCAGCAGACCCATTTAAATACTCTACATTGATCATGGAGGCCAAATCCTGTAGTCTCCGCAGTGGAATGTAACAAGATGGAGAATCTTGTCCATAAGCATTTTGGGATGTTCCACTGGCAGTCGATAACTGCATAGTACACCCATTAAGTGGCTCAGAAAAATTGGATTGACCATTACCGAAAGGGCTGTCCTTGTCTTCAGGGGCATCTAAATTCACTGGATTGGAAAAGGGCAGCAGACAATTTCTTCTAGGTAGTTCACAGGTCTGATCCATCCTGGGCCAGCATCAACCTGGAATCCAAAAACACAGCAATTAATCTGAGTTAATAGGCCATTTGACTCTTATCTTCAAAATGGCAGCCACTTCTCGAGGCCTAGTGGCCTCGAAGCCTAGTTCTACTGCACTTCCATGGGCGGAAAAAGTTCCCCAGCTGACGATGGAAAAATGGCCTCGGAGAGACTCCGCAAACTCCATCTTCCCGGAGATAGGCAGATCTTGCCACATGGAAACAGCCGTCCCTTTTTTCTGCACTGCAGACTGGTGGACAGTTGGGCTGATCTAAAATTAAAATCCCTTTGGCAGTAGAAATTTCCAAATCTCAAACAGCAACAGTCCTTCCATTCCCCCGCTGGGGGTCCTGTGGCCGGATCTCCCGAAGGGAGGGGGCTGTAGGGTTCGAGGGGGGCTCCGGGACGCTGCACAAAAAGGTTATCCCCCCCATCCTTTCTGGCTCGCTCGGGCGCAGCGGTCACAATAGCGCTGCACCCTGCGCCCCAGCCGGCGCCGGAGCCTTTCCAGCGGCCGTGCTCTGGCCGCAGGCGAGTCGGCCGAAGCGGGTGCACCCCGAAGCTCGCCTTTCTGACTGCAGGCCTGCTCGGTCCACGGCTGCAGGGCCCAGAGGCTGGAACGCGGCAGGGGGAGAAACGGAGGCAGCCAGTGAAGCCGAGTCAGGGCAGCAGCAGCTGCTACAGCTTGACAAACATGGCTGCTGCCGACGCCGCCGCCGCCTGCCCGGGCCGCGCTCCTTCCCGCAGCGCCGGCAGCACCTCCTGGCCGAGCCGATCTCACTCATCAATATTCAGCACCAAGCAAAGTTTGCTGCAGGAGGGCAGCCGGCCCCGTGCCCCCCAGCCGGCTACCTGAAGGGAGGCGGAGGCCGAGGTGCGCGCGGGAGGCCGGCGGGGCACTGGCCGCGCGGGGAGGAAGTTCGCGGCGTCCCGGCCGGCTAGGCCTGAGCCCGGCTGGTAGTGATGGAGGGGGAGGGGGCCTGCGGCTGCAACGCCGCCGGCCACCAACCCTGTGCCGCGCCCGGCCCTCCCCCGCGCCCCTCACCTCACGGCCACCACCATCTTCCCCGCCCGGCCGCCTCCCCCCTCCGCTCGCGCCTGCCCGCCGCCCACCCCAGCGCACTAGTTACCGTGCCCCGCGCCCCCTCCCGGGCCGGCTGGGGGGAGGGGGTGACCCTCATTACACTGGGGCGCGAGCGGAGCGGTGGGGAAAGCGCGGAGCCGCTCGCCGCACCCCCCTCCCCCCGCGTCTCTCTTCAGGGTAGAAGGCAGCGAATGCGACCTGCCCCGGCCTATTCCGCCGCCGCCTCCTCCTCCTCACACCCCCACCGCGCGCGCCCCCGCGGCGGCGCGAGCGACCGAGCGCCTCGCGCCGGCCCGCGTGCGGCTGGGGCCCCGAGTGCGCGCGCACCCCTTCCCCCACGGCGCGCGCTCCTTTGCCTCACTCTTCGGGGTTCAGGGCGGGTGAAGTCGGGCTCGCGAGCGCGCCGCCCAATCAGCGGAGCCGCCGCTGCCGCCCCCTCCCCTCCCCCTGCGCGCCAGCTCGCGGCCCGGGCCTACGGGCCGGCCCGGCTGCCCGGGCGGGGCCTGAGGCGGGCTCCCCAGGGGCCTCGCGCGCCTCCTCGGAGTGTCGGGGCCTGCGGGCGTCGTGGGTGGCACTCCGATCCCCTCACCTACCTCAGGGAGCTGCGCCGGCCCCGGGCTGCACACGGTTCCAGCACCCTACCGGTCTCGAGCCCCAGCCCCGGCGGCACCTGGCCGGGCTGAGGCCTGTCCGACCGCCCCGCCAGCCCCGCTCGGGCCCGCGTCAGTCCCGGCCTCCATCTTAGGTTACAGCCCTGGTTCCCCATCCACTGGGCACCTGCCCTCAGCCCGCTCCGCTCGGCCCGAGGCCAAGGCAACCCCCCTCCTACCGCGGGGCTCACCTGGGGGCTGGGGCTGGGGTCTTCGAGGCCTCAAACCCCGAGCAGGCGCGGCCGCAGGTGAACCCCCTGCCCGGCCGCACCCCAAGCCCACACCACCACCACTACAGACCAAGCTGAGCAGGAAACAAAATGGAGGCAGCAGCTCGGGTCTGCCTCCCCGAGCCAAGCCTGTACAGCCCCAGGGCTCCCTCCTGCCGCAGGCCCGACGCCCGCGAGGCAGGGGGCTGGCTCGTCCAGGCACCAAAGGCAGCCACCCTAGAGCAGCGCAGACAGGCCGGGGACTCGGCCCTGCGGTCCCCACAGCCCCTCACCCACCACCCCTTCCCTTCCCCCTCCCCCCCATTCCTCTCCCTCCCCCTGCCCGGCCGTGCGGGGTGAGCGGCTCCCGGGAGCTGGGTCGGGTCGGGTTACCGGCCCGGGCACTGCCCGCCCAGCCGTGGCCTCGGCAGGGGGGATGAGGCCGGGCGACCCCCGCGCTGAGCCCACCCCCCCCCCGCACCCGAGCCGGGCAGCAGTCTGACAGCGCGCCCGCACCTCGGCCTGCCGCGGTGCGGCCCCCGCCCAGTGAGATCGAGTCCCCAGCCCGGGCACCGCGGGGACGAAGCTCCCTCACTACCCCCGGGCCCAGGGGTCCTCGCAGCCTCGGGCGGGGCGAGGGGAGTGCTGGGGGAGGGGTCCACTAATCAATCCCTGCACCGCCTCCCGCGCCTAGTCCGGGTCTGGGCCTGGCACTGGGACTTGGGCCGGGGGCGCGGGCGGGCGTCAGTAGGTGAGTGCGCGCGGGGCAGTGGACGCGAGCTGGGGGCCCGGAGGGGTCGCGCTTCGCACCGCGGACGCTGCAGTTCTCTGCACCCAGGCAGATGGCCCTCTCGTGCCACCTCCGCCCGGCGCAGGCCGCCTTCTCAGCAGCCCTGCTCCCCGGGGAGCGCGCGCCTCACCCCTGCGGGCTGGGCATCGGGACCCCGGCGGAACAGCGCTGGGAGGGCGGACCGCCGGGCTGGCCCCGCTAAGCCTGCTGGGCTAATCCCTGGCCTGGGGCGCTCTGCTCTCGGGCGCCTGGCACCTCGAGGCCTGCACCCAGTGCCCGGGGCCCCGCAGCACCGGCCTAGCGCGGCTGCAGCGCGTCCAATCACAAAAGACAACGTGAAGGCAAGCGGGGGAACCCAAACAACCTGACCCCGCGACGCCAACCCCCCCCCCAGGCCCTTCCCCTAATCCGATCCAACTCCGACCCCCGCCCCGGGCTTGCTCCCCGACAAAAAGCTCACCTCGGGACCTATCTGGTCCCTAGAGTGCTAAGCTCATCCTCGCTGTTCAGAGAAAACCACAATCGACCGCCATAAAAATTCCGCCTCCTCCAGAAAGCCTTCTGTGATTAGAGTTAACTCCATCTCAAAGCTGAGGGCGCCGCCCTCGAGAGCCACGTGACTACCATTCCTCCCAGGGCTTAGTAAATGTGCATAATTATTGCCCCAGTGGAGTGTTTACCCGCCATCCTTCTATCTGTTAACCGTGAGCCCACCTGGGAGAAAGGCCACTTTTGGCGTTGCTCTGCGCAGTATTGGCTTTGGCGCGGAGCTCCCTAGATTTCATCCTTCAGCCTTCTCCAACCTTCACCCCAAAACTGGCCCCAGTTGGCTTGGAGCTCAGGATACCCTTAGCCTCCTGCCCTCCAAGGCCCACAGACCAGCCAAGGAGATACACAACAGGTCCTTACCACACCTAAGTGCTGGGATGCAGTCCCTGCCAAGAGAGCAGCAGGCTGTCTCTAAGGAAGGTGCCTCCTGGAACCAGAGTGTCGAGGGGAGCACTGTGACCTCAGAGGGCCTCCTTCTGTTGAAGAGAATGAGGCACCCTGACTGTTTCCAGGTGCGAAATCAGGTTGGCAGTGTTCTGTGTGCTAGGACCAGCCAGAGAAGAGCTGGGTCTACACCCCAGAGTACTGCCCTACAGGGACCTGCCCTTTGTTCTACTAAGGAGTGACTCCTGCTAATCCCTTCTAGGCAGTTCAGTGGGGGAGCTCTGACTGGTTCCTTCTTCACACCTAATAACTTGAGCCAATCATTTCTGACTGACAGTTACCCCCTGCCAGTTTGCCCCAATTCATTAAGGTTACTCTCAACCCTTTACTTTCCCACGACTATCCTGAGGGCCTGTGAGCTGCCACTGTATGGCCTTGAGCCGGTCTATTAACAGCCCCAGGCCTCAGTTTCCTCACCTGTGGCTTCCAATGCACAGGGTGGCTGTGAGGATCCTGCAAGGTGAAAGTAAGTGTTAGGGGCCTATACAGACTAAGCACTTGATGAATGCTGAAATGTGTTTCACCGCTTCATTCAGTAACCATTTCCTGCATTCCAGGCAGTATTGCTGGGTGCTAGGTAAACAAAGGATGAGATGCCTGCCTTAGGAAGCCCCAGGCCTTAGGAAGAAACAGTTAAATAAAGGTGCTAAGGTGTGAAGAGGGGCCGGGATAGTGGTTCCCCCCAGGGCTGACCTCTGCACATGCCTACCCTATAGGAACCCCGCTCTCCAACCTCCCAGACCCCACGGAATAGGAGTAGCGACTAAAGGGGGACAGGCAGCTGGGGATGAACAGCTTACTGATGGTCTCGGGGAAAAGACTGGAATCCCAGAGAAAATCTCTTGGACTTTCCTGGAATGACTCAAGTGTCCCTTCCTGCCTCCTAGAGTGGAATACGGCTGCAGAGGTCTCATTCACAGCAGCCCCCACTGGAGCCTCCCCATCCAGCAGGCACTGGGCAAGCACCTCATGTGTGCCAGATCTGGGCTGAGGGAACCCACAGGACCCAATATTCTCACAAGGACACTGGCTTCTGAAGTGGGGGAAGAAGGGATAGGGCTGGCTGTGGCCAGCCCTCCTTGTCTCAGCACAGGGAACTTTTCTGGGACTGTGCCTCCCATCCTTAAGACAGAGATTAGCGTCAAAAACTACTCTCTGAGTCTATGCTGTGTACTGGACACCATGCTGGGCACTTGACACACATGAGTTCCTTTAACCCTTTAGCAGCCCTGTGAAGAAATGAGGTCCAAAAGATTAAGCCCTTCTGCAAGGTCTCAGAGTCCTGTCACCTGGTGTGATCAGCCTCACATCCCTTGCTCTTAGCCAGCACACCTTCCAGATACTGTCTGTGAGAAGGCCCAGCACAGTGTCTTGCCCACAGGTGCTCAGGAATTTGAGTGGCAGGCAAAGTGAGATTACCTTAGCCTCAGTTTCTTCATCTGTAAATCACTGTTACTCCTAACCTGCTGAAAGAGATACCTGTCGAGACATTCCACCAGTGTACTTCTTTTTTCTTACAACTGCCCCCCTTTCATTCATTAATTCAGCAGATAATTATTGAGCTCCCCCTCAGAGCCTTGTGGGAAAGGCAGAAAAGAAGTAACTAGGTAGAGAGCTGAGTACTGAGAGAGAAGCCAGAGGTGCTGGGGGAGCTGGGGTGGCCTCAGGGACAGTCAGGGAAGGTCTTCCACAGAAGTGACATCCAGAGGGAGTCCAGAAGGACTCACAGGAAGAGTTTGGAAAGGAGGGGATGAGCTAGAGATTCCAGCAGAAGAGCCCAGAGAAATACCGGGCTTTGGAGGAATTGACCACAGTTCAGTGTGACCAGAGGGTAGTGCATGGCAGGAGCAGTAGAGGTGATGAGTGCAATAAGAGGCCTCAGATGAAGACGGGGAAAGCCACAAGGGCCTGACAGTGGAGGGCTTTCTTGGTCAAGTTAAAGAATTCAGGCTTTATCTGGAAGGCAGCAGGGAGCCATGGAAGGTTAAGAAGCAGGTTAAGAATCTCATTTGTGTAGTTGAAAGCTCACTCTGCCAGCAGTGTCCAGAAGAGGTTGATACCTCCTCTAGAAACACAAGGGCCTTGCCTTGGGATATGCTAGGACTGTTAGGTTACAATAACAGTGTGGCTTCTCTTCTGTGCCAGCTACTCTGTAAGACACTCTCTCATTTAATCCTGAGATGGGCACTCTTGTTAGCCCCATATTCCAGACAGGAAGAGTGACCTATTTAAAGTCAACTCCCAACCCCAACTCCCAGTGCAAGCTCTTCATCCTCACTGGACAGGAGCAGCATCTGCTTTCTGATGAAACAGCCAGGTTTGGAGGCCTTTGGTGATTAGTCCCAAACTAATCTGGTGAACACCACAACCATCCCTGTGATGGGTCCAAGAATTGTTTTCTTTCTCTCTCACCGAGTGGTTTCCCCAGAACTGGATCAGGAACTTAAGATCGAGGAAGGTTTGGCCACATTTGAAGCCATGCAGCCCTCCAGTAGTTTCCTTCCTACCCAAAATGCCAGGTTTCTGTCAGCTAATCTGACCCTGTAGCCCCAGCCCTAGCCCCCACCCCAGGGACTCAAATTTTCACCTTCAACCGTTCTGTCTCTCAAACATTCTTTTTTGAAAGCCCTGTGTGTAGTGGCCACTAATCCCTGCCCTCCTGCCCTCATCCCTTCCCCGGCTGTCCAGTATACTCACTGTGCCAGGACAGGCCACATCCCATCCAGCCTGCACTCATGCTGGTCACTCTGCCTTTTCCCCTGTCATGCAAACTCCTACTCATCCTTCAGGGCCCAGTTTAGAAGATTCCTTCTCCTGGCAGTCTCCCCTTATTCCACCCTTACAGGCAGTCATTTTTTCCTGAATGAGCCCCTGCAGTAACTATTGGCTTTACATTTCTGGTCCCAGCCAGTTGGTGAGCCCCTTATACAAGACAGCGCGCATATGCTTCTCTGACCTCCAGTGACCAAGCCCAGGACTGTGAGGATCAGAGTAAGTGCTGGGGAAACATTTCCTAATGCTTCATCTATCCCCTCCCCTCTTCTCTAAGTCTATGTCTCCAAAAGACAGAAGAATTATAGCTCAAATTGTGGACTAAATGATTGTGCAAAACCATCCCTAAAAGGATTCAGGGATGTTTGGGGAACACACAAGTCTCTGTGCCAGACAACACTTTCAGAAAGTGTAAGAGAGCCTATAGGATCTGGAGTTAGATAGATGTCGGTTCAAATTGCAGCTAGGGCCAATTACCAGCAAGTCCCTTCCTCTCCCTGAGCCTCACAAATGGGGTGGTTGTGCAGATTAAATATGTGAATGTAGGCAGGGCCTGCACAGAGCAGCTACTCACAAGACACCTCCTTCAGATGCCACCAGTCTTCCCAGCCCAACAGGTCAGTCTTCCCTCCCCCACCCCAAACCTCTCCTTCTCTGGGCACTTGATTTTTCAGATGTACCCTTAGCCTCCAGAGGAGCATTTCTGAACATACTGATTCCCAGGGGAAGAAGGGCAAGTTGAAGAATGCTGGGCTCTGGGGGGATGCAGTCAGAGGAAGGGGGAGGTCTGCAGCCTGTGGCCAGAAGAGTGGCTCTACCTTCTGCCTGCCTAAGGGTTACCATTTTACACCCAACCACCCATCTTCTCCCTGCAAGAAGAGGATATTATCCTATTTTACAGATGAAAACAGAGGCTGATAAAGAAGCAATGTCTTATAAAAGGTCCTGCTCTGGCAAGTGATGGGGTGGCTCAGAGTTTATACCCAGTAGTCATTCAATAAATACTAAAAGGAGGTCAGGTACTATAAGGGCAGGAATGAGACTCTGGGGTAAGGGCTTAGTAAAGTGGATGGTCTTCCATTTTTTTTGGCCATGCGGAGCAGCATGAGTGATCTTAGTTCCCCAACCAGGGATCAAACCTGGGCCCCCTGCAGTGGAAGTGCAGAGTTTTAACCACTGGACTGCCCAGTTTTCCAAATTTTTTGATCAAGTACCCCTTTAAAGAATTTCAAGAGGGGCTTCCCTGGTGGCACAGTGGTTGAGAATCTGCCTGCCGATGCAGGGGACATGGGTTCGTGCCCCGGTCCGGGAAGATCCCACATGCCGCAGAGCAACTAAGCCCGTGCGCCACAACTACTGAGCCCACGTGCCACAACTATTGAAGCCCGCATGCCTAGAGCCCGTGCTCCACAACAAGAGAAGACACCGCAACGAGAAGCCCACGCACTGCAACGAAGAGTAGCCCCCGCTCGCTGCAACTAGAGAAAGCCCGCACGCAGCAACAGAGACCCAACGCAGCCAAAAATAAATAAGTAAATAAATTTATAAGAAAATAATTTCAAGAGAATATGTATATATCCACTCATCTTTGAAAGTCGGTATCTAATTTTAAGTCATATATTGCAAATAATATAATTTTTGGTGTACTATATGTGTGCTTTAAATATATCTTAATCAAAACCTTGGGGCTGTAGATTCAACTCTATCAATTTATAGAAAACGTCTCTCATGTGTCTGAAATGCCAAAACCAGGCCCCATCATCAAATCCCTCAGCCAACTGACTGACTTTTTTTTTAATATAAGAACATGGAATGCTTTATGAATTTGCATATCATCCTTGCACAAAGGCCATGCTAATCTTCTCTGTAGTGTTCCAATTTTAGTATACGTGTTGCTGAAGCAGCACTCAGACTGACTTTCAATCGGAAAAGATTTGACTCCACTTCTCAATTAAAACCATCATGTTAATATGCCTCCCCATGACAACCATCCCCCTGCTGGGTTCTAATTCTAGGGCTGACAGACAAGGCCAAAGCCTTGCCCTGAGTTTACTGGGTGAAGTAAGTCCTTGGGAAGCTCTGAGGGCTCTCCAGCACCTTCCTCTCCAGAGGTGCCCATTCAGGGAGATTCATCTGGGTGAGATGTGGCTTTTCTCTCATGAGTGGAAAGCCATCTGAAAGAACTAGAGAGAGGTGTTTTCTCAGGCAGATCAAGGAGTTCAGATGGAAGTTAAAGGTCTGGGAATTTGTACCCTTAACTCCAACTATGCTTGGAACAATCTGGAAAGTCTTCACATCCCCCAGGTGAAGACCTTAGGCAAAAACCATGACTGGAAGACATGTATCTGTGTAGAACAGGAGGCAGCAACTGTTGGAGAGGGGCTAGGAGGGAGGGCTTTTTTTAAAGGCAGAAGGGACTTGGTCTTGTGTAAACCATTCCACCTCAGGGCCTGTGTTCCTGTGTCTGGAAGATTCCGCTCCCAGCTCTGCCGGGGCTCTTTCCATCTATCAGTTCAAGAGTCCCTCTTCAGACAGGCTCGCCTGCCTTCTCCCTCACCTTGAGGACCAAGGTGACTCTATTACATCTTCCTGTTGAGGTAACTTATAGCAATTACCATTCTCTCAAATGATCTGATTTTTCCCTACTTATTTCTTTATTCTCTTTTTATTGAGATATAATTCACATACCATGAACTTCGCCCTTCTAAAGTGTACCATCTGGGAATTCCCTGGCGATTCAGTGGTTAGGACTCTGAGCTTCCACCGCAGGGGGCTGAGGTTCAATCCCTGGTCGGGGAACTAAGATCCCACAAGCCATGTGGTGCAGCCAAAAAATAAAATTAAATGTACAATCCAGTGGTTTCTTTCTTTTTTTTTAAATTAACTAAAAAAAAATTTTTGGGGGGCCATACCTTGCACTTGTGGGATCTTAGTTCCCAGACCAGGGAGTGAACTCCAGCCCCTTAGCAGTGAGAGGGCAGAGTCCTAACCAATGGACCACCAGGGAATTCCCCAGTGGTTTCTAATGTACTCACAAAGGTGTTGTGCAACCATCACCACTATCTAATTCCAGAGCATTTGCATTACTTAAAGAAAAACCTTGTACCCATTAGCAGTCAGTCATTCCCCATTCCCTCCCACCCCCCAGGCCCTGACAACCACTCATCTACTCTCTGTCTCTACAGATCTGCCTGTTTTGGATATGTCATATACATGGAATCATACAGTATGTGGTCTTTTATGTCTGGTTTCTTTCACTGAGCATGATGTTTTCCAGACTCATCCATGTTGTGGCATGGAGCAGTACTGCATTCCTTTTTATGGCTGAATAATACTCCATTCTATGGATATACATTTCATTTATCAGTTGATTTTTTTTTATCAGTGATGGTTTCACTTTGGGGCTACTATGAACAATGTTGCTATGAACATTTGTGTACAAATTTTTTCATGGACAGAGTCCTAACCACTGGACTGCCAGGGAATTCTCCAGTGGTTTCTAATATACTCACAAAGTTGTGCAGCCATCACCACGATCTAATTCCAGAGCATTTTCATAATTTAAAGAGAACTCTTGTACCCATTAGCAGTCAGTGTGCATTTCCCTAACAACTAGTGATGTTGAGCACATTTTCTTGTGTTTATTGGCCATTTGTATATCTTCTTTTAAGACATGTCTCTCCAGGGACTTCCTTGGTGGTGCAGTGGTTAAGAATCTGCCTGCCAATGCAGGGGACACAGGATCGAGCCCCAGTCCAGGAATATCCCACATGCCGTGGAGCAACTAAGCTGGTGCGCCACAACTACTGAGCCCACGCATCACAACTACTGAAGCCCACGCACCTAGAGTCAGAGCTCCGCAACAAGAGAAGCCGCCACAACGAGAAGCATGTGCACCGCAATGAAGAGTAGCCCCTGCTTGCTGCAACTAGAGAAAGCCCGTGTGCAGCAACAAAGACCCAACCGCAGCCAAAAATATAAATTAATTTAAAAAAAAGACATGTCTATCCAGATTCTTTGCACATTTTTTGATCTTTTCTTATTATTTTTTAAAGAGAACCCATTAAAAAATTTTTTTTGGCTGTGTTGGGTCTTGGTTGCGGCATGCGGGATCTTTGTTGCGGTTTGTGGGATCCTCCACTGCGGAGCGCGGGCTCCTCATTGTGGTGCACAGGCTTCTCTCTAGTTGTGGCCTGTGTGCTCAGTAGTTGCGGCACGTGGGCTGAGTTGCCCCACAGCACATGGGATCTTAGTTCCCTGATCAGGGATCAAACCCGCATCCCTTGCACTGGAAGGCAGATTCTTAACCACTGGATCACCAGGGAAGTCCCCTCTTTGCACATTTTTTAAATTGGGTAATGTCTTTTTTGGCTGTTGAGTTATAAGAATGCTTTACGTATTCTGGATACAAGTCCTTTTTGGATATAAGATTTACAAATATTTTTTCCTATTCTGTAGGTTGTGTTTTCACTTTCTTGATAGTATCCTTTGAAATACAAAGGCTGTTAATTTTGATGAAGTCCAATTTATCTATTTTTTTCTTTTGTTGCTGTGCTTTTGGTAATATCTTAGAAATCATTGCTTAACCCAGGTCATGAAAATATATCCCTATGCTTTCTCCTTAAACTTTTATAGTTTTAGCCCTTACATTTAGGACTTTGGTCTGTTTTGAGTTAATTTACTATGGTGTGAGGTAGGGATCCAACTTCATTCTTTTGCATGTGGATATCCAGTTGTTCCAGCGCCATTTTTTTAAGAGACCATCTTTTCCTCTTGAATAATGGTCTTGGCACCCTTGTCGAAAAATCAATTGACCATAGAAGCATGGGTTTCTTTTTTAATTCTCAATCTATTCCATTGATCAATAGATCTATCTTTATGCCAGTACTACAAAGTCTTTTCTTTTTTTTTATGGAGAGGCATTTTATTTTACATATAGCAGTGTGTACATGTCAATCCCAAACCCGCAATATATCCCTCCCCCCAACTTACAAAGTCTTAATTGCCTGATTTTTTTTTTTTTTTTTTTTTTGGTCCACACCTCCATCTTTCTCACTGTCTAGAATGGAAGCACCAGGAAGTTCGGACTTGTTCACCCCTCTGCTCCCAACGCCCAGAACAAGGCCTGGTGCAGAGTAGACGCTTGATAAATATTTGTGGATTGAATGAATAAATCCTCGAATAAGTACAATGCTTTTGGGAAGAAGCCAGTTGAGAGGGGAATGTTGAGCGTACAGTAATGAGAAGTCACTGAGGTCAAGGAGGTGCAGGGTGTATGAATGGGGTCATAGGTGGATGGATAGGCCACAGAGCAGAGGACATGTAGGGAAAGGCAAGGGGCCTCAGCTATGTTTTAAGTGGGAAGGGAAGGAAATTGAGAGAGGTCCCACCCAGTACCTCTGTTTTCTCCAGAGATAGGAAGGGAGGGGCTGCAGGCTCAAGGAAGCTGAGGACAGCTGAGTGACCTTGGGGCTGGAGCCCAGGCTTGGGCCTAACCAGTGGGCACCCTCCACTCATGATTGGATCCCCTCCAGGGTTCTAGGGTGAAAAAGTTATCAGATGAAAGGTCAAGGGGGGAAGTGCTGGAGAGGGTGCATGTGAAGTTGGCCTTGGGCCCCAGGCTGGCAGAGGCAGGGGAGAAGCCATAGCACAGGGCCCCTGACCACAGGCAACATTTCCTGAGGAGAATGCCAGGGAGTTTCCAGAGGAGTCAGTGATAGGACAGGACCAATGAGATGAACAACTAAGGCATGACAGTCAACAAAAGCGCTTCCCTGCTCCCGCAAATCCTGGGCCCCTTGCCTGGAGAGTCAGTTGATGTGTCTAGAGTTCATAATAAGCCCCAGGGATACTTGCAGAGGCCTTAAATAATAGGGCATCTCAGGGTTTTTATAGTAGCCAATGGGAGGATGCAGGTGATTTCAGAAGGCCTATCTAATTAGTCATATTAATGAGCCTAAGGCAATTAAGAGACCAGAGAGGAGGAGTTGAGGGGGCCTCAAGGTGGTGGCATCTCTAGCCCTGCCCAGGGAGGGGACCCTGAGGGACGGATAGGTGACTTAGGGATATGATAGGCCCTGGATCTCCAGGCTGGGCAGGGACTGAAGCTAACAGTAAGAGAGAGGCCCTTGCTGCCTTCTGCATCCCAGGTCTGTGGCAACAAGGGGTCTGAAATGCCCTCGGGACACCTAGTCACATGCTTCCACTGTGCTGACACTAGCTCCTCACTGTGGCCTAGAACACCGTGCAAGATGTGGACCTGCCTGCAAGTCCAGGCTCATTGTCTACCCTGTTCCCCTGCTTCTACGATGCAGAAGACTTCGCCCTGTTAGCCCTAGCCCTCTCCATAGTTCTGTGTAGTGGGTCTTTAGTGTGCCAGCTACCTGTGCTGGTGCCTGAGAGGTAGCACACAGTGAAGTTATGGGTACGGCCTCTGGCCCAGAAGCCTCGCTTGAACCACTGCTCTACCGCTTAATAGCTGTGTGAACTTAAGCAAGTAATAGAACCTCTCTGTGCCTGTGTGTCCTCTGTCAAGTGATGTTGTTGAAATGTTAATATGAGCTTCAAATAGTGTCTAGCACATGGTGAGTCCTGCAGTTGTTACAGTCATGATTATTGTTCTCACGAGGCTCAGAGAGGTCAAGATCTGCCTGAGCTCACAGAGCTGGTACTTGGCAGTTTTCTAAGATGTTTTTTTCCAGTACATCACTGTTGCATTATGAATATCCCCAGCTAACTGCTGAGATTTTCCGTGCTATATATTCCATGATTTTGTATACTCTGTCCCGCTACTGTTTCTGTAGGTTAAATTTACCCTTGTCAGACCAAGTGAAGGGATAATGGAGTTGGAAGACTAAAAAGGCATACAGGCACATTCCCGTGGACAAGCAGTTTACATTCTAATAAGAGAACAGGAATAAAAAATAACCTTAACACAAGGTCATGTGTAATGAGGATTGTGAATTCCTGAAAGGTAGGAATATCAACAATCATAAAAAATATAACCAATGTTTTTGGGAGCTTACGGTGCACAGGCACTGGGCTTTACAATCCTCACAAAAACACCTCAGTAGGCATTAAGAATCCCATTTTACAGATGAGCCTCAGCAATGTTAAACACCTGTCGTAGGTCACACGATGACTGGAACTTGGGTCTGTCTTCCGCCAAATCACCACTTTGGACCAGTCAAGGCAGTGGTACAGGGATGAACATACCGCGGCTTAGCCGCAGTAGCTCGCAGGAGAGAAGGAGATTTAGCAAAAAGGACTTGGGGTCGTAGCAGCCGGATAGGCAGGAACCGGGCGGAGTTGGGGGAGGCCGGGCCTCAGCTCTCAGCTTCTGAGCTCCGCAGGGGCTGAGAACGGCTGTACCCACGACACCCGCACAACCTCGGGGTCCCACAACAGCTCATCTTCCGCTCTGCCCCACACGTGGGGCCTCATTCCTGGGAGAGCGTCTCTGATTGGCCGGCTCGGTCAGGTGTCTCCAGCGGGCCAATCAGCAGAGGCCAGGAGGTGGGCTGGGCGATCTGCTCTGCCTGCGTGGAGCCTCAGAAAAGGATGTCTTATGCGTGGGGCCGCACTGGGAAAAGGCTTTCAATGTCTGGCATAACCCAGTTCCAGCCAGCGGTTGCCTTTTACGCCTATTTATCAGAATTTGCCACTAGCCCTGCCCCATCGCCCAGAGATAGAAAAGAGGACTGGACCAGCCTTCCTCTTGGGCTTTGGGTCCCGCCCTAATGCTTCCTCCCGCTTTTGTGCATCTTTCTCCTTTCGCTCCCCTGGAGCTCCAAGCCTTCCTGTCTTTTAGCTCCTTCCTGGCAGCCCACAAACCGTGTAGTCTCTTCCCCTGTTAAGGGAAAGATTTCAACGCCTCTACAGCCAGGCTCTGTCTCTTTTCCCCTCCACTGACCCTGGCCTCCCCTTCTCGTCTCCCTCCTCATCCCACTTAAGTCTGGCTTCAGATCACCAGCAGTCCCACTCTGGCCAAAACCGGTGGTATTTCATAATCTTTGTTGCTCCACTTTGCAGCATTTGACTCTGTTGACCCTTCTGGAACCGACAAGATTTCCTGGAGCTCCCACTCTTGTCTGGTCCCTTCCTACCTCTTTCCCAAGCCCTTCTCTGTGCTGCCCCATCATGGGCATGCCTCCCCTTTTTCCTGTCTTTGCTGATTGTTTACCCAGACTCCCTGAGGGATCCCGTCTGGTCACTGGCATCTCCTAAATGCCAGAATTTCTGAGCCTCAGTCTCTAGCTTGGATTTGTCCTGCAGCTCCAAACTTGCTACCTGAATGTCTCACTGGTACCTAAGGCTGAAGGTAGGTGTTTCATTCAATAAATATTTGTTAAGCTGAGGGCTCATTTACAGTATAAATATTTAAAAACATATCTTTACGTATAAAATAAATATGTAAGTATTTACTGCTGTGTGCCAAAAGTTTGGGAGTACTGTGTCACCTGTGACCAGCACACAGTGGGTTCTTCATTACTGTGTGCTGAATTCATGTAGGAATGAATGTTGGCATAGTGCCTGGCACAGAGGAGGTGCTCAGTGTTAGTTGCCTCATCCCTCAGCCCAGCTCCTCTCTATGCCAGGGGTGGGAACTGTCCCATCACCTCACCTTCAATGCAAAAGCTACATAAGTGAGGTAAACAAGGTAAACAAGAAAAAGCTGAAGTGAAAGTCCTCCTTGTGCTGTCTAATATTCTACTCCCAGGGCAGTCTACTCCACAAAGGCAGCACTGCTCAGTGATGGGGCAGGAGAGAGAACCAGGAGCTACCATCCTAGGACAGGCAGCTGCTGCAGGCAGACTGGGAGACATACAGACCAGAGTTCAAATCCTGGTCGGGTGATCATATGGGTCCTACTGGACTTCTGTGAGCCCACATTTCCACCTGTAAGTTGGAGATATGAATAGACTCTACCTCACAGAGATTTGTAGGGATTTTCCCAGAGCTCTTAGAGGCACCTAGCAGGCATTGGTACTTAGCTATTGTTTTGGCTGAGAGACAGCAGGTAAAGATGATTTTCCCAGTGGTGCTCTATCGCCACCGTGCGACGATATGGGAAATTACATAAGGGAGGTTCTTTGGCCTGAAAAGGGCTACCTAGACTTGGGCTTTCTGAAACCCGAGAATTTGCTCCCTGCTGCCAGCGCTCTGCTGTCTAGGCTCCCTCAGGCCTCCAGTGTCAGTGCTATCACCTGTGGAGGAGAAATCATCCCACCCAGGTTTAGGGCACTGGCTGTGCCTTTTCTAACTGTAGAACTTTTGGTGGTCCTGCACTGTGTCATTCAAGCCTTTTCAGAGCTGGTACCCTTGACACCTGCTCTGTGCTTGGAAATCAGGACCATCTAGCTCCAGACCCGACTCGAGATGATCCCTCTGTTTTCTCCTCCCTTCCCATCTCTCCTGAGCTCCCTTTGTCCTCCCCCTGATTCGGGACCCTGAAGTACATTTCCCCAGTAAGCATGTTAAGTTCCTGGGACTGTATTCGCGTGAACAGCAACCATGTATTGATCACCTACTGTGTGTCTGGTGCTGTGCTGGACCCCTTATGGGCATTTATTCCTTATACTCTTCACAAATCCTGCTGGGAAGTTTGCTATGATTGCCCCTATTTTATAGAAGAGGACACCGAAGCAGAGAAAGGTAAAGTGACCCACCCAAAGTCGCACAGCCATCAGGTGACAGAGCCCTGCCTATAACTGCTAGGACACCTAGTATGGTGGAGAAGGTAGACAGACCTCACTTCAAATCCCACCTCTGTTGCTCACTACTGACTTCCCAACTTTGAGCTCAAGCATCCTGTCTTCCTCTAAATGAGATCGCAGCCCCCACAAGGCACAGGTGCTGGCTCCAGGGGGCAGGCAGTGTTTGGGGACATAACACCAGGGATGAGAAGTGAGGAGGGTATCACAGCTGGCAGTCAGAGCTGGTATGGAACACAACTGGGGTAAGTCGGGGTCCCATTAGGGAGGAGGCTGGAATCAATGACTGGGAGCCCCAGCTCAGGACCCGGCCAGCAAAAAGTAGGGGCTCAGGGGTCCAAGCTCCCATCAGCTATCACCTATGTAGCCCCTACCTGTTCTCCTAACACCCTCTCTAGACTTTCCAGTGCCTTTCCCACTGGGCAACCTCGTGTTGGCCTTTCCAAACACACATCTGATCATGTCCTTTGCTGCTGAAGATCTTGTCCTCCCACTGCTCGCTGGGGACTCAGCCCCTCACCACTGCCCGTGAGCCATGTGTGGTCAGTTGCTATAGCCCTACCAGCTCTGTCACCTTCTCTGGTCTCTGGCCCTTCCCATCTCCTTGAAGCCACCTTAGACCTTTGCAAATGCTGTTCCCATAGACTGAAACACTCTTCCCTCCTCTCTTTGCATAGTTAATGTGGAGGTGATGGAAGGTCTAGGGGGTGGAGAGAGGAATGGAGAGTTTGAGACCTGAAAGAGGAGTAGAGTTTGGATAACCGGTAGGGAAGAGAGAACAACCTGTAGAAAGGGATGGAGCTGCATGTGTTGGGGGAGGGGGACAGGTAGGGATTGAAGCTAATAGGGACAAGCCATGCCTAAGGCCAGGGTCAAATCCTTACGTGCTGTGCTAAAGAGCTTGGACCCCAGTTCCGAGGGCAGTGGGAGGGTTTTGAGCAGGGGCGGTTACAGCGATTCCCCTGGGTAGGGTAGAGAGGGCATATCAGCACCGCTCTGAAAAATGGAGCACCCAGAACTGAACAGTCCTCCAGGAATGACGTGATCACCAGCAAGGAAAGACATCTCTTCACAGGATCCCCACCTGAAACCTCTATGGGTACAGCCCAAGGCCCCAGTCACACCCAACACGAGGCTGAAGCGGGATGCTACACTTCTTGTGGCCTCCAGGAGGTGGCACCATCACCCCAGCATGTCCCCTCCACCCTGTCCCCTGCTCTGGAGACCCCTCCCAGGGTGCAGAGACCAAAGAGGAAAGAAGAGGTGAGTGAGGAAAGGAGAGGAGGAGGCCAAGGGCCCAAGGGGTGGTTGGGATGCAAGTCACAGGACGGGGGAGTTGGGGTGGTACTGGCTCCCATTTGATTTTTTTCAGGGTCAAGCAGGTTACATTAGCCTGACTTAGATTTTCACCATTGTGTGCCTCACCCTCCTCCATGCAGCCCATCGTCAGGCCCCTGAAACACTCACAGGGACCCAGCCTGTTCACCCAGCTCCTGGCCATTGCCCAAGAACCTCCAAGTTCTTGACCACCTTCCTCTCCCCCCGCCACCGTTAGCAAGCCCGCTTATTCTAAAGACATCCTTCCATTTCCACTTCTTTCCATGTCTGGCCACCATGGGGGCCTGCAATGTGGCTGTGCAGGATGGTGCTGGTCCCAGGTCAGAGGATGGGAGGGGAAATGGACAGTCCCTCTGTGGATGCTCTGGGACTCATTACTTGCGTCACCTTGGGAGACCACGTGTGTCCTTTGGGGATGCTGTCCCAGTTTGCAGCTCTAACCAGGAACTGAAAAAGTCCACTCGCCCATCTCCCCACATCTGCGCTAGCAGCCCCTCACTCTCTGGTCTCTTCACTCCTCTGGGAGTGAAATCCGAAGCCTGCAAGGCACTCTGTGGTGTGGCCTCATCCGGCAGCGTGTCCTCCCTCACTCTGTGTGTGCTCTGTCCACTGGCTGAACTGGAGTGGCTCAGATTCTCCCCACTCCTGCCTGCCTCCAGACCTCTGTGCAGACAGTTCCCTCTGCCTGGAATGCGTTTCCGCACAGTCATCACAAGGCCAAGTGCTCCCGTCCCTCAACTCACATATCACGTCCTCATGGAGCCCTTTCCTGGCTTGGACCAAGATCAGTCCCCATGGTAGACATTCACAGCTGCAGCCAATCGATCTTCAGAGTCTCTGTTAATTATAGTCAACGCTTTCCTGGGTGTTTATTTAATGTCTGTCCCCACCTCTAGATTTCCAGCTCCTCAGGGCAGGGGCTTGTCTTCATCAAGAATGGCACCTGGTATATAGTAGGCACCTGGTATATAGTAGGTGCTCAATAAACGTTTGTTGATTTACTGTGCCTTCCAGCCCTCTTCTGTGGTTTCTTCTTCAACTTGGTCACCCACGTCACCTCCTCTGGAAAGCATCACTGACCCCTGCCCTGGGTGTACATTGCTCCTGGGCTTCATTTCTGGGCTTCATTCCTTTGTTTGCTTTTCAATTCCCTTTGGGCCTCATTCCCCACTCTTATCTACCTGCGCCCCAGGCAGCCATGCTAATGGTTTTGTGTGTGTTCTTGTAACATGTGTGTTCTCTGTGTCATCATTTCTTTTGTGCAAATGGCTTTATGCTTTTGAGCTCACTACATTTCTTACCCTTTCCACTCAGCACTAGGCTTCTGAGGTCCCTTCGCATGGCTGTGCATCCACTGGGTCCTCTGCACGTGTAGTCCATCCATCTCCCAGTGATGGACTCTAGATTGCCTCCTCCAAACTTCCCCATGTGGTCCTGTGTGAGAATTTGGGGAAGGGGGTGGTATATATTCAGGGAAAAATCGCTAGATCATAGAACATTCGTTTATATAATTAGCTGAAAGCTCCCAGGTGGCTCTGGGATAGCTGCACCCACAGTCCAGGTGGGCCCCCCATATCCCTGTCAACACCTGGCATTCTCTAGCTTGCTAACTTTTGCCAGTCTGATAAGTGCAAAATGAGAGCATCTCTTGCATAATTCTTGAGTTTCAGGGTCTCTTCATAAGCTTGCTAACCTCTGATTTCCTTGTCATTCAATCACCTCATCATACCCTCACCATAGCATTTTTTTTTTTTTTTAATTTTTGGCCACACCGCGCGGCCGCCGGGATCTTAGTTCTCTGACCAGGGATCGAACCCGGTCAGTGGAAGCACAGAGTCTTAACCGCTGGACCACCTGGGAAGTCCCTGTAGTATTTTGAGGTGTCTTTTCATTGTGGATTTGCAGGCCCTCCTTAGATGCCCCATGCTGTCCTGACACAGTGTGGGAGAATGCTGGCTTACAGGCAGACACCCTGAGCCTAGGTGCTGTAAGGGCAGTGATGGTCCTGAGCCCTCTTGGGGTTCCCAGCCCCACATCAGAGGGTGAGAGGAGGGTCGACCATCCCTCGGCGGACACTGTAGGGCTCATCACTGTGGTCCAAGACTATGTGTGTATTTTGGGGGGCACTGTCTTAGCTCCTAAAGGGGCTGGGAAGCCTCTTTGAGATCAGCTCACCAGCCTGGAATTTAAATTTTGAATCTGAGAAATTCATTCAACACGTATTCATTCCGTGAACATTTAGGGAGCACTTACCATGCGCCAGGCCCCGTTGTCGACATTCAGGTACAACTGTGAATGAGACAGTCCCTCGGCTTCTCAGAGCCCGCCTTCTAGTGAGGTGGCAGCCAGTAAAGAGTGAGCAAATAAGATAATTACAGAAGAAAACAAACAAGAGGCTAAAATATGGAATAACAGAGGGGGGTACTTTGGCCAGAGCGGTCAGGAGAGTCCACTCCTAGGAGATGACTTTCATTCTTTTTTTTTAAAAATAATTTATATCACTTTTAAAAGTATTTATTTTTATTTTATTTATTTTTGGCTGCGTTGGGTCTTTGTTGCTGCACGTGGACTTTCTCTGGTTGAGGCGAGCGGGGCTACTCTTCGTTGCAGTGCACGGGCTTCTCATTGTGGTGGCTTCTCTTGTTGCAAAGCACGAGCTCTAGGCACGCAAGCTTCAGTAGTTGCGGCACGCGGGCTCAGTAGTTGTGGCTCTCGGGCTCTAGAGCGCAGGCTCTGTAGTTGTGGTGCACGGGCTTAGTTGCTCTGCAGCATGTGGGATCTTCCCGGACCAGGGCTCGAACCCGTGTCCCCTGCATTGGCAGGCGGATTCTCAACCACTGCACCACCAGGGAAGCCCCATATCACCTTTTTGTGTTGGACTTTTTAAAAAAAGTTTGTTTATTATTTATTTATTTATTTATTTATTTATTTATTTTTGGCCGTGTCGGGTCTTAGTTGCAGCACCCAGGATTTTCGATGAGGCATGCAGAATATTTCGTTGAGGTGTGTAAGCTCTTCGTTGAGGCATGCAGGCTACTCTCTAGTTGTGGCATGCAGGTTTTCTCTTCTCTAGCTGTAGCACGCAGGCTCCAGGGCATGTGGGCTCTGTAGCTGTGGCACACAGGCTCTCCAATTGAGGCTCAAGAGCTCAGTAGTTGTGGTGTGCAGGCTTAGTTGCCCCGTGGCATGTGAGATCTTAGTTCCCTGACCAGGGATCGAACCCGCGTCCCCTGCATTGGAAGGCGGATTCTTTACCACTGGACCACCAGGGAAGTCCTGATGACCTTTGTTCTGACAGCCAGCCAGAAACACCAGTGGACTAGCATTCCAAGCAGAGACCCGCAAGTAAAAGGCCCTGAGGTTCTCATGAACTTGGGGTGGTGGAAAAACAGAAAGAAGGTCACTGGAGCTGGAGAATCGATGGGGGAGGGGCATGCGAGGAGTTTGGGGAGTGGGCAGGGGTCAGTTCAGGCTTTGTCCTGTGGGCCTGTGTTCAGCCTGGGCTGGTGTGTGAAGTGGCAGGAGGGCAGTGTGGCTGTGTAGGAGGGTGCTGGGCCCTGGAAACTCTGAAACTGGCTCTGGGGCAGCCTGAGGTTTGGGCCAGGCAGCCTTGGAAACTGCTGTGTAGTCAGAGGGGATACTTTTCTTCTCTGGTATTTTTTCTTTTCTTATCTTTTAATTAATTAATTTTTTTGGCTACGCCGTGCAATTTGCAGGATCTTAGTTCCCCAACCAGAGATTGAAACTGGGCCCACAGCAGTTAAAGCACAGAATCCTAACCACAGGACTGCCAGGGAGTTCCCTCTTTTCTTTTGTTTTTCAAAAAAATTTCAAATTTCCATTTTTGTAGATAAATAATACACGTATCAGGTACAAAAATCAAAAGAAACAAAGGTCTCCTCCCTCCTTGACCCCAGCCACCTAGTTCCCCTCCCGAGAAGCAGCCATGGTGACCACCTGCCCACCCTTCCCAAGCGATTGCATCCCTACAGCTGCAGGTACATGCTTCACAGGGACACGTGTGTGCTGCTTCATCTTGAATTTTCCCCTCAGCAGTGTAACGCAGAGCAAATTCCCCATCAGAACACTTAGAGCCCCTTTGTGAAGGCTCTAGAGCTGTCCTGTCAATACACAGCTCTTTAAACTTATATTTAAATTAATTACAATGAAATAATCAATCCCTCAGTCACACAAGCCACGTTTCAAGTGCTCAATAGTCACGCATGGCCAGTGTCTACCATATTGGACAGCACAGATAGAGAATATTTCCATCACTGCAGATGGTTCTCCTGAGCAGTGCTGCTCTAGAGAATTCCATGCTATCCATCATTTATTTCTAGCCTGTCTGCCTTCAGGGGGTGGCTTGGAAGGGGCCACACCATAGAGACAGAAGCTCAGCTACGTGAGGTGAAGCCTTCCTCAGCACACGCAGTGGGTCCCCCAGCAATTATAATAATCTCAGTCCCCCAGGATCCAAGGGCTACCCTTTTTACAAGGTTGTAGAGCTGTGCTGTCCAGTATGGGTCTGTCCATCTCAGCCTTTTGAGCCAACCCTCCTCTCCTGGGACCTGATTTCCTAGGGGTCTCAGCTGTTAAAGGAAAGGGCCTCCCTGACCAGGAGCCTTATCATCGCCCTTACCAGGTCATTCAGTCGTTTGACAAACCTTTGTGGGCCTGCCCTGCACTGTACCTGACTTAGAGGGGGAGCCCATGAGGCCCCTGCCCTGAGTGAGACAGAGAGAGCCATAAATGGGTCGTTCCAGTTGTGCATAGAGGCAGAATGCCTAGGCAGTGCTGTGAGATTAGGGTGGGCTTCCTGGAGAAGGTGATAGCTGAGCCAAGCCCTGAAGGGAACAAGGATGGTCTGGAGGTTCAAGAGCTGCGAGAAGCCCACAGCCATATGCCGCAGGGTCAGCGGGTGCAATCAGTAGGGCCAGGTCAGGCTGGGCCCCAAGTACCAGCACAAGAACATGAGGTTGGCACTAGGGGGCCTGGAAGGGGCTGGTGCTGTGGCATGTGAGCTGCGACTGGGTAGGAGAGGAAGCAGGGAGAGGCAGGGTGAGTTCAGCTGTTGGCAATTTCACGCCATCTCCTCAGCCACTTCTTGCGGACAGGCCCCAGCCTTGGGGCCCAGGTGCCGATGAAGGTCAGATTTCGGTAGCAAGAGAATAAAAGGAGATTTCCTCTGGAGGGGGGCCCTTTCCCCCCAGAGAGAGCTGCAGCTGCCTCACACACATACTCTGGGATTAGGCTAAATCCAACAGCAGGTGGCAGTGTGGGAGGGGGGCTCCCAGTTAGGGTCCCGGAGTGTGGGAAGGGGCGGGCAGTGGCGGCGCACACCTGAGTGTCTGTACCTGAGAGTGGGTCTCCTCCATCCCTCCCTTTGTTCAACTCTTTACTTTGCCTCACTTCTGCCTGGTGCTGCCCTGGCTGGGAGTTGGGAGGGCAAGGACAGTAACCGCTAACCTGGATCAAGGGCAACGTGAACATGGGCGGGGGAAGGGGGGCAATGCAAGACGACTTGGAAAATGGGGGCAGTTTTCCCTGGGGAGCAGAGAGAGAGAGAGAGAGAGAGAGAGAGAGAGAGAGAGAGAGAGAGAGAGAGTAGGTACAAGGGGGTAGTTTTTCATTGAAAACTTTTTGTGCCATTGAAGTTTTTGTTTCAATTATTTAAACCATGAACGCGGAATGCCTCTTTAAAACGTGGTTCTCAAAGTGTGGCCCCAGCCCAGCAGCATCTGCATCCCCTGGGAACTTGCTAGAAATGCAGATTTCCAGGCTTTACCTCAAACCTACCAAATACAAAATTCTGGGGTGGGACCCAGCAATCCAACCCCTCCAGGTAATTCCGATACATGCTAAAATTTTAGAACTACTGATTTAAAAACTACCAAAGCGGGCTTCCCTGGTGGTTCAGTGGTTAAGAATCGCCTGTCAATGCAGGGGACATAGGTTCGAGGCCTGGTCCGGGAAGATCCCACGTGCCGCAGAGCAACTAAGTCTGTGCACCACAACTACTGAGCCTGCGCTCTAGAGCCCGCGAGCCACAACTACTGAGCCTGCGTGCCACAACTACTGAAGCCTGCGCGCCTACAGCCCGTGCTCCCAAGAGAAGCCACTGCAATGGGAATCCTGTGCACCGCAACGAAGAGTAGCCCCCACTCGCCACAACTAGAGAAAGCCCGCGCACAGCAACGAAGATCCAATGTGGGCAAAAATAAATAAATAAATAAATTTATTAAAAAAACACACAAACAAAAAAAACTACCAAAACAGTGCTTGCTTCCTGGGGATCACACTTTTGGGGGAGGAGACTCTTGTGGGCATCCTTCTCTATAGCAATGAGAGCCTCTGAATAGGAGGGTTCAACATGAAGGGGGGGTCCAACTTGGAAGGGGCGCTTGGGAGGCTGACCCAATAAATGAGGTTTAAGTGAGGTCTAAAGGGCAGGTGGGGCTTGGCCAGGTGAGGGGGTGAAGAGGTGTGTCCCCCAGAAGGAACAGCCCATGTGAGGGCCCTGAGGTGGCAGGGATGGAGGCCATAGCGCTGGAGTGCAAAGTGCTGGGCCCAGCACCTCTGTGCTTGGGTGTCATGAATGACCACCCACCAGTGTGCATGGATATTCCATTAACAGGTATCCTCTTCTTCATGGAAATCCAGAGCCTCTCCTGGTCCTCGGAATGGCTGGGCCACCAGGGCTCTGGGAGTGATCTTTGCAGTGGGACAGGCACCTGGTCCCAAGCACCAACTCTCCCATTTGCCCCCATGTAACCTTGGGCCAGTCACTTCCTCCTGAGCCTCAGTGTCCTCATCTGGGCAATGGGGACAAGAATGCCTTCCTGGGAAGGGCTGCCACGAAGAGGGCATGAGATCATGGCAACCCAGGCCTGGGGGCCATTCCCTCCTAATCCCCATGCAACAGCCATTTTTGACTGAACGTTTACAACCACTCCCCAAGGCACGTTGTCATTCCTGTGTTTCAGGCTCAGAGAGGGTAACTTCAGTCACAGCAACACACACACACACTGTGGCCAGCTTGCCCCTCCCTCCCAGGCGCTGATCCCCTCCCGCAGCCTCTTGCCCCTTGGCTCTGGCTTCTGACATCTGAGTGGCTGTCTATCTGTTGCTCCCACCAGAGCCTTGAGTGACACAAGCAGCCAGCAAGTGGTAGAGTCCGGAGGTGACCCAGTGCTTTTCGGAAAGGCTCCTGAGGCGGGCGTCACTAGCTAGGAAGCTGCTCAGAACCCAGGCAGACCAAGGGGGTCAGGCTCCACATGCTGCCATGATGCCCAGAGCAGGCTTGGGGGAGGGGAGATGGAGCAGCAAAGCTTGCACGGGGGAATTAGTAGCATCTGTCTCATTCTGACATGGGCTGTGAGGAATGTGGAAAGACCCCAGTAAGCACGTGCCTGCCAGGGATGCTAGCAGGGAGGGGGCACAGGGTGGGCAGCTGAGCCCCTCTTGGACCCCAGGATCTACCAGGCGGCAGCTGCCCCTGTCACTCTGATGAGTCTCCCATGTATACAGGACCTGCCGGGAACCTGGGGTGGGGACATCAATTCATCTCCTTCCTTAGACCCTAACCCTTGTGACCCTGTGCCCATCACATCCTGTTTCTCTACCATTAAATTGGGGATACAAATCTTTATGTGGCGAGACTGTGGTGAGGGAGAGTGGTGGGTGGCTGAGCCTGGCACAGCGGTGGGCTCACAGTGGGAAAGTGGGAAGTGGGGGTTCTCATTTGTCACCCTCTTGTCCTTACACACTGCTCTAGCCTCCCAACGCTTTTCTTCCCCAGGCAGGCTGTGAGGGATCTGCCTCTCCTGTGATGGGCTAGGCTGGTGAAGAACACAGTCACTGGCCAGTGACCCCAGTGGGGACTGGGGCTCAGTCAGAAAGTTTGAGGGACTCCAGGGAGCCAGAGGGGGTTCTTGAGTGCAGGGGGAGAATAAGCCAAGAGCTGCTTTTGGAAGCTGCCTGTAGAGCCACCTGCGAGGGAATGGGAGGGAAGGGGATGGAGGAGACCTTGGGCGGGGAGGGGGACACTCAGGGCCGCCGCAAAGGCCAAGCACCTGTTTTTTTTTTTTTTAATTAATTATTTTAATTAATTTATTTTTGGCTGTGTTGGATCTCCGTTGCAGTGCACGGGCTTCTCATTGCGGTGGCTTCTCTTGTTGCAGAGCATGGGCTCTAGGCACACGGGCTTCAGTAGTTGTGGCGCATGGGCTTAGCTGCTCCGCGGCATGTGGGACCTTCCCGGACCAGGGCTCAGACCCGTGTCCCCTGCATTGGCAGGTGGATTCTTAACCACTGCATCACCAGGGAAGCCCCAAGCACCTGTTCTTAGCGAAACACTTGGCATGACCCATGTGAACTCTTCAGGGCGTCCTTCCCCAAGCATGTGCTCATCCAAGACCTATTTCATCCTAAACCCTAAGCCCTGGGAGGTAGGCAAGGCAGGAGCACCCCATTCATATAGGCAAAGAAAGTGACAATCAAAGAAGTGAGAGCACTGGCCTTGGGACACTGGAAGTGGCAGGCTTTGAACTTCCTGGCTCCAAGTCCAGTGTTCTCTCCATCCATTAGGGAACAGGGCTCCTAAAGGAAAGGAAGTGGTCAGGGATGACTCCCTGGGTTTAGGCCTGGTGCCTTCTCTGAGATAGGGCGTCCTGGAGGAGGTACAGTTTTTGGGGGAAAATGAGTAGTTCAATTTGGGACACGGTGAAGGAAAGAGGGCACAATGGGTGTGTCAGGAGACCTGGAGTAGGAAGAGAAGCATGGCCATGAGCTGCTGCTCAGTCTTCCAGGATGGCCCCAGTCCCAAATCCTTATATCCAGTCCCTTCTGACCCTGTATGTACTTTCAGCCGCCACCCCCTGGGATGCCATGGGGGCAATCCAGGCAGCTTCCACAAATGATGTGTCCTGGATGGGCACCCCTGTTCCAGCAGGGCAGGGCAGAAGAGAGCCCCAGGCACTGGGTCTGGTACCTCCTCCTTGTGATTCAGGGGCTGAAGAGCAGCAGTAACCACTGGGATGGAGCTGGAGAAGGTTCCAGGCTCAGAGCCCTGGGAAGCTGATCCCTCCACCCCCCAGAGGGTGTTTGAGAACAGGGCCATGATGGCCTCCCCAGGCGAGGACCAGGCAGGCAGAGACAGCTGCAGCCCAGCCAGGCGGCAACCAGCTGTTGCCTGGGAGACTGGCCAGGGTGGGGCGGGGCGGGCACAGCCCCCACAAACCCCCAGCCTGAGCCGCAGAGCGTGGGAGCAGGCAGCAGCCTCGAAGCTGAGTTTCAGGCTTTCACGCTGTGTTAACGGTCAGCTTGGTTAATGCTGAGCAGATGGGGGAGGGGTGCTGCCAGCTCCCTTGGGGACAGTCCCAGGTACGCACACACATGCGCATATGCAGAGGGTACAGGAGTCCTGCCAAGTGGATGGTGCCGTGTGGACTCCTCTGCCCGTTAGCACTCGTTCACACTATCACATATACAAGATGGTGCTGGTAAGACAGACAGACAAAGACAGAGGTTCACACAGGCTCCTGGGTCCACCCTGACGCAGCTGGAGGTGGATGTAAACCCAGGGCCGGGCATGGAGCTCTCAGTCTGTGTCACCCAGGGAAAACTCCCAGCTTGGGGATCTCTCCACCCTGTTCCCCCTCCACCCGCTGCAGGGAAGACACCAGGCAGGCACACAGTGGTTTATTGCAAAAAAAAATAATTTATAAAAGGCCATTTGCTTCTGTGTTTTGGCAGGCTTCCAGCCTCTCAGCTAGCAAAGGGGCCAGTGCTCCTTCCACCGAGATGCTGGGATAAGCAGCAGAGGGGAGGCAAGGGAGGCCTGGGGAAATGGGGTTCAGAGGCCCAAGACCTTTCTTGGTGTAGGGAAGTGGGGAGATTTAGGACAGCCCTACAGCCAGGACCAACCAAAGCCCTGGAACAAGGACCGAGTGCCAAGGCCCAGAAGGCCAAGCAGAACCTTAACAGGCCATTAGAACACTGGGGCCATGACTCCAAGGCAAGGGCAAGGCCTTGAGGCTGGGGTTGAACTCTGGCTTGAGACCCAGAGGCCAGAGCAGGAGTCTCAACTAGGGACCCCAGGACTAAAGACAGACCTCCCCAAAGCAGAACCAGAGATCTGGGACAGTACCTTTTGGTCAGGGCCTGGGGGTGCCAAGGTCAAGCACCACCAGCTTGCGGCTCAGCCAGGAGGCCCAAGGCTGCTGGCCGGCCTGCCCATACAACTTTGTGCCGCTGCTCATGTCTGCACCCCAGGGAAGGAGAAGGGCCTGGGCCCCAGGGGCAGGGGGTCGTGGCTGAAGACAGAGTCGCTGGAGGAGCAGGTGCTGCTGGCATCCCCGCCAGCAGGGGAGTAGGGTCCAAAGGTTAGACGGAGGTCGAGGTACTACGGGGAACAGTGCTGGTCAGACCTGGTGGCCAGGTGTGACAAGGCCCAGAGAGCAGTGGGCACAGGGGGGTCATGGGACAATAGGGGCACCATACCTCCTCAGAGACAGCCAGCAGGACCTTGTCCAGTGCCTCCACCAGCTGCTTGAAAGTGGGCCTCTGAGAGGGTGCTGCGTGCCAGCACTCACGCATCAGCCCGTACCTGGGAGAGGTGTGCGGTAGGGTCAGAAGGAGCCTCAGGTCTGGGTGAGGAGGGACCTCACAGCCCTGGGTGGGGGGTGTGAGGAAGGGGTAGGGTTTGATGTGGGTAAGTGAGGCCATTCAGTGGAGGGGTACCAGGCCAGGACCTCCCTGCTGGGCTGAGGAGGAGGTGGTGACAGTGTTAGTGCTAACACTCTCTATGGCCAGGCTCTGAGGTCAAGGTCAGGGCAGAGGGTAAGGACTGGAAAGCGGGGGAGAGTGGGGCGAGGCCTCACAGCTCTGGGGGGCAGTGTGGGGGCCGGTCCATCCGATGCCCCTCTCGTAGCAGCGAGAACAGCTCCTCCACTGGGATGCCAGGGTATGGGGAGCCCCCGAGGGTAAAGATCTCCCACAGCAGGATCCCAAATGACCACCTGGAGGCAGAACCCAGGCTCAGCAGGGCACAGCTTCACTCCCTACCCCTGGAACTAGGATGGGGGACCCCACAGCTATGATCCACCATGGGGGTCAGGATTAGGGTTTCTTTTAGTCTAGTCCCATTCAGGTCCCAGGGCTGTGCGACCCTGGGCAAGAGCTTTGCCCTTTCTGTGGGGTAGGACAATGATCGCCTGCAGACACCCCAGGCCCCAGCTTCTAGGACCCACACGTCACTCTGGTGTGTGTAGACTCTGTCAAACAAGGCCTCAGGTGCCATCCACTTGACAGGCAGGCGGCCCTGGAGGGGAGAAGAGGGCACATTGCTGCTAAGTCCCACAGGTCCTGGTGCCCCGCCCCTACTGAGTTCTGCCCTGCCTCCCTTACGTTGCTAGTTTTCTTGTAGTAGTCAATGTGGTGGATGCCGCGGGCCAACCCAAAGTCAGCGATCTTCATCACATTGTCCTCGGTCACCAGCACATTGCGGGCAGCCAGATCCCGATGGATGCACTGGGGGCAGGGCAGGGGTCTTAGGTTTATGAGGACACAGCTGGAAGCTGGGCACACAGGACCTCACAGTAACCCTCGGGGTAGGGATCATCCACCCATTTTACAGATGAGGAAGTCAAGAGTCACAGAGAGGAAACCTAAGCCAACTAACTTCAGGGCCCACACCCTCTCTCCTGCACTGCCTCTTCCTACCTGTGTGGTAGGAAGTATGTGAGGAAGGAATGGGGATATGCAGTGTCAACTGTGCACAGAAGGACTGAGGGGTTACAGAAGGACTCAGGGACACAGGCTAATGAAAAAGGGAAGGGAGAAGTTGGGGCATTTAATGCAGGGCATGAAAGTGTGGGGATGGGGCAGTTGGAGTGGTCCAGAGTGCCGCCCGCTGCCTGTACCTTCCGCGACTCCAGGTACTGCATGCCCCGGGCCACCTGGTAGGCACAGGAGACCAGGGCAGGGAAGGAGAGTGGCCCCTCACTGCTCCGAGGCCCGTCAGGGCTGAGGTCAGGGCCTGGGGGGCGGCGGGCCCGCAGGAACTCCCGCAGGTTTCCCTTGGCGGCACACTCCACAATCACGTACAGGGGCCCTACAGAGGCGAGGGGGCACAGGGAAGCCACTGAGGCTGTGGCTCCGCATCCCAACCGTCCCCGTCCCTAGCCCTGCCCCACCCCACCTTCCTGGGTGCAGACACCCAGCAGGTTGATAATGTTCTTGTGTCGGCCAATCAGCTTCATCACCTCCATCTCAGAGACCAGGTCTGCCAAATCCTTGTCGGAGGCATTGTCTGTAAGGATGACAGCCAGGGTGACTACATAAGCGAGACTTTGGGTTGGGGACAGGACACGGAGCCCTGGACTCAGAGTCAGGAAGGTCTGGGCCTGAATTCCTGCTAGGCTGTGTGGCCTTGAAACAATCTCTTAACCTCTCTGAACCTCAGGATCATCTTGTATGAAACGGGACAATGGATCGTGCCCTACTCTCATAGCAGTTGCAAGGATGCGACAAGATCAAGGATCTAAAAGTGGTAGGCCTGGGCTTCCCTGGTGGCGCAGTGGTTGGGAATCTGCCTGCCAATTCAGGGGACACGGGTTCGAGCCCTGGTCTGGGAAGATCCCACATGCCGTGGAGCAACTAAGCCCGTGAGCCACAACTACTGAGCCTGCGCGTCTGGAGCCTGTGCTCCGCAACGGGAGAGGCCGCGATAGTGAGAGGCCCGCGCACCGCGATGAAGAGTGGCCCCTGCTTGCCACAACTGGAGGGAGCCCTTGCACAGAAACAAAGACCCAACACAGCCAAAAAAGAAAAAAATAAATAAATAAATAAAAAGTGGTAGGCCTGCCAGTGAGTGGGACCAGGAAACAGGAGAGAGAGGGAAGAGCTCTGAACAGAAAGGAAGCTCTGTCTGGAGGGCTTGGTGTTACTCCCTGAATGGTGTGAGAACTCCTGGGGGCGGGAAGCACGCTGGAGACCTGAGGTCTGTCTGACCAAGGCCTGGTGTCCATCTGGCCTGGGAATTCAGGGAGCTTCCAGTGGGGCGCAGATGGGGAGGCCAGGAAGACACTACTCCAGCTTCTTTTGAGAAGGCTAAGGACAAGGGGCTGAGCCCCTGGAGCTGACCTGTGGCCCTGGGCCAATGACATACCCTCCCCACCAGACCTCACAATGCACATTTCTCAATCCCTGCCTCCCAGAAAGTGCCAGGTGGCCCCAGCTGTGCAGAGAGGAGGGGCCGGGGGGAGCAGAACAGCGGTTTGGGCCGCTCTTGAAGAGGGGGCTGGGGAACAGCAGCAAGAGGCCCCGATGGTGGGTCCCAGGTGTGCTCTGAGCCCCTTGGGGTTGCTGCCTGGGCTGTTCTCCGAGACAATGGCGAACACAGGGGGACAGGGCCTGGGGGAGGCTGAGGGTGCAATTTGCAGGGGAATCGTGGGGGAATGAGGTGGAGGCCTTCAAGGCTGACAAGGTTATTTGAGGCCAAGGCTGACACGGGGTATCAAACCCATCACCCTAAACCCTTGTAGTCATCATCATCCCAATGGTTAAGACTTTAGGCACCAGGCACTTTCCACAAACCTTGGGCTGGGAGGCAGGGACTGTTATTTACCCTACGTGACACGTGAGGAAACTGAAGCTCAGAACTGACTTGCCAGGGTCAGGAGCAGAGTTGGGCCCCAGGCCCACGGCTGGGATCGGGTAGCCTCTCTTGGCCCTCAGTGCTCACCCGCTAGCACTGAGAGCCCCGTCTGTTACTCCCAAGGCCACTGGATCTCCCCCAGGCTGCCACACTCACCCTTAAGCATCTTGACGGCCACAGTGCTGGCTTGGTCAGGCCGGATGGGGTCCATACCAAAGGCCTCTGCACACACCACCTGCCCGAAGCAGCCCTCGCCCAGGGGCTTTCCCAGGACCAGCCTGGAGATGAGAGAGATGAGGCCTCAGCCATCAGGGCATCATTCCTGCCCAGAGTCTGATCCCCACCCTCACTCGGCACCGCATACCTGTCCCGGGGGAACTCCCACAGTGGGTCGAGAGGTAGGTCTAAATTCACGAGGCCCGCAAGCAAGGGTGGGCCGCTGGAGGAGAGACGGACACCCCGCACCAGGGACGAGCTTGACTTGGCTGAGGAGCCTGACTCCAGGGAGAACTGCAAAGTGAGAGACTTGGTCTGTCTGCTGAAGCCAAGCTGAGGCAGGAAAGCAGGCCCAGAGCCTCGCTACGGGGACACAGAGGTGGGGGACAGCATGGTTGGTACCTGTCGGGCCAGAGGGAAGCGGGACAATTTCTGCACAGTGGCAGGCTGCCGGGGGTGCCGGCCGAGGAGCACCTGCCTGCGATACAGCCCGGCCAGAAGCAGAAGCACCATCAAAGCCAGAGAGCCTGATGTGTACAGGATGATGTCCGTGTACCTGGCCTCAGGCGCTGTTGCCGACCACATGAGATCCTCCTCTGCCCACAGAGAGACAACATACAGACAGAAACTGACCAGTCAGTGATCAGATGGCTGGCCCCACTCCCTCTAACTGAGGCCCTCATAGCTCCCAACATACATAGGGACACACGCCAAGAAAACTGCATTTACACCCCGTCCCGCATACCAACACCCCAGAGAGTCACACGGACAGTCACATGTGGACACGCATAGAGGGACTGCTACAAGCAGAATCAAACACACAAATCCACACACCACATCCCAAATCCAGACCCCACAGGCCAAGGAAGACTATCTACCCAACAGGTCACAGCCCACTGTGGCACCACAGCAGAATCCCGCAGCCTCTCCTGGCCCCCTCAGGAGCTCACCTGTCAGCACCGTGAGCCAGGCTGACTGGTAGGAAAGGCCGATGGAGTTGCCCGCCAGGCAGGTGTACTCGCCTGCATCCTCGGCAGACACATTCCGAAGGTATAGGACCTCCACTTCCGAGCTATTGATGTCTGCTGTCTGGGGAAGGGGGACACATTCAGGGGTCACAGCAGGGCCTGGGGCCACACTGCAGCCAGGAAGGGAGCTGGGGACCACTCCCTACCACCCGTGGGAGAATGGTAGAGTCAGGTGCCGGCAGGGACTGGACCTTTAAGACTTGCACATAGGGGAAGCCATCGGCACCGAAGCTGCTGCCGTTGATGACAATGTGCTTCAGCCACTGGATGTGGGGCTGGGCGTCGCTGTACACCTTGCAGAGCAGCTCCACGTCGCTGCCCACCACAGCTGTGGTGTTGGCTGGGAGCCCCGCCTGCAGGATGGGCCGGTGCGGGGACCGCTCTGGGGCGGGGTCGGGCCGTCAGCCCTGACTAGGCACCCACAGAAGCACCCTGGTCACCTGCCTCCAGCCTCCCCCCCAGCTCAAGGGAGGGACCTTCCTGATACTCAGCTCAGACCTTGTTCATCCCCTTCTTACACTGTTTAAAGCTTCCATGGCTCCCCATTGCCTTTGGGGTCAAGGACAACTTCTCAGCCTAGCACTCAAAAACCCTCCAGGCCTGGCTCTCTGCTTAAATGCCACACCCCAGGCATACACGTCCCCACAAATGCACTGTGCTCTTTATGCCTAGGGCCTTTACTCAGCCCGTGCCCTCTGCCTGGATGTCTTTCCCATGTTTCTCCTCAGCCGAGCCCTGCTCCTCCAAGCCCACATTATCCCCTGTGCTTCTCTGGGACCCACCTGGACAATTTGAGTAGCTTGAGTGAGTCATCTAAAAGTCCATCTTGCCTGCCAGACTGGGTCCCACCTGAGGGCAGGGTCAGGGCTCCCACCCTGACACCGCCTTGCCCGTCCGCCCGCCCGCTCACCCAGCACGTCCAGCAGATAGCTGTAGCGGATGCTGCCCAAAGAGTTCTCCACAAGGCAGGTGTATGTGCCACGGTCCGAGGGCACCACGCTTTCCATCACCAGGCTCCAGTGCTGGTGGCGCAGCTGGGAGCAGGAGAAGTGTCCATGAGGGGTCACCGAACCATGCCCATCCAGGGGACCAGAGCATGAGGAGGCTATATTCTGCCCGCGGGGGTCTTCTCAAGCTCTCTAGGCCCTGGGGAGGCCACGCCAAGGCTAGGGACCTTGGAACAAAGGAGAAGGCCCCAAGAAGTATCTGAGCCGTGAGTTCGAGTCCTTGAGTTTTAGCTCTACTTCTTCTGAGCTGTGCCACCTTGAACCAGTTTTTGCCCTCTCTGAGTCTCAGCTTCCTCTGAGACTACAGCCTGGAACTGACCCTGTAGGGTCTTATCATGAGAATGAGCTGCTAAAACATATTAATACCTGCTGGTCAGTGATACTTCCCACTTTACACATGGAGTTGCTAAGGTCGAGAGGTTAAGTCACTTGCCAGAGAGTGGCAGAGTGGGAACTTGAACCAGAGCTGTCCAAGTCCACAGTCTAGTGCTCCTTCTGGGGCCCTGCAGCTGCCTTTCTCAGTAGAGAAAGAGCTGTGGGTTTGACCTGAGGGGACCGGTGGGGAAACCCGGAGACTCACCCGAATGCCTCCAATGCGATGCTCCCCATGGAAGTCCTGTCCATCCTTGAGCCAGCGGATGGTGGGCATGGGGTTGCCTGCAGCTGGACAGCGGAACTTGATGGTGTTCCCGGCGGGCACTGCATGCAGTTTCTTCTCCATGCGCTGGGGGTGTGTCCAGTAGGGTGCTGGCGGGGAGGGGAAGGGAGAACTCAGTGCCCTCAGGAGGACCACCTGTTTACACACAGATCTCTTCTCAGTGACCAGCTGGAAGACAGGGGAATGAGTCCTTGAGGAGTCACACCGACCTTGCTGGGGGTAAATGTGCTCATTCGAGGGGCCTCTGTGGGTCTTGGGGTCCTCGTCACCATTGCTGGAGGTCATGGAGTCTATGTCAGGGACAGAGGGAGGCATTTGAGGCCCAGGACAGAGTTTCTCTCCTCAGGGACCCCTTAGCCACTGCCAGACTCCCTTACCATCCACAACCAAGGTGACATTGTGCAGGACAAGCATGGAGCCTCGTGTCAGGCAGAGGTATCGGCCAGCGTCTTCGGGTAGGAAGCTGGCGATCTCCAAGCGGCCTCTCCAGCCTCGTACCCGGCCAGCAGGTGCCAGGCGACTGCCCTCCTTGTACCAGTGGCCACTGCGCTCAGCCCACCCACAGCATAACCGCACAGGCTGCCCAAGGGCCACAGTCAGCTCCTGCTCTTGCTGCTCCGGGCTGGGGGCCAGGCAGGGCTCTGTGGGCCGAGGGCAGAGGTCAGTGAGCTGAGTCAGCCCCCTGCATACAGAGAACATGCTGCACACTCATGGCAGGAGCAAGCCCTCGACACATGCTGGACACCACTGCTCCTCCGCATACACACAACCACGTGCCACGGACGGTATGTGCAGGGCAAATGCCACGCCTCTGGTGCATATCACACACACGGTGCGTGGCACACGTGCTGGACAGGACATGCCACTGTCCCAAGAAACACACACACACAAGTCACATGCTACAGGTGCCACATATAGGGCACACGCCTACACCTCTGGGGCACATCACACTCACAGTGCATACACCACACATGCTGGCTGGGCCTCCCAAGCCACACACCCAGTGCACAGAACACACACACACACACACACACACACACACAACACAGCCAAGGGGCTCACCACCAGCTCTGCGGCCCACCTCAGGGCCCTGCACCCTGCAAGGCCAGTCTCTCTTGTGGACACAGAGATAGGTGGATGCTTGCTGGGAGCCAGACACTGAGTCTCAGTGGTTGGTCCTGCCCTGCTGTCACCTCCTCAGAGCCTGGGCCAGGATCCTCTCCAGTCTTGCTCAGCCAGCAGCCCCCTCCTGATGCCCACTCTTCCCACCCCTGCCACCCTCTCCCATCTTAGAGGCCATACCCAGCTCCGCTTCCTCAGAGGCCTCAAGGGACAAAGCTGGAGCCCCAGGTGCCCCCAGCAGGACCCCCAACAGGGCCAACAGCAGCCGCATCTCCTTCCTGCTGCTCACAGGGACCCAGGCTGGGCCTCCCACTGACTGCCTTCCTGAAACAGAAAGGGCGAAGAACTCCTGCTAGACGTGCACCTTTGTTGGCGCTACACCGCTATCTTGCAGATGAGGAAACTGAGACAAGAAATGCCGACTTGTTCAAGCCGCTGCTAGGCAGCGTCAGGGCAGAGACTAGGACCAGCTCTGCTGTTGTCAGAGCCCAAGGCCTCCCCACAGTAGGTTGTGTGGTGCGGGGCAGGGGCTGGGCTTCCTGCTCTCCTTGGGTCCTGCTGAGACCCCGGCACAAGTTCACAAAAAGGGCAGGCTTGGGATTCTTTCCTTGGAAGGAAGCAGAGAATGGAGACATGAATTCTGCTCTCTCTCAGCACACATAATTTATTTTTTGCTGAATAAATGAATTTATTACTGAAGAGCCCAACCCCCTCGGAAAAAAAAATCTGAAGTATAATACAAGGCCAAACTTCAGCATCTGGATGTTATCTGATCTGACCCCCGCTCCTTATAGCATTGCTGACATTTCCATGACCAGCTTTGGATACCTGCAGTGGCAGGGTGCTCACTACTAACAAGGCAGTACATTCTACGGCAAGCACAAGTTCTTCCTCATTCTGAACGAGAATTGCATTCTGGGGTTACCTCTGTTTTTTTGTGTCCCCACAGCTCCGTCAGAGGCACACAAGCTCTTGTAAAAAATGTAGACTCCAGTGTCTGACAGAGCCAACTTCAAATCCTGACTCTTACCAACTTGCAAGTCCCTGTCCTTCTCTGGGCTGCTGTCCTCACAGGACTGCTTTTTTTTTTTTTTTTTTTTGCGGTATGCGGGCCTCTCACTGTTGTGGCCTCTCCCGTTGCGGAGCACAGGCTCCGGATGCGCAGGCTCAGCGGCCATGGCTCACGGGCCCAGCCGCTCCGCGGCATATGGGATCCTCCCGGACCGGGGCACGAACCCGTATCCCCTGCATCGGCAGGCGGACTCTCAACCACTGCACCACCAGGGAGGCCCCACAGGACTGCTTTGAGGAGAAAAGAGAATGTATGTAGGGCTGGGCACACAGAATGTTGGAATGTTTTCTTCCCCTTCCCCGTCCCCATGACTGTCACCCTTGTTCTGCTCTCGGCCAGTCACCTCCGCTGCGGGTGCTGTTCCTGTCAGGTGTGATGTACACTCCCACCCCATCTAGTTACCCTCCTCCAAATGCCACCAACGATGTCTCCATCCTCTGAAAGGAACACTCAAAACAGCCTCAGCTGGCATGGGAAGAGGGCGACCAGTGTAGTCCCAGGGGCTTACTGGCTGTCACCTGGGGCTGGGTAACAGTCAGGTGGCACTGGTGTCTCTGGATCCACCTTGCCCGGGAATTCCACTACACACTCTCTCCTCAGCCACTGCCCCACTGTCCAGCTCTGGTTCTGAGGCAGGGGACACTTAGCTTGTCTTGGCCAAAGCCATTATCTCCCCCTTTGAACTGCTTCTTTCCTGGGTTGCCCCCGCAGCTGGAACACAACCTGTCCAATCCCTCTCTAGTCCATCTCACCTTCCCTGCCTGAACCCAGAGCACGCTATGGTCATCTCTAGTTTGGGCCCTTGCAAACGTCTCCCTGGGTTCTCCAGCAGTGTTTTAAAAATTACAAGTCTGCCATGTTCCGCCCCCCACCCCCCAACACCCACCAGCTTACAAGCCCTTAATGGCTGCCTGTGTGCAGCAGGATCCAGTCCACACTGTTTATCCAGCATTCAAGGCCTCCCTCCCTGCCCTTGTCAATCTCATTGGCTGCACAGTCAGCTTCTTCAGCACTGGGAAGACATTGGCTTTCCAAACCGGGCATGTCTCCTCTCTTGCCCATACCTCTCTGCCCCCACTTCTCCAGCTGGTTCAGATGCCACTGTCTCTGTGCCCACCCCTGGTTTCCATTGCCCCGTCTCTGTGAAATCCCCTCACTCTGCTCTGCTCTGCAGGGAGGGCAGCTCTCTGGGTTGGGAGTGGAGTGGGAGGCCCAGGGATTTTATTCCCACCCCCAGGCTACCCTGACCTCAGAACCTTAGTTGGGCCACCTGCCGCAGCTGACCGACCGACTGTCCTGCACGTGGGGTCGAAGGGCCTGACTCTGGCATCAAGTAGTGCTGTTCTCCAGCCTCTCGCACTCAAGCGCCTGGGGAGCCTGGGCAAATGACTGCACCTCTCGGAGCCTCAACTTCCTCATCTCTATTCGGGGCGCGCAGACGGTCCAGCAGCAGAGAGACCAGAGCGCTCTTCCTCCTCCACCCCTACCCGGACACCTTGAGGGGAAGTGCCTGTCAGCGGGTCCTGAAGGGAGCTGCAGGGACAGCTGGCCCGCCCCCGCCCCGGTGGGCAATGAGTAACCAGCTCCGCGGCCAGAGTGCTCTTTGGACGGAGCGGGACAAAAGGCCCTGTGTGCGCTGCGGGTTACTGATTTACCGTCCCCTTCACCCCCTCGCCGAGCGGACGCCCAGGTTCCCAGTGCTGGGAGGGGTCAGCTCCCGGAGCCCCGCCGCCGCTCGCCCCCTGGCGGCTGGGAGCGCAGCCTGGGCCTGCACAGGGTCCCGGCTCACCTCGAACCTCCAGATAGCCCCGCTCCCGGCACAAGGTTCCGACTCACCTGGGTCCTCCGTGGCCCCGGTCCCAGCTCCCGCCAGCCCCTACCCCCGCGCCGAGGGAGACCGAAGACTCCGCTCGGGAGCTGCTCAGCCCCCGGCCAGAGAGCCAGGAATGCACCCGCGACAGCGGCGTGGCCGCGGGCGGCCCAACGCCCCGCCCACCTCGGGTTTCACCTACTTCGGGCCCCGCCCCTCCTGGACCAGCTCTATCCTGACAGCTGCTTGGCCTGCAAAGGCCCAGCGCCCCGCCCATCTCTGGTCCCGCCTGGCCTAGACCAGCTCCTGACAGCGGGTGGCACAGCGTCCCGCCCACCTGGAGGCCACTCCTCGAACCCAACGGCGCCGAGCACCCTAGGAGGCCAGCCCAATCCCGGCTGGCACACCCCTTCAGACTCCGCCTCTTTTGCCCCACCCAGGCCTGGCTTCCAAGTTCTATCTATCTTCCAAGTCCATCGCTCCATCCCCTGCTCTTCACCTCCCAGGGAACAAGACCCAGCAGTCCAGAGCTGCCACCTCCGCAGACCTTGGCTTTACCTGGCTCCTCTGTCTTCTGCGCAATCGTCATACAGACCACCCCCTCTGCCCCCACCCCCATCCGTTCTCCGCACAACCTTCAGAGTGATATTTAAAATACAAACCTGACTGTACCAACCACAACCATCTCTTTAAAACTTCCCAATAGTTTCCTATAGAGATTCTTAGCGTGACCTGGCCCCGCCCACGTCTCCAGATGAAGCCTTCATTCACTTCTTCCTTGCTCCCACCCTACCTCTGGGCCTTGCACATGTGGTTCCGCTTCCTGGGATGAGCTTTCCGCTCTAGGTCTGGTTATTTCCACCTCATTCTTAGGTCTCAGCTCATGTCCCCAGAGAAGCCCTCTTAACTTGCCAGTTCCTCCTTCACGTCTTCTCTCCTGTGAGCATGGGGAAAGAAGCAGAGAGTGAAGTGATTCAGAGCACTAATTGCAGGACTCAAATCTCAGCACCATCACACGTGGCCTTGTCAAGTTACTCCATCCCCGTGTCTTCATTTTCTCATCAGTAAAACAGGTATAATGATAGTATCATCCTCAAGAAGTGGTTGCAAAAAGTAGACATGTTCTTCTCACACACTGTTGGTGAGAATGTAAATTGGTGCAGCCACTGTGGAAAACAGTATGGAGATTTCTCAAAAAACTAAAAATAGAACTACCATATGACCCAGCAATTCTACTCCTAGGTGTATATGGAAAAAAAAAATGAAAATACTAATTTGAAAAGGTACATACACCCCAATGTTCATAGCAGCATTATTTACAATTGCCAAGATATGGAAGCAACCTAAGCATCGTCCATCAACAGATGAATGGATAAAAATGGCATATATATATATATATTCGATTGTATAGCAACTATACCTCAATAAAAAGAAAAAAAAAGTTGACATGTTCTTATGTGTAAGCCTTTAGAACACTACCTGACATATAGCACTTGCTTTGTAATTTTAGCTGTGATTATTTAGGACTTGTTAATTCCTTATCACATGTTCCAAAATTGTAACTAAACAGTTAATTCTGTAAATAGAAGGCAGGAACAGCCTGCAGGCCATACCATTATATCTCAAGCGCCTGGTACACAATAGGTGCACCCGGAATAGCTCTACCACGTTCCTCTAGGCTCAGGTCTGCCTCACTTGCACGCACATCTCTGCTGAGCATGTCCTAGGTTAGAAGACCCTTCCCCTCTACCCAACCCTCACATTAAGTCCAAGCCCCGTGCTCCTCTGAAGCCTTCTGGAGGAGAAAGGAAACCCTTCAACTGGGGTCTCTTGCACGCCTCCTGGTCAGTGCTCTGGCTGGTGGAGACACTGCCCTAGGGGAAGCAGCTTCCTCTCCTTTGTTATGCGGAGAAGTCTAGCCCTCTCTGCCCTTACTCTCAATGAGATAGAGGCTTTTCCTTTGCATAACTAAAAGGCCCATTAAAGTTATTTTTTTCCTTTTCCTTCTCAAACAAAAGAATGGTCTCCTCCCAAAGCTAAATCAGAAAATAGTTGATTATCTTTTTATTTTATTTATTTATTTATTTATTTTGCGGTACACGGGCCTCTCACTGTTGTGGCCTCTCCCGTTGTGGAGCACAGGCCCCGGACGCGCAGGCTCAGCGGCCCTGGCTCACGGGCCCAGCTGCTCCGCGGCATGTGGGATCCTCCCGGACCGGGGAACGAACCCGTGTCCCCTGCACCGGCAGGCGGACTCTCAACCACTGCGCCACCAGGGAAGCCCTATTTTTTATTTTATTTTATTTATTTTTATTTTATATTGGAACATAGTTGATTAACAAAATTGTGTTAGTTTCAAGTGTACAGCAAAGTGACTCAGTTATATATATACATGTATCGATTCTTTTTCAAATTTTTTTCCCATTTAGATCATTACAGAATACTGAACAGAGTTCCAAGAAAATAGTTTGTTATCTTTTAAAAACTGTCCTGATTCCCCTCATCCAGGGTTCTTCCTTGCTGGAGCACCCTGGAAAGATGAGGATCCTGGCACTGGGGATGCCCAGCAAATGGGAGCCTCCTGCCCAGAGAGGGCCTCACCAGACCTCCCGGACTCCTGGAGAGACTCAGCTCCCCACCGCTGGTCCTCTGCTGGCTCCTCAGTGAATGTGGTTGTTGGGGGGCGGGGTGAGCTGCCAGCAGGAGCTGGACCCCACATAGCTTTCATTCAACTTCCAGGCACTTCCCAGGTTTACCTGAGCCAAAAGCAAAATAAGGCTTTCATAGTTCAAGTTGTGCAATCTCTGTCCCCTGAGATGCCCAAGTCCTTTAGACTGACAATCCTGCCCCTACCCCCAGCATCTGCACACATTTGTCCAGCCCCCCTCCCAAACACACAGCCTCTCACTCTGACCCTCTGCAGAGTCTGACACTCTCTCACAAGGTCATTCACTCATTCATTCACTCATTTACCAAGCGTTTATTGAAGGTTCGTTATACGGCATACACTGCTCTAAGTCTCGGGGATAAAGGGGCTGACATTGTGATGGGGAAAGATAGATAAGTAAACAGAGAACAGAAGGAGACATGCGGAGGGGGTCTGGGAGAGACATCCAAACCTGTCTTGCCTTCATGGTCTCATTCTCTTGCAAACAATCTTTCACCAGTTACATTTGCAATCTCTTTCAAAGACTTTCACACACACATACACACACACCACACTCCTAACAGGGGCCCAGGAGCCTGCCATCCTGTGATCCTGTCTTTAGCTGTCTCTGCCTCAGTTTCTTTATCCAGAAAATTGGGCTCACCCCTATTTCCTCTTTTTTTAAATTAATTTATTTATTTTTGGCTGCGTTGGGTCTTTGTTGCTGCGCGCGGGCTTTCTCTAGTTGTGGCAAGTGGGGGCTACTCTTTTTTTTTTTTTTTTGCCGTACGCGGGCCTCTCACTGTTGTGGCCTCTCCCATTGCGGAGCAACAGGCTCCGGACGCGCAGGCTCAGCAGCCATGGCTCACGGGTCCAGCCGTTCCCCGGCATGTGGGATGTTCCCGGACCGGGGCACGAACCTGTGTCCCTTGCATCGGCAGGGGGACTCTCAACCACTGCACCACCAGGGAAGCCCAGGACTACTCTTCGTTGCGGTGAGCGGGCTTCTCATTGTGGTGGCTTCACTTATTGCGGAGCATGGGCTCTAGGTGCTCGGGCTTCAGTAGTTGTGCCTCGCGGGCTCTAGAGCGCAGGCTCAATAGTTGTGGCGCACGGGCTTAGTTGCTCTGCAGCATGTGGGATCTTCCCGGACCAGGGCTCGAACCTGTGTACCCCGCATTGGCAGGAGGATTCTTTTTTTGTTTGGTTTTATTGGGTTTTTTTGTGGTACGCGGGCCTCTCACTGTTGTGGCCTCTCCTATTGCGGAGCACAGGCTCCGGACGCGCAGGCTCAGTGGCCATGGCTCACGGGCCCAGCCGCTCCGCGGCATATGGGATCCTCCAGGACCGGGGCACGAACCCGTGTTCCCTGCATCGGCAGGCGGACTCTCAACCGCTGCGCCACCAGGGAAGCCCTGGCAGGCGGATTCTTAACCACTGCTCCACCAGGGAAGTCTCCCTACTTCTTTTTCCTCAGGGGTTTTGGAGGAAATGAATGAGTTAAGAGAATGGGTTTCCCCAGAACAGGAAGTAAGGAAGGAGTCCTCACCTTGGCTGAGTTCCCACAATATGCCAGGAAACAGGCTAGGCTAGGTGTTATCCATTCATTGTATCTTTGATCCTTCCCTCAAGCCAAATGGGGGTAGGAATCCTTAGCTCCCTTTTGCTGGTGAGAAAACAGAAGCTCAGGCAGATGGAATGATTTGCCCTAAGTCACATAGCAAGTGAACAGTGGAAGTGAGACTCGAACCCTACTCTTTCGGGAACAAAAAGGGGAGGGAGAGCTCAGGGTGACTCTCCGCAGAGCTGAGCTGGTTGGTGCTAACACATCAGCCCACTTTCTGCCCCCATCCTTAACTATGGCCCAGAAAGGTGGAGATTCACCTGAAGGTGGGTGTGTTTGTAGGTGATAGGTCTGGGCGTTGCTCCCTCTGCCCATTTGGCCAAGTACTGATGGGGCACCTATGAAGTACCAGGCCCAAGGCAGGGGTTGGCAGGCTCTGGAATCTTGGATTGCAAGGCTGGGCCAGGAGGGACTCCTGAGGCCAGGGCCTACCCCCTACCTGCCTGGGAGCAGAGTCGTGGGGAGGGGGTAGACACTGCCTGGTGCTGACCATGTTGTTCTTGGATGGCAGCCGGGCCCAGTGAACACTGGGGCTCTTGTGCAGAAGGGCTGCCCTGAGCCCCTGCCCAGGCCCCACTCCAGCACAGTCCTGGCCCCAGCCTCTGACCCAGTCCTGTGCTTTCTGCTCTGCTTTCCTTCATTTCTTTCTTTTAAAACAATTTTTATTTTGAGGACGTTTTAAAATATAGAAAAAGCACACAGGGTAATAGCATACAGTTGCTACTCAGAATTGACAGTTATTATTACTTTGCCATTTTTTCCAACCCTTTTCTCTTCTGGTTTCTTCCACAGGCTCCGGGGAGGTCTGGCGTGGCTTGCAAAATGGAGGTGACACTGAGAGAAACTGAGTGGTGAAAGGCTGGGTGTTAGAGCCAGAGAGATGAGGGTTTGAATGCTGAAAACTTTGTGACCTTGGATAAGTCACTTAACATTAAGCCAGAGTTTCATCTTCCATAAAATGGGAATAACAGCTCTTCTGTGAGGACTCAGTGTGATAACGATACGTCTAAACTGTCATGCACACAGCCCGTATTCAGGAAAGAGTAGCCAATACTAATACTAGCAACTATCGGCCTAGATAGGACCCATTCCAAGGTATGGGAAATACACTTCTGTGACCAAAAGGGAGGGACTGTGAAGGTCACCTCTCCTCCAGCCCTTATATCTCCTCATTCCCCACCCAGTGGGAGCATCTACATCCAATTTCTACTCTGGCAACAACAAAGCCAGGAATTGCAGGCTGCCCAGGGCCTTGGTGGTGGAAGCAGGGAGCCTGCCCTTGATGTTGGCAGTCTGGGAGTGCTCTCAGGAAGGCCCCCTTGGACCAAGTGCGATGGAGGGGAATGGGCTACGAGTGATCTGAGGCTCTCTCTGGGCTAGTCCTGCTACTTTCCCGAATCTCAGCAGCACCCCTGGTCCCTCATTCCTGGTCTCAGATACTGTGAGCCTGTGTCCTGGCTTATTAGGACACGGAGTGTCTGAGAGTTTTCATGGTTTGCCAGACTCAGGTCTTTATAGACTTGGGTGTACACCCTCTGGGTCTTGGCATGAACATTTGTTTGGAGAAAAGAGGAGACCAGGATAGCTAGAAAGTGGCAGAGTCTGGGCAGGAAGGGTTAGAGGGTTGGTGGTCTGAAGGGAATTAGGAATCAAGTCCCAGAGGGACCCTCACTCTTTCCTACCTTGCCTGATTACCACCTAGACCATGTAGGATTTTGTTTGGACACAAATAATAGCAAACCTAAATGACAAGGGCTTAAACAAAATGAAGGTTTATTTATCCCCCACTTAGCCCCAAGTCTGGAGGTGGGTGAAGGTGGTTCTGAAGTCATTAGGATTGTGGTCTTCTTCAATTCTCTAGACTTTTCCCTCATGGTTGCAAAATGGTAGCTTCAGCTCCTTCCATCACACTTGTGTTCAGGCAGGAGGAAGGAAGAAGACCCAAAGAGTTGAATCTGCACCAAGCAACTTCTGATGTTATCTCTTTGACCAGACAGTGACACATGGCCATGCCTAGCTGCAAAGGAGGCTGGGAAGTACATACATTCATTCTGGTGGACGCATTGTCTCCCCTAACAAAACCTGGGTCTATTTTATTTTTTAAAAATTTAATTTAATTTATTTTTTGCTGCGTTGGATCTTCATTGCTGCATGCTGGCTTTCTCTAGTTGTGGCGAGCAGGGGCTACTCTTTGTTGTGGTATGCGGGCTTCTCATTGCGGTAGCTTCTCTTGTTGCGGAGCACAGGCTCTAGGTGCACCGGTTTCAGTAGTTGTGGCATGCGGGCTCAGTAGTTGTGGTGCACGGGCTTAGTTACTTCGCGGCATGTGAGATCTTCCCGGACCAGGGCTCGAACCTGTGTCCCCTGCATTGGCAGGCGATTCTTAACCACTGCACCACCAGGGAGGCCCCCCAAACCTGGGTCTATTGAAAAGAAAGAGTGCCTGAGCATTGGGCAAGCACATAATAGCCTCTGTATCACCAATTTCCTCTTCAGCCCCACAATGACTTATTTAAAACACAGACCTAACTAAGTCACTCCTCAGCTTCAATTACTCTCTCCCCATCACCCACTGGCATCCCCAGCTCCTCAGCCTGGCACTCAGGACGCTTCAAAACTGGTGTCTATTGCTCTCTCCTGTCCCATCTCCCCTCTCTGTTTTCCAGCTGCACTAAGCTCCAGGCAGGCCCTCCTGAACAGGCCTGATTTTTCACACCTTGGTGCCTTTGAACTTGCTGTTCTTGTTGCTGGGATTGTCCTTCCTGAGTCCTGCTTGTCCCTCCTTCCTTCCCTCCAGTTATCCCACCAGATGCCTGCCATTCAGCTTTCTGAACTCCTCTCAAGCATTCCTTCTTCTCTGAGACAGTTCCTGACCATGCTGATCTGGACATTTGGAAACAGGCTCTTAATTTTCTTTGAGGTCCTGGCCCTCTCTTACTCTGAATTCATGAGATGTTTGGGTAGAGCCAACACTTCTTCCTGGCTCCTGTGTGGGCATGTGCCCCTGGACCTGGACAATGAGAATATTCCATCTCCAGCCTTTTGTGACTGGGTTGGGGTGAGCATGCATGTGACTCAAACAGGGCCAGTAAGAGCCAGTCTGGGCCTTTTATTGGAACTAATGGGAAACTAACACTCTCAGAGGTTACTGAAGTATGAATATGAAAGCCTAGAGCTGCTTGAGTAAGCCTGCCTGTGAGTGAAGCCAACACAGGAAACAAGAGGGCCAAAAGATGAAGTGTGCCTGGATCCAGCCATGCCTGAAGCCATTACCTCTTTGAACATTTCATTTATGTGAGCCAAATACTTTTTTCTTATGTTAATTTGACTTAAAAAAATTTATTTACTTTTATTTATTTTTTTTGGCTGCATTGGGTCTTTGTTACTGTACACAGGCTTTCTCTAGTTGTGGCGAGCAGGGGCTACTCTTCGTTGTGGTGCGCGTGGTTCTCATTGTGGTGGCTTCTCTTGTTGCAGAACATGGGCTCTAGGCGTGTGGGCTTCAGTAGTTGTGGCACATGGACTCAGTAGTTGGGGCGCATGGAGTTTGTTGCTCCGCCGCATGCAGGATCTTCCCGGACCAGGGATCAAACACGTGTCCCCTGCATTGGCAGGTGATGCTTAACCACTGCGTCACCAGGGAAGTCCCTAATTTGACTTCTTTTCCTCAAAACTCTTTATAAATAAGATGCTCCTAACAAATATCCTCCCCAGTAGAAATTTCTCCTCTCTCTTTTGTGTCTCCACTATCCTCTGTTGGCTCTTAGGCCATACTACTCATCTGTTTACATGTCAGCAAATTCATGTCACTGCTCCAATTTGTTTAAAACCTCTCCATGGTTTCCCATTACTTTTAGAATAAAGACCTGTATTAGTTATCTGTGACTGCATAACAAATTACCCCCAAACTTAATGGCTTAAAATAACAAACATTTGGCTGACTATTGGCAGGAGCCCTTCACTTCTCTCCATGTGAGCCTTTCCACAGGGCTGCTTGAGTGTCCTCAGGACATGTCAGCTGGTTTTCTTCAGAGCTGATGATCCAAGAAAGACTGACTGCATGTCTTTTATGATTTACTCTCAGAGTCGTACTCCGTCATTCCTACGTTATTCTAATTGTCAGAAGTTAGTCACTAATTATAGCCCACTTGGGGTGGGGGAGAGGAAATTGAACTTGACTTCCTGAAGAGATGACTATTTTAAAAAAAGCATGGACATATTTTAGAACCACCATAAGATCAGATCTTACTCTGGTGTTTGTCATCTGAACCCTTTTCTAAGGTTTGGGCAATACCCCCATTTTCTGTGGCAGAGTTCACCTCTTAGAACAGGAGCCAAAAATGCTAGCTATTCCCCCAGTTTCTCTTCCAGCTAAGGCCCAGGTTCTGTCAATTTGCGCCATCCACTCCAGAGAGCCAGTGATACCCACAAGTGGGGCTTGGGAGGCCCAGGAGGAATGTTCTCAGGTGGGGGCTGTGGTGACAAGACTGAGCTCCGGGGCACAGGGCAGTGAAATCTTGTCCCATGTCTGAGCTAGCTGGACTAGGGACACAGGCGGCAGTGTCCAGTGCTTAGTACTGGTGGAGACAACGTTGTCCTTTCTGTACCTGTTCTGTGATGTGATACGGGCAGGATGCTGTTTATATAGCCCAAGCCCAGTTCTTTAGTGCTCTTGGTAGTTCCTTGAACTTAAACTAGAGTTTATTTTTGCTGCTTTCTGCTGAAAATCTTGATACATCCTCAGGGATGTGGCTCCTGCTAGTCTCTCCCCTTACCTGGTGACACACTCTCCCTCCTTCAAGGTGACAAGCATCTTCTTGCCTCAATGCCTTGGCACATGGTGTTCCCTCTGCCTGGAACATCACGTCCCCCTCCTCGGCACCTCTCCCCTGTCACCCACAGCCTAATTCCTATTCAAACCTTCCAGTCTCAGCGTGAATGTCACTTCCTCAGGGAGCTCTCCCTTGCCCCACCCCCAGTCCAGGCTCAGTCCCCCTATTATATACCCTGGCTGTATGGGCATTTTCCTTCCCAGCATTTTATCACAATTGTAATGAGTCACTTGTACCCATTAGGTCCTCTAGGACAGGGATTGTGTCTCATTCCAGGATCCTGGCATACAGTAGGCACTGAGGAAAAATAAATTCCCTTTCCCATACACTCCAGAGACCTCTCTCCTACCCTAACAGCCCTCTGCCAGGAACTGCTCAGCTCCTATCCCACTTCCTGGCCCTCAGGTGCAAGTTACAGATATCCCAAATCTAATGGGCTTAAGCAAAATAGTGAATTGATTGGCTTTTGCATTTTAAAGTCCAGGGGTGGACAGTCTTCAGGAACAGCTGGATCATGACTCATTCTCTCTTCTCTTTTCTTCCTGAGGGACCTTTCTCCAGCAGATGCTCCCCAAGAGGTGACAAAGAAGGTTACCAACAGCTCTGGGCTCAAGACCCTCCTACTTGGCAACTCTTTCCCAAAGCTTCTAGCAGAAGCCAGAAGGGTAGAGGTCATCCCCACCCAGACCACAGGAGCTGAGGGTGAGGCTCCTCCAGGAAAATCCTATTATAGGAAGACAGGTAAATAGATAAGAGGAGGCCAAAACAAGGTATGGATACTTGGTGATTCTGTGATCCTTTACTGTGCAATAAACCATCCCCAAACTTAGTGATTTAAAACATTATTATTCCTGGGCTTCCCTGGTGGCACAGTGGTTGAGAGTCCGCCTGCCGATACAGGGGACATGGGTTTGTGCCCCGGTCCGGGAATATCCCACATGCCGCGGAGCGGCTGGGCCCGTGAGCCATGGCCGCTGAGCCCGCATGTCTGGAGCCTGTGCTCCGCAACGGGAGAGGCCACAACAGTGAGAGGCCCATGTACTCCAAAAAAAAAAAAACATTATTATTCCTCATGATTCTGTGGATTAGCTGGGCTCAGTCTGGCAGTTCTGCTGGTACCTCCTGAGATCGCCTATGCTGGTGGCTCCACTTAGACTGGACAGTCTAAGGTGGTCTCCTTCATATATGTGGAACAGACTGCTGGCTTCTCTCTCCACATGGTCTCTCATTTCCACGCAGTCTAGCCCTGACTTCTTTGCACGGTGGCAGGAGTGGAAGCTGCAAGGCCTAAGTCCTAGCCTTGAAAGTTGCACAATGTCACATTACTGCATTCTCTGAGCAAAGCAAGTCTCGAGGCCAGCCTAGATTCAAGGGGTTGGGAAATGGACTCTCCATGTTGATGCCTAGAGTGACAAAGTCACATTGCAAAAGGGCACAGACCCAGGGAGGCAAAAAATCATGAGAGACCATTATTGAAACAATCTACTATACCCCATAACTTCTATGTCCTTTCACTCTCTTCCCACCCAGCAACCTGGTTCCTTTGACCCTGATAATCACTAGAGGCTCAGCTCCTTCAAGAAGTCTTTGTGTAGGGACTTGCCTGGTGTCCAGTGGCTAAGTCTCTGTGCTCCCAATGCAGGGGGCCCAGGTTCGATCCCTGGTCAGGGAACTGGATACCACATGCCGCAACCAAGACTCAGTGCAGCCAAAAAAAAAAAAAATCTTTGTGGAAAATTCCAGCAATGGTCCACACCAGCCCATATCCACTTTTATTCACTTATCCATTAATTTACTAAATCACCAAGCAGTTATTAAGATAATCACAGTCCTATGCTGAGCACCAGGGACCCAGGGTAATGCATAAGACCCAGGTCCTGACCTCAGAGAGTTTCTGGTTTAAAAGAGGAGACAGGGAATTAAACAGATCATAACACAGAATATTAAAAGTAATGCTAGAGGGGGCACAGGGCACCTGGGAGCACAGAAGGGCAGCCAACTCAGCCTTGGGGTGAGTTGAAAAATCTTCTCAGGATGAGTAGAAATCTCTAGGTTGATAAGGGGAGCTGGAGTGTGTATTAGGCAGAACTCTTGGTTGTAATGACAGAAAGTCAATTTAAACTGACTGACCCATAACTAAAAAGTCCCAAGAGTATTAGCTTCAGGCATGGTTGGATCCAGGTGCTCATTAAAAATCAGTCTCTTCTCATCTCTCAGCTCTGTTTTCCTCCGTGCTGACTTAATTATCAGGCAGACTATCCTTATGTGTTGGCAGAGATGGCTACTAACAGCTCCAGACTTATGATTCTGATTGCCCAGGTCTGGGACACAGGTTCACCCCTGCAAACAGGGAGTAGGTTTAGTCTCTCAGAACCACAGGGTCTAAGAATGGAGCAGAGATATTACCCAAGTGAAAAGAGTAAAAGAAATGCTGATAAGCTGGCTAGACATGAGGTGTACTCCCAGGCAGGTGACTAAATTACAGTCCTCAGAGGTGTCTTCCAGAGGGACACCTGGTAAGTTAAGCTAAGACTTGGGAGCATGGGGGGTCATTATCTCGCCATGCTATGTCTTAGTTGTGTAAGCTTTGCAAGACTTTGCCTCTGAGTTTCTCCTGTTAAATTGAACCTTTTCAAGTAGTCTTGAGAGCTAAATGAAATATCAAATACAGGGGCTCAGGAAAAGTCATCCTATGCTCTTTGGCATTAATTCAAACAGTAGGTCCCGGGGCTTCCCTGGTGGTGCAGTGGTTAAGAATGAGCCTGCCAGTGCAGGGGACATGGGTTTGAGCCCTAGCCCGAGAAGATCCCACATGCTGCGGAGCAACTAAGCCTGTGCGCCACAACTACTGAGCCTGAGCTCTAGAGCCCACAAGCCACAACTACTAAGCCCATGTGCCACAACTACTGAAGCCTGCATGCCTAGAGCCCGTGCACCACAACAAGAGAAGCCACGACAATGAGAAGCCCGCGCACCGCAACAAAGAGTAGCCCCCGCTCGCCGCAACCAGAGAAAGCCCACGCGCAGCAACAAAGACTCAATGCAGCCAAAATAAAACAAACAAAGAAACAAACAAAGAAACAAACAAACAATAGGGTCCTGAGGCTGGTTTACTTTGTCCTACCAAAAAAAGGAGCTTTCTCCACCTAGTGGTTGGTGGGGTCATTGCACTATAGAGTTGACCCATTTACAGAACCATAAGGCTTCTTCAGGGTTTTGAAGCTCCTTGATGGACGAAGCGGCATTAATGGAGGACAACGAGACTGGGAGTGCCAGAGCAGGGCCATGTCTGCCCTCTCTGTAATATGGGCTTGGCACAGGTCAGAGTAGGTGAGGTTGTTAGGTGGACAGATGGTGAGAGGGAGAAATTGTTTTTCCTATTCTTTTGACACTATTGACTGCCCATCAGAAGGCCTGGTTTAGTTGGAACAGCTCATTTGACAGGGGCTGCTATGAGGGAAGGTCTTTCTTCTTTACCATCTCTGGGAAGAACCCCTGCCCATCACCACCTCTTTAGGACTTTGGCTGAGAACTGGAATTTCTTCCAATTTCTAGTTCACAAGAAAATACCTAGGCCTCAGGTTACATGAAGCTGGTGACAGGGCTCAGACCAATGCCCAGGGATCCAGAATCCCAGACCAATGTCCTCCATGACATTCCTCCTGGCAGCTATATGGGTACATACACAGTTCTGTGTCTGCATTGAGGGGCAGTTGCATGCCAGCACTTGCTGTGCATCCAGCTCTGAGCTAAGAGCTTTACCTGCATGATTCCATTTCATCTTCTCCTCAGGTGTCATTGGCTGCAGCACCTGGGGTGCCTGAGATAAGCTGAGGTTCCGTATCAGTGGAAGATGACTTCTTGCTGGAGCCCAGGGAAGAACCGCCTTTGGTCAACATGTTGCCTTTTTTCCCTCCCTCAATCAGACTGAATTAGGTTCTGGTATTTCATAAATCACTAAGTCTTAATACAGGGAGCTGAGCCAGATGACATCTGCCTATAGACTTACCTCCCCAGGCCAATGATAGAAACAGTAGTCATCATTTACATAGCATCTCTCATGTGTCACTGTAATTGTTTCATATGTATCTATTATTTTAATTCTCTCAATTACCCTATAAGGTAGGTAAGTACTAATGTTTTACCCTGAGGCACAGATTAACTAACCAAGGTCACACAGCCCTGCAGTGGCAGAGCTGGGGTCTGAACCTTGGCTGCCCCATTCCAGAGCCTGAGTTCTTTGCCACTGCACTGGGCTGCCTCTCCAGGGCTGATGCCTTTCCCTCTGTGAGAACTCCCTTGGACACAGAACCATGGGCAGGAGCTTCCTCTGATGTTTACCTTCTGGATTGTGTATTGTGGGTTTTGGGCCACACTGGAGAACATTCCAGCCTACAGAAATTCAAACCTGATCTCAGGGGTGCTCAGAGTAAGAGGAGCCCTGATATGAAGACAAGACCCTTGGATTCAAATTCCTGGGTGCCACCAGGATGGTCAAAATTAGAAAGTTCAACAATACCGAGTGCTGACAAGGATGTGGAGCACAAACTCTCCTACATTGCAGGTGGAAATGTAAGTTGGTAGAACCACTTTGGAAAAGTATTCAGTATTATCTAGTCCAGCTAAACACATACCTACCCTATGATGCAGCAATTCCACTCCTGGGTATATGCATGCACATGTACACCAAATGACGCATACAAAATTTTTTACAATAGCTTTATTTATAATAGTTCAAAACTAGAAACAACCTAATTGTCCATTAACAGTAGAGTGGATAAATTGTGGTATATTCATATAATGGCATACTATACAGCATGAAAGAAATGAATTTTTTCTTTTTTTTTTTTTGGCTGCGCTGGGTCTTCATTGCCATGCGCGGGCTTTCTCTAGTTGCGGCAAGCGGGGGCTACTCTTCTTTGTGGTGTGTGGGCTTCTCGTTGCAGTGGCTTCTCTTGTTGCGGAGAACTGGCTCTAGGGCGCGCGGGCTTCAGTAGTTGTGGCACGTGGGCTCAGTAGTTGTGGCTCGCGTGCTCTAGAGCGCAGGCTCAGTAGTTGGGGCACATGGTCTTAGTCACTCCACTGCATGTGGGATCTTCCAGGACCAGGGATCGAACCCATGTCCCTTCATTGGCAGGCAGATTCTTAACCACTGTGCCACCAGGCAAGTCCCTGAAATGAACTTTTTTTAAAAAACTGAACTTCTGATACACACAACATGGATGAATCTCACATAATATTGAGCAAAAGTGGATATATGTATGGGTCCCTTTTTATAAAGTTCAAGAGCAAGCAAAACTAATCTATGGTGATAGAGGTCAAGACAGTGTTTATTTCTGTGGGATACTGACTAGGAAGGGAAACAAGGCAACCTTCTGGAGAACTGACAATGTTTTATATCTTGATCTGGAGGGCGACTGCCCAGGTGTATACACTATACTCATCAAACTGTACTCTAAAAATTGGCTCACATTACTGAATGTATGCTGTATCTCAAAAAATTAAATGGTCAAGTAAAGATAATCACTGAGTACGGCTGACAACAGTTATTTTTGCCCACCCACATCCACTCTTCTCCCCTAGTACAGAAGGAGCTCCACACTTTCTTCTTTTAGGGAGGCACATCTCTCCCTCTTTCAGTCAATGTGTTTTAGGTGGAGGATACTCCTTCCCAGGCCCCAAATCAGAGCACCATTTCCCCTAGCTGCAGCGATTGGTTTAGGGATGGGAACAGATCCAAACCAGCTAATGAGTCAATTCTGGAATTTTTTGTTGGAACCAAGAGAAAGATGTTCTTTCCACTGCAGTTACCAATCTATCAGGATATAAACCTGAAGCTGCCAGTGGCCATCTCCACCTTCTGGAGAAAGTCTGCCCAGGAAAGAGGCCACACAGAGGAAAGCAGAGTGAGATTAAATTCTTCCTGATGACGGTGTCAGAACCTGAATCTAAGCCGTCCCTGTACAAGGATTTTTCATTAGGTGAATCAATAAATTTCCTTTTTTAGATAACTGCTTTAAGTTTTTTTTTTTAATTAAAAAAATTTTGACTGCGTTGGGTCTTCGTTGCTATGCGCAGGCTTTCTCTAGTTGCGGCGAGTGGGGGCTACTTGGTGTGGGACATTCTAATTCTGAAGGTGATTTTGTCTGTGCTTTAAGTTTTTCATCTCTTTTTCTTATTTTTCATGCAGTCTCTTAAGCCTTCCCTTTCTCTATTCTGTGTACTCACAGACTTGCAGCAGCAGTGGGAGCTCTGTTAGAATTTGTTGTTTATTTCTCTGCTCGCTGGTCATTTGAAGTTTGTGGTATGTTTTGTCTCCTAATAATGCTGAAGGCATTGGTCATAGATGGTGTTATTTCTGGTCCTTGTTGGTCTTGTGTTTTTTTCTGGGATGATATGTGGAGAGATTCACATTTAGGTGATTACCATTATCTTCTAGACCTTTCATTTTCAGCCATTCTGGATCACTTTATTATAACACAGTCTCTTATATACAGCTTTGAGTTGAATTTGATTAGGTTCTGTTATATTCACTATATTATAACACAGTCTCTTATATAGAGCTTTGAGTTGAATTTGATTAGGTTCTGTTATATTCACTACATTATAACACAGTCTCTTATATACAGCTTTGAGTTGAATTTGATTAGGTTCTGTTATATTCACTATATTATAACACAGTCTCTTATATAGAGCTTTGAGTTGAATTTGATTAGGTTCTGTTATATTCACTACATTATAACACAGTCTCTTATATACAGCTTTGAGTTGAATTTGATTAGGTTCTGTTATAGTCACTATATTATAACACAGTCTCTTATATAGAGCTTTGAGTTGAATTTGATTAGGTTCTGTTATAGTCACTATATTATAACACAGTCTCTTATATACAGCTTTGAGTTGAATTTGATTAGGTTCTGTTATATTCACTATATTATAACACAGTCTCTTATATAGAGCTTTGAGTTGAATTTGATTAGGTTCCGTTATATTCACTACATTATAACACAGTCTCTTATATACAGCTTTGAGTTGAATTTGATTAGGTTCCGTTATATTCACTATATTATAACACAGTCTCTTATATAGAGCTTTGAGTTGAATTGATTAGGTTCCGTTATAGTCACTATATTATAACACAGTCTCTTATATACAGCTTTGAGTTGAATTTGATTAGGTTCCGTTATATTCACTATATTATAACACAGTCTCTTATATACAGCTTTGAGTTGAATTTGATTAGGTTCTGTTATATTCACTATATTATAACAGTCTCTTATATACAGCTTTGAGTTGAATTTGATTAGGTTCTGTTATATTCACTATATTATAACACAGTCTCTTATATACAGCTTTGAGTTGAATTTGATTAGGTTCTGTTATATTCACTATATTTCTTTTTCTATATTCTTTGAGTTTTGGTGCTCTGCTTTTGGCCTATTTTTTGGTATATGTTTTTTGTTTTAGAGTTTATCTCTTTTTTCTTTTATTTCTTTTTGGTTGTGTTGGGTCTTTGTTGCTGCGTGTGGGCTTTCTCTAGTTGCAGCGAGTGGGGGCTACTCTTCATTGTGGTGCACAAGCTTCTCATTGCGGTGGCTTCTCTTGTTGCAGAGCACGGGTTCTAGGCATGCGGGCTTCAGTAGTTGTGGTGCACGGGCTCAGTAGTTGTGGCTCCTGGGCTCTAGAGCGCAGGTTCAGTAGTTGTGGCGCACGGGCTTAGATGCTCTGCGGCATGTGGGATCTTCCTGGACCAGGGCTCGAACCAGGGTCCCCTGCATTGACAGGCAGATTCTTAAACCACTGCGCCACCAGGATAGTCCTATAACTAGAGTCTAATATACAAAGAATCTTGGGTAAGATTATGAGAGGTGTGTGTGGGGCTTGGAATATAGAATAACCATTGAGCCCTGTCCAGTCTGTTTTGTGGGTTCTGCTGCTGCCCCTGCCGAGTGGCTACTTGCTCTGTGAGACCATGGCCATGCCAGATGAGTGAGGCAGGCCCAGGGGTCATGTGTGAAGTACTCTGTCCTTGTCTGTAAAGGGCTCTTGACTAGGAATCTAGAGAACCAGATTCCGCTCTCTATGTTGTTGCTTCTTAGCAGCAAGACCTTGGGCAAATCAGTATACCTCTTTGAGCTTTGTTCCTTTCCTATAAAATGGAATATCATCACCTAGCTCAAAAGGTTGTTATACAGATCAAATGCTAGTTTCCCAACTTCTTCAGTTTTTTCATACCCTTGGCTAAGTTAGTGCCTGCATCTTATGCATTCCCACAGCACCCTGTATAACCCCCTAATTATTGCCATAATCATCTTTAACAGTGTATGAGCTCCCCAAGGGCAAGAGAGTGTTCATTCCTGCATCCCCAGGCCAACAGGGCTGGGCACACAGCTGGCAGGGACTCCTGAATCCAGACTAAGAGGTCCTGGGACTTCCCTGGCTGTCCAGTGGTTATGACTATGCCCTTCCAATGTCGGGGGCGCAGGTTCGATCCCTGTCAGGGAACTAAGATCCCACATGCCATGGGCAACGTGGCCAAAAAAAAAAAAAAAAATTAGACTAAGAGGTCCTGCAGGTCAAGGGCTCATAGTATGGCAGTTCACTCACCTCTCTGCCCTTCACTTCCTTGCCTGGTAGATGGGGCTGATTGTGACATCTTGGGTGGGCTGGAAGGACTCTGGGGAAATTGCTAAGGCAGTCTAGGCTTTAGAAGCTGAGAGCTGTGTAGGGTCTTTCCCAGCTGGTGAAGAGCAGGTGCCCAAGAATGGTTTGCTGGGCACCTTCCTCAAATTTGGCTGTCTGGAACAAACGTTGTACAAAGGGCTTCTGATTCCATCACATGCACTCCTTTCCCAGCTCATTTCTGGGTCATGGAAAAGGTTCTTTCAAGAATCACCAGGGCTATGATAAGTCCCATGGAACAAACCTACTGTTGTGTATTAGCTGAGCGGGAAAAGGCCATCTCTTCTTATGCATCCTCATTCATTCCTTCATTCAACAAACTGTGTGACACACCACTGTACATTAGAGGAATGGAGATGAATGAGGCTACGTCTCTGCCCTGAAGGAGTTAGCCTGGAGAGAGCCATTCAGCCATACAGCTGCCATTCTGGCCTCCCTGTATCTGTCTCCTTTCCTGCTCCCCTGCATTCCTTCTCCACACAGCAGCCACATGAGCATCTCGAACAAAGTAGACTCCCAGCTTAAACCTTCTAAAGACCTCTATGAAGCCCTCCAGGACAGGGGGGAGGTGGATGAGCAGGTGAGCTTGTATTGAATTCAGGGCATCTGGAAGTTTTCTACAGAGCTGCCAAGGAACTGGGATGCCTGTCTCTGTCCCAAGTCTTCAAATCAGTATTTAGAGTGCTGGGAAGTCTGAGCAGGGTGAGGGTAAAGGTAAAGACACACATACTAGATCCAAATCCCACGTCTGTTAAGTTGCAGTCTGGCTCATTGGAGACATTGTTTATTTAGATGCTTCAGTGACCAAGAGATAGAGCATAAGCACACATACACCACCCCCCACACGATACATAAAGGCATTTACAGGCGAAGGGACAGGAAGTGTGGGGAGGAGATCACGAGAGCAGCTGCAGGCTTCTTTGACCCAGTGAAGAGGGACCTCAGATGGTAACTCTCCCTGGAATTCCTGTTTGAAAGCTACAAGGTAAAGTCCACTCCCAGTGAAGTCCCAGGCCATAAAACACAGCAGTGTTAGAGAAATCTAGGTGTGGGGTCAGGGAAACGTCTGTTTCCTCACTGCAGAAACTTACACCAGCTCTTTTCTTCCCTTAGGGCCCATCCTGCTCCTTGGTCCCCAGAATCTCCTGGTGGATGATGGGGGAGGACTAGCACCACAGCAACCTGGGCAGATGGTCTGCTGCACAAGGGGAAGGAGAGGGCTAGCAGGGCTGAAGGGCAGCAATTAACCTGTGAGCTGGCTGGCACAAGGCAGTTTCCTTTTAAGGGTACAGAACCATCAAGGAAATTTGCATGTGGGGACCTTCCCACATGACCCTGTGTCAGAGCACCTCTTTTGGAGGAGGGGAAAGGCCTCTATTGGAGGTTTCCTTGATCCCACTGGGTACTGAGGCCTCCTTCGGCTCTAGCTTGTCCCCACTTGCTGCAGATTCTTAGCACCATTCAGGAACTGTGGAGAATGGGGTGTAAGAGGAATAGCAATGCTCTGCCAGGACTGTGTCATTGCTCTAGGAGGAGACTTCACAGTCGGCAGAAATCTGTACAACTGGCCAGCATCTGATCCCAGGGTCAGGAAAGCTTGTACTCTTTTGGGGGAGAGGGAGTGTCATATTAACTCCAAGTTTCCATGCGGCAGGCACTTCCATCTGCCCTTTCCTGCCTAGGCCAAGGTCTGGCGTGAAAGCTCCAGATTTCACTGGAGATACCTAGAGCCCAGGGAGAGCTCAGTTCTTCAGCTGCAGAGACTGGTCCAAAACTGACCTGTAAAGGAAAGACAGGTCTGGGGCCTCATGACATATAGCCCAGAGGAGCTGGGGAAGGGGAAAGGTCATCCTCCAAACTACCACTCTGGGAGACCCCAAGTCCTGTCAAGATCTCTGCTTCCCTCATCCTGACCTACAGGGCCCATTCCAAAGGGGTGGAGCAAGGGTGGATTTGCCTGGACCAATCAGACGCTCTCTGTGGTCCACTCCTGCCTCAGGCCTGTGTATTCTCCAGGTGTAAGAAAGGAGGAAGAAGGAGCCAAGGGCTGACCATAGTCACAGAAAGTTGGCTCGTGGCTGGTTCAACCTGGGGTGCTGGACAGAAACACCTCTAGTTTTCCAGGGTGGTTGAGTCTTTATGAATGGGTTGCCTTTGCATGGGAATCTGGCCCAGAGGTGATGCCATTGTTTTTGGTGACCTGTAATTTGAGAAGGAACAAAGGCACAGGGTTAGTTTGTAGTGGTTGTGATGGTATTCCAGGTAGCTTATTCCAACGATAGTACAGCTCTTCCAGGGCATGGAGTAATAAGCAGGGCAGCTCTCCTTTACTGAGGGCCACTGCATGCTAGGCACAAGGCCGGGTGTCTTGCTTCTAGTATCCTATTTCATTCTCATGCTAATTCTGCAAGGGGGCACCAGCACCCCCATTTTACATATGAGGAAACTAAAGTTCAGAAAGTATAAGTGACCTGCCCACAATAAGCTTTCTTTTGGTTTTTTTTGCGGTACGCGGGCCTCTCAGTGTTGTGGCCTCTCCCGTTGTGGAGCACAGGCTCCGGATGCGCAGGCCCAGCGGCCATGGCTCACGGGCCCAGCCGCTCCGCGGCATGTGGGATCCTCCCGGACTGGGGCACGAACCCGTCTCCCCCGCATTGGCAGGCGGACTCTCAACCACTGCGCCACCAGGGAAGCCCACAGTAAGCTTTTTTTAAGTGTGGTAGATTCAGGACTGCAGCCCATGTATTTCCTCTATACCAAATCACTTATTCTGCCTACAGGGCCCTACATGACCTGGACGGTACAGAATGACCATTCTCCCCATCACATGGAATGAAATGTAAAGTGGCTCTTCTATCACTATCCCACTAGCACCACCTGATATTGTCTTATATGTTTATGGATTTGTTTAGGATCTGCTTCTACCACCAGAGGGGGATCCAAAGGACCAGGGAAACAGCATTGGTCTTGGTTCCTACTGTAGCCCCAGTGCTCAAAACAAGGCTTGGCACATAATAGATACACAATAAATCTTTGTTGAATGAGTGAAAGCTTATCTCTAACAGCTCCCCTTATAGGGACTAGAACTTCACATATATTATCTCTAACCCTTATATCATCCCATAAGGTGAGGATAATGAGCTCCATTTGGAAATGGCAGAGCAAAATGAATAGGCTTTGAAGTCAGAGGTTTGAATACTGGGTCTGACTCCAAGTAACTATGAGATTTTGGGCAAAGTTACTTAATCTACCTGACATTCGGTTTCCTTGGGTTGTAAAGTGTGTGTGGAGGGTCCTAATTTGGAGCTGCTGGTGCAAATTAATGAGCTTGAATTAGGTGTCCAACAAATTGTACTATAATCTTACAGAAAAGGAATTGGAGACTCAAAGAGGTTTACTGACTCACCTAAGGTCACACAGCTGGGAAGTGTAGGAAGAAAACAGTAAACAACACTAGACTTTACAAGTCTGGGTAGTCCCAGGGTAGGGCTCTGACTGGTTCCATGTTATCTGACAAAACTGCCACCAGCCAAGCTGCAAAGGAGGTATGCTGAAACAGGAGTGAGACGCAGGCCAGGTTGCTAGGGCTTGTCTCAAGTCCATATCTAAGAGGACCCTCAAGAGTCCTCCCAGTTAAAGACATATCTATCAATAAAGCCGCAGTGTGGGAGAGGAGACTTCAGGCAGAGCAGAGAGGACCAAGGATATTTTGACCCCAACACTCTGTACTTCTACCACTTTTATTCATTCGGCTCTGTAAGCAATGCAGAACCAATCACCAAAGTCAAAGCAATCATTTCAGCAGACTTGCCTGCCTGAAACTGTTTCCTCATCTGTAAAACGGGGATAATTCCTATCTCAGAAGGTTATGCTGTGGCACACTGTCCACACTACACAGTTCCCTTCTGAGAGGCAGGGACAGAACCATGTGGGCCCTCCCCAGCAGGACCTCACCTGTTTATATCATATGGCGCCACAACCCCCTTGTCAGCATGATGCCCTGGAGGAGCATGCTGTGAGCCAGACAAGCCTCAGTGTGAATTATGGCTCTGCCTCATAATACCACTCTGAACGGTGGTTGCCTATATCTGTAAAATCAGAGTAACAACCCCTTCTTCCCAGGATTGTTGTGAGGATTACCTGAGAGAATTTGCTTGGCATGTGGCCTGCAACAGACCAGGAGCTCAAACAAAGAATGTTAGTCATTTTCAAGATTATCATGAACAGATGACTCTGCTAATCTCGTCCCTTAAAAGAACTTATCACAATCTGTAATTATTGGCTGTTTACATGCTAATTGTTTGTCTCCTCCCATCAGAATGTTAGGTTACAAGAGTAGGGATTGGATCTGTCTTGGCTACCGCTCAGAGGGTGTTCAATATTTGATGAAAGAACCTGGTCATATTTGGTAATAACCAGTAGAGGGAGCTCTTGCCACATAATTGATGGCAGTGAAGACTAAGGTCTTCAGGCCAGTGGTGAGTGGGCATGGGAGAGCTTCCCTAGTCAGACTGCTAACAGACAAAAAAATCTACGAGACCACCAAGGGAATTGTTTATGTTTCTCTACTAAAACCTTCAGCCCAACAGGTCTAAAGGCTGGGGAGAAGCTGATGGGAGAAGAACTTTCTGTTAACGGATTGAGCTTCTGTTGACTGGCAGAAAAGACTGCCAGGATTCCCTTTTAGCCAAGGAGTACCTTGGCTTTGTTCTGCTTCCAAAGCCCTGAGCCCCTGCTGCAGGCTCTTGAATTTCAAAGTATGATTACTCACTGGTTCTTGTGTTTGAAGCCGCTGACATGAGCTTGGTACTGTTCTATGGAGTTCAGCACTATTTTACATGTCTTGCAGGCGTAGCCCTTCCCGGCTGAAACACACATAAAAGTCAAGATGCTTAGTTATCCAATAAGAAGGGACCTGGGGACTGCTGCTTTTGACAGCATGTGCAAATGCCCTTCTGAAGATCATGGGTGGGGTGAGGTTAGGTGATTGGCCCTGATAAGAATCCCAGTGGCCTCAATGCTCAGGGGGCACATGTATGCCTGGGGCTGGGAACCTCCTCGTTCCCTTCTGTGCCCTCAGTCCCAGCACTGAGCCTGGTCCAGAGTAGCTGTCTGTTGAGTAAATAAAAGATTGCTAGAACGAAGAGGTGACATCTGGTGTAACTGTCTTTTCCACCTTGACTGTGCTAAGTAGCCTCATTAAGGATGCCTTTAGCTAAGAGATCTCTGGGAAGGTGCCACTCTGTTTGGGCTTGCAGTAACAGTAATTTATGAGGCCTGTTAAGCAAAATCAATCTGTCTCTCTCTCTCTACCATGGGGCTCACAGACACCCTGTCTCACTACCAGGGCTGCCCCAGTGACAAAGTGGCCTTTTTTCACATGGTCTAGCAGAGAGAGCATGGGCCAGGAACCAAGATATGGGGCTGGACTCCTGGCTCTGCATTCACGTGACCTTGGCTAAATCCCTTCCCCTTTCTGATCCTCAGCTTTACTCAACAATAAACCAATTATACCACAACCATCATACTTACAATAAAAAGCAGCTATTGTTTACCAAGTGCCTGATATAGGCCATGCACTTCATATAATTTTGATTGGTGCTCATAACGATTCTGTGAAAACCATTATCATTATTCTCTTATAGATGAGGAAAACAAGGCATGGTTACATGTCCAAGAACACAGAGATAGTAAATGGCAAGCAGGCTTGGCTGATTGCCAAGGCTGTACTTATTCAGCATGCCAGGTGCTAGCTGTGCAAGACAGGCAACTGTACACGACATCAAGAGTCCTCTGACACCTTTAAAAAAAAAAAGTATTTATTTTTGGCTGCATTGGGTGTTTGTTGCTGCACGTGGGCTTTCTCTAGTTGCAGCGAGCAGGGTCTACTCTTTGTTGCTCTTGTTGTAGAGCATGGGCTCTAGGTGCGCAGGCTTCCGTAGTTGTGGCTCACGGGCTCTAGAGCGCAGGCTCAGTAGTTGTGGCGCATGGGTTTAGTTGCTCTGCGGCATGTAGGATCCTCCCCGGCCAGGGCTTGAACCTATGTCCCCTGCATTAGCAGTCAGATTCCTAACCACTGCGCCACCAGGGAAGCCCCCCTCTGACACCTTTTGAATCATCTGCCATCCTAAGTCTCACAGGTCTGGAGTAAGATCTAGGTTCAAATCCCAGCTCTATCATTTCTTACTTGTAGGATCACAGGCCAGTTACTTAATCTCTCTGGGATTTGGTTTCCTCATTTGTAAAAGTGGGGCTTCTCTGAGACTTAGGTCCCTTACCTATAAAATGAGGTTAATACTAGTATCAACCTCATAAGGTTATTGTAATGATTCAAATAAAAGCAACTGGCACATAGTAAGTATCCAGTAAATGTGAACTTTTGGCTTATCATCACTCTTATGAGTTCCATGAGTGATGCTGGCAAAGAGGTGGAGAGTATCTTTTAACCAGCCTTCCATGGCAGCTGCAGCTACTGAGAACACCAACGATCTCCTCTAGTCCAATAAGCTAGCAGACGTTCCCGGCTACATCTGTTTCTCTTGTATCTTCAGGTATTTCCTGGAAGACACATCCCTTTAAAGCATTTAAGGGGAAAATTACTGCCATCAGAATTCAGGTCTTGTTTTAGACACTGAAGGCCAGAATTAATGGCTCAATACTAACAGGGAAAAGATGCATAATGGACTAGCAGGATCACCCTCCCCACAAAGTCCAGAGCTGAACCTGAAGCTGGTGTGGGGGTGACAACCACCAATGGTTAAGGGTCACTGATGCCCAGATTACAACAGCCCACTCTTATCTTCTATTAAGCACCAAGCACCATGCCAAAATTCTGGATACTTATGCCCTTGGATTCTTACAACAGTGCTGCAAGATAGGTGATTAGCTCCATTTTTCAGAGCAGAAAACAGGCTCAGGGAGGTTAAGCGGTTGACCTGGGGTCAGAGCTGGGATTTGCCCTCTGGTCTGTGAAGCTCCCATTTTCCCCTCTGCACCACAGGTCTCCAGACTCTCCTATGCGAGGTATATCTCAGCACACAGTTTACTGATCTGTAAGCTAGATTCAAATCATCATTTGGGGCAAGTGAATAATTCATTGGTGCTTCTAAAAAACCAGTACCCACACTCATCCATTTTCATTTTACATGTTTGATATTCTGGTTTACCCCTGTGATTTTATAAAGTATAAGTCACTAGAGTTGATTTTTAAACATCTGGTTTATTTGGAAAAGCACCTGTATCTCCTCCCTTTTACTGCCAAGACTTTTGAAAGCCCTGTCTACAACTGCTTCTCCATTTCCTTGTCTCTCAATTACTTTGCAACCTATCCCCCCGCCAACACATACACGTGCACCCTCTTTCCGAGGCCAATGGAGGCTTCCCTGTATCTAAATTTAATGGACAAAATGAATGCTTATGTGGCCTCTTCATATTTGACCTCTCAACATCACCTGACAGAACTGGTGACTCCTTCCTTCTCCAAAGTCTCCCTGTCCTTGGCTTTCAGCATGCCGCACTCTTGATTTTTCTTCTCCGGTGGCTCCTTATCAGTTTCTTTTGCTGTCTCATGTTTGACCTCCACCATTTAATACTGGCAGTTCTGGAGGGCTCAATCTTGGTTTTCTTTCTTTCTCTCTTTAAATTTCTTTTTATTATTTTAAATTGTGGTAAAATACAAATAACAGAAAATTTACCATCTGATCCATTTTAAGTGTACAATTCAGTAATTGTAAAGGACAGTTCTGGGTTAGAGAAATTTGTTTTCATCGTGTTAAGTATCTTCACATTGTTGTGTAACCAATCTCCAGAACTTTGTCATTTTGCAAAATTAAAAACCTACACCCATTAGACTCCCCATTTCTCCCTCCCCCTAATCCCTGGCAACCACATTCTTTCTGTTTCTATGAGTCTGATTACTCTTGATATCTCATACAAATGAAATCATACAGGATTTGTCTTTTCGTGACTGGCTTATTTCACTGTGCAGAATGTCCTCAAGGTTCATCCATGTTTGTAGCATGTGCCAGAATTTTCAGGGGGCTCAATCTTAGAAGCTTTGCTCCTTTCTCTCTAAACTCTAAGGGATCTCTTTCATTTCTCTGACTTCACTGGCCACTTACTAGTTTAAAACATGTGAAACTACCAATATTTAACAGTTTTTGACCTACCAAAATGGCAATATCTCTAACCCAGACCTCTCGTTTAGGCCTAGACCTATATATCCAACTGCCTCTTGAACATCTCTACTTTGATATCTCGTGGGCATCTTAAACTCAAGCTGCCAAAACCTGGTTAATCCACCTAATGGCTTCAGACTAAACCTGGGCACCATCCTTAACTGTTCCCTTTCCTTCATCTCCCACACTGGATGGCCAATTCTACTTCCTACCTACCTCTTGAATCCATCTACTCCTGTCTACCTCTACCACTGCTATCTTAGTCCAGCCTCCCATATTCTCCAGTATGAATTATTGCAGTAGTCTCACTGCTGGTCTCTCTCCACTACCCTTCCTCCCTAATTGCAAGCCATTCTCCACTTTGTAACTAGAATGATCTAATAATGCTGAAGCTGTGAATAGCTTCCCAATGCTCTTAGGATAAAGGTCCAAATCTCTAACATGACCCACAATGCCATGACTAGATACTTGCTCATCTCCCCAGCAGCATGTTGCCCCACACTATCTCTCTTGTCCCTGGTCCCCCATCTTAAGTTATCTTCATAGCATCCTGTTTGTTTCCTTTTCTAAAGCTTGCCACACTTGTAGTTCATTGTTCAATGCCTGTTTTCTCTGCTAGACTCTAGGCTCCACAAGAATATGGACAATACCTGTCTTGTTTATGTAACCCAGAGGGGATGCTGAGAGCTCTGGAGGCTGGAAGGATTTGGCTACCTGAATGATATGCAGGTTTTAGTTTTGACATTCTTGAGTGAATGAGAGAAATGTGAGCCTGGAGTATAAAGCAAACTCCAAGTCTTGTTTAATCTGCTTGGTAGATGCTGCATCCACCCCTGGTGGGAGAGATCTGGATACTCTGGATCAGATACACCTCACATTTGACCCATACTTGTCATGAGACACTTGCCAGGAGCCTCATGGAAACTATTCTCTGGACCTAACACAGAACCTGACTTGGGTTTCAATGCTGGCTGCCACAGCCTAGTGTGGGACCCAGAACAAATCATTTCATCTTTCTGATCCTAATGTCCTCATTTGTGAAATGGGGATAATCAGATGTGCACAAAAGAGTTGTTGTGTGGAGTAAGTCAGGTAATTAAATGTGAGCCTAAGGCCTGGACTACAGCAGCCATTGGTAAGTGAAGGATGACTATGTCTGAAAGAACGAATGAACAAGGTCGACTGAAGCCAGCAGGGAAAAGCCAAGCTGCTAACAACCTAAATCCTTTGCTAGGGCAGAACCCCTGTCAGCAGAAGTCACTGCTTGCATATCCTAGGTCAACATCCCACCTCTGTAAGAAGGGGGTCAGAGAGAGCTCAGTGTCTCTGCTGACACCCTGGACTCAGAGAGCCTACAGCCAAGTACACTCAGAGCTGAAGGCAGGGAGAAGGAGTGTACATTTTGGAACCAGACAGAGCTACAGACCCCTACTGATGCTGTCACTTATTAACATCAGGTCATATCAGCTGTATGACCTGAGCAAGTCATTCTGAGTCTCATCTTCCTTTATTTGTAAAGTGGGAAAATCACAATTATTTTATAGGAATGCTGTGGGGATCAAATTATAATGTATATATTAATATCAAAGTGGGATGTGATACCCCTTCCCCCACCTAGATTTTCATGAAAGAATTTAGTTGATCTGTAATGAAGTCAAATGATTTAAGCCAGAAAAAAGATCCAGGATACAGTTCTAGGATTAAATATGGTACTTTAGCTTAGACAAATGGAGGAGGGTAAATACAAGAAGGAGGCTTTGGCTTGAGATAAAAGAAAAGAATGGATACAAGTTAAGATAAGCAGCCTGAAACACTGCAGTGCCTCAGTCCTGCCAGTGGAAAAGAGATAATGAGGGAATGACCAGGGCAGGACCGAGTAAAGCTGGGGCAGGAACTGGAGCAAAAGAGGGTTAGCTGCAGGAGAACACTGGGTTGTGCTAGCTGGATGCTATGTCGTGAAGCAGGGCTCTGAGGAGCTTGGTTCTGAAGTTTCCAGATGCCTCAGCATATGGGATTGATCCTGTTAAAGGGAAAGGCACTACCTATATGTAGGACCAGTAAATAAATATTAGTCATTCCTTTCTGATTTTGAAGAGGTTTCTAAAAGAGGGTCTTTCAAAGGCATTGGAAAGGCAATCCTTGGCACCCTGCTAAAGGAATCTCTCCCTTGCTGCATAGCCACCACTTTGTACCTTTCTCATCAGGCAGTATTGCCCAAGGACGGCCTGTGCTGTACGGTGCTTTGGGGCTTGGGGGGTTGTTAGAGAGGCACGATCGTTCCCCTTGCCCATACATGGTCTGGAACATCTATGGCATCTGGGTGTTCACCTCTCCAGGACTGTGGGAAGAGCACAGATGGCTCTGAGCAAGAGCTTCCTTGCACCTGGATGCCATGGTGCTGTCTGTCTGGTGCTGCATCTCCATGGCCTGGGGAAGAAGCCCTGGGGACTCACACCAATGCTTAAGTAGGCTCCACAAGACAGAAACTGTATCAGATTTGGTCACTACTATACCCCAATGAGGGAATGCAGCAGGTTTTCAATAAATATTTGCTGACTGAAAGAGAAAATAATAACCTCCCCCTCCCCACCCTTACTATAGGCTGTGAGTAGTTACTGTGATGGGAAGGGCTCCTAACTTTTTATGAATGCTCACTCCTGTGATGCTGACTGGTATCTGGAGGTCAGGGCAGTAGCTAATGTTCTGAGTCAGAGTGGTCTCCTTCACCACTCTATCCCAGGGACACAGGTGGGCCTTAGCTGCTGGGAGACGAGGGATTCTGAGGACATTATAAAATCTGGCAGAGGCTGCTGAGGCCTTCACACAAGAAATGTGGATGACAGGGAGTTTAAATCAGAGGTTGCAGATTGGCGGCCCTTTTGCCCCAAATCTGGCTTGCAGGCAGGTTCGACTCACCTAGGGTTTACACTTTTAAAAATTTAGTTGCACATTTAAAAACCAGGAGAATTCTTATTCAAATCTGGCTTCTAGATTCTTTTGAAAAACTGAAAGATATGGTAACAACTGGCTGGAGCTGTCTAGGAGAGGCACATACCCTCAGCTAATCATATCCCCTCCTGGCTCTTTCACATATTGAAATTTCCTGTCCAGCCTCTGCAGGCATTTGAGTTTGCAATGCCTGCTTCAGAAGACCTAAGGAGGAAAAGCATAGCCTCGGTGGTCCAGGGAACCCCAGCAGTCAAGCCCCGATCCAGCTCTGGGTGTGAGCTGGGCCCCTTACCTGATGAGTCAGTGACAGCAGGGTCGGCCAGCCGCCCGTAGTGTGCCATAAGTTTGAGCTTGGTCTCCTGTTTCCTGTGTTTCTTGCCCATATAATGTTGCTGAGCCATGACAGGGTCATTGAAAGTCGCGTGGCAGAGGCTGCAGAACTTGTCTGGGTCTATCATCTCTCTATTCTGGTGCAAGGCTAAGGTGGAGGCCACAAGGAAAGGGTTTGTAAGGCGTTTCGACAGAGCTGCGGTGAGAGAGTTCAAACAGAAACAATGAAAAAACCCAGAAGGTGCCAGGCTTTCGCGTATGCTGAATGCAAAGAAAGGTTTGGTCACTAGTTAATCACACCTGCAGGTGTGGCACTGCCTGCGTGAATCACACAGTGAAAATCTTCTCTAATTGAGAAGATATGGGGAGCCCAAAGACCGCCTACTTTGTTCGGCAGCTTTAACTACTTCAGGCACATGAATCCTGATTTTCTTATATTCCGAGAGGGATCTGCACTTCTGCTATCAAGTTGACGAATTACAACAGATTAGAGATGTACATGCTTGCAATCTTCTCATCCCTCAGAATTCCCCAGAACTTCACAGCAAATGGGACAAGAAGTTTGGGTGTTTTACTCCCATCCTCAAAGTACCCCAGTTATAGATCTGGAAGTCAATGCACAGATGTAGAAACTGAGGGCCTGAGGGCCTGGAGGGTCATTTAGAAAAGGCACTGTACTAGGGGGGCCTTTTAGGCTACACTGCCTTCTAGGCTGAGTGGGGGAGCAGAGGGTGACATTGACATTTAGTTATGAGATTTGTATATATATTTTCTCTTTTGGTCCTCAGAACTATGCCATGAGGTAGGTGTCATTTTGCCACAAGACAGAGAAAAACCGAGGCTCAGATGGGTGAAATGACTTATCCAAGATCACTCAGCTAATGAGTGAATATAGGTCTGTGTGACCCTAAAGACCATGCCCTCTCCTCTATGCCAGGCTGCCAGAGTGTGGCAGGGAGACCTGAAGGCTACTGTCCATGCGTTCACCTTCAGAAAACATCCCTGGCTGTGGTCCATGAACTCAGTTAATCAGAGCCTGGTATGGGCATATATGTAAGCCTCCCGTGGGCCAACAAATGTCCTGATGCTGACTGCAGGCTGCACTGCTGCTTTATAAAGTGGATGTCATGACTCACTCATGAGTCCATGTGGCTGGAATGGTGTCAATCTAGTAACCACTGCTTTAAAAATGTGGTCTAGAACCCCCACCAATGGTGGAGGAGAGGTGGGGCTCAGCAGCACTCACAGACAGATGTTCTTTCATCTCTGTACCACTTCAATGGGGGAAGTTTTGAGGATTTTCAACAAGCCAGAAGAAACTTGCTGGCTTTTCTCACAATGGTTTTCCAGTATAGGAAATCTCAATTTCCCTGGCTATTTGATTTTCCTTAGCCATTGTTTCAGCAAGTCACTGGAAAAGTAAGGTACATGTTGTAGAATATTCAATAATATGAGAAAATATTCAGTATGTGGTGTTGAGTTAAAAAAAAAAAAAAAGAAAAAAAAGCAGGTTATACAGCAAACTGGTTCTTATGTCCTCGGTTCTGTAAAACAACAAAAACCATACTGGTGATGTGTGGAAAAAAGACCAAAAGCATTGAGTAAAAGTGTGCTTTTCAGTCTTTTCCAACTTTTCTACAATGAATGTAGATTCTTGATGTCAGAAAAGAAATAATCATGATCACTGAAACATAGGGTCTTTCTTTAAAAGATACTGAAGAGAAGCATCAGAGGTGAATGGTTAAGTAAAGTTGGAGGAACCACTTAATGGACATCCAGTAAAAATGAGAGCTACAGGAGTCTTCTCTCAGGAAACAACTTGAAATATGGAAAGAGAATTCTACAGGAATGTTTGCTGTAGTGTTATTTCCAAACATTAATAAAGGAGAGGGGGAAAACGTAAATGTTCACCATTAGAGGACTGGTTAAATAAATGGGCTGTGATGGGATACTGTCATTAAAAATGTTTATGAAAACGTTTTTAATAACGTGGGGAAATACAAATGTTATATTAAGTGAAAAGAGCATAAAAGAAAATGATACACATGATATGATCATGTCATTATTAAAAGACATAACGTGCAATCTATATGTGTATACTGGTATTTTGAAATGTTACCAACATATTAACAGTGTTTCTTTCTTGGTGGCAGGATTTGGGTGGTATTTTACTTTCCTCTTTGTACCTTTTGCATTGTTTGAACTAGAAATAACAATAATGAGTATGCGTTGTTTTTATAAAAACAATAAGGTTAAAGTATTTTATGTTTATATATATAATCTAGACATACATAAAACACATATACGCACAGATATACACACATACACATAACAAAAGATTATAGGAGAAACAGTACTCCAAAATGTTAACAGTGGTTATCTTTGAATGGTAAAATTATGAGTATTTTTCTTTCCATTTATCTATATTTTCCATATTTTCTACAACATGCTTGTATTACTTTTACATTAGAAAAATGTTTAATTTCAGAAATATAGTTATAAACTCATGTAATAACATGGAAATGTGCTTAAACTACAAAATTAAAAGTTAAAGCAGGATACAAATGGTGCATGCACTATGATTATAACTATATAAAAACATACCTGTTATGTGGCAAGGGCAAAAGTAAATACAAAACATAAACCCTTGAATATGGAATCTTTGGACTGGGCATATTCCAGGGAATTTTCCCATTTATAGAAAGTTAAGCTCATATAAACCTAAAGATAAGTGACCATATAAAGTTCTGTTCTTAAGCTAATTTCCCTTGGTCTAATGTTTAATCTTTTTGGTACCATAAATGGTACCAACACTGAATTTAAACAAAAGCAATTAGTACTAGTATAACTTAATGATGAACAAACCATAAGCAAGGCCAGTGACATGCTCCAGGTGGTGGATGCCTGATCAACTTCTGCATTTTATGCAGGGATTCCATTCACTGGCTATCTTGATGATGGTGATAATACTAACAATAGGAACCGTGGGGAATTCCCTGGCAGTCCAGTGATTAGGACTTGGCACTTTCACTACTGGGGCCCGGGTTCAATCCCTGGTCAGGGAACTAAGATCCTGCAGGCCACTTGGCCAAAAAAAAAGAGAACTGTCCTTTACTGAGCATTTATTACATCCTAGGTTCCTTGTATACCTTATTTCATCCTCAAAACTTATGAAGTAGTATTATCAACATTTTATAGGTGAGAAAACTCAGGCACGAAGAAGTTCAGTCATACAGCCGGTAAATAGCAGTGGCAGGATTTAAACTCGGGCATCCATGACTTTATCTCTTGTTTCATAGCAGGAATACTAGATTTGGGTGTGATAAGAGAGTATAATTATGAGTGATTTTTTTACCCTATCATCAAAGTCTTCCAAAACATCACTGTCTTGTTTTTATAATACAGCAATTCAAAAAAGGACAAGTATTATAGATAGTATAGTCTACTTCTTGGTCCAAAATAAAGACAGAAGCAAAAATTACCAAGAAAAAAATAAAATAAAGATCAAAGAATTTTCAGTTTTGACTAACTGCAGTTAGCAGAGGTTTAAAATCCCAGAAAGTCATGAGTTAATGAGATGAAAGTGAAGGCTGAGCCCCAGTGGTGACAAGATAAAGGGGGCTATTTTAGAAGTCACTGCACTGGGAATGAATTCATGGCAGTTGCAAATACAGTTTGCTGGGCAGTAGTGGCAGCGCTGAAGTATTCAGCTTCGAAAGGCAAGTCCCTGTCTTGAGGAGAACAGGCAGCTTTGAGGATTAAAGTGAGCAGGGCATAACCTGAGCACACGAAAAAGACAAGGATTTAGCTTTTAACTTGGAATGCATGGCAACAGGGCAGGTGGATGCTAGGAGGGAAAAATCTAAGTGAGAGAGGCAGGAGATAGAGTGCTCTCCTGGTGTGCATAGCCTGGAGGACTTTGGCACTCCTGACTTATAATGATTTTTAAGGACAAAAGCTCAGGGCTAAGAAGCTTCTATACAGAAAAACTGATGTAACCAAAGAAAGGGAGGTTAGGTGAGTACAACTCCGAGGATGCATTTCATTGAAGCCGGGTCTACTCTGATATTTTTAAGGGCTCTCAAAAGCAGTTCAACCTCTTCAAGTCTGTGGCCCCAGTGAGCATTTCTGGGAGCACCTGGCATTGGTGCCTTGAGGACGGGAGGGGTCCCGATACATAGCACCACTCAGGAAAACCAGTACCTTCCACCTTAGTGGATTGCTGCTTCAGCTTTAAGTTCTTTGCGTGGGTCTTCCCCAGGTAGTGCGACTGGGCCACGACAGGGGAGGAAAAGGTCATGTTACAGATGGGGCAGCACTGGTTCTTGTCTTTGCTTCTGCTGCTCTTCTGGTTAGGAGAAAGAACACAGGTCTGATCACGCCACTGCCCGGCCAGAAAATCTTCACTGGTTCCCCACTGCCCATAGGAGAATGAGCATTCAAGGCCCCCTTCATACACTAACCCCAACCTACCTTTCCGGATTCTTTTCCAGCTACTTCATCCCATGCTCTACTCACCATTCCCCATTTTGTTCTCTGCTACTTCCTTGTTTTACTTGGGCCATTCCTGCTGCCTAGAATGATCTTCCTTTCTTTACTGCCTGGCATATGTCTGCTTAGCCTTCAAGGCCCAGATTAAATATTACCTCTTCTGAGAGACTTTTACGCAAGAAAATTACTCAGTAAACAATTATCAAGCCACTTTGTGTGATTATTCCAGTAAGGAAGAACTAATCTTGTTCTTCCTCTGTACTCCTGGAGTGCATTAAATAGACCTCTATCATACCACTCGCTTGTCACCCTAAACTGACAGTGTCACAGCTTAGGAGACTTTTCTGTGAACTAAAGTGCAACATTTGGGCAAAGACTGTTGGATTCATCTTTGTTTCCTATCCTTAGCACTCTGCTGGAGTCTGGCACACAGCAGATGTTCAGGGTTTGATGAACAAGCAGATCATTGGGTTTTATTTCATGATTATGATTAGGCTAGAAAACAATGTACTTCAAGTCTATATTAAGAGTTCCCAGCCTCTCTCTTACGTCTGATTTCTGAATACAGTATTCATTCTAATATAGCATTTTTCAACCTTGATACTATTGACATTTTGGGCTGGATAATTCTTTGTTGGATGGGGAGGGGCCCATGATCTCATTAGAACTACTGGGCCACTCCGAGAGTAGAAGGATCAGAGATATAGAGAGGTGAAGTGACTTGCCCAGGGTCACAGAGGTGATCTTGTCTTTCTGGATTCTAAATCACAAGAAGGGCAACCAGGGGATGAGCCAGTGAATTTGGAGAAGGGATGAGCAAGGCCCTTCCAAATCTGTGGTCCCTATGACAGGGAGGCACAGTTTGTAGTGTAAGCTCTTACTCACTGAGCATCCACTAGGAATTGGAATTTTACCTCACAATACCCTTAAGAGGTAGGAACTATTATCTCCATTTTATGGGTGAGGTACAGAGAGGTTAAGTGACTTGTCCAAAGTCACCCAACCAGTTAAGTTGTAGAGCTAGTATTGGGCCCTAGTCTGCTGACTTTTCATGCATGACATTTGCACAGCCTGCTATGGAACAAAAATAATGGTACACCTCAGGGACTGGGGTTGTTTCAGCATAATTCTCACAGTATTTCTAAGGCAAAAAGCAAACATGCTGGAAAAGTGTTTAATCCACTTGTTTATTCCAAATATTCAAGTATTGAACTCAGCTCTTTCCCCCAGATCTCAAGAAAGCAAGCAACCTGGCTTTCTTCCACTTTCTCTTCTTGAGTAGGGAATGGACAGCTGTCCTACTCTAACAAACCACTGACAATAGCTCCATTTACTGAGAACCTACTATGTGCCAGGCTCTGTGTTGGGTGTTTTAATAAACCTGCCTTCATTTTAGTTTGGAAAAATCCTGAAAGGTAGTTGACATTAGCATCCTCATTATTATAGAGGATGAAATCAAGGCTCAGAGAAGTAATAAGACTTGCCCAAATCACACGACAGGGCCAGGATTTGAAGCCAAGTCAGTCTGACTCAAAGCCCATGTTCTTTCTACCACACCAACCTGCCTGCTGGCTTCATCAGGAAGTGAGCAGTCTCAACATGGCAGCTGTATTACCTGATCTGAGTCTAGCTTCTTCGTGTCCCCCTTTAATGTCTCCATTCCATGGATTGCTAGGTATCTCTTCACTTTGTTGGCATGTTTTTTGCTCTGCAAGAACCCAGGAAAAAGATCAAAGATAGCTAAATGCCATTTCATATCTAAGGCACTCAAAAACACTTACTAGATTTTCATCTGATTCATCCTCACAGACACTTTTGAGGAGGAGAGGGTGGGGGAAGAAACCTAGTTTATTGAGTTCCTACTCTGTGTAAAGTACTTAAATGCTGTCAAATCTAATCTTCACAATAATTTATGAGAAAATTATCATCATCTCAATCTTACAGATGAGGAAACTGAGGCTGAAGATAGTGAGGTTTCTTGCCCAAGATGAGTAGCAGAGATGTGATTCAAACACAGGTCTATTTAGAGCCAAAGCATGTACTTTCTACTGTACCGAGCTGCATGGGAACATGTAAGTATAATGATCCTGATTTGGATGGAAGAAATGAGACTCAGAAAAATTAGGTCAATCTTCAAGTCACAGCCAACATGCATGGAGGCAACACCTGGGTGGCTAAAAAGGAATTCACTGCACAAGCCAGGGAGAAGTGGGGGTTTGACACTGGGTCTGGAAAAATAAAGCAGTACTAAAGGTACAAGGGCATACCTGGTAGTGTGCCAGCTTCTGGGACTCAGAAATTAGCAAGGCGCAGCAAACCTTACACTGGGTGTTGGTGAAGAGACACTGGTTCTTCTGGATCATGTGTTCCACTACAGAGAGGAAAATAAAAATCTTTGAGTTAAAAACCTGCCTCAACAGCACTGTCTTTGAACCCTGCCTCAAACGCAGGAACTGAGTAATGGAATGCCATACTATTAAATCGGCAAACCTCAGCCACCCCTCCCCTACTGCTTTCATGAATCCTGTTATATTCTCGTGCCACCTCACGTGTAACTTACTTTATACTTTTATGTACGCCAACTTTCTTTCTTCTTTCTAAATGATTATTATTATTTATTTATTTATTTTTGGCTGTGCCACATGGCATGTGGGATCTTAGTTCCCCGACCAGGGATGGAACCCATGCCCCCTGCAGTGGAAGCATGCAGTCTTAGCCACTGGACTGCCAGGGAAGTCCCTATGCCAACTTTCTTTACTAAGTAAATTCTTTTAAAAAGGAATCTTTAAATAATAAACTTAAGTAAATACCAATAAAAATAAATACAATAAAAATGAAACAATTCTAGCCAGATACTGGTGTGAGAGGCTTGCAGTTCTCTCTAAAAAGAACATTAAGAGAGTGGCAAACGCAGTCTCTGCTGCTGTCACTGCCCCAGTCTCTTCCCCAGGCCTCTTGTTGCCACGAATTGCCAAGATGTCACTTTCTAACAAGCTGACTCTGGACAAGCTGGACGTGAAGGGGAAGCGGGTCATCATGAGAGTGGACTTCAATGTTCCTAGGAAGAACAACGAGATAACAAACAACCAGAGGTTCAAGGCTGCCGTTCCAAGCATCAAATTCTGCTTGGACATTGGAGCCAAGTCCGTTGTTCTTATGAGCCATCTGGGCCAGACGGATGGTGTCCCCATGCCTGACAAGTACTCCTTGCAGCCAGTTGCTGTAGAACTCAAATCTCTGCTGGGCAAGGACGTTTTGTTCTTGAAGGACTAGAAAGCTTGTGCTCACCTAGCTGCTGGGTCTGTCATCCTGCTGGAGAACCTTCGCTTTCATGTGGAGGAAGATGGGAAGGGAAAAGATGCTTCTGGGAACAAGGTTAAAGCTGAGACAGCCAAAACAGAAGCCTTCCGAGCTTCGCTTTCCAAGCTAGGGGATGTGTATGTCAATGATGCTTTTGGCACTGCTCACCAAGCCCACAGCTCCATGGTGGGAGTAAATCTGCCAAAGAAGGCTAGAGGTTTTTTGATGAAGAAGGAGCTGAACTACTTGGCAAGGCCTTGGAGAGCCCAGAGCGACCCTTCCTGGCCATCCTGGGTGGAGCTAAAGTTACGGACAAGATCCAGCTGATCAATAATATGCCTTTACCTTCCTTAAGGTGCTCAACAACATGGAGATTGGCACTTCTCTGTTTGGGATCCAAGATTGTCAAAGACCTGATGTCCAAAGCTGAGAAGAATGGCGTGAAGATTACCTTGCCTGTTGGCTTTGTCACTGCTGATAAGTTTGATGAGAATGCCAAGACTGGCCAAGCCACTGTGGCCTCTGGCATACCAGCTGGCTGGATGCGCTTGGACTGTGGTCCTGAGAGCAGCAAGGAGTATGCTGAGGTTGATGCTCAGGCTAAGCAGATCGTGTGGAATGGACCTGTGGCCGTATTTGAATGGGAAGCTTTTGCCCAAGGAACCAAAGCCCTCATGGATGAGGTGGTAAAAGCCACTTCCAGGGGCTGCATCACCATCATAGGTGGTGGAGACACTGCTACTTGCTGTGCCAAATGGAACACGGAGGATAAAGGCAGACATGTGAGCACTGGGGGTGGTGCCAGTTTAGAGCTCCTGGAAGGTAAAGTGCTTCCTGGGGTGGATGCTCTCCGAAATGTTTAGTACTTTCCTGCCTTTTGGTTCCTGTGCATAGCCCCTAAGTCAACTTAGCACTTTCTGCATCTCCACTTGGCATTAGCTAATATCTTCCCCCATGTCAAGATTTGGCTAGTGGCCAAGAGATGTAGCGCCAGGAACCCTTAAACAGTTGTACGGCATCTCAGCTCACATTTACTGCACCCTGGATTTGCCTACATTCTTCAAGATCCTATTTGAATTTCTTAGAGACTAAACCATTGTGCATTCTAGAGTGCATATATTTATATTATGCCTGTCAAAAGAAAGTGAGCTGTATTAGCTTAGTTCTCTTCATGAAGTAGCTTATTCTGATTAGCTTTGTCATTGTTTCACCACTCAGCATGGAAACAAAATGAAATTCCAATTGTTGGTAGGGAGCGAGAAGAAGTTGGTGATCTATTAAATAAATAATAAAAATATCCATTGAAACTAGAAAAAAAAAATAAAGAGAGAGAGAGTGGCAACTGTGAGGAGAGGTGTTAAGACATTGCAGCACCCAACTGAGACGACTTCCCAGACAGAATCAGAAGAATTGAAAGACGTGAAAAGAGAATAATTTTCTCACTGTTTTCTTTTTTTAAAAATTAATTAATTAATTAATTTTTGGCTGTGTTGGGTCTTCGTTGTGTGTGGGCTTTCTCTAGTTGCAGAGGCGGGGGCTACTCTTCGTTGCAGTGCACAGGCTTCTCATTGCGGTGGCTTCTCTTGTTGCGGAGCACGGGCTCTAGGTGCACAGGCTTCAGTAGTTGTGGCGTGCGGACTCAGAAGTTGTGGCTCATGGGCTCTAGAGCACAGGCTCAGTAGTTGGGGTGCACGGGCTTAGTTGCTCTGCGGCATGTGGGATCTTCCCGGACCAGGGCTCGAACCCGTGTCCCGTGCACTGGCAGGCAGATTCTTAACCACTGCACTACCAGGGAAGTCCATTAGGTAATTTTATATATTTCAAAATCAGATCAAGAACAGTGAGAAGGGACTTCCCTGGTGGCGCAGTGGTTAAGAATCCGCCTGTCAGTGCACAGGACACGGGTTCGAGCCCTGGTCCGGGAAGATCCCACATGCCGCAGAGCAACTAAGTCCGTGCACCCCAACTACTGAGCCCACGAGCCACAACTACTGAAGCCTGCACGCCTAGAGCCTGTGTTGCGCAACAAGAGAAATCACCGCAGTGAGAAGCCCGTGCGCTGCAATGAAGAGTAGCCACCACCCGCCACAACTAGAGAAAGCCTGCTCACAGCAGCGAAGACCCAATGCAGCCAAAAAAAAAGTTACCTAATGTGTCACACAAGTTCCACACCATAGGAAACTATAGTATTAACCTGTGCTTAATTGTTGGGCCTGGAAAACAAAGCTTTACTTTTTTTTTTTTTTTTTTTTGCGGTATGCGGGCCTCTCACTCTCGTGGCCTCTCCCGTTGCGGAGCACAGGGTCCGGAAGTGCAGGCTCAGAAGCCATGGCTCAGGGGCCCAGCCGCTCCGCGGCATGTGGGATCCTCCTGGACCGGGGCACGAACCCGTGTCCCCTGCATTGGCAGGCTGACTCTCAACCACTGCACCACCAGGGAAGCCCCCAAAGCTTTACTTTTTGAGGAGGGAGTAAAATCTCACTCAAGGCATGAGTTCTATCATGACATCGACAATCTGAGGCAGGGGTAGAATCTAGAAAACCGTGAGGGGACGGCAAATTCATGTGTTTTATCTTCTACTCTGGACCAAAAAGTGGGCAAGATTCTCTGGAGGGAGGTTCTTGGTGGGGAACTTTTAAGGTGCCTCTCCCTACTCCACAAGATATAAAACTTATTTATTTATGCCAGCCCTTTTAGGAAGAAGGGCTGTTGTCTGGCTATATTTCTGACCCTGAGGGTCTTTTGTTTATTGCCCTATTTTTCTCCTACAGTGTTTGGTAAATTTTTGTGAAAGACTGTGGCTGCCTCAGCCGTGCTCAGAGAAACCAACAGAAGTGGGTCTGTGAACACATCTGGGCCAGAGCTTTTTAAAGGGAGGGTGAGAGGCTCCTCAGAATGCAAAGCCCATAAAGGGAAAATGCTACCCAGGAGTCAGGAACCAGCCATTCTCTCCTCGCCTGGAGATGATGGATTTTGTTTTATTAAAGGAGACGGGGTTTCCTTTCAAGGATATTCAGAATCTGACTCCCAAAGACTAAACAGGGCAAGGACCATGTCACTTATGACTTTGTATACCCAGTATCTAATAAAATGCCTGACCCAGAATGGCCATCATTAAAAAGTCTACAAATAACAAATGCTGGAGACAGTATGGAGAAAAGGGAACCCTCCTATGCTGTTGGTGGGAATGTAAATTGGTGCAGCCACTGTGGAAAACAGTACGGAGGTTCCTCAAAAAACTAAAAATAGAGTTGCCATATGATCCAGCAATCCCACTCTTGGGCATATATCCAGCCAAAACTATAATTCAAAAAGATACATGCACCCTTATGTTCATAGCAGCACTATTCACAATAGCCATGACATGGAAACAACCTAAATGTTCATTGATAGATGAATGGATAAAGAAGATGTGGTACATATATACAATGGAATACTACTCAGCCATAAAAAAGAATGAAATAATGTAATTTGCAGCAACACGGATGGACCTAGAGATTATCATACTAAGTGAAGTCAGAAAGAGAAAGACAAATACCATATATCACTTATATGTGGAATCTAACATATGACACAAATGAACTTATCTACAAAACAGAAACAGACTCACAGACATAGAGAACAGACTCATCGTTGCCAAGGGGGAGGTGGGAGAGGGATGGATTGGGAGTTTGGGATTAGTAGATGCAAACTATCATATATAGAATGGATTAAACAACAAGGTCCTCCTGTATAGCACAGGGAAGTATATTTAATATACTGTGATAAACCATAATGGAAAAGAATATGAAAAAGAATATACATGTATATGTATGTATATATATGAAACTGAATCACTTTGCTATACAGCACAAATTAACACATTGTAAATCAACTATACTTCAATAAAATAAATTAAAAATAAAATCCCTAACCCACAGGAGGGGCTTGGTGAATACCTGCTGAATAAATGAAATACACCTCTTTGGCCTCAGAGAATACACTCACACAGTTCACAATTATGTATTCAGAATGCCTTCTACGTGCCAGCAATGGGTTTAGTGCTGGGGTCATGTCAACAAATAAGAGAGAGGACAAAGTAAATAAATAAGCAAGATAGTGACAGAGAGTGAGAAATATTATGAGAACAAGCAAACAAAGTGGTAGAGAATGATGGGGCTGTATAGTCAGTGAAGACCATGCTAGGGAGGCGTTAGCCACAAGAAGGTCTGGGGGAAACTGTTCCAGCCTGAGAGTGTCAAGTCTCTGAGGCAGGGATGAGTTTGGCATATGCAAGGAATGAAGAGAAGGACAGTGTGGATACAGTATGGTGAGTGAGAGAATAGTGGTAGGAAGTAAAGTTGGAGAGAGCTTGAGGTCTACCAGATCATGTGGAATGAGTATGAGGCCTCATAAACCATGGTATGAACTACAGATTTTATTCTTAGTGCAATGAGAGGTGACAAGATATGGCTTATGTTTTGAAAAGATTAGTCTGTTCGTTGTGTCAGCAGATTATATGGGAATAGGAATGGAAACAGGAAGAACAGGGAAAAGGCTGTTGCAGTCTTCTAGGCAACAGATGATAGAAATTTGGACTAGGCAGGTTGTCAATGGAGATGAGAAAAGTGGATGGATTTGGAACTATGTTCTGGAAGTAGATCTGACATCCAATTTCTTTGATTGGATGTAGGGGGTGAAGTAGGACAGCATTCAAGGATAACTCCTAGGTTTTGAATTTGAGCAACTAACAGATGAGAACTGGAGGAAGACAGCCTTGGAGGAGAAATTAAAGACTTTTGCTTTGGCTATATTAAACATGAGTGGTCTATCACATACATGGGTAGAGATATCAAGTAGTCAGCTACAGATTCAGGCCTAGAGCTTGAGGGAAAGGTCAGAGCTGGGGATACAAATTGAGACTCCTGGGACTGAGTCTTGGACCCTCCAAATTCAGAAGTCAGGCAGAGGAAGTGAAGTTGAATATAAAATGAGTATGAGGTGGGACTTTGGCTATAGCAGAGTGAGGATATCCTCTTCACCCAAGGCAACTAAAACACTGGACAAAACTGACAAAAACAATCCCTTCAGTACCCTGGAAATTGACCAAAGGCACTTAACAATTGGGGAAGCACTTATGCTTTGTACATCTGCTGAACTTCGGGTGAGAAGAGCGGGAATCTGGGACTGCTCTCATCCCCTCCCACACTCAGTCAGTGCAGAGGTTCTACCAGGAAGAGGTAGGATGTGAGAACCAATAGCTTCCCTGTGGAAGAGGAAATTGATTTGGAGTGGTGGGCAACGCCCCTACCTAGTGATAATGTTGGTGGAAGTGATGGCTCAGAGGTAGGTGAGGAGGAAAGGCCAAAGGCTCTACTATAGCCTTTGTTGTGTCATGTTTGTGGCTGAAACTGTGTGGCAGTGGGGACCTAAGAGGGCCCAAGTTAGCCACATACTCCTGGCCAACTCTGAGGTTGTACACATGCACAGAAGAGATGCAAAAGGCCCTGACAGAAAGTAAAAGCCAGGGCTGACTTTAAAATGGCCTGAACTTTGAATGTACTTTCCTACCTACCTACAGATCCAGCCGAGGCCTTTACTGGCTCCAGGTATTTACTGAATCACTGGCTGACTACTAAGCAACATATAGACACATGCAAGACAGAAATTATAAAAAAGAACCAAATTGGGAATATTTGCTCTTAAAGTCTTCAGCTACCATGTAAGCGATTTTCTTCTAAGCTGTGAGGAAGCCTTAACTATTCCATGCATGAAATCACATGGAGAGACTCTGAGACTATGTGAAAAAAGAGATGCCCGGCCAGCCTCCAGAAGTTCCATCCCACTGCCGTTTCAGCTCTAGCCACTACCTGACTGCAACTGCATAAGAGACCTTGAGTCAGAACTGTCCAGCTAACCCTTTCTTGAATTCCTGACTCACAAAATCTGTGAGAGGTTCATGAGATTGGAGGAAGCTAAGGTCCACAGAGGGAAAAAGAAGTTATATGAATTATCAGAATTCTGAGAAGGTGGCCTGAATGTGAATCCCTGCTTCCCAGATATCCACATACAACTCTAATACAATTACCAATTACCAGAGGGGACAGGTTTGATACAGGAAATTAGGTGCTTAGAAAATTATTGGAAAGGCTGAAGGTACTAGGTTGAGCCTTCCAGAAATGTCTCTGGGAACAATGCATAACTGTTCCAACAGGTGAGCTATAATCTCAGGCCTCCACTGCAGCCTTGCTGGAAGTAAGAAGCTTCCATTGTCATTGAACGTGCCTCTTAACATATGAAGCTGGAGAATGGATGCTGGAACACTGATGTAAGAAGATCTTATTGTTCCACGACCTTTCTTGACAGTAACAATAGCTGTAGAAATATGATCTTCACTGCATTTCTGCCTTCCAAATCTTACGAGAAGGCATCTGATTGGCAGGATTTATTTTGTATCCATATTGTAGACAATGAGAAGAGGTATGGGGCAGAGGCTGAGAGATCTAGAATGTGACATAGAGGGCTGATTTTCATAGGGTCACGAAGTAGGGACAGTAAGTCTAGCCATATCAACAACTAAATTAAATGTCAATAGTTTAAACAGCCCACTCAAAAGGCAGAGATTGGGTTTCCCTGGTGGCGCAGTGGTTGAGAGTCCGCCTGCCGATGCAGGGGACATGGGTTCGTGCCCCGGTCCGGGAAGATCCCACGTGCCACGGAGTGGCTGGGCCTGTGAGCCATGGCCGCTAAGCCTGTGCGTCCAGAGCCTGTGCTCCGCAACGGGAGAGGCCACAACATGAGAGGCCCACATACGGCAAAAAATAAAATAAAATAAAGGCAGAGATTATTAGAGAATTAAAAAAGCAAGATTTATACAATGGAATTCTATTTAGCAATAAAAAGGAATGACGTATTAATACACACTACAATTTGGCTGAACCTCAAAAACATGCTGAGTGAGAGAAGCCAGTGAAAAAGACTATATAGTATAGGATTCCATTTACTGAAAGGTCCAGAAAAGGCAAATTTATAGAGACAGAAAACAGATTAGTGGGTTGCCAAGGGCAGGAGGTAAGAGTGGGGATTTAATGTAAAGGAGCACAAATTGGAGTGATGGAAATATTCTAAACTGGACTAGGGCTATACAACTCTATACTTTTACTACAATTAATTGAATTTTACAGTTACAATGGGTGAATTTTATGGTATGTAAATTATAACTCAATGAGAAAACAAAAATTATAACTAAGAGAAAATAAAAAACCAAGGTGAGTAGGACTTGGTGTTATAGGTATCTACCTAGACCTCAAATAAATTATTGGACAAAGTGAGGAGAGCAGGGAAATGAACTGGGTTCTAAATGACTGTGGGCATTCATACACACATAAACAGTTCACTTCCCAGAGCACAGCTGCTGTGTTCTCTGCTTCAATGTCCAGGGCATGCCTTCCCTATCCCCTGAGGACAAAGGTCGCTTCCTCTTTGTGTACCCTCAACTCTTAGACTTCCCACTTTACTGAACCCACTACATTATACTGCAACTGTCTTGGTGTCTGCTTCCTGGATTAGACTACAAGCCCCTCCAGGGCAAGGACAGTATTATTCTCAACTCTATAGCTCTGATGCCCAGCCAATCCTGGGAACAGAGCAGGCGTCAGTGAATGTCGGTCAAATTAATGAAAGAAAAATTGCGGGTGGTGGAGGGTGGAGGAGAGGCAACTTTGTGCCAGACAAGTTTGAAAGTATGAGGGTGAGGGGGATAGGATCCTCTTATTAATTTAGGAGTCAGACTAGACTCGTTTTTAAATTGGAGAAGTATACACCAGGGTATAGGTATGTATACCACCCCAAATTTAAACATATCTTCCTTGGATGTGGTCAAAAATTCCATTTTATCCCAGGACAATCAGTTCACAAGCAACATATTAACTTTCCAAGATTAGTCTGCTCAGCAAGCAAACAAACCTTTAGAGAAATCTATTTCCCTGCAGATTACCTGACAGGATTAGCACAAAAGCCCAGTTTGTGTACTTCTGGGTTAGAGTTAAGCAGCTAGCTCTGCTAAGGACTGTGAAGGGGGTCACAAAACGGGGTCAGAGCAGCTCTTTCCATTCTCCTCTTTCTATTTCCATTTTACCCAGGGCTAGGTCAAGTGCAGAACCTTGGAAGCTTCAGCCCAGAACTGCCCCCCTAGACGGACTTGTATATCCTGTTCTCCACAACCTTGGGTCAAGCGTGGGATACAACAAGCTGGAGCCATAGTATACCCGGCCAGGCTCTCGGGCTCCTGGCCCCCATATTAGACAAGCGATTCAAGTGGTGGAGACAGGTGACACCAAGAAACAGGGGTAAGCCAGGGCTCAGTCTCCAAGTTCAGGAGGAACACTGAGGTATGGAGAAGGCCCTCTAGAGCCCTCGGAAGTGTGGGGCATGAGAGAAGGGAGGCAAGAGACACTAGGGGTGGGGGAACCTGGAGACTGGGATAGTGAAGAGGTTACGAGGCTGGCGGGGAAGGTTCTGAGGGTCTCCGAAACGGCGTGGACGGCACGCCCGGAGGATTCCAGTCCCAAGTTTAGGCAGAAGTAAGCTCTCGCGGGTGAGGAAGGCGGGGTAAAGAACCACGCGGCCAGAGCGTGAGAAGGCCCTTGACCATTTGCGCGCGCTTCTTGTGGCACACAGCCTGGATTTTCAGGGGAGCCGGTACAAGGCGCCCGGGTCTTGGTGAGGTGCAGGAGTCAGGGAGTCCCGGGGCGCATAACGCAAGGGGGCGGGCCGGGCGCCAGAGGGTGTGACCGTAGACCCGGGGGCTGGTCCGCGTCCCCGCCCCGCGCTTCCGCCACTCTCCGCGAAAGGAGCAGGCGGGCGAGTGTCTTCCTGCCTCTGAAGTCCCCGGACTCACCTTCCTCCCTCCCCACTGGTTGGGCCCCGGACACTGCTTCCCAGAGGCGGCGCGCCCTCTCGCGGTCGAAGCGCAGCCCGTCGGATTCCCGGCCCTCCCGCTCTTCCGAGTTGTTGTACGGCCGGGCCGCGCCGCTGTCCGCGGGCTCCGCAGTCCCCAACGCTGAATACTCCATCTTCCCCACAATCCCTAACCGGCTATAGCCGCTCATGAACCTTGGTCTCGCGAGATGTGGGTGGGAGGATGGCTTTGCCCGGCCAACAAATCTCGCGAGGTTTGAGTACTGCAGGCTGCGTTGCGGTTCTGGCCGTGGCCGTTCTTTTTCGTCGACGCTGCTGGGACCTCGGAGCTTGTGCGGTGGATTCGGAAGTCGGTCGCCGGTTCCACGGCATACACCTCCCTCCGGGACAGGCTCGTGCAGTCCTTGGCTCAGGGTTCTCACCTTGCTCCGGTCAGCATTTGACACCTCATTTCTTTCGCATGAAGGCTCTGTTATGTGGGAATATCTTCTTCATTTCACTAGCAGGGCAACATTGTTGCCATTTGGGTTCCAGCTGCTGACCCCCAGCCTAGACCTCCCCCTAAACTCCACTCCAAAGTAACTGTCAAAAGCCAAAATTTAATCTTCCAACCCCGCACCTGCTCCTTCCCCAGTCTTCCGGAGCCACTATGTCTTGGCTGTGGTTATTGTGGCATCCTTACTGGTCCCTTCGCTTACCCTTCAGGTATTCCCAAAACAGTAGCCCCAGCGATCCTCTTATAACAGGCCATATCATGACACCCCGGTGCTCAGATTCTCCAAAACTTTACTATCTTACTCTTTTTTTTAAAAAAATTTATTTATTGTTGGCTGCGTTGGGTCTTTGTTGCTGCACGTGGGCTTTTTCTAGTTGTGGCGAGCGGGGGGCTACTCTTCGTTGCGGTGCGTGGGCTTCTCATTGAGGTGGCCTATCGTTGCGGAGCACGGGCTCTAGGCACGTGGGCTTCAGTAGTTGTGGCTCGTGGGCTGTAGAGTTCAGGCTCAGTAGTTGTGGCGCACAGGCTTAGTTGCTCTGTGGCATGTGGGATCTTCCCAGACCAGGGCGCGGACCCCTGTCCCCTGCATTGGCAAGTGGATTCTTAAGCACTGCGCCACCAGGGAAGCCCTCGGTGGCTTCTCTTGTTGTGGAGAATGGGCTCTAGGCGTGTGGGCTTCAGTAATTGTGGCACGTGGGCTCAGTAGTTGCGGCGCACCAGCTCTAGAGCGCCGGCTCAGTGGTTGTGGCACAAGGGCTTAGTTGCTCTGCAGCATGTGGGATCTCCCCGGACCAGGGATCGAACCCATGTACCCTGCATTGGCAGGCGGATTCTTAACCACTGCGCCACCAGGGAGGTCCCCTATTTTACTCTTTGTAAAAGACAAAGCCCTTGGGTTAGCCAACAGGGCCCTATACAATCTGCCTTCTCTTAACCTCCCTGATGTCATCCTCTATTTTGTTAGCCTCCAATCCCTTCATTCCTGTCCCAGTTACCCTGGCCTTCTGGAATGTATTTCTCCCATATAGCCTCATGGCTCAGTCTTGCATTTCTGTGTGCCCCTCCAAACACACTCCATATCCTCCTTTACTGCTTTATTTATTTATTTTTCCTTAACACTTATTATCAGATATAGTATGTACTTCGCTTTTTATCTTGTTTATTGTTTGTTTCCCCACTGGAAGGCAAGCCCCAAGAAAGCAGGAATTTTTGTCTTTTTTGTTCTCAGCTGAATCGCCAGCACATTGAAATAGAGCCTGAATCCTCATAGGTACATACAAAACATTTGTTGAATGAATGAAACCCTTGATATTAAGTTATTCCAACCTCATTTATTCAAACGCTTGTTGCGAGTTTTCTATGAGCTAGATGTTGTCTTAGGCATTGGAATACAGTGGTAAACAAGACAGGGAATCTCTAGTAGAGTGTTTTTTATTCTAGTGAAGGAGAGTGTAATAAACAAGTCAACAGGAGGAGAAAATAAAACAGGAATATATATTGGGTGAATGATAGGGGAGGAACATTAGTCAGGGTGGTAAGAGAAAGCCTCTGAAGAAATGACATTTGACCTAAGACCTGACTGATGAGAAGGGGATGGCCATGCAAAGAGCTGGGGAAGAGTGTTCCAGGCAGAGGAAACAGCAGAAGCCCTGAGGCAGGACTGAGCTTGCTGTATAGGAGGAACAGGAAAAAGGACAGTATGGCTGTAGTTCAGTGAACAAGGAGGACAGTGGTATCAGAGGAGGAGGAGGAAGAGGAGGAGGAGAGAGATTTTTCTTGCCTGAGATCACACAGCTCATCAGTGGTATTTACTCATTTATACTACAAATACTGAGCACCAGCTCTGTGTCAGGCCTCATGCCAGGCTCTGGAGCTTCCAATGCAATAGATGACTGATGTTTGTGAGTGCTTTATAGTTTATGAAACACCTTTAACATACATTATAACGTTTAATCCTCAGGGTGGTTCTCTTATGATAGATTCTTATTTGACGATAAAGACAGAGAGGTGAAGGTTTTTATCAGGGTCACACAGCTAGTTAGTGACAGAGCCCAGTCACTGGTGTGCTTGAACACACCAGTCTTCAGACTGCAAATCCATGTCTTTTTGCCAATACCAGATGACCAGCCTAAAAACTGATGACTATATGTTACTTATTTATCTTAAAGAAGATTTCTAGTTACTCATATTTGCATAGCATGAGTTGTTCAGGTAGAAATACCAAGGGATAAAGGGCATTTTTGTCAAAGTCCCAGAACTCAAGCATATGTATTTTTTAAGCACAGTGGAGCAAATCTTGAGAATGGGATACTTAAGATGCTATACATTATTGGAAATAATAATAAATAATCCCCAGTTCCCCACTCCCAATCCAATTAGATGCTGAAAATAACTTCCATTTATTCTCCAATGAATGCTGTCACTATTTGTCCCCTGTGTCACTGAGGCAGAATCCTGAGCTACAGCACCGAGTGTCTGAACAGCCCGTGTCACCATTTTTCTGCTTTGTGTAAATGCTTCTAATATTGGTCCAGACCTGGACTCCTTATTGGGATCCAGCAGTGCAGGTGATGCCTTGTATTTATGGGGCTTTTTTATTTCTTCCCTGTGGAAAATGAGAACCACTTCTCAACATGTTCTACTGTGTATTGTTGCTATGGGAGAAGAACAATCCAAGGGAAATGGCTTTGTGAAGGGACAGGAATTGGCCACACTTCAGCAAACATTTCAGTTGAATAAACACTGATTGTGTGTGTGTTCTTGGGCATGCAAACCCACACTACAGAGCTTTTTATTTATTATTTATTTTTAAAATTTTATTTAATTTATTTTTTTATATTCCTTTTTTTGTTGTTTGGTCTTCGTTGCTGTGCGCAGGCTTTTCTCTAGTTGCGATGAGCGGGGGCTACTCTTCGTTGCGGTGCACGGGCTTCTCATTGTGGTGGCTTCTCTTGTTGTTCTAGGTGCGCAGGCTTCAGTAGTTGCAGCACGCGGGCTCAGTAGTTGCAGCATGCGGGCTCAGTAGTTGCAGCACGTGGGCTCAGTAGTTGTGGCTTGTGGGCTCTAGAGCACAGGCTCAGTAGTTGTGGCACACGGGTGTAGTTGCTCCTCAGCATGTGGGATCTTCGCGGACCAGGGCTTGAACCCATGTCCCCTGCATTGGCAGGCAGATTCTTAACCATTGCGCCACCAGGCAAGTCCTACAGAGCTTTTTAGTAAAATATGGTTCCTACTCTCAGGGAGATTAAATTCTAGAGATGAAAGTATCTACTTATACATGATATCAGAGCGTATACGTTAACTGCTGTAATGGAAGTGACAGTTGTTTTGATTGTGCCCAGGACTTAATTTATAGAGGTGACTGAGTGATGACACAGGAGTTCAATGCCATAGAAAGTTTTATTATGTGCAGTTCCCAAGAGGCCCATGCAGGGCCATATGGGGAAGCACTAAGGTTGGTCAGGATGCAGAAGGTGTGAGGGGAGAGCATTGCCCAGAGCCTTTATTGTGGTTTCCACAGGAAGGAATGGGTGAGGCAAGGTAAGAGGTTGGGTTGACTAGTTTGAAAAATTTCAACAGGGCTCTGGGCCATAGGAGTGGTCCCTAGTTTTCTGGTACCTGGCCCTAGGGTGATTTAGGGTAGTGAGAATATTGGTTTTGTGTATGAGAGTCCATAAAGGAGGTGGTTAGGGATACTGGTTTGGATTGGTTGGTTTGCATATGAAAGGTGTGCTTGAAGGTAGGTGGTTTTCTATCTCTAGGAGTTAGCAAACCCTGAGAGGGGCAGTTCCATCCTGGTCTGCAAGGCCCCAAGATGTCAAAGCATCATAAAATAAAACAGAAAATTAAAACAAAACAAAACAAAACATGAGTAATACAGCAACCAAGGCTAGTGTGCATAGGGTGGGACAAAGAAGCCACAGTTGTGGGGATCATGATGGTTTCTGGGTTACCCCATATGATGCTTTCTACTTCTCAGCTCTGCAAACACATCTCCAGCTGTTACAAGTGGCCATAGATTAGGTTTTACTAACAGGATATGAACAAGTGTTATTCGATTCGAACCTGAGATTAATCCAAAACAGCATGGGTGCTCCTGAGGGAAATTGTGGAAAACAGTTGCCTGTAGAAAACGACTTGCCTTCACTCTGTGGGGGTACATCTTTGCTACAATCCTAGTCTATTCTCAGGCTGGGTCATTTTTGTTACAGTGTCTTCAAGGCTGCATACGGGGAAGCAGTGTCTTCAGGGGATGCCAAGTTTTAATAAAGTGACTTTCCGAGGACAGATTGAGGGTATAATGGAGTTTGCTGATCATAGATTGGGATTTCCAGAGGATTTTCAGAGGAGGAGGATTAGACTGGATTCAAGTAGAGCTTCCCAACTTTTTCTATGTCATAGCCCACTTAAAAAATGAGCATATCTGTATGGCAAGTTAGGGTAAACAGATAAGACTGCTTCTTCTCATCACTCTAGTGGCAGTCTAGGGATTCAACCATTTTAGGCCCTGCCAAGTTGCCTTGGGGAAGGAGGAGTGGATATTCAGAGCCATATGAGGTGCAACGGATGGCTATGATGTTCTGGACCTGGATGATGTCTGAGGCAAGCAGGATGGGGATTAACCCCAATAATCTCTGAGAAAAAAAACAGGCAGTCAGTTAAAGCTGTGAGGTACTCAGCTTGACATCAACTGCTCCATTCTGCACCCATGACCTATGTGACCATAGGTAAATTATTTCACATTTGTGAGTCTGCTTCTTCCTCTGTAAATGAGAAAATGATACCCATCTTAAATGGTGGTTGTGAAGATTAACCAAAACAATCTGTATAAACTACTTAGCACGTTGCCTGGCACATAATAAATGGTAGTTGTTACCAGTTTATTCTGAAAGCTACATTTTCCTGGTAGTTTAACAAATTGATACTACTTTTTTTTTAATACTTTTTAAAAAATTAATTATTTTATTTTATTTTTGGCTGTGTTGAGTCTTCGTTGCTGCACGCGGGCTTTCTCTAGTTGCGGGAGTGGGGCTACCCTTTGTTGCGTCACGTGGGCTTCTCATTGTGGTGGATTCTGTTGTGGAGCACAGGCTCTAGGCGTGCAGGCTTCAGTAGTTGCAGCACGCGGGCTCAGTAGTTGTGGCTCGCGGGCTCCAGAGCGCAGGCTCAGTAGTTTGGCTCACGAGCTTAGTTGCTCCACGGCATGTGGGATCTTCCCAGACCAGGGTTTGAACCCGTGCCCGCTGCATTGGCAGGCGGATTCTCAACCACCACGCCACCAGGGAAGCCCAATACTACGTTTTAGTCTCCATCTTGGTGAAGACCCTATCACCTAAATCCTGCTTTTTTAAAAAAAAATTTCATTTATTTATTTATTTATTTATGTCTGTGTTGGGTCTTCGTTGCTGCATGCGGGCTTTCTCTAGTTGCGGCGAGTGGGGGCTACTCTTTGTTGCAGTGTGCGAGCTTCTCATTGTGGTGGCCTTTCTTTGTCGTGGAGCACGGGCTTGTGGCTCACAGGCTCTAGAGTGCAGTCTCAGTAGTTGTGATGCATGGGCTTAGTTGCTCTGCGGCATGTGGGATCTTCCCAGACCAGGGCTCGAACCCGTGTCCCTTGCATTGGCAGGCGGATTCTTAACCACTGCACCACCAGGGAAGCCCCCTAAATCCTGCTTTTTTAGAACCAGTTTTAGATCCCACAATTCCTAGAACCAGTTTCAGTTAATAGTCTGTGCATTTGATTATGGATCAGAGTGATGTAGTCTAGTTTAATGTATCTAAGGAAATCTAGAGTGGCCTAAAATGATCGATGAAGTTCCACCATCTCTACTGAAGGATTGCCAAGAAATCTATACAGATATTGAACTGGCATAGTAGTTTAAGTCACATGAAATCAACAGGATTTACTTAGGACCTACTACACTATGTGCCAGTGTCTTAATCCATTTGGGCTGCTATAACAAACTACCATAGATTGAGTAGATTAAATAACAAACATTTATTTCTCATAGTTCTGGAGGCTGGAACGTCCAAGATTGAAGTGCTGGCAGCTCTGGTGTCTGGTGGGGACCTTCTTCCTGGTTCATAGATAGCCATCTCCCTCCATCCTCACACGGCAGAGAGGGTGAGGGAGCTCTGTTAGGGTCTCTTTTATAAGGGCGCTAATCCCATTAATGAGGGTACCACCCTCATCACCTGTGCGCCTCCCAAAGGGCCCACCTCTTAATACCATCACAGTGGGGTTTAGGATTTCAGCATCTTAATTTTGGGAGGACACAAGCAGTCTGTTTCAGCCAGGCATTGTACTATACTCCCTCACCTACAGTACTTAATGACTCCCCATCGCTTGCAGGACAAAGTTAAAATGTCCCACTGTGGTGTAAGAGGCCCATTATAGTCTGACTCTTTCCCTCTTCACTTCCTTCTTCTGATATTTTCCCAAGTGCCTTGTGCTCCACCCATATTGAAAGGACTTCAGCGCTGTGGTTTGTTCCCCGACTGGGACATCTTTTCATACCTCTTTACCTTTACCTTTAGTGCCCTTCCACCATATTACCTTGTCCATTTGACATACTTCTTGAAGTTTCACCTCAAATATCAGCCACAGTATTACTTACTATGCAGAAAAAAGTTGATAAAGCAGGACTGAGAGTGCTATCCTTTGAAAGTCCTGCTTTCAAGGTTGGCCTTTGGCTAGCATCTGGGAATTTGGATTTCAGGCGGGTTCCTAACTACCCTAACATATAGGAGTGGATCACTGAGCCTAAACTGTGCTAGCAATATGGTTTATGCTAAACACCTGCTCTCCTTATGGGAGTCTGAAATTTTGGTACATGGTAGGCAGAGAGTGCCTACACGACTAACCCCTGATAAAAACCCTGGATTCCTAGACTCTGGCAAGTTTCCCTGGTAGACAACACTTCAGAAGTGGTATTATAGTCATGCTGGAGGAATTAATTATATCCTGTGTGACTCCACTGGGAACGGACTCTTGGATGCTTGTGCCTGGTTTCCTTTGGACTTTGCCCCATGCCCCCTTTCCCTTCGCTGATTTTTATTTGTATCTTTTGGCTATAGTATATCATAGCTGTGAGTGCAATTATACTCTGAGTCCTGTGAGGCCTTCTAGTGAATCACTCAACCTGGGGACCCCTGACACGCCTACTAGATGAAATTCTCCTTAAGTTCTCCTCTCTTCTAGGAAGAAGTGAACAACTCATTTCTCCATGCTCCTATCACCCTTTCTACTGCTTTTTCTTTATTTAAAAAGTATTTTAAGTTCATATTTAATACATATAAAACATTACATGTAAATTATAAAGAATGAAAATATAATGAACACTCATGAAGTCATCATCCAATCTGAGTTAGAACATTATCTATTACCCCATCTCTTCCTAACCATTATTTTGAATTTTGTATTTATAATTTCCTTGCTTTAAAAAAATTATAGGGACTTCCCTGGTGGTCCAGTGGGTAAGACACTTGTGCTCCCAATACAGGGGGCCCGGGTTTGATCCCTGGTCAGGGAACTAGATCCCGGCTGCATGCCACAATGAAGAGTCTGCGTGCCGCAACGAAGATCCCGCCTGCTGCAACTAAGACCCGGCGCAGCCAAAAATAAATAAATAAATAGTTTAAAAAATTATGTATATGCCTAAACAACATATTGTTTAATTTTGTTTGTGTTTGAGCTTCATAAGCATGGTATCATACTGTTTGTATTTTTTTCTGTGATTTTCCTTTTTCATTCAACACTAAGTTTCTAAGATCTATGTTGTTGCAAGCAACTATGGTTCATTCATTTTCACTGTGGGTTAATATTTTACTGTGTGAATATACTATAATTGCCTTATCTTTTCTACTATTGATGGACATTTGAGATGTTTCCAGTTTTTGCTATAGTGAGCAGAGCTACTATTAACATTCTTATAATTATCTCCTGGGGCACTTGGGCAGGAGCTTCTTAGGGTTCACACTTAGGAGTTGAATTGTAAGGTGGTAGGGTATGTGAATGTTATACTTTATAAGCTAATGCCAAATTGTTTTCTAAAGTGGTTGTATCAATTTATATTCTCATCAGCAAACTGTAGGAGTTTCCATTGATTTTCATTCTCTCCAGCACTTGGTACTGTCCAACTTCTTTAGCTTTTGCCAACCTAGTTGGTGTAAATGGTATTAGAAGTATGTCACACCTTCTCATTCTGTCCTTCATTTTGCCCTACTTTTTAAATTCATTAAACATTTATTCAGCATCCTCCATGAAACATTTATTAAGCATCCTCCATGAAGTAGATATTTTTTAGGTGCTAGGGAATTTAATGTCTTTTTTTCTTTATATGCTTTTTTGGTGTGTGTGTGCACATCACGCGGCTTGTGGGATCTTAGTTCTCTGACCAGGGATTGAACCCAGGCCTCCTGCATTGGGAGCTTGGAGTGTTACCCACTGGACCCCCAGGGAAGTCTCCTCTCTTGATTTCTTGTTAATTTCTTATTTAATTTATTGTGATCAGAGAACATACTGTATAAGACTTCAGTCTTTTGAAGACTGTTGAGATTTGTTTTACGGCCCAGCATGTGGTCGATTTGGTGAACATTTCATTTGTATTTGAAAAGAATGCGTATTTTGCAGTTGATGGGTATAGTGTTGTATAAATATTCAATTATGTCAATGTAATTGATAGTGTATTCAGATCTTCTATATCCTTACTGAGTTTTGACTAGTTCTATCAATTACTGAGGGGCGTGTGTGTGTGTGTTCAGGTCACTAACAATGATTGTGGATTTGTCTACTTTTTTTAAAATAAATTTATTTATTTATATTTGACTGTGATGGGTCTTCGCAGCTGTGCGGTCTTTCTCTAGTTGCAGTGTGTGTGGGCCACTCCTCGCTGCGGTGCACGGTCTTCTTATTGCAGTGACCTCTCCCGTTGCAGAGCATGTGCTCTAGGCACACGAGCTTCAGTAGTTGTGGCACGTGGGCTCAGTAGTTGTGGCTCACAAGCTCCAGGGTGCAGGCTCAGTAGTTGTGGCGTACAGGCTTAGCCGCTCTGCGGCATGTGGGATCCTCCCGGACCAGGGCTCGAACCCTTGTCCCCTGCATTGGCAAACGGACTCCCAACCACTGCGCCGCCAGGGAAGCCCTACTTTTCTTTTTTGGTTCTGTTATTTTTTGCTTCTTATATTTCTTTTTTTAAAAAATTAATTATTTCTTATTTTTGGCTGCATTGGGTCTTAGTTGTGGCGGGTGGGCTCCAGAGTGCATGGGCTCTGTGGTTTATGGCACATGGGCTCTCTAGTTGAGGTGTGTGGGCTTAGTTGCCCTGTGGCATGTGGGATCTTAGTTCCCTGACCAGGGGTTGAACCCGCATCCCCTGCATTGGAAGGCGGATTCTTTACCACTGGACCACAGGGAAATCCCTTGCTTCTTATATTTAAGTTCTAAATATACTAATAGGAAAGTCATATTTTTCAGCCAGACAAACACTTTTATCAGTGTGTAATGCCTCTCCTTATCTCTAGTAATACTTCTTATGTTAAAGTCTGTTTTGTCTGATATTAATTTAGCTAAGCCAGCTCTCTTTTGTTTGTATTTGCATGGCACCTATTTTTTCATCCTGTTCTTTTGTGTTCTTTTAACCTTGATGACCTTACGTTTAAAGTGTGTCCCTTGTAAATAGCATATAGTTGGATTTTTAAAATCCTGTCTGACAATCTGTGTTTTTTATTTAGTGTTTTAGTTCATTTCGATTTAATTTAATTACTGATACAGTGTGTTTACTTCTACCATTTAGCTATTTATTTTGTTTGTTCTTTCTGTTCTTTGTTCCTTCGTTCCATTTTTTTGCCTTCCTTTGTATTGAACAATGATTTTTTTATCATTCTACTTTTTATTCTTTTTTATTATTATTTAACTATTTAGATATTTGATTATTATTTAATAACTCTTTTAGTGGTTACTCTAGGGATTATAATATGCATTCTTAACTCATTACAATCTACCCTAAATTAGTATTTTTCACACTTCCTGAACAATGCTAGAAACTTAAAATAGTTTAACTCTAACACTTTGTGCTTTCTGTGCTATTGTTGCTGTATGTTTTATTTCAGTGTATATTTTAAATTCCTCAAGACATTATTTTCTTTGTTGTTTTAAACTGTCAATATTCATTTCCAATATTCATTTGTATTTACCTATGTAGTCACCCTTTCAGGTGTTCTTCATTCTGTTTTGCAGTTCCATGTCTCCATCTGGCTTATTTTCCTTCAGACTAAAGAATTTCATTTAGTATTTCTTATAGTGCAGGTCTGCTCATGATGAATTCTTTCAGTTTTTTAACATTTAAAAAAATTTAACTTGAAGTATAGGTGATTTACAATATAATATTAGTTTTAGGTGAACAGCATGGTGATTCAGTATTTTTATAGATTATACTCCACTTAAAGTATTACAACATAATGGCTATAATTCCCTGTGCTGTACAATATATCCTTGTTGCTTATCTATTTTATACATAATAGTTTGTATTTCTTAATCCTATATCCCTACCTTGCCCCACCTCACTTCCCTCTGTCCACTGGTATCCACTAATTTGTTTTCTGTATCTGTGAGTCTGTTTCTGTTTTGCTATATACATTTATTTGTTTTATTTTTTAGATTCCACATATAAGTGATGACATACAGTGTTTGTCTTTCTCTGTCTGACTTATTTCTCTAAACATAATACTCTCTAGGTGTATCCATGTTGTTGCAAATGGGAATTCTCTCAACTTTTATTGTCAGAAAATGTCCTCTTTTGCCTTTATTAATTATTTTTCATTCTGGTAAAGTATACAGACCATAAAGTTTACTATTTTAATCATTTTTAAGTGTACGGCTCAGTGGCATTAAGCACATTCATGTTGTGTACAACCATCACCACTATCCATCTCCAGAACATTTTCATTATCCCATACTGAAACTCTGTACCCATTTACCTCTCCATTATCCCCTACTCTCAGCCCTTGGTAATCACTATTCTACTTTCTGTCTTTATGAATTTGAGTATTCTAGGTATTTCATATAGGTAGAATCATACAATATCTGTTCTTCTGTGTTTGGCTTATTGCACTTAGCATAATTTGTTGTTGTTGTTTTTTTATTTTACCTGCGTCAGGTCCTAGTTGCAGCACGCGGGATCTTCGTTGCAGTATGAGGGTTCTTTCCTTGCTGCGCGTGGGCTTCTCTCTTGTTGTGGGACGAGGGCTTCAGAGCACGCGGGCTCAGCAGTTGTGGTGCACAGGCTTAGTTGCCCCACAGCATGTGGGATCTTAGTTCCCACCAGGGATCGAACCCATGTCTCTTGCATTTGAAGGCAGATTCTTAACCACTGGACCACCAGGGAAGTCCCGGCATGATGTTTTTAAGGTTCATTTATGTTGTGTCATGTATCACAATTTCCTTCCTTCTTAAGGCTGAATAATATTCCATTGTATGTATGTACCACATTTTGTTTATCCATCCATTGATTCATCAATGGACACTGGGTTGCTTCTACCTTTTGGCTATTGTGAATAATGCTTCTGTGAACATTGGTGTTCAAATATCTGTTTGGATCCATGCTTTCAGTTCTCTTAAGTATATACCTAGAAGTGGAATTGCTGGATCATATAGAAATTCTATGTTTATCTTTTTGAAGAATGGCCATACTGTTTTCTACAGCGGGTATACCATTTTATATTCCCACCAGCAATACAAAGATGTGGAGACATTGGAACCTGTGTCCCCTGCATTGGCAGGCGGATTCTTAACCACTGTGCCACCAGGGAAGTCCCTTTTCCATCAATGTAAAGTGCTATTTTTCATTCTGAAGCATTCCACTTCTGTTTTCCATTGTTTCTGTTGAAATGTTAGTCATGAATCGTATTCATGTTCCTTTGATCATAATGTATCTTTTATATACGGCTGTTTTTAAGATTTTCTGTTTATCATTGCTTTTAGCACTTTGGTATGATATGTCCTTGTATTTTATTATATTTATTTATTTTGTTATATTTATCCTGATTGGGGTTCAGAGAACTCCTTGAATCTATGGTTTGATATCTTTTGTAGTTTAGGAAAATTTTTGAAAAATATGTGAATTCTTAAAGAAAATATTTAAATTAATCCAGTATTTTTTTAAATTTCATTTTTGTTCTACTGTCTTCTCTCCTCCTAGGACTCCTATTACTCATATATATTTGAACTTTTCACCGTGTCCTGTAAGTCTCTTACATGCTAAGTATATTCCCTAGTATTTTTCTCCTGTGCTTCTGTCTGGATATTTTCTACTGTCATTTCTTCTACTTCAATAATCCTCTGTCCTACTATGTTTAATCTACATTAAGTCCACCTGTGGTATTTTTAGTTTTGGATATAGCAATTTTTAGTTTTAGAATTTCCATTTTCTATTTTTAGACTCCTGATATCTGATGAATTTCTCAACTTTTCTTCTATTTTCTTTCTTTTTATAACTGAAATATTGTTGACATACAGGCTGTACAAGTTTAAGGTGTATAGCATAATGATTTGACTTAAATATATCATGAAATAATTACCATAATAAGTCTAGTAAATATCCATCATCTCATATAGATAAAAATTTAAGATAAAACAGTTTTTTTCCTTGTGTTGAGAACCCTTAGGATATACTCTTAACAACTTTCATTTGTAACATATAGTAGTGTTATATTTATCATATTGTACATTACATCCTTAGTACTTATTTATGTTACAACTGGAAGTTTGTACCTTTTGACTGCCTTCATCCAGTTCCTCCTCCCTGCATCCTCCACCTCTGGTAAGCACAAAGCCAATCTCTTTTTCTCTGAGATTTAAAAAAAACATTATTTTATTGAAGTATAGTTGATTTACAATGTGTTAATTTCTACTATACAGCAAAGTGATTCAGTTATACATATATATACATTCTTCTTCATGTTCTTTTCCATTATGTTTTATCACAGGATATTGAGTACAGTTCCCTGTGCTATACAGTAGGACCTTGTTGTTTATCCATTCTCTATATAATAGTTTGCATCTGCTAATCCCATACTCCCAATCCATCCCTCCACACCTCCCCCTTGGCAACCACAAGTCTGTTCTTTATGTCTGTGAGTCTGTTTCTGTTTTGAAGATAAGTTCATTTGTGTCGTATTTTAGATTCCACATATAGGTGATATCATATGGTATTAATCTTTCTCTTTCTGACTTACTTCACTTAGTATGATAATATCTAGGTCTGTCTATCCATGTTGCTGCAAATGGCACTATTTCATTTGTTTTTTTATGGCTGATTAGTATTCCACTGTATATATGTACCATATCTTCTTTATCCATTCATCTATTGATGGACACTTAAGTTGTTTCCATGTCTTGGCTATCATAAATAGTATATGTACGATAGTCAACACATGGCTATCATAAGACATAGACAATAGTATAATTGACCTATAGCACTATATTAGCTCCCAGTGTATAACATAGTGATTTGATATTTGGTATATATTTCAAAATGATCACCATGATAAGTCTAGTTACCATCTGTCACTATTTCTTCTATTCTCTTGAACATTTTAATAATAGTTATTTTAAAGTCCCTTTCTGACAATTCTCAATATCTGACTCACTTGGTGTTTGTTTGTTTTTGGTCGTACCGCTCGGCTTGCAGGATCTTAGTTCCCCGACCAGGGATTGAACCTGGGTCCTCGGCAGTGAAAGCATGGAGTCCTAGGCACTGGACCGCCTGGGAATTCCCTCAGTTGTTGAATAGAAATGTATTTCTAGTGTTTGTTTTATTCTTTTTTTTTTTAGCATGTCTCATAAGTTTTCATTGTACAGGACATTTTGGGGGAAAAATGTGAGATGTTTTTGTTTATATTATCTTACTCCCAAGAGGGTTTAGATTTTTTCCTGGCAAGAAGATAAGATATTGGCATGTTACCTTGATCCTGTGGATTCTTGGTTTTACTGTGTATTAGGACTGATCTTCTTCAGTTTTGCCCTTTCTCCTAGGAAAATGCTGTTTAAAATATGGGTTGGTAGGGATTTCCCTGGCAGTCCAGTGGTTAAGACTCCATGCTTCCAATGAAAGGGGCATGGGTTTGATCCCTGGTTGGGGAACTAGGATCCCGTATGCCGTGTGGCCAAAAAAAAAAAAAAAAAAAAAAAGGATTGGTAATCTCTTTATCTTGTGCTCAATCCTTCAGTGAATCTAAACTGTTCTAAAAAATAGTCTATCTAAAAATATGGTTTGTGAGGGAGTTCCCTGGTGGTCTAGTGGTTAGGATTCTGCACTTTCACTGCTGTGGCCCGGGTTCAATCCCTGGTCAGGGAACTGAGATCCCACAAGCCAACGTGGTGTGTGGGCCCAAAAAAAAAAAAATCAGTATATATGGTTTGTGGTCTGGTGATGGTCCATGAGCTCTTCTTAACAATTTATACTAAGGTAGTAAGTACAGAAATTGAGGGGAATCATCTAGAAGTTTTTTAAGCAAATTTGTTGTTGCCACAGTATCCAGTGGCACAATCAGTGGGTTGTCAGGGTATAGTCCATTTCACATGTTGTTGGACTTTTGTGGTGAAGTACATGTGGTACAAGCTGCATACTAGTCATGCACACTAAGACCAGGCTGTAAGGGTTGGAAATTAACAAACAAAACAAATCTTGTCCTCCATCACAGATAGTTTGAGATGCATTGGTGGCTTTTTTGTGGTGATGTGTAGCTTTTATCTCTATTGGTTCTGTTTTCCTTTAACTGTAAGTTATATCTAAACACTTAGTGTATTTAAGTTAAACATGCTGGCTAGACTACATCTTAGGAAATGTTGTATGATTAATGTTGAATCACATCTGAAAAATGTAATAACATAATACCTGGTTATTTCACCAATAGTGAAGCTAAGATTGACCACTGGATTATGGTGGTAGCAGTTTGATCTCTCCATTATGTACTTTTTTCCTCCCTTGTGATCAGAAAGTATCTTTGTGGTGTTTTTTGGCATTCAACGCTTATACAGTTCTCTAGCAACCATTCACATAATGGTTTAAACATCAGCTGATAAGCCTTGCTGAATCAATAATTTAATTAGGATTTGTAAAGTTATATTTTATTCCTCTGTGCTTTATTAGCTGGCATACTACTGTGTGGTAGAGCTTTCCTTCATGAACTGGGACTAGTAAATTACCCTGAAATGTATTTCCTACTGTGAAAGGGGTATAAATGCTTAACTCTTTACTTTTAATTACTAATTTTTAAAGTAAGAACTTCTTTAAACATCTACTTTGGGCAGAAATGGGTTTTTTTCTGTTTTTTGAAAAGTATTGTTGGGGAATAATTGATTTTTTTCATTGATTCAAGGTGTTTTAATCTTTAATTAACAGAATCCTTGATTTAATCCCCTCCTGCTTCTGAAACAATCCAAAATGTATAGGAAAGTTGTAAGCACGGTACAAAGAACCTTTCTTGAACCATTGAGAGGAGTTGCTGATCTGATGTCTCATCCTTCTCAAAACCTTGGTGGTATTTCATACAAACAAGGATATTCTCCCAAATAACCAAAATACAACCATCAGAATCAGGAAATTAGCTATTTGAATTTTGCCAAATGTCCTCATAATGTCCTTTGTAGCAAAAGGATCCAGTTTAGAATCATGTGTTGCTTTTAGTTGTCATATATTTCATTTCTTTCCCTCAGAAACAGTTCCTTAGACTTTCATTATGTTTCATCACCCTGACACTTTTGAAGATTACAGGCCAGTTATTTTATGGAATGTTCTTCAGTTTTAGTTTGGTATTTTCTCAGATTATGTATCTCTGGTAGAAATATTAGAGAAGTGATGCTGTGTTATCATTGTATCCTTTCACATAGTATACAACCTTGATATATTTTATTACTGATGATGCAAAATTAGTCTTGTAATTTATAATCAATAATGACTGCTTGTAATCAATAAGTATATTGTGAGAAATTACTTCAAAGCCATGTATAAATATCCTGTTCTTCATCAAACTTTCCATTTATTCATTTATATACAAATGGGCTCATGGTTTCCTATTTTATTCAGTGGGTTATAATCAGTTACTATTATTATTATTATTATTATTATTTTTGTGGTATGCGGGCCTCTCACTGCTGCGGCCTCTCCTGTTGCGGAGCACAGGCTCCGGACACGCAGGCCCAGCGACCGCGGCTCACGGGCGCAGCCGCTCTGCGGCACGTGGGACCCTCCCGGACCAGGGCACGAACCCGTGTCCCCTGCATCGGCAGGCGGACTCTCAACCACTGCGCCACCAGGGAAGCCCACTATTATTTATTTTGATGCTCAGATTTTCCCAGATGTGGCCAGTGGAAGTCCCTTTGAGCTGACTCCTTTGTCCTTTTCACAGTTTCCTCATTATTTTTTGCTTTTTGGCATAACAAGATGCTCCAGGCTCATCTCATACTGTACCTGTTCCAGCCATATAATGGAATGGAGTCAGCCATTTCTCCAAAGAATCTTAGGTCATTTTCGTGGAAAATGGTATTTAGTAGCCACAGACTTGGCACTGGGTGTGCTCATTGTCATTGGGGTGTTGGTGCTCCCTGGCCTTCTCAGTAAACAGAGCTAGGGCACTAATACATCCCATGTTGTATCACCTTTTCTTACCCTGCTCATAATCCGTATCCCAAAATGGGCTGCCCCTCCTTGGGGGAAACTTCCTCACTCCAGTCAGGCTCTGACATCTCAAGCTGGGCTGGCACCCTGTGTGGACAAACTGCTCACACTGGTCACACTCTGATACTTTGCTCTAGGCTGCTGTTCTTCCAGGATGTTCTTTTTACCCCATTATGGATTCTACTCTCCTCACCTGGCAACTCTCTCACATGGACACTCTCCTTACCCCTTCAAAGGCTCCATCATTACATTCTTGGTTAGTGTAGCTCTTCCCATCCCAGGTACAAATGCCTATCTTGTTTTGTACCAACTAATTGCTTTAGAACTGAATTGTTCAGGAAAGGAGGGGAAAGATGGTGGATGGAATGGAAGAGGGTGAAGGGAAAAGGACTTATTCTTTTTGAGCCTCAAACATTCATAAATCTGGCCTCTGACTGATCATCATTCCAACAGTTTTTTTTTCTTTTGCTCCAGATTCATCTTGTGCTTTTCCAAGTACCAGACTTTGATTCAGACATTCTTTTAAGGAGCCCTGTGTTGTTTGTTTGTTTGTTAAGTTTTAGTGGGGAATGATATTAGACACCACAATCTGGATGATAGAAAACCTTTTGTTAATGTGGAGACATCGCTTCTAGTCCATTTTGGTGGATAGAATTTAAAGATACACATTAAAAATAATTAGTTCATATTGGTATTATCCATTCAATTTTAACATTAGGGTATTTTTATTTGGTTTCCTTATTTTAAAAAATTTATTTATTTATTTATTTTTGGCTGCATTGGGTCTTCATTGCTGTGTGCGGGCTTTCTCTCATTGTGGCGAGTGGGAGCTACTCTTCCTTGCGGTGTGCAGGCTTCTCATTGTGGTGGCTTCTCTTGTTGCGGAGCACAGTCTCTAGGCGCATGGGCTTGGTAGTTGTGGCTCATGGGCTCTAGAGTGCAGGCTCAGTAGTTGTGGCACACAGGCTTAGTTCCTCCGCAGCATGTGGGATCTTCCTGGACCAGGGCTCAAACCCATGTCCCCTGCATTGGCAGGCATATTCTTAACCACTCCGCCACCAGGGAAGTCCCTGATTTTTAAAATATATATATTATATATAATTTAAATAGTATATTTCTCTCAATGAAAATGTTGATTCCTAATATCATTAACATAATTATTTCTTTGCTTTAACCTACAATATAAAGACAGTCTAAAATGATAAATCTGAAATTACTACAAACAATAAAACTGCTGAGGAAAGTTTAAAATTTCTTTGTAGATCTTTTTGTTCTTGGATTGTGTCTCACTTAGGATGTGCAGTCAAAATACTATGTTGTAAAGTCTTTGAAGTAATCCTTTCTTTATGTGGTTACCAATTTAAGACTCAGTTTATTTTATTTATTTATTTTCAATTTAAGAAATTTTTAAAAATTAGGCTTTTTTCCCCAAGGGGATGGAATTTTTAAAAATTGAGATACAGTTGATATACAATATTATATAAGTTACAGGTGTACAACATAGTGATTCACAATTTTTAAAGGTTATACTCCATTTATAGTTATTATAAAATATTGGCTATATTCCCTGTGTTATACAATATATCCTTGTAGCTTATTTATTTATTTCCCATTATGGTTTATTACAGGATATTGAATATAGTTCCCTGTGCTATTCAGGAGGGCCTTGTTGTTTATTTTTAAAAAATTTATTTCTTTATTTATTTAAATAAATTTAATTAGTTAATTAATTTATTTATTGACTGCGTTGGGTCTTCGTTGCTGCACGCAGGCTTTCTCTAGTTGCGGTGAGTGGGGGCTGCTCTTCGTTGCAGTACGCAGGCTTCTCATTGCTGTGGCTTCTCTTGTTGCAGAGCACAGGCTCTAGGCGCACAGGCTTCAGTAGTTATGGCATGCGGGCTTCAGTAGTTGTGGCTCGCAGGCTCTAGAGCACAGGCTCAGTAGTTGTGGTGCACGGGATTAGTTGCTCTGTGGCATGTGGGATCTTCCTGGACCAGGGCTCAAACCCGTGTCCCCTACATTGGCAGGCAGATTCTTAGCCACTGCGCCATCAGGGCAGCCCCTGTTTATCTATTTTACACATAGTAGTTTGTGTCTGTTAATCCCAAACTCCTAAAAAACCTAAGTTTTTCTTTGACTAGGTGAAGCGTATAAATAATGCAAAGGTCAAAACTGCCTTTTGTCCATTCCTGCCTCCTTCCAACCCCTTTGTCCTTATTCTTTGAAATTATTTTTGTTTATTTATCCTTTCATCATTTTTTGCAAATACAAGCAAACATATATATTCTAACTCTCTCCTACTTTTTCTTATATATAAAATGTAGCAAACTATATATATCTGATCTTTTAAAAAAGCTTTATTGAGACATAATTTACATACCATAACATTTACCATTTAAAGTATACACTTCAATGATTATTAGTATATTCACAGAATTGTGCAACCATCACTGCAATATAATTTTAGAACATTTCTATCACCCCAAAAAGAAACCTTGCATACTTTTATGTCACTCCCACTCCACTCCCAGCTCTAGGCAACCACGGATCTATTCTGTGTCTCTATTGACTTGCATTTGGCCTTTTCTACTTAGCAGTATATCCTGGGAGGCCCCTATGTACGTCTCTTTTAAAAAAATGTATACCTGTTTTGCTCATTTAAGTAAATTTTTATCGAATTATGGCATACATACAGAAAAGTGCACAAATCATAAATGTATGACAATTAATTTTCACAGAGTGAACACTCTTGTGTAACCAGAACCCAGATCCAGAAACAGAACATTACCAGCACGAAAGAAGCCCATCTTGTGTCACCTTCTCATACTTCCCTCACCACCCTAGGGTAATGACTATCCTGATTTCTAACGCCACAGATTAATTTTGCCTGTTTTGAACTTTATATAAATGGAATCATACAGTATGTTTGTATGTGTATGTCTGCTTTCTCTTTCCCAATATTATATTTGTGAGAATAATCAGTATTATTGCATACAGTTGTAGTTCATTCTCATGACTATATAGTTTTCTGTTGTATTATATTCCACAAATAAATTACCCATTATACCACAAATGGATATTTGATTTGTTTCCAGTTTTTGGTTATTATGTATACTGCTCCTATGAATATTCTTGTATGTGTCTTTTGGTGAACTTTTGTGCTCATTCGCCTAGGAGTGGAATCACTGGGTCATATGGTATGCATACGTTCAACTTCAGTAGAAACTGCCAAATAGTTCCCCAAAGTAGTTCTTCCAATTTACAGTCTTAGCAGCAATTGTTCTACATCCCCATCAACACTTGATATTGTCTGTCTTTTTCATTTTAGTCATGATGGTGGTATGTAATAAAATTACCTGTGGTGGAGTATTTGCATACATAGTGACTAATGCAGCTGACTACCCTTTCATAGGTTTATTTGCCATTTGGTATCCTGTTTTGTGAAGCACATGTTTTTAACTCTTTTGTCCATTTTTCTTTTGGATTATCTGCCTTTTTCTTTCTCCCAAGGAGAAGGACACTGTGTACAAATACTTTGTGGGCGAATACATATATATATATTTTTTCACAGTGAAATATCTTTTCCCAGTCTGCTGCTTGACTTTTCACTGTCCTATTATGTATTTTGATGAATAGAAGTTTTTGTCTTCCAGCTTTGTTGAGATATAATTGACATGCAGCACTGTATTAGTTTAAGGTATGCAGCATAATGGTTTGACTTACATGCATCATGAAATGATTAGCACTGTAAGTTTTGTGAACATCTGTCATCTCATATAGATACAAAATTAAAGAAATAAAAAAATTTTTTTTGTCCCTTGTATTGAGAACTCTTAGATTTTACTCTCTTAACAACTTGGATATATAACATCCAGCAGTGTTAATTCTGTTTATCATGTTGTACATCACATCCCTACTACTTATTTGTCTTATAATTGGAAGTTTGTACCTTCTGACTGCCTTCATCCAATTCCCCCTCTCCCAACCCCCGCCTCTGGTAACCACAAATCTGATCTCTTTTTCTATAAGTTTGTTTGTTTGTTTTTGAAGTATAATTGACCTACAAATAAAAGTTCTTAATTTTAATATAGTCCATTTTTCTATTTTTTTATGGCTCTCGCTTTGTGTCCTATTTAAGAAATATTTGCTTACTCTGAAGTTTTGAAAATATTATCCTATGTTTTCTTCTAAAAATGTATTATTTTACCTTTCACAGATTAAAAACCACCTGGAATTGATTTTTGGGTATGGTGTGAGGTAGGAAGGAAGATTCACTTTTTTTCCCATGTGGATATTAATCTGATCCTGCACCATTTATTGAAAAGACTGTTCTTTCTCCACTGCATTGAGGTATCAACTTTGTCATATATTAGATGTCCATAGATGTGTGGGTATGTTTCCAGATTCTCTGTTCTGTACCAATATTCTGCTTGTCTACCTTTGTGCCAAAACCACACTGTCTTTTTTTTTTTTTTTTTTTTTGGTCATGCCGCAAAGCTTGCGGGGATCTTAGTTTCCCAACCAGGGATTGAACTTGGGCCCTGGCAGTGAAAGTGCTGAGTCCTAACCACTGGACTGCCAGGGAATTCCCCACACTGTCTTAATTATTATAGCTTTATAATACATCCTAATGTCTGGTAGCATATTTCCTAAATATGCTTTCCTAAAGCTTTGTTTTTCTTCTTCAAGATTGCCTTAGCAATTATATTCACCATATAAAATTGGAATCAGTTTGACGGTAATCTTATGCAAAGACTTGTGTACCGGTCATATTTTATTCTTACCACTTGACATAGTGCCTGCAGGTGTATGCTCAATAGAAATTTGTTGAGTAAATGAATGAAGGAATTAGAATGTAATCAATGAAATACAAGCACTAGGAAGGCAGGGAATTTTGATCCTTGATCCTTGATATGTCCAAAGCATGTGGCCCATAGTAGACACTCAATATAATTAATTGGGTAAATGATGATGAGTAAGCACTGATCTTTGGCTCTAGGTTCCTGATTATCTTTCAGCTTAAAGCTTAAATATATTTCCTCAGGGAAACCTTCCCTAATAGCTTCTGACAAAGTTCTCTGCTTATATTCCATAGTTTCCCATAATTCGCCTTCATAGCATTTAACAGGCTTGTAATTGTTTTTGTATTATTTTTTATTCCCTACTAGACTGTTAGGGCCTGGGTCTGTCTTGTTTACTGTAACCTTAGTGCCTTGTATTAGGGCACATAGTTGGCCTTCAATTATTATTGACTGACTGATGGAAGAAGCAACCAAATGTCTTAGAATGGAAAATCAGGGAGGTTCTGTAAGAGGAGATGTTGATTCTGAGCTTTTTTTTTTTTTTTTTTGTGGTACGCGGGCCTCTCACTGTTGTGGCCTCTCCTGTTGCGGAGCACATGCTCTGGATGCGCAGTCCCAGCGCCCATGGCTCACGGGCCCAGCCGCTCCACCGCATGTGGGATCCTCCCAGACCGGGGCACGAACCCGTGTCCCCTGCATTGGCAGGCGGACTCTCAACCACTGCGCCACCAGGGAAGCCCCTGATTCTGAGCTTTGGAGGATGATTAAGAATTCTTTATATGGAGGAGAGAAAGTTAATTTTAGATAATGGGAAAACTGTGTGTAACAGATGGTAAGGCGTCAGTATGTGTGACACTGTGGCATGGCAGCTGGAGCCTAGGGTAGGGATTGATAGGAGCTAAACCTGGAAAGTTATGTTGGGCAGACTTTGAGAGAGCTGTGCTTATTCTGTGGGCAATGATGAGTTATTAAAGGTTTTTATGCAGAAAAATGATAGGATCGGATTAGTGTTTTGAACATAACGCTGGTGATAGTGCGTAAGCTATTGCAATATTCCAGGTATGACATGAGAGGGACCTGAACCAAGGCAGAGGCAAAGGAGGGAGTGGATCTAAGTGTCTTTCTAAAGTCAAGATTCTATGACCCATAGAATGTGCCCAGGGTGGTGGCCCAGGAGGCTTATAGTTTGAGGGAATAGGTAGATAGTATGTAAAGCCATTAACAGAGATAAGGAATATATTAGGAATATATTACAGGTTTAGAGGTGAAGACAATGAATTTTTGTTTTTTTCCCAACTTTTTTTTATTGTGGGAAAATACACAGAACGTAAAATTTCCTATCCTAACCATTAAAAAAATTATTTTTATTTATTTATTTTGGCCATGCCATGAGGCTTGTGGGATCTTATTTCCCAACCAGGGATTGAACCCGGGCCCTTGGCAGTGAACATGGAGTCCTAACCACTGGACGGCCAGAGAATTCCCCTATCTTAACCATTTTTAAGTGTCCAATTCAGTGGTATTGAGAACATTCATACTGTGTAATTGTTATCACCATCATTTCTAGATCTTTTTTCATCTTGTAAAATTGAAACCCATTAAACAATAACCTCCCATTTTCCCCTCCCCCTAGCCCCTGGCAATCACCATTATACTTTCTGTGTTTATGATTTTGACTACTTTAAGTACCTCATATAAGTGGAATCATATAGTGTTTGTCTTTTTGTATCTGGCTTATTTAACTCAGCATAATGTCCTCAAGGTTTATCCGTGTTGTGGCATATGTCAGGATTCCCTTCCTTTTTAAGGGTGAATAATATTCCATTGTATGTATACACTACATTTTACTTATCCATTCATCTGTCAATGGCCACTTGGGTTGCTTTCATGTTTAACTTTTTTTTTTTTTTTTTTTTTTTTGCGGTACGCGGGCCTCTCACCGCTGTGGCCTCTCCCGTTGCGGAGCACAGGCTCCGGACGCGCAGGCTCAGCGGCCATGGCCCACGGGCCCAGCCGCTCCGCGGCACGTGGGATCCTCCCAGACCGGGGCACGAACCCGCGCCCCCTGCATCGGCAGGCGGACTCTCAACCACTGCGCCACCAGGGAAGCCCCATGTTTTAGCTATTGTAAATAACGCTGCCTATGAACATGGGTTTACAAATATCACTTTGAGACCTTGCTTTCAATTCTTTTGGGTATATACCTAGAAGTGGAATTGCTGGATCTTATGGTAATACTATTTTTAATTTTTTAAGGAATCTTGATACTATTTTCCACAGTGGTTATACCATTTTACATTCCCACCAACAGTACACCAGGGCTCCAATATATCCACATCCTCACCAACACTTATCACTTGTCTTTTTTTTTTTTTTTGTGGTACGTGGGCCTCTCACTGCTGTGGGCTCTCCCGTTGCGGAGCACAGGCTCCGGATGCGCAGGCTCAGCGGCCATGGCTCATGGGCCCAGCCGCTCCACGGCATGTGGGATCTTCCTGGACCAGGCATAAACCCGTGTCCCCTGCATCGGCAGGTGGACTCTCAACCACTGCGCCGCCAGGGAAGCCCCTATCACTTGTCTTATTTTTTAATTTTTTTATTTATTAGTTTCTGCTTTATAACAAAGTGAATCAGTCATACATATACATCTGTTCCCCCATCCCTTCCCTCTTGCGTCTCCCTCCCTCCCACCCTCCCTATCCCACCCCTCCAGGCGGTCACGAAGCACCGAGCTGATCTCCCTGTTCTCTGGGGCTGCTTCCCACTATCTATCTACCTTACGTTTGGTAGTGTATATATGTCCATGCCTCTCTTTCACTTTGTCACAGCTTACCCTTCCCCCTCCCCATATCCTCAAGTCCATTCTCAAGTAGGTCTGTGTCTTTATTCCTGTTTTACCCCTAGGTTCTTCATGACATTTTTTTTCTTGAATTCCATATATATGTGTTAGCATACGGTATTTGTCTTTCTCTTTCTGAGTTACTTCACTCTGTATGACAGACTCTAGGTCTATCCACCTCATTACAAATAGCTCAGTTTAGTTTCTTTTTATGGCTGAGTAATATTCCATTGTATATATGTGCCACATCTTCTTTATCCATTCATCCGATGATGGACACTTAGGTTGTTTCCATCTCCGGGCTATTGTGAATAGAGCTGCAATGAACATTTTGGTACATGTCTCTTTTTGAATTATGGTTTTCTCAGGGTATATGCCTAGTAGTGGGATTGCTGGGTCATATGGTAGTTCTATTTTTAGTTTTTTAAGGAACCTCCATACCGTTCTCCATAGTGGCTGTACCAATCCACATTCCCACCAGCAGTGCAAGAGTGTTCCCTTTTCTCCACACCCTCTCCAGCATTTATTGTTTCTAGATTTCTTGATGATGGCCATTCTGACTGGTGTGAGATGATATCTCATTGTAGTTTTGATTTGCATTTCTCTAATGATTAATGATGTTGAGCATTCTTTCATGTGTTTGTTGGCAGTCTGTATATCTTCTTTGGAGAAATGCCTATTTAAGTCTTCTGTCCATTTTTGGATTGGGTTGTTTGTTTTTTTGCTATTGAGCTGCATGAGCTGCTTATAAATTTTGGAGATTAATCCTTTGTCAGTTGCTTCATTTGCAAATATTTTCTCCCATTCTGAGGGTTGTCTTTTGGTCTCGTTTATGGTTTCCTTTGCTGTGCAAAAGCTTTGAAGTTTCATTAGGTCCCATTTGTTTATCTTTGTTTTTATTTCCATTTCTCTAGGAGGTGGGTCCAAAAGGATCTTGCTGTGATTTATGTCATAGAGTGTTCTACCTATGTTTTCCCCTAAGAGTTTGATAGTTTCTGGCCTTACATTTAGGTCTTTAATCCATTTTGAGCTTATTTTTGTGTATGGTGTTAGGGAATGATCTAATCTCATACTTTTACATGTCCCTGTCCAGTTTTCCCAGCACCACTTATTGAAGAGGCTGTCCTTTCTCCACTGTACATTCCTGCCTCCTTTATCAAAGATAAGTTGACCATATGTGCGTGGGTTTATCTCTGGGCTTTCTATCCTGTTCCATTGATCTATCTTTCTGTTTTTGTGCCAGTACCACACTGTCTTGATTACTGTAGCTTTGTAATATAGTCTGAAGCCAGGGAGCCTGATTCCTACAGCTCCGTTTTTCGTTCTCAAGATTGCTTTGGCTATTTGGGGTCTTTTGTTTTTCCAAACAAATTTTGAAATTTTTTGTTCTAGTTCTGTGAAAAATGCCAGTGGTAGTTTGATAGGGATTGCATTGAATCTGTAGATTGCTTTCAGTAGTAGAGTCATTTTCACAATATTGATTTTTCCAGTCTAGGAGCATGGTATATCTCTCCATCTATTTGTATCATCTTTAATTTCTTTCATCAGTGTCTTATAATTTTCTACATACAGGTCTTTTGTCTCCTTAGGTAGGTTGATTCCTAGATATTTTATTCTTTTTGTTGCAATGGTAAATGGGAGTGTTTTCTTTTTTTTTTTTTTTTTTTTTTTTTTTTTTTTTTTTTTTTTTTTTTTTTTTTTTTTTTTTTGTGGTATGCGGGCCTCTCACTGTTGTGGCCTCTCCCGTTGCGGAGCACAGGCTCCGGACGCGCAGGCTCAGCGGCCATGGCTCACGGGCCCAGCCGCTCCGCGGCATGTGGGATCCTCCCAGACCGGGGCACGAACCCGTGTCCCCTGCATCGGCAGGCGGACTCTCAACCTCTGCGCCACCAGGGAAGCCCGGGAGTGTTTTCTTGATTTCACTTTCAGATTTTTCATCATTAGTGTACAGGAATGCCAGAGATTTCTGTGCATTAATTCTGTATCCTGCTACTTTACCAAATTCATTGATTAGCTCTAGTAGTTTTCTGGTAGCATCTTTAGGATTCTCTATGTATAGTATCATGTCATCTGCAAACAGTGACAGCTTTACTTCTGCTTTTCCGATTTGGATTCCTTTTATTTCCTTTTCTTCTCTGATTGCTGCGGCTAAAACTTCCAAAACTATGTTGAATAAGAGTGGTGAGAGTGGGCAACCTTGTCTTGTTCCTGATCTTAGTGGAAATGGTTTCAGTTTTTCACCATTGAGGACGATGCTGGCTGTGGGTTTGTCCTATATGGCCTTTATTATGTTGAGGAAAGTTCCCTCTATGCCTACTTTCTGCAGGGTTTTTATCATAAATGGGTGTTGAATTTTGTCGAAAGCTTTCTCTGCATCTATTGAGATGATCATATGGTTTTTCTCCTTCAATTTGTTAATATGGTGTATCACATTGATTGATTTGTGTATATTGAAGAATCCTTGCATTCCTGGAATAAACCCCACTTGATCATGGTGTATGATCCTTTTAATGTGCTGTTGGATTCTGTTTGCTAGTATTTTGTTGAGGATTTTTGCATCTATGTTCATCAGTGATATTGGCCTGTAGTTTTCTTTCTTTGTGACATCCTTGTCTGGTTTTGGTATCAAGGTGATGGTGGCCTCGTAGAATGAGTTTGGGAGTGTTCCTCCCTCTGCTATATTTTGGAAGAGTTTGAGAAGGATAGGTGTTAGCTCTTCTCTAAATGCTTGATAGAATTCGCCTGTGAAGCCATCTGGTCCTGGGCTTTTGTTTGTTGGAAGATTTTTTATCACAGTTTCAATTTCAGTGCTTGTGATTGGTCTGTTCGTATTTTCTATTTCTTCCTGATTCAGTCTTGGCAGGTTGTGCATTTCTAAGAATTTGTCCATTTCTTCCAGGTTGTCCATTTTATTGGCATAGAGTTTCTTGTAGTAATCTCTCATGATCTTTTGTATTTCTGCAGTGTCAGTTGTTACTTCTCCTTTTTCATTTCTAATTCTGTTGATGTGAGTCTTCTCCCTCTTTTTCTTGATGAGTCTGGCTAATGGTTTATCAATTTTGTTTATCTTCTCAAAGAACCAGCTTTTAGTTTTATTGATCTTTGCTATCGTTTCCTTCATTTCTTTTTCATTTATTTCTGATCTGATCTTCATGATTTTTCCTTCTGCTAACTTTGGGGGTTTTTTGTTCTTCTTTCTCTAATTGCTTTAGGTGCAGGGTCAGATTGTTTACTCAAGATGTTTCCTGTTTCTTAAGGTGGGATTGTATTGCTATAAATTTCCCCCTTAGAACTGCTTTTGCTGCGTCCCATAGGTTTTGGGTCGTCGTGTCTCCATTGTCATTTGTTTCTAGGTATTTTTTTATTTCCTCTTTGATTTCTTCAGTGATCACTTCGTTACTGAGTAGTGTATTGTTTAGCCTCCATGTGTTTGTATTTTTTACAGATCTTTTCCTGTAATTGATGTCTAGTCTCATAGCATTGTGGTCGGAAAAGATACTTGATACAATTTCAATTTTCTTAAATTTACCAAGGCTTGATTTGTGACCCAAGATATGATCTATCCTGGAGAATGTTCCATGAGCACTTGAGAAAAATGTGTATTCTGTTGTTTTTGGATGGAATGTCCTATAAATATCAATTAAGTCCATCTTGTTTAATGTATCATTTAAAGCTTGTGTTTCCTTATTTATTTTCATTTTGGATGATCTGTCCATTGGTGAAAGTGGGGTGTTAAAGTCCCCTACCATGAGTGTGTTACTGTCGATTTCCCCTTTTATGGCTGTTAGTATTTGCCTTATGTATTGAGGTGCTCCTATGTTGGGTGCGTAAATAGTTACAATTGTTATATCTTCTTCTTGGATCGATCCCTTTATCATTATGTAGTGTCCTTCTTTGTCTCTTCTAATAGTCTTTATTTTAAAGTCTATTTTGTCTGATATAAGAATTGCTACTCCAGCTTTCTTTTGATTCCATTTGCATGGAATATCTTTTTCTATCCCCTTACTTTCAATCTGTATGTGTCTCTAGATCTGAAGTGGGTCTCTTGTAGACAGCATATATATGGGTCTTGTTTTTGTATCCATTCAGCCAATCTGTGTCTTTTGGTGGGAGCATTTAGTCCATTTACATTTAAGGTAATTATTGATATGTATCTTCCTATTCCCATTTCCTTAATTGTTTTGGGTTCGTTATTGTAGGTCTTTTCCTTCTGTTGTGTTTCATGCCTAGAGAAGTTCCTTTAGCATTTGTTGTAAAGCTGGTTTGGTGGTGCTGAACTCTCTCAGCTTTTGCTTGTCTGTAAAGGTTTTAATTTCTCCATCAAATCTGAATGAGATCCTTGCTGGGTAGAGTAGTCTTGGTTGCAGGTTTTTCTCCTTCATCACTTTAATTATGTCCTGCCACTCCCTTCTGGCTTGTAGAGTTTCTGCTGAGAGATCAGCTGTTAACATGATGGGGATTCCCTTGTGTGTTATTTGTTGTTTTTCCCTTGCTGTTTTTAATATGATTTCTTTGTGTTTAATTTTTGACAGTTTGATTAATATGTGTCTTGGCGTATTTCTCCTTGGATTTATTCTGTATGGGACTCTCTGTGCCTCCTGGACTTGATTAACTATTTCCTTTCCTATATTAGGGAAGTTTTCAACTATAATCTCTTCAAATATTTTCTCAGTCCCTTTCTTTTTCTCTTCTTCTTCTGGAACCCCTATAATTCGAATGTTGGTGTGTTTAATGGTGTCCCAGAGGTCTCTGAGACTGTCCTCTGTTCTTTTCATTCTTTTTTCTTTATTTTGCTCTGCATCAGTTATTTCCACTATTTTATCTTCCACCTCACTTATCCGTTCCTCTGCCTCAGTTATTCTGCTATTGATCCCATCTAGAGTATTTTTCATTTCATTTATTGTGTTTTTAATCGATGCTTGATTCATCTTTAGTTCTTCTAGGTCCTTGTTAACTGTTTCTTGCATTTTGTCTATTCTATTTCCAAGATTTTGGATCTTGGAAATAGAATCTTGGATCATCTTTACTATCATTATTCTGAATTCTTTTTCAGGTAGACTGCCTGTTTCCTCTTCATTTGTTAGGTCTGGTGGGTTTTTATCTTGCTCCTTCTCCTGCTGTGTGTTTTTCTGTCTTCTCATTTTGCTTATCTTACTGTGTTTGGGGTCTCCTTTTTGCAGGCTGCAGGTTCGTAGTTCCCGTTGTTTTTGGTGTCTGTCCCCAGTGGCTAAGGTTGGTTCAGTGGGTTGTGTAGGCTTCCTGGTGGAGGGGACTAGTGCCTGTGTTCTGGTGGATGAGGCTGGATCTTGTCTTTCTGGTGGACAGGTCCACGTCTGGTGGCGTATTTTGGGGTGTCTGTGGACTTTTTATGATTTTAGGCAGCCTCTCTGCTATGGGTGGCATTGTGTTCCTGTCTTGCTAGTTGTTTGTCATAGGGTGTCCAGCACTGTAGCTTGCTGGTCGTTGAGTGAAGCTGGGTGCTGGTGTTGAGATGGAGATCTCTGGAAGATTTTCGCCGTTTGATATTATGTGGAGCTGGGAGGTCTCTTGTGGACCAGTGTCCTGAAGTTGGCTCTCCCACCTCAGAGGCACAGCACTGACTCCTGGCTCCTCAATTTGGGATGATTTGTTGTCTATTCATGTATTCCACAGATGCAGGGTACATCAAGTTGATTGTGGAGCTTTAATCCGCTGCTTCTGAGGCTGCTGGGAGAGATTTCCCTTTCTCTTCTTTGTTCTCACAGCTCCCGGGTCTCAGCTTTGGATTTGGCCCCACCTCTCCGTGTAGGTCGCCGGAGGGCGTCTGTTCTTCGCTCAGACAGGACAGGGTTAAAGGAGCAGCCGCTTTGGGGACTCTGGCTCACTCAGGCCGGGGGGCAGGGAGGGGCACGGAGTGTGGGTGGAGCCTGCAGCGGCAGAGGCCGGCGTGACGTTGCACCAGCCCGAGGCGCGCCGTGCGTTCTCCCAGGGAAGCTGTCCCTGGATCCCGGGACCCTGGCAGTGACGGGCTGCACAGGCTCCCCGGAAGGGGGGCGTGGACAGTGACCTGCGCTCGCACACAGGCCTCGCGGCGGCGGCGGCAGCAGCCCCAGCCTCCCACGCCCGTCTCTGGGGTCCGCGCTTTCAGCCGCGGCTCGCGCCCGTCTCTGGAGCTCCTCCAAGCAGCGCTCTTAATCCCCCTCTCCTCGCGCACCAGGAAACAAAGAGGGAAGAAAAAGTCTCTTGCCTCTTCGGCAGGTCCAGACATTTTCCCGGACTCCCTCCCAGCTAGCTGTGGCGCATTAGCCCCTTCAGGCTGTGTCCACGCCGCCAACCCCAGTCCTCTCCTTGCGCTCCGACTGAAGCCCGAGCCTCAGCTCCCAGCGCTGCCCGCCCCGGCGGGCGAGCAGACAAGCCTCTCGGGCTGCTGAGTGCCGGTTTGCACCGATCCTCTGTGCGGGAATCTCTCCGCTTTGCCCTACCCAGGTACGTGGGGAGGTTCTTGCCTTTTGGGAGGTCTGAGGTCTTCTGCCAGCGTACAGTAGGTGTTCTGTAGGAGTTGTTCCACGTGTAGCTGTATTTCTGGTGTATCTGTCGGGAGGCACTTGTCTTTTTTGATAAGAACCATTTTAACAGATGTGAGGTGATCTCATTGTGGGTTTGATTTACATTTCCCTGATGATTAGTCATATTGAGCACCTTTTCAGGTACTTGCTGGCCATATGTCTCCTTTGGAAAAATGTTCTTTCAGATATTTTGACCATTTTTAAAATTGGATTGTTGGCTTTTTTCCTACTGAGTTGTGTGAGTTCTTTATATATTTTGGATATCATGAGTCCCTGCTTTCAATTCTTTGGGTTATACACCAAGGAGTGGAATTGCTAGATTGTATGGTAATTCTGTGTTTGTCTTTTTGAGGGACTATCAAGCTGTTTTCCACAGTGGCTATACCATTTTACATTCCCGCTAGCAATGTAGTAGGGCTCCAATTTCTCCACATATCCTGGATAACATTTGTTATTTTCCATTTTTTGTTTTGTAACAACAATCCTAATGGATGTGAAGTGGTATTTCACTGTGGTTTTGATTTGACTAGTAATGTTGAGCATGTTTCCATGTGCATATTAGGCATTTGTATATCATCTTTGGTGAAATGTCTATTCAGGACTTTTGTCTGTTTTTGGATTGGGTTGTTTGTGTGTGTTGTTGCCATTGAGATGTAAACGTTTAATATATATATGTATTTTGGACATTAATCACTTATCAGATTGCAAAATTTTTCCCCATTCTGTGGGTTGTTTTTTTACTCTCTTGATGGTGTCCTTTCATGCACAAAAGTTTTTAATTTTGATGAAGTCAGTTTATTTTTTGTTGCCTGTGATTTTGATGTCATATTCAAGGTATCCTTGCCAAATCTAGGGTCATGAAGATTCCCCCCTGTGTTGTATTCCAAGAGTTTTATAGTTTTAGCTCTTAAGTTTGGACCTTTGATCAATTTTGAGTTAATTTTTTGTATATTGTGTGAAGTAAGTGTCCAACACCGTTTGTCCCTACACCATTTATTGAAAATACTGTTCTTTTCCCAGTGATCTTCTTTGGACCATCCAATTTTGGTCCCAAGGCTGGTTTGAAATAAATTGATCATAGAGGGACTTCCCTGATGGCACCGTGGTTAAGAATCCGCCTGCCAATGCAGGGGACACGGGTTCGAGCCCTGGTCTGGGAAGATCCCACATGCCACGGAGCAACTAAGCCTGTGCACCACAGCTACTGAACCTGCGTGCCACAGCTACTGAAGCCTGTGTGCCTAGAGCCCGTGCTCCGTATCAAAAGAAGCCACCGCAATAAGAAGCTTGCACACCACAACGAGGAGTAGCCCCTGCTTGCCACAACTAAAGCCCACGTGCAGCAACAAAGACCCAACGCAGCCAAAAATAGATAAATAAGTAAATAAATTTATTTAAAAAAATTGATCATAGATATATGGTTCTATTTTTGGCTTCTCAATTCTATTCCATTGATCTGTGTGTCTGTTCTTTTCCCAGTACCACACTGTTTTGATTATCATTGCTGTGTAATAAGTTTGAAATAGGAAGGTGTGTTGTTTTGGCTATTTTTGGTTCTCTATATGAGTTTTAGCATGAGCTTGTCAATTTCTACAAAGAAGTCCACTGGGATTCTGATAGAGATGGTGTTCAATCTGTAGATCAATTTAAGAGTATTGCCATATTAAGTGTTAAGTCTTCTGATCATGAACATGGGATTTAAAAAAATTATTTAGATCTTCTTTAATTTCTTTCAACATTTTACAGTTTTCAGAGTATAAGTTCTACATGTCTTTTTTTTTGGTTTTTTTTTGGCGGTACGCGGGCCTCTCACTGTTGTGGCCTCTCCCGTTGCGGAGCACAAGCTCCGGACGCGCAGGCTCAGCGGCCATGGCTCACGGGCCCAGCCGCTCCGTGGCATGTGGGATCTTCCCGGACCGGGGCATGAACCCGCGTCCCCTGCATCGGCAGGCAGACTCTCAACCACTGCGCCACCAGGGGAGCCCTCTACATGTCTTTTGTTAAAGTTATGCCTAAGTATCTTATTCCTTATGATGCTATTGTAAATGGAATTGTTTTCTTAATTTCATTTTCAGATTGTTCATTGCAAATGTACAGAAGTATAGTTTATTTTTGTTTACCGAACTTTTACAACTTTGCTGAACTTATTTATTAGTTCTAATATTTTTTTAGTGGATCCCTTAGGAATTTCTATATTCAAGTTCATTGCATCTGCAAATGGAGATCATTTTAATTCTTCCTTTCCAATCTGGATGGCTTTTATTTCTTTCTTTTCTTTTTCATTTAAAAAAATAAATTTATTTATTTATTTTTGGCTGCGTTGGGTCTTCACTGCTGCGCATGGGCTTTCTCTAGTTGTGGTAAGCGGGGTCTACTCTTTGTTGCAGTGTGTGGGCTTCTCAGTGAGGTGGCTTCTCTTGTTGCAGAGCACAGGCTCTAGGCACGCGGGCTTCAGTAGCTGTGGCATGCAGGCTCAGTAGTTGTGGCTCACGGGCTGTAGAGCACAGGCTCAGTAGTTGTGGTGCACTGGCTTAGTTGCTCTGCAGCATATGGGATCTTCCCAGACCAGGGCTCGAACCCGTGTCCCCTGCATTGGCAGGCAGATTCTTAACCACTGCGCTACCAGGGAAGTCCCTTTTATTTCTTTCTAATTGTCTTGGCTAGAACCTCCAATGTAATTTTGAATAGAGGTAGCAAGAGTGAACATTCTTGTCTTGTTCCAAATCTTAGTGGGAAAGCATCTAGTTTTTTACTATTAAGTACAATGTTAGCTGTGGATTTTTCATAAATGTCCTTCATGAGGTTGAGTTAATTCCTTTATATTCCAAGTTTGTTGAGTTTTTTTTTTTATCATGAAACAGATGTGGTGTATTATATTATTGATGTGATGTATTATATTAATTGGTTTTCAGATATTAAACCAACCTTGCATTAACATAATAAATCCCAGTTGGTAATGGTGAACAAATCTTTTTATAAAATGCTGTATTTTGTTTGCTAGTATTTTGTTGAGGATTATTGCAATCATATTCCTAAGAGATATTGGTTTGTAGTTTTCTTTTCTTATGATGTCTTTGTTTTTGGCATAAGTGTTATATTGACCCCATGAAATGACTTGGGAAATATTCTCTCGTTTTCCATTTTTAATTTTTTTAATTTAAAAAATTATTTAATTTATCTTTTTAATTTTTTGGCTGTGCCATGCAGCATGTGGGATCTTAGTTCCCTGACCAGGGATTGAACCCATGCCCCCTGCAGTGGAAGCGCAGAACCCTAACCACTGGATTGCCAGGGATTTCCCCCCCTCCCTTTTTTTGTTCTGTTTTTTAGAATAATTTTTGAAGAATTGTTATGAATTCTTTAAATGTTTGGTAGAATTCAGTGATGAAGCCATCTGGGCCTGGGCTTTTCTCTCTGGGAAGTTTTTTGATTACTATTTCAATCTCTTCACTTACTGTAGATAAACTCAGATTGTGTATTTCTTCTTGAGCCAGTTTTGATAGTTTGTGTCTTTCTAGGAATTTGTTCATTTCATCTAATTTATCAAAATTTCGGCCTACAGTTCATAGAATTCGTTTATGATCTTTTTTTATTTCTGTAAGGTCAATAGTAATCTCCTTCTTTTATTTCTGATTCTGGTAATTAAAAATTTTATTTATTTATTTTCCTTATTGTTTGGCTGCCTCAGGTCTTAGTTGTGGCACAAGGGATCTTTGTTATGGCACATGGTCTTTTCGTTGCAGTGCTTGGGCTTCTCTCTAGTTGTGGCACGCAGGTTTTCTCTCTCTAGTTGTGGCGCGCGGGCTGCAGAGCACGTGGGCTCTGTAGTTTGCGTCACGTGGGCTCTCTCATTGAGGCAAGTGAGCTCAGTAGTTGTGGCATGCGGGCTTAGTTGCCTCACGGCATGTGGGATCTTAGTTCCCCGACCAGGGATTGAACCCAAGTCCCCAGCATTGGAAGGAGGATTCTTTACCACTGGACCACCAGGGAAGTCCCATGATTCTGTTAATTTAAGAATTTTTTTTATCTTGATTAGTATTGCTAAATGTTTGTCAACTGTGTAGATCTTTTCAAAGAACAAGCATTTGGTTTTACTGCTTTCCTCTATTTTATTAATTTCTGCTGTATTCTTTATTATTTTCTTTCTGCTTGCTCTAGGTTTACTGTACTCTTCCTCTTCCAATGTGTTGAGGTGGAAGTTTAGATTATTGATTTGTGATCTCTCTCCTTTCTTAATAGCACCATTAGAGCTGTAAGTTTCCCTCTAAGTACTGCTTTAGTTGCATTTCATACGTTTTGGTATTTTGTGTCTTGATTTTCATTCATCTCAAATTATTTCCTGATTCCCCTTTTGATTTCTTCTTTGACCCATTATTGTTTGGGAGTGCATTGCTTAATTTCTATGTATTTGTGAATTTCCCAAAGTTTTTTCTGCAGTTGATTTTAATTTCTTTCCATTGTAGTGGAGAACATATTTTGAATTATTTTGACCTTTTAAATTTATTGAGTTTTTTTTTATGGCCTAGTATAAGATCTATCCTGGTGACTGTCCCTTGTTCCCTTGAGAAGGGTGTGTATTCCATTGTTGTTGGGTGGAGTGTTTTATAGTTGTTTGTAAGGTCTAGTTGCCTTATAGTGTTGTTCAAGTCTTATTTTACATCATGATATGAGTGTTATCTGTTGTTGAAAGTGGGGTATTGGATTCTCCAAATTTGATTGTTTAGTTGTGTATTTCTCCTTTCATTTCTGTCAGTTTTTTGCTTTATGTATTTTAGTGGTCTGTTATTAGATGCATTTATGTTTGTAACTGTTATCTTCTGATGTATTGATATTTTTATCATGATAAAATATCCCTCTGTGTCTCTAGTAACCTCTTTTTATTTTAAAGTCTATTTTGTATGATATTATTATAGCCATTCCAGCTTTCTTGTAGTTGCTGTTTATATGATATGTCTTTTTACATCTTTTACTTTCAGTTTTTTTGTATGTTTGAATATAAAGTGTGTCTCCTAGAGTCAGCATATAGTTGAATCATGTTTTTTTATCCAGTCTGACAATCTCTGACTTTTGATTGGATTTTTTAACCCATTCATATATAATATTATTGATGTATCTGTATTTACATGTGCCATTTTACTTTTTGTTTTCTTTGTGTGTCATGTATTTTTGTTCCTTTATTCTTCCTTTATTGCTTTTTTTTGTTTTTAAGTATTTTCTAATGTAGCATTTTAATTTCTTTACTGATTTGCCACTATATTAAAATTTTTTTTTTCAATGATTGCTCTAGGGATTGCCATATACATCTTATCAGAATCAGCTTCACATTCTGATACTAGCTTATTCTAGTGATAATAAGCGTTATTATCTAGAAGCGTTATTCCTGTATAGCTCTATTCCCCTTTTCTCCTTTTTGTGGTGTTATTGTTATACATATTACACAATCAGTGTTGTAAACCCAACAATACATTGTTACTTTACCATATATAGTCATTTCCTTATCTCAGTACAGCTTTCCTCCCACCCATTTTTTTGTGCTCTTATTAGCAAATATATAACATATATATTACATTTCTATATGTTATAGTACCAACAGTACATTATATCATATTATACTATACAATATTTTTATATCAGTTAAGGAAAAGAAAGGAGAAAAAAGAGACATTTACAGGCATACCTTGGCAATATCTCAGGTTTGGTTCCAGACTACCACAATAAAAGCAAATATTGCAATAATGCAAGTCATACAAATTTTCTGGTTTCCCAGTGCATATAGAAGTTATATTTACACTATACTGTAGTCTGTTAAGTGTGCAATAGCATATGTCTAAAAAAAACAATGTATGTACCTTAATTTAAAAACACTGTTGCTAAAAAATGCTAATCATCATTTGAACCTTCGCATGCCATAGTCTTTTTGCTGGTGGAGGGTGTTACCTTCATGTTGATGGCTGCTAACTGATCAGGGTGATGGTTGCTGAAGGTAGTGGTGCCTGTGGCAATTTCTTAAAATAAGACAACAATGAAGTTTGCTGCATCAATTGACTCTTCTTTTCACTTAAACACTTAGAGGCCATTGTAGGGTTATTAAATGGCCTATTTCAGTATTGTTGTGTCTCGGAATAGTGAGGCTGGAAGAGAGGGAGAGAGACAGGGAAATCGCTGGTAGGTGGAGCAGTCAGTGCATACCCAGCATTTATTGATTAAGTTCACCATCTTATATGGGTGTGGTTTGTGACACTCCAAAACAATTACAATAGCAACATCAAAGATCACTGATCAGGGGCTTCCCTGGTGGCACAGTGGTTGAGAGTCCGCCTGCCAATGCAGGGGACACAGGTTCGTGCCCCGGTCCAGGAGGATCCCACATGCCGCAGAGCGGCTGGGCCCATGAGCCATGGCTGCTGAGCCTGCGCGTCCGGAGCCTGTGCTCCACAACGGAGGAGGCCACAGCGGTTAGAGGCCCGCGTACTGCAAAAAAAAAAAAAAAAAAAGATCACTGATCACAGATCACTATAACAAACATAATAATAATGAAAAAGTTTAAAATATTGTGAAAATTACCAAATGTGATACAGAAACACAAAGTGAGCAAATGCTATTGGAAAATGGCACGAATAAACTTTCTAACACAGGGTTGCCACAAACCTTCAATTTGTAAAAAATGCAGTATCTGTGAAGTGCAGTAAAGCAAAGAGCAATAAAATGAGGTATGCCTGTACACTGTCAGATAATTACATAATTGTCTTTACCAATTCTTTTTTCATGTAGTCTCACATTCCCATCTGGAGTCACTTACCTTCGGCCTGAACAACTTCCTTTAATATTTCCTGTAAGGTGGGTCTGCTAGCAACAGTTCTCTGTTTTGTTCATTTGTTTGTATTTTTAATCTGGGAAAGTCCTTATTTCACCTTCTTTGTTGGAAGATAGCTTTGCTGGGTATAAGATTTTTGGTTGACAGGTTTTTTTCTTTGTGTGCTTTGAATATGTTATCCCAGTGCCTCCTGGTTTCCATTGATTCTGCTGAGAAGTTGCCTGTTAATCTTATTAGGATTCCCATGTATGTAAAGCATCATTTTTTCTTGCTTTTTTCAAAAATTTTCTCCTTGACTTGCAACATTTCTATTATGAAGTGTCTGTGGATCTTTTTGTGTTTATCCTACTTGGATTTGTTGTGCTTCCTGGTTGTATAGGTTATTATTTTAAAATAAATTTGGGATGTTTTCAGCCATTAATTTCTTCAGACACTTATTCCTTTCTTTTCTCTCCCTCCTCCCCTTCTGATACTCTAATTATATGTTTGTTAGTGTACTTAATGGTGTCCCACATTTCTCTCAGGTTCTGTTTATTTTTCTTCATTCTTTTTTTCTCCTTTTTCATTTTGAATAGTTTCTATTGATCTATCTTCAAATTTGCTTATTCTTTCTTCTCATGATTCATATCTACTGTTGTGTCCCTCTAGGGAATTTTTAATTTCAGTTATTATATTTTTCAGCTCCAGAATTTCCAGCTCGTTCTTGTTTTATAATTTCTATCTCTTTATTACTATTCTCTATTTGATGGGACAGTATCATCATATCTTCTTTTATTCTTTAATCGTTATCTTCTTTGGTTCTGTGAATATGTATATAATGACTTCTTCAAAGGTTTTTTTTTTTCGTATATATCTAACATCTGGTTGTGCTCACAGTTTCTGTTGCCAGTTTTTATTGGTTGTATGGATCATACTCTCCTGTTTCTTTGCATGCCTTGTAATTTTTTTGTTGGAAACTGGATGTTTTAGATTATTTCTTATAGCAACTATTATGGTTAATTTTATGTGTCAACTTGACTGGGCCATGGAATGTTCAGATGTTCATCATACATTATTCTGAATGTTTTTGTGAGGGTGTTTTTATTTGAGATTAACATTTATTATTGGTAGACTGAGTAAAGCAGATTGCTCTTCCTAACATGATTTGACCTCATCCAGTCAGTTGAAGGCCTGAGTAGAACAAAAAGGCTGACTCTCCCTGAGTAAGAGGGAATTCTTCATATATGACTGCCATCCAACAAGGACATTGGCTTTTCTCCTGCTTTCAAACTTAAACCAAAACATTGGTTCTTCATGGATCTCAAGTCTGCTGGTCTTTGGATGAGAACTACACCATTGACTCTCCTGGTTCTCAGCCCTCTGGGCTCAACTTGGAACTAAGCCGTCAGCTCTCCTAGGTCTCCAGCTTGCTGACTCACCCTTGAGATCTTAGGACTTGTCTGCTTTCATAATTGTGTGAGCCAACTCCTTAAAATAAATGAATCTATCTATCTATTATCTATCTATCTATCTATCCATCCATCCATCCATCTATGACCTATCTACACCATATTGTAGATAGAAACTGAAGATAGAAACAATGGCAAGCTTCTCTCTGAGTGAACCCCCACTTTAGGATCTGAGGACTTGGTGTTGAGGGAGAACAGCAGCCTGAGGACCTCTTGGCTTACCTATACTGATGTGGAGTTACATGTCTGATCACTGCGGTGTGGGTGATCCAGGGCTTTAGTATTCTCAGTGTGATGTACCCAAAGTTAGAGCCTCAATTCCATGAGCAGGAGCTGGGTGGAAGAAGGGAGCCTCAACTTCTCAACTCTGTTTGCCTGGGACTTAGCCTCGGCAACAGGGGCAGAACGAGAAACATGGATGTCCTGTTTCTCATTGTAAGACAGCCCTTCAACTGGGAGCTGTGTTCTTGGCTGTAGCAGTCTGGAGGGGAACCTGTACCTCACTGAGCTGGGAGGGTGGAGAGAGGGAGTGGTCATGGTTCTAATACCATGGACTCTCACTTTTCTTACCTAATTTTTTTTTTCCACACCACGCAGCATTCAGGGATCTTAGTTCTCTGACTAGGGAATTGAACCTGTGCCCCCTGAAGTGGAAGTGCAGAGTCTTAACCATTGGACTGCCAGGGAGGCCCCCTTTCTTACCTAATTTTTGTAGATTTTTTTGGAGTAGGTATTTCTTTCTTTATTCTTTGCCCTTTGGATTCTTTCCAGAGGCTTGAAATGATTGCTTTTAAAACAGTTTTCACCAGTTTTGCTGGGGGTGCAGGTCAGTGGAGCTCTTCACACTGTCTTGCTATAAGTTGATCCTCTAAGTAGGTGAGTTTTATGAAGTTGTTAATTACATCTCAATGAAGTGTTTTCTTTGTGTGTGTGTGTGGTACGCAGGCCTCTCACTGTTGCGGCCTCTCCCGTTGCGGAGCACAGGCTCCGGACGCGCAGGCTCAGCGGCCATGGCTCACGGGCCCAGCCGCTCCGCGGCATGTGGGATCTTCCCGGACCGGGGCACGAACCCGTGTCCCCTGCATCGGCAGGCGGACTCTCAACCACTGCGCCACCAGGGAAGCCCAATGAAGTTGTTTTAAAAAAGAAAGTGGAAACCTGACAGAATTCTGTCAGAACCGAGGGGTTGTAGTCACTCGCTTCTGGCCACGGTCACCCCTCCCGATTCTCCTTTACATGGGTTTCATTATATAATAAAGGTCATATTTTTTAAAAAAAGATTCCCCCACAAGAGATTTCAACTTCAAATCATCTACTAGTTATAAGTAGATGTTCCTTTGATACCTACATACAAATTTTCTATTAGCTGTCAGCACTGTGTATGGGTTTCTTGGGATTCCATTATGTTTAGCCTAACCTTACTTGATAGGGTATTTGCCTCATTTCTACAAGGTCCTCTTGTTGCTATTTGTGGTGGTAATGTAATAATCTGTTATTGTATTGCTCTACCATGGCCTGTTTCAAGTTAGCTTTTCTCCCATGGGTGAGCATTTGTATCGTTTCTACTTTTTAGCTGTAACATACTGTTTGGCTATAATCATCTTTGTTCAAATCTGTTCTTCTCTCTTTTGAATCATCTCCTTGAGATGCATTTCCCAATGTGGTTGAGAGTATGATCATTTTTATGACTCTTGACAGTTATTGCCAAATTTCTCTCTGGAAAGATTATACTTGTTTATAGCACATTCGCAGTGCAGAAGTATACTTATTTTCTCATAGTTCTGTTAGCATTGAGTTTTGTCTGTTTTATTTATTTTTGCTAATTTAGCAAATGTGCTGTGGGACTTTTATTTTGTATTTGTTTAATTATTAGTGATGCTGTACTTTTTTTCCTAGTGCTTCTTTATTGTTAACATTTTTCTTATCTTTCTTAACACACTGTGTGTTTGACAGTCCCAACATTGTTTATAACTGTGTGACTTTGGCAAGTCACTAGTCGCCTTTCCTCCTTGTGATTCAGTTTCTCAAACAGTAAATTGGAAAAGTTGAGTAGATCAGTAGTAGAACTCTTTTTCAAACATGAACCTATATAGATTTCTAATGTTTGAAAGGGATAAAAGTGGTAACTTATTAATAACAGTTATTTTATGAGTTTAAAATTGTAACAGTTATTTATAAAATCAATTAATTAGAATAATGAGGTAGTCTAGATAAAGACAAAATTTTGAACTTGGGTATTATAGGTGACAAATGAAGTCTTAATCAGAATAATTATTTAGTATACTCCCATTCTTTTTTTTTTTTTTTTTTGTGGTATGCGGGCCTCTCACTGTTGCGGCCTCTCCCGTTGCGGAGCACAGGCTCCGGACGCGCAGGCTCAGCGGCCATGGCTCACGGGCCTAGCCGCTCCACGGCATGTGGGATCTTCCCGGACCGGGGCACGAACCCGTGTCCCCTGCATCGGCAGGCGGACTCTCAACCACTGCGCCACCAGGGAAGCCCTCCCATTCTTTTTATTTTTTTTTGGCTGCATTGGGTCTTTGTTGATGTGCACAGGCTTTCTCTAGCTGCGGCGAGCTGGGACTACTCTGCGTTGCGGTGTGCGGGCTTCTTACTGTGGTGGCTTCTCGTTGCAGAGCATGGGCTCTAGGTGTGTGGGCTTCAGTAGTTGCAGCATGCAGGCTCGGTAGTTGCAGCACTCGGACCCTAGAACGCACGGGCTTCGGTAGTTGTGGCACGCGGGCTCAGTAGTTGTGGCTTGTGTGCTCTTGAGTGCAAGCTCAGTAGTTGTGGTGCATGGGCTTAGTTGCTCCGTGGCATGTGGGATCTTCCCGGACCAGAGATCAAACCCTTGTCCCCTGCATTGGCTGATGGATTCTTAACCACTGGTGCCACCAGGGAAGTCCTACTCCCATTCTTTTTTTTTTATTTGCGGTACACGGGCCTCTCACTGTTGTGGCCTCTCCCTTTGAGGAGCACAGGCTCCAGATGCGCAGGCTCAGCGGCCATGGCTCATGGACCCAGCCGCTCCGCGGCATGTGGGATCTTCCCGGGCCGGGGCACGAACCCGTGTCCCCTGCATTGGCAGGTGGACTCTCAACCACTGAGCCACCAGGGAAGCCCCCATTCTTTTAATTTCAGAGTTATAGAAAAGTTGATTGAATAGTACAAAGAATTTCCATATACTCTTCATCCAGATTTCCCAGATGTTAGCAGTTTACTATTTTACGTCTATCCTTTTCTCTACATTTGCTTTAGAACCATTTGAGATCAAGTTGCAGAAATGATGCCATTTTACTCTACATCAGTGTAAATACAAGGACATTTTCATACATAATCACAGTACAGTTCTCAACACTAAAAATTACATTGACACAACAGTATTATCTAATTTATAAACCTTGTTAAGATGTCACTAATTGTCCCAATAATTTCTTTTATAGCAAAAGAAAATTCCAGATCATAAGTTCCATTCAGTTGTCATGTCTCTTTAGTTTCCTTTAGCCTGGAAGAATACCTCAGCTTTTGTCTTTCATGCCATTGATATATTTGAAGAGTACAGACCAGTTATTTTGTAGAATGTCCCTCGGTTTGGGTTTATCTCTGTTTCTGCATGATTAGTTTCAAGTTTATGCATTTTTGGCAGTGTTACCATAGGCATCATATCAGGTTTACATGATGTTGATGTGTCTTACTACTAGTGATAGTATCTCTGGTCACTCAGTTAAGGTGCTGCCCATCAGTTTTCTCCATTGTAAAGTTAGTTTTCCCTTTGTAATTAATAAATATCTTGTGAGGAAATTCTTTGAGAGTATATAAATATCCTGTTAGTCAACCTTGCAGCCACTAGTTCTAGCATTTTATTGATGGCACTTGCCTTAATTATTACTCTGATGGTTGCCAAATGGTGCTTTTCTAATTTCATCATTCCTTCTACATTTAATAGTTACCATTCTGGGACTTCCCTGGTGGTCCAGTGGCTAAGACTCTGCACTCCTAATGCAGGGGGCCTGGGTTTGATCTTTGGTCAAGGAACTAGATCCCACATGCCACAACTAAGAGTTCCCATGCCACAAGTAAAGATCCTGCATGCCACAACTAAAGATCCCAGGCCGTAGTGAAGACCCAGCACAGCCAAATAAATAAATAAGTAAATATTTTTTAAAAAGTAGTTACCATTCTACTTAATGGAAGAGCTTGTTCCTTCTTATTTATTTATTTATTTATAAATATAGACTCAAGAATTATTATTTTATTCTATGAGTTATAATCCATGGCTATCATTATTTATTTTGATGTTTATGTTGTCCCGTATTTGACCCTTAAATTTGGCTTCTATTTATGTTTGACATGTCCTCATCCTTCTTTGAATAGTTCTTTACTTTCTTGCAAAATAAGATGATCTAGGGGGACTTCCCTGGTGGCGCAGTGGTTAAGAATCTGCCTGCCAATGCAGGGTTCATGGATTTGAGCCCTGGTCCGGGAACGTCCCACATGCCACAGAGCAACTAAGCCTGTGCACCACAACTACTGAGCCTGTGCTCTAGAGCCTGTGAGCCACATCTACTGAAGCCTGCGTGCCTAGAGCCCATGCTCCGCAACAAGAGAAGCCACCACAATGAGAAGCCCACACACCGCAATGAAGAGTAGCCCCCATTCACTGCAGCTAGAAAAAGACCTTGTGCAACAATGAAGGCCCAACGCAGCCAATAAAAAAAAAGATGATCCAGGTTCATTTTGTACTTTTCCTGGAGTCAGCCTTTTTTCTGAGGAGCCCTACTTCTACATAGTAGGAAAGAGGTTTTTTTTTTTTTTTTTTTCACGGTACGCGGGCCTCTCACTGTTGCGGCCCCTCCCGTTGCAGAGCACAGGCTCCAGACGCGCAGGCTCAGCGGCCATGGCTCACGGGCCCAGCCACTCCGCGGCACGTGGGGTCCTCCCGGACCAGGGCACAAACCCGTGTCTCCTGCATCGGCAGGCAGACTCTCAACCACTGCGCCACCAGGGAAGCCCGGAAATAGTTTTTTATTTTTGTTTTTATTTATTTATTTTTTGAAATTTTTATTGGAGTGTAGTTGATTTACAATGTCGTGTTAGTTTCAGGTGTACAGCAAAGTGAATCAATTGTACATATACATGTCTCCACTGTTTTTTAGATTCTTTCCCGTATAGTCCATTACAGAGTATTGAGTAGAGTTCCCTGTGCTGTACAGTAGGTCCTTATTAGTTATCTGTTTTATAAGTAGCAACGTGTGTATGTCAATCCCAGTCTCCCAATTTATCCCTCCCCCGCTTACCCCTTGTGACCGTAAGGTTGTTACATCTGTAACCCTATTTCTGTTTTGTAAATAAGTTCGTTTGTACCCTTTTTTTAGATTCCACATCTAAGCGATAGCATATGGTATTTGTCTTTGTCTGACTTACTTCCCTCAGTATGACAATCTCTAGGTCGATCCATGTTGCTGCAAATGGCATTATTTTGTTCTTTTTTTATGGCTGAGTAATATTCCGTTGTATGTATGTACCACATCTTCTTTATCCATTCCTCTGTTGATGGACATTTAGGTTGCTTCCATGTCCCGGCTATTGTAAATAGTGCTGCAGTGAACATTGGTGTGCATGAATTTTTTTTTTAATTAAAAAAAATTTTATTTATTTATTTTTGGCTGCGTTGGGTCTTTGTTGCTGCGCATGGGCTTTTGCTAGTTGTGGCGAGCGGGGGGCTACTCTTTGTTGCAGTGTGCAGGCATCTCATTGTGGTGGCTTCTCTTGTTGCGGAGCACAGGCTCTAGCTGCACGGGCTCCAGTAGTTGTGGCACACGGGCTCAGTAGTTGTGGCACAGGGGCTTAGTTGCTCCGCATCATGTGGGATCTTCCCAGACCAGGGCTCGAACCTGTGTCCCCTGCATTGGCAGGCAGATTCTTAACCACTGTGCCACCAGGGAAGCCCCTTACCCATGATTTTAAAACCTAGCCATCCAATTCTATTGTTATGGAAATGTTCTCCAGCTATAAACCCAACTCTTCCATCCACGTCCATCCTGCTATCTGCTTCTCCCATGTGGATCCTTCTTCCTTCAGGTAGTGAGTTAGGGTTTGAGCACAAATAGGTAACTGGAATTCTGGCTTAGGAGGGACCATTACAAAGTGCTGGGGTGCTTTAATGCCAATTCTTTATCCTCCCAGTTTGAGTTCATACTCTCCTTCTGTTGCTAAGGAGAGGGTTAGGCAAGAGACATTAGAATTTTCTTCAGTAGGAAAATGAACAATTCTGACTCTGTACATTACCGTGCTGCTGAGCCTTGGGTCTCTGGTAGAAGGCCATTTTCTATCAGGAACTTGGCTAAAATTCCTTATGGGATGGACAAAGGGGTTGCTATGGTCCATGATGGACTTAGCTTGGGGTAAATAAATCCAGCACTCTGTCAACTGAGTGGAGGAAGCAAGAGTTTGTGCAGTGCGAGCCAGAGAGTTGTCTGTCCATCCTGTGGATAAGGGAAATAGGCATAGAAAAGCTAAGACAATTAGTAGCTTCACAGACGTACCAGTCAGGGTCATATTTAAATCACCCAGCATGGGCAGAGAAGTTCAGTGAATTCTGAAAGCAAGGGTGAGAGCAAAGAAGACAATAGTTATCAAAGTCTACCAGAGCATATCAATTATTCTGTAAGTGGATTGGAGTGCTGGAAGGGAAAAGGAAGATAGTGGCTATGGGTACTTAGCCTACGGTCTAAGAAATCTTTCTGTCCTTTTTGAATAAGAGCTTCAGGTCTTGGAGCGGCTCACTCATCCACCTGGAATTTTCAGGCTGTCCTGGGTCCTCTGGGTCCTGTGGAGACTCTGAGGAAGGGGTGGATCCACAGGGGTGGCTGGAATGTGGGTCTTCAGGTTCCTGTAACATATGGGTAGAGACAGGTTTAATCCTGGACAGATGAACCCAGCTGGTGACCCCCTGGAGTTTAACTGCCGTAGGAGTGCTCAGCAGGCCTTGGTAACGACCCTTCCATTTCGGGAGTAGCTGGTCACCAGGGGACTCATTTTTCCAGGTCTTTAAAAGCACCCAGTCTCCAGGGTTTACAACATGGTGATTGGGACTGTCATCTGGACAGGGCTGTACTCTGTTGCCATGCTCTTGTATAGCCTCTGGACCTGGCCTAGGTTTATAATGTATCTAAGATGAACCTGGGTTTCTGGGTCAGTTAGCATGTCCAGAGTAAGGAATGGCCTTCCATATGTCATTTCGAAAGGGTTTAACTTAGTCTTTGCTTTAGGGGCTGCTCTGACCCTTAAGAGGGCTGTTGGCAACAGGCGATACCACGACTCTGACGTTTCCTGGCTGAGTTTGCCTAAGGTTTTCTTTAGAGTATGATTAGCCTGTTCTACTTTTCCTGAGGACTGAGGTCCCCCAGATGAATGGAGGTGGTATTTAATTCCTGAAGCCTGTGAAAGCTGTTGTGTGACCTTTGTTACAAACGAGGGTCCATTGTCACTCTGAAGATGACGGGGCAGCCCAAATCTAGGAATAATTTCCTTTAGGTGTGCCTCAGCTACTTCAGTTGCCTTCTCTGTTCTGGTAGGGAGGGCCTCTATCCATCCAGTAAAAGTATCTATAAAGACGAGTAAGTATTTGAAGCCCTGGAAAGAGGGCATCTGAGTGAACTCTATTTGCCAGTCCTCTCCTGGGTAAGTCCCACGTCACTGGACTGGGCTAACGAGAGGGGGAGGCTTGAGGTTGCTTCCTGGATTATGAGTGGCACAAACAGCACAGGCTTGAGCAACTCTTTTAACTGTCTGCAGGAGCCCTTTTCCTGTAAAAACTCGGAAAACAGTTGTAGACATTGTGGGCTTCCCTGGTGGTGCAGTGGTTAAGAATCTGCCAGCCAATGCAGGGGACACGGATTCATGCCCTGGTCCGGGAAGATCCCACATGCCACGGAGCAGCTAAGCCCGTGCACCACAACTACTGAGCCTGCACTCTAGACCCAGCGAGCCACAATTACTGAAGCCCGTGTGCCTAGAGCCCATGCTCCGCAACAAGAGAAGCCACCACAATGAGAAGCCTGTGCACCGCAACAAATAGTAGTCCCCACTCACTGCAACTAAAGAAAGCCCATGCACAGCAATGAGGACCCAACGCAGCCCAAAATAAATAAATAAATAAATAAATTTATTTAAAAAAATTGTAGACATTGCATCTTTCCCCAGATGGAGAGAATCATGTAGCCCTTTAATAATTTTCCAATGGTCAGAGAGAGGTATGAGCAATTTCTGATCTATGTGCCACCAGCCATCTGTTCTCTTAGTTCCCCCTCTGTCTCGTGCCCAGTTCTCTTCAGAAGTCGAGTACCTGGGTATAACGTTAGACGGGGTAAGGGATGGGATTAATGCCATTTCTGTTATGGGCATCAGGGCTGCTTTCTTTGCTTCCCTATCTTCCCTGTTGTTTCCTTGGGAAATTTGAGGAGTTCCCTTTTGGTGCCCATAGCAGTGAATGACTGCTACCTGTTGCTGCTTTTTGAACTGCTTCCATGAGATGTAAAATCTCAGCCCCATATTTTATAGGGGAGTTTCTTGCATTTAGAAGCCCTCTCTCTTTCCATATAGCTGCGTGGGCACGCAAAACAAGGAAGGCAACCTTGAGATTGAGTACAGTAAACCATTTGGCGTCCTCAGGGATTTGGGTTAATTAGGTTATAAGGATGGCCATGAGGGGATGTATAGGGACCACTGTGTCATTTACTGCTCTAAGGTCTTGTACCATCCTATGTTCCCTGTTTGGCTTAACAACTGGCAGAACAGGAGCACTGCACGGAGACTGGCAGGACACCAAGAGACATGCCTTAAGAATTTATCTATGAGGGGTTGTAAACCCTTCTTTGCTTCCAGCTTTATGGTATATTGTCTTTTGTTAGGATAGGCAATTTCTGGCCTAAGGCTAATTCTTACAGGTTGGGCATTATGGCCCTTCCAAGGATTCCTTTGTCCCATGCTGAAGGGTCCACTGCCTGCAGAATATGGCTGGGAATAGGACCTTGCTCTTCTGGCTGGTCCGTCTTAGTCAGAGTTAATACAAGGGGTGGCTCGGGGCCTCCTAACCGGAGCTCAGAAGGGCTCCCCAAGGGAGCTCAGAAGGGCTCTCCCCAGTAGTGGGGTTGCACACGCAGGTACAACTAAAAAGCCATGTGAAACTAACCGCTGCTCAAATTGGCAAGTGAGAGGCCCAGTAAAGTAATGGGTGCGAGGCTTTCTGTTGACACCAGTCACGGTACAGCTTTTGGAGGAAGGAGGTCCAGTGTAAGAAATTAAGACAGAGTAAGTGGCTCCTGTATCAATTAAAAAAATTGATTTTCTTACCTGCCACATCAAGGACTACCCGGAGGTCCTTGATGGAGATAGATATCTTGTTGGGGGGAGGTGCCAGAATCCCCAGGCTGCCTCAGTTGTCCAGCATGGCCATCTCGGGAGTGGGCCTTCCCCTTCGGGACTGAGGGCAGTCCCTCTTCCAATGACCTGTTTGTTTACACACTGGGCACGGCCCGGGGGGCTCTTTCTGGCAATCTCAGGCCCAGTGGCCAGTTGACTTGCATTTGTAGCACTCCCCCTTGTTGGTCTTACCTCCAGACCGATAGTTTGACTTTTCTTGGCCTCCTTGGGTTATTCTGAGGTCGTAAGCCATGGCTGACAGCAACAGCTATCAGTTTTGCATGAGCCCTGGCCTGTCTTTTCTCATGTTGGGTTCTCTCTGCTTCCCCAGCTTGATCTCAGTTATTAAGTACCCCAAAGGCCACATCTAGGAGTTGGGGCATGGGGGCTTGTGAGCCAAATTGTAACTTCTGGAGTTTCTGTCTACTATTAGGTGCGGACTGGCTGATGAAGTGTTGTCCCAGAAGGGACTGACCTTTGGAAGTGGAGGAATCTCTGTTGGTATCCTTTTTTTTCTTTTAATTTCTTTATTTTATTTCTTTATTTTTTTGGCTGTGTTGGGTCTTCGCTGCTGCACGTGGGCTTTCTCTAGCTGTGGCGAGCGGGGGCTACTCTTCGTTGCGGTGCACGGGCTTCTCATTGCGATGACCTCTCTTGTTGTGGAGCACTGGCTCTAGGTGCGTGGGCTTCAGTAGTTGTGGCATGTGGGCTCAGTAGTTGTGGCTCACGAGCTCTAGAGCACAGGCTCAGTAGTTGTAGAGCACGGGCTTAGTTGCTCCGTGGCATGTGGGATCCTCCCGGACCAGGGCTCGAACCCGTGTCCCCTGCATTGGCCACTGTGCCACCAGGGAAGTCCCCAAATTTCCAATTCTTAAGGATACACTCTAGAGGTGTCTCTTCTGGCTTGGAGGGGGATCCTCCCATGCTGAGTAACCTGCAACCGAGAACACGAGAATACTCCTAGAATTGAATCTGGTGTCCTGGAAACATTTACCAGGAGACTTTAACCTAAAGGGGTTCAGGGCGTCCCCCAAATTCCCTTTGAACCTGATGGGGTTTCAAGCGACCTCTACTCTCCCATCAATTTTTGACCAGACGTCTCTGGCCTTCCTTTGTACCTTGTGCAGGGCATCTCCCTCAGCACGGCCAGAGAAGGGCTTTTGAATCAGTGCAGACCGGTTGCCAGGGCTTTCCTTAAGAGGGATCCCTTGTATACAGAGCTTATGTCCTATGATAAGTCTTCCAACGCTGGGGTGTATTCCTTGCGACTGAGCATCTACAAAATTTGTAATTCGGGCTCCTGGGTAGCGGCCAGCCCGATAGGCTGTCTGTAGCAGTGTGTAGGCTGTCAAGGCCTGGAGTGATGGGGCTGATAGATGCAAAGACAAACCCTTGGAAAGATTGGAGTTGGGTGCTGTGGAAGATGTCATGGGTTTCAAGGCTCGAGGGCCGGGAGGTATAGAAATTCTCATAGTAAATCTCTGGGCATTGAGTGAGGTGAGAGACTAGACAACAGAAGAATCCAAAATCCTTTGCCCTATCTGTCTGGCAGCTAAGTTAGAATTGGGAATTGTCTGACAATTTTGTCTGACACAGGGGTTTGGCAGGGGCGGGGATGCAGTTTAGGAATAATATCCAGGACATCCTTCCCTAAAAGGGCACGGAGATACGAAGTGAGAAAGAGACCTTGTTGTGCGAGTAAGGTGGGAAGGAAAGGTGTAGTGGAGGGTTCCTTATGGGACAGAGGGAGGGAGAGCAAGAGAGACCCCTGGGGCTCCTGCACAGTCGGAAATCATGTTTCCACCACGTCCCAAAGGACAGTGTCAGCTGCCACCCAAGTGTTATTTGAATCTGCATGGCCTGGGAAATTCCCCTGCCACCCCCTATGTTTTTGGGGGGAGCCACGAGGCTGTGAGCAGACAGAGCAAGAGTGAAAGTCAGGGGCCTCAAGCCACAGCTGGGTGAAGCCCGCGGTTTACCTTGACTTCCCAAATTCCTGGGTTTCGGTACCAAATATGATCACGGGTGGCCTTGGCCTGCAGTGGCTTGAAGCAGGATTTCAGTTCCCGGCCAGTGATTGAGGTCAGGTTCCGGCAGTGAGAGCACCAGATCCTAGCACTAGAACGGTCGTCAGTGACAAAGCCCTGGCCGTACGGCTTTGCAGAGAAAGAATCCCCACAAAGACAGAAAGTAGTGAAACAAGTAAAGTATTTATTAAGAGAAAAAAAGAGTACATTATGTGTGGATAGACACATGGGCGGGGCTCAGAGAGAGAGTCGTACCCTCACGGCAGCTTGAAGCACTTTTATGGGGCATTTCTTCTATGTTTCCTTTGACCAATCATTTTGATTTGCCTGGTTCAGAGTCCATATTTGGTGTATCTCAGGATTTTCCCATGTGTGCATGCACATCTCTTAGCCAAGATGGATTCTACTGAAGAGGCCTATGGGTAGTGAGCATTAGTTGCCATCACTTAGCATCACTTCTCTTTTGACCTCCAAGGAGCCTTTCTGTGCATGTATAGTTGGGGAGGTCTCCTGACTTCAAGAATGAGGAATATAGGGACTTGCCTGGTGGCGCAGTGGTTTGGAGTCCGCCTGCCATTGCAGGGGACATGGGTTCGATCCCTGTTCCGGGAAGATCCCACATGCTGTGGAGCAACTAAGCCCGTATGCCACAACTACTGAGCCTGTGTGCCACAACTACTGGAGCCTGCGTGCCTAGAGCCTGTGCTCCGCAACAAGAGAAGCCACTGCAACAAGAAGCCCACGCACCGCAACGAAGAGTAGCCCCTGCTCGCCACAACTAGAGAAAGCCTGCGTGCAGCAACAAAGACCCAATGCAGCCGAAACTAACTAAATAAATTTATTTTAAAAGAAAAGAATGAGGAATATGTGGTCTCTTATCGTCTATCCCAGGAGGGCCTAGCCTCCTCTCTCAATTTTTCTGTTATTTCCGTCTCAGAGTATTGGTCCACGAGGAACGAACTCAAACTGTTTGCCCTGGGGGCCCATGTGTCTCCTGCCTCAAATTGGGGTTAGAGGAAGCAGAGGAAGAATTGACTGAGCTGGATTTTGGCGGATCAATTGGAGGTAGTTGAGTTGAGGGAATAGGGCATTCCAGAATAAAATGTTACAAAAAAAGTACTAAGAATAATGTACCTATAGTTCAGCTACCCAACTGTTAACATTTTGTTTAGTTTTCTTCTTTTTTTTAAAGAAATCATGACAGACCTCTCAGAAGTGCTCTTTATTCCTCCTTTCCATTTATCCTGGCTTCCACCCCTCCGCACTCTCCTGCCGTCATATTATCACAGTGTGTATTCATATATTCATCTAGTTCATTTTCTATACTTACACACATATATTTTCCATAATCAGTATATACTGTCATTCTATGTATTTTTAAATTTACATAAATCATTTCACATGTACACATAACAGAGCCACAAGGCTAAAACTAACGAATGATTTCTAAACTGTTTTTCCCATTCTCTCCCTCCTTTGCTGGGAACTAAAACTTAAATTCTTTGTTACTGTGCATTCTTTGTTACTGATTAATGTGGGCGGGCATTCTTGCTGTTTTTGCTTGTTCCTCTGATCTTAACTCCAGCCCCAAGACTTTGCTTTAAATACACCAGCTTTCTCCCCAGAAGGCAGGTCATAGTTTTCAAGGCGCTAGTCTGCTACCCTCCTCATTTGCTGGCAAATCAATACATTTCTCTTTCCTTTATCCTCAAAACCTTGTCCTCATTATTCTCATTTGGCGAGGGGACAAGGACGGAATTTTCGGTAACATATTCGTTGACACGTTGCTATTTCAACAACTCTTACGAGCTGTCAAATGTTGATACGTATAGGACTCATTTATTAGTTTTAGTTGTTGTAATATTTTATTGTAGGAACATACCACATTTTATTCATTCATGTCTTATTGTACATTTCCTTTGTTTTCATTTTTCACAGGGAAGTGGGCTTGAACATGAACATTTCTTCTGCACACCTGTACACATGAAATTGCTGGGTCATAAAATGCACATTTTAAATTTCACCAAAAGTGGCTATTCTAATTTTGCTTCCACCTGGCATCTCTAAGAGTTTCCATTTCCCAGATTTCCTTTTTCCCCTGAAATGGGAAGACTTTAACTTAACATTTACCATCCAGAGATAGTTTTCAAGTGGTCTTATCAGATAATTTCAGTCTAACTTTATTTATATACATTTATTTATTTAGTTTTGGCTGCATTGGGTCTTCTTTGCTGTGCACAGGCTTTCTCTAGCTGTGGCAAGCGGGGACCACTGTTCATTGGGGTGCACGGGCTCTAGGCACCCACGGCCTTCAGTAGTTGTGGCACACAGGCTCAGTAGCTGTGGCTCGTGGGCTCTAGAGCACTTGTGGCACATGGGCGTGGTTGCTCTGCGGCATGTGGCATCTTCCCGGACCAGGGCTTGAACCCGTGTCCCCTGCGTTGGCAGGCGGATTCTTAACCACTGCGCCACCAGGGAAGTCCTCAGTCTAACTTTAGATACATGCAAAGACAGGGCCAGAGGTGGCTTGATGTGGCAGAGAAGCCTTTGAAGGTTTAACTGTAGGGTTTCGGGGACCCTGTTACTACTCTTTAGTTTCCCTCAAAGCACTAGCAAATGATAAAGCAAACGAACAAACTGCGAGACCACCGGGAGGTGCCCAGTATGCCCTTGGAGATGGAATCCACCTCGCGCTGATGGCGCCCCCCACCTCACACGGTTGGTATGTCCTGGCGGCAGTCTCCCCCCGCAGTGCGGGTTGGTTCCGTCCCCGGACGCCCGCGCATGCGCCGAGAGCTTGTCTCCCCGCGGTACCTCAGGCGAGCTTCGCGCGCGCTCGCCGCCCCTAGTTCCTAAAGTGCTGCGGACGCTCGCGACCGGCGGCACCCGAGAAGAGGGGCTCAGCGAAGCGGCGGGGACCGGTCGGTGAGTACTTGCCGCTTCGGTACACCTCCCGCCCGCCTGCTTCCCGCCTCCTTCTCACCGTCAGGGGTGCCGCGGCCCGCTCCTCTCCCGGAGGGGCGCCTTTGACTTGGGGGTAGGGCCTTCTCCACGGTGAGGCGGGTCTCTCCGGACGCCGAGGTGGGCGCCTCCTGAAGGGACGGCCCTTTGGGACGGCGGGGTAGGCCCCTTGCAAAACCGGGGATGGCCCCTCAGGATACTGGGCGCCTCTCGAGGCCGGGTGGGCCCCTGGTGACGCCGGATGGGCTTCCGCCCTCGGGTGCCCGGACCGCGCCCCTCACACACAGGGTGCGGTCTTCACTCTCCCCGGCGTCCCCCGGCGAAGGGCTCTGGTTCCCGCCAGCCCCTCGAAGGCGTCTTCCTCACGCTGAGCACCCCGCGAGCGGCCTCCGTCCGTGCAGCCTCCTTCCGCGGGGTCCCACAGCCGGGACTTCTCGTGGAGTCAGGGCGACTGGGCCCCTCCGCCCCTTTCTCCTCACGCTCCCTCCCTACTTCAGGCTACTGTTTTGTTGGTGAGTGATCTAGTTTTTTTGCCCAGATATAAAGTTGTTCCTTGGGAATCCTTATCATCATTTACCACTTTCCTCTCCCACAGAACTAGTATGTTTCCGCGCTGTACGATGATAGTGTTTCAGGTCTTTTACACATTTGTTGAATCTTCACGACAATCTTGTGAGATGGGTACTCTTATCCTCCTCACTTTACATATTAGATAACTGAGGATCGAAGACACACATGGCTTAAGTCGTTGAGCTGCTTTTGACTCCAGCCAGACTGACTCCAATGTTCTTGTTCTTGTATTTAGTCACTGAGAATGAGTAACACCCAGGAAAAAGTGAAAGTTTATGCTACTGTCTTTATTTTTTTCCTGTCAGAGGCAGTGCCTTTTAGTTGAATCCAAAAATGTATCTCTTTGGAATCAGACACATCGCGCTTCAATTCCCAACTTTACCATTTACGAACTTAAGAAATTACCAGCTGTTTGATTTTGAATGTTTCCTAACGTGTAAAGTCGTGATAAAAATAACGTAAAATAATGATGCCTACCACATAGAGTTATTGGGAGGAGTAACCTCTATAATGCATGTGAGGTACCTAAAATAGTGTCCAAGGACTCAGTAAATAACTGTAATTATTTCTCAGTGTGTTTGGATTCTGTTTTTACACACTTGTCCTAAACTGAGGCTGAGTATAAACTGGAAAATAGAGCATCAGGTGTGTGTGTGTGTGTGTGTGTGTGTGTGTGTGTGTGTAGGTGTGCGTTTACCTTTTTTTTAAATTGCAGAAACAGTCAAGCTGATCAGTTGATGAAGAGCTTGGTACCAAGTTTCTTGAATGGTGACTTATTTAGGCGTAAAAGTCAATCATTCATAGAGGACTGTTAAGGTCTCTATGCCCCCAAGCTTTCAGAGCAATTTTGACAGGTTTGGTAGGGAGAATGTCAAGATTTTAAATTATCTTGTCAGTGATTGGTCTTCATATAGATCAAGATGGTGGAAGTGCTGAACAAAAAAGAAAAATAATATCTTCCAAATTGGAGATTTTCAAGGACACTACCAACCTGTGATGTAACAAGTCTCATTTTTGGGTCACCTTTCCTGCTTGTGCATTCTTTAGAGACGTTTTGTTTCTAACTGTCATGATTAAGAAGAGACTGTTGGCATCTAGACACTGTTCCTTCTTTGCAGACACAGTGGTAATTCATTCTGTAGCCTCTGTTCAAGTAATTGAAGATAAGCCATTATTTTAGTGATTTTAATTTTTTTTTTTCATTTTAAAGGGTAGCAACTTAAATAGTAGTTGAATTATATGTTAGGTTGTTCATTTAAATTGGCTGAGCAGTGACCTTTTTACTCTTAGAATTTCTGTGGAAATAGTGTGGCTAAATCTCATGAAGCACTGGGATTTTGAAATCTGTGGGGTGCCTCTACTTAACACTTCTTACTGATCCCTTATCTGCTGTGATTCTTTGAAAACCCATTTTGAACCTGAAGGTGGTTCTGTGCTAGGGAGAAGAGTTTTTACTTGTTTAAATATCTTTAAGGAATTACATGTATTTGGTGGTGTAGCTACCACTGCTATCATGTTTGAACATCCTGGTTTAAATAACTAAATGTACAGGAAACACTTAAAAAGATGAAAACTATTCCTTACAAGATGTTTTCCTAGGGAACTATGATTCCTCCAGTCTTCCCCCATACTTATCCCTACCTATTCATGATATTCTTTTAGATTCAAGGATCACCTTAAGTCTTATTATTCTCCATATAGCTTCCTACAGCCTATAATAATTTTAGCCTTCTGTGCCTTTATATAGCATTTAGTAATTTAAATATATATAATTTAAATGTATATTTTATTGAATTATATTTAATAATTTAAATATATAAATTATATGCTATAATTTAAATATAAGCATTAAAGTATAATTCATCTAATATTTATGTGTGGATACCTTACATTAGGCAGCAGTTCTAGTTGGAAGAAATCCAAAGATTAAGTCATGGAGTATTGGGAGTCAGGATTTGGAGTCAAGACACATGTGCAAGTGCCTGCTTTGTGGCTTTGGGCAAGTTACTTTTCTGAACCTATGTTTCCTCATAATAATTATATATACTTCTTAGGTTTTTATGAGGATTAATTAAAATATTCACTCACAAATACTTATTATTAAAAAAAGCCTTTCTTAAAAAAGTATTGTTGACATACAGTGAAGTGAACCAACCTTAATTGTATAGCTCACTACATACATCCATGTAACTGCTACCCAAATAAAGATATGGAACACTTCCAGCACCTCAGAAGGGTCACCTGTGCCCCTTCCCAGTCAGTACCCTCCAGAGATAACTAGTGTTCTGACTTGGTCACAGTAGGTTAATTTTTTTTAAACAGCTTTATTGAGATATAATTCATATACCATACAATTTACCCACTTAAATATACAATTCAGTGGCTTTTAGTATTTTCACAGTTGTGTAACCATCACAACAACCAATTTTAGAACATTTCTTCACCCCAGAGAGAAACTCCATACCCCTAAGCCATCAGTACCAATCCCCCGAGCCCTAAGCAATCACTGATCTACTCTCTGTCTATATAGATTTACCAATATGGATATTTCATGTAAATGGAGTCATACAGTATGTGGTCCTTCTGGCTTCTTTTTACTTAGCATGATGTTTTCAAGCTTTATGTATGTTGTTACATGTATCAGGCTTCATTTCTTTTTATTGCTGGATAATTTTCCATTGTATGGATGTGACATTATTCCTTCATCTGTTGATGGACATTTGGGTTGTTTCCATTGTGGGGCTCTCATGAGTAATGCTGCTTTGTGAACATTTATGTACAAGATTTTGTGTGGACATAAATTTTAATTTCTTCTGGCTATTTACCTAGGAGTGGAATTGCTGAGTCGTATGGTAACTCTAATTTTAACATTTTGAGGAACTGCTAGACTGTTTTCGAAAGAGGCTTCACTATTTTACATATCCACCAGTAGTGTATGAGGGTTCAATTTCTCCAAATCCTTGCCAACACTTGTTATTGTATGTCTTTTTTAATTTTATTTTTAAATTTTTTATAAGTTTTAAAAAATGTTTTACTTATTTTATTTTTATTTATTTTTGGCTGCGTTGGGTCTTCGTTGCATGCAGGCTTTCTCTAGTTGCAACTGCGAGCGGGGGCTACTCTTCGTTGCTGTGCATGGGCTTCTCATTGCGTTGGCTTCTCTTGTTGCGGAGCATGGGGTCTAGTCGTGCGGGCTTCAGTAGTTGTGGCTCTCGGGCTCTAGAGCTCAGGCTCAGTAGTTGTGGCGCATGGGTTTAGTTGCTCCGCGGCATGTGGAATCTTCCCGGACCAGGGCTCGAACCCATGTCCCCTGCATTGGCAGGCGGATTCTTAACCACTGCGCCACCAAGGAAGCCTTATTGTATGTCTTTTTGATCATACACCCATTCTGGTGTGTGTAAAGTGGTATCACATCGTGGTTTTGATTTGCATTTCCCTGATGGCTATTCGTATTAAACATCTTTTCACGCATTTGCTTGTCATCTGTAAATAATCTTTGGAAAAATGTGTACTTCGATTCTTTGGCTAATTTTTTTTTGTGGTATGCGGGCCTCTCACTGTTGTGGCCTCTCCCGTTGCAGAGCACTGGCTCCAGACGCTCAGGCTCAGCAGCCATGGCTCACGGGCCCAGCCGCTTTGCGGCATGTGGGATCCTCCCGGACTGGGGCACGAACCCGTGTCCCCTGCATCGGCAGGCGGACTCTCAACCACTGTGCCACCAGGGAAGCCCTTTTTTTTTTTTTTGATTGTGGAAATCGTCCACGTTTTATTCAGTATGAGAGAAAAAGCAACAGAAAAGAGATTACATTCAGTGTGATTTTCAGCATCCTAGAAACACCATTATTTATGTAGAGCAGAGATAAAGTTGTAAGCAGATAATGTGGCAATGGATTTCACCTTATTCTGGCACAACCTAATTTTGGCTGCCTTACCAGGTGAATCCAGTAAACAGAGACCCTCTTTTCAAACCAGTCTTAGGGGACGTGCTACTATTCTTACTACTGTTAGCCTCTTCTCATCAGGTCACCCTTTATTCCTGTAGCCCTATCTACTCACTAGATAGCGTTTCAGTTTTCTGTTCTCTAAAGGTTCCAAAAGAGTCTGTCTGTTGATTTCATCACCCAAAACCGAGGTATATGGATGAGTCAGTGTGTATGTGTGTATGTGTGTGTGTTCATGAGAGAGACAGAGATAGAGCAAAGACATAGTAGAGGGAGAGAGAAAGAAAGAGAGGGAAAGTTATAAAAATAATCCCTTTTACGGTTTTGTTTTTCAAGTATGGGACTATGTTGTTTTTTTTCCTTTTAGTTTGTTTAATTAATTAATTAATTAATTTTTTTGGCTGTGTTGGGTCTTCATTGCTGCATGCAGGCTTTCTCTAGTTGTGGCGAGCGGGGGCTGCTCTTCATTGTGGTGTGCGGGCTTCTCATTACGGTGGCTTCTCTTGTTGCAGAGCATGGGCTCTAGGCGCGCGGGCTGCAGTAGTTGCAGCACATGGGCTCAGTAGTTGTGGCACGTGGGCCCTAGAGCACGTGGGCTTCAGTGGTTGCCGTGCATGGGCTCAGTAGTTGTAGCTCGCGGGCTCTAGAGCGCAGGCTCAGTAGTTACAGCACACAGGCTTAGTTGCTGTGTGGCATGTGGGATCTTCCTGGACCAGGGTTTGAACCCATGTTCCCTGCATTGGCAGGCGGTTTCTTAACCACTGCGCCACCAAAGGAGTCCCCGGGACTATGGTTTTGGATCAGCATAGTCTCTGGTTTTTTTAAACCAAAATATTTTCTAATAAAACTCCTCCAGGGCTTCCCTGGTGGCGCAGGTGGTGGTTGAGAGTCCGCCTGCTGATGCAGGGGTCATGGGTTCGTGCATCAGTCTGGGAAGATCCCACGTGCCGCGGAGCGGCTGGGCCCGTGAGCCATGGCCGCTGAGCCTGCGCGTCCGGAGCCTGTGCTCTGCAACGGGAGAGGCCACAACAGTGAGAGGCCTGCGTACCGCAAAAACAAACAAACAAACAAACAAAAACTCCTCCAAATTTTGCTTATTTGGCATGGGATCACTTCTCTAGTCTTTAGTGATGATTTGAAAATTCCTGTTTTTTTAAAATTAATTTTTATTGAAGTATAGTTACTTTACAATGTTGTGTTAGTTTTTGCTGTACAGCAAAGTGAATCAGCTATATGTATACATATAGCCCCTCTTTTTTGGATTTCCTTCCCATTTAGGTCACCACAGAAAATTGAGTAGAGTTGCCTGTGCTGTACAGTAGGTTCTCATTAGTTATCTGTTTTATACATAGTAGTGTATGTATGTCAGTCCCAGATTCCCAATTCATCCCGCTCCCTCCTTCCCCACCCTGGTATCCATACATCCATTCTCTACATCTGTGTTTCTATTTCAGCTTTGCAGATAAGTTCATCTGTATCATTTTTCTGGATTTCACATATAAGCAATATTATACGATATTTTTCTCTTTCTGATTTACTTCACTCTGTATGACAGTCTCTGGGTCCATCCACGTCTCTGCAGATTGCACAGTTTCATTCCTTTTTATGGTTAATATTCCACTGTATATATGTACCACATCTTTATCCATTTTTCTGTCGATGGACATTTAGGTTTGCTCCATGTCCTGGCCATTGTAAATAGCGCTGCAGTGAACATTGGGGTGCATGTATCTTTTTGAATTATGGTTTTTTCCGGGTATATGCCCAGGAGTGGGATTGCTGGGTTATATGGCAGTTCTGTTTTTAGTTTTTTAAGGAACCTCCGTGCTGTTCTCCATATTGTCTGTATCAATTTACATTCCCACCAACAGTGCAAGAGTGTTTCCTTTTCTCCACAGCCTCTCCAGAATTTATTGTTTGTAGATTTTTTTGATGATGGCCCCTCTGACTGGTGTGAGGTGATACCTCATTGTAGTTTTGATTTGCATTTCTCTAATAATTAGTGATCTTGGGCATCTTTTCATGTGTTTATTGGCCACGTGTATGTCTTCTTTGGAGAAATGTCTATTTAGGTCTTCCGCCCATGTTTTGATTGGGTTGTTTGTATTTTTGATATTGAGCTGCATGTGTTTTTGTATATTTTGGAGATTAATCCCTTGTCAATTGCTTCGTTGGCAAATATTTTCTCTGGTTCCGAGGGTTGGCTTTTCATTTTGTTATAGTTTCCTTTTATGTGCAAAAGCTTTTAAGTTTAATTAGGTCCCATTGTTTATTTTTGTTTTTATTTTCATTAGTCTAGGAGGTGGGTCTTTTAAAAAAGATCTCGCTATGATTTATGTCAGAGAGTGTTCTGCCTATGTTTTCCTCTAAGAGCTTTATAGTGTCCGGCCTTACATTTAGGTCTTTAATCCATTTTGAGTTTTATTCTTGTGTATGGTGTTAGGGAGTGTTCTAATTTCATTCTTTTACATGTAGCTGTCCTGTCCAGTTTTCCCAGCACCACTCTGGCTAATTTTTTTTTTTTTTTTTGCGGTACGCGGGCCTCTCACTGTTGTGGCCTCTCCCGTTGCGGAGCACAGGCTCCGGACGCATGGGCTCAGTGGCCATGGCTCACGGGCCCAGCTACTCTGCAGCATGTGGGATCTTCCCAGACCGGGGCACGAACCCGTGTCCCCTGCATTGGCAGGCGGACTCTCAACCACTGCACCACCAGGGAAGCCCACCACCACTATAATCAAGATACAGAACACTTATCTCAGGAGGTACCCTTGTGCCCGTTATCAGTCATTTCTCTCTCTCCCCCAGTCTGCCCTGAGGCAATTACTTGTTTGTTTTCTTTTCACTATTGATTATATTAGTCTTTTCTAGAATTTCATATACAGGCATATCTCAGATCTTGTGGTTCCTCACGCTGGTCAAAATGACTATCAAAAAGTCTACAAATAACAAATGCTGGAGAGACTGTGGAGAAAAGGGAACCCTTTTACACTGTTGGTGGGAATGTAAATTGATGCAGCCACTATGGAAAACAGTTATGGAGGTTCCTTACAAAAGTAAAAGTAGAGATACCATATGATCCAGTAATCCTACTCCTAGGCATATATCCAGAAAAGATGAAAACTCTAATTTGACCTGCTGTATAAAACAACAAAACCTCTAATTTGAGAAGATACAGACACCCCAATGTTCATAACAGCACTATTTACAGTAGCCAGGATATGGAAACAACCTAGATGCCCATCAATAAATGATTGGTTTAAGAAGATGTGGAGAGTGTGTGTGTGTGTGTGTGTGTGTGTGTGTGTGTGTGTGTGTGTGTGTGTGAAATGGAGTATTACTCAGCCATGAAAATGAATGAAATAATGCCATTTTCAGCAACATGAATGGCCCTAGAGATTATCATACTAAGTGAAGTCAGACAGAAAGACAAGTATATAATAATACTTATATGTGGAATCTAAAAAATAATACAAATGAATCTGTATATAAAACAGAAACAGACTCACAGACATAGAAAACAAACTTACGGTTACCAATGGGGAAAGGCAAGGGTGGGGAGGGATAAATTAGGAGTAGGGGATTAACAGATACAAACTACTGTACATAAAATGGATAAGCAGCAAGGATTTACTGTATAACACAGGGAACAACAATATTTGGTATCTTATAATAACCTGTAAAGGAAAATAATCTGGAAAAAAAAAAAACGGAATCACCTTGCTGTACACCTGGAACCAACACAGTATTGTAAATCATCAGTAAAAAATTTATCTATTAGCTTAATATTTTCTTCTTTTCTGTGTGATTTCTTCTATTTCTTCAAGACTTAAGTCATTAAAAAATATGCATTAAGAATAGAAATTTGTTTGTGTTTAGCTTTGATTCTTATGATAGGGAATGATTTTGTGAATGACTCTGGATTGGAAGTGTTTGGGTGTACCTTTTATTACTATCCTCCCTTAATACTAGGATTGTACAGACTTTTTTTTTTTTTTTTTTTTTTTTTTTGTGGTACGCGGGCCTCTCACTGCTGTGGCCCCTCCCGTTGCGGAGCACAGGCTCTGGATGCGCAGGCTCAGCGTCCGTGGCTCACAGGCCTAGCCTCTCCGTGGCACGTGGGATCTTCCCAGACTGGGGCACAAACCCGTGTCCCCTGCATTGGCAGGCGGACTCTCAACCACTGCGCCACCAGAGAAGACCTATTTTATTTTTTTAAAATTGCTTTGCCTTAAAAAAATAATAATAATTTGGTTGCATTGGGTTTTAGTTGTGGCAGGCAGGCTCCTTATTTGTGGCATGCGAACTCTTAGTTGCAGCATGCATGTGGGACCTAGTTCCCTGACCAGGGATCAAACCTGGGCCCCCTGCATTGGGAGTGTGGAGTCATATCCACTGTGCCACCAGGGAAGTCCCTAAGGTGGTTCTTTTTTTTTTTTAAATGAATTTATTTATTGGCCGTGTTGGGTCTTTGTTGCTGTGCACGGGCTTTCTGTAGTTGTGGCGAGTGGGGGCTACTCTTCGTTGTGGTGCGTGGGCTTCTCATTGCGGTGGCTTCTCTTGTTGCGGAGCATGGGCTCTAGGCCCGCGGGCTTCAGTAGTTGTGGCACTCAGGCTCAGTAGTTGTGGCACACGGGCTTAGTTGCTTTGTGGCATGTGGGTTTTCCTGGACCAGGGCTCAAACCCGTGTCCCCTGCATTGGCAGGCGGATTCTTAACCACTGCGCCACCAGGAAAGTCCTAAGGTTGTTCTTTTTAAATCAGTGACTATTTAAGTCATTAAGTCTCTGCTTTGGTTATAATGTAAAATCATCTGGGGAGGTTTTTTTTTTAATTTAGGTAGAATTCATAGAACGTAAAATCCAACATTTTAGTCATTTTAAAGTGTATAATTAAATAGCTTTTCATACATTCAAAATGTTGTGCAGCTATCACCACTTTCTAATTTTAAACATTTTCATCACCCCAAAAAGAAACCCTATAGTCATTAAGTAGTCACTCTATATTTCTCTTTCCTCCAACTTCTAGCAGTCTTAATCTGCTTTCTGTCTCTGTAGATTTGTCTATTCAGGATGTTTCATATAGACAGAATCATACAATATGTGGCCTTTTGTGTTTGGCTGCTTTCATTTAACATAATGTTTTCAAGGTTTATCCATGTTGTAGCATGTATCAATACTTTATTCCTTTTGAAGGCTGACCAATATTCCATTTTATGGATGTCCCACATTTTATGTATCCATTCATCATTTGGATTATTTACATTTTTTGGCTATTATGATTAAGGCTGTTATGAACATTTAAGTACAAGGTTTTTTTTGAATACTTTTTAATTTTCTTGGGTGTTTACCTGGGAGTAGAATTGCTAAGTGTATTTTAACTTTTGCGGAATTGCCAAGCTATTTTCCACAGCAGCTGCAGAATTTTATATTTTCACTAGTAGTGGATGAAAGTTTTAATTTCTCTGCATCCTTGGGACTTCCTTGGTGGTACAGTGGTTAAGAATCTGCCTGCCAATGCAGGGGACGCAGGTTCGAGCCCTGGTCCGGGAAGATCCCACATGCCGTGAAGCAACTAAGCCCATGTGTCACAACTACTGAGCCTGTGCTCTAGAGCCTGTGAGCCACAGCTGCTGAGCCCATGTGCCACAACTACTGAAGCCCACATGCCTAGAGCTGGTGCTCCGCAACAAGAGAAGCCACCACAATGAAAAAGAAGCCCGTGCACCGCAATGAAGAGTAGCCCCTGCTTGCTGCAACCAGAGAAAGCCCTCACACAGCAACGAAGACCCAACGCAGCCAATGAATAAATAAATAAATAAATGTATAAAAAATTTCTCCACATCCTTGACAACATTTGCTGCTTTCTTAAAATAAAAAACCCCCCACAACTTTGAGATATGATTCACTTACCATATAATCCACCCACTTAAACTATACAATTGAAATTAAAAAACAGAACTGCCATATGATCCAGCAATTTCACTTCTGAGTATTTACCCGAAGAAAACAAAAACACTAATTTGAAAAGATATATGCACACCAGTGTTAATTGCAGCATTATTTACAGTAACCAAGATATGGAAGCAACCTACACGTCTATTGATAGGTTAGTGGATAAAAAAGAAGTCGTACACACACACACACACACACACACACACAGTGAAATATTACTGAGCCATAAAAAAATGAAATGTTGCCATTTGGAACAGCATAGATAGATTTAGAGGGTATTATGCTAAATGAAATAAGTCTGACAGAAAAAGGCAAGTACAGATGTGTGATCTCAATTATATGTGGAATCTAAAAAACAAAACAGACTCATAGATACAGAGAATAAACTGGTGGTTGCCAAAGGGGAGGGGGATTGGAGATGGGGCAAAATGGATGAAAGGGATTGAGGTATAAATCTCTAGTTATAAGATAAATAAGCCACGAGGATGTAATAGCATAAGGAATATGGTCAGTAATATTTTAATAGTTTTGCATGGGGGCAGATGAGTTACTAGACTTATTATGGTGATCATTTCGTAACGTATGCAAATGTCAAATCACTAATATACCTGAAAATAACATAATATTGTACATCAATTATATTTTCAATTAAAAAACATATAGTTGAAAAGTATAGAATTTTAAAACATTTTATTACCTCAAAAAAGAAATCTCTCTGCCCCTTAGTGGTTACTCTTCAACTCTTCCAATCCCTCTGTCCTTGACAACCACTAATCTACTTTCTGTGTTTATAGATTTGCTCTTCTGGCTGTTTCATATAAATGAAATCATATAATATGTGAGATTTTGTGACTGCCTTCTTTGACTAAACATGTTTTCAAGGTTTATTCATGTTGTAGCCTGTATCAATACTTAATTCCTTTTTTTTCCCCCACAGTGACTGCACCATTTTACATTCCCATCAGCAATATACTAGGATTCCAATTTCTCCATATCCTCGTCAGCACTTGTTATTTTCCGTTATTTTTTTAATAGCAATCATTAGTGGGCTTTGCATTTGCCTGATGACTAATTATGTTGAACACCTTTTCATGTGCTTACTGGTCGTTTATATATCTTCTTTGGAGAAATGTGTGTTCATATTCTTTGCCCATTTTATAGTTGGTTTATTTGCCCTTTTACTGTTGAGTTGCAAGAGTTCTTTATATATTCTGTATACAGTTCCTTTATTACATAGATGCTTTGCAAATATTTTTCTCATTCTTTATTATTTTTTTAAACTTTTCTTAATATTATGGTTTGGAGCACAAAGGTTTTTAATAAGATGAAGCCCAGTTTATCTGTTCTTTCTTTTGTTGCTTATGCTTTTTTTAAAAAATACATTTGTTTATTTTATTTATTTATTTTTGGCTGCATTGGGTTTTTGTTGCTGCACACAGGCTTTCTCCAGTTGCGGCAAGCGGGGGCTGCTCTTCATTGTGTTGTGTGTGCTTCACTGCGATGGCTTCTCTTTTGCAGAGCATGGGCTCTAGGCATGCAGGCTTCAGTAGTTGTTGCACGTGCACTCAGTAGTTGTGGATCACGGTCTCTAGAGTGCAGGCTCAGTAGTTGTGGCACATGGGCTTAGTTGCTGTGTGGCATGTGGGATCTTCCTGGACCAGGGCTTGAACCCATGTCCCATGCATTGGCAGGTGGATTCTTAACCACTGCGCCACCAGGGAAGTCCCATTGTTGCTTATGCTTTTGATGTCATATTTAACAAACTGTTGCCTGTCCAAGATGACAAAGCTTTATGCATATGTTTTGCTTAAGAATTTTATAGGTTTTGCTCTTCCTTTCAGGTCTTTGATCCATTTATTTTGTGCAGTTCTTTATTATGTGAGGTAGAGGTCCAGTTTCATTCTTTTGCATTTGGATATCTGGTTGTCCCAGTACCATTTGTTGAAGAGACTTATACTTTGCCCATTGAATTATCTTGGTACTTTTGTCAAAAGCAATTGATAGCAAACGTGTGGGTGTTTTCTTGACTCTGACATAATGAATAGTTCTTCTATTCCGTTTATCTTTATTTCTATTCTGTGCCAGTGCCACATGGTCTTGATGATGTAGCTTTGTAGTAAGGTTTGAAATTGAGATGTGTGAGTCCTTCAGCTTTGTTCCTTTTTTTTCAAGATTATTTTGGCTATTCTGGGACCTCTGTTTTTCCATGTGAATTTTAGGATCAACTTGTCTGTGTCTACAAAAAAGCCAGTAGGAATTGTATTAGGGATTATGTTGTATCTGTAGAGCAATTTGGGGAATATTGTTTTCTTAACAAGGTCAGGTCTTCCAATTCATGAACATGGGATGTCTTTGCATTTACTTAGATCTTTTATATCTTTCAACAATATTTTAAAGTTTTCAGTTGCAGGTCTTGCACTTTTGTTAAATTTTGTTAAGAATTTTATTATTTTTTTTTAAGAATTTTATTATTTTTGATGCTATTAAGAATGGAATTTAAAATTTTCATTTTTGGATTATTTATTGCTAGTAGATAGCAGTATAATTGATTTTTGTATATTTACCTTGTATCCAGCAATCTTGCTGAACTTGTTCATTAGTTATAACAGTTTTTTAGTGGATTTCTTAGTTCTTTTTTTTAAAATACAAGATCATGCCATCTACAAAAGGCAGTAGTTTTACTTCTTCCTTTGCTATTTGGGTGTCTTTTATTTCTTCTTCTTGCTTAATTGACCTGTCTAGAGCCTCCAGTATAATGTTCAATAGAAATGATGAAAGCAGACATTCTTGTCTTGTTCCTGTCCTAAGCGAAAAGCATTTAGTCTTTCACCTTTAAGTATGATATTAGCAGTGGGTATTTTGAAGATGTCCTTTATTGGGTTGAAGCATTGGTATTAAAAAAAAACTTTTAAATAAATAATAATATAGTCAAGAGGACCAATTATTTAAGTTAATGTTTAAGGAACTAGGATAAATTATTGTATTTTTCCTATTGAAATATCGCTGAAGAGATGAGGTTTACATATTTATATATGTATTTTTTCTTTATAGAAAAAATACAAATCTTAATGAGTAGTAGAAGAGTTCAGAAATCCAGTTTTACTTCTGTTAGATGTATATCTTTTTTTTTTTTTACATGACCAAATTACAAATAGCATCTAAAAAACTTATACTTTAAGTAAATTATTTTTCCTTGTATTTCAGACAAAAGGATGCCACGGAGAAAGAAAAAAGTTAAAGAAGTCTCTGAAGCTCAGAACCTGGAGAAGAAAGATATAGAAACTACCAGTTCTGTCAATGTGAAGAAGCGTAGACTTGAGGATGCATTCATTGTGATATCTGATAGTGATGGAGAGGTCAGTATTATGAAGAGTAGAGCTCTAGGTCTCAAACTAGGCCTCCTTATCTGTGACTGGTTTGTTTTGTGAGACTATACCTTAATGACACCATGCAGTTTTTTGATTTTTTTTTTATTTTTTAAAAAAATTTTAAATTTTTTTAAAGTTTTTTTTTTTTTTTTGATGTGGACCATTTTAAAGTCTTTATTGAACTTGTTACAATATTGCTTCTGTTTTATGTTTTGGCTTCTTGGCCGGGAGGCATGTGGGATCTTAGCTCCCTGACCAGGGATCAAACCCGCACCCCCTGCATTGGAAGGCGAAGTTTTAACCACTGGACCGTCAGGGAAGTCCTGACCATGCAGTTTTTACTTAGCTTCATTTTGATTTGTAAATGGAATTAAGAATTACTTAATAGAAAGAAATCATACTGTTTGGCTGAGGATGGATCATAGTTCCTCAGTTTTATATTAACTGAAGGTGATACTTTAAAACTATTTGAATAAGTTAGATGTGAATCTTAATTTTCATATGTCTGGAAAGTGAGAGAAAGACAATGGACATGCCTTTTAAGTCTCTAGATATACTCTGTCCAATGTGGTAGCAACTAGCCACCTGTAGCTATTTAAATTTAAATTAATTAAAATTAAATACAAGGAAAAATCAGTTCCTCTCTTGCACTAGTCACCTCTAGTACCTGCTGTGTTAGCGCAGGTATAGAACATTTCCTTCATTGTAGAAAGCTTTGTTGGACAGTGCTGTAATAGATCTTAACATCTTTCCTTTGTTCCCTATTTCCATTTGTTAATTGGAGATTTGTACCTGTCTATAGGTCACATCCAGTAAGGCAGTGAAATAAGTCATAGTTTTTTCCTCTAAGTTTACCTCTCGCTCTTCTTTATCTTCTATCTCATTTGATGGTAGAACCACTCATTTACCTCAAGTTATAAAGCTCAGAATTATCCCTAACTCTTTCCTCTATCTCATGTTTTATACCTAATCATTCAGCACATCCTTTAGCTTTTTTAATATGATTTTTCTTTTTTTAAAAAATTTAATTTATTTTTATTTTTGGCTGCGTTGGGTCTTTGTTGTGGCATGTGGGATCTTCGTTGTGGCACTCAGGCTTCTCTCTAGTTGTGGCGTGAGGGTTTTCTCTCTCTGATTATGGCGCATGGGCTCCAGAGTGTTGGTCTTTGTAGTTGTGGCTCTCGGGCTCCAGAGCACGTGGACTTTGTAGTTTGAGGCACACGGTTCTCTAGTTGAGGTGTGCGGGCTCAGTAGTTGCCCCGTGGCATGTGGGATCTTAGTTCCCCGACCAGGGATCGAACCTGCATCCCCTGCATTGGGAGGCGGATTCTTTACCACTGGACCACCAGGGGAGTCCCACATCCTTTAGCGTTTAACCTCTTAAATGACACTCACATCTGTCCTTCCTGTTCCATTTTTCATTTCTTTTCTTGATCACTTGTTATTTGAGTTCTTATAGCAGACACTTAACTTGCTTCTCTGCCTTCAGTTTTTTCTCTGTAAATTTCACTTAGCTTACTCCACCTTTCTTCTAAGAATTTAAATTTTAGATCTTTGTACTTGCTTGCTTAGAAATCCTTGACTCCATAATCCCTACAAAATCAGTTTAGAATTTTAATGTGGTATTCTATCAGAACCTTTACAGTCTGAATAGTCTCATTTATATTCTTATCAGTAGTGTGTTAATTTCCTTGTTCCCTGCAAAGATTATTATGACATTTTTTATTTTTCCCAACTTGATAATCAGAAGTATGTTTTTAATAATAAGCAAGATGGAACATTTTTTCATATTTCTGTTGGATATTTTTTTTTGGGGGGGGAACTTTCTTGTAGTCTGATTTTTAATTAGGATTTTGTCTAAATAGTTCTTTTTTAAAGTATAAAAGTATAAAGAAGAGAACAATCCATTGATGCTACTATTTGGATAACTAAACTTAATATTGACAAGAGTAAAATAGTTATACACATACAGATATATTAAAAAGTTATATACATACCTGTTAAAAAATCAAAACAGAATAAAAACAGTTCAAAAGTGTTTGAAAATAAAACAGTATAGAAAGGTGTAAAATGAGGATGTACATCTGAGTCAGTGTACCTTTAATGAAAAGTAACAGTTTCTTCTGTATTCTTCCAGAAAAAAAAAACTTTATACATAATACCATCAATAAAAACTTTTACAGGAAAGGAATCATGTGACATAATGTTTTGCTTTTTCACTTAATATTACTTGTAGATCTTTCTATAACAGCACATACAGATTTATCTCATTAAATTTTTAAAAATTGTCAAATATATTGTATGTACAGGAGAGTGCATAATATGTAAAGGTATAGTTTAAAAAAAAGAATTTGAACACATATATTCACCATATTTGAAGCCCTCTTGAGTTAGTGTGGACCCTCCCCAAATGCGTCTCTTTCCACACATCCAGAGGTAACTACTATATTTATCTTTCCATTCTTTTCTTTACATTGCTACCACATTTACATGTGTCTCTAAACAGTGTACATTTATATTGAAAAACTGAGTCTCAGTGGTTAGGCACTTCTACCAATGTTTTTCAGCAATCTATCCTTTCTGCAAAGATTTGAAATTTCACCTTTATTGTAAATTAAAATCTTGTCTGTAAATAGGTTAGTTTTTGGATTTTCTATTTTGTTCCATTGATCTATAACATATTTTTGAAATAAATATTCAGTTGATTATCTTATGTTTTTTAGGTAGGCACTTATATCTGCTAATAATGATAATTTTTCTCTTTTCCTTTCTAGTGTTTACAATTAACTTTTTTGCTTGTTTTATTGCATTGACTATAGACTCCACAATAATGTTGATTGATATCAGTGATAGAGTACATCTTTATCTTGATCTTGAATTTAATTGTGGAAGTATTCTGATGTTTTGCTATTTGTTTCATATTTCTGTTCTTTATTATGTTTCAGAAATATTCTTTAACTGCTTATTTACTATTAGTATTTTTAGAAATGTATGTTTAATCAAATTTCATTATTTAGCAAGATGATGATACAGTTTTTCTCCTGTTATCAGTTAATATTATATATTAATACATTTTTAAATTTTGGAACATCTTCGCATTTCTGGAGTAAATCTTACTTGGTCATGATGTATTACATTAACATAATATTGAGTTTTCTTTCTCAGTATATCATTTATGAGTTTGCATCTGTATTCCTAGTGGCGTTTGTTTTATGTAATTGTCTTTTTTTGGTATTGTTTTCATCAGATTTTAGGATTAGGTTTATGATTTTGTTTCTGTTTCATAGATAGGTTCGTGTTGTATTTTAGGTTCCACATGTAAGTGATATCATATGGTATTTGTCTTTCTCTTTCTGACTTAATTCACTCAGTATGATAATCTTTAGTTGCATCCATGTTGCTGCAAATGGCATTATTTCGTTCTTTTTTATGGCTGAGTAGCATTCCATTGTATATATGTATCACATCTCCTTTCTCCACTCATCTGTTGATGGACATTTAGGTTGTTTCCATGTCTTGGCTATTGTGAACAGTGCTGCTATGAACATAGGGGTTCATGTATCTTTTTTTTTTTTAATAAATTTATTTTATTTTTGGCTGCGTTGGGTCTTCGTTGCTTCACGTGGGCTTTCTCTAGTTGTGGCAAGCGGGGGCTACTCTTCGTTGCGGTGTGCAGGCCTCTCATTGCGGTGGCTTCTCTTGTTGTGGAGCACGGGCTCTAGGTGCGTGGGCTTTAGTAGTTGTGGCACGTGGGCTCAGTAGTTGTGGCTTGTGGGCTCTAGAGCACAGGCTCAGTAGTTGTGGTGTATGGGCTTAGTTGCTCCATGGCATGTGGGATCTTCCGGCCCAGGGATTGAACCCATGTCCCCTGCATTGGCAGGCGGATTCTTAACCACTGTGCCACCAGGGAAGTCCTCACAGGAATTTTGAGAGGAATTAAATGAGGTGATGTATTTAAAGTACCTGACACATAATAAGTGTGCAGTACATAGTAACTGTTTATTAAAAGCTTCTATTGTATGATATAAGCTGGTAGACGTATTGTAAGAAACACATTTATATAAGAGAGTACAAAAAGTGTGCTGTATCATGAAATCACTTCTTTGATGCCAGTTGGATCATCTGCCTCACTGCCTGAAGAAAGATGCACATAAGGGTCAGTAACCAGTTGGATTCTGTTGGTCCCAAAACAGTCCATGGGGCCAGTTAATGAACTGGTTCTACAGTTGATCCTTGAACAACACAGGTTTGAACTGCATGAGTCCACTTATACATGGATGTTTTTCAGTAGTAAATATTACTGTATTACATGATTTGTGGTTGGTTGAACCTGCAGATGCAGAACCGCAGTTAGGGAGGATTTGCAGATATGGAGGAACCGTGTATATATAGGGTGCCGCCTGTAAGTTATACACAGATTTTTGACTCTGCAGAGGGTCGGTACCCATAACCCTCTCGTTGTTCAGGGTCTAACTGTATTTATTCTTATCTTCTTCAATCTTCAATTCCCCATTTTCAGGATTCTCTGTTGTAAATTTGAAGTATTTCAGTTGGGTAAGTTTTAGCTTTCCTGGAAATGGAAAGATAAATTCCTGTCTGCCATTTTTTTCTCCATCTTTTAGAGAATAGTTTTTTGAATCTCATAGCATTTGTTTTGTTGTTAGTATCTGTTCAACCCATTATGAAAGAGAGCTTAGGCATCACTATGTGCTCTAAAAGTAAAACCATCTGAGAGTTTTGATCAGGAATAGGTATTGGATTTTGTCAGATGTTTTTTCTTTTTTTTTTTTAACATCTTTATTGGAGTATAATTGCTTTACAATGGTGTGTTAGTTTCTGCTTTATAACAGAGTGAATCAGCTATACATATACATATATTCCCATATCCCCTCCCTCTTGCGTCTCCCTCCCACCCTCCTTATCCCACCCCTCTAGGTGGTCACAAAGCACCAAGCTGATCTCCCTGTGCTATGCGGCTGCTTCCCACTAGTTATTTTACATTTGGTACTGTATATATGTCCATAGCACTCTCTCACTTCGTCCAAGCTTACCCTTCCCCCTCTCTGTGTCCTCAAGTCCATTCTCTACGTCTGCGTCTTTATTCCTGTCCTACCCCTAGGTTCTTCAGAACCATTTTTTTTTTTTTTTTTTTGCGGTACGCGGGCTTCTCACTGCTGTGGCCTCTCCCGTTGCGGAGCACAGGCTCCGGACGCGCAGGCTCAGCGGCCATGGCTCACGGGCCCAGCCGCTCTGCGGCATGTGGGATCTTCCCAGACCGGGGCACGAACCCGCGTCCCCTGCATCGGCAGGCGGACTCGCAACCACTGCGCCACCAGGGAAGCCCAGAACCATTTTTTTATATTCCATATATATGTGTTAGCATACAGTATTTGTTTTTCAAATGTTTTTTCTTAGCGTATGACATGAAGTTATAATGTTTCAGTCTGGCAGAGTGGTGAATTACATTGATCTTTGAATATTAAATCAATCCAGCATTCTTGGGATAAACTTCCCTTGCTCCTGATGTTGGATTTGATTTGCTAAAATTTCATTTAGGATTTTTGCACGTATCTTTATGAGGGTTATTGGTTTGTAGTTTTCTTATAATGTCTTTATCTGGTTTTGATGTCAGGGTAACTTTGGCTTTATAGAATGAGTTAGGAAATGTATCCTCTTCAGTTTTTTAGAAGAGTTTATATTATTTCTAACTTAAATGTTTGATAGAATTTGCCAGTAAAATCATCTGGGCTTGAAGTTTTGTTTGTGGAAAGGATTTTAACTACAATTTCAACTTCATTAATACATATAATGGTAATAAAGTTATCTCTTTTCTTGAGTAAGCTTTGATTGTATATTTCAAGGAATTTGTCCATTTCAACTACATTGTTGAATTTCTTGTTAAAAATAGTTGTTTATAATATTTCGTTGTTATACCTTTTGAAATCTGTAGAATGTATGGTGATAACACCTCTCTTATTCCTGATACAGCTCTTTCTTCTTCATCTTGATCGGCCTGGTTTATCACTTTTGCCTTCACTGATTTTCTGTTTAATTTTTCTGTTTTCAGTTTAATTGATTTCTACTTTGATCTTTATTTCCTTTCTTCTGCTTATTTTATTTTTATTATTTATTTATAAAAATATTTGTTTATTTTGGCTGCACCGGGTCTTAGTTGCAGCATGTGGGATCTTTAGTTGCAGTATGCATGCGGGATCTAGTTCCCTGACCAGGGATCAAACCCGGGCCCCCTGCATTGGGAGCGCAGAGTCTTACCCACTGGACCACCAGGGAAGTCCCTCTTCTGCTTAGTTTAGTTTTCTCTTTTGATTTTACTTTCTTAAATGGAAGCTAAGGTCAAGCTAAGCAAGAGACCTTCTTTTCTATTATACGTGTTTAATGGTGTAATTTTCGCTTAAGAACTACTAAAGCATCCCACAAATTCTTTACATGTTGTGTTTTCATTTTCATTTAATTCAAAATACTTTCTAATTTCCCTTTGATTTCTTCTTTGATCCATAGGTTATTTAGAGGTGCAACATTCCAAGTTTTTAAATACTTGGAAATTTTTTTAGGTTTTTCTGTTAGTTATTTCTGATTTAATTACATTGGTCATATATACTTTGTACATTTGAATCCTTTTTAAATTGATTGAAACTTGTTTTATGACCTAGAATATCATTTATCTTGGTAAATATTCTGTGTGTACTTGAGAAGAATGTGTATTTTGGGTGATGTTTTCTATAAATGTCAATCTGGTCAAGTTGGTTGATAATGTTGTCAGATTTACTATATCCTTATTGTTTTTCTGCAAATATTCTACAAATATTTTGAGGGAAGTATTATAGCCTTAGACTATAATTGTGGATTTGCCTATTTCTCTTTTCAGTTCTGTCAATTTTTGTTTCATGTATTTTGAAGTTTTGTTATTAGGTGTGTGAACATTTAGGATTTTTCTCTCTTCTTGATTGAGCCCGTTATTGTTATGAAATAACCTTTTTTTAATCACTGGTGATAATCTTTGCTCTGATATTTACTTCTTATGACAGTAATATAGCTACTCCAGTTTTCTTTTCTTTTCTTTCTTTCTTTCTTTTTTTTTTAGCTGCGCTATGCGACTTGCGAGATTTTGCTTCCCCGATCAGGGATTGAATCTGTGTCCTCAGCAGTGGAAGCATGGAGTCCTAACCACTGGACTGCTGGGGAGTTCCCTTCTTTTTTTTTTTTTTTTTTGAGGTACGCGGGCCTCTCACTGTTGTGGCCTCTCCCGTTGCGGAGCACAGGCTCCGGACGCGCAGTCTCAGCGGCCATGGCTCACGGGCCCAGCTGCTCCGCGGCATGTGGGATCTTCCCGGACCGGGGCACGAACCCGTGTCCCCTGCATCGGCAGGCGGACTCTCAACCACTGCGCCACCAGGGAAGCCGTGGAGGGCAGATTCTTAACCACTGGATCACCAGGGGAGTCGCACTATGCTCTTTTAAAACGGTGCTTCTTGTACCTGTGGGTTTTAGAACTTATTGGATCTGTGGATTTATAGTTTTCATCCAGTTTGGAATATTCTCAGTCATTATTTCTTCAAATGTGTTTTTGTTCCTTGCCCTGTACAAGGACTGTAGTTACCTGTGTATTAGGTCACTTGAAATAGTCCCACAGTTCACTGATATTCTTGTCATTTTTGTGAATGTCATATGAGTCACATTTCAAGTGCTCAGTAGGCACTAGTGGCTACCATGTTTGATCCTGCTGATATAGAACACTTCTGTCATGGCATTGGCCAGTACTGCTCCTTTAAGAGATAACCAGGACTGGGGACTTCCCTGGTGGCACAGTGGTTAAGAATCCACCTGCCAGTGTACGGGACACGGGTTCGAGCCCTGATCTGGGAAGATCCCACATGCCGTGGAGCAACTAAGCCCGTGTGCCACAACTACTGCACCCCCGCGCCACAACTACTAAAGCCCACACACCTAGAGCCCGTGTTCCACAACAAGAGAAGCCACTGCAGTGAGAAGCCCGCGCACCGCAGCAAAGAGTAGCCCCACTCGCCACAACTAGAGAAAGCCTGCGCACAGCAACGAAGACCCAACGCAGCCAAAAATAAATAAATAAATAAATAAAATAAAATTACTTCAGTCAATCACTCATTAAAAAAAAAATGTACAAAAAGAAAAAAGAGGGCTTTCCTGGTGGCGCAGTGGTTGAGAGTGCGCCTGCCAGTGGAGGGGACACGGGTTCGTGCCCTGGTCCGGGAGGATCCCACATGCTGCGGAGCGGCTGGGCCTGTGAGCTATGGCCACGGGGCCTGTGCGTCCGGAGCCTGTGCTCTGCAACGGGGAGAGGCCACAAAAGTGAGAGGCCCGCGTACCGCCAAAAAAAAAGAAAAGAAAAAAAAAGATAACCTGGACTAATCCTATCTTGCCTTAAATCTGCTTACCTTGGACACCCCCAAGAAATTCAAGCTTCCCATAGCTTCTCTTATCACCTAGATTCTCATCCCACGACTCTAATCCGTCATCTGGGGGCACTTTTCTAATATGACTCAGTCTACCACTCCTGCTCTCAAAATGGCTCTGCCCTCTGGAATTAGGGTCAGTGATCAAAAAAGTCCTCGATATTCTTTTTTTTTTTTTTTTTTTTGCTATACGCGGGCCTCTCACTGTTGTGGCCTCTCCCGTTGCGGAGCACAGGCTCCGGAGGCACAGGCTCAGTGGCCATGGCTCACGGGCCTAGCCGCTCCAGGGCATGTGGGATCTTCCTGGACCGGGGCACGAACCCGTGTCCCCTGCATCGGCAGGCGGACTCTCAACCACTGCGCCACCAGGGAAGCCCGTCCTCGATATTCTTAACCCTCTCTGTGGAAGTTCTCTTCATCTTCTTGCTCGAACTGAAAGATGGCTGTCCTCTGAGCGTACTGCTTCTCCTTGTACCTTCTCAGGTACTGGCTATTTCTTCTTCCTTACAACACAATACCACTGACCTGGAGGTGGGGTAAATATCCTCTTACTCCTCGTTGTTGCTTCCAGACTACTGGAAAACCTGGTTTGAAGCACAAACCATTCTGCTACGCCTGCTACTCACCTTGAAGAAGTCATCTACTATCCTCCTGGTCACCCACCCCACCCCCCTTTCCTGGCCATTCGTTGAAAATTTTAACATATCGCTTGCTGTCTTTCTTTTTGCCAGTCTTGCCATCATTCTTGGTGATTTCAATATGTACATATTAGACTGAAGAACATGAAAGTTGCAGTTTCTGTAGTTCAACCTAAGCTGTGATACATTCAATATCTGTCCTCTCACTTCCTTTACCTTTTTGCTATCAGCTCCCATGGATCATACCATCTCAGCCTTTCTCAAGTGGGATTTCTGAGAGAGAAGTAAGCCTAATGTCCTCAGGCATCCATTGTATGTAATACATTAACCTCTGTCCTCCGCATCTAGAATAGTACCAACCAGTTACGTACCATCCTTGGGAGAAGTAAGGAAAACATTCGGTTCATTTTCTGTGTTCTGTGGTTCCAGTGAGGAACCCTGACTGAGCCTGTCAGTAATAATCATGCCACTTCCAAGATCACCACCACCTATCTTTTCCACCTCACTCCTTCTAATACCCTAACTCCAAGAATCCTTCAGTCCCACTAGGACGTCTAATTCCAGGCTATCACCTTCTCATTGTCCATCATCCTGTCATGTCCTCACTTTCCTTCTTACCTAACCTAGGTCTCATGGTTATACTAACTATTCACTTGAATATTCTTTCAACTTCTTTCTTTTTTAAAAAAATTTTTTTAACTGAAGTATAGTTGATTTACAGTATTGTGTAAGTTTCAGGTGTATAGCACAGCAATTCAGTTATAGGTTATTACAAAACATGGAGAATAGTCCCCTGTGCTATACAGTAGTAGGTCCTTGTTGGTTTTATATTTTATGCATAGTATTGTGTATATGTTAATCCCAGGCTCCTAATTTATCCCTCCTCCACCCCCCTTTCCCTTTTGGTAACCGTAAGTTTGTTTTCTGGGTTTGTGAGCCTCTTTCTGTTTTGGAAATAAGTTTACTTGTGTCTGTTTTGTTTTTTTGTTTTTTTAGATGGCACATATAAGCAATATCATATGGTATCATATGATGTCTTTGGCTTATTTCACTTAGTATGATAATCTCTAGGTCCATCTGTGTTGCTGAAAATGGCTTTATTTCATTCTTTTTTATGGCTGAGTAATATTCCAGTGTGTGTGTGTGTGTGTGTGTGTGTGTGTGTGTGTGTGTATACCACATCTCTTTATCCATTCATCTGTCGATGGACATTTAGTTTGCTTTCATGTCTTGGCTATTGTAAATAGTGCTGCAGTGAACATTTTGGTGCATGAATCTTTTAGAAATTATAGTTTTCTATGGATATATGTCTAGGAGTGGGATTGCAGGATCATATGGTAGCTCTATTTTTAGTTTCTTAAGGAAGCTCCAAACTGTTCTCCATAGTGGCTCTACCAATTTACATTCTCACCAGCAGTGTAGGAGGGTTCCTTTTTCTCTACACACTTTCTAGCATTTATTTGTAGACTTTTTGATGATGGCCATTTTGACTGGTGTGAGTTGATACCTCACTGTCCTTTTTTTTTTTTTTTTTTTTTTGATTTGGCTGCATTGGGCCTTATTGTGGCACGTGGGATCTTTGTTGTGGCATGAAAGATCTTTCTTTGCAGCACACAGGCTTCTGTCTAGTTGTGGTGCACAGGCTCCAGAGCACGCAGGCTCAGTAGTTGTGGCACAAGGGCTCTCTGGTTGTGACGTGGGCTGTAGAGCACTGGGCTCAGTAGTAGTTGCAGTGTGTGGGCTTAAGTTGCCCCGCGGCATGTGGGATCTTGTTTCCCTGACCAGAGATCGAACCTGGATCTCCTGCATTGCAAGGCAGATTCTTAACCACTGGACCACCAGGGAAGTCCACTCATTGTACTTTTTTTTTTTTTTTTTTTTTTTTTTTTTGCGGTACGCGGGCCTCTCACTGTTGTGGCCTCTCCCGTTGCGGAGCACAGGCTCTGGATGCGCAGGCTCAGCGGCCATGGCTCACGGGCCCAGCCGCTCCGCGGCATATGGGATCCTCCCAGACCGGGGCACGAACCCGTATCCCCTGCATCAGCAGGCGGACTCTCAACCACTGCGCCACCAGGGAGGCCCTCATTGTACTTTTGATTTACATTTCTCTAATAATTAGTGATGGTGACCATCTTTTCATCTGCCTTTTGGCCATCTGTATGTCTTCTTTGGAGAAATGCCTATTTAGGTCTTCTGCTCATTTTTTGATTGGGTTGTTTGTTTTTTTGATATTGAGCTATATGAGCTGTTTGTATATTTTGGAAATTAATCTCTTGTTGGTTGCATGGTTTGCAAATGTTTTCTCCCTTTCTGTAGGTTGTCTTTTCGTTTTGTTATAGTTTCCTTTGCTGTGCAAAAGCTTTTAAGTTTAATTAAGTCCCATTTGTTTATTTTTATTTTCATTACTCAAGGAGGTGGATCCAGAAAGATATTGCTGCAATTTATGTTAAAGAGCATCTTGCCTATGTTTTACTCTAGGAGTTTTATCGTATCTGGTCCTATGTTTAGGTTTTTATTCCATTTTGAGTTTATTTTTGTGTATGGTGTTAGAGAATGGTCTAATTTCATTCTTTTACATGTAGCTGTCCAGTTTTCCCAGCATCACTTATTGAAGAGACTGTCTTTTCTCTATTGTATATCCTTGCCTCCTTTGTCATAGATTAATTGACCATAGGTGAGTGGGTTTATTTCTGGGCTTTCTATCCTGTTCTATTGATCTATATTTCTGTTTCTGTGCTAGAACCATTCTGTTTTGATGACTGTAGCTTTGTAGTATAGTCTGAAGTCAGGGAGCCTGATTTCTCCAGCTTCGTTTTTCTTTCTCAACATTGCTTTGGGTCTTTTGTGTTTCCATACAAATTTAAAAGTTTTTTGTTCTAGTTCTGTGAAAAGTGCCATTGGTAGTTTGATAGGGATTGCATTGAACCTGTAGATTGACTTGGGTAGTATGGTCATTTTGACAATATTGATTCTTCCAATCCAACAACATGGTATGTCTTTCCATCTGTTTGTGTCTTACTTGATTTCTTTCATCAGTGTCTTACAGTTTTCAGAGTACAGGTCTTTTGCCTCCTTAGGTAGGTTTATTCCTAGGTATTTTATTCTTTTTGATGTGATGGTAAATGGGATTGTTTCCATAATTTCTCTTTCTGATCTTTTGTTGTTAGTGTATAGAAATGCAACAGATTTCTGTGTATTAATTTTGTATGTTGCAACTTTACCAAATTCGTTGATGAGCTCTAGTAGTTTTCTGGTAGTGTCTTTAGGATTTGCTATGTGTAGCATCATGTCACCTGCAAAGAGTGACAGTTTTACTTCCTCTTTTCCAAATTGGGTCCCTTTTATTTCTTGTTCTTCTCTGATTGCTGTGGCTAGGACTTCCAAAACTATGTTGAATAAAAACTAGTGAGAGTGGACATCCTTGTCTTTTTCCTGATCTTAGAGGAAATGCTTTCAGTTTTTCACCATTGAATATGATATTAGCATGGGTTTGTCATATGTGGCCTTTTTTATGTTGAGGTAGATTCCCCCTATGCCCACTTTCTGGAGAGTTTTTATCATAAATGGATGTTGTATTTTATCAGAAGCTTTTTCTGCATCTATTGAGATGATCATATGGTTTTTATTCTTCAATTCTTTTTTTTGTTTTTTGGCTGCATTGGGTCTTTTGGCTATGTTGCTGTGCACGACCTCTGTCTAGTTGTAGCAAGCAGGGGTTGCTCTTCATTGCCATGTGTGGGCTTCTCATCGCAGTGGCTTCTTTTGTTCTGGAGTGCAGGCTGTAGGCGCTTGGCCTTCAGTAGTTGCGGCATGCGGGCTCTAGAGCTCAGGCTCAGTAGTTGTGGCACATGGGCTTTGTTGCTACATGGCATGTGGGATCTTCCCGAACTAGAGATCGAACCCATGTCCCCTGCATTGGCAGGTGGATTCTTAACCACTGTGCCACCAGGGAAGTCCCTATTCTTCAATTTATTAATGTGGTGTATCACATTGGTTTATTTGTGGATATTGAAAAATCCTTGCATCCCTGGGATAAATCCCACTTGATGATGGTATATGATCCTTTTAATGTATTGTTGCATTCAGTTTGCTAGTATCTTGTTGAGGATTTTTGCGTCTATGTTCATCAGCGATATTGGCCTGTAATTTTCTTTTTTTGTGGGTTATCTTTGTCTGGTTTTGGAATCAGGGTGATGGTGGCCTCATAGAATGAGTTTGGAAGTGTTTCTTCCTCTGCAGTTTTTTGGAATAGCTTCAGAAGGATAGGTGTTAACTCTTCTTTAAATGTTGGGTAGAAGTGGCCTGTGAAGCCATCTGGTCCTGTACTTTTGTTCGTTGGGAGTTTTTAAATCACAGATTCAATTTCAGTACTTTTAATTGGTGTGTTCAAATTTTCTATTCTTCCTGGTTTAGTTTTGGGAGAGTGTACCTTTCTAAGAATTTGTCCATTTTTTCCAGGTTGTCCTTTTTTATTGGCATATAGTTGCTCGTAAGTTGTCTCTTACGGTCCTTTGTATTTCTATTGTGTCGGTTGTGATTTCTCCTTTTTCATTTCTGATTTTATTGATTTGAGCACTCTCCCTTTTTTTCTTGATGTGTCTGTCTAAAGGTTTATCAATTTTGTTTATCTTTTCAAAGAACCAGCTTTTAGTTTTATTGATCTTTCTGTTTTCTTGGTCTCTATTTCATTTATTTCTACTCTGATCTTCATGATTTCTTTCCTTCTATTAACTTTGAGTTTTGTTTGTTCTTTTTTCTTTAGTTGCTTTAGGTGTAAGATTAGGTTGTTTCTTTGAGATTTTTCTTGTTTCCTGAGGTAAGATTGCATTGGTATAAACTTCCCTCTTAAAACTGGTTTTGTCGTGTCCCATAGGTTTTGAATTGTCATGTTTTCATTTTTATTTGTCTCTAGGTATATTTTGGTTTCCTCTTTGATTTCTTCAGTGATTCCTTGGTTGTTTAGTAGCATATTGTTTAGCCTCCACATGCTTGTGTTTCTCTCAACTTATTTCTAATTTCTACTGTACTCCCTGGGAAAACCCAATTTTGGTTAAATCCAATTCTGCACCTATTATGTGTCCCTACCTAAGGAGCACAACAGTGCTCATGTTATATTTAAGACCACAAACCTCAAGTGGCCCCTCAGTATTGCCTAGCAGTCCTAATATGTTTCCATAGTCAGTTTTATTGAGATAAAGTTACATATTATATAATTCACTAAATTAATGTATAATTCTTGGTTCTTAGTATGTTCATAGAGTTGTACAACTATCACCACTATCAATTTTATAACATTTTCATTAATTAAAAAAGAAACCAGTTCTTATCAGCAGTCATTGTCCTCTTCCCTCCAAACTCCCAGCCCTAGGCAACCACTAATCTGCTTTTTGTCTCTATGGATTTGCCTATTCTGGGCGTGTCTTATAAATGGAATCATACAATATGTGGGCTTTTGTGACTAACTTCTTTCCCTTAACATGTTTTCAAGGTTCATACATATTGTAGCATGTAACAGTATGTCATTCCTTTTTTTCCTCACAGCGGCTGCACCATTTTACATTTCTATCAACAATGTACTGGGGTTCCAGTTTCTCTGTGTTCTTGATAGCACTTGTTATTTTTTTAATATTTAATTATCATAACGACCCTAGTGGGTGTGTAGTGGTTTCTTATTGTGGTTTTGACTTGCATTTCCCTAATGGCTAATGAGCTTGAGCATCTTTTTTGTACTTGTTATCTATTTGTATAGCTTCTCTGGAGCAATGTCTGTTCAAGGCCTTTGTTTATTTATACAGTGCAGTTTGTCTTTTTGTTGTTTGGTGGTTTTTTAAGTATTTTGCATATTAAACCTCCTATCAGGTATATTATTTGCAAATATATTCTTTCATTTTTGGGGTTATCTTTTCACTTTCTTGACGTTTCTTGATGCACAACAGTTTTAAATTTTGATGAAGTCCAGCTTATCTGTTTTTTCTCCTTTGGTTGCTTATGCTTTTAGTATTGTATCTAAGAATCTGTTGCCAAATATAAAGTCATGAAGTTGATCCCTAAGAGTTTTTTAATTTTAGTGCTTATGATTTGGTCTTTGTTCCATTTTGAGCTAATTTTTGTGTATAGTATGAGATTTTGTGTGTGTGTGTGTGTGTGTGTGTGTAGTGGTAAAATATATATAATGTAAGATTTACCATTTTAACAATTTTTAGGGTAAATATATTTACATTGTCATTGAATTGTAGGAGTTCTTTATATGTTGTGGATAGTTAGCCGCTTGTCAGATATATGTTTTGCACATATATTCTCCCATTCCATAGGTTGCCTTTTTACTCTGTTGATATCTTTTGATGCACAGTAGTTTTTTTTTTTTTTTTTTTTTTTTTTGTGGTACGCAGGCCTCTCACTGTTGTGGCCTCTCCTGTTGCGGAGCACAGGCTCCAGACGTGCAGGCTCAGCGGCCATGGCTCACGGGCCCAGCCACTCCGCGGCATGTGGGATCTTCCCCGGACCGGGGCACGAACCTGTGACCCCTGCATCGGCAGGCAGGTGGACTCTCAACCGCTGTGCCATCAGGGAAGCCCCGATGCACAGTAGTTTTAAATTTAGTCCAATTTATCTATTTTTTTCTTTTGTTTCTTGTGCCTTGGTGTCATAACCAAAAAAATCATTGCCAAATCCAGTGTTATGAAGCTTTTCCCCTGTGTTTTCTTCTAAGTGTTTTAAAATTTTAGCTCTTATATTTAGGCCTTTGATCCATTTTGTGGTATTAGCTTTTGTATATGGTATAAGATAGGGGTCTATCTTCTTTTGCTTGTGTGTATCCAGTTTTCCCAGCACCATTTGTTGGTATTTTAACTTTTAACCTAGCTATGTCTTTATGTTTTATTTGGGTTTCTTGTAGGTAGCACAGAGTTTGATCTTTCTAATTTTATACAGGCTGACAGTCTCTCTTTTTTTAAACCAATGTGTTTAGACCTTTTATATTTAATAAAGTTCTTGAGGTACTTTAAAATGTACCATCCAACTGATTGTGCATTGCTTTTTAGTTTTCTTCCCATTCTTGTTGATTTAATTTTATTTTTGCATTATGTAGGAAGTTTGCTTTACTGAACAAATTAAGTCTGTAGAGAAAGATATACTGAAATTATCTTGCTTTTCCATCCTGTACTCCGTATTCCACATCCCTCACCCCTGTTGATAACCAATTTTATTGATTTCTTTTTTATTCTTACATTGCTTTAAAGGAAAAATAAACCCATTCATGTTTTCTTAATTCCACTTCTTTTTATGTGAAATGTAGCATACCTATTTTCATTTTGTTGTTTTCTCTGCACTATCCTATAGGTCAGTGGTCCCCAGCCTTTTTGGCGCCAGGGACCTATTTCGTGGAAGACAATTTTTACATGGCCGGGGGGTGGGAAGGTGGGCGGGGGATGGTTCAGGCGGTAGTGCGAGCATTGGTGACTGGCACGTGAAGCTTCACTTACTTGCCCACTGCTCACCTCCTGCTGTGTGACTTGGTTCCCAACAGGCTGCAGACCAGTACTGGTCCACGGCCCGGGTGTTGGACACCCTTGCTATAGGTTAGTCCCTTCATTTTCTCATTGTTTTCTTGTATTTCTTCAGTGACCCTTTTAGATTTTTACTTGTATAGTTTTTCTTTGGAGACCCATTTTTATTTTTTGAGATGGTTTTATCTATTTTCAGTTTTTTTCCCGAATTTTATCAACTTTCATTTCATTTGTTCCTTTTTTTGTCAGTTTATGGTCTGAGTTTTAAATTTCTGATTCTGGGTTTTTCTTAACCTGGAGACGATACTTTCAAATTTGTTTGGAATGTGTTAATTTCTTTTTCTGGGTTGGTGATTAGAGGAGAATGTTCATAAACTGAAATGTTTTTATTTGCATTTTGTGTTTTTGTTTTATAGTTGCTTAGTTTGGAATTTCTTCTTTTATTCTTATCATTTCCTGCACAAAAGCTTCCCTTTTGTCACTTTAGTGTACTTCAGTCTAGTGAAGTACAGTTTCTTTTATGGATGGTATTGTTGATATTAGTGTACTGGGAGGGTGGGGAGGAGAGGTTGGCATGTTTGTTTTTTTCTTCAGGACCCTTCATTTTTTTTCCTCCTTTCTTTTTCTTCCATGAATCTGAGGGGTACCACCTCTTCTTTGTGTATCTCCTTCTTTTCCAGTAGCAGTGCATCTCTGTGGTTGCCACTTTCGTTCCTCTCACTTTCAAGCCCTTTAAAATGTAGCTGACTGTGTGAAGTACCACATCTTGGACCAGTGTTTGGCCTTAGTGTGGGACACTAATTCTGAAGGTGATTTTGTCAGTGCTTTCAGTTTTCCATCTTTCTTATTTTTCATGGAGTCTCTTAAGCCTTCCCTTTCTCTGTTCTGTGTACTCACAGACTTGCAGCCGCAGTGGGAGCTCTGTTAGAATTTGTTGTTTATTTCTCTGCTCGCTGGTTATTTGAAGTTTGTGGTATGTTTTGTCTCCTAATAATGCTGAAGGCATTGGTCACAGATGGTGTTACTTCTGGTCCTTGTTGGTCTTGTGGTTTTTTCTGGGATGATATGTGGAGAGATTCAGATTTAGGTGATTACCATTATCTTCTAGACCTTTCATTTTCAGCCATTCTGGATCACCTTATGATCCAGAATGGCTGTGTTCTTTCTGGAACATGGTCTCTTATATATAGCTTTGAGTTGAATTTTCTTAGATTCTGTTATATTCACTATATTTCTTTTTCTATATTCTTTGATTTTTGGTGCTCTCCTTTAAGCATATTTTTTGGTATATGTTTTTTGTTTTATTTATTTATTTTTAGGGAAAATAATTCAATATCAAGCAGATGAATAAAACATCAAAGTGTCACACTGGATGCAGATCACCAAACACAGTTGATAGAGTTTTCCAATTGATGATATATATCAAGAGGGCTCAGAGAAAGTGAAGTAGGGCATAAAATTAATATTGTTGGATAATGTTGCTTTATATTAATGCATGTTCCCTTATGTAAAACTCCATATTAAAAAATGCATTTTCCATGATTTTTTCAAGAATCTTCATACAGGTGTTTGTCCTTTATTGAAATATGAATTATTTTAACATGCTTATGAAACTTAGATTAAGTTGACTTTAACATATTGGAAAGTATAATTTTACATTTTTGCACAATGTTTAAAAATAAAATTTCTTCCCATCTCCTTCACCTCCCTCCCTCCCTCACACCCCACTGGTAACAGATACTCACTTCCATGTTACAGGAATTATTCTTTCTATAATTTTGTTTTTTGTTTTAGAGTTTTTTTTCCTTTTAATTAATTTATTTAATTTATTTATTTTTGACTGCGTTGGGTCTTCGTTGCTGCGCATGGGCTTTCTCTGGTTGCGGCAAGTGGGGGCTACTCTTTGTTGCGGTGTGCAGGCCTCTCATTGCAGTGGCTTCTCGTTGCAGAGCACGGGCTCTAGGTGCGTGGGCTTCAGTAGTTGTGGTGCATGGGCTCAGTAGTTGTGGCTCGTGGGCTCTGAAACACAGGCTCGGTAGTTGTGGTGCACGGGCTTAGTTGCTCTGTGGCATGTGGGATCTTCCCGGACCAGGGCTTGAACCCGTGTCCCCAGCATTGGCAGGCAGATTCTTAATCACTGAGCCACCAGGGGAGCCCAGAGTTTATCTTATATTAATGACTTTTATAGCTCCTTTCTTCCTTATTTTAAAAAATTTAGTTTTCTATGATCTGGTTTGTCAGTTGTAAATAGTATCCTTTGACTTTCACTTATAGTGCATGCAATAGTCAATGAACTTATTCTGTTTTCCACTTCTGTCTTCTCTCATTTATTAGTTGCATCATTTCTGCATATAATATTTACATGCTTTTTCTGTTCTCACCTGTACTTTTAGTCTTAGTTCTAAAATTTAGTATATTAAATATTCACTGTAAGTTCTTTTGCCAAGTTTCTCTAATCATTTTTTAGTTGAATAGTGCTTGTTTTTAATTAGATTTGACAAGTAGGCCTTGTGAGTATAGTATTTCCTGAGTTCTTATGTGTTTGATACTGTTTTTCTATAATCTTGATATCTGAAAGACTGCTTGTTGGAATCCAGAATCCTTGGTTTAAAAAAATATTTTTTCCCTTGAGTTTCTTTAAAATGCTGCCTTCTTGTTTTTTTGCTTTGTATGTTGCATTTGATAAGTCCAGTTTATTTTCCTTTTTTTGGTAAGTAATTCGGCCTTTTTGTTAGTCTGCATGCTTTAAAATTTTTTCTTGGGTGAGATAGGTATGTTAGTATATGTCTGGAAATTGACTGTTCAGGGTCCATTTTCCCAGGTAAATTGTATATACTTTCAGTTTGTAGATTCAGGTGTTTTCTCCCTTATAAATTTATTTTTGATTATAGTGTTTATGTTAGTCTTTTTCACTGTTTTGTTTTCTTCTTTAGAGACCCCAATTATACATTTATTGGATCACCTTTGTATTCTTTTTTTCATTTTTAATGATGTTTATTGTTTTCTTCCTCATTTTACAAGCAATACCTGTTAATTGCAGGCAATTAGAAATACATAGAAGCCAATCATCCATAATCCCCACCTTCTAGACATAACCACCATTAGCATTTTTTAATATTATTTTTTTAAGATTTATTTATTATTTATTTAATTTATTTTTGGCTGTGTTGGGTCTTAGTTGCGGCACGCAGGATCTTTTGTTGAGGCACGCGGGATCTTTTGTTGTGTGTGGGCTCTTCATTGTGGTGCGTGGGCTTCTCTCTAGTTGAGGCGTGCAGGTTTTCTCTTCTCTAGTTGTGGCATGCGGGTTCCAGAGCGCGTGGGCTCTGTAGTTTGCAGCACATGGGCCGTAGTTGAGGCACGTGATCCCAGTAGTTGTGGCACATGGGCTTAGCTGCCCCACAGCATGTGTGATCTTAGTTCCCTGACCAGGGATTGAACCTGCGTCCCCTGCATTGCAAGGCAGATTCTTTACCACTGGACCACCAAGGAGGTCCCACCATTAGCATTTTGATGCATTTCCTCCCAGTGTTCACACACACACACACACACACACACACACACACACAGTAATTGAAGTATAATTTACCTACAATGCTGTATTAGTTCCAGGTACACAAAATAATGATTTGCATCAATTGTATTCCATCAGTGGTATGAGAGTACTTGTTTCCCCACAATAAGTGTTTTATAAAACATTTTCATTTTTACTATTAGTATAGGTTTAAAAAAGTATCTATATAATTGTTATGATTTGCATACTTATGAGCCCCTTGTGTATGTTTTTCTATGAAGTGTTTTATCATATTCTTTGTCTATGGGAGGAGGTTAAATATTGGTCTCTGTATTGATTTATAAGAGCTCTATATATAAGGAAAATTAGCCCTTTATCTGATAAATATGTTGCATACTTTTCCTCAGTTCTGTTGCTTTTTAAAAGTACTGATTTAAAATAAGTGACTATGCACTGAGTTTAAACTTTATTATTGATTTTTAAAACTTGAATCAAGCTTTCTCTGAACTTGGGTGCGTACTTGCTGGTATTTTGCAGATGGACCAATTTTACATGAGCTTGTATATGACAGATAATTACGTCAGTATATTATGATTTTTAATTTTTATTGGTTCTGAGTCTACATTTTCCTTTTTCTACAATAAGAATCTTTTTCTGATGTTTTCTGTGAACATTTACAACCACCACTGATTCTTCAGAGGCTCAGTGGCCTCTGTTGGCTGTAGAGGAGGCAGAAAGAGTACTACTTTTAATGGCAGTCACCCTGATCATATTTCTTGTTTTGCAACAGGAACCAAACGAGGAGAATGGATTGCAGAAAATGAAGACAAAACAGTCGAATAGAGCAAAGTGTTTGGCTAAAAGAAAAATTGCACGTATGTTTTAATTTTTGTGTTGAGAATGGTTTGGAAATTACAACAATCATAGACTTGACACTGGTTTCTTCATTAGGAAGAGGTTTCTCTGAATAAGGTTGTGTGTGCTTCTTGTTAATTCTGGGTTCCATTAAAATTTGTAGGGATTACAGTTAACCTATAGCATATATAACTGACTTATTGAAGACAATGTTGAAATTAAAAATGTGACCTTCAGAGTTAGGCACACTTGGATTTGAATCCTTGCTTCACCTTACTATGTGGACTTTAGGCAAGCCACTACTTTCAGCCTACCTCTGTTTCCTCATCAATAACATGCAGATAACACTTAGAAAGTCACTTAGTGGCTCCAATAATGGTGTGTTTTACTCTTTTGTTCATTAAAATTTTTAGGGAAAAACTCTTCTGTATGTTTCCCGTATTCTTAACACTTCACTCTGGTCATCAAATGTGTAGGTTTTTTTTCCCCCCACACCAAGTGGTTCTCCAGCTCTCTGGCAGACACTGGGTGCCCTACAATGTAAGGAAATCTGACACTCTCAGATCCCACAAGTTTAGGGCTTAATTCTGCAGGACTACCCCTTCTTTTAGACGGCAGTTGCAATTCCAGGTTGTTACCTGTGCTTCTGACTGACTTGCTATAAATCAGAGGTTCACATGACCCCTTTCTTGGGTTTGATTAATTTGTTAAAATGGCTCTCAGAATTCAGGGAAACAGTTTACTTATTAGATGACTGGTTTGTTAGAAGGGGGTATAACTCAGGAACAGCTAGATGGAAGAGATGCATAGGGCAAGATATAGGAAAAGGGGTGCGGATCTCCATGTCCTGTCCAGGTATGTCACCCTCCCAGTACACACACATATTCACCAACCTGGAATTTCACCAAACATTGTAGTTCAGGTATTTTTATGGAGGCTTCATTATGCAGGTATGGTTGATTAAATCATTGGCCATTGGTGATTGGTTCAACTTCCAGCCAGCCCCTCTCCCTTCCCTGGACGCTGGGGAGTTGGAATGAAAGTTCTAATCCTCTGGTACCTTGGTTGGTTCCCCTGGCGACCAGCCCCCATCCTTAGGGGCTTTCCAAAAGTAAGTTCATTAACATAGTCTCTGGTGTGCCAAAGACTCTGGTGTGCCAAAGAGGGGATTGTTATGAATAACAAAAGACACCTTTATTGCTCTTTTCATTGAGGAAATTCCAAGGGTATTAGGAGCTCTGTGACAGGGCCAGGGGTAAAGATTAGGTATATATTTATTATTATAAATCACAGTATCAGAAAAATCCTTTGTTGGAAGTTTTTTTTCTTCTGACTTTGTTACTCAATTGTGAAGTCGTTTAATAATTACTATATTTTTGCATTTTAATGTCATATGAGATGTTTAAGTATTTCAGTGAAGTTTTCAAAACTATGATAACTAGCTGAAATTATTACACCAGTTGATTGAAGATAAAGAAGGATTTCTTTCACTGTTAATTTGAATTTTGGTGATTTAAGGTATAATTCTCAGCCTTATAAAATTAACCATAATTTTTGTTGTTGTTGCTAAATCATTGTGTTATATCTAGAGGTGGCTGTCACTATGGTTAGATCTGTTGAATGTACTCAAGTTATTTTCAGTCTTGAGAATTATTGATAATAGTTACTTTTTGAGGTACAGTAATCTTTATCAATTGATAGTTAGGTTTTTGTCACCATTGGTAGACTATTGATAGTTGTTTGCTTGCTGTCTGTGTTTCACGTTTTTACATAATTGTGTCATGCTTTCTTTTCCAGTCTTAGTCTTTTTAATTTTTTTTAAAATTCAGCCTGACAATTTTAGTCTTTTTAATTGTCCTTTACGTTTATATTTAATGTAATTATTGATGTAATTGGATTGAAAGCTGTTTATTTGTTCCAGTTCTTTGTTTCTTCTTTTTCTGTTCTTTTTTTGTATTTGTTGAGTATTATTTTATTATTCCATTTAATTTCTACTATTTACTTACCTTATATCTCTTTTTAAAAATACTTAGTGGTTGCTCTAGAGTCTACAGTATACATGTTTAATTAATCACAGTTACCTTCAAATAATGTCATGTTGTTTCACACATGGTATAAAGACTCCCGATTCCTTTCTACCCTCCTTTGTGTTATTTTTACCATACGTTTTACTTTTGCATATATTATAACACACAATACATTGATACTATTTTGCTTTAGATAGTTAAATGACTTTCAGAGCAATGGAAATAAGAAATAAAGAATTCCATATTTTCCTTTACTTGTGCCATCAAGGGCTTTTTATTTCTTTGTGTAGGTCCCAGTTTCTATCCAGTATCATGTTTTTTTCTGCTGGAAGAACTTCCTTTATCACTTAGTTTAATGTAGACCAATTAATTCTCTATTTTATTTTTGTCTGAAAATGTATTTCTCCATTTTTATGGTAATTGCTTTACTGAGATATAACTCACATACTCAATTTATTCATCATATAATACTTTCATCATTGAAAGTATACAGTGGGTTTTAGTATATTAACAGAGTTGTGTAACCATCACCACTGTCTAATTCTAGAATGTTCTCATCACTCCAGAAAGAAACCCTATACACTTAACCAGTAACCCAAAGCCCTCATCCCACCCAGCCCTAAGCAACTATTAATTTACTTTCTGTCTTTATAGATTTGCATATTCTGGACATTCCATATAAATGGAATCATATAATATGTAGTCTTTCATGACTGGTTTTTGTACTTAATTTTTTCAGGTTCATCTATGTTTTGGCATGTATTAGTACTTCATTCCTTTGTTGCCAGATATTATTCCACTATATTGCTGTGCCATGTTTTGTTTATATAGTCATCATTTGATGGATATTTGAGTTGTTTCTCCTCTTTGGTTATTGACTAAAGTTGCTGTGAACATTCAAGTACTCGTTTTTCTGTGGCTGTATGTTTCCATTTCTCTTGAGTAATACAGCTAGGAGTGGAATTCCTGGGTCATATGGTAACTCAACATTTAATTGTTTGAGAAACTGCCAGATTGCTTTCTAAAATGGCTGCACCATTTTACATTTCCACCAGCATCGTATGAGAGTTCCAGTTTCTCCATATCCTTGCCAACAGTTATTTTCCTTTTTCTTTTTTTCCCCATTAAGCCATCCTAGTGGGTGTGAAATGGTATCTCATTGAGGTTTTGATTTGCATTTCTCTAATGACTAATGATGTTGAGCATCTTTTCATGTGCTTATTGGTCATTTCTTTACTTATTAAAAATATTTTTATTGTAAAATACACATAAAATATACTACTTTAACCATTTATAACCATTTAAAAATGTTTTTATCATGAAGCGGTGTTGAATTTTGTCAAATGCTTTTTCTGTGCCTATTGAGATGATCATATGGGTTTTGTCTTTTGTCAATTTGGTGTATTAATTGATTTTCATATGTTAAGTCAACCTTCCATTCTGGGATGAATTCTACTCTGTCATAGTGTGTAATCTTCTTATATTCTTTCTAGATTTGGTATGCTAACGTTATGTTGAGAGTTTTTGCATTTACATTCATAAGAGATATTGTTCTGTAGTTTTCTTGTGATGTCTTTGTCTGGATTTGGTATCAGGCTAATACTGGCCTCATAGAATGAGTTGAACATTGTTCCCTTCTGTTCTATATTTGGAAAAGATTGTGAAGATTTAATATTTTTCTTTAATTGTTGGACAGAATTCATCTGGGCCTAGGCTTTTCAAAGGTAGATAGTTTTTGATTACTAATTCAATTTTTTTAAATGTATTTATTTATATTTGGCTGCACTGGGTCTTCATTGCTGTGCTTGGGCTTTCTCTAGTTGTGGTGAGCGGGGTCTACTCTTTGTTGCGGTGCGCGGGCTTCTCATGACAGTGGCTTCTCATGTTGTGGAGCACAGGCTCTAGGCGCGTGGGCTTCAGTAGTTGTGGCATGTGGGCTCTAGAGTGCAGGCTTAGTAGTTGTGGCACACAGGCTTAGTTGCTCTGAGGCATGTGGGATCTTCCTGGACCAGGGCTCGAACCCGTGTCCCCTGCATTGGCAGGCAGATTCTTAACTACTGCACCACCAGGGAAGTCCTCAGTTTCTTATCTGTTGTAGTTCTGTTCAGTTTTTACATTTTTTCTCAAGTCAGCTTTGGCAGTTTGTCTTTTATTTTTGTATTTGTTAGTAATGTCTCCACTGCCATTCTGCTTTTAGTTATTTGAGTCTTCTTTTTTCCCCCTGCTCAAATCTAACTCAAAGTTTGTCAATATTTTTCGTTTTCAAAAAACCAACTTTTCATCTCATTGATTTTTCTTGTTTTACTATTTTTAAAATTAATTTCTCCTCTATTTATTATTTTGGTTTTTTTTTCTGCTTTCTTTAGGTTTAGTTTGCTCTTTTTTTTCTGTGTCTTAAGGTGGAAGTTTAGGTTATTTGTTTGAGATCTTTCTTTTTTAATATAAGCATTAGATAGATGTAAATTTCCCTTCAAGTATTGCTTTAGCTAAATCGTTTAAGTTTTTAAGATATATTTTCATTTTCATTCATCTCAAACTATTTTCTGCTTTCCCACTGTAATTTTTTCTTTCACCCAATGATTATTTAGGAGTGTTTTGTTTAATTTCCACGTATTTGTCCATTCCCCAAATTTCTTCCTTCTGTTATTTATAATTTCACTCATTATGTTGGAAAACATACTTTGTATGTTTTTTATCTTTCTGTGTTTGTTGAGTCTTGTTTTATCACCATCATATGTTCTATCCTGGAGAATATTTCATGTGCACTTGAGGAAAATGTTTATTCTGCTACTGTTGGATAGAGTGTTCTGTAGATATCTATTTGGTCTGGTTGGATTATAGTGTTGTTTGTCTTCTATTTACTTAATGTTCTGCTTAGTTCTCCTTTTTACTGAAAGTGGTAGATTGAATCTCCTTCATTTTTGAGAAATACTTCCTGGCTATAGGATATGGTTTGACAGTTTTTCATCATTTTCAAGATGTCACTTTATTGTTTTCTGGCTGCAGAGTTTTTAATGAGAAGTTGACTTTAATCCTCATCTTTGTTCATTTGAATGTAACATGTTTTTCTCTCTGGCTTCCTTCAATATAGTCTGTATCTTTGTTTTTTTACCAGTTTGAATATGATGTTTAGGTATGAGTTTTTTGTGGGGGTCATGGAATGTATTTTTCTTGATAGTCTTTTTGGATATGTGATTTGAGGTCTGATTTGAGATCTCTGTTTACTTTGGAAAATTCTCAGCCTGTATTTGTGTGTGTGTATAACTTTCATTAAGACTTTGTTTTGTTAGAGCTGTTTTAGGTTACAGCAAAACTGAGGACAAGGTACAGAGATTTCTTACCTCACACATATGTAGCCTCACACATACATAGCCTCCTCCATTATCAACTTTTCCTATCAAAGTGATAGATTTGTTACAATTGATGTACCTACATTGACATATTATAATCATCCTAAGTCTGTAGTTTACACTAGGGTTCACTCTTGGTGTTATACATTCGATGGGTTTTGAGAAATATATAATGACATGTATCCATTATTATGGTATCAAACAGAGTATTTTCACTGCCTTAAAAATTCTCTGTGCTTCACCTATTCATCCCTACCCTACTTCCCCTGCTAATCTGTGACAACCACTGATCTTTTTACTGTCTTCATAGTTTTGCCTTTTCCAGAATGTCATGTAGTTGGAGTCAGACGGTATATAGCCTTTTCAAATTGGCTTCTTTCACTTAGTAATATGCATTTAAGTTTCTTCTGTGTCTTTTCATGCTTTGGTAGATCTTTTGTGTTTTTTTTATAGCAGTGAATAATATTCCATTGTCTGGCTCTACCATAGTTTATTTATCTGTTCACCTACTGAAAGACATTTGGTTGCTTCCAAGTTTTGGCAATTAAGAATAAAGCTGGAATAAACATCTCTGTGCAGGTTTTGGGGTGGACATGAGTTTTTTTTGCAGTATGTGGGCCTCTCACTGTTGTGGCCTCTCCCGTTGCGGAGCACAGGCTCCGGACACACAGGCTCAGCGGCCATGGCTCACGGGCCTAGCCACTCTGCGGCATGTGGTATCCTCCTGGACCGGGGCACGAACCCGTGTCCCCTGCACCGGCAGGCAGACTGCGCCACCGCGCCACCAGGGAAGCCCTGGGCATGAGTTTTTAACTCCTTTGGGTAAATACCAAGCAACATGATTGCTGAGTATGCTAAGAGTATATTTAGTTTTGTAAGAAAGCGCCAATCTCTCTTCCAAAGTGGCTATACCATTTTGCATTCCCACCAGCAATGAATGAGAGTTCCTGTTACTCCATATCCTCACCAGCATTTGGTGTTGTCAGTGTTCCAGAACTTGACCATTCTAGTAGTTGTGCAGTGATATCTCCTTTTTTCAGTTTGCATTTTGCTGATGATATATGATGTGGAATATCTTTTCATATGCTTATTTGCTCTGTATATCATCTTGGTGAGTTGTCTGTCAAAGTCTTTGGCCCACTTTTTAGTTGTGTTTATTTTCTTACAGTTGAGTTTTAAGAGTTCTTTGTATATTTTGGATAACAGTCCTTTATCAGATATGTCTTTAGCAAATATTTTCTCCCAGTCTGTGACTTGTTTTCTTATTCTTGCAACATTGTCTTTTGCAGAGCAGGAGTTATTAATTTTAATGACATCCAGCTTATTTACTTCTTTCCTGGATCATGCCTTTAGATATAATCTAAAAAGTCATTGCCATACCTAATGTCATCTAGGTTTTCTATGTTATTTTCTAGGAGTTTTATAGTTTTGTGTTTCACGTATCAGTTTATGATCCAGTGAGTTAATTTTGGGAATGGTGTTAGATCTTTGTCTAGATTCAGTTTGGGGGATATGAAATGTCCAGTTGTTCCAGCAACATTTGTTGAAGATAATCTCTTTGCTTCATTGCATTGTCTTTGCTCCTTTGTAAAAATCAGGTGACTATATTTATGTGGGTCTATTTCTGGGCTCTCTCTTCTGTTCCATTGACCTATTTGTTCTTTCGCCAATTCCACACTGTTTCGATTACTGTAGCTTTATGTAGTAGGTTTTTTTTTTTTTTTTTTTTTTTTTTTTTTGCGGTACGCGGGCCTCTCACTGTTGTGGCCTCTCCCGTTGCAGAGCACAGGCTCCGGATGCGCAGGCTCAGCGGCCATGGCTCACGGGCCCAGCCGCTCCGCGGCATATGGGATCCTCCCAGACCGGGGCACGAACCCGTATCCCCTGCATCGGCAGGCGGACTCTCAACCACTGCGCCACCAGGGAGGCCCTATGTAGTAGGTTTTAAAGTCAGGTAACATCAGCCCTCCAACTTTGTTCTTTTTCTTCAATATTGTGTTGACTCTTCTGGATCTTTTGCCCTCTTCATATAAACTTTAGAATAAGTTTGTTGGTATCCACAAAATTACTTGTTGGAATTTTGATTTGGAATGCATTGAATCTACAGATCAGGTTGCAAAAAACTGATACCTTGACATTACTGAGTCTTTCTATCCATGAACATGGAATATCCCTTTATTTAGTTAATTCTTATTTGACTTTGTTCATTAGAGTTCTCTAGTTTTCCTCTTATATAGATCCTGTACATTATTTCATTACCAATGTAAATGCTATTGTGTTTTAAATTTCAAATCACATTTGTTCATTGCTGGTATATGGAATGTGATTGGCTATTTTATACTAACCTTGTATACCATAACCTTACTATAATTACTTAATAGTTCCAGGAATTGTTTTGTAGATTCTATTGGATTTTCTACTTAGATGATAGTGTCATTTGTGAACAAAGACAGTATTATTTTTCTCTTTCCTAGTCTGTATATTTCCTTTTCTTGTCTTATTGCATTAGCTAGTATGTCTAGTACAGTGTTGAAAAGGAGTGATAAGAGGGGACATCCTAGCCTTTTTCCTGTTCTTAGTGGGAAAGCTTTGAGTTTTCACCATTTAGTATGATGTTGGCTATAGCATTTTTATAGATATTCTCTATCAAGTTGAGAATGTTCTCTATTCCTAGTTTATGGAGAAGTTTTATCATGAATTAGTGTTTGATTTTGTCCAGTGCTTTTTCTGAATCTATTGAATATGATCATGTGATTTTTCTTTTTTGTTTTGTTTATGTGTTGCACTACATTAATTAATTTTTGAGTGTTGAACTAACATGCACATCTGGGATAAATCCCACTTGGTCATGGTGTATAATTCTTTTTATACATTGTTAGATTTAATTTGCTACTATTTGTTGAGGATTTTTGTATCTGTGTTCATGTTCATGCAAGATACTGGTCTGTAGTTTTCTTGTAATGTTTTTGTCTAGTTTTAGTGTTAGGTTTAATGGTGGTCACATAGAATGACTTAGGAAGTATTCCCTCTGCTTCTGTCCTCTGAAAGAGATTGTATAGAATTTGTATAATTTCTTCCTTAAATGTTTGGTAGAATTCATTAGTGACTCCATCTGGGCCTGTTGCTTTTAGTTGTGGAAGACTAATTATGGATTCTGTTTCTTTAATAGATACAGGTGTATTCAGACTGCCTATTTCTTCTCATGTGAGTGTTGGCAGATTGTGTCTTTCAAAGGGAATTGGTCTGTTGCATTTAGGTTATCAGATTTGTGGGCATAGAGTTGTTCATAGTATTCCTTTATTATTTTTTATTATTATTATTATTTTTTTGTGGTACGCGGGCCTCTCACTGTTGTGGCCTCTCCCGTTGCGGAGCACAGGCTCTGGACGCACAGGCTCAACAGCCATGGCTCACGGGCCTAGCCGCTCCGTGGCATGTGGGATCTTCCCGGACCGGGGCACGAACCCATGTCCCCTGCATCGGCAGGCGGACTCTCAACCACTGCGCCACCAGGGAAGCCCTCCTTTATTATTTTTTTTAATGTCCATGAGATCTGTAGTGATGTCCTCTTTTTCATTTCTGGTACTAGTAATTTGTGCCCTCTCTTTTTTTAGTCAGCCTAGCTAGTGGTTTATCAATTTTATTGATTTTTTTTTCTTTTTTTTAAAGAACCAGCTTTTGGTTTGGTTCATTTTCTCTACTTATTTCTTGATTTCAATTTCATTGATTTCTGCTGTAATTCTTTTTTTTTTTTTTCTGCTTACTTTGTACTTAATTTACTTTTTTTTTTTTTCCTGGTTCCCTAAGGCAGCAGTCCTTAATCTTGTTAGCACCAGGGACCAGTTTCCTGGAAGACAGTTTTTACACGGACTGGGGATCAGGGAGGTATGGTTCAGGCAGTAATGCGAGTGATGGGGAGTGCAGATGAAGCTTCACTCACTCGCCTGCCGCTCACCTCCTGCTGTGTGGCCCAGTTCCTAAGAGGCCATGGACTGGTCCGTGGCCCAGGGTTTGGGGACCCCTGCCCTAAGGTGTAGATGTAGATGATTGATTTTAGATCTTCTTTCCCAGTGTATGCTTTTAATGCTGTAACTCTCCTCTAGGCACTGCTTTTGCTGCATCCTGCAAATTTTGATAAGATGCATTTTTCATTTTCTTTTGATTCAAAGTATTTTTATATTGCTCTTGATTTCTTCTTTGACCCATGAGTTATTTAGAAGTATGTTGTTTAATCTTCATGTATTTTGGGATGTTCCTGTTTTCTTTCTGTTATTGATTTTTAGTTTAATTCCATTGTGGTCTGAGTATAGACATTGCATGATTTCTCTTGCTTTAAATTTAAGGTGTGTTTTATGGCCCAGAACGTGGTTTGTCTTGGTGAATGTTCTGTGTGAGCTTGAGAAGAATGTGTTCTGTTGTTATTGGTTGGAGTAGTCTGTAGATGTCTATTGTATTCAAATGATTGATGATGTTGTTGAGTTAAACTATATCCTTACTGATTTTCTGCCTGCTGGATCTGTCCATTTGTGATAGAGGGGGGTTGGTATTTCCACCTGTGATAGTGGGTCATCTATTTCTCCTTGCAGTTCTATCATTTTTTGCCTCACCAATGACACTCTTTTGTTAGGCACATACACATTAAGGATTGTTATGTCTTCTAGGAGAATTAATCTCTTTATTATTATATAATGCCTTTCTTTATTCCTGATAACTTTTCTTGCTTAGAAGTCTGCTCTGTCTGAAATTAATAATTACTCTTGCTTTCTTTTGATTAGTGTTAGCATGGTATATTTTTCCATCCATTTACTTTTTAAAATTTATTTATTTATTTATTTGTTTGGGCGCGTCGGGTCTTAGTTGCGGCACACGGGATCTTTTAGTTGCGGCATGTGGAATCTTTAGTTGAGGCATGTGGGATCTAGTTCCCTGACCAGGGATCAAACCCTTCCCCCCTGCATTGGGAGCATGGAGTCTTAGCCACTGGACCACCAGGGAAATCCGCATCCATTTATTTATTTATTTTTTTGGTTGTGTTGGGTCTTTGTTGCTTTGCATGGGCTTTCTCTAGTTGTGGCGAGTGGGGACTACTCTTCGTTGCAGTGCACAGGCTTTTCATTGCAGTGTGCAGTCTTCTCATTGTGGTGGCTTCTCTGGTTGCAGAGCACGGGCTCCAGGCATGTGGGCTTCAGTAGTTGTGACACGCTGGCTCAGTAGTTGTGGCTCGTGGGCTCTAGAGGGCAGGTTCAGTAGTTGTGGTGCACGGGCGTAGTTGCTCCATGGCATGTGGGATCTTTCCGGACCAGAGCTTGAACCCATGTCCCCTGCATTGGCAGGCGGATTCTTAACCACTGCACCATCCATTTACTTTTAATCTATATTTCTCTTTGTATTTAAAGTGGGTTTCTGGGACTTCCCTGGTGGTCCGGTGGTTAAGAATCCATCTTCCAATGCAGGGGACGTGGGTTCGAGACCTGGTTGGGGAGCTAAGATCCCACATGCCGCAGGGCAACTAAGCCCACATGTTCTGGAGTCTGCGTGCCACAACCAGAGAGAAGCCTGTGCACTGCACAAGGAGCCCAAGTGCCACAGTGAAAGATCCCACGTGCCACAATGAAGATCCTGCGTGCCACAACTAAAGACCAGAGGCAGCCAAATAAAAAATAAATAAATAAAGTGTTTTTTTTACTTTCCTTCTTTCTTTTCTTTTTTTTTTTTAGCATATTAGCTTTATTAATTTTTCCAAAGAATCAACATTTGTCTTTATCAGTTTCCTCAATTTTTTTTTTTTTTTGGCCACGCCACGTGGCATGTAAGGATCTTAGTTCCCCAACCAGGGATCGAACCTGTGCCCCCTGCATTGGGAGCACAGAGTCTTAACCACTGGACTGCCAGGGAAGTCCTTAAAGTGGGTTTCTTGTAGACAACATACAGTTGAGTCTTATTTTTTGATCCAATCTCTTTTAATTGATACATTTAATCCATTGACATTCAAAGTGATTACAGGCATACCTTGTTTAATTTTGCTTCACTTTATTGAGCTATGTAGATAATTTTTTTTTTTAACACAAATTGAAGGTTTGTGGCAACCCAGTGTTAAACAAGTCTCTTGGGTGCCATTTTTCCAACAGCACTTGCTCACTTCATGTCTCTGTGTCACATTTTGGTGATTCTTGCAATATTTCAACGCCTCCACAATCAAAAAGATTAAAACTTTTTGAAGGCTCAGATGCTGGTTAGCACTTTCTAGCAATGAAGTAATTTTTTTCAGTAACATTTTTTAATGAAGGTGAAATTGTGCAACTCAGATTGGGACTTGAACCCATGGGCCAGGACTCAAACCCAGCCCAAACCCAGATTGGGACTTGAACAGTCTTCTAACTGAGATCACACACCGGGTCTCAGGACTTAATGAAGCTCAGGTTCTTTTTGGGTGTTTTTTGAATTTTATTTTAGTTTTTATACAGCAGGTTCTTATTAGTTATCTGTTTTATACACATTAGTGAATATATGTCAATCCCAATCACCCAATTCATCCCACCACCACCACCACCCCTGCCACTTTCCCTGCTTTGTGTCCATACGTTTGTTCTCTACATCTGAGTCTCTATTTCTGCCCTGCAAACCGGTTCATCTGTACCATTTTTCTGGTTCCACATATATGCGTTAATGTATGATATTTGTTTCTTTCTGACTTACTTCACTCTGTATGACAGTCTAGATCCATCCACGTCTCTACAAATAACTCAATTTCGTTCCTTTTTATGGCTGAGTAATATTCCATTGTATATATGTACCACATCTTCTGTATCCATTCATCTTTTGATGGACACTTAGGTTGCTTCCATGTCCTGGCTATTGTAAATAGAGCTGCTTTGAACATTGTGGTACATGACTCTTTTTGAATTATGGTTTTCTCAGGGTATATGCCCAGTAGTGGGATTGCTGGGTCGTATGGTAGTTCTATTTGTAGTTATTTAAGGAACCTCCATACTGTTCTCCATAGTGGCTGTATCAATTTACATTCCCACCAACAGTGCAAGGGTGTTCCCTTTTCTCCACACCCTCTCCAGCGTTTGTTGTTAATAGATTTTCTGATGATGCCCGTTCTAACTGGTGTGAGGTGATACCTCACTGTACTTTTGATTTGCATTTCTCTAATAATTAGTGGTGTTGAGCAGCTTTTTATATGCTTCTTGGCCACCTGTATATCTTCTTTGGAGAAATGTCTATTTAAGTCTTCTGCCCAGTTTTTGATTGAGTTGTTTGTTCTTTTAATATTGAGCTGCATGAGCTGCTTTTATATTTTGGAGATTAATCCTTTGTCCGTTGATTTGTTTGCAAATATTTTCTCCCATTCTGAGGGTTGTCTTTTTGTCTTGTTTATGGTTTCCTTTGCTGTGCAAAAGCTTTTAAGTTTCATTAGGTCCCATTTGTTTATTTTTGTTTTTATTTCCATTTCTCTAGGAGATGGATCAGAAAGGATCTTGCTGTCATTTATGTCAAAGAGTGTTTCTCCTATGTTTTCCTCTAAGAGTTTTATACTGTCTGGCCTTACATTTAAGTCTTTAATCCATTTTGAGTTTATTTTTGTGTATGGTGTTAGCAAGTGTTCTAATTGCATTCGTTTACACGTAGCTGTGCAGTTTTCCCAGCACCACTTATTGAAGAGGGTGTCTTTTCTCCATTGTATATTCTTGCCTCCTTTATTAAAGATAAGGTGACCATGTGTGCGTGGATTTATCTCTGGGCTTTCTGTCCTGTTCCATTGATCTATATTTCTGTTTTTGTGCCAGTACCGTACGGTCTTGATTACTGTAGCTTTGTAGTATAGTCTGAAGTCAGGGAGTCTGATTCTTCTAGCTCTGTTTTTCTTTCTCAAGACTGCTTTAGCTATTCGGGGTCTTTTGTGTTTCCATACAAATTGTGCAATTTTTTTTTCTAGTTCTGTGAAGAATGGCATTGATAGTTTGGTAGGGATTGCATTGAATCTGTAGATTGCTTTGGGTAGTATAGTCATTTTCACAATGTTGATTCTTCCAATCCAACAACATAGTATATCTCTCCCATCTGCTTGTATCATTTTTAATTTCTTTCATCAGTGTCTTATAGTTTTCTTCATACAGGTCTTTTGTCTCCTTAGGTAGGTTTATTCCTAGGTATTTTATTCTTTTTGTTGCAGTGGTAAATGGGACTGTTTCCTTAATTTCTCTTTCAGATTTTTCATCATTAGTGTATAGGAATGCAAGAGATTTCTGTGCATTAATTTTGTATCCTGCTACTCTACCAAATTCATTGATTAGCTCTAGTAGTTTTCTGGTAGCATCTTTAGGATTCTCTATGTATAGTATCATGTCATCTGCAAACAGTGACAGTATTACTTCTTCTTTTCCAATTTGGACTCCTTTTATTTCTTTTTCTTCTTTGATTGCTGTGACTAAAACTTCCAAAACTATGTTGACTAATAGTGGTGAGAGTGGGCACCCTTGTCTTGTTCCTGATCTTAGAGGAAATGGTTTCAGTTTTTCACCATTGAGAATGATGTTGGCTGTGGGTTTGTCCTATATGGCCTTCATTATGTTGAGGTAGGTTCCCTCTATGCCTGCTTTCTGGATAGTTTTTATCATAAATGGGTGTTGAATTTTGTCAAAAGCTTTTTCTGCATCTCTTGAGATGATAATGTAGGTTTTCTCCTTCAATTTGTTAATACGGTTTATCACATGGATTGATTTGTATATATTGAAGAATCCTTGCATTCCTGGGGTAAACCCCACTTGATCATGGTGTATGATCCTTTTAATGTGCTGTTGGATTCTGTTGGCTAGTATTTTGTTGAGGAGTTTTGCATCTGTGTTCATCAGAGATATTGGCCTGTAGTTTTCTTGTTTTGTGACATCGTTATCTTGTTTTGGTATCAGGGTGATGGTGGCCTCATAGAATGAGTTTGGGAGTGTTCCTCCCTCTGCTGTATTTGGAAGAGTTTGAGAAGGATAAGTGTTAGTTCTTCTCTAAATGTTTCGTAGAATTGGCCTGTGAAGCCATTTTAATCACAGGTTTAATTTCAGTGCTTTTGATTGGTCTGTTTATATTTTCTTTTTCTTTTGGTTCAGTCTCGGAAGGTTGTGCTTTTCTAAGAATTTGTCCATGTCTTCCAGGTTTTCCATGTTATTGGCATAGAGTTGCTTGTAGAAATCTCTCGTGATCCTTTGTATTTCTGCAGTGTCAGTTGTTACTTCTCCTTTTTCATTTCTAATTCTGTTGATGTGAGTCTTCTCCCTTTTTTCTTGGTGAGTCTGGCTAATGGTTTATCAATTTTGTTTATCTTCTCAAAGAACCAGCTTTTCGTTTTATTGATCTTTGCAGTTGTTTCCTTCATTTCTTTTAAATTTATTTCTTATCTGATCTTTATGATTTCTTCCTTCTGCTAACTTTCGGGGGGGGGGTTGTTCTTTTTTCTCTAATTGCTTTAGGTATAGGATTAGGTTGTTTGAGATTTTTCTTGTTTCTTGAGGTAGGATTGTATTGCTATAAACTTCCCTCTTAGAACTGCTTTTGCTGCATCCCATAGGTTTTGGGTCGTTGTGTTTTCCTTGTTATTTGTTTCTAGGTATTTTTTGATTTCCTCTTTGATTTCTTCAGTGATCTATTGGTTACCTAATAACATACTGTTTAGCCTCCGTGTGTTTGTATTTTTTACAGATGTTTTCCTGTAATATCTAGTCTCAGCATTGTCGTGGGAAAAGATACTTCATACGATTTCAATTTTCTTAAATTTACCAAGGCTTGATTTGTGACCCAAGATATGATCTATCCTGGAGAATGTTCCATGAACAGTTGAGAATAAAGTGTATTCTGTTGTTTTTGGATGGAACGTCCTATAAATATCAATTAAGTTCATCTTGTTTTTTTTTTACATATATTTGTATGTATTTTTTTTAGTAATACAGTCTTAATTTTATTTATTATTTATTTATTTATTTATTTTTGGCAGTGTTGGGTCTTCGTTTCTGTGCGAGGGCTTTCTCTAGTTGCGGCGAGCGGGGGGCCACTCTTCATCACGGTGCGCGGGCCTCTCTTGTTGCAGAGCACAGGCTCCAGACACGCAGGTTCAGTAGTTGTGGCTTATGGGCCCAGTTGCTCCACGGCATGTGGGATCTTCCTAGACCAGGGCTCAAACCCGTGTCCCCTGCATTGGCAGGCAGATTCTCAACGACTGTGCCACCAGGGAAGCCCCTATATTTTTTAATCTATCTATTTTATTTCTTTATTTTTGGCTGCGTTCGGTCTTTGTTTCTGTGCGTGGGCTTTCTCTAGTTGCAGTGAGTGGGGGCTACTCTTCATTGCGGTGCGTGGGCTTCTCATTGCGGTGGCTTCTCTTGTTGCAGAGCACAGGGTCTAGACACCTGGGCTTCAGGAGTTGTGGCTCGCGGGCTCTGGAGCGCAGGCTCAGTAGTTGTGGCACACAGGCTTAGTTGCTCCACGGCCTGTGGGATCTTCCCAGAACAGGGCTTGAACCCGTGTCCCCTGCATTGGCAGGCAGATTTTTAACCACTGCGCCACCAGGGAAGCCCTAGTTCATCTTGTTTAATGTGTCATTTAAAGCTTGTGTTTCCTTATTTATTTTCATTTTAGATGATCTGTCCATTGGTGAAAGTGGGGTGTTACAGTCCCCTACTATTATTGTGTTAGTCGATTTCCCCTTTTATGGTTATTAGCATTTGCCTTATGTATTGAGGTGCTCATATGTTGGGTGCATAAATATTTACAGTTGTTATATCTTCTTCTTGGATTGATTCTTTGATCGTTATGTAGTGTCCTTTTTTGTCTCTTCTAATAATCTTTATTTTAAAGTCTATTTTGTCTGATACGAGAATATCTACTCCAGCTTTCTTTTTTTTTTGCGGTACGCGGGCCTCTCACTGTTGTGGCCTCTCCCGTTGCAGAGCACAGGCTCCAGACGTGCAGGCTCAGCGGCCATGGCTCATGGGCCCAGCTGCTCCGCGGTATGTGGGATCTTCCCGGACCAGGGCACGAACCCATGTCCCCTGGATCGGCAGGAGGGCTCTCAACCACTGCGCCACCAGGGAAGTCCCTCCAGCTTTCTTTTGATTTCCATTTGCGTGGAATATCTTTTTCCATCCCCTCACTTGCAGTCTGTATGTGAATTGGGTCTGAATTGGGTCTAGGTCTGAATTGGGTCTCTTGTAGACAACATATGTACGGGTCTTGTATCCATTCAGCCAGTCTGTGTGTTTTGTTTGGAGCATTTAACCCATTTACATTTAAGGTAATTATCAATATATATGTTCCTGTTACTATTTTTGTAATTGTTTTGGGTTTGTTTTTGTAGGTCTTTTCTTTCTCTTGTATTACCTGCCTAGAGAAGTTCCTTTAGCGTTTGTTGTAAAGCTGGTTTGGTGGTGCTGAATTCTCTTAACTTTTGCTTATCTGTAAAGGTTTTAATTTTTCCATCAGATCTGAATGAGAGCCTTGCTGGGTAGAGTAATCTTGGTTGTAGGTTTTTCCCTTTCATCACTTTAAATATGTCCTCCCACTCCCTTCTGGCTTGCAGAATTTCTGCTGAAAAATCAGCTGTTAACTTTATGGGGATTCAGTTGTATGTTATTTGTTGCTTTTCCCTTGCTGCTTTTAATATTTTTTCTTTTTATTTAATTTTTGACAGTTTAATTAATATGTGTCTTAATGTGTTTCTCTTTGGATTTATCCTGTATGGTACTCTCTGTGCTTCCTGGACTTGACTATTTCCATTCCCACATTAGAGAAGTTTTTGACTATAATCTCTTCAAACATTTTCTCAGACCCTTTCTTTTTCTCTTCTTCTTCTGGGACCCCTATAATTTGAATGTTGGTGCATTTAATGTTGTCCCAGAGGTCTCTGAAACTGTCCTCAATTCTTTTCATTCTTTTTCCTTTATTCTGCTCCCTGGCAGTTATTTCCACCATTTTATCTTCCAGCTCACTTATCCGTTCTTCTGCCTCAGTTATTCTGTTGTTGATTCCTTCTAAAGTATTTTTAATTTCAGTAATTTTGTTGCTCATCACTGTTTGTTTGCTCTTTAGTTTTTCTAGGGCCTTGTTAAATGTTTCTTGTATTTTCTCCATTCTGTTTCTGAGATTTTGGATCATCTTTACTATCATTACTCTGAATTCTTTTTCAGGTAGGTTGCCTATTTCATCTCCATTTATTTGGTCTCGTAGGTTTTTACCTTGCTCCTTCGTTTGTAACATATTTTTTTTTGTCGTTTTTTTTAAAATTTATTTTTTGATGGGTGGTGCTGTATTCCTGTCTTACTGGTTGTTTGGCCTGAGATGTCCAGCACTGGGGTTTGCAGACAGTTTGATAGAGCTGGGTCTTGGTGCTGAGATGAGGAACTCTGGGAGGCCTCGCTCGGATTGATATTCCTTGGGGTCTGAGGTTCTCTGTTAGTCCAGCGGTTTGCACTCAGAGCTCACACCACAGGAGCTTGTGCCTGACCTCCGGCGTGGGAACCAAGATACTGCAGGCTTCGTGGTGCAATAAAAAAAAAAAAAAGAAGAAGAAGAAAGAAAGAAAAAAAAAGGAGCAGTATAATATCAAAGAATAAAAAACAAAATGAGGGCTTCCCTGGTGGCTCAGTGGTTGAGAGTCCGCCTGCCGATGCAGGGGACACGGGTTCGTGCCCCGGTCCGGGAAGACCCCACATGCCGCGGAGCAGCTGGGCCCGTGAGCCATGGCCGCTGAGCCTGCACATCCAGAGCCTGTGCTCCGCAATGGGAGAGGCCACAACGGTGAGAGGCCCGCGTACCGCAAAAAAACAAAACAAAACAAAAAACAAAATGAAATCAGAAAGATAAAAAATACATTAGAAAAAATAAAACTATAATTGAAACAACTGCAACAAGGTGAAATAAAACCACAGCAAAAAAAAGAAAAGAAAACGGGGGGGTGGGGCAGCGAGCCAAAAGGAGAGATCACTAGCAAAGTATAAAAGTTAGAAAAATAAAAGATTTATTAGGAAAAATAGAAATATAAAAGAGTCAACAATGAATCAGCAAGGTAAAACAGAACCTCAATGTAAAAGAGGAATAAAGAAAAGAAAAAAAGGCGGGGGGGGGAAGCCTAGGCTATGGGGGCGGAGTTTAGGTAGGGGGTGGAACTTAGGTGGGGGCAGGGTTTAGGGTGGGGTGGGTCCTAGGCGGGTGGGGGGTGATGTTTGAGCGTGGGGTGGGGCCTAGATGGGGCTACGTTTAAGCGTGGGGTGGGGCCTCTGCTTAGGACCTGCACAGAAGAGGAGAGGCAGCACCTTGAGAGGAGGGCCTCTGGAATGTGGGGTTCCGGAGTTTGGATGTAGGGCCCTGAGTGAGGGTGTGTGAGTGGGGTTTAGGCCCAGCTCTTTGGAGGGAGTCTCCTAGTGTAGAAGTAGGGCCCTGGGTGAGGGTGTAAGGGTGGAGTTAGGGCTCTGCGCAGCAGAAGGGCGGCTCTGAGGCCAGAGGATTAGGCCTGGGAGCCCAACAGGCTTCCTGGTGCCTAAGTGGACAGGGAAAGCACTGGCCTGGTTCCCTTCTGTTCCTTCATGCCCCTCCCCCACTGTCTCCCCCAGGGTCTCCCCTGTTGCCCCTCAATTCCTAACCATGGGTGGGTCCTGCTGGGTGTAGGAACTCCTTCCCTCCCCCAGCCACCCCTTGGGGTGCCATCCCGGAGGTCCGGCCTTTACTTTTGCTCCCCTTACCTCTTTCCCACTCCCTCAGGGCCCCCCCAGCTGGAGGGGTCCTAGGTGGGCAGAGGGTCAGGCCCAGGATCTCAACAGATTCCTGGGGGGTCCAAGTGTGCAGGGGAAACCTGGGCACGCTCCCTTTTGATCCTCTGCCCTCCCAGTGGTTCCCCAGTTTATCCCTTCCCCTCCCCCAGCCGCCCCTCAGGGGCACCATTCCCGTCTGGCCTCCACTTCTCTTCCCCCTTCACTCCCCCAAGCCTCACGTCCTACCTGATCACTGGGATTTCCTCCTGTCCCCTTAGGTGTCTGTGGTCCCCCAGGGGTGCCAGGTAGGTGCCCTAGTTGTGAGGAGATGCGAATTATGCTGCCTCCTAGTATGCCATCTTGACTCCGCCCCACCAGACTTTATCATTTTTATATGTCTTCATGATTAGTATTTTGATAACATCATCTGAGTTTCTTGAGTTAACGTGCCATAATGTACTTAACCATGGCCTTGTCTTTAGGTATCTAAGTAAGTCACCTTATAGGTTATAGGGTAATGAACATCTTTTTGTGTAACACTTTTCTTCTTTTCAGTGATTGTTCAGGATAAATTCCCAGAAGTGGTATCACTTTGTTTGAGAAAGCACATCTGTATGGGTTATGACACAGTGCCTTGATTATTTCAAAAGTGTTTTATAGGGCTTCCCTGGTGGCGCAGTGGTTGAGAGTCCGCCTGCCGATGCAGGGGACGCGGGTTCGTGCCCCGGTCCAGGAGGATCCCACGTGCCGCGGAGCGGCTGGGCCCGTGAGCCATGGCTGCTGAGCCTGAGCGTCTGGAGCCTGTGCTCCGCAACGGGAGAGGCCACAACAGTGAGAGGCCCGCATACTGCAAAAAAAAAAAAAAAAAAAAGTGTTTTATAAATTTACATTATAACTGGCCATATATAGATATATCAACTTTACCATAGTTGCAGAGCTGTATCTGTTTTGGAAAAGGAAGTTCTTAGGAAAAGATTAGGGCAGGAAAATAATTTACCTTTTGTTGTTGTTGTTATATGGAATGTTCTCTTTCAGCCATTTTGAACAACCGCAAATTATTCAGGTTCTCTCTATATAGTTTTGTGTTCTGGATTGTTTGGATTGTTAACAGCCTGTTTGCACATCTTGGTGGGAGGCTAACCTGAATGTTGGGAGATGTTAATCATCATAAATTATGACCAGCATAATCAGCTTCACACAAATTGTGTAGTACTTTGTGTTTAGAATCGGCAGAATTATTTGATAAGCTGAGTCAAGCCAATTCAGTTAGAGAGTCTAAGGTTGATACTTGCTGACATTTTCCTTTAAGGAGCATGCCTCCTGGGTGGTATTCCAGTTTGTTTCTCCCTTTCTTCTAATGGTTGGGTTCTTATTACAGTAGAGAGGTCAGGTAAAATGTGTCCTAGTCAGCAGTGATGTTTATTGGACTTTAGTCTCAGATCATGGTTATATAAAAAATAAGAGATAGTAACTAGTGAATGAGTGTCCTTTTTAAAAAAAATAAATTTATTTTATTTTATTTATTTATTTTTGGCTGTGTTGGGTCTTCTTCGCTGCACGGGCTTTTCTCTGGTTGTGGCAAGTGGGGGCTACTCTTTGTTGCAGTGCGTAGGCTTCTCATTGTGGTGGCTTTTCTTGTTGTGGAGCACGGGCTCTAGGCGCACGGGTGTCAGTAGTTGTGGGTTGCGGGCTCTAGAGCGCAGGCTCAGTGGCACACAGGCTTAGTTGCTCTGTGGCATGTGAGATCTTCCTGGACCAGGGCTCGAACTCGTGTCACCTGCATCGGCAGGCAGATTCTTACCACTGCACCACCAGGGAAGTCCCAGGTCCTTTAAAAAAAAATTTTTTTTTTCTCTTTGGGTCTTGTCTAAGAAATACTTGACTACCCCACAGTTACAAAGATTTTTCACCTATGTTTTCTTCTAGGACTTTTATAGTTTTAGCTTTTACATTTAGATATGTATTCCATTTTGAGTTAATTTTTTGTGTATAGTATGAGATAGGAGATAAGGTTCATTTTTTTTCCTTATGGATTACCAGTTCTAGTACCATTTGCTGAAAAGGATTGTTGATGAAAATCAATTGAAAAGTTGATTTGTGGATCTATTTCTGAATTTTCTATTATGTTCCATTAAATGAGCTTGTTGGGATTTTTATTGGGATTGTGTTGAATCTATAAATCAAGTTGGGGAGACTTGATATCTTACTTTCTGAATTATGTTGCTATTAATTTTTTCTTTATTCTTAGTTATAATTCACCAGTGATGAATGTCAGATGGCCTTGGGTTTTCTTTATGGAGGGGTTTTTAATTAGAAATTCAAATTGTTTAATAGATGTAAGGCTATTCAGATTTTCTGTTTCTTCTTGTGTCAGTTTTCATAATTTATGTTTTTCAGTGATTTTTGTTTGTTTGTTTGTTTGTTTCAGTTAAGTCAGTGTTTCTCAGTCCTTTTTTCATAACTGTTCCCTGAAGGATCCTTTTTAGACTTTGTTTTCCTAGCCACCACTGTCCCCATGAAATTTTAATACCACAGATAATGCTATATATCCTGTTTATGTACTGACTTATATATCCATTTTTTATATGTAAAGAGAGTAAGATTTTTTTGGACTTCCAAGAACCAGTTTTTGTCCACTTGGGGATGATATCATGCCTATTGAGAATGAATGATCCAGTTTGTCAAATTTATTGGCATAAAATTGTCCACAGTATTCCCTTATTATTCTTTTCATGAGTGTAGAATCTGTAGTGGTACATCCCCTCTTTTATTGCTGTGTTGTTAACTTACATGTTTCCTTTTTCTCCTTCATCAGTTTAATTAGAGTTTTATAAATTTTATTGACCTTTTAATGGAATCAATTTTTGGTATTAATTTTTTTTAACCTGAAGCTGTTTTTTTTTTAATTAATTAATTTATTTACTTAATTTTGGCTGCATTGGGTTTCCTTTTTTGTGCGTGGGCTTTGTCTAGTTGTGGCGAGTGGGGGCTACTCTTCGCTGTGGTGTGTGGGCATCTCATTGCGGTGCCTTCTCGTTGCAGAGCATGGGCTCTAGGCGTGCTGGCTTCAGTAGTTGTGGTGAGTGGGTTCATTAGTTGTGGTGAGCGGGTTCAGTAGTTGTGGCTCGTATGCTCTAGAGCACAGGCTTAGTAGCTGTGGTGCACGGGTTTCAGTGCTCTGCGGCATGTGGGATCTTCCTGGAGCAGGGTTGAACCCGTGTCCTCTGCATTGGCAGGTGGAATCTTAACCGCTGCACTGTCAGGGAAATCCCTAAATTTTTTTTTCTTTTTTTTTTTTTAATTTATTTTTGGCTGCATTGGGTCTTCCTTGCTGCGCGTGGGCTTTCTCTAGTTGTGGTGAGCATGGGCTACTCTTCGTTGCGGTGCACGGGCTACTCGTGGTGGCTTCTCTTGTTGCGGAGCACGGGCTCTAGGTGCATGGGCTTCCGTAGTTGCAGCATGGGGGCTCAGTAGTTGTGGCATGGGGGCTCAGTAGTTGCAGCTCGTGGGCTGTAGAGCGCAGTCTCAGTGGTTGTGGTGCACGGGCTTAGTTGCTCCGTGGCATGTGGGATCTTCCTGGCCTGGGGATTGTACTGGTGTCCCCTGCATTGGCAGGCAGATTCTTAATCACTGTGCCACCAGGGAAGTCCCTTTTTTTCCTTTATTGTATACCATCTTCTATTTCATTGATTTCTGCTCTTTATATTTCTTTCTTTCTTCTTACTCTGGGTGAATTTCTCTCTTCATTTTTTGGCTTTTTAAAGAGGAAAGCTTGGGTCTCTGATTTTAAACTTTTCTTCTTTTCTAATATGATCATGTAAAGCTATACATTTCCCTGTAAACATTGTGTTAGGTACCTTCCACAGATTTTGATATGTTATGCTTTCATTCTCATTAAGGTCACTTCAGATTCATCTGGGTGCATTTTTTATGTTGAGATTCAATTTTAGGGATCCCTCATCCTTATTGATTTTATTTTACTTTTTAAAAATAGGTTTAACCTTTACCTGGTTAAGTCAAGGATATACAAAAAGGTATATGCAAAGAAATGTCACTCCCTCCCTTACCCCTTCCACTTTTTGCCCAACTACCTGTATATAACCACTTGCATTAGTTTCTAATTTTCCCTTCCTGTGTCAGTCTTTGCAAAAAAGTAGTATACTGTATATTCTTTTGTGTTTGTTTTTTTTTAAACTTAATACCGTATCTTTGAAATCATTCTGTTCCCAGACCATAGATACCTTCCTTATTCTTCTTTACAGCTTTATGTATGTATACCAGAGTTTATTCAAACAATGTCCTGTTGTAGTCATTATGTGGACTCTGGTGTTTCGCAAATTCAAACAATGTTGCGTGAAAAATATAGTGCATATTTACTTTTTTTAAAAATTGGAAATATATCATTAGAGTAAATTGCTAGAATTGGGATTGTTGTTTCATATATGTGGTTTGTTAGACGTTGCCAAAATCCTCTCCATAGGGATTATACAAAATGGCAATATTCTTATTTTTTTATATTGGAATAAAATTGCTTTATAATGTTGTGTTAGTTTCTGCTGTACAGTGAAGTAAATCAGCTATATGTATATGTATATCCCCTCCCCCTTGGACCTCCCTCCCACCCCCACCACCCACCCAACCCATCTAGGTTGTCACAGGGCACCGAGCTGAGCTCCCTGTGCTATACAGCAGGTTCCCACTAGCTATGTATTTTACACATGGTAGTGTATTTATGTCAAACCTAACCTCTCAATTCGTCCCACTGTCTCCTACCCCCCGTGTCCACATGTCCATTCTCTACATCTACATCTCTATTCCTGCCCTGCAAATAGGTTTATCTGTACCATTTTTCTAGATTGCACATATATACGTTAATATACGATATTTGTTTTTCTCTTTCTGGCTTACTTCACTCTGTATGACAGACTCTAAAATGGCAATATTCTAATTCTGTCATTTCTATTATATTTATTAGCTGGAATAATTCTTTAAAGAGAAACTTCTCTTCATCTGGTTGGTTACCCAGTAGTATAGCTTGTGTTGGAAGAGTAGAACAAAAGCTTGATTCTCTATCCTTTTATTTACCAGTTTTCAGAATAGTTGATTCACTAATATTCTTCAACAGTGACCAGTTAGTTCTGTTTTTTTAAAGTACTATTATGAATTCATAGATTTAGACATATTTAGTGTGTTTTAATTCATTGCATTCATTATCCTTATTGATGTTCCAGTGGTCCCACTCTTAGCCAGTGAGAACCTTTTTAAGTTGGCTCGTAAGTTCTTTTGATATGACCCTAGTTATATTGGATAGATTCATTGCTCACAGATATGATAGATATTCTAGTTCATCTTCTACATTTCATGCTGCAAACTTGGAATCAACTATTTCTCTCCGAGGTAACCCAGTTGCTTTAATGGGAAATGGTGTTTGGAGATGAAATTCTGGTCCTTAGAAATGTTCTTTTCTACTGGGTAAATGAGAGAATTCTGAAGAGTAAAATTATTCTGGTTAAATGTTGAGCTTGAAGCAAATATGTATAAAGTGATATGTAGCCAAAATCCCTGGAGTGGGAGTTAGTTCCTCTTATTTATTCATTCACCAGATATTTATTGAATATCTACCAGGTGCCAGGTACTCTTTTCTTGTGCTGGAGATACAACAGTGAACAAAAATAGGCAGAAACCCTGCCTTCATAGGAGTTCACAGTTTAGTTAACCCAGGATTCTTGTAATTGCTGCTACTGATCTTTGCCAGCACCTTACCTTTTGGGGCTTTCCTCATTTGTAAAATTATAAAATTGTACTAAATGGTCTGTAGTGTCTTTGCTTGAAAAGTTTAATAATTCTGTTTCTTGTCTATGTGCTGATTCAGTGTTTGTGGTGTCCCTCTCTCTCTTTTCCCGATTTTCTTACAGAAATGACAGAAGAAGAACAGTTTGCTCTGGCTGTCAAAATGAGTGAACAGGAAGCTAGGGAGGTGAACAGCCAGGAGGAGGAAGAAGAGGAGCTCTTGAGGAAAGCCATTGCTGAAAGCCTGAATGTAAATATGCTATGATGAAAAAGTTTGTGAGGATTGATCAGCAATAGTTTTTAATTTCTGTTATGGCTGCATTAGGAACTAGTTATAGTAGTTCATACGGTTTTCAAGTAACATATTTCCCATAATAATTTTTAAGTCTGTGTTGAATTGTTGATGAACTCAATTTGAAGTGTTTTGTTAATTCTGTATGAAAGTTTTCCACCTCACAGATTTTCAGTCCATGGCTTAAGAGAACCATAGTAGTTGGCAGCTTCTGAAAAGAGTTATTGAGTGTCAAGAAACCAAAAGGGAGCAAGAGAAGGTGCTTTACTTTCCCCTGTTTTGTGGGGAGAGCAAAGGGAATGAGAACCAGAGGTGGGTTATGGAGAGAAAAATTAGCAGTCTTATAAATTTTCAAATAATATTTAATTGTGATTTGAGTATGTGTAATTGAAATTATTTTAAATGTGAAAGATATTTGCCAGTGGCAGGTCGTGAGCCATCCTTTATGCCATTCACCTCTCTATATTAGAAAAGGGTTTAGTATAGTGATCTAGTATAGCACTTTGCACATAGTAGGCATGTAGTACATGTTGTGGAATTCATTTGAATTGAGCATCTATGTTTTGGAGAGGAGAATCTCTTAGGGATGGTGGACTCCCCTTTTTGTCCTTTCCTGTGACCCTTCCTGTATAGCTATCTTAATAATAAACCTGGTCTGGTGTGGGATCACTTGTTTCAGAGTTGCCGGCCTTCTGATGCTTCTGCTACCAGATCTCGACCTCTGGCCGCTGGACCATCTTCACAGTCACACCAAGAGAAAACCACAGACTCTGGGACCACTGAAGGCATGTCTCCCTGTTCTGGCTCCTTCTCATCAAGTATAACCATATCACAGGGATATCATGCTGAGTGTAGATATACAGAAATGTCCAGAATCCCTTTGGTGGTATTAAAGAGGTTAAATCAGAAAGTAGTTGAGATCTCACTAATATCCAGCATACTTTTATCTCCAAGGAAAAGCCAACTTTTGGTTAAACCCAAAGAAGAGCCTTTTTTTACCCACATTATGTAATCCTTGATAACTTACCAAGCCCTCTTAATAAAAAATGGTTTGTCCTTAGCCCTACTTTTTCTCAAATACCTACAGGCATATGGCAGCTGGTACCTCCATCACTGTTTAAAGGCTCACATATCAGTCAGGGAAACGAGTCTGAGGAAAGAGAGGAGCCTTGGGACCACACTGAAAACACTGAAGAGGAGCCGGTCTCTGGCAGCTCAGGAAGCTGGGACCAGTCAAGCCAGCCAGTGTTTGAGAATGAGAACGTTAAATGTTTTGACAGATGTACTGGCCACTTGGCTGAGCGCACACAGTGTGGGAAGCCACAGGAAAGTACTGGGAACGGTTGTGCTTTTCACAAAGCTGCCCAGGGTAGGGGGGACACATCTAGGCACTGTCTTCCTACCCCAGCAGATGCCAAAGGTCTCCAGGACATTGGGGGCACTGTGCACTACTTCTGGGGTATTCCATTCTGCCCTGCTGGAGTAGACCCTAACCAATATACCAAGGTCATTCTCTGCCAGTTGGAGGTTTATCAAAAGAGCCTGAAAATGGCTCAGAGGCAGCTCTTAAAAAAAAAAGGGTTTGGGGAACCAGTGTTACCTGGACCTCCTTCTCTGATCCAGAATGAATGTGGCCAAGGAGATCAGGCTAGTGAAAAAAATGAATGCATCTCAGAAGATATGGGAGATGAAGACAAAGAGGAGAGGCAGGAGTCTAGGGCATCTGTCTGGCACTCAAAAACCAAGGATTTCCAAGAAAGCCCAATTAAAAGCTTGAAAGAGAAACTTTTGTTGGAGGAAGAACCAACAACCAGTCATGGTCAGGTAAGGGTCAGTGATGCTGTAATTAAGGATGATTAAAGAAAGGATTATTTTAGCTGTCTGTTCTTTTTGTGTTTTTGCCCCCCTGATTTTTAAAGTAGTATATGCTCACTGTGGAAAATTAGGAAAGTACAAAAGAGTGTAAAGAAGAAAAAATTGCCCATAATCCCAGCAGTAAGAGGCAATCATTATTATTTCTGTGCATATAAAAATACTTTTTTCTTAATTTTTCAACAAAATGAAGACTCTTCTGTGTAAACTTTGTTCCTTTCCCCATTTAATAGCTTATCTTAGATCTTTTCCTATTATGTATACTTGAAAACATTATTCTATCAGATGGATATATCATAAATTTATTTTTTGTTTTAAAATATGTATTTCTAAAAAGTTAAGTTTTTGAATAGGTAATAATGTTCAACTGGCTCAAAATTCAAAAAGATATAAATAAAAAGTTTGTCTCCTATCCCCATCCCCAGCCAACCAGTTCCCCTCCCTGGAGTCAACATTTATTACTAGTTTCTAGTGCATCCTTCCAAGATATTTCATGTAGTACAAGCAAATGTGTATACATATTCTTTTCCTCACTTTTTACACAGCTGATAGCATATTCCACATTATTCTGCACATTGCTTTTTTCCTTTACTATCTCTATGAGATGATTCTATAGCAGTACCTAAAAATTTTCTTCTTTTTGGGCGGGGGTGAGGGGACTGTGTAATATGTCTTGTATGGATGAGTTTATCTAGTGCCCCTATTCGTGGACATTTAGGTCGTTTCCAAAATAATAGTTACAAACGCTGCTGCAGTGATTATCACTCTTTTTTTTTTTTATTGGAAGAGGATTATTACTCTTGTGCAGAAGATGTTTCATCTACATGGGAGATTTTGTAGGATAACTTCTTGTTGATATAATTGGTGGATCAAAGTATATATATATTTACATTTTTGCTAGCTGTTCCTAAATTGCCTTCTGTAGAGGTTGTATGAGTACCAGCCTCCCCATACCCATACCAGTACAGTATTATCAGGACTGTACTGCCAGTCTGAGAGATGAAACATGGTATTGCAATGCAGTCTTTTTTTTTTTTTTGGCTGTGTTGGGTCTTTATTGCTGCGCACGGGCTTTCTCTAGTTGTAGCGAGCGGGGGCTACTCTTTGTTGTGGTGCATGGGCTTCTCACTGCTGTGGCTTCTCTTGTTGCGGAGCACGGGCTCTAGGCGCATGGGCTCAGTAGTTGCGGCACGTGGGCCCTAGAGCACGCGGGCTTCAGTAGTTGTGGCGTGTGGGCTCAGTAGTTGTGGCTCGCGGGCTCTAGAGTGCAGGCTCAGTAGTTACAGTGCATGGACTTAGTTGCTCCGTGGCGTGTGGGATCTTCCCAGAGGGATTGAACCCATGTCCCCTGCATTGGCAGGTGGATTCTTAACCACTGCTCCACCAGGGAAGTCCCACAATGCAGTCTTAATTTGCACTTTTCTCCTGTGTAGTTGAGACCCATTTGTATTTCCTTTTCTGTTTGTTTAGATCTTATGGGCATTTTTCTTTTACCATAGTCTTTTTCTTAGTGGTTTGTAGGCACCCTTTATGTATTAGGGGAAGTGGTCCTTTGTGATAGGAAATGCAGATAGTTTTCCAGTTTATTTTTTCCCTCACATAATGGTGTATTTCTGATTTTGCTTGTGGTGATTTTCAGTAATTTACTGAAAACAATTCCCTGTTTGGGGACATTTAGGTTACCTTTTAAGTCTTTTTCTGAGATACCTAGATAATATTATATAGATATATAGGTTGTATATGTAATAGAGTAAGCTTATATTCTATTTTTTCTATTTTTTCTCTAAGTATTATAAAAACAATCATAATTATGAATTCTATAAACTATAATTTTCAAGAGTATTCTGTTTTATTACTTTACTATTTTTTGTCACTGTTTCTGTTATTGGACTCTTGAGTTTTTGGTTTTGTTTTGCTGTTATCCTGTTCTGTCTCTTTTATGATAAGGGTTCAAGATATGGTAGCTATGAGAAATTTCATAGCATTGTGTAGAGAGCATGGACTTGGAGTTTGAATTTTGACTTTAGTGTTTTAGTGACTCTGCCTTTGAGAAAGTCAGTTAGCCTCTGAATCTCAGTTTAAAAACATCTGTAAACATCTGTAAAATGGGAGTAGTAATTCATATCTTTCAGTAGTTTTAATGATTAAAGTGAATTATGTAAATGTCTAGTATAATACCGAGAAGATTATAGCCACTCAGTAAATGGTAGTTTTCTCTAAGGGACCAGAAGGTTATTCATTGAGAATATGTATGGGAATTATTCTTCCCTAACAACCTTTTTCATTCACATTCTAGAAACATAGCTATGTGGGAAGAGAAAGCATTTTTCTTAACAGTTCTTCTAGTGACTTGCCTCTTTTCCAAAGGAAAGTTAGGTTATGCTTATGATAACATTTTGTTTATTCATTGTGATTCAGAGATACTTCCTCTTAAAAGAATAAAGTTAACTCCACAGAGTGAACACTTAATGATTTACTGTAATTCAAGTCATTAGCTTGAAAGATCCCAGGGGCCAGAGTTCTAGAGCAGACTTGTGTCAGGTTGTGAGGTTTGAAAGCAGTGCCTTTAGAATAGGCTGGAAGTGGTTAGAACCTAGTGGCTGGCTTTATTAGGTTGAAGTTGTCTAACTTCATGAACAGGCCACCACCAGTAATACACATGGTATTATTATTGGTACTGTTTGGCTATAACAAACTAAATCAAGCTAGCTTAATTAAAGAGGACTTCATCATAAGGAAATAGGGTGCCTCATAAATTCTAAAACAGAATGGTAAACCAAGCCTGGATAAGGCACTAGGTCTGGAAAATTTGTCTGTATCTCGTAGTTATATTGTGTCTGCTTCATTTTCCTCCCTGCACACTGGCTTCCTTTGCTTCTCTGTTTCACTTGGTAGGTGGAAGATATTGATCCTACAGTTCCCAAAGGTAAATACAGGTTACAGGAGATTTATTCTTTCCCAGTTCCAACTTCAAACTTCTAGGAAATGACTTATGGCCCATTTAGAGTTAGTAGCCGTCCCCAGCCCAGTTGTCTGTGGCCCAAAGCGCGTATGTTCCAAATTGTACAAATGGCTGTGAGCCCACTGCTATCCTGCAGTGCAAGGGGTGAGGAACAGTCCTCAGTAAAAGGAGACCAGGTAGACAACCTAGTAAATATTCAGTTTAGTCATTAACATTATTTTTAGAAATCACTTAGAACTATTGAAAAATGCAAAAAAGTGTAAAGAACAAAGTTGAAAGTACCTACAGTCCTACCATCCAGTGATGTATTCCTTCATCTTTTTTTCTATACCTATTTTTTGTATGGTTTATATCATATTACTGTATTTTTATATTTTTAAGTTAACATTATGTAAACTTTCTTGTGATGTTAAAATTATTTATAGATCTCATTTTTAATTATTATAATATTTTGGCTTATAAGTTTATGATAACATTTAAATCATTTTCCTATTGCTGGGTATTTCAGTTGTGATAAACATCTTTCTAAGTAAAACTTTTATTTATTTAAGATTAGTGTCTTTAGAGATAGGGAACCAGAAAAATGCTGGGTTAAAGAGTTAGGAACATAAAAAAAAAAGACCTGCTATTTACTGCTAAATTGCTTTTAAGAAAGGTTGTTCAAATTTGTACTCTTTCCTTCCAGCAATGTATGAGAATGCCTAGTTCACTGCAGCCGTGCCAATGTAGAATAGTGTCTTTAAAAAAACAAAGAGAAATCAACTTAACTAATTTTATAGGTAAATAATGAAAGCCTTGCAATTGTAATTTCTTGTCTTATCTTGGTCTTTTGCTTTCAGGAACTGTGGGTAGAAAGAATTTATGTATTTGTTAAACATTTTCTATTGATTATGGCTTTGCTGGAACTGCCCACATTTGAGACTCCTTGGTTGATAGAGATAGCAAGAGAGTCCCAGAAATAGGGACTCAGAGAAGCATTCACCCTGGGGCAAATTGCTTAGGTTATAAAAACTTCACAAAGACTAAACAGTTTGGATCAGATGATAACTGGTTTCTGGCATCACTGCAATTATAGGGAAGTTGTTAATGAAGATGGAGAGGTCATCTTGATGGCTGTACAGCAGGGAGAGGAGGGTTAGTATATTGATGTGGTCCCTACTTTTTAGGGTCTGATCCTTAATTTTTCAGTCCAGGTACTGGGATTTCTTTCTCAGAAATGACCAGATTCTGTGGGAATGTGAGAACTGACTTTGATTAACCAAATTTCAGTCTGGTATGTGTAACAAATGTCAGTTTGTTAATTTATTATGGAAGGAGACATTTTCATTAACCAGAATACTCAAGCCCACCATCATACCTTTTTCTAGGATGAAGGAATCTGGAAGGTTGAAATAATAATCAGAAAATGGAAGTTTTAAGGGGTGATTCAACTCGTCTTTGGAAAGACCTGATAAGCTACTAGTGCCTGCAGCAGAGGACATTTCTGTGGTGATCAGATGATGTGTCTGTTAACTTTCACTTCCAGACCATGGTGTTGAAGACACTGCTTGATTCTGGGTCTTTGGATTTTTCTTTTTTAGATTTGTTGCTAACTATCCCTTTCCATTAACATATTATTTGTTCAGGCAGAGTGCAATGTCTTGATTAGGCCACAGCTTCCTTAGTGAAAGTTACATTCCTGTCATGCTTCTCTGTTCACCTTGATTAGACTTGGATATTCTAATCAAATTTTGTCTGCTTGTTTTGCTCTGTTATTTTCATATTCTGGAAGAACCTTACTTTACCCGTGTTTAGATTACTGCCATTGAGGTATAAGTTTAGGAATTAAAAATGATTTATTGAAATGAAGACAGTCTTGGGATTCTATGTTGAAATGGTTAGGAAGAAAATTATTTGACTAAACAACATAACTGTAGTGGTTAGAGCATGGATTTTGGAGTCAGAAAGGTCCAGGCTCCACTTTGAACAGCTCTGTGATTTTGGGAAGATTATTTAACCTGTCAAAGTTTCACTTTCCTAATTTCTAAAATAATTTAATAGCTTCTACCTCAGAAGGTTTTTGTGAAGATTAAAGAAGATAATACATGTAAAGGGATTAGCACAGGCCTGGCACATAACAGGTGTACAATAATTTTTTAAAAAAATTACACTGGGAAAGGAAGAGATATGTTTAGCCTGAGGTAGAGGTGGAGGTATCTCATAACTTATTAATCAGTACCTTGTTTGCTTCTGAAGCCAAAGGCTTAGTTGGCTAGTCATTCTAACAAGGTAAAATTCTGTTAAACGGACACCAGGTGTCAGTATTTACCTTTTTTTTTTTTTTTTTGAGATAGAAATAAAACAGTGTTTTGTCACCACTGAGTTCACACAGTCAGGTGAAGTATTTATTTCTGTTGTATTTTAGTCCTTTTGACAGTTTTGTTCAGCCCTCATTTTTCATAATGACTACATTCCCAATCATTGTACAGCTTTATCTTCCCTTTGACTGAAGGCTCATCTAGGCTATTCCTGTTTTTAGTATATTTCATCATTTACCTGAGTGGTATAGAGGTGCCTAACTTGTTTAGGTTATTTATATTCTGTTAGGAGACCCTGAAAGTTTCAGCCAGTAGCTTTACATCTATTGGAAGAAGCCTCACAGCCCAGGCACTTCCTCAGAAGTACCTGTAAGGCAGCAGTAGCTACTTTTTCCACACTCTGCTGTGCACCTACATTTAATGAGTAGTATTTGCACCAACTCTACTATTTATTTTATTTTTATTTTTTTTGTGGTACGCGGGCCTCTCACTGTTGTGGCCTCTCCCATTGCGGAGCACAGGGTCCGGATGCGCAGGCTCAGCAGCCATGGCTCACGGGGCCTAGCTGCTCCGCAGCATGTGGGATCTTCCCGGACCGGGGCACGAACCCGTGTCCCCTGCATCGGCAGGCGGACTCTCAACCACTGTGCCGCCAGGGAAGCCCCCAACTCTACTATTAATCAAAGAAAATAATTTTTTTTCTTAGCCAGTTCCTATTTGTTACGTTTCTTAAACGATATCTTTGTGGCCACATATTAAAACCATAGTGGCAGATTTTTAGCAAAAGGAATCTTTATAACCCTTTCTTTTGGATAGCCTGTGTTATGGCTTGGTTCTGCAAGAGAGACTTCTTTCCACTGAGAACTGAACTTTTCTCTATATCTCTTCCTTCCACAACAAAAGCTTCATAATTGCTTTTCTGAAATCATAATTCATTTGACTCACCAATTAATATTTATGTCTTGCATTTTACACAGTGCATCATATATATTATCTTGTTTAATTCTCACAATAACACTCTGTGAGGCAATTGTTAATAGTATTTTAAGATGAGGAAGCAGATTCAGATGTGACTTACCCAAGATTACAAAGTTAACAGGTGATTCACCCATGATTTAAATTCCAGTGTTATGACTCCACTGGATATGTTCTTTTTATTTAAACTCACTGACTTATGTAAAATGTTTTATTCTTATTACTAATTGCTGAGTGATAATGTTGAACAATTAAGTTTTTTTTAAAAAGGAAGAGAAACCAGTTCATCTGTGCCTATATATTTAGAATGTTACATATTTCTTTGCAGTCTTCCCAAGGGCTGTTTGTTGAAGAAACTTCTGAAGAAGGAAATTCTGTACCTGCCTCACAGAGGTAAAATTATATGTCATTATGGGTCTGAATTCTCCTCTGATAGTACCAGAATAAAAGAGATGAACCACATGAGTGACACTGTATAGGAACAGCTTTCCCAGGGACCTTTTGGCTCTTTTATACACACAGCCTAGGAGAAATCATTATCTCCCAGTTCTCAAATATGCATCTTATAGAAGTCTAGAATATTAGGGTGGAAGAGATCTTAGAGGTTTACTTGTCTAATCCAACGTCTTGGCACAAATTCCATCTGTACTATTCCTGAAAAGTGGTTACATCCTGCTACTCTCTTAACTAACTATACTAGCTTCCTATGCCAATAAGAAGGCTCTAGACTGATTTCTTCATGGTCCTTCTAGTCCTTTCCCCCTTTGTTCCCTCTGCTTATGCTTATTTTATCTGCATATCTAAACCATACACATCTTTTAAGTCTGCTCTGAAGATTTGCATTCTCTTTGAAGCTTTTATATTTTTCAGGCCACACAGAACCTGTATCACCCTCACTCCCTGTCCTATGCCATTTTTAATCTGATTTTGTCTCATCTTTCCTTAAATGGTTGTATTTGTATTACCTCCTCAGTTATTCTTGATGGTTTGATTGATGGGGTTACCTTCTTAAATCTTCTCACTTTAATAATATGTAGAGGTTGATTGGTTACAAACTACACTTACTAACTAGATCAGGCTTCCAACTACTTTTCCCTTTTATTGGCAGTTGACCTTTGAGGATTACTCAAGAGCTTAATTTTGTGTTAACTGACCTTCATCTCCCAAACAGAAGTTGAGACCCAGTTGCCATTTGTCATTTTGTAGTTTAGTTGGTGTTCTTAGGCTTTTGGTTAAGTTGATAGTACTAGGTATTTCTTCCTGAGCTAAAGAATATGGCTTTGGTTTGATTCTCCTGCTGTTAAGACAGTTTTGGAAGTGGTTTTAACCAGAGTAGGCCTTTTGCTTCCTGCAGGCCACTCTGCTTTGTTGTGGTGAGCCTTCTGCAGAGCAGATGTAGGTTTTAATAAATGATTATACGCTTTGTCACCAGGAGAGAGTTGGAATTGCAGGCAATGCGGTTTGACTTCAAATTGATTAGCCCATTTTATAAATGTCAGCAAATTGTTTTGTGATGGACCCTTCAGAGCTCTAATGTTACGTGCCGAATAAACTGTCTCTGGCTTAGGTTTATAACAAATGCTCTGAGGTGTTTTATTTAGAGGGAGAAATCACTTGTGGTTTCCTATCAGGATTTAGTTATTTATCATGTATCAGTGGTGGTTATTCTCTCTTCTTTGTGGTTCTTGGTTGATGTGAGGATTTGTGATTTTAAGCGTTCTCTTGCATACTTGATCAAACTAATCATAAAGCTCTGTGAAGCATGATGAGGCTAGTTTAGATGCCCAGATCTCTCAGGCATGTGTTCCTATGTCAGGAAGAGATTGCACTCCATGAATAGGCAGGGTAAACCAGAAGGTTGCATGAGGGGAGCCATTCATAATTATGTTTTTCTCAGAAGAGATATTCAACCTGGTTGGGCAGATTTAAAAAAAAATAAATTTATTTATTTATTTTTGGTTGTGTTGGGTCTTTGTTTCTGTGCGAGGGCTTTCTCTAGTTGTGGCAAGCAGGGGCCACTCCTCATTGCGGTGCGGGGGCCACTCTTCATTGCGGTGCGCGGGCCTCTCACTATCGCCGCCTCCCTTGTTGGGAGCACAGGCTCCAGACGCACAGACTCGGTAGTTGTGGCTCACGGGCCCAGTTGCTCCGCAGCATGTGGGATCTTCCCAGACCAGGGCTCGAACCCGTGTCCCCTGCACTGGCAGGCAGATTCTCAACCACTGTGCCACCAGGGAAGCCCCGGTTGGGCAGATTTTTGTTGTAGGGCAGTTTGGAATTGTATCTTATTTTTGTTGCTTGGAGAGCCATATCTTGAGTTAAAGAGGAAATTTAACTGCAAGGTGAGGGGAAAGCTATTGTGTTGTCAGAAGAATCTTCATATCTTCTCTTATGAGTTTACAAATCTCTAGCTTTCAGAAGGCTGAGATGGAGGCTATAAAACACTTTTGACATCCTTATATTAGAGTGGATTTTTTTTGTCTGATAGTCCTTACCCTTCAACCTTCCTTTGTGAAGACTTCAAAAGGGGGTTCTTTTCATTCAGTGATTTCACTGGAACCAAAGTTGTAAGCATATTTATTTTCCCTGTTTTTGGCTTGGAGTTTTCACTACTGATTCCTTGCTTCCCTGTTGTGCTTTTGTGGTATTGGACAGCAGGTATCATTACCTGTGGCTTTGTGAATGACTAACCATTGCTTTTGGCCCCGTGTTCTGATTTATTTTACTGGGAATTCACTGGGGGTTTGTTTCTTTTTTCAGCATTGCTGCTTTGAACAGTAGGAGAAGCTCAGTCCTTATGCCAGAGAGTTCTGCAGAGGAAATCACTGTGTGTCCTGGTAAGTACCCCACTGTGATTTTACCAGTTTCTGATCCCTAGCTATCTACCTTTTTGTGCCTTTTAATTTTTCTGACTTTTCCAACCCACTCTCAGGAGGTTTACGTGTGATTGATTTGTGTGTGTCTCTCCACACACATACATATATATACACACACACACTTTTTTTTTTTTTTTTTTTTTTTTGCGGTACGTAGGCCTCTCACTGCTGTGGCCTCTCCCATTGTGGAGCACAGGCTCCGGACGCGCAGGCTCAGCGGCCATGGCTCACGGGCCCAGCCGCTCCGTGGCATGTGGGATCCTCCCGGACCGGGGCACGAACCGTGTCCCCTGCATCGGCAGGCGGACTCTCAACCACCACACACACATTTTTGATGTACATTGGCTCTGCTTCTCATCTTTTCTCTTCTTAGAGATAGTTTAGTTTGAAATTAACATGGCTCTTTTGTTTGCTTGTTTGCTTACTAGCCTCATCAGAGATGGCAGCAGAGCATTAGGAATAGCATTTAACTCTACATTGAAAGCCAAGAGGACTTTATGTTTTGGTTTATGAGTTCTCAAAGTGGCTTGTCCACAAATCTGCCTGTCATTAAGCAGTTTTTTTCCCTGAGGCTTTTACTAGTTAGTTTTACATTGCCATTCATGGGGTCTATTGCATAGGGAGTCCAGAAATGGAATTTTGTGCACAGTTCGGTCACTGACTTATTTTTAATCTCAGAACAGATACTTAACCTGGTTAAGTATCATACTTTGCTTTTTGTTAACAGTGGTGATGAGAAGACACATGTATCAATACTTTGTTTAAGGTACGAGAGAGATGTTCATTGAAAGTTGCACATGAATAGGTTTTGATACACAAAATAATTTAAAATGAACTAAAATATCCATTATCTAAGAGAACTCTTGAGTTGAATCATCGTATAATATGAAGAATTATTTTGTGATTATGAACCACTACTTCCTAAGGAATTTGTTTTAGCTTCTATATATATTTTTGGCTTTTCTTAAAAGTGGGGCCTAATATATTATCAGTAACCTTATTCATGTGAGATTAAGGAACTTCCTCTTAATGTTTAAACTCTTTGGGCAGCAAGTGTTGGACAAATGTTACCATAAGTCATATCTAGTTTTCCCTTAGGTTGAGTATAACCTGTCGGGGTCAGAGAGACTCGTAGTTTTCTTGTTTTGGTTTCTTTCAAGTTTTTTTTTTTTTTTTTCTACAGAGACTCATTTAGTTTACACATTAGTCTAGGAAAGTCCTGTAACTATTTTTAAACAACTGGCAGCATATTGTAAAGGTCTTTCTGTACTTACTTTTAAAGTTTAACTGCGTTGTTTTTATTGAAAGTGGTTTCTATATTCATTTGAAATTTATTTAGATTGCTGCCTAATGATACCCACCAAGAGACCCCTCTACCAATTGCTATGATTTTGGCAGGAGCTGTCAGGAATGCTGTGTTATTTTTGTGAAAAGATAGCATTACTCCCTCTCCATCTGGGAGTGCTGACTTATGCCATCCTGCTGGGAAGTCACCCAGTAAGTTTAGGATGATGGCATGTGACATCACCCTGGGATCTTGCAGGAGGAACCTGCAAATACAATTGAAATCCCTAATGAGAGAAAAGTTAATGAAAAGTAAGCCCTTCATCACTGCAGTTAGATAATTTTTGTGATCGTAACTTGCTGTCATTAGCCTGCTAATTAAGTCCAACTGTTTGCTGATATGAACCACTTCTAAATGAGATCACAAAAGGTTTCCCTAACATTACTGTTCCTTTTGCTAAGAAAGTGTAACTACTTCTCCATGGAGTCAGACTCCTCAGTCTCTTTAATTTAGTGGCTTAAAGACTTAAACATAAGACATGATACCATAAAACTCTTAGAAGAGATTATAGGCGAAACATTCTCTGACATAAATTGTACCAATGCTTTATTAGATCAGTCTCCCAAGGCAATAGAAATAAAAACAAAACTAAACAAATGGGACCTAATCAAACTTACAAGCTCTTGCATAGCAAAGGAAACCATAAACAAAACAAAAAGACAGCCAACAGAATGGGAGAAAATATTTGCAAACAATACAACCAACAAGGACTTAATTTCCAAAATATGCAAACAGCTCATACAACGCAACAACAAGAAAACAAACAACCCAATCGAAAAATGGGCAGAAGACCTAAATAGACATTTCTCCAAAGAAGAAATACAGATGGCCAGTAAGCACATGAAAAGATGCTCAACATTGCTAATTATTAGAGAAATGCAAATCAAAACTACAATGAGGTACCACCTCACACTGGTCAGAATGGCCATCATTAAAAAGTCTACAAATAACAAATGCTGGAGAGGTTGGGGAGAAAAGGGAATCCTCCTACGCTGTTGCTGGTAATGTAAGTTGGTGCAGTCATGATGGAAAACAGTATGGAGTTTCCTCAAAAAACTAAAAATTAGAATTACCATATGATCCAGCAATCCCACTCTTAGGCATATATCCAGACAAAACTATAATTCAAAAAGATGCGTGCACTCCTGTGTTTATAGCAACACTATTCATAGTAGCCAAGACATGGAAGCAACCTAAATGTCCATCAACAGATGACTGGAGAAAGAAGATGTGGTACATATGTACAATGGAATACTACTCAGCCACATAAAAGAACAAAATAATGCCATCTGCAGCAACATGGATGGAACTAGAGATTATCATACTAAGTGAAGTAAGTTAGAAAGAGAGAGATAAATACTATATGATATCATTTATATGTGGAATCTAAAATATGACGCAAATGAAGCTACCTACGAAACAGAAACAGACTCACACACATAGAGAACAGACCTGTGGTTGCCAAGGGGGAAGGGGATGGGGGAGGGATTGAGCAGGAGGTTTGGGTTAGCAGATGCAAACTATTATATATAGAATGGATAAACAACAGGGTCCTATTGTATGGCACATGGAACTAAATTCAATATCCTGTGATAAACCATAATGGAAAAGAATGTAAAGAAGAATGTATATGTATGTATAACTGAATCACTTTGCTGTACAGCAGAAATTAGCAAAACATTGTAAATCAAGTATACTTCAATAAAAAATACATATATAATTTAGAAGCTGTGTATAAAAATTTGTCCTAAATGGGTGAAACACAGATTGAGTATAGAAGTCCATCTTACCTATTTTGTTTTGTCTCATATTTCTGGCAGTTCCAGGGGTCTGTTATTCAAAATTATAACAACATATTAGTGAAGAAGCAGGATTACAGCCTTATGCCCATGTTGTGCGTGATGCTAGCATTATTTACTTCTATGAAACTAATGTCCTCTTAATTTGTCTCTATAGTTGAACATTTCAGCCAGAGAAAGCTTAATTAAAGACTTTTTATTGTTACAGTAGTACAAGCAGTGAGCAACTCTTATTTTCTAACAGACTAAATGTCTTTTTTGGTTATATCTCTCAGGGAAGCTTGACAAAGAAGATTTTGAGGTTTATGCACTATAAGTCTTTTTCCAACAAGGTGGTAAAATCTGTGTGTGCATCCAGTTTTCAAAATGTTATGATTTGTTAAAATACAGTTGACACTAGAAATGTATATAATCATTCTTTGATGATTGAGAAGATACCTCAGTACCTTTCAGGTATAGTATTTGCCCAGCATTGGCCACTCATTGTATTTGTGAAGCACAGATATATAATACCAGTTAGATGTATAGTGTGTATAGTGTAGATAACAGAGAACTTACTGGATTGTGTTCTCAGATAAATTTCTAGATTTATTGTCATTTTTTGAAATATTGTTAGTGTTCTTTTGTTATATCAAGTGATAGGTGTCTAGACCAGAAGTCAGCAAACTTTTTCTATAAAAAACTAGATAATAAATATTTTAGGCTTTGTGGGCCATACAGTCTGTTGAAACTACTCAGCTCTGCTATTTTAACTCAAAAGTAACCATAGACAGTATAAAGAAGAATGAATGTGGCTGTGTTCCAATAAAACTTCATTTTCAAAAACAGGCAACTGGCTCTATTTGGCCCATGAGCCCTGAATGAGGCCACGAGAGACCTCATCTTACATCTCCATATTGCTAGTAGCCTGTACAGTACCTGGAACTTCTTCCATAAATATTTATTGCATTAATGTTGAATGAATAAATGCTGCTTAAAGTATAATTAAAGAAAGGCATATCTTTGTTGAGAATGTATTTTTATTTCTGCTCCCAATTTTTGTCTTCTCTAATCATCCCTTTAACCTCAGAATTAGCATCTGTTTTCTGTCAGAATAAATATACTTTAAAACCAGAACTATGCTGGAAAGAAGCCAAATGGATTAACTGATGAATGGATAAACAAATTATAATATATCCATACAATGGAATACTACTCAGCAGTAAAAAGGAATGAACTACTGATATATGTAACACCATGGATGCTTCTCAAACACATTATGCTAAGTGAAAGAAGTCAGACACGAAAGATGACACACTGTGTTATTTCATTTATATGACATTCTAGAAAAGGCAGAACTCTAAGAACATAAAGTAGGTTGGTCATTGCAGAGAGCCAAGTAGGAGGAGGATTGACTGCAGAGGGGTACATGAGAACTTTTGGGGTTGTTAGAAATATTTTATATCTTGATTGTGGTGGTGGTGATGTGGTATAAATGATACCATGTATACATTGTAAATATTTGTCGAAACTCACCATATCGTATACTGAAAATTGGTAAATTCTGTAGTATGTAAATTATGCCTCAGTAAAGCCTTAAGAAGAAACAAACTTGATCTGTATTGCCACTGCAGAATTATCATACCCTAAGCTTAAGGAAACAGGTGTTTGTTTTCTTTAACTATGAAAATACAAAATGAAAATTAATGAAGTTTTAATTTTTTAAATTACAGAGACACAGCTAAGTTCCCCTGAGACTTTTGACCTTGAAAAAGAAGACTTTCCAGGTAGCAGAGAGACTGTGGATGAAGTAAGAATAATGGCAGATAAGGAGGTGAACATTACTTATCATTTTTCTCAGTGTTTTCTTTCTACTGGTAGTCCTCTCTCTGATGCAATATTGACCTTGGATGAAAAGATTTAGGTGACAGAGGGTTAGGGTTTTATCTCAGATTCTTAAAAATGAGTTCAGCACTATTTCTAAATATAACAGTAGTTACCAATTCTTCAGTATTTTAATATGCTTTATTATTTCTGGTACAGATGGGGAAATGGAGGTTTAGGATGTTTGCTCAACTTGCTCGATTTCAAACTGCTAATAATGGTAGAACCAGAATTTGAACACAGATTTGTCTCCAAAGTCCTGGAGTATTTTCCATTATATACCGATAAGTAACAGAGATGAACAGTCTTGGAAAAAGTCACTACATTTATATTACGACCTAACTTTCAGCCCTAATTTTGAGACGTGATCAGAAATGCAAAATCAGGATAGCAGCATGATAAAATAGGCAAATCTCTATTTGCACTATTACCTTTCCTAACTTCACATATCTGACATTAACCATAAAGCTGATTGACACAAATTCATACTTATGATTAAGATTCAGTGTATATTTTTTCATATTGAGTCTGACAAAACAACTTAAATACCAAGAACTCTTTTAAAAAAAATTCAAAATCTTTAAAATTTGTTGGTGTGAAAAGCAGCCTGAGAATTAAACTAGTTTTTCTGTGAAAATAAATTTTTTGGTTACATATGTTTATACTATTTTATCCTAAGCAATTTAAAAAAGCTTCATTCTGGGCTTCCCTGGTGGCGCAGTGGTTGGGAGTCCGCCTGCCGATGCAGGGGACATGGGTTCGTGCCCCGGTCCGGGAGGATCCCACATGCCGTGGAGCCTGTGCGTCCGGAGCCTGTGCTCCGCAGCGAGAGAGGCCACAGCAGGGAGAGGCCCGCGTGCCACAAAAAAAAAATAAAAATTAAAAAAAAAATAAATAAATAAAAAAGCTTCATTCTGTTATTCCTTTTTATACTCTAGGTTTTTTTTTGAAAACAGTTTTTACAGTGGAAGTTAGATCCCCTTCCTAGTTTCTGCACTGCAGGTAACTGGGTAGAAATTCCGCTTTCATGAATCATGCACACTGTTTGGTTCCCTGGAACCTGATCTGTCACAGCTGACAGACCAAGATTTCCCTGATGCCAGTGGTGTTAGGAAAGATGAGGACACTCCCTGCATCAGAGATACTGAGGATAGATCCTGCTAGATAATGTCAAAATGGCCTCCAGTTCTTTTCCTAGGGAGGGACCAGAACCTTCTAAATGGGGATGGGGGAACAGAGTGTTATTAACATAGTTATTCTGACATGCATAGGAAGCCCTGCAAGCCCTTAGTTAATTGAGGCTGATTTCTTACCCGTCCATGGCTGCAAAGGAAACTATTCTTTGTTTGGGGCAAAGAGCATGAGCCCTATTTAGAAGTTATATATGTCTGCAGCACTACACATCAAATGGATGGAATTGTATGGTCTTTTTCACACTGAATGTCCTCTTTTTGGTGTTGCTGTTTGCTGATATCTGTGGATACTCTAAATAGTCTTAGAAGTTTCCATTAAAAGAAGTTAGATACTGTAGTTTTTGAGTCATTGCACAATCACTAGTTACAAATCACTTATTAGAAAGATAGAATCTGGGCATTTTATGTGTGCACAGTGATAGTATCATAATGGGTATGGACTCTTGCCCTTGGAATCTGTGTATCGGGTCATCTGCCCTAAAATTTCTTGTTTATTGGAAGGTGGTATGGTGTAGTGCAAGGAGCTTGAGCATTGGAATTAGAAGACATAGCTTTGAATCCCAACCCCGCCACCTTGGGCAGGTTAATTAATTGTTTTATTCATTTATTTGGCAGATATTATAGTGTGCCAGTCATTGTTTTAGAGTCTTGAGATATAAGGTAAATAAGAAAAAAACAATCCCTGCCCTCAAAGGGACACCTAAACATAAACAGATAATTATAATGTGATCTGACAAATGTAATGTTAGAGAGATGCCTAGGGTATTAGGGGAACATAGGAGAGGAATGCTTCTTCATTTATAAAATGGAGACAAAAATAGCCTATTTTATTGGGTTGCTCTGAAGATTAAATTAGATAAAGAATATAAAACACATAGCAGGAGGTGGCACAAGTAGAAATATGCATGTGGAACTGCTTTGTAATGTATTTTGGCTGTTCAGTGATATTAGCTTACTAATGACAGAGAACTGCTTGACAGTATTTGAGGTATTTGGAATACCTCTGCCGGAACTGTAGTCCCTCTTGATTTGATTTTCTGCCATGGTCAGATTCCTTTGGAAATAATATTTTTGAAATAGCTTGCCTGAGAGTTTCCCTTAGTTGGGGTCTCAGATATTCTGTACTCAGAAGGGTTAATAGACTTTATTCAGACTCAAATACAGTTGACCCTTGAACAACGAGGGGGTGAGGGGTGCCGACTGTTCGTGCAGTTGAAAATCCGTGTATAACTTATAGCGGGCCCTTGGTATCTGTATTTTCCCCCATCTGTGGTTCCACATCCGAGAATTCAGCCAACCGCAGATCATTTAGTACCGTAGCATTTACTGTTGAAAAACATTTGTATATAAGTGGACCTGTGCAACTGTAGTCAGTTTAGTCAGTTGGTTTTTAAGTTAACAGTGTTAAGTAAACTGTCTGTAGTAAGAGGGGAAAGATCTAAACAGTTTTCTAAGCTGCAAATAAACCTGGTGGGGAATGGGTGGGGGAGTTGGTAACTATAGGACATACTCTCATTTTCATTGGGTCCATTTCTTGAGATGAGGTTTCTTTTCAGGCCAGAAAGTAAAGGCCAGCCTTTAAGGGATCATGATTTGGTGTCCAAGTACTTCTGAGAAATACATGTATAGTATTTTAAAAGAAGTGGAAGCATCTCTGCAGAGACCCAGTCCCTAACTACATAGTCCTCATAAGAGCTTCTTTGCTTGTATCTTTTCCTCTTGAGGCTTCTCCATTGTAGCTAATATTTAAATAGACCTTTTTAAATGGTGCTGGGAAAAAACTTAGGTTAATATAAAAATGTTCAGAAACCTTCTGGGTTGCCTATGAATGTGATTGGAAGTGGGCTTGTATTCACAATAAAACAAAAATAGATTGATTCCTCCCTCTTGAATACTACCTTAATAGTTGGAGGTACCTTCTCTGCATTTTATAGAGCTGGTAATGAATACAAAGGGGTGTAGTACTGGGTGTGAGCACCAGTGACATTCATGTCATACAACATTTCTGTGCTTAGTGAACTTCAGAATGCCAAGTAACTGCTTAACTGCCACTTACTTTCATTAACTCAAGACTACTTGCAAATTATAGGGTATATTGATTTTTCTCCGCTCTGCTCAGATGGCTTTGCATTCACAAGACAACTTTTTCTTGTAAAATTTGTGAACAGAGGAACCTGGGTTTGTAAGAATCTCAGTGACTAAGCTTGGAATAAAAAAACACCTAGAACTTCCAGACCCACTGGACTTGCCTCACATACTAGAGAAGAATAATAGAACCAGAGAGTCTCCCAATACCTGGCAGAGTCAGCTTCCAGAAACAAAGTGGAGAGGAGGGGTGCTTTTTGTTTTTGCCACACCGTGGTGGAGTACTGAGAGTTTTGATGCCACCAAGGCCTGGGTTTGAGTCTACATTGTCCAGTTACTCACTTTGTGATCAGCAGGTTACTTTGCCTTTCCAAGCCTCACTTTCCTCTTCTGTAATACTGGAGCTAGTGATAGCTGTGCCAATTGGGTTGTTGTGAAGGATAGTTATGGAAAATGCTTGGCCAAGCCTGGCATAGTATAGGAACTCAACCACTCTTAGTTCCTTTCTCATCTTTCTTTTTCCCCTTCCTTTTAAAGTAAAAGGCAGGTATGTGTTGAAAACAATGTTTTCTGGCAGTTGTAGAAGTCGTTTTACTTGGTATTTATTTAGATGACCTGTTTCCCTCTCTGCTGGATTACATTCACAGGTGGTAAATTTTAGGGATGGCCTAAACTTAGAGACTAAAAGAAAAAAAAAAAAAAAACCACCCCAGTTGGCTCAGAGCTCAAATTATCTACCTACTGCAGTTTTGGTCCTATTTTGTTCTTGTATCAGAAGAGGGTTTATTTTTTTTCCCATAGTAAGGCATAATGATGGCCCAGGTGCTCCTTGCTCTTAAATGGAAGCAGTGACTATGCAGGACAGTTTCACATTGATTGGATAGGACATGCTGTCCTTTGAATCAAGTGTTAGGCAGTAGTGCTGCAGTGCTCACACATACTATAGAATTAATCACTGCAGAGTTCTTGACTCTGACCTGTAAAGGTAAGATAAAACTGCCTCTGAGAGACTGGGAACTGTAGGAAAAATGAAGACTACAAAACACTGAGAAGGGAGTAAGAATGACTTTGTCAGAATTGTCTTAGTGATTTCTTCAGGCCTTCTTAAATATTTGGGTCTTAGTTGTGTTTCCTCTTTCAACCCAAAAGTCACAAATAAAACACAAGAAGTGTGCTTCCCTGGTGGCGCAGTGGTTGCGAGTCCGCCTGCCGATGCAGGGGAAACGAGTTCGTGCCCCGGTCTGGGAGGATCCCACATGCCGTGGAGCGGCTGGGCCCGTGAGCCATGGCTGCTGAGCCTGTGCGTCCGGAGCCTGTGCTCCACGACGGGAGAGGCCACAGCAGTGAGAGGCCCACATACCACAAAAAAAAAAAAAAAAAAAAAAAAACACACAAGAAGTGGTTTGTTTTACTGGTATAAGCTGAGACCTAGGTTCTTAACTTATTTTAGTTGTGTTGCTTTTGCTTAGAGCTCTTGTTTTTTTTCCCCCTAACTCTTGATATCCGAAGTCACTTACAGTGATCACAGTTCTGTGTGTGTGTGTGTAATTAATTCTTTTTTGTCTTTCAGTTTTATTGAGATATAATTTACATACAGCACTGTGTAAGTTTAAGGGGTACAGTATAATGATTTGACTTACATGCATAGTTAAATGATTTTCACAGTAAGCTTAGTGAACATCCATAATCTCATATAGATACAAAATTAAAGAAATAGAAAAAAAAATTTTTTTCCTTGTGATGAGAACTCTTTAGGATTTACTCTCAACTTTCTAATATATAACATACAGCAGTGTTAATTATATTATCACACTGTACATTACAGCCCTAGTACTTATTTATGTTACAGTTGGGAGTTTGTACCTTTTGACTGCCTTCACAGTTCTTTTGTGAGATTGAAAAGTGTCTTTTTTTAAAAATTATTTATTTATTTTATTTACTTTTGGCTGTGTTGGGTCTTTGTTGCTGCGCGTGGGCTTTCTCTAAGTTGCAGCGAGTGGGGGCTACTCTTCATTGTGGTGCGCGGGCTTCTCATTGCGGTGGCTTCTCTTGTTGCGGAGCACAGGCTCTAGGCGTGCAGGCTTCAGTAGCTGTGGCACGTGGGCTCAGTAGTTGTGGCTCGCAGGCTTAGATGCTCTGTGGCATGTGGGATCTTCCTGGACCAGGGCTCAAACCCATGTCCCCTGCACTGGCAGGTGGATTGTTAACCACTTTGCCACCAGGGAAGTCCCTGAAAAAGTGTCTTTAAGATGCTGTTGATAATACAAACTGAAACACAGCAGACACAGCATACTGACCCAACGAGGACAGCTCCTTGCAGTGTGATAGAGAGGAATGCTGTCAGGTTTTGGAGCCAAATAGTCCTTGGTTTGAATTTCAGCTCTGCCACTTACTTATTCTGTAACTTTGGGCAAGTTACTTTACTCTTTTGGACAACACTTTTCTCAAGTGTAAAAAGAGTGTGTTCGTACCTTTGTAAGATTATCATGAGGTTTAAATGAGTATTACATGCACAGTGCTTAGCACATAGTAGGCAGGCACTGAGTAAGTATTATTCAGTATAATAAATAAATATTAACTATATTAGTGTATCTCCCAATCTGCTGTCCTGAATTTGGCAAACTGATTGGTATCACCTCATTGAAAGTAAGTGGAACATAGGATGGAGTCTTGCAGTTCTTTTTGGGAAAAGATACTTTATAAAGTAAAGCTAGTACAATTGCCATTTGTCCTGTTCTTCAGGTTCTTCAGGTTGATAACAGGGAAGATGCTGAGAAGGAAATACATACTACTACCTTCTCATCTAGTACCCAGGTATCCTGCCCACTATGTGACCAAGGCTTCCCACCCACAAAGATCGAGCGACATGCCATGTACTGCAATGGACTGATGGGTCAAGATACAGGTAAAGCCAGATTCCTTTCTTCAGCTGTGTGGTGGTTTTGTAATCCTATACGATACAGTGCAACAGACAACTCTTCTTCAGTGTTAAAGTTTTTTTTTTTTAATCTAGCTAATTATCTAGTGCTTTTCACATTCGTTATAACTTTATACTATTTTGTTGCACATACCTCAGGACAAGGGGAAGGGAAAAATGTTTTCATCTTTTAGTGTTTCACACTTAACTCTTCGCTATAGGCAGGCCAGAGATCATTGTTATCCCATGGACCTTGAATTTCAATTTATATATTCAAATATTGAAACTCCTATGGAACTAGAGGAACTAAGTTCTAGAGTTGCCCGTTTTTCATTCAAAATAAGTCCCTTGTGTGTGTGTGTGTGTAAATTCTACCTAAAGATAGTTAACAGCTGAAAAATATCACTAATTTCGGGCTTCCCTGGTGGTGCCGTGGTTGGGGGTCTGCCTGCTGATGCAGGGGATGCGGGTTCATGCCCCGGTCCGGGAGGATCCCACATGCTGCGGAGCGGCTGGGCCTGTGGGCCATGTCTGCTGAGCCTGCGCGTCTGGAGCCTGTGCTCCGCAGCGGGAGAGGCTACAGCAGTGAGAGACCTGCGTACCGCAAAAAAAAAAAAAAAAAAAAAAAAAAAAATCACTAATTTCTATTCATGTCCTACATGTCTCTGCTGCATCATCCTGGAGGTTTTGGTTCTCTCTCGAAGAGTTCACAAAAGGCCTTGGTTTTGGTGCAGTGTGACATATTGGGCAAGAGAATCTGCTTGTTCATCACAGCCCTTGAAATACCACCCCTGATCTTGCCTTTCTGTTTATGACTTTAAACTCTAAATATAATAGAATCTGCACAACTCTGTGGTCTAACATGTTGAATGTAACCATAACTTAGATGATTAGAAGTGTTGCAACATTTTTCTCAGTGCTACTTGGTTCCCATAACTTAGAGATATTTAATCTGAAATTGTATTATTGTGAGGTGTTTTATACATTAAGATTTCCAGGAAAGAAAGGCACATGTTATTTAATTTTTCTGAAGTCATACACTTCTTATTAATTAAATAAGGAAGTACCTAAACTTATAATTTAAATAAATTTGTTGATTTTTCTGATTGTAAAGTAGTACCTGTTCACTGTAGTATGAATAATAATAATGGCTTACATTTATTGAATACTTGAAATGAGTCAGGAATTATTTACATAAATGAGACCATGCCACATGTGTGTAATTCTGCAATTTGCCTTTTTTTATTTATCAGTAAATTTAGATCTTTCTATGTGCAGGTATATTTTTTACATAGTTGAGATCTGTTTGTAAAATTCTGTTTTGTTTTTTTCTACTTAGAGCATAAAAATTTCCCCATGTCACTAAAACTTATGTGTAAAAATATTTTTAATGCTTGTATAATATTCTGTAATCCAGATTGCCTCCATTTATTTAATTGTGTGTTTAGAATGCTTCAAGTTGCCATGTTATATGACATTGAGCTTTTCATGCCTAAAATTATTGCTGTATTTTGGGGTTATTTTCTAAGGATGTATTTTTAGTTTGGGTGATAGTAAAAAAAGATGGGGCTCTGGAGTCCAATCAGTCTGAGATTGAGTCCCATGTCTGTCAATTACTAGTCTGTGACCCTGCGCTAGTTTCCAGGCTTCCCTTCATGCATCTGTCAAACAGTAGAAATGACCTTATTTGGTTTTTGTGAGGTCGAAGGAGATATTTTAAGTAAAGTGTTCAGCACAACATAGTAAGTACTTAAGAACTTTGATTTGTGGAATTCCCAGTAGTGGAATTACTAGGTCAAAGATTTTGTCATCATTTTAAAGGGTTTTTACGAATAGCATTGTAGTCTTTTAAATACAATGAAAGTTGAAGACCTAAATCTGGTCATCTCCTTTAATAGAAGAGCACTGTAGGTCTAGGATTTTAGATGCAGTTTTACCTTGACATAGCTCTTTAGTTTGATTTTTAGTGGAGAGTTCCAGTGACTGAAAGAATTCTAGGGCTGGGCCTTTGGTGACCAGAGAAGGGAGAGACTATTTTGTCTATATCACCAGACACCTTACCCAACTGGTATTAGTTACTGAGTCAACAATGCACTCAGCACTGAGGTCCAGAAATAAATGAGTTTGAGAAACTGAATCCCCATTGAGCTCTAGGAATAGATGACCTTCTTCCAGTCAGAATCAAAAGGTAAAGAGGAGTATAGAGTAGCTCCTACTGATATCTCCCAGACTGAACGCTGATAGTTTGTGCTTAAACAGGAAGCTTTGGTATTCATCTCTGTCAGACATCTTTCAGCTATATGATATTTGCTTTTAAGCTTGTTCTTCCTTACAGGGGTGCAGTGGGGCAACTCACAGCCCCAAATACTTGATTCAGGCTTGTTTGAGTTTTCTGAAACCTAATGCAGACTTATACCATCAGAACCAGGTTTTTCTCATTGAACTTGTTGAGAGGCTGACACCACCAGGAGGGCAAAGTAGACTGAGAGTTGCATTGTTGTCCATTCAGGACAAGCCTTTCAAGTTCTCTTTAATCCGTTAGGCCAAGTGTCAGTGATCCTGTGTGATGCTGCTCAGTTGGATTTACACTCTGGGTCTTGAGGACTCTTTAAAATATTATAGATATAAGTGTGTTTTCTGATATAATTGGAAGTCCTTATTTTCTTGGCACTGTATGTCTTGTAGCCCTGATCCAAATGTCTCAGACCTCCATCCAAAGATGTCTGCTGTATCCTGAATGACGGTCACACTTTATTTTTTATGAGGAAATTTGTTTTAAAAATTAGTTCAGGGACTTCCCTGGTGGTCCAGTGGTTAAGACTCTGTGCTTCCATTGCAGAGGGCACGGGTTCTATCCCTGAACCCTGGGGATCCTGCATGTCGCTGTCCCCAGAGAAGGGTGGGCTTAGCCTGAGCTGGATAGGTTTGGACAAACCCATAGGAAAGTAGGGGGCCCTTTATCCTCTTATGGGTTAGATAAGATAGGAAGCAAGGGAAACAGCCACTAAATGACAGCTTCCTTTTAATATTCCTAATAGTGTTAGCTTACCTAAATTACCCTTTCTGAGAATGTGACATTTTAGGCCTTACGGACAAGTTTGGAGCAGGGAGTCCTCACTGGAACTGTCCCACTCTCTGCTTACTCCTCTACTATCCTGCAGACAGAGCTTGGGGCTCTAGGTGGGGTGGGGGAAGTATTGATAGATGAATTATGTGAAACACCTACTAGTGTGCCTGGCATATAGTGGGTTTTCAGTAAATTTGCTGTCTTTATTTGGTTTCTCCACCAGTTTCCTGTCCCATCTTCCTTGCCAGGGATAGTAGTGATTGTTCTGGGTCCTCTCAGCTTTATGACTGAAGACAGAGGGCCGTCCACTGTCTTCAGCCTAATTTTTTTTTTTTTTTTTTTTTTTTTTTGCATTACGCGGGCCTCTCACTGTTGTGCCTCTCCTGTTGCGGAGCACAGGCTCCGGACGCGCAGGCTCAGCGGCCATGGCTCACGGGCCCAGCTGCTCCGTGGCATGTGGGATCTTCCCGGACCGGGGCACGAGCCCGTGTCCCCTGCATCGGCAGGCGGACTCTCAACCACTGCGCCACCAGGGAAGCCCCACAGCCTAATATTTTAATCTTTGGTAAAAGGAAGCCTTTCCCACAATGGAGGGGAAAGAGTTACACATAACCCAGGCTGGGAGACCATTAGCCCAATGCCTAAGAGGATGGAATAAGAGGGAGGACTTCCCTCCCAGGGCTAAGTATTCAGCTTTCCCCTCCTTCCTGTTTTCCCCTGAATCTGATCCTAGACATGCTTGTTTGGCTGTGTAAAAGAAATAGTAATTAGAGTCATTTACATGAAGTGTCTACCATTTATGCCTAGTTACCGTGCAGCACAATAACAATTATGCATATCATTAAATGTGTCTGATTAACTTTGCTGTAAGTTTTATTATAATACTACACTCTGGTTAAGTTGGCTCAGTCTGCTCAGTTTGTTGCTCAATGACATGGCTATCTGTTCACAACTGTGGAAAAATTAGAGGGAGTGTCCTTTAAAGGCATTGTTTGAAGGGAGATGATTTGCTAAAGTAATCTAGACTGGAACAAAAGCAGGTTGCCTTTGCATATTTGCTTTTTGGAAAATGTCTTTGAGACCATTTTCATTTAAACACCTAGGAAGAATAAAGGTCTTCATTTATTCATCCAGTAAATACTTATTAAATGCCTCCTACATGCCAGATATAGTGAACAGAATACACAGAGTCCGTATTCTCAGAGAGCTTGTATTCTAGTAGTGGGGTACTATTACAATAAACAAGTAAACATATAATATATCACGTTGATAAGTATTTTAGAGGAAAAAAAGAAATCAGAGGAAGAGGGGAATAGGGAGTATTGAGGTCAGGAGGTGGCAGTTTAAAATAGGTGGTGTGGAAGTTTCCATTGAGAAGGTGACATTTGAACAGAGACCTAAAGGAAGTGAGGGAATAAGCTAAGAGAATTTCTAGTGGAGAGGAGAATGTTACAGGCAGAGGGAACAGTAAGTTCAAAGACCCTGAGGTGTGAGCAGGCTTGGTGTATATGAGGAATGACAAAGAAGCCAGTGCAACTGCAGTAGAGTAAGTGAGGGAGAGATTAACAATGAGACCAGAGAGGTAATTGGGGAGGGGACAGGTAGACAGATCACATAGGGCTCTTAGGCCATTAGTGAGGACTTTAGCTTTTAAAGGAGGAAACATTGGAGGGGTTTGAGCAAAAAATGAATTAATATTTGAACAAGGGATCATTCTGGCTGCTGTGTGAATAGATTGTTGGGTGACAAGGGTGGAAGCTGGGAGAACAGCCAACGTTTTATTTTTGGTAATAAGATAGAGTGGGAGAAACTTGGGCTTTGGAACTAGGTAGATCTGAACTTAAATTTCAGCTGTAATACTTGTCAGCTGGGTAATGCTTGACAAATTATCTTACTCTTTGAGGATCAGGTGCCTCATTTGTAAAATTAGCCTAACATCATTAGGATTGTCATGGGAATCAGAGATAAAGCACCCAGCACTGTGTCTAGATTGTTTTAGATATTCAATAAATGGTAGCTACTGTTATTGTTGAATATTTTTCTTGCCTGTGTAGTCTTTTTGAAGTCTGTGTTTCTGTGTGCTAATACAATACATAAAGGATAAGCCACCAGCCAGCTAGAGCTAAGGGAAAGATGACAGGCAAGGAAAGGCATTAGAGTCAAAGTGCTAAGAATAAGTTTAGTGAGAAATAGATCATAGGAGAGTTAGGAAAGCTGAAGGCATTAACTGTATACACTTTGGGCCTAGATACAGAGGTGTGGATATTGCCAGGAGTGGATTTTCTCTCCATGGATGTTTCTTGGAAACATAACGGTGGGTAAGTAGGTGGGTAGAGGTATCAAATCTCTTGATAGAGATTTGCCTGAGAGCTATCAGAGAAGGACTGGGACCTAGAATAAGCTTGACTTGGGTGAGTCAGCAAAAATCAGAAGACCCAGTCATCTCTAAGTAACAAATTTCGTAAATTAGACAGAGTTGACTTTTTCTGTTTTATATATCTGTATTTGCCTACCTGAATGTAATTTGTACCCCATTCAGTCTTCTCACTTGTATTAATGTGGCTTTTGTGGTGGTACCCAGGAGGATTAAGTATATCACTACTGACACCTAACTACTGAGGTATTAACAATTGGGAAGTAGCATAGGTTTAGCAGAAATAACATGGATTATGGAGACAGACTGACCTGTGGGAAGATATACAAATCCAAACAAAGTGAGATTACAATGCAATTGGATAGATAAGACATACACATGAATAACTGTAATGCAAGGTCAAAACTACTAAGGGGCATAAAGATAAATGCCTGTGGTGTTTCAGAAGAAACGTGGTTAGAGATTTAGAAGGAAGGGCGTTAATGTAAAATAGCAGTAGGCAAAACTCACATGAATAGAAAAACATGAAGGGTCTACAAGAAAGAGCATGCCATTCAGTGTGGTTGTAGTATGGGCATTATGAAAATAAATAGTAGGCAATTGGAGAATGACAAACATAACTTGAGTTATATGGGTTAATACAGGGCAAAGTTTTTTTCAACTTGTAAAATAATTATTTATGTGTTTACTCCAGTAGAAGGTAGGACTGTTTTGGGTGCAGGTGTTGGAAAAACAATTCAAGCAACCTGAAGCAAAAAAGAGAGGTTAGTTTTCACAATAACTGGGAAGCCTGGGATAGGCTTTAGGCAGAGCCGGATCTAGGAGCTGAGATGGTGTGTCTCTCCATCTTTCGGCTCCATTTGTCTCTATTCAATAGATAGGCTTTTTTTTTTTTTTTTTTTTTTAAGGGGCAAGCGAAGTGTCTGCCAGCAGCCATAGGCTTTTAGCCTTTAACGGAAAGAAGGAGTTCTTTCTCCTGAGACCACAAGTCAGTCTAGAGAAAGACTCTGATTGTCTTTAAAGTGTCCACCCCTGCTTTAGTCGCTCTTACCAAGTGGATGGTTATGTATCATTTATAAGTCAGAACAAATAATGGAAAACCCTATTAGTATCTATCAGAAAATTCTATCATTCCTAATAACAGAAAACACCGTTTTAATTAATGTAATTAATTATTAAATGGGTTTAACGTGTAAGGTTTTTTTTTCTCACATATCCAGATGTCTAGAGTGAGGCAGTGGCTCAGTGATGTAATGAGAACCTAAGCTTTTCTCTTTTGGCTCTACAGTCCTGTACTTGTAGCTTCTTGACTTATTGTTTCAAGATGGCTGTTAATATCTCTAGACCTTACATCTGTGTTCCAGGCAGGAAGAAGAACAAAGAATAAAGGGGTATGGCTGTAGATTGTGACTGCTGCAATCTAATAACTCATTCCTATAATCTCATGGAATTGAGTTTATTCCAAATTGTAGTAGAATTAGGTCAGTTATAAACTTGGTGTTCATGTCTTTATGTGTATAAAATTTAACATCTTTGAAGTCATTGATTAATTTGCTTCTTACAGTGATTCAACTTAAAAATTTTCATGTCCTGCTGTTCATGAAGTATTGTGTTAGGTGCTGGGAGTGCTCACTAGGTAATAAGGCATATGATACAGAGCTGAATGGGACCCCAAATTTGTATTCAGGGAATTCACAGTCCAGTGAGACAAACAGACTTGGGAACGACTAAATATGATACAAATCATATTTAGTGCTAAAATATAGTGCTAAAATAGAGGCACTAAGCACTCACAGAGATGGAAGGGATTATTACTGATTGGTGAGAAAAAGGACAGATTCTTATTTAAATGTTCCCCTAGTATCAGGTATGGGTTTTTAACCCTTTTTCCCCCCTTTATTGAAGATATGCATCTAAAATAGCAACAAGCCTTGTAAGGTATAAATTGTCTGAATTTCTGATTTTTTTCTTCAAACCAGACTACAAAAAGTGAAATTACTGGATTATATGTATAAAGTTTTAAGATTGCTTTCTGGAAAGGTTATACTCATTTAAATTCTCACTGGTAGCACGTGAGAGTGTTCCTTTCACCACACCATTATAAATACTGAGGAATATTACTTTTTCTTTTTTTGTTTTTAAAGCACGGTATATTTGATAGATAATCAGTGATATTTCATTATATTTTACATTTCTTTGACTAGTAAAGTTGAGTTTTTTTCTTTTTTAAAAAGCCAATTTGTATTTCTTTTCTGAGAAATTGTTCTCTGAACTTGCCCAAGTATCTATTGGGTTCTTAGTATTTTTCTTATCAATTTATATAAGTTCTTTACAAATTATATTTTCCCTTTGCTTCAAAGGCTTCAAAGGTGCTTTCCAGGTTTTTTCCACCCACCCATCAGTTCTTACCAAGGTTCCAGTTTTATGCAGCCTGGCACAGCAAGCCCATTCTTGCGTTTGAACAGCCAAAGCTTTCATTTCTTAAAGCAGAAGCAGTGCTGATCCTGTAGAAGGGTCTAATCAGTGTGAATAGCAGTGGCACTGATGTGGGGAAAAATGTATTGGAATCCATGCAGAACTGGGGAGGAGAGGAGGGTGGGTGGGCAGCAAGGAGAAAGGAGAAAGAATTCATTGCTGTTGATAATGGGAGGAGGAAGCTAAGAGGTGGGAAGAGGTGGTGGCCTGGTACAGGGGTCAGCAGGAGCTGGATGCCCAAAGTGGTATATCTAAAGTGGATTCTTCTTTGATAGACTTGACCCCAGACTGTTTGGTGTTTCTGTAGAGGCCATCATCTTATTTGAATGCCTGCTGACATAGAAATATATCATAACTCTTAGCCACTGGATGAACCCTTAGACCAAGTACCTCCACTCCAGACTTGTGATGTTCCACTGCTTGTAACTCTCTCCTCTTGTATTAATAATGTAGCAGAACTGTGTGGTCCTGTCCCATGCCTCCACCCCTGTCCTCTGAGTTGTCTTCTGATAATTTTTGTTAGCCTTTCTGTGGAACATTTCCTTGTATTAACTCCACTATGATGCATTAATAAGGTTACTGTATGATATGGCATGTGAAAATGGCAGTCTGACTGCAATCCATGTCTACTTGAGTCCTCAGTGTCTTCACTCTTCCCATTTTGTTCCTCTTAACCTTGACTTTGTTTTACTTACCCCTAATCATTATGCCTTGCTGCTAAAGAGCCAGGCCTCGGGATTTCTTTTAGCAGGTTTTTTTCCTGCTAGGTGTGCTTATTCCTTCCTTGAAAAAATAAAATAGCTCTTATTAACACCGGCATAATAACCAAAGCATTATGTGTTGAAGGAATATTAACAGCTAAAAACTACTTAAGAGAAGTTCTGTCACTTCATGATTTAGTCACGTTTCAATCCAGGCATCTAGAGCATTTTAAGAAAGACAAAAGTTCAAGGAATTAATATTAAATCAGTCATCTCCATTATAACTATCACAGAGCCACAGTCAGGACTGTAAGTATCTTAGAGGATAAGTGTTATTGTTATCTCCATTTTATCCATGGAGAATCTGGCATCAGAGAGGTTTAGTACTTGGTCAGCATCAGATAGTTAAGCAGCAGAGCCAGGGCCCAAGCCCAAGTCTGCCTGACTCCAGAGTCAGTCATTTTTCTTCATTGCTGTGTTCTGTCTGCCTTCCCGTGTGCAGAGATGGGGACACACACAGTAGGGGAAAGTATGAGGCGACTATATAAGCCTCAGTCAGTTTTAGGAAGGCAGAGTACTAATAATCCTTCACCCCTGAATGCAGACATGAAATCTGATCTCATCAGAATTGACCTTGTCAGCTTTTCAGTTACCTAGAAGAAAACAGTTTGATGGATTCACACTGTTTCCTGGTGAACAAGAGTTGATGTGACCGACATAAGTCATCTCTATGAAAACATGTGTGCAAAGTCAAAGGATCAGAAGATGATGAGAATTACTTCTGGTGGTGGCTGTGGAGACTGACCATTCACAGATTTGTTACTAAGGAGTTTTCTAATGGCCTAATATAAAGGAAGCACTTGATAGCAAGATGGATTTTTTTCCCCATTAATTAAAAGGATTTAATTTACCAAATCTTTATAAATCATACCTAGTATAGCTACCATTTATGAGCACCTGCTATATACCAGGAACTGTACTTTTTGTATATTCTGTTTTAATTCTCACAACAGTCTTTTGAAGTAGGAAGCTGAGGCTTGATGGGAAAATAATTTCCCCAAGATCACATACCTAATAAGTGGCAAGAACTCACAACCAGCTACACAACCAGCTTTAATTCAAAAGCTTGTACTCCAAAGAATCATCCATGAAATATTGAGATTTAAAAAATAGTTTCAGAATACTGAATACCAATATGGTAGTTAATGTATTATTTTAAGAATTTGTAGTAGAACTGTGGTTTTATATAATAAAGTAATGATAATTTTGAGAATAAAAGCTTCTTGGTGGGGGTGGGTGGAGGCAGAGGATGGGATCAGGAAGAAGCATAGTTAGCTACTCAGTTTTGGTAATAGTCTACTTTTTAAGTTGGATGATTGATTTGCATATATATTCTTTTGTACATACTATAAAACATTTTAAAGAGCTTGCATGTTTCTGTTATGCTCCACTGGCATCCATTTCACTTTCATAGGAACCTTGATAAAGCAGCAACTAGTAAAATTCAGAGAAATTTAGTTTTTTTCTGCATATGGAACTCATTGAGTATTATCTTAATTTCGGCTGTGATGATAATATGTGACCACTGGATTTGATTGTCATTAATAGTCTTTAGAAGCCTCTTGGGGCTTTTTCCAGGTCCTTTTATCTGTGCCACCTGTCTTTCATACCAGTTTCTTCAAAAGACAATGGCCAATTTAACTTTGATTATTGTCTTGCAAAAGGACTTTGTGTGAGTTTATTTTATTTTAATTACAAGAACATTTCAGACATAAAAATTGAAGGAATATTAGTGCCTTGAAACCCCCATGTGCCACCCAGTTATCAACTCATGGTCACTGTTGTTTCATCTGTATTCCATTCATAACTCCCACTCCCTGGATTATTTCAAATCAGATCCTAGATACCATTTCATTATTTTCCTCGGTATCACTGAAAGATAAGGTCTCTTTTTTAATAAAACCCTAACTATAATACTATCATACTGAAAAAATTAATATCATCAAATATCTGGTCTTTGTAAATCTCCTTGAGTCTCATAATTGGTTTTTACAGTTGGTTTGTTACAGTCAGGATCCAAACAAGGTTCACACATTGCAGAGCATTTTTAATGCTAATATCTCAGGCTCTCTTAATTATAGGGGAGTCAAACCCAAAAGTGTTCCTTTTTTTTTTTTTTTTTCCCCGTATTTTTTGGCTGCACTGTGCGGCATGTGGGAATCTTAGTTCCCAATCAGGGATCGAACCTGTGCCCCCTGCAGTGGAAGCAGTGTCTTAACCACTGGACCACCAGGGAAGTTCCAAGTGTTCCTTTTTAAGACTGAAACATTCATGATTAATACCTATAAGCTCAGTAACAGTAACTGTGTCACAGTTGTTTTTATTCTCTCCATAGCATCTTAACATAGTGCTATGCAGGTAGGTCCTTCAAAAATGTACTCCTTTAAAGCAAAAGTTGGCAGGCTTTTTTTAAAGAGGCAGCTCGTAAATATTTTAGGCTTTGCAGGCCTTAGGGTCCCTGTCACAGCTACTCGGCTGTTATAATACAAAAGCAGCCATAGACAATATGTAAGTGAATGAGATGGCTTTGTTCCAATAAAAATTTATTTATAAAAACAGGTGGTCAGCCCATAACAATGACTGCTATTACTACTGCTTTGTGCTAGGCCCTGTGTACTTATGTACTTATCCTTATCTCACCTGATCTTTGCAGCAGCCTTGCAATTTAGAGTATATCATCCCCAGGGAGAAGTAAGTGACTTTGTCAAAATCACTAAGCTAGTAAATTGGGTTGTTTGACTTTTATTATCCAGATAGGAGTTTTCCATATGTCCTAAATACCAGTCATTTGTCAAATAGTATGTTGTACAGATATTTTCTTCTAGTCTGTGACTTGCCTGTTCATTTTCTTATAGGTGTGTGCCGTGAATGAGCAGTTTTAACTTTTAAGATGAAGTCTAATTTATTGATTTTTTTCTTTTATTATTGTTTCCTGTTCAGGTTTATGATATGTCTTGAATTGATTTTTGTATATGGTGTGAGGTAGGGGTTGAGGTTTATTTCTTCCATATGGATATCTAGTTATTCCAGCACTGTTTGTTGAAAAGACTTCCCTTTCTCATTGGATTGTTTGGTGCTTTTGTAGAAAATCAAATGACTATGTAAGTGAGGACTTGTGTTTGGGTTCTCTATTATGGTTCGTTGATCTATTTGTTTATCCTTATGCCAGTACCCCAAATATCTTGATTATGCCAGTACCCCAAATATCTTGATTACAGTAGCTTCATAGAAAATCTTGATGTCAGGTAGCAAAAGTTCGCTTTGTCCTTTTTAAAGATTACTGTGGATGTTCTAGTCTTTTGCATTTCCATATAAATTTTAGAGCCAACTTGTAAGTATGTTGTTTAGTTTCCAACTTTGTTTCTGGTAATATTCTTTTTCTTGAAGTGTATTTTATCTGATAGAACAACTAGACCTAGTTCTAGCCCTTTCAGCTCTTTATGCCTACTGCTTGTTTGGTATATCTTTTTCCATACATTCACTTTTTTTTTTTTTTTTTTTTTGCGGTACGCGGGCCTCTCACTGTTGTGGCCTCTCCCGTTGCGGAGCACAGGCTCCAGACGTGCAGGCTCAGTGGCCATGGCTCACGGGCCTAGCCGCTCTGCGGCATGTGGGATCTTCCCAGACCGGGGCACGAACACGCGTCCCCTGCATTGGCAGGCGGACTCTCAACCACTGCGCCACCAGGGAAGCCCCATACATTCACTTTTAACATATTTGTGTTTTTTTGTTTTGTTTTGATTTTTAAATTTATTTATTTATTTTTGGCCACATCGTGTCTTTGTTGCTGCACGTGGGCTCTCTCCAGCTGCGGCTAGTGGGGGCTACTCTTCAGTGCGGTGCGCGGGCTTCTCATTGCAGTGGCCTCTCTTGTTACAGAACACGGGCTCTAGGCATGCGGTCTTCAGTAGTTGTGGCTCGCGGACTCTAGAGCACAGGCTCAGTAGTCGTGGCGCACAGGCTTAGCCACTCCGCAGCATGTGGGATCCTCCCGGACCAGGACTCGAACCCGTGTCCCCTGCATTGGCAGACAGACTCCCAACCACTGCGCCACCAGGGAAGCCCCAGGTTTGTGTTTTTATTTTGAAGTGTGTGTCTTGTAGACAGCATACTGTTGAGTCATGCTTTTTACCCATTCTGACAATCTCTAATTTTTAATTGGAAAATTTAATCATTTAATTATTGATGTGATTGGGTTTAGGTCTACCATTTAATTTTTAAATTTTTGTCCCTTTTGTTTTTGTCTTGCTTTTTCTTTTCTGACTTATTTTGATTATTTGAATATGCTGTAGAATTGCCTTTTTTGCCCTTTATTTTTTGAAGCTATACTTCTTTCTATTTTTAGTGGCTACCATTGGGGCAAGGTCTACTTAGAGTTAATACCACTTTATGAAAAGTATAGAAATCTTACAATGTATAGGTACATTTACTACCTTCCCCTTTCTTTTATGCTATAGTTGTCATATGTCACATGTACATCTATATATATTATAAATCCCATAAAACAGTGTTATAGTTTTGCTTTAAATAGTTGCTGTGGATTGTAAAGAAATTAAGAGGAAAATGTTCTTTACTAGATATTTACCATTTTTGATACTCTTCAGTTCTTCCTGATGATCTGAGTCTGTGTAGTGTCATCCCCTTCAGCCTGAAGAATTGCCTTTAGCATTTCTTACAGGGTGAGTCTGCTGGTAACAAACTTCCTTAATAATTTTATTATCTGAAAAATGTCTTGATTTCATCATCATTCTTTTTTTTAAGTTTATATACAAATTTTATTTGTTTTTTTATTTTATTTTTTAATTTTTGTTATTTAACATCTTTATTGTGTCTGGTTTTTAAATCTTTCACTTATTTCTTAATCTTTGCCTTAACCATTCCATGGTTAAGATAAATGAATTAAGCAAATGCTATTTTATAACTAGTATGAAATAAAAAATGTGACTTTTTCCCCAAAGTTAATTGCTGAGCTTGGTTTTCAAAGAGAACCAGTCAGATCAGAATTCATCTTTTACCTCCTTATCTAGCTCTTCTTTCTGATTTTCTCAGTTCTGTTAATATTATATTGGTTTTGTCAGTCATTCAAGTTGAACTTGTTAGGATCAATATCTTCTGAATTATCAAATGCTGCTGTATTTCTTTCAAAAACTACACCTCTGACATCCATTTAGTCTCCATCTGCATTTCTGAAATCCTGTTCATTGTGCACTGTTCTGTTCAAATATCATTAATTGGATTCTATGCAATTTAATTCCAAAACACTCAATCCAACAAACATGTATTGAGTACCTCATCATCATTCTTGAAGGATATTTTCACTGAATATAGAATTTTGGGTTGATAGGTTTTTCCCTTTTAGCAATTTAAAGATTTTGTTCCACTACCTTCTGACCTCCATAGTTTCTCATAAGAAATCTGCAGTCATTCAAATTGTTGTACCCCTATAAATTGAAAACAGGTCACATGTTCCTCATTCTCTTTGTATGTTAAGTAATTTTGGATTGTATCCTGGACATTGTGAATGTTATATTGTGGATATTCTAGTGTGTGTTTTATTCCTCAGAAAAATATTCTATTTTGTTTCATCAGACAGTTAACTGGGTTGGAATCAAACTACACATTCTTGTTTAGGGAAGCAGTTCATATCTCAGTTTGGTTCTTTATCTTTAACTGGAGTCTGTCTAGTGCAAGAGTGGTTCTGGAGTCAGCCAGAGACCTGGGCAGAGTTTTTTCACAGAATATGGGGTTTTTCCTCCTAGAATATTAGTCACTTTGGATTTGTCTGATGTTTTCTTATGATTAGATTTAGGTCAGAACATTTTTGGCAGGAAATAATAACAAAGAGAGTGTTGTATTCTTCTAAATGCATCATGCCTTTGTCAGTTTGGACTGCTCTAATGAAGTACCATAGATTGAGTGGCTTATAAGCAATGGAAATTTATTTCTCACAGTTTTGGAGTCTGGAAGTCTGTGATCAGGATGCCAGCATGGTTGGGTTCTGGTGATGGCCCTCTTCTGGGTTGCAGACTTCTGACATCTTGCTGTGTCCTCATGTAGTGGAAGGAGAGAGCTCTGGCCTCTTCAGTCCCTTATAATGGCACTAATCCCATTCATGAAGGCAGACCCTCTCGACCTAATCACTACCCAAAGGCCCATATTCTAATACCATCACACTGGAGGTTAGGATTTCAACATATGAGTGTTGAGAGAACACAAATATTCAATCTGTAACACATCACATCAGGGGGCTAATGATATCAGTTTGTGCTATTGGGGTTGTTAAATTTGATCCTCTCTCTAAGGTAATGTCTACCAGATTTCCTTCTGCAAATGTACCTTTCCCCTTTGTAATCAGTATGTCATCTGTGGGGTAATACTTTAAGGCTGTATGAACATCCTGTTCCCAAACAGGCATTCACCCATGGTTTTAGCGTCCATTGGTGAGTCTTGCTTAAGTTAATTGTTATTATAGTAGTAAATGGTGATTTTTGTATTCCTGCCATTATTCTGCATTAATTAGCTGACATTCTTCTGTAGAAAGAAACTTTTCCCTTTCCCATTAATTTTTTTAATGTGGTATGGATTCATTTTTTAAAATTTAATGTGTCATAATTCATTCTTTCTAGTAGTCATTTTTTTGTCCAAATTGTTCCAAATTTGACCGGTGAAAGTCCCTTCAGGTGTCTTCTGTAACTTTTTGTCATGTGCCCGTCAGTTTTTTGAACACTTCCTTACTTTTTAGTACAAGAAATTGTGAGGTTGCTGTGACTTTTCCTGCTTCAGTCCTGGAATTTTACCATTTATCCACAGGTTCCACTCTTAATCATTATGCTATTTTGCCTTCTAACAATTTTTTTTAAGCAGTACATCTTCATTATAGAAGATTTAAGTGGGAAAAAAATTTTTTAATTGAAGTAACATCGGTTTATAACATTGGAAAATTTTACTCAGAAAAAACTCACCCATGATTTGGTCCAGTTCAAGCCACTGTTAACAGTTTGATGTGTATCTTTTCCTTACTTTTTTGGTTTTATTTACACGCATACCTTGTTTCATTATATATGTTTTATTGTGTTTTTTTACAAATTAAATATGTGTGGTAATCCTTTGTTGAGCAAGTCTATCAGCACCATTTTTCCAACAGCCTTTGCTCACTTCATGTCTCTGTTTCACATTTTGGTAATTCTTGGCAATATTTCAAAGTTTTTCATTCTTGTATTTGTTATGGTGATCTGTGATCAGTGATCTTTGATGTTACTGCTATAACTCACTGAAGACTCAGATGATGGTTAGCATTTTTCAGCAATAAAGTATTTTTAATTAAGGTATGTACTTTTTTTTTTTAGACATAATGCTGTTGCATGCTTAAAAGACTATAGTATTCTAAGAACCTACTGTATAGCACAGGGAACTCTACTCAGTACTCTGTAATGGCCTATATGGGAAAAGAATCTAAAAAAAGAGTGGATATATGTATAACTGATTCACTTTGCTATACACCTGAAACTAACAACACTGTAAATCAACTATACACCAATATAAATTTTAAAAAAAGATTACAGTATAGTGTAGATATAACCTTCATATGTATTGGGAAACCAGAAAATTTGTGTGGCTCACTTTATCATGATATTTGCTTCATTGCACTTGTTTGGAACTGAACCCACAATATCTGTGATGTTGCCTGTAATTAGCTTTGAACAGCAGGTTTATTTTGAGACTTTTTTATTTTTATTGTTTAACAGTATAGTGAATCCCTATGAACCTGTTTTCCAGCTTCAGCAGTTATCAACATATGACCAATCTTTTTTTATGTATAACATTCCTCACATCTACCTCCCACTAGATTTTTTGAAGCAATTTTCAGGCATATTATTAAATATTGTAATATTAAAAGATAAGGACTATTTTTTAAAAAATACAGCCACAGTACCATTGTCACACCAGTCAGCATTTCTCTTTCCCCAGTCATATCATAATTTCTTTTTTAATGGTTTGTTCAAATCAGGGTCCAAACAAGGTTCATGTGTTACATCTGGTTGAAGTCTTTAAAGTTTCTTTTAATCTGTTATCCTCCTCTCTTTGTTTTCTTTATAGTTTATTTGTTAAAAGATTGGCTTTTTGTCTTTCAGAATTTCCCTCCTGAATTTTGCTGATTATATCCCTGTTCTATCTTTAGCATGGTCTTCTGTTCTTTTTTTTTTTTTTTTTTTTTTGGTGTATAATTGCTTTACAGTGTTGTCTTCGTTTCTGCTGTACAATGAAGTGAATCAGCTATATGTGTACATATATCCCCTCCCTTTTGAACCTCTCTCCCACCCACCCACCCTCAATCCCACCCATCTAGGTCATCATACAGCACTGAGCTGAGCTCCCTGCGCTATAACACAGATTCCCACTAGCTATCTATTTTACACGTGGTAGTGTATTTATGTCAAACCTAATCTCCCAATTCATCCCACCCTCCCCTTCCCTCCAACCCCGTGTCCACACATCCGTTCTCTACGTCTGCGTCTCTATTCCTGCCCTGAAAATAGGTTCATCTGCACTATTTTTCTAGATTCCACATATATGCATTAATATATGATATTTGTTTTTCTCTTTCTGACTTAACTTCACTCTGTATGACAGACTGTAGGTCCATCCATATCTCTACAAATGACCCAATTTCATTCCTTTTTATGGCTGAGTAACATTCCATTGTATATATGTACCACATCTTCTTTATCTATTCATCTGTTGATGGACATTTAGGTTTGTTCCATATCCTGGCTGTTGTAAATAGTGCTGCAGTGAACATTGGGGTACATGTGTCTTTTTTTTTGGCTGTGTTTGGGTCTTCGTTGCTGCATGCGGGTTTTCTCTAGTTGCAGCGAGTGGGGGCTACTCTTCGTTGCAGTGCGTGGGCTTCTCATTGTGGTGGCTTCTCTTGTTGTGGAGCACAGGCTCTAGGCACGCGGGCTCAGTAGTTGTGGCTCACGGGCTCTAGAGCACGGGCTCTAGAGCACAGGCTCAGTAGTTGTGGCACACGGGCTTAGTTGCTCCGTGGCATGTAGGATCTTCCCAGACCAGGACTCAAACCCGTGTCCCCTGCATTGGCAGGCAGATTCTTTTTTTTTTTTTTTTGCAGTACGTGGGCCTCTCACTGTTGTGGCCTCTCCCGTTGCGGAGCACAGGCTCCAGATGCGCAGGCTCAGCGACCATGGCCCACGGGCCCAGCCGCTCCGCAGCATGTGGGATCCTCCCGGACCGGGGCACGAACCCATGTCCCCTGCATTGGCAGGAGGCCTCTCAACCACTGTGCCACCAGGGAAGCCCAATTAGCAGGCAGATTCTTAACCACTGCACCACCAGGGAAGCCCCTACAGGTGTCTCTTTGAATTACGGTTTTCTGAGGGTATATGCCCAGGAGTGGGATTGCTGGGTTATATGGTAGTTCTGTTTTTAGTTTTTTAAGGAACTTCCGTACCGCTCTTCATAGTGGCTGTATCAGTTTACATTCCCACCAACAGCGTAAGAGGGTTGCCTTTTCTCCACACCCTCTCCAGTATTTATTGTTTGTAGATTTTCTGTTGATGGCCATTCTGACCGGTGTGAAGTGATACCTCATTGTAGTTTTGATTTGCATTTCTCTAATAATTAGGGATGTTGAACATCTTTTCATGTATTTGTTGGCCACCTGTATGTCTTCTTTGGAGAAATGTCTATTTAGGTCTTCTGCCTATTTTTTGACTGGGTTCTTTGCTTTTTTTTGATATTGAGCTGCATGAGCTGTTTGTATAGCTTGGAGATTAATCCTTTGTCTATTGCTTCGTTTGCAAATATTTTCTCCCATTCTGAGGGCTGTCTTTTTTGTCTTGTTCATGGTTTCCTTTGCTGTGCAAAAGCTTTTAAGTTTAATTAGGTCCCATTTGTTTATTTTTGTTTTTATTTTCATTACTCTAGGAGGTGGGTCAGAAAAGATCTTGTGATTTATGTCAAAGAGTGTTTCTTATATGTTTTCCTCTAAGAGTTTTATAGTGTCTGGGCTTGCATTTAGGTCTTCAGTCCATTTTGAGTTTACTTTTCTGTATGGTGTTAGGGTGTGTTCTAATTTCATTCTTTTGCATGTAGCTGTCCAGTTTTCCCAACACCACTTATTGAAGAGACTGTCTTTTCTCCACTGTATATTCTTTTTTTAAAAAATATTGTTTAAAAATTCATTCATTTATTTATTTTTGGTGCGTTGGGTCTTTTTTGCTGCGTGTGGGCTTTCTCTACTCTTCATTGCTGTGCGCGGGCTTCTTATCGCGGTGTCATCTCTTGTTGTGGAGCACAGGCTCTAGGCGTGTGGGCTTTGGTAGTTGTGGCTCACGGGCTAATTAGTTGTGGTTCACAGGCTCTAGAGCACAGGCTCAGTAGTTGTGGCTCACAGGCTTAGTTGCTCCACGGCATGTGGGATCTTCCTAGACCAGGGATCACACCCGTGTCCCCTGCATTCACAGGTGGATTCTTAACCACTGCCCCACTAGGGAAGTCCCTCCACTGTATATTCTTTCCTCCTTTCTCATAGATTTAGTGACCATAGGTCTGTAGGTTTATCTCTGGGCTTTCTATCCTGTACCATTGATCTATATTTCTGTTTTTGTGCTAGTACCATACTGTCTTGATTACTGTAGCTTTGTAGTATAGTCTGAAGTCGGGGAGCCTGATTCCTCCAGCTCTGTTTTTCTTTCTCAAGATTGCTTTGGTTATTCGGGGCCTTCTGTGTTTCCGTACAAATTGTAAAATTTTTTGTTCTAATTCTGTGAAAAATGCCATTGGTAATTTGATGGGGATTGCATTGAATCTGTAGATTGCTTTGGGTAGTATAGTCATTTTCATAATATTGATTCTTCCAATCCAAGAACATGGTATATCTCTCCATCTGTTTGTGTCATCTTTGATTTCTTTTATCAGTGTTTCATAGTTTTCTGAGTATAGGTCTTTTGCCTCCTTAGGTGGGTTTATTCGTAGGTGTTTTATTCTTTTTATTGCATTGGTAAATGGGATTGTTTCCTTAATTTCTCCTTCTGATTCCTTCATTGTTAGTGTATAGGAATGCAAGAGATTTCAGTGCATTAATTTTGTATCCTACAACTTGACCAAATTCAGTGATTTGGTAGTTTTCTGGTGGCATCTTTAGGATTTTCTATGTATAGTATCATGTCATCTGCAGACATTGACAGTTTTACTTCTTTTCCAATTTGGATTCTTTTTATTTCTTTTTCTTCTCTGATTGCCTTGGCTAGGACTCCCAATACTATGTTGAATAATGTGGTGAGAGTGGACATCCTTGTCTTGTTCCTCATCTTAGAGGAAATGCTTTCAGTTTTTCACCATTGAGAATGATGTTTGCTATGTGTTTGTCATATATGGCTTTTATTATGTTGAGGTAGCTTCTCTCTGTGCCCACTTTCTGGGGAGTTTTTATCATAAATGGGTATTGAATTTTGTCAAAAGCTTTTTCTGCATCTGTTGGGGTGATCATATGGGCTTTCTCCTTCAATTCATTAATATGGTTTATCACACTGATTGATTTGCGTATATTGAAGAATCCTTTTATTCCTGGGGTGAACCCCACTTGATCATGGTGTATGATCCTTTTAATGTGCTGTTGGATTCTGTTTGCTAATATTTTGTTTAGGATTTTTGCATCTGTGTTTATCAGTGATACTGGTCTGTAATTTTCTTGTGATATCTTTGTCTGGTTTTGGTTCAGGGTGATGGTGGCCTCGTAGAATGTGTTTGGGAGTGTTCCTCCCTCTGCAGTTTTTTTGGAAGAGTTTGAAAAGGATAGGTGTTAGCTCTTCTCTAAATGTTTGATAGAATTTGCCTGTGAAGCCATCTGCTCCTGGACTTTTGTTTGCTGGAAAATTTTTAATTACAGTTTCAATTTCATTACTTGTGATTGGTCTGTTTATATTTTCTAATTCTTCCTGGTTCAGTCTTGGAAAGTTGTACCTTTCCAAGAATGTGTCTGTTTCTTCCAGGTTGTCCATTTTTATTGGCATATAGTTGCTTGTAGTAGTCTCTTATGATCCTTTGTACTTCTGCGGTATCAGTTGTAACGTCTCCTTTTTCATTTCTAATTTTATTGATTTGAGTCCTCTCCCTTTTTTCTTGATGAGTCTGGCTAAAGGTTTATCAATTTTATCTTCTCAAAGAACCAATTTTATTGATCTTTGCTACTGTTTTCTTCATTTCTATTTTATTTATTTCTGCTCTGACCTTTATGATTTCTTTCCTTCTACTAACTTTGGGGTTTTTTGTTCTTCTTTCTCTAGTTGCTTTAGGTATACGGTTAGATTGTTTATTTGAGATTTTTCTTGTTTCTTGAGGTGAGATTGAATTGCTATAAACTTTCCTCTTAGAACTGCTTTTGCTGTGTCCCATAGGTTTAGGGTTGTCGTGTTTTTGTTGTCATTTGTTTCTATGTGTTTTTTTATTTCCTCTTTGATTTCTTCAGTGATACCTTGGTTGTTTATTAGTGTATTGTTTAGCCTCCATGTGTTTGTGTTTTTTATAGTGTTTTTCCTGTAATTGATTTTTCTTTTAAATGCCCTTGGTATTGTGATTTTTTTTTTTGCGGTACGCGGACCTCTCACCGTTGTGACCTCTCCCGCTGCGGAGCACAGGCTCCAGACGTGCAGGCTCAGCAGCCATGGCTCACGGGCCCAGCCACTCCGCGGCACGTGGGATCCTCCAGGACTGGGGCACGAACCCGCATCCCCTGCATCGGCAGGTGGACTCCCAACCACTGCGCCACCAGGGAAGCCCTTCTTTTAAACTTATTTATTTTAATTTACTTATATTTGGCTGTATTGAGTCTTTGTTGCTGTGTGTGGGCTTTCTTTAGTTGCCGTGAGCAGGGGCCTACTCTTCTTTGTGGTGCGCAGGCTTCTCATTGTGGTGGCTTCTCTTGTTGCGGAGCATGGGCTCTAGGCACACAGGCTTCAGTAGTTGTGGCATGCAGGCCCTAGAGTGCAGGCTTAGTAGTTGTGGCACACAGGCTTAGTTGCTCCGCAGCATGTGGGACCTTCCCGGACCAGGGCTTGAACCTGTGTCCCCTCCATTGGCAGGTGGATTCCCAACCACTGTGCCACCAGGGAAGCCCTCCTATAATTGATTTCTAATCTCATAGCCTTGTGGTTGGAAAAGATGCTTGATACAATTTCAGTTTTCTTAAATTTTCCAAGGCTGCATTTGTGACTTAAGATGTGATCTGTCCTGGAGAATGTTCCATGTGCACTTGAGACAAAAGTGCATTCTTCCGTTTACGGGTAGAATGTCCTATAAATATCAATTAAATCTATCTGGACTCTTGTGTCATTTAAAGCTTGTGTTTCCTTATTTATTTTCTGTCTGGGTGATCTATCCATTGGTGTAAGTGGGGTGTTAAAGTCCCCCACTATTATTGTGTTACTATTGATTTCTCCTTTTATGGATGTTAGTTTCTGCCTTATGTATTGAGGTGCTCCTATGTTGGGTGCATAAATCTTTATAATTGTTACATCTTCTTCTGATTGACCCCTTGATCATTATGTAGTGTCCTTCCTTATTTCTTGTAACAGTCTTTATTTTAAAGTCTATTTTATCTGGTATGAGTATTGCTATTCCAGCTTTCTTTTGATGTCCACTTGCATGGAATATCTTTTTCCATCCCTTCACTTGCAGTCTGTATGTGTCCCTATGTCTGAAGTGGGTCTCTTGTAGACAGCATACATATGGGTCTTATTTTTGTGTCCATTCAGCGAGCCTGTGTCTTGGTTGGAGCATTTAATCCATTTACAGTCAAGATAATTATCTAGATGTATGTTTCTGTTACCATTTTCTTAATTGTTTGGGGTTTGTTTTTGTGGGTCTTTTTCTTCTCTTGTGTTTCCCACCTAGAGAAGTTCCTTTAGCATTTGTTGTAAAGCTGATTTGGTGTTGCTGAATTCTCTTAGGTTATGCTTGTCTGTAAAGCTTTTTATTTCTCCATCAAATCTGAATGAGATCCTTGCTGGGTAGAGTAATGTTGGTATTTGGTTGTAGGTTTTTTCCTTTCATCACTTTAAATATATCCTGCCACTCCCTTGTGGCCCTCAGAGTTTCTGCTGAAAATCAGCTGATAACCTTATGGTGATTTCCTTGTATGTTTTTTGTAGCTTTTTCCTTGCTGCTTTTAATATTTTTTCTTTGAACCTAATTTTTGTTTGATTAATATGTGTCTTGGTGTTTTTCTCCTTGGGTTTATCCTGTTTGGGGCTTTCTGCACTTCCTGGACTTGGGTGACTATTTCTTTTCCCATGATAGGGAAGTTTTCAACTATAATCTCTTCAAATATTTTCTCAGACCCTTTCTCTTTCTCTTCAGCTTCTGGGACCCTATAGTTCGAATGTTGGTGTGTTTAATGTTGTCCCAGAGGTCTCTGAGACTGTCCTCATTCCTTTTCATTGTTTTTTCTTTATTCTGCTCCTCGGCAGTTATTTCTACCATTCTATCTTCAGCTCACTTATTTGTTCTTCTGTTTCAGTTATTCTGCTATTGATTCCTTCTAGTGTATTTTCCATTTCAGTTATTGTGTTATACATCACTGTTTGTTCTTTTAAAATTTATTTATTTATTTATCGTTGTGTTGGGTCTTCGTTGCCGCGCACGGGCTTTCTCTAGTTGCGACGAGCAGGAGCTGCTCTTCATTGCCGTGCGTGGGCTTCTTATTGCTGTGGCTTCTCTTGTTGTGGAGCATGGGCTCTAGGCGTGTGGGCTTCAGTAGTTGCAGCAGGCGGGCTCAGTAGTTGTGGTGCATGGGCTTAGTTGCTACACGGCATGTGGGATCTTCCCGGACCAGGGCTCGAACCTGTTTCCCCTGCATTGGCAGGCAGATTCTTAACCACTGTGCCACCAGGGAAGCCCCAAGCATATTTTTATATGAGTACTTTTGTCTTCTATGGAAAAGTGTTGAGGAAACCAGGCTAACACTTCAAATGCAGGGGTCAGCTACAGCAGCAGTAAAGACTAAGGTCAGGAGCTCAACATTCAAGTGTACCTTCTTGAGAAAGCAAGGTTATCTCTAAACTTGAAAGGAAATTGCTACAACTTGAGTAGGGACAGGGCGCTTGTGTGGCTTCTCTGCAACAAAGAGGGCAGTTTGGTGTTGTGGTACTGGCTTTGGAGTCTCACAGACTTGGAGTCATATCTTAGCCCAGGTATTTACAGGATTGAAGCCTCTGAGCTTCATCTGTTTATTGTTCATCTGTTTATTGGACCTAGTGATGCGTGCCTTTTTTAGGGTTGCTTATACTTAGGAAGTATCAACATAGTCATTAGGATTTTTTAGTTAGAAGCTATCACTAGTAGAATAAGGTTATTAAGTCTAGTACCTGAGAGAATAAGAATTTGTTTATTGAATGAGGCATATAGGGTCTTTTTATTTCAAGAGTATTTCAAATCAAGCTGAAGAGACATTTGCATCTAAGTTACAAAAATATTCTATTGTTCTTAAAGCCAAGAAAAGATTCCACCCAACTTGTGAATAAGAAACTACAAATTGATTCATTAAATACACACTTAAGGGCTACCCTAGTTGCTCAGTGGTTGGGAATCCGCCTGCCAGTGCAGGGGACACGGGTTTGAGCCCTGGTCCGGGAAGATCCCACATGCTGCAGAGCAACTAAGCCTGTGTGCCATAACTACTGAGCCTGAGCTCTGGAGCCCATGAGCCACAAGTGGAGCCTGTGCGCCACAACTACTGAAGCCCACGCGCCCTAGAGCCCATGCTCCGCAACAGAAGAAGCCACCACAATGAGAAACCCATGCACCGCAAGGAAGCCCCCACTTGCCACAACTAGAGAAAGCCCACACGCAGCAACGAAGGCCCAACGCAGCCAAAAATAAATAAATTAAAAATAATAAAAATTATTTTTAAAATATACATTTATATCGAGTGTCAGTTTTATGCCAGGAATGTGGAATACTGAAGTGATTAAGAAACTGTATGCTGGGGGAAATAAATAGATAAAGCAATAATTAAAATGTTGTGTGAGAAATACTGTGATGTATGCATGTAGGGTCCTGTTCAGATGTAGAGATTGGGGCCTTCTTGGATCAGGGAAGGCTTCCTGGCTACTGCCAGCTGGTAATGGTGGGCCTAAGTTATTTTTGGATCAGTATGGTAGACAAACTAGAGGGATTGAGATTAGAAATAAGGAGACAAGTAATGAAGCAGTGTCATGGGAGTGGACAGATTTGAGAATCTTCTGGTGAAAGAATCACTCAAACTTTGTGACTGAGGGTCAGGATGAATAAAGGCAACTTTGACTTAGGTTTCTGCCTAAGCCCACTTAGCACTTACAGTTCAGTGGGGGAAAATATGTCTTTTTAAGAAATGGTGCTGGGACCACTTAATATCCACATGCAAAAGAAGAAATTGAACACCTGCCTCACACCATATACAAAAAATGTATTGAAGACCTAAATGTAAGTACTAAAACTATAAAACTCTCTTAGGGGTAATTTTTTTTTTTTAACAATTCCTTTGTAAATTTTATTTATTTATTTGGCCACACCGTGTGGCATGTGGGATCTTAGTTTTCTGACCCGGGATCGAACCTGCATCCCCTGCATTGGGAGCAGAGAGTATTAACTGCTGGACCGCCAGGGAAGTCCCTAGGGGTAAATTTTCATGACCTTAGATTTGGCAGTGGATTCTTAGATATGACACCAAAAGCACAAGCAACAAAGGAAAAAAATAGATAAATTGGACTCCATCAAAATTTAAACTGTTGTGCATCAAAGAACACTATTAAGAAAGTGAAAAGAAAACCTACAGAATGGGAGAAAATATTTATAAATCATATATCTGATAAAAGTCTAGATTTCAGAACATATACAAAATTCTTACCACTCAACAACAAAAAGGACTCAGTTAAAACAAAACACTTGCATAGACATTTTCTCTAAGAATATATACAAATTGCCAGCAAGCACATGAAAAGATGATCAACACAGTTAATCATTAAGGAAATGTGAGTCAAAACTATGAGATACTACTTCATCCCCACTAGAATGGCTATTAAAAAAATGAAAATAATGTTGGTAAAAATGTGGAGAAATTGGAACCCGGGTACACTGTTGGTGGGAATGTAAAATGGTGCAGCTGCTATGAGAAAAAAAGGAATGAAGTACTGTTACATGCTACGATATAGATGAAAACATATGTTAAGTGAAAGAAGTCAGTCACAGAAGCCCACATATTGCATGATTCCATTTATAAGACACGCCCAGAATAGGCAAATACATAAGAGACAGAAAGCAGATTAGTGGTTGCCTAGGGCTGGGATCCTGGGGGGGAAAGGAGAATGACTGCTAATGGGAACCTGTTTCTTTTTTAGTTAATGAAAATGTTATAAAATTGGTAGTGGTGATAGTTGCACAACTCTGTGAATATACTAAGAATAAACTAAGAGCCATAAACTGTAATTCAGTGAATTATATAATATGTAACTTTACCTCAATAAAGGTATTATATTGAAACAAAAAAGAATAGTGACAGCAGAGTCAGGATGGATATTGAAAGTTTGAAGATAGCAGAGAAGATGTGAAACAATCTCTGGGAGAGTAGAACAATAAACTGACTATGGAGACATACTGGGATTGCTAGGCTGTATTGAGGGGCCGCTTGAGGTTTTTGATCTTAAATATATTGTGAGCACTGTCAGCACTATTGGCTGCTTAGGTAGGGACACATAATAGGTGGAGAATTGCATTTAACCAAAATTGGGTTTTGCTAGGGAGTACAATAGAAATTAGAAATAAGTTGAGAAAATATTCAGGGTAATGGTTGGTAGAATAACCATGAGATCTAAGGTAAGAAGGAAAGTGAGGACATGACAGGATGATGGACAGTGAAAAGGTGATAGCCTGGAATTAGACATCCTAGTGGGACTGAAGGATTATTGGAGTTAGGGTATTAGAAGGAGTGAGGTGGAAAAGATAGGTGGTGGTGATCTTGGAAGTGGCATGATTATTACTGACAGGCTCAGTCAGGGTTCCTCGCTGGAACCACAGAACACAGAAAATGAACCGAATGTTTTCCTTACTTCTCCCAAGGATGGTACGTAACTGGTTGGTACTATTCTAGATGCGGAGGACAGAGGTTAATGTATTACATACAATGGATGCCTGAGGACATTAGGCTTACTTCTCTCTCAGAAATCCCACTTGAGAAAGGCTGAGATGGTATGATCCATGGGAGCTGATAGCAAAAAGGTAAAGGAAGTGAGAGGACAGATATTGAATGTATCACAGCTTAGGTTGAACTACAGAAACTGCAACTTTCATATTCTTCAGTCTAATATGTACATATTGAAATCACCAAGAATGATGGCAAGACTGGCAAAAAGAAAGACAGCAAGTGATATGTTAAAATTTTCAACGAATGGCCAGGAAAGGGGGGTGGGGTGGGTGACCAGGAGGATAGTAGATGACTTCTTCAAGGTGGAGTAGCAGGTGCAGCAGAATGGTTTGTGCTTCAAACCAGGTTTTCCAGTAGTCTGGAAGCAACAACGAGGAGTAAGAGGATATTTACCCCACCTCCAGGTCAGTGGTATTGTGTTGTAAGGAAGAAGAAACAGCCAGTACCTGAGAAGGTACAAGGAGAAGCAGTACGCTCAGAGGACAGCCATCTTTCAGTTCGAGCAAGAAGATGAAGAGAACGTCACGTCCACAGAGAGGGTTAAGAATGTCGAGGACTTTTTTGGTCACTGACCCTAGTTCCAGAGGGCAGAGCCATTTTGAGAGCAGGAGTGGTAGACTGAGTCATATTAGAAAAGTGCCCCCAGATGACAGATTAGAGTTGTGGGATGAGAATCTAGGTGATAAGAGAAGCTATGGGAAGCTTGAATTTCTTGGAGGTGTCCAAGGTAAACAGATTTAAGGCAAGATAGAATTAATCCTGTTTATCTCCGCAGTGCTAGTCAGTGGAACTGTCTGCAGTGACAGAAATGTTCTTTATTAGTAGACTCAAACATGGTAGCCAGTAGTCACATATGGCTATTGAACGCTTGAAATGTATAATTCATGTGATGAAGAGCTGAATTTTAAATTACATTTAGGGGGCTTCCCTGGTGGTGCAGTGGTTAAGAATCCACCTGCCAATGCAGGGGACACGGGTTCGAGCCCTGGTCCGGGAAGATCCCACACGCCACGGAGCACCTAAGCCTGTGCGCCACAACTACTGAGCCTGTACTATAGAACCCGTGAGCCACAACTACTGAAGCCTGTGCACCTAGAGCCCATGCTCCGCAACAAGAGAAACCACCGCAGTGAGAAGCCTGTGCACCGCAATGAAGAGTAGCCCCCTCTCACCACAAGTAGAAAAAGCCTGCGTGCAACAATGAAGAGCCAGTGCAGCCAAGAATAAAATAAATAAAATAAATTTATTTAAAAAATGAAAAATAAATAAATTACATTTAATTCTAATTGGGTTTTTTTTTTGTTTCTACTAAGTTTTAAATTTAAATAGCCACATGTCTCAGAATGGTAGATAATGGTTAGTTCTATTGATAACCTTTTTGTTGGGACTACTCTCGTAGGGAAGGCTGGCAGCATTGAGGCAGGCAACATGCAGGTGGAGCAGGCCTTCCCTTTTTCCTCTAACATCCCACTGAGAAAGTGCTAAGCTGGAGGATTGGCGGTCTTAGCAGGAACGTAAACAACTCTGTGGCCTCCCATTATTTTCTGCTGATGTGGTTTTGAGGTTGAGGGAGACAAAGTGAGAGTAACCACTGTCATGCTGCCAAATCTCTCTTTGTATATATAATTTTCACTTAACTCAGGGAGCCATTGTCTTCACTGTTTACAGTTCAAGGCCATATGTTTTTATTTTTGATTGCTTGTCTACTTAGGGTTTTGGAAATAAGTGTGCTGATGTTTACATAGTATTGGTAATTGTTCTGTAATGCTTTGGTTATTTACTTCTTCATTTTGTTTGTACAAATTAGTATGGGAACCACTTAAGACTAAGACCTAACGCAAATTATAGACAGGCTGGTAGGTGTGTTCTAAAGATGGGCTTAAATCTTTGGCTAAGACTAAGAAATAAATTTGGAAGACTAATAATGAGAATTATATAATAATAAACAACTAATGATAATCTGAGTGCTTTCTGTGGGCTGAACACTCTTACAACTTATTTGGATTGTTTGATGTGATCCTTACCAAAACCCATGAAGATAGATGCTGTTATCATGTCATTTTGTGGGTAAGTCCCCTGATACTCAGAGAGCTTAATTAGCTTGCCTAAGGGAACACAGCTAGTCGAGTCCTAGCTTGGAGACCATTTTGTCCAACTCTAAAGTTGGCGCACATTATTCCACTGTGTGCCACTGCTTCTTTGTATCTTAACAGTCCCAAGCGCAGTTCCTTAGGGTGTTTTCCATCCAGTGGTATATAAAGGCCTGAGTTAATGGTCGTAGGTTTATAGGTGGCTCTCTCAGCTCTCAGTGATGTTCCTCCTTTCTGTTTTGCATACCTTGCCCAGGTAGTTGCTTTCCTGTTAGTTGTCTTCAGACTCCATTGTTCCCTTTTTAAATCTTTGGCTGTTGTCACCAGCAACTAAGTTTTTGGATTTAAGTTTCATACTAAATTCTCTGCCTGCAGCTTAGTTAAAATGGCTCTCTCAACACTCATAAACCAGAGTAGCAGACTCCTTTAGGGCAACTTACACCTTTCTTCTTTGTAGGGGCAGTAGTTTTTAAAGGAAAAATGTAGCTTCAGGGGCCAGTCCAGTCTGCTCTGATCATAACATTTAATAATAGAATTAGCATATGTCTTAGCCATCTGCCAAGTCTCTTTTCCACCTGCCTACTTACCACTTATCACTTTCTCTCTTCCCTCTTTTTCTCTTTCCCTTTACCCTCTTATTTCCCAGGAGAGCAGCCTGCTCTTATAGAAGAACATATATTACTTTAAAGTAAAGCTCATATTGCACTTCTGGTGCCATGTTTCTTTGTTATTTTAGCTTTGTGATCTTGGTCAGTTTATTTCATCATCTATAAAATAGAGTTAGCGATATATGCCTTGCAGGACCGTTGTAAGGATTAGAGATTATGTTTTTTAAGTCCCTGGCACAGAGAAGGTTCTCATAAAACAAGAGCCCCTTTTTCCTGTGAATCCATTGCTATGATTTAAATTGACAAGTATTTATTAGCATCTAATCTATGCTAGACTCTGCTGGGAATGGTGAAGAGATCAAGACAAAACCCAGAATCTCTGAATTCAAAAGGTTGTGTGATGTAGAAAGGAGACTGAGATATAAACAAATAACAGAAATGTGCTAGGTGCAGAGGTATATATAAAGTGCTATAAGCAATTAATTCCTTTTCCAGCCCTGTCTGTGGAGTGGTTTCCAAGTATTTCTTTTGGGGGAAATACTTGATAGTCAAGATGGGTAATAAATAGAAAGAGAGAGAGAGGGAAAAAAAAAACAACTCTTAGAGGTTTCTGTAATCAGAGATGCAAACATTTTAAGAATTGATTTCAGCAAGGCACTTGATAAAATCTCTCATAAAGTCCTTGTACATAGGATGGAGAAATGTGGGCTGGCTGATAGAATAAGAGGTGGATTTTGAAGGTGGTTATACAACTGTGTCCAGGATGTTTTTCTCCTGCAGTACTTTATTTTTATTTATAAAATCTCTGGGTTGGAGGGAACCTTAGAAATAGATCATCTACTCTAACTTGTGCCTAAGACCTTGCTGTATCCTGATCTCTTTTTCTCCCTTTGAATTATTTTTTTTCATACCCGTGATTCATTTATTTTTTAACTGGAAGTTTGTGCTTCTTAATCTCCCTCACCTATCTCTCTCCTCCCCCCATAGCTGCCACCCCCCACCTCCCTGGCAACTACCTGTTTGTTCTCCATATTTACAACTCTGTTTCTGTTTTGTTATGTTTGTTCATTTGTTTCGCTTTTTATATTCCACATATAAGTGAAACCATATAGTATTTGTCTTTGTCTGACTTATTTCACTTTGTATAATACCCTCTAGGTCCATCTGTGTTGTTGCAAATGGCAAGATTTCTTTTTTTCATGCCTGAGTAATATTCCATTGTGTGTGTGTGTGTGTGTGTGTGTGTGTGTGTGTGTGTGTGTGTGTATCACCTCTTCTTTATCCATTCATCTGTTGATGGATACTTAGGTTGCTTCCATGTCTTGGCTGTTGTAAATAATGCTGCAATGAACTTGTGGTGCATATATCTTTTTGAATTAGCGTTTTTATTTTCTTCAGGTAAATACTAGCCCTTTTAATTTTTTTTTTCCTTTTTTTTTTGTGATACGCGGACCTCTCACTGTTGTGGCCTCTCCCATTGCGGAGCACAGGCTGCAGACGCGCAGGCTTAGCAGCCATGGCTCACGGTCCCAGCCGCTCCGCGGCATGTGAGATCTTCCTGGACCGGGGCACGAACCCGTGTCCCCTGCATCGGCAGGCGGACTCTCAACCACTGCGCCACCAGGGAAGCCCGCCCTTTTAATTTTTAATTCAATAGTACAGAAAACTATATAGTGAAAAATATGCCTGCCTCCTCTTCCAGTCCCCAGGTGTCCCTGTCATCCTCCCTAGAGATAAGACATTATTAATAGTTGCTTCTGTGTATGATCATGTTTTATTATATGTATCTCTTTACACCTTGTATTATAGTTATTTGAATGTATGTGCTGTCTCCCTTAGTAAATTGTAAGCTCCTTAAGAGCAAGAACCATGCCTCATAATTTCCTATATCTCCCCAAACTCACACATTGAAGATTATCAATAAATATTTGCTTGATTAAGTATTTAAAGGAAGTTTGGACTAGGGGAAGACAGGCTTCTCTGGTAACATGCCACAGTTTTCTGTGTCCTTGGCCGTATCATTAACAGTCATTTTTCCCCAGTGACTTGGATGAACATGTAGAAAGCATGCTTGTCATATATGCAGATGACACAAAGCTGGAAGAGAGAGCTAATAACATCAGATGACAGAATCAAGACTTCAGATGATCTCAACTGACTGGAATGTTCAACTGAAAAGAATAGGGATAAATATAAAGTCCTGTTAAAAGGGAAACATACCCAACAACTTAGTTACCCAAGTAAAGAATGTCTTGATGACATTTTTGAAGATGGTTTGGGAGGATAGGGGATAGATCTTAATTGCCTTTACACTCAATTTAAGCCTGTAGAATACCAGGGTTGTCAATAAAGTAAACACAGCCTTGGCTGAATTAGTAGAATATGAGTCCAGCAAAGCAGCTTGTGGTTCTTGTGTTCTCTTTACTGGTCAGACTGCTTGTTGGAATATTGGGTCCATTTTGGGGTGCCACACTTATATAAAAGACTGACAAATTAGGGTGTATGTAGAGGAGGTTAACTAGGAAGGTAAAACATGGGTATAGGAATCAGACAGATCTAGACTCTGTTCTGGGTTCTTCTTACTAGTTGTGATAGCTTGGCAAAGTCAATTCCTTTGAGTTTGTTTTCATACGTTTAAAATAGGGCAGAATAATAATACCAGTCTCCAGAGGATCATTGAAAGGATTAGAGCTACCTTAGGCCCTCAAAGATTCTGCAGTCCAAGTCTTATTAGTGATTGGCTTAATGACTAGATATAGTACGTGTTTTGAAGGTGGTTACATTTTAGTGGGTCAGACAACTGAGTAAAACCAAGACTGTAATGCAGCTTGTTAAGTGTTCAAAGAGCTGACTTGTGGAAAAGGGGGTAAACTTATTCATACAGCCCCCAGTAAATGCAGATTAAGCCAGAATTGTTGTGTAGCAGTAGAATGGGTTTCCCTAGGAGGAAGTGAATTCTCCTCAGTGAATGGATATAGTTGAGACTGTATAATCACTTGTCAGGGATGCTTATAGAGGCATTTATATGAGTGGGAGGTTGGACTAGAAGGATAGGTAAACTATGGCCAGCCAGGAGTCAAATGTAGTCAGACATCTGATTTTATAAAGTTTTATTGGAACATACCACACCCGGTTATTTATAATTTTGTCTATGGCTGCCTTCCTGCTATAATGCAGAGTTGAGTAGTTATGACAGTTAAGGCGATATGACATATCGCCTTCCAAGCCTAAAATATTTACTGCCTGGTCCTGTACAGAAAAATTTTGCTAACCCCTGGTCTAGGTAAATGCTTCACAACCTAAATTATTATAACTGATAAGCTTTCTAAATTATCTGTCATGGGGATGTCAAGTGTCAGGAGGGAAAAAGGCAATATTTGAAGTGAGATGGTCACAGTTTTTCTTGTTAACTCCAAGGAATGAAGACTGGAAAACAGTTGGTTAATTAACTTCCAAGACCCTTTAATAGAGTATGATTTTATAAACAGACACCTTTTGCTACGAGAAAAGTATTTGTATGCCACTTGGACTAAAGTTGTATATACCCACTAGAATTAGGAGGTGGTCCTAGTGTAGTGGAAAAGAGTGGTTGTGTTAACTGTTCTGAGCTCTCATTTTCTCACTTGTAAATGCAACACTTTTCAGAGTTTTGTAAAGATTGGAGCTAATGTGGGCACTCAGATGTAGCTGTCATTGCTATATATCATAAAGCATCTTATTGGAGTATATGTGTCACAAAGACAGAGTTTTCAATGGGAAAGTATAAATCCTCCCCCCTAGTGCTGCAAGTTAGGATAGTACACAAAAACCTTTCTTGGTGTGGACTAGATCTTTAGATCTAATGGCAAGTAGAGGAAAAATAGATCTCATTAGCAAATATGGGAATATCTTGCTGCTGGCAGTTTCCATATTATGCAAGTAATATTCTCTGTACTAGAAAGGCAGAGGTTTCCCAGTCACCTCTCCCAGTGGAATAAGATTTTAAACTTTTCTTCTTCAAGTACATTTTATCTTTTATATTTAGAGTCTACTGCCAACTAACAGTTTTTCTTTTTTTGTTTTGTTTCTTCTTTTTTTTGTTGAAAGTGTTGACTCGGAGACAAAAAGAGGCTAAGAGAAAGAGCAAGAGTGACAGTGGGACAGCTGCTCAGATTTCCCTAGACATTGACAAGTAAGTAGGTATACTGTGTTTACGGAGCTCTTGCTTATTAACACATACCATCACTTAGACCGAATAAGAGACCAATTTCTTTCTTACCCTGGGTTTCTTTGGCCTGGCAATCACTTTGTTACTTTAATGCCTGTATTTCTTTTTCGTATTCCCAGTTTATGTCAGCATAGGTGGGTGGCCTCTGTATCCCTTTTGGTTACTCTGAAAAGACCCTGCCACCCAGTCCACTTCCACATTGCTCTTAGCTTTCTGTTTTCTTTGAATTTGCATATTGGTGTTTGGTGCTTTGGGGAAACAGTGAGCTATTTTGCAATGTAATGGTACAGAAGTTGAGTTGCAAGAAGTTGGGCAATATTGGAGACTTCCTTGGGTTGTGGGTTGCAGCTTGACTAAGGAAGCACATTCATTGCAAAGGGAGGCAGGGGCGAGGGGTGGGTCAGGTATAAGTGCTGCCTGCTGAAAGTAAAGACATCACCAACAATACATTAGAGCAGTTAGTCGTTAGAAACATTTATCTTTGAAACACAGATCTTATCTTAGACCCTAAATTTCATGGCTGCCTTCCCTAATCCAGTGAGCAGAGCTCCACTTGCTCCTTTTCGAATCCTGCTGTCATGCAGTCATTTTTCTAGGACTGTATTCATCACACTATTGCAGTAATTTTTTTCCTTTCGTTTTTGACATTTCTGTCTCCGTGGCTAGTCTGTGAGTTACTTGAAGGCAGATACTTGCCTTCATTCATGTTTATATCCCCGGCATCTAATAAAATGTGTGTGAGACAGCAATAACGATAATACCTGTTTGTTGAGCTCTTAATATTGTGTGCCAGCCACTGTGCTGGGTGGTTTATTTACTTTGTAACTATCACAATAGCTGATAAGGTAGTATTCTTTCTTTTTTAGAAACAGATATAGAAACTGAAGAGAAATTATATGTAACTGGTTAAGATCATGTGGCCAGAACTGGCAAAGTCTACCTGACTCAAAAACTTATGCTTCTTTTACAGTGCTGCTGTCTCTCATGTAGTAGGGGGTTAATAAATGCTTTTTACATTAATTAATAAACCTTGAAGGGTACACTAGTCTAGCTTTTCTCATAAGTCAGAGTTTTACTTGTATTCTCTCTAATGATTAATTACTTGAGAGACTTATTTCTCCTATTTTAAAGACCCCCCCCAGAGAAATTTTTCCTTAAAGGCAATCTAAATCTTTCTGTAGTAACCGAATAGCAATGGCCAGAAGGAGGAGCTTTGGAAAGTTTTCTTTAGCTTCTTAAAACTAAGATGATTTTATGAGTCAGGCAGACCTGGCTTCTGACAGTTATTAGCTATAGGACTTTGAGGAGAATAGTACCTTCCTAATAGGGCCCACCAATTAATTGAGAAATTGTGTTTAAAGGGCCTTGTACCAGTTATCACCACAGAGAAAATACTTTATAAATGTTCATTTTTTTCCTTTGTCTCCAGTGATTCCATTTTTACTGATGCCTAATAAACCTTACCTCAGGGACACAATTTCCTCTCTTTCCACAAACTTTACGATTATAAAAAGATAAAAGTAACTGTATATATTAAGTTATGCAAAAGCCTCTGGCAGAACCACATGGTTTTAGTAACTTCCTAGTGGATGTTGCAGGTTGTAGAATTAAGGAAGTCAGCATATTAGACAGACTTGATATACTAATCAGACAAGTTCATCTACCGTGGTAAAAATGTCATTTTGACTTAATGCTCTTGGTGTTCCCTTTTCTGTCTAAATTTTAACTTCGCTTTGAAGAAAACGATTACTTAATTTGAGAAGAGTTTGACTGAAGTCTGGAGAGCAATTAGCATTGTTTGAGATAGTTAGAAGAGCTGATTTCATTATCATCCCACTGCCACAACAGCAGGGTAAGAGAAACAGCCAGGGAAAACCACTAATCACTCAGTCCTTTTGATTGGCATTGGGTTCGTTTTATTGGCGATCCTGCTGAGTGAATATGCTTTGGTTGACATGTCTTCTTCACGGAATAACTTTGACATAAAAACACAATTTGAGACGTATCTAGGAGCACAGAGGCAAAAGCAAATCTTAAAACTGCCTTTTCTCTCTTTCTTCTGATTGGCTAGGAATGAGAAGTGTTATCTCTGTAAATCCCTGGTCCCATTCAGAGAGTATCAGTGTCATGTAGAGTCCTGTCTCCAGCTTGCAAGAGGTGACCAAGGAGATGGGCCTGAAGAGAGTGATAGAGTATGCTCAGCTGTGGAGGGGAAGCGTCCACAACGGCTGAGGAACCCAAAGGTATGTGTGGAGTGTTTTAGGAAAGGTTACCTAACCCTCCACAGTTTTGTTCTGGGCTTTTTTCCTCCCTCCTTCCTTCTTCTTCTGTTTATCTTGAAACAGGATTTGTGCTTTTTTAAATTATTTTTTCTTTTAATTAAAAAGTAATACATACTCATTGTAGAAAATATGGGAAGTTCAAAAAAAAAGTATGAAGAATAGGGAAATTATCATCCATAAGTTAGTTACTCAAAGATGACATCTTCTAGTATTTTGGCCTATTTTTTTCTAGTCTTTTTTTAATGCATTTTAACATAATTGACACCATATTATATATGTTACATATACACATATGTGTACATACGTATACTTGTATGTGCATATGTATATATACACCTACAATTGTAACATAAACACCTTCCTGGGTTTATTTTATTTATTTATTTATTTTTGCGGTATGCGGGCCTCCCACTGTCGCGGCCTCCCCCGTCACAGAGCACAGGTTCCGGACACGCAGGCCCAGCGGCCATGGCTCACGGGTCCAGCCGCTCCGCGGCATGTGGGATCTTCCCGGACCGGGGCACGAACCCGCGTCCCCTGCATCGGCAGGCGGACTCCCAACCACTGCGCCACCAGGGAAGCCCCCCTGGGTTTATTTTTAAACTGTTTTTTAAATTACTCTTAATGTTTGTATCACACAGTCAATTAACCATTCTCATATTATTGGACATTCAGGTTGTTTTCCAGTTCTTCTGTATTATAACGCTGTCTTTAAAACATTAATCAGTCTTTGTACCGCTGATTATTTCCTTAGAATAGATTTTCTGAAGTGGAGCTCTTAGGGCAATGGGTATAAACATTTTAAAATCTCTTGAAACATACTGCCAGATTACTTTCCAGAAAGTATATCCAGTTGTATACCCATTGCCAGGAACATGCAGTCAACTCTGTTGAACACCTCATGTGCCTAGCCTTATTAGGAAACTGTAGGATCTGGTCCTGGTCACTGGGAAGATGTGCTTTCTGGGCTTTGTGATTAGAGATCAGGAAGAGCAAGTCTTGGCTTAGAGATCAAAGATAAAGCAGCAGCTCCATATCCTAGGCTTACTGACATAGCAGTCACTGAACACTAAGATGGAGAAGCCATTATCCGTCATGATGAAAAAAAAAATGAAGAAAAGTATGAAGGATCAGGGGAAATTATCTTTTCCTTATATGAATGGGGTGATGTTTCGGTGGTAATTTGGAGTTAGGGCTTACGGGTATGTGCTTATACCATAGAGCTAGTTTTTTCTCTGTCATCGCTGCCTCTAGAAGCTAACTTGAAACTGTTATTTTCTATTTTAAATCTCTCCAAATCTATCATAGGTCAAAGGTTACTGTTCTCTAATACGATCTTGGTGGAATAATTTGCCTTGACTCTGGTATCCATTCTTAGATATATTCTTGGCATAAAGACGTATTCTTTTAATCATATTTGCTTTTTTTACTGTGTACCCTCGTTTATTAGAAAGCAAAAGATTTTCCTACAGCTGTGCCCCTACACCTCTTCTCTCCTGGAGATAGGTGTGATCTGGGCTAAGGAAGTTGTATTTTAGACTCCCTGTGTAACCCTTTCATCTCTTTTTCTCTGTCACAGGAAAAAGGCTTCAATGAAGGCCGACTCCTCAGTCTCTTGGAACAGTCTGAGTACAAGACCACAGGTGAGGATACCAGGACCAGTTTTCTGAGCTTCTGTCTGAGGCCTTCTAGTAAAAATAGCCACTATCAACTCCCCTGACTTTTTGCTAGAGTTATGTGGGTGCACATTTGACCCAGTCAGCCAGCCTTTGAGACTTGGTCTAGGTCATCTCTCCCTAAGGAAGATGAAATACTCTGTCTTATTTATCATGTGTTTTGTTTCAGCCTCTAAAAAGCTTGAACTTTCTACTTGCCTTTTGAACTGGGGAAAAAACATTTCCAAATCAGAGGGGAATGTGGTACAAGCCCTAAGTACCTCCTAAAGGAATAGGCATTGAAAACTAGTCATTACTGTCCTCTCCTAATGTTTTGTGCATCATTCATGTTACCTTTAGCATAGTGTCTCAACCTATGCTCCTGAGGGACTGTAGGAAGTAATTCTGTCTTTGTGCCTAATATTTAAGGAGGAGTAGAGTGGATTGTTTAAGAGCATTGCATAGAGTTAGTAATACCAACTTCATAGATTGAAAGGATTATATCTAGTAAAGCTCCACACATACTCCCTGACGTAAGTAGGCTGTTGATAAATGTTAGCTGCTATTATTACTGTTGTTGTTAATAGTTGCTATTGTAAAAATATACTAAGTGTAGGTGGAAGAGGAACTTTTGCTTAGGTCTGGTGAGATTTGCTTCCCATCTAGTTCTAATAGTTCATTCCCAACAAGCAAATCTGTTGTGCCTTCTGATGACTATAAAAAGGCAGCCTCAGGCTTCCCTGGTGGCGCAGTGATTGAGAGTCTGCCTGCCGATGCAGGGGACACGGGTTCGTGCCCCAGTCCGGGAAGATCCCACATGCTGCGAAGCGGCTGGGCCCGTGAGCCATGGCCGCTGAGTCTCTGCGTCTGGAGCCTGTGCTCCGCAACGGGAGAGGCCACAACAGTGAGAGGCCCGCGTACCGCAAAAAAAAAAAAAAAAAAAAAAAAAGGCAGCCTCTCTGAGCCCCATAGCCTGCTGCCTTTAGGTCAGCAGGTTGTGAATCTCTTCAGGTAGCAGATTTCCCTTGGCAACTCCTTGTTCCTCAAGTCCAGATTTGAAGTAGATTTATTCAGTGGTTATTCATTCAAAAGTGTTCACCTCTGTACTTTTGCAGGTAAGCCGGTTGGATGCTAATGCTCATATTCCATTGGTCTGGGGATTGGGGATCTGAGCTACCTGGATAAGCCTGATGAAGAGCAGTGCCCAGGACATAGGAAGCACACGATCAGTGAAAAGTGTTATGATTACAACACCACTAACAACATTATTACTTTTTCTGTCCTATCACAGATGCAGAGATAAAGACCAAGTTTTCAGAAACAGGAGCCTTCAGGTGAATTGGGGTGTGCATTGAAGTGTGGCTGTCAGCAGTTCTAGAAGAGTACAGCCCTGGTCCTATGTTCTGTGTATAGTGTGATATTCAAACTGTTAAAGTAGAAAACTGTGGAACTGTGTGACTGCTCTCTGTATAACTCTGTGCCTGCCATATATCTGGGCTGAGAATTGGATAACTACCTCAGTTCATTCATGGTGTCAAAACAAGCAGAGGAAAAGCTGTCTTACTCCTCTTTGCCTCTCTATTCCCACCCAACCCTCGTCTTCTGACTTAAAATTCAAGCAGCTTGGGAATTTGGGTCTGAATCCTCATTTCCTTACTGCCCAACTGTGTGGCTTTGGGTATATGATTTACCCAGTGTCCTCATCTGTGAAAGGGAAATGATAGTACTTATCTGATTGGATTATTCCAAAGATTACATGAACTGATAGTATATATAAATACCCCTGGTACACATACTTAGTGCTTATTAGTAGGTGTATATTGAATTCTGATTTTTTTCTCCTTCTCTCTAGGGTGCCTTCATCAGGGGTAGAAGAGGCAGGTTGCAGCAGAGAGATGCAGAGTTCCCCTGCACATCTTGACTTAAATGAGTCTCCCATCAAGTCTTTTGTTTCTATTTCAGAAGCCACAGATTGCTTAGTGGACTTTAAAAAGCAGCTTACTCTCCGGTCAAGTAGCCGGACACGGACCAAAGCAGGCAGAGGAAGAAGGAGGAAATCCTGAATTTCTAGGGTCCAAAGGTTGACAAAACCATTAGCAATAGGGGTGGGCCATGTTCATTAAGCCTTAGTGGTCTCCAGTTCATTGTTACGCAAGTTTTGGCCCTGCAGTTTCTACCACCAGCACCCATTCAGTGTTCTGGTTTTTGTGCTTTCTATGTGCTATACAGACAGTTGTGTGTAGTATTCTGTTTTATAACAGTCTGTATGAATTCACTTACGGTTAAAAAGAAAATTTAAATATGTTTGTATGAAATCTTATTTCAATAAGGTGGAGATTTTCCTTTTTTTCTCTGAGTTTAGGGGAGGGATATTTTAATTATGGAGCTAGTTCTCAGCCTCATAAATTACATGTTTCGGAATGAATTCCATTACTGGTCTCTAGGACATATTGCCTATATTCACAGAATGTGTAGTGCACAATTCTGAACACTGTGTGGTTACTCTTTTGACAATTTCTCTGACATCGTTCTGGAAGATGCCAGGGCATTGAATTCTACTTCTATTCTGCTGTGCTTAACATTCAGTGACTTGTCATTTCATCTTGCTGCCTCACCCAGTTAAGAATTCTCAGCCAGAGCATAGGACCTTTGAGGGATATGTCTGACAACTCTTGCCAGGAGTTTGTAAGTGAACTCTCAGTTATTAGTTCCTATAGAATTACTTTTTCTTCCTAGATTAACCAGTGGGGATGCCTTGCATATTCATCTGCGAAAACTGAGATTGGTTCTCTTGCCATCAGAGGTCATAGCAGCAACAGGAAATAACTTCTATTTCAGTTCATTAGTGGAGGAGTGCACATTCTCGACCACATTACCCAGGAGCTTCCAGTGAAGAGCAGAGATGTGGTCTATCCTCAGTGCACAGGCAGACTCCAAAGATGAGAGGATGTTGAATGGCAGAAGCAGCTGCCTGAGGGAGATGACCAAACAAGGATGTTGAGAAAGCGAGCTTTGGCCCAAGTTGATTTGAAAGTGTAGTGGGAGATGGTATGAGGTGGCTGCCAACCAGGAAAGGATCCTGGGACAAGATGAACAGGGCACCACTCACACTCTCCTAACTTCTGACTTACCAGGTCCAAAATTTTCTTTTCCTTTATTTTAAAACAAACATGAAGTGTGTGTTAGACTGAGGAGTTCAGAGATAGCTAGATGTAAGGCACAGCACAGGCCTTTAATGCATTGTTTCCTGCCTAGCTGCCTTTGCACACAAGCTCTTTGAGTTAGAAAAAGGCAGGATGGCAGGCTCACTCTCTATTCTTTCCACGTCTTGGTGTTGGATGGCACTGACATTGTGGCCAGAATCACATTAATATTGCTGTTATTTTTTGAGCAATTGCTATGGTTCAGGCAATGTGTGTAGCCTCATTTAATCCTCACAGCAACCTTATGAGGTAGGTATTATCCTCCCCAATTTTCAGATGAGGAAAGAAAGGTTCAGAGTAACAAATAAAACCACTTTTTGTCCATGGAAGTGAGACCACAGTGCCCTGCCTCATCAGTCCTAATGAAAATGCTGTATTTTGACTCTAGTATTGATTATTTTCCTGTTTTCCTTCTGAGAAATAAATTGTCCCATCAGCTTAACTCTCACTAGTTTTCTCTCAGTAAATGACAATTTATTGGAGGTAAAGTTCCATAAACAGGGAATAGTACGTTTATCTCTCTGCCTGAAAATAAGAAAAGATAAAGGGCTGATTCTAGAAAGTGAATTATTTAACTTAAAATTGAGCAGTCTCCCTAGAAGATGGATCAGTGGCAAATTGTTGGAGGAGGGTGTGGATCAGCAGGACTAGTACTGGTCAGCTTATTTATTAACTAGTGTGGAGTCAGGGGGAAACAACCATCTCCCCAGGCCCTCCCACCTCTATCTTTGGTAAAAGCTGCTCATTTGTCTTATTCTCCCAATACCAATGGTTTTGTGGGAGGGGCCTTAGTAAGACAGTGAAAAGACAAAGTCAGTGGAAAGAGTATGACATCAACCTGAGTCTGAACCCCTGCTTCTGATACAAGTTAACCTCTGTGAGACCTAGTTTCCTCTTCTATAAAATGGGAAAAATCTTACAGGGTTCTAAGGAGTAAGATAATGTGGGTAAAAGCACAGTATCTCATAGAAGGTGAGTGAATGGCAGCAGTCGTTACTCAATGTGATGCTAGTTTTGTATGTCGTAAGTAGTGTTGCAGTGAGAGGAGGAAAAGCCAGAGAGAGGTGAAGAGCAGATGTGAGAGGATGCAGTTCGACTACCTTAGTTCCATCAAGCACCAGCCTTCCACAGCAAGCTCGGGTGTTTAGAGCTTGCCTAGGACCCCTGGGTTTTTGGGTTTTGTTTCTTGTTTTTGTTTTGCTTCTTCAGAAAGATGGGAAGCAGCTGTTCTGATGGTGTTGTCAACTCATGAATAGCTGGGAAGCTCCAAGAACTTCACAAGCTATTGTGATAAATTGGGAAAGAGAAGGTAACTTCTGTGTTAGGCACTGTGGTTGTGTTATTTCATTTCATCCTTATAACAGCCCTCTAGCAGAGGCTGTGCCTTGCCCATTTCCCCTGGGCACTCACTGTTCTGTTACATACCCGCAGGGTCCTACTGCAAGAACCTGTAACTCTCTGCCTTAGCACTTCTCTAGGCTAGTGTGTGGCACAGGCTGGGAGTGCCAGGGAGTGAGGGCCCCTGAGGCAGCCATCAGCCAGTAAAAGATGGAAGTTGGAGGATAAATTCTCCAGCTTCCTCACCTCAGGTGGATGCATTCTACCTGTCTCCCAGAGTTCCCCTGTGGGATTGAGCCTCAGTGGCTCCCAGCAGCAACTTAATTATGTATGCTCTATTGGCTTCCTTCCCTTCCTATCTTACTTACAACTCCCCTGTCAGTGCTTCCTGGATCAGGGCTGGGACTAGGGTGAGGGGCCCTCACTCTTGGGCTCATGTAAAGGCAGCGTTGACACTTACGTGAACCTAAGAGGGATTCTCTACATTTTATAGCTAGGCACTTCACATGCATTGCCCTAATCCTAATCCTGGCCTGATTGCTTCCCAATTAAACCTTTTGCACTCAAATTAGGTCTGCTTCTGGAGGAGCCCAACCTAAGGCATTAGTCTCTATGTTTTATACATGGAAAACTGAGGCTCAGAGAAGTGAAGGAATTCACCTAGGTCATACAACTGGTAACTGAGATGGGATTCAAACCCAGGTCTGTCTGACACCAGTGCTGATTCTCTCTACTATACCACACTACCTCCTACTTCCCACTTGAGTCACAAAACTCAATGGAAATTTTAAGTTTGGGTGGGCTCATTCTCACCTGTGAGGCAGAGAAGCTTTGGCCCTAAGTTGATATAGAAGATGGGAATTGGGGTGAGGGGAAGGCAGGTAAGTAAGTAGATGGTAGTACCAAGTGGGAAGATGGAAGAATGTATAAACCCAGAGTGGAAAGGCTGCTGAAGCCATATGTACCAGGAAGGCAGGAAGAGGTTACTTATTTCCTCTCAATTTCAAAAGCCCTGGACTACTGAGGTTGTGGGAAGGCTCTTCAAATTAACAAAAATTAACTGATATCTATCCCACGTTAGATATAGAACTGGGCCCCGGGGCTCCAAAGATAAATAAGAATCATTCTTTGGGAGCCCATAGTACAGTGGGGGGAGACAAACAGATTCTTTTAATAGACTGTAGTCTATGCAATGATACAAGGAGATCAAGACACTATGGGATCAATAGGCTGGGATTAGGGCCAGGAGGAGCTTGTCTAGAAAGGCTCCCAGCACTGGCGATGTCTGAGGTGTAATCGAAAGGATGAGGAAAAGTTAGGTGAAAAGGCTGGAGAGCACAAAGGGAGAGTCATTCCAGACAGATCAGTGTAAACAAAAAACTAACAGAAGCAGCTTGACGGGTATAGGAGAGCTGCAAGGCACATTGGAGTAAAAGGGCATGGAGGGAATAGCAAGAAGCTTATTGGGGCCTGTTTGCCTGGCCGTGGGGCACTGTCAGCTGTGAGAAGCAAGGCTGTGAGCAGATCGGAGCAGGGAGGGCCTGGCTCTCGTCCCAGCCGTGGTACCTGGGCTACAGCCCACCTTTCCCCCAGCTGACTGCCTCTCCCCATTCCTTAGTTCCTCCTGGACAGCTGGAGATTGGCACTAAGGGGCCATGAGGAGCCTTGTGAGGACTTGTCCTTCCCTTTTTTGGTCAGTGGCCATCTGGTGTCTGAAGAGAACGGCTGATCCTTGCTGTACCTCTGCTACAGTTACGGCTGTCATAGTTGTTCACAGATCTCAAGCCCAGACTGCCTCCTCCCTCCATAGTCCCTGACACAGACCTTCCCTGACACTCTGCCTAGGATGTTGGGACCCCTGCTGCTGGGGAAATAGACATAGGTTTCTAGAAACACAGACGAAGAGCCCTGGCATTGTTTGTCAGGGGTGTATCCTCACCCTGGATCAGGAGACTGCAAACTGACTGTCAGCATGAATCACATTCACATTCAGTTCCATATTCTCTCCCCACTAAGAAGTTGAGAGAGACTGGAGCCCCAGGCTAGGCAGGATGCTATGTTGTGAATGATGGCCAGTCTATCCTCCCCATCCCCATTCCCAATCTCAGAGCCTACATGCCTGATTGCTACACAGTGAACTGTGCAGAAGCGTTGATAATGTGGCATGTTTCCAGGCCCAGTTATGCCAAAACTGATTCAACAGCCATCATCCCTGGTCTCTATCCTGGTGTCATGTGGAGGCAGAGTACTGTTTATGGTTAACGGTAGGGTTACTGTTGATGAGGTAGCCTGGAGTTTTAAAGTATCTGCTCACCAGTTTCCCTGGAATGAAAATTGGTGCAGCGTGTCTAGTCTCCTACCATGGTGAGTATCTTAGTCCATTTGGGCTGCAATTAAAAAGTACCACAGACTGAGTGACTTATAAACAATAGAAATGTATTTCTCACAGTTATGGAGGATGGACGTCTGAGGTCAGGATGCCAGCCTGGCCAGATGGTCAGATGAAGGCCCTCTTCCATGTTGCAGACCGCCAACTCCTTGTATCCTCACATGGCAGAAGAGGCAAGGGAGCCGTCTGGGGCCTCTGATGAGGGTACTAATCCCATTCATTAGGGCTCCACCCTTATGACCTAATCACCTCCCAAAGACCCCACTTCTTAATACTGTCATCTTGGGCATTAGGTTTTCAACATAAGAATTAGGTGGGAGGGGAACAAAAGTATTTAGACCACAGCAGTGGGCACAGTGTTACCCCAACTTTCTGTACATTCAAGAAGACTAGTTCAGGGAAACCAGCTTGGTGGCCAACAGCCCCACTGCAGCTGAGATTCCTCTTCCCCTTCTAGTAGAGAAGCCCCATGGTGTGAACCTACTCTTCCTCCTTGGCCTGTAGACTAAAGGCTGAACTCCACAGCCTGGCTGCCTCCTCTCCCACCATGTGTCCTCACCTTCATGTATCCTCTTGAGGTCCTTGGAGCTGCACCCCAATTCCATGAAGGTGCCTTGTGCTCCACAATTTTGTACATGCAAGGACATACTGCCACTCTTCCTTCAGGGCTCAGCTTCCTCAACTTCTGCCCACTCTGGGGCAGAGTTAGCCTCTTCCTCTTGTGCTCCCACATCGCCTCTTGTTCATTTAGTAAGTCGTTACACATTTTGGAAAATTGTCCATTGGACTACATATTTCCCAGGCTATGCTCTTCTAGCTCCTTTCCAGGGGTGAACCACTGTGGACTCAGTGTTTGTAAAATGGATGGAGCTCCCAGCATTGCAGAGGGGATATCCCAGGCTCCTTGACCCACTTCAGGACTCCCAACTTCCTGTGGCGATCTTGCTTAAGTTTGCACCATGGCCCTGCCTAACCTGGCCTCCTCTTAGGGCAGACTCAGAGGGAAGTGCACCTCCCTGAGTTAGCTGGTGTCTAGTGAGAGGGTGGGGCTTGGTGACATTATAAATCAGATTACTCGTGAGTTTCACTTTTAAGTACAAAGCAGTTCAGTGGGACATCTCATACTGAGAGAGAAGAGCCCAGGTCTGAGGAGAGTGACCAACTGCTGCTTCTCCCAGGTAAGATTCTCCTCTAATTCCTGCCTGCCTCAGCTCTAGCACCTTCCTTACCCTCATCTCTCCTGCTTAGTCCATCCTGGATGAGTGGAGGCTGGAAAGGCTAAGCTGGTTGGTCCTCGCTAGTGGTTCCTATCCTTGGCAGAGGTCCTGGGATACCTTTCAGAAGGAAGGCTCATTCCATGTAGCTAATTCAGCTGAATTAAGCCAAGAGGCCCACAGTTATTCAAACGTGTAAACCCTGGGCTGGGTTCTGGGGATCTAGTGATAATGGGAGACATGTCCCTCCCCACAGGAACTCTCAGCTGGAAGAGACAGAAATGAATACATTTACTGGGAGTGTAAATACTGGGGTTACTTGGGGGAAGCTTCACAGTCTCTGGTATGTAGAAGTGCTGAATAAATGTTGAATAAAAGAAGAAATGAATAAGGGAGTGAATGAATGAGTGATTGAGCTAGCTGGGCCTCGAAAGGAGAGTGAAATCTCACCATGTGTGTAGCCCTAGGCCCTTCCCAAAGGTAATTGCCTCAGTTACCCCATTTTATCCTCAAAACGGACCTCTAACATATATGGAACATATGTTTGACAGATGTGACAGACACTGAGTGTAGGTATATGTGACTTTGGGGAGATTTTTTGGAAACTGATTTCTTGGTTCTCTGAATAAGAACTCCCCACCTCTCAATTTTTCAAAGCTGTACTAGCACCTACCTATGCCAAACCCTGTGCTGGGCATTGAAGAAGCAAAGATGACTCAGCAATTCCAGGGAAGGCTGTGAACGAAGGCTGGACAGCAGGAGACAGGATGAAGATCATAGTCAATGTGGCTGGAATATGAAGGGGAGTAGCAAGAGAGGAAGCTTGGGTTGAGGATAGTGTGAGGGGGTTGCAAAGTCACAGAGCGTTTGGGACTTTTTTTTTTTCTGCAGTAGAAGCCATCACAGTGTGACGGCTTACTTCACATTGTGGGGAATGACATGATAAAGTCTATTTTTGCACAATCACTCTGGTAACATGTTTGGTGTGGGTAAGGTGACAAGATGGACACATGGGAGCACGAATATCGATTAGGAGGCTGTTGGAATAATCAGATGGGTGGAAGGTCTAGGACAGTGGCTGTGGGAACTGGGAGGTGGAGACACACGGGAGCTCTTTCCGCTCTCAGCTCTTTCAGCCTGAGAACTTACTGCGTAGAGGAAGTGAGGGTCAGGGATGTATAGCGGCAACATGAATGCCTCCAGCCAAGGTGAAGGACAAGAGAAGAATTTCGTGGGGAAAAGTGAAGGAAGAAATGAATGTGGCTTTGACCGTTGAGTTTGAGGAGGCTTCTCTAGCATCCAGAGATGCTAACAGACCATTGGAATTTGGGATTTGGCTCAGGACGGGTAGATTTGGGAACCTTCACACAGGTTTTAATCAAACCTTGGGGATGAGTGAGATAAAGAGGGAGTGTGGGGAAGACGACTATGGCCAGAAACTTGGGAGCCCCATTGTGTAAGAGGAGAGGAGCGAAGGAGTTATTGACGAAGACTATGAGAGACTCGGGAAGCAGGCCCAGGGAAGACTGACTGTCGCAGCCAAGGGAGAAGAGAATTTTGAAGTGAAGAGAATTCTCATGGCTTTGCATGCCTGAGAGAGGGTGAAAGCATGGGGACTGAGGAAAAGGCTGGTATTGGGCAGTCAGGAGTTCATAGGTGACCATGGGGAGGGCAAATTCATGGACATGAGGGGAGTGGCAGGTGGGGAGGGGTTGCAGAGGTGAGAAGATAACTTTCCTGAAGTTTTGCTGTTAAAGGAGGAGAGGTGGGATAATTGAGTAGCCAGATGCCTTCTGCCCATCTTGGGCCCTCCACTGCATTTCCGTTTTCTTCCACCCCTGCAGGGCACCTGAATCATTGAAGGCTCCTTTGGAAACTTCCTGGTCCCCATTTTATTTATATGTAGATGAAAATAAAGTAGGCCTTGAGATGGAGAGACCTGGTGTGGCTGCTTTGTGAGGAGCTGCATCCTCAACTATGAGCACAGGGCTCTTTCAGCTCAGCATCACCCCACCTTCCAAAACCCACCCTGACGTTTATGTTGCACATTACAGTTCCCAAAGCATTTTCCCTGTTGTTACTCTATTTAATTCTGCACTTGATCTTGGCCAAAAGGCCGAGAAGCGATACTCTATTTAATTCTGATGACAACCTTGTGAAGGTAGGTATTATCTTCTCCTGTTTTTTTACAGATGAAGAAACTGAAATGCAAAGAAATCATAAATGATTTGCCCAAAGTCATGGCATTAGTGGAACCCCTTTCTGAAGCACAGATCCACCCCTGTCCACTTCTCTCTTCAGCATGAAGTTTACACACCTTAACTTGGCATGAAGGTGCCAAGCCAGCCTGCTTGCTTCTCCAGCAGGTCTTTGGCCCCTCCTTACCTCACACCCTTTGCTCCAAACCTTTAGCACATCCCTGAACTCCCAAGTACAGCAGCAAGTCCATCTCTGTCACTGCCTGTGTCAGTCATACTGTGATTATTGGTAAAGCTGTGAGGTCCCTGAGGGTGTGGCCTAGGTCTGCTTCGTCTGTACCCTAGCATGTGGCACATTAGGCATTAGGGACTGATAAATGTGAATGAATGACAGAATGAATGAATGGCATTGGGATTAGAAATCAGCCTTCCCAGTGCTCTTTTGTTGTACATGCTCTGGAAAATGAGGGCTTTCTGGTTGTTTACTAAAGGATTTTGATGGTCAGAGATTCTGAGCTCTGCCCACATCTTCCTTCCTGGTCGCCTTCAGAAGGAAGAAAGTTAAGGGTCTGCATCACAGCCTCCGAGGTTCATCACAACCTGTGGAGTACGTGGTTCACCCGGGAACCCTTTTCTCCCATAGGAGGTCACCCCCCACCGTGGAACCACATGGACTCCATTGGGTCTCTAGGGTTGCAGCAACGGGAAGGAGCCCCCAGCTGCCCCCAAGAAGGCTTGCCCTGCCCCTCAAACAGCTCTGAGCTGGTAAGTTAAGGGCTGGGTTCCTGTCTCGTGCCTATTCAAGGCTGTCAAGAGCAGGAGCATCAGAAGATGCCATGCGGCCACTGGCTCACACCCATGCAGCCCTTTCCTGTTTACTGAGCCTTTCATATCTGATCTAGTAGCTTTCTCCTTCAAGGCTCCACACCACTGCAAGGTGGGGGTTATCTCCTCATTTTATAGCCGAGGAAGGGGGCTTAGAGAGGCAACGTACCTTGAGTTTAAGGCATGACAGGAGCTTGAGCTGAGAGGTGTTTCATCTCCAAAATCTAGAAAGGACCCTCCAGCGTTTTTCTTATAGAAAGCTGTGTTCTTAAAGCCCTTCCTTTTCCCACTTCTCAAGTCATTCCTGCACATCTTTCACCCCTCAACGTGGCCACTGAAGTCAGGCACACAGAGAGGATTTCAGTGCTGAACTCAACTTGGAGGTTATGCAGCAAGGTTATTGTGCCTCAGGTTAGCTCAGAGTGAGTTTCTCTTTTTTCTGTCATTTTGACCAAGATTTAGAAGCCCTTGCCTACCACACCCTCTAGCAGGAAACACTTGGGTAAGTCAATTCACATCTCTTCGTCTCTGTTTCGTCAACAGTGAAATGGAGGAAAATAAAGTCTAATCCTCCCACCCCTGGAGGATTAAGTGAGCTAATGGAGATACAGGACCTGCACAGAGGAGGCATCCATGAAAGGGTTCTTGAATCGTTCCCTGCAGTTTCTTTAGCTTTCCAGCCCATTCTGAAACCTGCTTGATTTGGCTTGTTGCCCAAACTAGAGGGGTGTCACCCCTCACTGCATTTCATGCTCCCACTTTACCCTTGTCCAACGTCTTCCCCAGACCCTGTAAACATTTCTTCTGTGCACGATCCCTAGCTGGGCCACAGAAGGGTGCAATGACTGTGCCGTGGTGTCTGCCCTGCCAGGGCTTGCTCTAGGGCCTGCCACCATCACCTCTTTCACTTTATGCCACTCTCTAGAGACTCTGGCGCTGGCCCCACACCCACCCTGCTGGCTCTATTGCACACACCTGCAGTTTAAAGACAATTCTCTTCAGCTTTGGGGGAACTTCACATGGATGCCAAATTTCCTGTGGCCTTGGGCCCCCACTCAGCACTGCAGGCTTCAACCTCAGCTCCCCTTCCCATGATGATCTAAGAACCATGTGTGGTTGGAGCCCAGTCCCATCTGAGTCCCTTCCTGGTGCCTTCTGCCAGGACTCTTTTTGTCACCAGAGGGGACATGCAGTCAGGCTCCCCAGGCTGGTTTTACCTTGTGCTCTGAGGAAAGGGAACCCATGTTCTATAGGCCAGCCACTGTCTCACCCCTTCTCATCTACTGTCTTCTCAGTCCTCAAAACAACGCTGAGAAGTGGGTGCTATTTTTGTTCCTGCTTGACAGAGGAGAAAACCTGCTCAGAGAGATGAGGTGGGCCCTGACTGACTGACACAGCAAGTTGGTCAAAGGATCCAGCATTGAGGCCGCATTGAATCCACCCTCTCTCTAATGCTTTGCTCCTCACTCCCCTGGCTGAGGTCTCTCCCCACTCTTCTTGGGGGAGGTTGAGGGGAGACTCCAGTAGCTTCTCCTGGCTGCTGTGCACCCACCAGCATCAGCCAGGGAAGTCCTCTTGTGTTTCTTGAGGCTTCTGCCATCTCATAGTCACTCCTCTTGCACCTCTCACTGCAGCCGGGAGGAAAAGGAAGAAAAATAGCGATCTACCCAAGCCATTGACTTCTCCATAACTCTGCTGTTGTCATTAAGCAATAATAAAACACCCCTCACATCTGAACAGCACTTTACACTTTCACATACATTATCCCCTTTCTTATGCCACCACAACCACTTAGTCAACAAATCCTGAGAGCCAGCCACTCCTTGTGGCCCTGAGATACAGCCATGAACAAGACATGGCTCCTGGATGCTTTTGAGTATTGTTATTCTCTTGTTAAGTCTTACCATGTCAGAGAGAAGTTTAACTTGCCCAGGGCCACATAGCCAGGAAGTGGCAGGGCAAGGACTCAGATGTAAGTTTTCCATCCCACGTCCTGTGGGGGTTCCTTTGCTGCAAACTTCATCAGCTTTGGGTTCTTTTCAGGTGTTTTTATTAGTTTTTATAAGGCTTCACATTTATGTGGAAACATCTCTGCAGTCAGATCTGGGTTCAAGTCCCACTCTGCCCTTTAATAGCTGCTTGGATTAGGCAGATGACTATACCTCTCTGAGCCTCAGTTTCCTCATTTGTGATTCAGGAATAGCTCCTCCTAGCATGCATGGCTACTGGAAGCAGTAATGTGAATATGGAACTGAACATGTGGACTCCAGTTAGGATCATTTGCCTCCTTAGGGATCTGCTTCCCATTCTCTTCTTAAAGCAGGGGTGGGACTGAGTTGCCCCCATCTCCCTCAGTTGGCAGCCTCTCCTCCCTGGCTCTCCCTGCCTCCTTATCCAGGTGCCTGAGTGGTACTTTACAGATATGGGCCCAGTGTGGGGCAGTGGGTCATAGGAATGGAATTCCTATGAGACAGGCAGTGGGGACCTGGGAAAGGCTAAGCCTGGGAGAATGGAGTCGGGGGCTGGGACCTTCTGACAAACCCAGGAAGGCTGCTGAGGCCTCTTTGAAGGACAGGTCAGAGGGTTGTCCCAGGGAGGTTTCCACAGAGAAGTGAGATACTGGAGCTTTTCTTAAGCTCCCTCAACTCAAGCTTCTGCTGGAAAAGAACCTGGTGTCCCATCCTCTGCTTTCCCTGTCTGCCCACCACTCCCTTCACTCTGATCTGCGCCTGGCCAGCCTTCCCCAAAATCCATCCCCTTGCTCTGAAGAAAAACCCTTTGTGCTTTTCCCCCATATCTTCAAATGGCTCATTCCCTTCCTTCATTTAGGTCACCTCCCCAGGGAGACCTTCCCTGACCAATATCCAAAAATACCTCTTCCTTCCCTGGTCACTCCTGAACTTCTATTTCTGCCTTTCTTTTCTACCAGTACTATCAGAACCATGTTACATGTTTCTGTGCTTATTTTCTGCCCCCTACACTGGAATTGAGTTCCACAAGAACAGACTCAGCTGGCTGTGCAGTGTATGGTGCTTAGAATAGTGCTGGGTACATATTAGGGGCTCAGTCAATGTCTGTGTGAAGGATGGCCGACTGTGGGAGGACTGTCCTCCACGGTGTGGCCCCCAAACTCTCCTGGCTGGGCTTGCTCGGGCTCCAGAGTGGAGTGTATCGGAAGAGGGAAGCCCTTGAACCTGAAGTTCATCCACATATTTGTTCATTCATTTGCTCATCTAACAACAATTCACTGAGCAGCTCGGCTCTGGGTCCTGGGGAACCAGAGGAAATCACTGGTGGGGTGACAGGGGAGAGGTCTTGCCAGCCCTGAATTCAAAGAAGTAGAGGGAGTTGGAGGGAGCTGAAAGGATCCACAAGGGAATGGAGCAGGAGGAAATGGGTGGGTCTTCCCACCAGAAAGGAGCTTTCTGAGGGTGCAGGAGCAGGTGTAGGCTGTGAGCAGCAAGAAAGCCATAGTGTGTGAAGAGGCGAGGAGTGGGGCTGGGCAGGTGCTGGGGAGCTCAGCAAGGCTCACAGTGGGCTCAAGCAGGGCTCAGGCCAGCCCCTGGGGAAGCTGAGGGAGGGGTGCTGGTCTGGGCTAGGGAAGGGAGGTATGAACTGGGCCAGGCTGGCCTCTGTCCTGGTTGGAGTGGGGGAACTTCGCTAGGCCAACAGGGCTCCTGCCCAGATGTCGGCCTGTTTTTCCTCAGGTACAGGAATGCCTGCAGCAGTTCAAGGTGACAGGGGCACAGCTGCGGCAGATCCAAACCAGCCTCCTGGACTCCATGGAGCAGGCCCTTAAGGGGCAGGCCAGCCCTGCCCCTGCTGTCCGGATGCTGCCCACATATGTGGAGTCTACCCCACATGGCACTGGTGGGTGGTATAGACTAACATGGGTGGCCAGGACTGGTAAGAGGGTTCTGATCTGGGGGAGGGGGGAGTTCCTTACCCCTTTCTCCCTCTCTAAGGTCCCCATCTCTAAGGTCCCTCGATGAGACTTCACAGGCCTTGGGAATGTTTCTGGGAAGAAGAGGGCTTGGTCTCACCAGCTGCGTGCCTTTCTGTGACCTGCTTTCCCACAGAGCAAGGAGACTTCGTGGTGCTGGAGCTGGGAGCCACAGGGGCCTCACTGCGTGTTCTGTGGGTGACCCTGATGGGCATTGAGGGGCACAAGATGGAGCCCCGAAGCCAGGAGTTTGTGATCCCCCAAGAGGTGATGCTGGGTCCTGGTCAGCAGGTGAGCACTCACTGCACAGGCTCTGGGCCCGGGGGGCAGCTGGGGCTCCAGTGGGCAAAGCTAAGCCCCCACCCCACCCCACAGCTCTTTGACTTTGCCGCCCGCTGCCTATCTGAGTTCCTGGATGCGCTCCCCGTGGGCAATCAGGATCTGCAGCTTGGGTTCAGCTTCTCCTTCCCTTGTCACCAGACAGGGTTGGACAAGGTGAGTGGCTACAGGGACAGTGGGTGGAGGGGCTGCAGCCCCATGAAGGTCGTTGGAGGATTGACCTGAATTTTCTGCCTCCAGAGCACCCTCATTTCCTGGACCAAAGGTTTTAGGTGCAGTGGTGTGGAAGGCCAGGATGTGGTCCAGTTGCTACGAGACGCCATCCAGAGGCAGGGAGTGAGTAGAGGCAGGGTAGCAGGGAGGGATGCCCATGTGGCCTGGGCCTGGGCCTGGGCCTGGGCCCGGGCCTGGGCCCAGCACATGTAGGCTGTGCCTGTGCTTCTGGGAGGGCCTGCTTTCCTTTCCTGTTTATACCCTTTATCCATGTAACCTTCAGGTAAATGCTGCTACCATTCTCATTTTATAGGTAAGGAGACTGAAGCTAAGAAAGGTCAAATAAACGTTCAGGACTGTAGGGGGAAACAAAGATGAAAAGACTTGACCTTGTCCTCAGGGACCTCACAAGTCTAGTGGGGAAAGCATTCCAATAAAAGATTGTCCCTGTTGAGAATGTGGTTCCGATGACTGTGGGAGCACAGGGAAGGGTGTACTACGACTTGAGCAGAGACTTGAAGGAGAAGTTCGCCAGGTGCATAAGCTGGGGCTGGAGAGGAAGGTCGAATTTCAGAGAAGGGCATATTCAAAAGTCTGGATGCCTGAGAAAGGCCACTCTGGATCTGTGTGGACTAACCACCACGGTGCTGTGTGAGTAGCTGGAAGTCAGGGCTGAGAGGAGCAGGCTTGGGGAGCCAGGCCAGGACCAGGGTGAGCAAGCGAGGTGTCTACAGCACAGCCTTCAAGGTGACATGTTTGCTCACCCTTGTCCTGGTCCTGTGGGGAGCACTGGTGTTCTGGAAGTGATGGCTGAGAGCCCCTGAGACCTCCAGGGCCTGAGCTGGGGACAGAGGAGCCAAGGGGCAGGGGTGGGATGGGAGGAAAATCCTCTATAGCGTGGGAAGGCCTAGAGCATATGTGACGCAAATGTGTGGGGCATGCGGACATGCATTTCAGGGACTCTGTGTGTCTCCATTAAAGCCAGGGCCCCAGCCCTGCCCATCCCCCAGGTTCCCTGACCTCTGTCCTCTCTGTTGTCCAGACCTACAGCATCGATGTAGTTGCCGTGGTGAATGACACAGTGGGCACCATGATGGGCTGCGAGCCAGGGGTTGGGCCATGTGAAGTTGGGCTGGTTGTAGGTGAGCCACGGGCATTTGTGATGGTGGATGGAGGGCCTGGAGGCCTGGTGGACAGGCCCTGATGGGGTGTCCCTGCCAGACACTGGCACCAATGCGTGTTACATGGAAGAGGCACGGCATGTGGCAGTGCTAGACGAGGACCGGGGCCGAGTCTGCATCAGCGTCGAGTGGGGCTCCTTCAGTGATGATGGGGCCCTGGGGCCAGTGCTGACCATCTTCGACCGCACCCTGGACCACGAGTCCCTGAATCTGGGTGCCCAGAGGTGGCCTAACCTTCTGCTCTAGCCCCATCACTGATTTGTTCCCCTCCCGCTCTGTTGTCCCTGTACTCCAGCCCTTAGGCCCCTCCCTCTCGTTTGCTCCTAGGCTCTCCAGGTTGCATCCTGGGGGGCCCTGGCTAGGCTCAAAGAAGGAATGGATTCTAGAACGAAGAGTTTTTAACTCTTGGCCCTCCCTTATTCCTGACTCTGACCAGCCCTGGCAGGGGTTGGGGGTTGGGAGTAGCCAAGCAAAGAGTCTCCTACCCTCCTTGAGTCCTTCCACCCTCCAGGAGCCCCCATGAACCTAATCTAAGCCAGAGGGGGCAGTGGGGTCTGGGTAAATACCCACTGTCTCCTAGGAGGCCATTTGCTTCTGGACCCTTCAGCAGGGACCGCAAAGAAAATGACCCCTCTTTGGGAGTTCTTGGAGGTGGGGCCAGGTGGGCTGAGGGCTTAGGAAAGGCTCTCTCCAGCCACCCTTCCTGCCTGTAGGTTTGAGAAGATGATTGGGGGCCTGTACCTGGGTGAGCTGGTGCGGCTGGTGCTGGCTCACCTGGCCCGGTGCGGGGTCCTCTTTGGCGGCTACACTTCCCCTGCCCTGCTAAGGCAAGGCAGCATCCTCCTGGAACACGTGGCTGAGATGGAGGAGTGAGTGCGGGAGGCGAGTGGGCTGCGACAGAGGGGTTCTTGACTTGGGAATGGGGAGGATGCTCTTTCCCTGAGGTAGCCATGGAGCTTTGGTGGGGGCAGGGAGCTTTGGGGCTACTTCAGCCCCAAAGTAGCACCCTGTCCCCGCCAGTCCCTCTGCTGGGGCAGCCCGTGTGCACGCTATCCTACAGGACTTGGGCCTGAACCCAAGGGCCTCAGATGCCAAGTTCGTGCAGCACGTATGCGCGGCTGTGTGCACGCGGGCTGCCCAGCTCTGTGCAGCTGCCCTGGCTGCCGTCCTCTCCCGTCTCCAGCACAGCCGGGAGCAGCAGACACTTCAGATCGCTGTGGCCACTGGAGGCCGAGTGTTTGAGCGACACCCCAGGTATTGGGAATACAGATGATCCTGTGTTAGCAGGTAGCAGGAACAAGTGTGTGTTTGTGATACACACCCAGAGGGCACTCTGGTACCACTGGTGCAAGCCGATGGGTATGGATGGCACCCAAGCAAAGTGAAGACAGACAGGGGCTGGGGAGGCCAGAGGAGGTCAGAGGAGAGAAAAAGGCTTCTCTTGGTTGTGCAAGGGAGGGTGTCACTGGGGGCACTGGGCGTATGGTTGGTGCATAAATGGGTTTAGAATTGAACTGATTTGAAGTGAGGGAGCCCGGGGCTTCCGCAAGCCCTGGGGGTCAGGGCCAGGTGCCAAGCCAGGGTGCACCTGATGTGTGTCTGTGTAGGTTCCTCAGCATTCTGCAGGAGACAGTGATGCTCCTGGCCCCCGAATGTGATGTCTCCTTCATACCGTCTATGGACGGGGGTGGCCAGGGTGTGGCAATGGTGACTGCTGTGGCTGCCCGCCTGGCTGCCCACCGGTGCCTGCTGGAGGAGACCCTGGCACCATTCCGGTTGACCCGTGAGCAGCTGGCAGCAGTGCAGGCACAGATGCGAGAGGCCATGGCCAAGGGACTCCAAGGGGAAGCATCCTCCCTCCGCATGCTGCCCACTTACGTCCGGGCCACGCCTGATGGCAGTGGTAAGGACTTGGCCTGAATGTGGGGCTGGGACATGGGCTCCTGGGGGTCACAGCATGTGTGGGGCTGGAGCTTCCAGCTTTGACCTGGCACTGAGGGTCTCTGCCCCATAGAACGTGGGGACTTCCTGGCCCTGGACCTGGGAGGCACCAACTTCCGGGTCCTCCTGGTGTGTGTGGCCACTGGAGGTGTGCAAATCACCAGCCAGGTCTATTCCATCCCGGAGTGCGTGGCCCAGGGCTCTGGGCAGCAGGTACCCACAACCTGGAGCTGATGTCAGGGGGCGGGGAAGGGCCAAGTAGCCTGCTCCCTGACTTGCTCCACCCCTCAGCTCTTTGACCACATTGTGGACTGCATCGTGGACTTCCAGCAGAAGCAGGGCCTGAGTGGGCAGAGCCTCCCCCTGGGTTTCACCTTCTCCTTCCCGTGTAGGCAGCTCGGCCTGGACCAGGTGAGGGAGGGAGGGCTGCGGGAAGCCATCCTCAGGGGCTTTCCACCAACATACTCTTCTTGGAGTGGGCAGGAGGCCTGGAGAGGGCTTCCTGGGCTAGGGAGAGGGCTGGGTGGAGGCCCTGCAGGGCTGGGCCTGCACCTAACCTCAGTTTCCCCAGATGTGATGTGCCCAGGTGGATGGGATGCGGTGAAATGACCTGGAATCCAGGGCCATGAAAAGGCGTGGGATGGAGAAGGACATGGTTACCCCCGGAGACTGCCAGTGGGCAGGAGAGTGGAGCCAGCATTAGGTCTAGGCACTTGGGAGCAGTGCAGGCCAAGGTTGGGACTGACCGGAGGACACACTGGCTGTCTCACTCACAGCACTGTTGTAATGCCGAGGGTATCTACAGGGAGCAGATTGTTTGTTCTGTCTCTCAAAGGGGCTTGTGGTTGCATGGTTTCTTTGCCCTCTCTCCTATTCCCGGCTTTGCTGGTATCCTTCTCAAGGCCTGGTTGGGGTTGGCAGAGGGGCAGGCACAGGTCTAGACACAACACCCACTCAGCACACACCTCCGCATCCTTCATCAGGAATGCTAGACTTTTCATGCACACACCTAAGGCCTGCCATGGAGACGGCTCCTCCCAGACCTCTGATCCAAGCTCCCAGGAATCTCCTCCTCAATACCCCCAACTTCTGCTGAAAAGCTCCTGTGATGAGGAGCTTGCTGGCCCTGAAGGTGCCCACCAGGTTCTTCCACACCTGTGGTCTCTGGGAAGCCCTGCCTATTCTACTCCAGCCAGTCTTCCTATGGTTTTCGCCTACCCTCTGCTCCCGCTCTGACCTCTCAGACGCGGGCCTCTGTGCACTGCTTTCCTTTGGATCACACAGCCAGCAGTGTCTCTTTGCTCACCTGCTTCCTCCAGCCTGAGTTATTCTGGCACCTTTTGATTATTCCTTGTAAGGTGTGAGAAGCAGGTGGGGCTCTGTGCAAAATCAGGCATGCAGGAAACACGGTCCTATTAACAGAATTTAATTTCTGTGTTGAGCCCACATTCTTTTCAGGAGTGAAAACTTAATGGTAATCAATTCAGGGATCCCCTTATCCAGGTAGGGGCCCCTTCTTTGCTGTATAGAATGTGCAGACAAGCTGGGACGTGGGGGAAACGTCCAGGCCCCAGCCATTTGGACTCTGCATCTTGCTCTCTTGGGTCTTGACAACTCCCTTGATACCTTACCTTCCCCTCCATGGGGAAGGAGGGCAGAGGCTGCCTCTGTTCTCAGATTATCCAAATTCCTTCTGTGTCCTCCCCTTCCCCACAGGGGCATGCCCAGGGTGGAGGGCCTAGGACATCTTTCTCAGGAAGCCATCCGGAACCTGGCTCTAACTCCTGCCCACCTCACCTTCCCCAAACCAGGGGTCTTTCTCTCATTTGGGAGTGGGGAAACTTTGCTGTTACTCATGATCTGGCTCTCCCTCTCATTCACTCTCACTCTCTCTGGTTTCTGTTTTTGAGACAGTGAGCACTCTATCTTGTGGTTTTATGGGGAAAGGAATAAGAGGAAATATTACTGGGGGAAATGTCAGTTAATATGTCTAAAATCTCCTGCCCCAAAGATTCCCAGACCTGCTCTCCATGCATCTACTTTGGGCAGAGCAGTCATTTTCTCCTAATGGTGGGTGGAATAGTTCCCCTGCCCTCTCCCTCAGAGGAAGCACAATAAGAAAAGAACAGCTAGGCCCCCATTACTAAGTTCACAATTTAAGGTCAGTTTCTCACAGTAAATTGTCTTGTCCCCTCCTGTCCTGCCCAGGTGTCTGGTTTCTGGCTTTTCCATTCATCCTTCACTCTCGTATCTGGAACATGCATGTGAATCTTCCATTGACACGGCTCCGTCCCAACTCTGAGAATTCCTTCCTTTCAAGTGACTCTTGCTAGCTCTTTCTGGAAGAGCAGATACTGCTGTCATTTGGATCTCTGAGCCTTCTCTGTCCTTCCCTTTCTCACACACAGCACTCATTTTACCAGATCTGTTCATTCCTAACCCAATTACAAAGGGCCATTCCTTATGGGCAGATGTCTTTTTTTTTTTTTTTTTGCGGTACGCGGGCCTGTCACTGCTGTGGCCTCTCCCGTTGCGGAGCACAGGCTCCGGATGCACAGGCTCAGCGGACATGGCTCACAGGCCCAGCCACTCCGCGGCATGTGGGATCTTCCCGGACCGGGGCACGAACCCGTGTCCCCTGCATCGGCAGGTGGACTCTCAACCACTGCGCCACCAGGGAAGCCCTGGGCAGATGTCTTAAAATGGCCAGAACCTCAAACTATCTGAGCATTCTGGCACTAAAAGTAGAAGACGTAGGTTGGATGGTTATTAATAGGTTTCTTGACACTGGAATCCTCCTGGGGAATTGGGAGGCGGCAGAAGGCAAGGCCCTTAATCGTATGACAGAGGAGGCACAGAATCCCCCTGGGGAGGGAATCATATACTGCATTCTGATGGGATGCAGGCTTTGGGGAGGCAAAGTGAGCTTCCAAGGGAACTCTAGCTTCCTGCTTCCTCTTTGTCCCACCCCAGGGCATCCTCCTGAACTGGACAAAGGGTTTCAATGCATCTGACTGTGAGGGCCAAGATGTTGTGTGTCTGCTGCGGGAAGCCATCGGGCGCAGACAGGTAACTAGTCTGCCTGCAGGGGTGCTTTGGTGCAACAGGCCTTGAAGGGAGCAAAGGGTCTCCCGCTGCCTGATGTGGGGGGCCCTCTGTAGTAGAGACCTCTGGGTCCAGTGCTAGTTGCTGTGACGACCACGTTGCCCAGCAACTAGCAGCATCCTTTTGTGTGCAGGTAGTGGAACTGAATGTGGTTGCCATTGTCAATGACACGGTGGGGACCATGATGTCCTGTGGCTACGAGGACCCCCATTGCGAGGTCGGCCTCATCGTAGGTGAGGAGGGCCCTGCTCTTTTGTGCCCCTACTGCCTGTTGCTAATTTACTGCCTCCTGTTGATTTGGACATTCCCCTTGCCTTGGGGATGTGGCATCATTCCTACCTGACTCAATGGGGCCCTGGAACACTATATTGGGCTGAGGGTCTGGAGCTTCGGTGTCTAGCCCAGCTTAGCTACTGACTCACAGTCATTTAAGCTCTCTGAACCTCAGTTTGCCCATCTGTTAAATGAATGTGAGCTTTCGAGTCATACAGATTTGGGTGGAAATACTAGCTCTGCCACTTCCACCGGTATGACCTTGGGCAAATCACCAGAGCCTCAGTTTCCTCATCTCTAAGGTGGAGATAATAATAATGCCTGTCTTAAGGGGTTATGAGGATGAAATGGGAGGGGACAAAGTGTAGCATTATGCCTGGCTCACGGCCTACAGAATATTTGGAATTGGGTGGGACCCCAGTGATGGGGTGTGTGTGTGCAGAGAATGAGTTGAGATGGTTCTTTGAATAGTCCAAGATTCTAAGTCTTTTTTAAAATTATTTTTAATATTTATTTATTTATTTGGCTACACTGGGTCTCAGCTGTGGCACGTGGGATCTTTAGTTGTGGCACGCGGGATCTTTTTAGTTGCAGCATGAGGGATCTTAGTTGTGGCATGCAGGATCTAGTTCCCTGATCAGGGATCGAACCTGGGCCCCCTGCATTGGGAGTGTGGAGTCTTAACCACTGGACCACCAGGGAAGTCCCCAAGATTCTAAGTTTTTATTAAGCACCTCTCCTGTGGCCAGCTGGGGGCTGGATGAAGGGACAGGAAGACACATAAAGAAGGGAAAAATATCTGCCTTCTCGGAACTGACTGTTTAGTGAGGGTTGAATCCAGAAGAGCACATGGCCATCATAGAGAGCTGAATCTGACTCTAAATGCCAGGGCAACAAGCCAAGATCAGAAAGGAAGGGGTCCTGACATGAGTGAGACTTGAAAAGAAAGCCTTGAAAAAAGGAATTTGGCTAGATGGAGGAGGAGGGATCCCATAGCTTCTTGGACATCCGTTTCTTAGAGCAGGAGGTATGTGGCAGCCTCGAAGGAGACTGGGAGCTTCTTGAACATAGTGTCTGACACCGGGAGGTGCTCGAGAGAGGCAGGCCCAGATTGCTGTGTGAATAAACAACTGGATGGAGTAATTCCAGGGTCCAACACACCTGCTTAGAGCTGATCGTGTGTTGCGGAGAAGAAAGAAAAGCCTTTACCCAGGGTATGCCTTCTGTCCAAGCTTCTTGGCTTCAAGGTCAAATCCAAATCTCACTTCCTCTCTGTAGCTTTTCCTGACTTTCTAGGCAGGAAGACTCACCTGTGCTTGGGCGTTCCATGATGCTTTTCTTTGCACTTCTATTTGGGCACACACAGGAAGTATCAGAGTTGGCTGCTCATTGCCCAGCCTCTGGCCACTGTGGAGCTCCTTGTGTCTCATTTTTATGTCCCCGGTTCCTGGCCCAGCACCTGCTGTTTGACTAAAGACCTGGAAGGCCAGTCCAAGAAGGCTTGGGCCTCTCACCCATGTGACAGCCCCTGCTGTCACACATCTCTCAGGGGAATGATGAGAATGACGGGCATTTTGGGAGCACCCTGGGGTAGCATGGGAGGTACACTGATGGTGGTGCTGGTAGGGGAAGTAGTGGAGTCCCGGGGGGCTTGATGGTGGCAGGGTCTGAAAAAGGGATGCAAGGAAGGAAGGAGAACCAGGCCCTGGGCAGGCCAATGAGCATGGGGAGATGGAGAGGTAGGAAATGAGCCCAGATTTTGCTATCTTGGTGGGAAGGGCTCAGAGGGATCTTGTCTGCAACAGTAAATGGCTTCCACCCCATCTGGCCTCTCTGAAGGAACTGGCACCAATGCCTGCTACATGGAGGAGCTCCGGAATGTGGCAAGTGTGGCTGGGGACTCAGGCCACATGTGCATCAACATGGAGTGGGGTGCCTTTGGGGACGATGGCTCTCTCAGCATGCTCAGTACCCGTTTTGATGCAAGTGTGGACCAGGCATCCATCAACCCTGGCAAGCAGAGGTGAGGGTTGGGCTGGGCAGGTGTGACTGGTGGTGGCTGGCACTAGTGATGTGGCTGGTGGCTGGTGGTGGCATGGGGCTGGGGCCTCCTGCCCTGTGTGCACACACACTTTCATGCAGGTTTGAGAAGATGATCAGTGGCATGTACCTGGGGGAGATCGTCCGCCACACCCTCTTGCATTTGACCAGCCTTGGAGTTCTCTTCCGGGGCCAGCAGACCCAGCGCCTTCAGACCAGGGACATCTTCAAGACCAAGTTTCTCTCTGAGATTGAAAGGTGCTGAGGCCTGCATTATCTCCTTCCACCTCCCAAAGGACTCTATCGTTGGGTGGAATGCTGGTTGGAGGGAGGTGCACCCAGAGGACGGAAAAGCCATGAGAGGGGGGTGCTCATGCAGGATCCTGCCTCTCTGTGCTCTATTCCCTCCTGTCCCCAGTGACAGCCTGGCCCTGAGGCAGGTCCGAGCCATCCTGGAGGATCTGGGGCTGTCCCTGACCTCAGATGATGCCCTGATGGTCCTGGAGGTGTGCCAGGCCGTGTCCCAGAGGGCCGCCCAGCTTTGTGGGGCAGGTGTGGCTGCCGTGGTGGAGAAGATCCGTGAGAACCGGGGCCTGGAAGAGCTGACTGTGTCCGTGGGGGTGGATGGAACCCTCTACAAGTTGCACCCTCAGTGAGTCTGGGTGCCAGGCTGGGCAGGGAGGCATGGCCAGGTGGGGCCCAGCTGACCTGGCCTCACCTCAGCCTCTCCCCCTCACAGCTTCTCCAGCCTGGTGGCAGCCACAGTGCGGGATCTGGCCCCTCGCTGTGTGGTCACCTTCTTGCAATCAGAGGACGGGTCCGGCAAAGGTGCAGCCCTGGTCACCGCTGTTGCCTGCCGCCTTGCCCAGATGACCTGTGTCTGAAGAAGTCTCCAGCAACCAGCTTTGCTGGACCAGGGCTGGGACCCCATCTGTCCCCCAGCCAGGTCCAGACACCCAGGACTTCCAAAACAGCCATGTATGACCCCTCCATGGCCACTGGCCTGGACCCCTAGCTCTCCCCGAGAGAAGTAGCACGTGGGTTAGCAATATATATATATAATTTATTTACATTCACGTCCGCTAAAATCCCTACGCGCCCTGGCGGCCGGGCAAGGCTGTGTACATAAGGCCAAGTGTAAGTGCACGAATGCACTTAAAACAGAGTCAGGGCACAAGCTTCACATGACAAGCCCCGCACGGGGGCACCGGCCAGCCCCAGGAACGGGCACGCCACGGCACGCACACTCGCCATTGTCCAGCCTGGGACTCCCGTTGCATATTCACACGCCCCGTCGGGCAGGGCTCCTCGTGGCTGGGGGCAGGGGGGATTGGGGAGGAGCCGTTGGGTGTCCCTGGGTGGGTGGGAGAAGGGCAGCATGTGAGAGGCAGATGTGGACTGACACCGGGCGTGAGAGACGTGAGCAGCCTCCAGGTGTACAGCATGAGATGCATGTGTGGGGGGATGCATGTGACAGGAGCACACGGGACATGCATGGGCACATGCCCGTGTGGTAGTTGCGTGCCTGAATCCAGGGGCCGCCCCCTGTTCAGCTGTGGCCCTCAGTCCCACAGGCCAGGCCCCTCAGATGTGCCCCTACCCAGCAGGCACAGAAATGTTTGCATAAGGTCCAGCTCAGGCAGGAGCTCCGGGGGCCACGTCCCGAGCCCATCGTGTGCATGTATGCCCGTGTGTATGCGGCCCCCTGGCTGGGGCAGGAGGAGAGGTAGCATCACACGCACATACACACACACAGATGGGCTGGGCCCAGCCCGGGCTCCAGGCACTGTCCACCCTAGGCCCTGGGCAGAGTCGGAGCAGGTGGCAGTGCCAGCCCGGCCAGGCAGGCCATGGAGGGGAAGGAGTGCGGGCAGGGTTTGAAGGGCCAGTGTTAGGGGACAGGGTCTGCCAGGAGGGGGCCTATCCACACAGCTCTCCCCTGTGGTGGCTTCTGCCTGTCCCTGGCGGGTGCCAAAGCTGGTGAGAGTGTAGGCTTTGTGGGCCTCGCCGGCCTCAGCATTCGGCCTCTGACACTGTGAAGAGGCCAGCATCTGGCTGGCCAAGTCCGGCCACTGCGGCAGCCAGCTGGCTGAGGTTGCCGTTGGGGAAGTGCCGTGCCTCCCACAGGTTGAGGATCATGGCTGTGGGGCTGGGCTTGGAGGCAAAGAAGCTGAGATGGCTGCAGAAGGGAGGGGAGCCCGTCAGTGGCCTGGCTTCCCTCAGGCTGCTGCCTCTACCCTCCTAGACCACCCAAGGACAGGGCCTCCCCTCACTCAGCCAAGGGGATGCCCCAGCTGCTGGTGGCTGGGGCACAGGCCCCAGAGTGTGTCTTGTCCACCTGCCCCCCCATCCTCTCCACCCAGGCTGGACTGCAGGTGGCCTTCACAGCCCCTCCCTGCCCATCTCCAACCCACCTGTCCAGGTGGAGTTTCTGGGCCAGAGTCCGCCAGTCGGCACCCCGGCTACAGGGTGGATCCAGGCTGGTAATGATCTTCTGCCGAATGAGGAAGGGGATCTTGAAGGCACTGGGGCCCACTAGGGCTGGGACCCCCCCTTCACTCTCCAGGGCCAGCAGCTCAGCGAATCTCGTGTCCTGGGAGTGGGGAGGGGTGGAGGTACCCGTTAGAACTTGCCCAGCCCAGCCCACTGCTACCTCACGCTGGGGGGATTCCTGGACCACCTCAGGGCATGGGGACAGCGTGGGCACTGTTGCTTCCCGGTGGGCCAGGGCCCTGCTCACTGGAGCACTGAGGTGCAGTGACCTGCCCACAGTCACACAGCCAGTGAGCAGAGGAGCCTTCTGACCTCATTCTCCTCCCCACCCCATCACTCCTCCCTAGGTCACCTCCGCCACCCTCTGCTGACCAGCAGAACTCTGCTGATCTCTCAGAACTCACCGCTGTCCTCTCACTGCCTCTGTCCTCCACACTCAGTTCCCTCATTGCTGCCTGTCTAACTCTTACTCATCCTTCCAGGCCCAGTAAAAGTCCCTCCTCAGGGAAGTCCTCTGAGTCCCCCAGGCCAGCTCCATCTCCCCCTCCCCTCCCTGCTGCTCCCATCTCCTCCTCCCCAAGTCCAACAGCATCTGCATCTGTCTACACGTGCATCTGCACCTCCCTCCCTGGGAGACTTGGAGGGAGCTGCCAAGCGGTTTCTAGGAGGTGGGCTTGGTGGCAGTGTAGGCCCAGTGGGGGAGCACATTATGGCAGTGCTGCCCACCTTGGTGATGTTGAAGTTGATGTTGAAGCTCTGCCCGTCGCCCTCCACCTGCCATACCCACACCTTGCAGGCCAGGTCGCTGGTGCTGGGGCTGACACGCTCCAAAGTGAAGGTACAGTGCAGGTACTGCTGTGTGCCATTCCAGATGTGATAAAAGGGGATCTCCTGGGGGTGGGGGGTGACAGAGACGTGGCATCAGGTGTGCCCAGCTCAGGTGTGCCCAGCTACAAGCACCTTGAGCGCCCGCACCTGGTAGCTGACGAGGAGCTTGCTCTTCCACAGGGAGCTGGGCACGTCATGGATGGACAGGCGCAGGTTGTGGTAACTGTCCTTGAAATGCAGGATGCGAGGCTCCTGGATCAGCTGTCCTCCCAGCTGCTTCTCCAGCTGCACCACCTCCTGCAGTGCCCCAGGTGTGAGCCAGGCCTGGGGGCTGGGAGCGCCCCTCTCTACTGCCCCCTCCCTAGGGCCAGGGGTGGTCAGCCGTCAGAGCCGGCCTCCCTGTGGCAGGGTGGGGCTGGAAGGTACCTTGAGTGCATCGTGGGTGTCATGCAGGCAGTAGACTCGAATGTTGTACTCGAGGGAGGTGCAGGCCACAGGGGCAAACAGAAGCAGCTTGAGGCGCTTGGCCGCGGCCACACTGAGAGCCTCTCCCACCAGGGCGAATCGGCCTAACTGCTCCGTGAAGACATAGCAGGCGCCGGCCTCCAGCTGGCAGTAGTAGAGGTGGGAGGGCGGCTCCTCGCCGAGGTGCAGCACGTCCTGCAGGCAGGGCCTGGTGGGTCAGCTTGCAGCCAACCACAGCTCTGAGGAGTGGCCGGAGACTGGGGGTGGGGAGGTGGGGCGTGGCTCAAGGGCCAGGCAGGAAGCCAGACACCACTCTGAGCTCCGGGGTGGGGTGGGGTGGGGTGGGGTGGGGTGGGGTGGGGGGGTGGGGAGGAGGCTTGGGGCTCACCTCCCAGCTGCCTTCGCAGGACTGCTTTTTGAGGTGCAGGCTCCAGCTCTCGGGGCTGGGCTCCCCACAGTGGTCCATGGCAAGGATGACTGGCCGGGTGAGCAGGACTCCGGGGGGCCCACAGCTAATGATGGGACTCAGCAGGGTCTGACAGCCGGCTAGGGGCAACCTCAAGTGGGGAAACATGGGTGGGAAGGGAAAGGCGTCAGTGGGCCACCCTGGGACCCTGGGGTTAGGGGCTGTGGAGCTGGGTGGAGCTTAGGAACCCCTCTTCCCCTGCCCTCCCTAGGGCCAGGCCAGACCAGGCCCAACAGTGGGGTGGGCAGGGGCGTCACAGTGACAGCAGGCAAGGACAGGACCCGCCCAGTCCCAGCAGCAGGGCCCATGCCCACACCTCACATCCTCCGGCTTGTGCAGTGTGAGGTAGATCTCGTAGATCTTTCCTCGGGGTATGGCGTCTGGGGGGATGAGGAGGCTGATGCCTGTGACAGAGCAGGGGGACAGCCGGGGCTTACCAGGGCTGCAAAGACACCAAACACCTCACTCCGCCAGTCTCTCCCTGAGCCTCCCTCTGAGGACTGACTGGCGCCAGCCTGGCCTGGGAACAGAAGTGCCACTGGGACTGCCAGGCTGGCCAACCACCTGCACGGGCATGAAGCTGAGTCAGGGAGACCCCAAGAGTGGCTGAGGGAACTCAGGTGAGAAATGCGTGCCTAGTTAGCTTGGGCACAGAAAACTCTGGAACCCCCAGGTACACTGTACCTAACTGCCCCATCATCCACTTAAAACCTTCCCTGCCTCCAGGGTAAAGTCCAGCTCCTTGGCCGGATATTTAAGGCCCTTGGCCTGTGGGCCTAGCCTGTGCTGCGTACTTGGCTGTTCTGGAGCCACCACCCTAAGTGTGCCTCTGAGTGCTCCACCCTCCTGGCCTGCTCAAGTTCCTCCTCTCTCCCTCAGCTTGGCCATCTTTGGGTGGGCACCCCACCTCTGGTGACTTTGCTCCCTGTTGGGCAGTGGCCCCCTGCAGGTGGGGCTGGGGCTTTTAACAACCTTGCCCACTTTGGTAGCCCTCCCTAGTCTGGGTGCCATTGCACACACGTCCTGTCTGGCTGATTCGCCTTTGTCTCAGAGTCTTGCAGGGGCAGCATCAGAAAGCATCTGCTGGGGGAGAGATGGTTCCAGGGGAGAGGCAGGGGGCAGGCCACGGTGAGGCCAGGGGCTGGGGAGTCACTCTGGGGATGGCAAGGAGCGGTCCTGCCCCACGTTCCTGCCCTTTTAGGACAGGGAGCCCCTACATCAGGAGGGGCCTCAGAGGCTCATGACAGGGAGAGGGTAAGAAATTCTGTGGCTATCCCACCAAGTCCAAAAGCATATGCATGCTCTCCAGAGTGGGCAGCTCTGAGGTGGGGTGGCTGGAATATCACAACTTCCCAGCAACTGAAGCCCAAGAGAGAGAGGGAAGCTAGTGGTGGTGTATTTGCAGCTACTGCTCCCTTCACTATCCTGTGCTGCCTCCTGGTACCGGCTGCCAGGGTTGGTGATAGTCTCGGTGATCCACGTGAGAATGCTCTCTGTGGCGGGGGTACCCTCACTCAAATACTCATTCAGTGAATGCTAATGCTGAGTACTCAGGAAGGTGGGGAAAACCATGAGCCCTGCTCTCACGAAGCATTCAGTCCGCGGGGAGACAGATAAGTGGACGGCAGCAAAGGATGCTGGGTGTTGGGGGAGAGCAGCGTGGAGCACAGCCCACCTGGCCACTTGCCCCACCAGGGGAGTGAAGGGTGGATGGTCACTGAGCACCCACTGTGCGCCTGCCTTTTTCTAAGAGCTTGACATGGACCATCTCACCTCATCATCCCAGCAGCCATGTGAGGGGGACATAAGGCATAGAGGGAGAGCTACCAGACCCGAAGGAGAAATAGCAGTTAAGCTAGTGGATGGGGGCAGAGAGACGGTGTGTACAAAGGGCAGCCCAGTGTATTTGGGTTCATGAGAGCCCACCGTGGCTGCCAGGTGCAGGAGAAATGTGCATGGGAGGGGAGGCCACTGCAGCTGGCCACCGGGGATGAGTCCTTGTGGTTTTGTCATGTGGGCTTTGAAGGGAAAAGTGGAAGTCCCAGAAAGGGACATGATCAAGTGTGGCTCTAGTGAGTAAATGCTTGGAGCTGTGAATCAGATGAGAGGTAGGTGTGGTGGCCTAGCCCAGGAGAGGCAGCAGGAAAGACAAGCAGGAGGATGCAGGAGCATTTGAGGAGAAAGAATGATGGGAATCAGTGTGTGAATGAACCTGGTGTGAAGGTGAGGGGGGAAAGTGAAGAAGGGCAGGAGGCCAAGGTGACCCCTAGTTTCTGTCTTGAGCAACTTGACTGTGCCATGCCTGAGGAAGAGAAAACTGGGAAGGAGGAGGTTCTGGGGGAGGGTGGGAGACGGTGCTGTTTTAGGCATGAGGAATCTGAGGTGTTGTGAGACATCCAGATGGAGCTGTCCAGGAGGCAGCTGGGTGTACGATTCTGTCACCCAGGAGAACTGTGGCTGGGGATGGAGGAATGGGAGTGATCTGCACAGACATGGCGATTAGAGCCATGGAGTGGGTGAGATCACTTGGGAAGAGGGCGCCAGGGTCGGGCGGGGGGGAGCGTGCTCTGAGGAACACCTCCATTTAGGGAGCAGGCAGCAGGAGCAGCTGGAGAGGAACAAGGAAGTCAGGGCCATGTGGGGTCACCTAAACCGAGGAACTAGAGAATTTCAGGGTGGTAGAGGGGAGCCACGCCGGAGGCTGTGGCGCTTTCCCAGGAGGTGACCATGGAAAGGGTCTGTGGGTGCTCTAGGAAGGCGCCTCCGAGACCCTGTCCCAGGGGTTTCAGTGAGGTGGTAGGTGGAGGAGCCCCTGTCCACGTGTTTTTCCTCTGTTGTCTCTCCACGAGTTCCCCAGATCCCTGGGGCCTAGGGCCCGGCACACACAGGCTGGTTGGCTGTGTAAATGAATGGACAGTAGTCCTGTGTCCTTGGGCAACAGAAGGGAGATAGCTCTGGCCTCAGCCTCAGTGCCAGCCCCACTGCCAGCCAAGACTTGATCCTCTCCAAAACTCTATCCTCTTTCCTTGCTGGGCTGGCTCAGCCCTTGGGGTGAGGCTGAGAGGCGTAGGAGGAACATCAAGGCTGTCCCGTCCTCCTCCAGGAGGGACACATGCTAGTCTTGTCTCTTAGAGCTCCCTGGGGCACTCTGGGGTCCTTCTCACCTGTATTAGGGATCATCAGCCGGCCCCCAAGGAAGTTGAAGGTCCCATAGGCCATGTTGCTGGAGCCGCGGGGCAGGGAGCGGAAGTAATTCTGGGTGGAGAGGCGGGAGACGAAGTCCTCAGCCTCGGAGGTGGGTGAGCTGTGGTGCAGCGTGTGGCGGCCGCCACCCAGCGGGCTGAGCAGGTGCCCGTTGGTGAGCTGGAACTTGGGGCTGGGCCCATCTTGCCGGGGACACAGACTGCCCTGGTAGGTGGTGGTGGTGGTGCTGAGGTCTGGCTGGATGGTGAGCAGATGGGGATTGTCTGCAAGGATCAGACAGACTTAGAGAGTAGCAAGGGGGTCAGCCCTGTCTGGGCGGCCCTTGGCATGGGGGCCCGGCACAAGTGCTGGGGACGGGGGCACCCCACCTGCTTTGCTGGGCTTGATGCTGACGGGCTGGAAGCCTGAGGTGAGAATGGATGAGTCGGCCACATCCGAGTCCAGCCCCTCCTTCTTGCGGCAGTACACGAGAATGAGGACGAGCAGCAGCAGGAGGAGGCACACGGCCACGGCTACGAGGCCCACGTAGAGGGCCACGTCCTCTGGACCGGAAGCAGCTGTGGGAGAGAGTGCAGGCTTGGGAGGGGTAGGGTGCAGGAGGCCGGCAAGGAGAGGTCAGCGGTCTACACCCCAGGAGGATGAGGCCTCCACTTCTTGGGCATCAGCACCAGTGGAGCAGCAGACGCTGGCATCAGGGAGCATGGAATCGGCACACATGCATTCCAGTCCTGCATCTGCCACCACCTTGCTGTGTCTCTCTGAGCAAATTGCAACCCTCATGAGCTCAATTCATGCTGAAGTTGCTGCTGATGGAGAATGGAGGAGGGGAAGAGCCACTTTCCTGGGTGGCCTGGAACCAGGCTGCTAGGCTGAACCTGGTCTTCTGGGGCCCAGGGCAGCTGAGACTGAGGGTGAGCTCCTAGGATCCCCAAAGCAGGGGATCTGCTTTCTGGGGGTGGGGTGGGGTCTGCCATTCTGGTTCCTGGCCAGTCCCTGGGCCAGGAGCAGGGGTGCTAGGGCTCTTCTCCTTGTCTGCCTCCCACAGGCCTGGGGCAGGGCTGAGGAGAGAGTGATTGACTGCCTGGAGGAAACTATATTGATTTTAGAAGGGCTTTGCATAATGAAAGAAATGTCCATCAGAAAGGAATTGACACAGATTTTTAATTGAAAGAATGGGGGAGGGTGTGTTCTAGAGACAAAATCCAACAGAGATCTTTAATTGTTAGTTATGGCCTTGTAATTAACAGGCCTCACAAGTCTGGTGTCCCCACAGGACTTGTGTGTGCACTTGGGGGACGGGGCGGAGGTAAAACTGCAGGAGAAGACAAGAAGGGGGTTGGGAGATGATCCCAGAGGCCAGGTGTGCACAGTGAAATCTCCAAATGTATGCATGTCTCAGGGCAGGTATGGGAGGTATTGGGGTGTATGTGGGCACATGTTGGGTGTGTTAGGGATGGGGTTCCCCAAGGTCCTGAGCTTTGAATAGGGGGTGCAGCCTGTGGCAGGGGACTGATCCCTCATCCACCACCTCCCCGGGGCATGGCCGGGCCAATCCTGGCAAACTCAAGAGGATTCCCAGGTGGAGAGGACTCACTGTGCACGCAGAGGTCACTGGTACAATTGCGGGTGTCCAGGTCAGTGCCTCGGCACTCCTCACCTCCGTTGCGGGGTGCTGGGTCAGAGCACTCACGGCTCCGCCAGTGGGTGCAGTCGAGCCCACAGGCCGACCATTTGCTCCACGGGCTCCAGCTGCCATCCACTAGATGCGAGACAGACATGGACAGAGAAGAGGTGGCGTGGTCAGCCCAGGGAGCCAGTCCAGGCCGTCTGCCAGTGTGGCCCTGCTGGGAGTCCGGACCTGGTGCAATGTCAGGGCCAGGGCCAAGCCTGCCAGGCCGCAAGCCCTCTGGTGTCCAGCGGGCCTGGATGATGCATGCTAATGACAAGAGGCACGATGACGCTGGGCCTGCTTGGTTCTACCCACACCGGGGGCCATCCTGACCCTGGGGCAGTGAGGGCACCTGGTCGCACAATGACCCTCTGATCCAAGGCGCAGGTGGTTCTTCAGCACCAGGCTGGGGCCTGCCCCACACTGACTGTACCTGTCCTGACTGCACCTTAGACCGTGTGACTCAGCCCCTCTGCTGAGGCTGAGCCTGGACACAGACTGAGCCCTGCCTCCGATCACACTGAATCCCATCCTGGCCTCAGACTGTGAGCCTGGCCCTGCGTGCGGGCGGGTGGGATGGAGCCATGGGGAGCAGGCTGGTGGGCACGATGGAGCCAGGGCACGGAGATGGCGTGGTGAAGAGCGATGCGGGAGGCGGCAGCCGCTGGTACCTGGGCACAGGGTGGCGCAGGCTGTTTTCTGGACATTCTGCCCCTCACAGAAGGCGCCCCCGTTGAGAGGCGCCGGGTTGGTGCAGCTCCGGCTCCTTTTCTGCCAGCCGCGCCCACAGCTGGCGCTGCAGACGGACCACTCGGTCCACGTCGACCACCCACCGTTCACTGGCCGGACAGAGAAGGACTGGGGTCAGGGAGCGGGGGCTTCCTCAGACACACTGGCCCAGGGGCCGGGGCAGGAGGACAGAGGGGCTGTGAGCTGGAAACGGGCAGGCTGCAGCTGTGTTGAGAGAGAGGCCCTGGAGGGGAGACCATGCTTCTGCCCATTGCCCCCAGGGCCTGACAGCACCCGCTCCACAGCCCCTTCTCCCCGTGGGCACCAGCCCTAGCTGCAACTCCCATGTTCCTCCAACCCAAACTCCAGCCTTTCACGGGGGTTACTCCCGCACCCCTCCCTCTGTCTGCTCCTGGGGGTGCCCAGGTCACTCTACTTCCTACCCCGGGGACACAGGAGCACAGGCTGTGGTCTGTCACTTTCCTAGACTCCCATCCTGTCCACTCATCTCCTTCTGCACAATGGCCTCCTGCCCACAAGTAAGCCAAGGGATGGTCCAGCCACAGATGACCACCAACCTGCCCCCCATCTCCACCCAGATATGCCCCTTGGCTCCCTGACAGCCACAGTCAGCCCTCTCCCTGTCCTTCCCAGTCAGGCCACGGCTTGGCTTGCCTGGTCCTGGCTCTGCAGGGAGCCAGCCACATGTGGTTGCCCTGAAGGCAGCCCCAGTGCCTCTCCTATGCCCGGAGCCCTTCTGCCCCACCAGCACCGGGGCCCACCGTAGACGATGACAGCAGCGGAGGCGCTGCGGCGACGAGCTACGATGTTCTTGGCCACGCAGGTGTAGTTGGCCGTGTCGGCCAGGCGGGCCTGTCGCACCACCAGGCTATGCTCCCGCGTGATGTACACATTGGGGTCCAGGGATGGGTCCACCAGGTCCTCGTTCCGGAGCCACTCCACCTGGGGGAGGGAGCCATGCCACTGCACTACCTGACTATGCTGGCCCTGCCCGGAGCGAGAGTTGCCCCTGGGGTGGGGGATCAGCCTGGAGGGGTGGGCAGGCGGGACCCGAGACCTGGGAGCACTGCCCACCTGTGGAGTGGCACTGGATCCCTGCTCACCTCAGCTGGGGGGATGCCCTCTGGCGGGCGGCAGGGCAGCACGATGCCCTGCTCCAGGGACACCTCCTTGGCCAGCGGCTCCTGCTCAAAGTTCTTGCGCAAATCTGGGGGAAGAACAAGAGTGTCCTCCAGGCTGAGTGCCTCACGCCAGGTCAGCCTGGCTGACCCTGTCCCCTGGTCCTGCAGGGGCCATGGCACATGCCAGAAGGAAGTGTCAAGTGCCCAGGGGGACTTGGGGGTGGCTGGGCAACGTCCATAGGCACTCCCTCCACCCATCAAGGCAGGATCTGAGGATTTCTGATGAGACCTCCTCCCCCAGTGACACCCTAGGGCCACCCCCACCCTGGACTCACAGGCAATGCGGATGTAGGCCTTCTGACTCTTGGTGGTGCCCGAGGAGCTCCACGCCACGCACTGGCACCAGTACTCCTCCAGCCCAAACACCTTCTCCACCTGCTGCCTCGAGACATTGATGCGGACCTCCATGGCAGGCAGTCCTGAGGGTGGAGGGGTGGGTAGCAAGGGCCTGGGCCATGCCTAGCCCCCAGGCCTCTCTGTCCAGTCCCCTGCCGGGCCCCTGCGCCACCATAGTCCCCCCTCTGCTCAGCAGGAGAGAGGAGACACTGGGGGCAACCCTCTGCCTGGAGGGAACACTGGGGGGCTCAGGGGGAGTCCCTTTATATCACCTGAAGGTCAAGAGTGGGTGCTTAGCACTTCCATTCATTATACTTTGTTACCCTTTGTTACCCAAGGCCTGTCTCCGTGGAGTCACTTACAAAAATATCACTACAGGGGCTTCCTGTTGTTTCAGAGACAAGGGCACAGAGGAGCTTTGGGCAACAGGGGCTGGCAGAGGAGGTGGGGCAGATAGGCTAGCCCTGGGACCTTTGTGGGTAAAAAAAAGGGTAAGGAGCGATCTGGCTCACCTCCTGGGGTTAGTAGGTAGATCCTGATGGTGATAATATAATAACAGCTATTAACAAGATAATTACAGTGATTATGTTGTATGATAATAGACCCCTGGGGCTTAGCAAGGGTTTCCCACGTGCTGGCTTATCTTTTTCAATCTGCTCCCTTGGAGGTATTGCTCCCACTCCATGGATGAGGAAACAGAGGCTCAGAGAGGCAGTGACTTGCTATAGGCGTCCAGGGCTGTCTGCTGTCTGAATCCAGAGTATGTTCAGAGTGCTCAGAATCCAAGGCGTGCTCAGGGTTCACCGGAGGAGGGTGCTGGGGGTGCCCATCCCACAAGGAGAAATGTTGGCGAAGGGGAGGGGGAGCTCACAGAGGGGAAGCTGGCCTGTGATGGGTGGCCGGGACCCTCTCTACCCTGAATGGACTGGGCTGGAGGAAACACCTCTCAAGGATGGACACAGTCCCCCCATGTCTGCCACACCCAGAACCAGGTGTGGGGCATCTGGGGAGGGTCCAGATTTCTGAGGACCCAGGAGGGGGAATACCAGTCCTCCTCCAGGCCCCTGGCCCTCAGACAAAACCAGTGTCTCCAGGAGTAAGAAAAGACTGTTTCCAATTTCTCCTCCTCCTGACCCCAATTTCCCTTGGGTCATTGGCTTATCAGAAAGAGGGAGAGAGGCTGGTGTTTCCATTGTTAACAGAGAAATTCAATTAGGGCTGCATTGCAGGAGGAGCCGCGGCCCAGCTGAGCAGGCAAGCCAGGAGGCTGTTTTCTGTCTTAATTTCTCTAACGTGTCTTTCCCTGACCCCTGCCCAGACCCCTCCTCATGAGTCTCTCCGGCTCCCACACTGGGCTCCCAGATTTTCCTATCCCTCACCCCTGCCCCCCACCCGCCGTGAGTTCTCACAGAATTTGGGGTGTGTGTATCACCTCTGGCTGAGGTCACAATCACTGGGCTAGATCCCTCCGTTCTGGGCACTGTCTACCCCATCCTCTAAGGCACTGGATGTGTGCGTTCTAGTGGTGTCGGATGAGGGCTGAGAAGCGAGAAGGGGTCCCTTACAGGGTCTGTGCATAGGAGAGGGTCCCTGGGCACCAGCCAGCTGTCAAGCACACAGATTCTTGGAGCATCTGAGAAGGAGCTGTGCACATACTTGGGGGTAGAGAGAGGGTCCTCCCTCTCAGCCTTTGGGGTTAGTGGTGGGAGACCTCCAGAACATTCTGAACTGGATACTTTTCCTCTCTTGGGTGGACAGGTCTATGGATGGACTGCTCTATCCCCCATGGTGGTGGGGGGAGCTCACACACCACCCAGGCAGCTCAGCTCAGGGAGAACAGCACTAAATTTAAGTGCTCCTGGGACCTCCTTGGCGGTCCAGTGGTTAAGAATCTGCCTTCCAATGCAGGGGACGCGGGTTCCATCCCTGGTTGGGGAACTAAGATCCCACATGTCGCGGGGCAACTAAGCCTGTGTGCTGCAACTACTGAGCCTGCGCGCTGCAACGAAAGATCCCGAGTGCCGCTACGAAGGTCCTGCGTGCTGCAACTATTTGGCTGCAACAGCCAAATAAATAAATAAATATTAGAAAAAAATCTTAAAAAAAAAAATTTAAGTGTTCCTATTTCTTTTTCCCTGTCTCCTCCCCACTTCTGTCCTGCCATCTCATCTCCTTCTTGCTGCCACGAATAAGGGCCAAGTTTGTCCATGAGGTCTAGATCCAGGCAGTGCCCTTGAGCCCCACAGGCTCTGAGAGGTGGGGAGACCCAGAGCCTGCCCTGCTGGTCCTTGAAATGAGGGGCTGTGCCCTCCCTGCTGCAGGTCAATGAGCAGCCTGGCTCCTGGGAGCAGTTTCTGGGCACGGCTGTGTCCGCACCTGCCTGGTAAATGTGAGCAGATGCTAGCCTTGGGGAGGGACGGGAGGATGGAGGGGTCCCTGCTGGCCCAGGCCCAGGAGCGTGTCGGGTGTGTGCAGGCGTGTGAGTGCTGTGGGCATGTGGGGAGGCCCTGGTGTGGGCATGCTGAGGGTTTCTGGGAGGTGGAGGGGTGGGGGTAGGGGGCTCTGAGGGCAAGTGAGGGCTTAGGGTACCTTCTTACCAAACTGCTTCTAATAACCGGTCAGTTTGTTTAATACATGAAAAATTACACTCCCAGACCAGACTCCAGTGCTTGGTTTTGCAAATTTCCAGCTTTTACACTATCAGTGGGTTTGGGTTCAAGAGATTTCAGGCTTTGGTCCCCTCCCCATGGCCTTCTGGATGGGGAATGGGAGTGAGCAAGGGGGAGATCAGGTGCTCTCTCCCTGCCATCCCCACCCCCGTGCGGTAATGGGTGGGGCTGCAGATTTGGGCTGACCTCTGACCCCGTCATACCTGCCTGACCACAGAGCATTCCTGGCTCAGGGTCTTGGGTCTGTGTGTAGCATGGTGGTGCTGCCCATGGCCTGGGCATCTGTTTGTGGGTAAGTGAGAAGCCTATCTCTTTGCCTCAAAGCACTCAATGGCTTTGGGTTGAGAAGTTAATACGATCAATGAAAATTCAGATGTGCAGGCCATGGGAGGCCTGAGGTTGGATGCTCAGAGCAGGAGGGGGCCCCGGTGGCTATGGGTAGGACGTGTCCCCGTGAGCTCTGCTCTCTGCCTGGCTTTGAAGGGAGCAAGGCCAGGAGAGCCTGTTGGGGAATGTGGGCTGAGGGCTAGCCTGGCCTGTGACTGCTATGTAGGCAAGAGCCTGGGTCTCAGCCAAGCCATGGATTCCAGACCTCGTGATGGCAGGAGACAAGGAGGGATGTATGTGGGAAGCCAGGAGGGGGAGGTGTGAGCAGTTTGGGGCTGGCCTGGCACCTTCCAAGAGGTTCCAGGACAGGCTCTCAAGACTGTGGGGAGACAGGTCTCTGGCTGTAGCTTGCTCTTCCTCACCTGTCCTTTCCTTGGGGGACTTACCTCAGCAACAGGAAGACTCAATGCTGCAAAGTGGTGCTGGGCCTTAGGCGTGGGGTAGGGAGAGAGGAAAGACCTGGGGCTGGGCTCCACTTGGGTGTGAGAGATCTCACAGCTTCCCCCACCAAGGGGGGGGCCATCCTCATCCCCATCCCCATTTTACAGATGAGGAAACTGAGGCCCAGGGAGGGAAGGGGGGCTTGCCGCAGAGGGCACCAACCCCATGCATTCCCCTCCTGGGAGTGGGAGGCAGAGCTGGATCACCTGCACCAAGAGCCTTGTGGGCTAAATTCTTAGCACCTCACCCAGGCCTGGCACAGAGCAGGTGCTCAGTTAAGACCTGAGGACTGCAAGGAGGATGCTGCCAGCAGCAGGTGTGTGTAAGGCCAGGACAATGCAGGGCTCAAGGACCTGGGCAGGAATCACTCACTAGGGGGCTGACACTTGGGGGGAAGAAGACGAGCCCCTGGTGACCCTGGCAGGGGAGGATGGGGCGTGACTTCTGTGGACTAGAACGCCTGGTTGGAGCCCTGGATGAGTCAGAGCCATCTGTAATAGGACAGGCTGGCTCTGAGGACTAAATCACACGCTGATGAAACTCAGGGCTCGTCTGCTCACATCTGGGTTCATGTGAGAGCTTCCGAGTTCACCAGGGCAGGGCCCCCTCCTTCAGTCTCCCTCTGCCTGGCACCAGCTTCCCACAGTGCAAGTGTGGCTGCAGCTTCCTCGTCTCGCTGACCACCCCCTCGACCCCCACTTCTGCCACTCCAAACCTGAGCCTCTGGCCAGCCTGCCATTCCCTGCATTTGTCCTTTGGCCTGATAAACAGTCATTCCAGCTGATTTTAAGACTGAGGTTGGATGTTATCACCCCACCCCACCCCCACTCTGGGAATCCTTCCTGGGCTGCCCAGTCCCTCCCACCAGGAACATGGGCCATCCCTCTGGGCCTGTGGTCCCCTGCCTGCCCTTGGCATCAGTGTGAGCTGTTCTGGGTGCCACCTGCTTGCCCCTGTGACTCAGGCCTCACTTAAGTGGCCGTACCGGGCCCAGGGTCTGTGGGCTGTGTGTCTCAGGCTGGCTGAGCCTCAGTGGGAAGGGGCTCAGGACTTAACCTGAGGGCTCATCATGTGTGTGGGCTCCACAAAGCATCAAGGCAAAGGGGTAGGAAATGAGCTTAACTGGAGTCCAGTTAGCGAGGAGGAGAGGCTGTTAGCTCTGCCGGGCCTGCTCTCGGGGAGCGTGGGAACCCAAACAATGGCTCTCTGCCCCCATCCCCATTGCCTACTGCCTAAGGCCAGGGCTGGAGGTGGGGAATGAGGTGTCCCACAGAAGGGGCACTTCTTGGGTCTGCCTCTCCTGTCAGCCCCCCACACTGGCCCCGAGTGTCACCCATAGCTCTGGTCATGTCACTCGGTAGCTTGAAATCCCACTGGACTGTGACCTCACTCCAGAGCCGGACGGGCGAGGCTCCTGGATGGCACCACTGCCCGCTGCACACATTCCACACCCTCCCTGCTAAGCCCCGACCCGCACGCCGGCCCATCTGCCTCCAGGGCTTTGCTTGTGCTGTGGCCCTTTCTGGGGGTGCCTGGGACGCCCTTCTCCTCTTCTCGCCCTGACCAGGTTTACATATCACCTTCCCCGAGGAGCCTCCCTGGGCAGCCACAGATCCCAGAACTCAATGAGAGGTCACTGTGCTGCCCCCATCTCTGTGGGGCTGTGTCTCTGGCTCAAGGGTGGGTGCTCAGGGAACGTGCCAACGAACGGACCAACGAATGAACCATCAGATGCACAAAAAAAACAGTCACAGAATGTGAGGTCCGTGAGCTCTTCCATCATCTGGGATCCACTCTTTTCAAACCTTTCTCTGCTGGCACCACTTGCCAGCCTGTCTCTGGGTCTGCCTGGGCTCAGATGCAGCGGCAGGGTCCTGCCACCCCCCAACCCACAGAGCTCCCTGGGGCATTTTGGGGGGCTTCCCTTTTACTCACTCCCCCACCAAGGGATGAAGTCTGGTGAGGGTGGGCCTCCCAGGGAAGGCCTTGGTGTGTACACAGTGGGTCCCAGGTGTGGGAGTCCTGCCTCTCCTGGGGACCTGGGGTCGTGCACACAGAGTGGTTAGTTTCACCCTGGCCTCCGCTCACAGGCATGCAGCAGGGGCAATGGCAGGCCCCTCTCTGGGCCTCCGTTGCCTCTGAGGCTGAGACTCGCTCCCCCTTCGAGTGACCCTGCCCGGCGCCCCAGCCTGGTCTCACCGCTGCTCCCATCCGTGCTGCGCTCGATCACGTGGTCCACCTGGCGCACCCACTCCCCGTTGCACTTGAAGAAGATTTGCGTGGCGGGCATGGCCTTGCACACCAGCAGCACCGGCTTGTTCTTGACGATGTACACGTCCTCAGGCTCCACCAGGAAGTGGGGAAGCAGGTCTGGGTTAGAGCCGGGCACCGGGTTGGCCACTGTGGCACTCTGCTGGGCCCCTGCAGCAGAAGCAAAGGGGGCAGGTGAGCTGGGGCCTCTGCTGGACTTGCGGGGCCCTCCCGGGGCTACCTGCCTGTTCAGGGGCTGAGACCGAGCCAAGAGGAGGCAGCCAGTGGGGCCAGGCTCTGCCACTTCCAGCCCAGCAGGCTGGGCTGCTGAATGCCTCCCTTAAACCTCAGTGTCCCCTTCCGTAAAATAGGGGAAGAAGCAGCCCCCTGTGGAGACAAATACGGAAGTGCCAGCACACAGCAGTGGTCAGGGCTCATTACCACCCTGGTAGAAGTTTAGGGATCTGGTGAGGCAGCCCACTGCACTGGAAGGCCCCGGGGTGGGCGGCGGGGAGAGAGGGAGGGAGGGAGAGGGCCCTGGGCAGCCTGGGGTTCGGGAGGGCAGGAGTCCCTGCCTCTGGTGCCCTGGCTGCCTTGGGGGCTGCTTCCGGGGTGCTCCCCATTCCTGGCCCCTGCATGCAGTAGGTGCTGAGAAAATACCAAGTGAATGAAGGAGGGGAGGAGGCTGTGGCGAGTGCAGATGTGAGGGGTGTTGGTGGCAGTGCTACAGGAGAGGCCCCCCAGAGGGGCGACTTGGGGTGAGCCTGGGCTGCTGGGTGGGTCCCGGGGAGGGTGGGATCCAGGAGGGTGTGTCTAGGAGCCTCAGGGGCCCGGGCCATGTCCCACCCTTCAAGGAGACCAGAATATGGGTTTCCTTCTAATTTTAACTGCAAACCACAGCCATCCCACAAGTCATTTGTTGCTAATTACACAGGTAATTGGCTCTGAGGCTTTGGTGGAGGTAACCCCCCAGAGCAGTCTGACCGTCTGCTCGACCAGCAGGACCCTTGAGACGGTGGGGAGGGGCGGGGTCGGTGGGGGGGAGTGGGAGGATGGAGAGTGGGGGCACCCTCAGCCTCCACACCCACAAAACAGGTTCCTGACGGCCTGGCCTCTCTCAGGGCTGCAGTGATTTCCCCCAACACACACTCACAACCAACAGGGGGCTCTGGACATAAAGAGGGAAAAGCTTGGGCTTCAGAGACCCATCTGCCCCCTGCTAGTGGTGACCTTAGGCGGGTTACCCATTTTGTTGTCTATGACATCTATGGAGGTCCTGTCTGCCCCGTGGGGGAGTCTGGAGGTGCCTCACGCAGTCGGCCTCCTGGCTCCACTACCTCCTTACGGGCAGCCCAAAACCCATGGAGGGCTTCTAACAGGGAGGCCTGGCTCCTCGGGCCCAGGGGGCATCCACGCTGCCCCTTCTCTCTTGCTTGCACAGGGACCCTCTCTTTCCAGTGTGGGAGTCTGCCCTCTCCACCCCAAGACTGTGATTTTGGGGAGGGGATCTGTGCCTGGTCCTGTAGGCACCGGGTGGGTGAGCTGGGAATGTCTGCAGAGGCTGAGAAACCTGGTGTGACTTCAGGTAAACCCTGCTTGTTTCCTTGCCTGCAAAATGGGGGATGGTACCCAATTCTTAGGGCTATTATGAGGATGAAATGAAAAAAGGCACAGTGCTCAGTAAATATTGGCTGCTATCCGTACCCAGTGCTTTTGCACCGACAATGGCAAAGGGCTCCATCTCCTTCAGTAACTCTCCTAGCAATCTCTTCAGGGGTGGGGACTGATGAGGAAACTGAGGCACAGAGCCAGCAGGTGTCTTGCCCTCAGTGTCTGCAGCAGTGGGCACATCCACCCTTCCTCCTCCCGCCCTGGCCTCTCCGCAGCCTGTCTTCCTCCCCACCCTCTGCACTTTCTGCTGCTCCGTAATGAAGGCTAAGTTGCCAGGGAACCACGCTTGCAGTTGGGAAGACAAGCTCCCCTTGTCCCGCCCTGCCCCATCCGGAACCACCTCCATGGGGCTCTGCCAGTCCTCGGGTCTCTGTTTAGGCTGAGGAAGGTGGGGATGCAGGCAGAGGGGAGGAGCCATCTAGTCATCTTACAGATGTGGCATCTGAGGCCTGAGGGAGAAGTCACTTACCCAGCCCCGCAGCTCCAGCCCTGGACTCTGGGGGGCCCACATCCTGACCCTTTTTTATGACATTCACTTGTCACTCAGCCGCCCTGACCCAGGCAGCGGGCTCAGCCGGGGCAAGGTTGAGTTGGGCTCAGGCCTCCCAATGTCTGGAGAAGGGTGGGCTCCCAAGTGTGGGCCTGGTAGGTCCAGGAGCCTCTCTAGACACTTCCTGGGGAAGCCACGGCATCTTTGCAGACCCCAGGGCTGCACAGAGGAAGGCTAAGCTTGACCCCTGAGCAGGGCCCAAAGGGGGCTGGGGGCAGGCATCACAGGCTCCAGAAGGGCATGCGAGACCTCAGTGTCAGCTTCCAGGCCTGCCCACGCCTCGCCTCACAGAGCCTCAGTGTGATGGCCTGTGTCTGCCTACTGGCTGGGAGCTGGGTAGGCAGGGGTCCCAGCTGGGGGTATGGGCAGGGAGAGGGCACACAGACCCCCCCGACTTCCCTATCGATCACCGCGCCAAGCACTGCTCGTGTCAGCCGCCCGCTGAACCCAGCACAATCCCTCATGTCTGCATTTAACTGCTAATGAAAAATAAATGTACTGTGACCAATAAGGGACATAGCTCACTTCTCCTGGGCCTCTGCCACGCCACGCTGGCATGGTCTCCCCTCCCCATCCCCCTGGGGGGGCATTTATTGGGTGGACCCAGGGGCCCCCTCCAGGCTGCAGTTATGACCGCTGGCAAGGACACTCTAAGGCCATGGGTGGGGGTAAATTCAGTCCCTCTTGGGGCTGCTGGAAGCTTCCTGGGTGGCCAGAGCTGGCTTCCCCTCCCTCTGGCCCCTTCGCGCACTACATGACCTCCACCCTTGTGGTCGGCACCTGCAATCTGCCCACCCCCCTCACCGTCCCAGTTAGGTCTCTCACTTGGACTAAAGCACAGTGAGAGCCTTGGGTCTCTCCCTCTCCACATCGCAGGCCACTAACATGAGCTATCTTTCCCTTTGACATGAAACCCTGTACTTGTCTATCAAAGATAACACCAAGCAGTGCATGCTCAGTGTCAAATGATATATGATGTTTTCAAAAGGGCACAGACTCTAGTTCACTGCAGTCATCACCACTCCCTAATGCCCCCTTTCTCCCTGCCGGCACTTTCCTACCTTCTCCTCAGGGCCCAGTTCTATCGTCACTTCTTCTGAAAGAGGACTCCCCCACTTCACTCTCTCAGGAAACCACACATGCCATTTTGCCCCCTCTACATCTAGGACCTGTCCTCACTGGTTCTATAGCTCTTATCACAGGTGAAGCAAGCGTGTGGCTGAGTCCTGCCCAGCTCGAGGCTGCCTAGCGCCGGTGTTGGCGAATGGGGACTTGGATTTGGGTGCCTACTTCTGCTCCCTTCTGGCTGTGAGGTGATGAGCATGGGAGGAAGGCTTTGCAAAGCAGATGCACTGGGGCTGCGGGAGAGCAGGCAGGGGCAGGGACCGCTGGCCACACAGGCCCTGCTGTATCCCGAACTCCACTCCCCAGCTCGCCAGAAGCTCCGTCCGCCACACCCTCGCCAAGTCTCTCTTACTTGCCCAGCCACCCTCTTGGAATTCAGTTAGAAGACTTCTTTCATTTACTAGCAGATCCCTGAGAACTTGGTCACTGAGAACTGCTGATGGGGCTGTATGGACGCTCAGGGCTTGAAGTGGGAACCCCATTCCCAGTGAGCCTTGGGGCTGGCCAGCTGGCCCCCACCTGTCTCAGGAGGGCACTGGCTGCCCGATCAGCCCCAGCCGGCACCCCTGCTCTGGCTGCCCCATGAAGCGTGGGAGCCCCAAGCCTCGTAGTCCCCACCTACAGTGTCTTCTTAGGGATAGCAAGGGAGACCACGTTGTGTGTGAGAGGGTGTGTGTGTGTGGGGGGGGGGGCGGATAGCAAGGGAGACCACGTCGTGTGTGAGAGGGGGTGTGTGTGTGTGTGTGGAGACTGGGGCCAAAGGGGGATAAGAGACCCCTGGGTAATGGGCCTTTTAGCCAGAGCTGAGCCTGGGACAAATGCTACCTTCTCCCTCCCCTCTCATGGTGCTCTTATGACCTGAAATGTATTCATTCATTCATTGTTGCATTCATTCAGCGAATACTTATTGAGTGCCGGGAACTGTTCTGGGATTTTGCAGTGAGCAAGACAGACACATCCTCTGCTCTCAGACGCTTTCCTTCAACATGGAGAAGCAAAAGAAAATAGAGGATTCAGAAGTTGCCTAGGGTTCTGAAGCAGGTAAAAAGGGGTGCTACTTCGTAAAGGGTGTGGGTGCAAGGGCTCTAGAGGGGAAGAGGGCTTGGGGCAGGTTCCTCTGTGGAGGTGATGTCTAAGTGGGCCCCTGAGGGCCAAGGCCAGGAGGAAAAGCGTTTTAGGAGAAGGGAACCGCAGAGGCTGTCAGACAGGAAGCAGCCGGGTTTGCTGTGAGGACAGCGAGGAGGGTGGCCAGGGCAGAGGGAGTGCAGGGGAGACGAGCAGGAGGTGAGTCAGAGAGGGAGCAGCGGCCTAATCTTGGAGTTTTATTGGGAAGGGGGGAGGAGCCTCTGGGGGGCTGTGTGCAGGGGAATGCTGAGATCTCCCTGCGTGAGGAATGGGTGGAGGGAGGCAGGGGTGGCAGTGGAGAGTCGGATGGGGAGGCATTCTGTGGAGTGGACCATGGTAGGCCCGTCCCATGAGGTCTATCTGGGAACTCCCACCCAGACATCCAGTCTCAGCCAACAAGCCACCTCCACCAGGAGGCCTTCTTGGATCCATACTCTTTGTCACTTTGCCCCTGTGCCCACGCTGTCCCCTAAGCCTTCCTCCAGGGTACATGCTATATTCAGGACTGGGCACGCTGCCTCCTCCACTAGACCGTGAACTTGCTCGGAGCAGGAGCCCAGGTCTGACCTGGATACTGATGGAGTGTTTGTTGAGTGACTGAATGACCGCCCCCCGTTTTCCCTTGAACGTCACAAGATTTGCCTAAGGGCGGCCCCCTTCACTCTTGTCCTGCAGGGAGACCCAGAGAGAGCTCAGAGAGGCCCACAGGCAGAGTTGTGGGCAGGGAGAGGCTCTGTGCTCCAGCCCGCCCTCCTCCATCCCCCAACATGCTGCTGCTCTGAGGTTGACCCCCCTTTTCTCACCTGCAGCCTGGGATGATAAGGCCTACCTGTGTAACTCTGAGGCCCAGGGTGGGTATGAAGGTGCTTTCCAATGTTTTATTTTTCAAAGCACCATGAAAATATGAGGTGTGATTAATCAAGCTATTAATGCACTCGTGTCTTCTGAGTGAGGACTCAGTCTCACGGAGCAGGGTAGGAGGGCTGGGGGCAGGGTGTCATCTGGCCTCACTCAGCTGCGAGTGGTGAGCACTGCTTCTCAAGAACAGCCGTGCCGAGCTCCTGTCCATAAGTTGACAGGGGCTTGACAGGGGCTCCTTCTTATCCCTCTAGCAGCCCCGGTCTGTGTCAATGGCAAAGGGGAGCGGGGAGGGGCGGCAAGCCCCTGCTTTCGCTACGTCCCTGAGAAATGCTCTGGGTTGGAAGTGGGGTGGGGGAGGGAGAGGGGGCTGGGGGCCTGGTAGCCCCCGTCCTTCTCTTCCTGGCTGCTCACCCAGCGCTGCTCACCCAGCACTGCACCCCCTCACCGCTGGGCACCTATGCTCCCAGTTTCCCTGGCTCCCCGGCCTGGAGATGTGCATTTGGTCGGTCCGCTTGGGGCCTGGGTGTCCTGCTCCACAGGCCCAGGCGGGGAGAGGAGAGTCCACAGGATGGCGCACCACGCCCTTCACCTGGCATTCGAGGCTCTACTGGCCCAGGGCCTGAGCTGTTACCTGGCCTTGCCTCCAGGGCCTCCCTTCAAGTATGTAGAATGGCATCTAGACTACTTGCAATTCCGCAAAGGCTTGTGCATACTCTGTTTGGGGCCCTGCCTCCCTCCCCCGTCTGGCTAACAGTACCCGCTTTTCTGCAGGGAATGCCTGGCCCTCACCTGACTCAGTCCATACAGTCATTCGGTCCCGGTGGGCTGACCCCATCTCTGGCCCCAGAGGTGGGTATACTACACTGACTAGTTCCCAGACAGGAAGGTCACCCCATCCCCATAGATGGGACTTCGGGATTTGGGTTGGGCTGCTGGGAAGAGAGAACCTCCCTTTCTGCTGGGCCAGTCCTGCAGGCTTTGCAGGCCATAGGAGGCCAAGTGAAAGGGGAGGCCATCCACGGGTCTGAAGCAGGGGCTTGGAGAAGGGAGACAGCCAGGGAAGAAAGAGATTGACTCCTCGCTGTGTTGAAAGCCTGGGATCCCAGGAAGCCAGAAGGCAGAGCTACCCCTGGATTCCTTTCTTTGCCTAAAGCCAGCTGGAATGAGGATCCTTCCATTGCGGTGATCTACCCCCGCATCTGCTCTCTGCCTGGGTGACTTCTACTCGTCCTTCAAGGCCTGCTCAAACACCCCCTCCCGCAGGAAGCCTTCCCTGACCCCCAGACAGAGCTGGCTACACCTCCCCTGAGCTCCCACAGCCCCTGGCCGAACTCGCCTCAGTACCTCCCACATCATATGGTCACCATTCATGAATCTGTCTCCCCATGCAAACTGTCAGTGCCTTGAGGCCAGGGGCTGAATGGCGACGTCTCTCCCAACCCTTGAGCCTCCCCAGAGCCTAGCCAGGGACTGACACATAGCGAGTGCCCAGCGAGTGTTTGTTGAATGAATGTTGAATATCATTACCTTGACTGGGACCAGAGCCCAGAAAGGAGGGCTGAAAGAGGGGGACACACACTCAAATTTGGCTGGGAGCCAGCTCTGTTTACCTTCCAATCAAGCAAGCAATCAATTCTAGAAACACCCGTGCTGGACCGTGGGGAGGGGGACCAAGGGGGCTGTGGAGAGGCTCATGTGCAGGGTCGAGGGGAGATAGAGGGGGCTGGGAGCCATGGCCACGGTGGTGGGGGACAGAGGGGGTACAGACACACGGAGGAATGGGGATTTGTACCCTCCTGCCCATCTACACCCCTGTGGCCTGAGACGGCTTCGTTATTATTTTTAAAATGTGGGCCTTCCCTGGTGGTGCAGTGGTTAAGAATCCGCCTGCCAATGCAGGGGACACGGGTTCGAGCCCTGGTTGGGGAAGATCCCACGTGCCACGTAGCAACTAAGCCCTTGCGCCATAACTACTGAGCCTGCGCTCTAGAGCCTGCGAGCCACAACTCCTGAAGCCTGTGCGCCTAGAGCCCGTGCTCTGCAACAGGAGAAGCCACTGCAATGAGAAGCCCACGCACCGCAACAAAGAGTAGCCCTGCTCACCGCAACTAGAGAAAGCCCTCGCACAGCAACGAAGACCCAACGCAGCCAAAAAAAAAAAAAAAAAAAAAAAATGATGAGGGAGCTTCACTAGGAGGCTCTGATAAGCAGGGTTGAAACCTGCATTCGCTGTTGGAGACACACTGACAGCGGCGGGGTGGAGGAATGGTGGGCAGGAGGCCCCAAGATGACAGATCTGGGGGCCACACGAAGAACCCTGAGGTTCCAGGTGGCAACTCAGAGGCGTGGACCTGCCTGGAGGTGACGACAGGGTGCCACGAGGCCAGAGCAAGCTGGGGGGCTGCGCCCCAGAATTCTTCCAAATCTATCATGTAAAAAACTCTGCTCTGCCCACCAGCTGCTTCCGAGGCTCACCGACTGCTGCAGACTCCTATGCCGCCCCCTGTTTCTTGAGCCTCAGTTTCCTCATTTGGGGCAAATAGCACTGACCCAGCCCCAGGACGAGATGGGTCAGGAACGACATCCTGCCCAGGGCCTCCAGGCGTCCACCACTGCTTCTCTTCTTTCGCTTCCCGGCCCCATGGTCCTTCCCTCAGTCATCTGTCTCCCTGGCTGTTGCTCCAAACGTCTCAGGACTTCCGGGAGGGAAGGGATGGGTCTGAGCCCAGGCTCTTCCGCCCCAGTGCACAGTCAGTGAACAAGGGACAGGACGACTGCAGGCCCTCCTGTCGGGGGGCACGCAGGAGGTGGAGGTGGCAAGGCGGGGTGACAGCCCCTCACGGTGTCCCTTGGAAGGGAGGGCTGCTCCCTTGACCCGTGCTCACACACAGGCGTGAGCGGCACTCCGGTTTCTATGGTAACGTGCGCGCAAAAGTGTCATAGGAGCGGCAGCCACATCCCCAAGATTGGAGGAAAGTCACCCTCTTCCCCAGTGGGCTCCAGGGGCCTGGTCACAAGGACAGACACAGGCGTCACAAGGAGGACATGCAGACAGGCTGAACTGCAAAGAACAAGGCGGTTGGGGCTGGGCACGTTTCCACCTCACCCGTGCGGCTTGTCCTCTGGCATCTGCACTCAGGTGACTTCTACCCGCCCCTCATTCACAGACAAGGAACATGAAGCTCACGACTTGCCTAAGGTCACACAGACACAGAGGGCAGGTATGCCTTCCACGCCTCCTGGCCCAGGCCAGCCTAGGGAAGGAGTTATGGGCCTTTCCTGGACCAAGGTCTGGCCTCACCCACCACACCACCCCTTGCTCACTTGGCTTACCTGCTGACCCTTCTCTGCTTCTTAAACCCTCCAAGCTCCTCCCACCCCAGGGCATTTGCACTTGCTCTTTCCTCTGCCTGCAATACGCTGCCCCCTGCTCTTCCACAGCAGGCCCCCTCTAAACCCTCAGGTCTCAGCTTCAACTTTCTTTCCTCCAACAGGCCCTCCTTGACTGCCGTGTCTGTGGTAGGCTCTTCTTTTGTGTTGTTGTTGTTTCTTTTTGACCGTGCCAAGCGGCTTGCGGGATCTTATTTCCCTGACCAGGGATCAAACCCACACCCCTACAGTGGAAGTGTGGAGTCTTAACCACTGGACCGCCAGGGAAGTCCCTGAAGTAAGCCCTTCTAACCCAGCAACGTCCCCCTTTCACAGTCTATTTTCCTCATAGCACTCACCGCTATCTGAAGTCATCTTGTTTGTGTACTTGTTTGCTGGTTATTGTCTAGGTCCCCTTCCCCTGAAACGTGTCATGACAGCAGCTTGTCTTGTTCACAGCTACAGTCCCAGGCCTGGCGCATAGTAGGTGTTTGATAAACATGTGCTGAATTCATGAATGAACAAACTTGGTCTTCCAACTCTACGTCCAGAGCCCACACTAGGCGCCACACTCCTGCCACGGCTAAGAGCCCCTAAACCCACCAGTGAAGGGGACTTAGAAACTATCAGGATGCCCAGGGAGAGAGTGCTTGATGGGGGGGACAGGCCTCCATGGAACCCCTCCCAGGTCCCCTTCTGGCCACAGGGCCTTGCTTTGGACCAGAGAAATAGTTAATAAAGCTGAGGCTTAAATAAGCATTTGATTAACAAACGATAAAATAGCTATTGTGTCCCCGAATTAAGCTATAATTGTGGCTGATAATTGGCTGGTTAGAATTTAATAAGCTGCAATTAAATAGAATGGAATCCAGGGTAATTATGTGGTCGCACAGCCCAGAGAGAACCAGGGAAGGAAGGCTTTTTCCTGCTTTGGAATCTTCTGCTGGTGCAGTGTGTGTGCTGTGGGTGTTTCTGGTGGTGGTGTGTGTGTGCACAGCAGGCCTCCTCCACTTTTCACCTGGAAGAGGCGGGCAGGTGGGTGCTGGCCCAGCCCCCTCACCACTGCTCGGCAGGAGATCATCATGCAGGCTCTGAGCCCTGCCAGGGCCTGTGGCAGCTCCAGCTGAGACATAAAAGGATCCCTGGCACAGTTCCCTGCAGGGTGGGAGGCCGTGGGAGGGTGGCCAGAAGGGCACTGGGAACACGGGGGAGGCAGGCAGGCGGGGAGAGGGTCTGCCTGCCTTCCTAATGAGAAAACGGGCTCAGAGAGGGAAAGAACTTGCTCGAGGTCACACAGCGATCAGCGGCCGGGCTGGGCCAGATGTTCAGGCTGCCTTGTACAGAGGGTAATTCCGAGTGGCCAGGAGGCTGGAGGACACTTCCCTCTCCCCACCGCCCCTTGCCAGCTCCCAAGGCACCCCTCCCCATTTCCATCCATGTCCTTCACCAGGTAAACACACAGGCTAAGTAAGGATGGTGCGACTGTTCCACACATGCACCCTTAAGACAAGCTGCCCCCCATGCTCCCATTTCCCTCTCCCGTGGCCAGCCTGCCCGCCGGAGGCCCTGGTGGCTGCAGAGCTCCCTGGTGCCTCAGCCTGGCACAGCTATCCCTGCTCCCAGCCCAGGTGTGGCCCCCGCAAGTCCAAGGGGATGATGAACAGCACTGCTCAGGCACCGTTTATGACCCCATCAGCACTTTTACAATGTTGCCAGCAATTAATTTAATTAAGGACCCTGTCCTGGATATGCTGGCATTTCATATTTCACTGGTTTAATGTGAGCCCAGCCTGAGCAGGGGCCAGGGGTGGTCCGGGAGTGGCAGCTCTGCTCCCTGGCTGGGCTCAGCTCAGGGGGCACAGGGCAAGGCAGTCGCACCCCTCCCCCCAGGACGGAGCCCAGAGACAAAAGGGGGGCCACCCAGAGGGAGGCCACCCAGTGATCTGCCCTCGGCCGGTGGGAGACACTGCCCACAACCCCAGCCAGCACGAGCACAGGCACACAGGCTCACACACACACGTGCACGTGTGCACACATGCTTACACAAGCATACACCCATACACAGTCATACCATGATAATAGTGGAGAACTTTACATGGATTGTCTCATTTGACCCTCATGACAATTCTAGGAGCCAAACTACTTTAAACCTCCAACTTCCAGGCGAAGAAACTGAGGTGGGGACAGGTGAAGTAAGTGGTGAGTGATGGATTCCTACCCAGGCTGACTACTGTGTCCCACGCCCTTAACCAGGTCACATTGGTTCAGCAAATGTGCTGGACACGAGCCACACAGCAGTGCCCAAGCCAGACTCATGTCCCTGCCCTAAGGAGCGTCCAGTGGTCACAGCCCCACCTGGGAAGTCCTGGGCACGGTGTCCCAGAATTACGCTCACCACACCAGGGCTCGGGCACTTGGGGGCACACACACCAAGCCCCCTGGGAACACACATGTGCACACCAGCACTGCCCACTGTCCTCCGGGCTAAATCTGGCCAGGGCGGCTGATGCCCTCACTAGGATGGTGACCCTGTAGCCACAGGTCACCTACAGGACCTACAGGAAAACCCCGTACCGGAGCCAGCTCCTACCAGCAGTGACGGCGGCCGGGAGCACCGGCAGCTCCTCCCCTGTCCCTTGTCCACGCAGCAGCTTGGCTGTGCTCTGCCCTCTCCTGGGGCCCCTGTTTCCATAGCTCCTCACCTTCCCACAAGCTCCTGCTCTCCAGCTAGGGCCCCTCATCCCCCCTCGCAGCTGAGCTGCATCCGACATTTCCCTGCCTCTGGGTGCCCCACAACCTCACCCCGGGCACTTCCCAGGCTGGGCTCGGGGGCTCCCCCAAACTTCCTGCTCCCAGAGCTGGCACTCAGCCAGCAGGGCCACGCCCCCCCCAAGGAGCCTCAGCGGGAGTCTCAGAGCGGCTGGGCCTTCTCACCTCCTCACCGTCCACTATTCTAGGCCCCCCCAGCCTCTCTCCCACCCACTCCCTCCTCTATTGCACTTTGCGGGCTACCCCCCACCTCCAGCCCCCGTAAACGTGTCCTCCTGGGACCACCTCCCGGCTTTGGTACCATCAACAATGCCACCACAGTGCTATTTCTAGAAAGAAAATCTGATCCCACCCTTCAAGCCCTGCAACGGTTCCCACTGACCGCAGGGTAAAGGTCGGTTCCCCACACACCCCACATCCCCCTGCACACCCGATGCAGAGCCTCATCTCTTGGCACCAACCCGTACCCAGCAGTCAGCTCAGCGCATCCATAATCCCGTCTCCCAGCACGCCCAGACCCCGCCCCTCACCCCAACCTTCCCCTGGACCTGCAGGGCACCCCACACACCCCAACGTACCCCAGCCCTGTTAACTGATAACTCAAGGTGCCTCCTCCTCCGGACACCCTCCCCAGCTCCTCCCTGCGTTGGGGCTGCACTGCCCCTCCTCCGGCTCCCCGGCTGAGAGAGCGTTACCCACCGATGTGGGCCGTTGGTCGGTGGCCGCCTCCATCACACCGTGCACCTTCAAGGGCATGCAGCAGGCCCAAGCCACCTCTTCTCAGCAGTGTCCAGCTCAGGCACTGACAAGTTGGGGGTCTGGTACAGTTGAAATCTCCCCTGTCACTTGACAGCTCCTGGGCTGGGCACTGGGCTGTGCCTACCAGTGACAGGTCCAGGGCACGGACTCGGTGAGGGCAGAAGCAGAGCCTTTGGATGGGCATCAGGGGACTGGGTCCCCAGTCCCCACTCTGCCTCTACCTGGCTGTGTGGCCTTGGGTAAGTCATTGCCCTCTCTGGGCCCCAGAAGGGATGGGACTGCGTCAGGGCTGGCGAACTCAGGTGTCTTCAGGGGCTGATGAAGCCCAGGAGAAGTGGAGAGTGAAGATGCCCGTCCAAGGGGCCAGCTCAGCTCAGCCAACCACTGCCAGGTGGCAGGCCAGCCAGGAGGTGCTGGAGTTTTCTTTTCTTCCAAGAGAAGCTAGAAATCATTTTTATTTGAAATTTCCTATTTTCAAATGTTGACAACTAATTTAAACACTTAAACACCGTGTGGGCCAAACAAGTTGGCAGGCCAAAGCCAGACTGGACAATGTCCCAGGTCTCCTCCGACTGTACAGATCTAAGAACTGGGGTCACGGCAGGGCCGGGGGGAGCCCCCCCTCTCCGTCACTGCTCTGCTCTCCTGGTTTCCTCCCCTCCCCGACTCTTCCCACCCTGGCCAGCACCCACTCCATCATCCTGTCTTCTCCTTGGGACCCCTCTTCATCATGGCCTCCTGAAGGAGGTCCCCTGGGGCCTGGCAGAGGCTGGAGGGGTCATTTGTCCATCACCCCAGGTGACTTGGATTTCACTGTCATCACAAGAGTCCACCCTCAGCTGAGGCCTGAGGGCATTGCCCCTTTCCCAGAGGCTGAGGGCCTGAGGACCGGCAGTGAGCTGCTCCCGGCTCTGCATAGTGGTGGGGGCAGACAGCAGGCCGAGGGCTGCTCTGGGCCTCAGACCTTGAGCCGGGGAGGAGCAGGGAGAACGCTGCTGGAGACGCAGGCAGGTCAGGGGTGGGCACTCCATAGAGGAAATCCTCTACTACAACCCCCCCAAATCTGGGCCGGCAGGAGCTCCGGCCTGGCTGCGACCTTACAGCTGGGAAGAGGGTGTCTGACCACGCCGGCCCACCATACCCCAACAAGACAGTGATGAGCCCTCACCCCAGTTTAATCACCCACTGTCCAAATAATTACCAGCTTGTTTATGTCACTTAATGGCAGCCGTACTTTTTCCTCCTGATATTGATTTCATGTTTTCCTGGCTTGTTCATTATCTTTCCTGCCCCTTTAATGGGCCCGGAGGTCTTGCGGGTGGAGGAGAGGGGGCTGGAGGAAGCAGGGGAGATGGAGGAAGGAGAGATGACCTGGGCCTTGCTGTGCAGCCTGAGGTGAGTCACTGCCCTTTCTGGGCCTTGAGTCCCAGAATCCCAGACCCTTGCACACCCTCTTGTCCTTGACGTAATTAGGGTGGAGCATTTTAAAGTGAAAGAAAGGAGGGAGAGGGCAGCAGGGGAGAGAGAAGCTGGTGTGCTTCCTCCCAAGGGCCCCTGACGGAATGGGAAGAGACTCAGACAAGCGTGAAGGTAGGAGGGGTACCGAAAAGGGGGGGTGGAGTGACACTAAGGCCAGAACGAGGTGGGCAGGGGGTGCTCCTGGAGACCAGCCTGGAGGAGGCTGCGGTGTGGAGGCCATTAGCCAGTGGGGGTGCAGAGGGGCCGGTGGGTGGCCTCCTCACCCCTGTGTCCCCCAGGTCTGATGGAGGAGGGAACAGGAGCCTCTACCTTCAAGAAACCCAGCCCCTCCCTAGGCCTGACCTCTATCCTTGGCCTCCGCCTCACCTGCCTGCCATTGCCATGGAAACATCGGTGATGCTGTGATGTCATCCAGGCTGCGAAAGAGCAGCTCATTTCTCTGAGTCAGGTTGGGTTTGGGGGGCAGCAGTAAGGAGAGATGGGGTGAAGGGGGGAAGGCCAGGGCTTCTTGGGGCGAAGATTTAGAGAGCCTCTTGAAGGGGTCATTAGCTCTTAATAAATCACTAATAATTGCATGAATATTTAAATCTTAATAAAAAAAATACAGTAGGCCCAGTGAGTTTCCCTGTGTGGGTATTTATTGCTATCAGTCTGGAATATGTAAAAGTGGGTATTGGTCTGATTGAACTGCTGTTATCGCCACAGCTGAATGGGTAATTGGGAGTGAGAGACGCTATCAGCAGATATAAATTACATACAGTAAACTGAGGGCATTAACTGGGGGTTTATTATCAATTATCTCTGCACTTGTTCCCCTTAAACTGAACTTTAAGAGTATTAATGAGAACATTTACAGGTCTTCATGAATCGAGGGAAGCGAGACGGTGCAGCGGGCCCCCCGCACGGTGCTCTCTCTGGGACCCTCTGGCTCTCTCTGGAACAGTGGCCTGTTCCTAGGGGGCGGTCCTCCCCCCAAGGGAGGCCCTGGAAGGAGGGCTCTTGGGTCAGCCCGCCAGGTCACAGACACCTGCTCTCCTGCCGGGACCAGCGGGGAGAGCCGGTCAGACCCCGAGGCCGGGCCTGTCTCTCTCCAAACCCCCATCCAGAGAGGGGCGCTGGGTGGGAATGGGGTGGCTTCATCCAGGCAGCCTTTCTTCCAACAAAGACCCCGCCAGGGCCTGATCCTCGCTGTTGGATGCGGAGAATCAGCTGGGGCCTGACTTCAGCTGGATATGGATGAGGCAGACCTTCATCTGCCCCCAAACCAGGACGTGGGCGTCGCCATCAGAGCAACCCAAATGGAGTGTGAGGGGGGTGGGAAGCCGAGAGGGAATGTGAGCCCCTGTGGAAGCTCCGCGGGCAGAGTATCTGTGTCGCATCCACGTCCACCCTGATCGGGAGCACGTCTGCCCCCTGCTGAAATGCTGGCTTACTTCAAGGTTGGCACGACCTCCTTCTGGGCCAATTCACCACCCATCAGCCTCGGCTCTCTCCAGGCCTCCCCGCCAGGGCTGTGCCGCTTTCCCTGGCATCCTCGGCCTCTCCCACCAGGCCCTGGGTAACAACCTGGATCTTCCATGAAGGACAAAATCAGGCCCCTCTCTCAGGAGCTTACTCATGGGAGACAGACACTGGCTAGGTGTCAGGGCCGTAAGTCCAAGGTTACAAGCCGTAAGTCAGAGTTCTGTCAGAGGAGCACTGGTGGCATGAGAGCACATAACTGGGCGGGGCGGGGCGGGGCGGGGCGGCCAGTGCTGATCTGAGGTGTCCAACAGGGCTTCCTGGAGCTGGTGTCACTGAGCTACGTAAAATGCCTGGATGACCAAAGGGTGTCCAAGGATGCTCAACTCCTCTCCATCAAAGACAAGCAAACCATTTGTTTAACTCTTTTGCCCCTTTCCAGCACAGGTGCCTTCTCTCTTTTCCCCTCTGGGCTCCCGTTCTGCTCTCCCTCACCCTGTTCCTGACTCAGCCCCTACAGTCGGGCTTTCACCTCCACTTCTCCCATCTGCCAAGGAACCCCTCTGTCTGAGTTAAGAACTCCTCCTGGCCTCTTCCTTGAGGGCTCTGCCCAGGCTCCTCCCTCCCTCCTGTTCCTCTCATCTGCTTTCTCCTCGCTTCTGGAGAACAGCAGGCTTCGAGGACGTCAGAGCAGAAGACTCCGAACTCCCCACCGTAGGGCCTTCAGGCCCAGCTCTGCAGGATGCTTCCTCTCAGCCATCCTGTGTGGCCCCCCGTAAGCAGTCAGCTCCCCATGCAAACAGCACTGTCACTGCCCTGGCTGGACACCTGCGGCTCTGCCTCTTCTCTTTGTTCCTTGTCCCTTGACCTTGTCTCTTCTGATGTCACAGGCCACTGTCCTCTCAACTCACCAACACCCGGCCTTTCATCTGTTCTTCTGCCCTTCAAGCTCAGTCCTGCCCCAGAGCCACTGTGCCTGCTGTTCCCTCTCCCCTACAGCTGAGGGTGCTGTAGCTCACTTACTCTTCATTGTCCTGGTCTTGGCTCACGGCACCTCCTCAGAGAGGCTTTCTCTGAGCGCCCCATCCATCCAAGAGAGCGCGCCTGTCACTCTCTAGTGCCCACCGCCTCTGATGGGTTCCCTATTTGCCTCGTTTCTTTGTTGTCTGTCTGCCTGGAACCAGAGGCCCTGTCACTACATATTTTTGAGTGAAGGAATGACTGTGTTTCTGGAGAACCTGTTCTGTGCCAGACCCTGAGCTCTGGGCTGCAGAGGGTCTTTGGGGCACATACCGTCTGGCCGGGATAGGCACAGAATGCAGTGTGCATGCCCTGCCGCAGGGTGGGTGGGCAAGGGAGGGGAAAAGGCAGCGGCCTGGAGGGAGCACTAGGGAAAGGCATCCTAGGCTGGGGGAGCAACAGTAGCAAGGAATTTGAGGCAGGATGTATCTAGTGGCAGCATGGATTGGGTTAGAAAGGGTTTGAATCTGTGCCGGGACACTGAGCATGGAAAAGCAGGGAAGGTTTTGGAGCAGGGGCCGATGGGATCGGAGAGCTGTAGAGAGATGGCTCTGCTGGGGAGGGAAGGGAGAGTGAAGGCCGTCACCACAGTACAAGGAGCTGTCTGACCCTGAACCGGCCTCTGGAGAGGAGGAGGATGTTAAAAGCCTCTCAGTGGGGTTGGGGGCAGGGTAAGGCAGGCGGGGAGCAGAAGATGACTCGGTCATTTCCTGCCTGGTTGAGTGGGTGGATGGCGATGCAGCCAGGCGTAAATACCTGGAAAAGCCTCGGCCCACTGCTCATACCCGCGGGAGGGCAAGATCGCTGCCCTCTGGACAAGCTGAGAGCCACAAACCCGCCCTGCCGCAGACACAAGTGTGCGATGGCTGCTGTCTGTTGGGGGCACGGGGTGGGGGTCCGTGGCTGGACCGATGCGAGCAGGTCCAGTCGAGGGCTGAGTTGCTGAGCCTCAGCACTGTTTGGGCCTCTGTCTTCCAGTTGGAACAATGGGAAGCCAGGCTGGCTTTCAGAGGCTGCAACCCGCTGGCCACAGGCCCCTAGATGTGTCTTGTAGGTTTAAATCAACTTTTAGAGACTAGGAAGTTTCACATCAACGTTGGTATCTACCCCCACTGAAGAACTGGAAGCTAGGGCTACACCAGGCCTTTGCGTCCGTGAGCCACCATTGGTGACACTCTTCAGGCGTGGCCCAGTTCACCCTGTCCCCTCTGGGCCTTCCCTGCCTGGCCTGCTAGAACCAGTGGGCGCCCACAATTGGCTCAGGTCATCCCCAGCATCCCTTCTAGCTCAGTCTGGACACTGCTGTCACCTCACACACACCTCACCCAGAGAAGCCTGGTGGCCTGCGGGATCCCAGTCCATCTCAAGGACATAATAAGGCCTGGGGCCTCTGATCTGTCTACGGAGACACTTCCATCAGCTTGGACCTGCGTTTAGTTACGGCTTTTATTTAAAAAGTGCTTCTAGGGCTTCCCTGGTGGCGCAGTGGTTGAGAGTCCATCTGCCGATGCAGGGGACGTGGGTTCGTGCCCCGGTCCGGGAGGATCCCACATGTCGCGGAGCAGCTGGGCCCGTGAGCCATGGTCGCTGGGCCTGCGCGTCCGGAGCCTGTGCTCCGCAACGGGAGAGGCCACAAGAGTGAGAGTCCCGCGTACCGCAAAAAAAAAAAAAAAAAAAAAAAAAGTGCTTCTACTACCCCCAAACACCGCTCCATTTGCTTCTCTCTCTCCAGCCCTCCACTTGTTTCCACGCCACCAGGCCCCTCTCCCTCCCTGCTGTCTCCTGCCTCTGTAAATAATCCTCTCCTCTGGGCCTATAATTAGCCCCAAGTAGAATAATTCATAACAAACTTTATTTCTTGTGGCATCTTTCTTGCTAACGTGTCATTGAGCACCTCGCACGATCAGCAGGAGGGAAACCAGACTTCGGAAACAGCTGAGCACCCTCCCTGAGCTCCCCACCCGGCTGTCTGCACCCATGGGAGCTGGGTCAGCGGGGAAGACCCAGTACGTCCTCCTCTGCCAACCTGAGCAGGAAGGTGGGGTGGGGCTAGGGTGGATCCAGGGTGTGGACGACCAATCCAGAGACTCTTCCCAGGGTAATCATAATTGTTAACAGTAATAATAATAATAATAATAATGGCAGATAACAGTTATATAGCATTTACTATGCCCCTGGTTCTGCTTTTTTTTAAAAAATAAATTTCATTTATTTATTTTTGGCTGCGTTGGGTCTTTGTTGCTGCGCGGGCTTTCTCTAGTTGTGGTGAGTGGGGCTACTCTTCGTTGCGGTGTGCAGGCTTCTCATTGCAGTGGCTTCTCTTGTTGCAGAGCACGGGCTCTAGGCGCGTAGGCTTCAGTGTTGTGGCTTGCAGGCTCTAGAGTGCAGGCTCAGTAGTTGTGGTGCACAGGCTTAGTTGCTCCACGGCATGTGGGATCTTCTTCCCGGACCAGGGCTCAAACCCGTGTCCCCTGCATTGGCAGGCGGATTCTTAACCACTGCGCCACCAGGGAAGCCCCTGGCTCTGCTTTTTAAAGAGCAGTGCTGTCTTTTTATTTTGACATATAAAGTAAAATTCACCCCCTCTAAATCTATAGTCTGGTGAGTTCTGACAAACGTATCCAACACCACAATCAAGACAGAGAAGAGTTTCATCCCCCCGAAATGCTCCCTGCGTCCCTTTGCTATCAGTCCCTCTGCCAACCTCAGCAACCACTGATCTGCTTTTTGTCGCAATAGTTTTGCCTTTTCTAGAATCTCATAGAAATAGAATTATACAGTATGCAGTCTTTTGTGTCTGGCTTCTTTCACTTAGCACAATGTCTTTGATGTTCATCAACGTTGTCGCCTGAATCAGTAGTTGGTTCCTTTGGATGGCTGAGCAGTATTCCATTGTTTGAATGGACCGCAGCTTGTTTATCCATTCACCGGTGCTGTTTCTAGATTTTGGTGATGACAAAGCTGCCGTTGGTGGACACGTCTTCATTTCTCATGGGAGTGGGATTGTGAAGGCAAATGGTAAGCATGTGTTTAACTTGATAAGAAATTCTCTCTTTGTTTCATATACTATACATATTTATATATAGCATCTCACTTAATTCTCTCAACAACTTTATGAGTTAGGTACTATCATTATCCCCATTTTACAGGTGACAAGCGGAGGCTCAGGGAGGTGAAGTAACTGGCCCAAGGGCACACTGCTAGACATGGCAGAGCCAGAAGTCTGGTTGCAGAGTCTCTGCCCTAAGGTCCCTGCTGTACTGCCGCTCACAGCTCTTCTGGGCTCAGCCCTGGGCAAGGCCCGGGGTGGTGGGCAGAGCTCTAACTTGGGAGCTGAAAGCCAGAATCTGAGTCCCAGCTCCACCTCTGACTAGTAGTGTGCCCATGGAAGTCCCTCTGACTCTGGTGCATCCCTATCTGCAAATGGCAACTGCCTACGTCACCGAGTACTCTGCGGTTGAAGGAAATAAATTGGAGCAGACACTTGGTGCCCTTACAACCTCAGCCCTGTGATAATTACCAGCCTGTCCTGACCCCAGGACCTTACAAGTTTAGCAGAGGGACAAGAACGGTTCCTGACACACCCACTGCCTCCTACGGCTTTCGACACATGACCAAGTCACACTGAATCCATTCAATGCCTAGTTGTTCATCCTCCTCTGCTATAGACTGAAAGTTTGTGTCCCCTCAAAATTTATATATTGAAATCCTAACCCCCAGCATGGTGGTGTTAGTAGGTGGGCCTTTGGGAGGAGATTAGGTCATTAGTGTGGAGCCCTCATGAATCGGATTAGTGCCCTTGTAAAGGAGACCCCACAGAACTCCCTCGCCCCTTCCACCATGTGAGGACACCGAAAGAAGATGGTGTCTACAGGTGAAACAGGAAGCAGGCTCTCACCAGACACCAAATCTGCCAGTGCCTTGATCTTGGACTTCCCAGCCTCCAGATCTATGAGAAATAAACCTCTGTTTACAAGCCATCAAGTGTGTGGTATTTTGTTATAGCAGCCCAAGTGGACTGAGATGCCCTCTGTCTGGTGGATGGAGTTTTCCAGTGAGGAAACCAAAGCCCATATACCCAGAGTGAGGGAGTCAGCGGGCAGCAGCCCTCCCGTCCTCAGTCCCTAAGGGCAGTGGGGGCACCCAAGAAGAGGGCAAAAGTGGAGAGGCAGGAACCTCTCCCCAGTCCCATCCCCACCTGCCTTTTCAAGGCTGTCAATGTGGGGTCACCTAGGCAAGTGTCTCCAACATCTGGTCCCGTTTGTCCCACTGAAGAATGAGATTTCTCTGAAGTTGGCTTGGATGTAATACATCCCCTTGGTTAGTGATTTAGAAGATGATTGACAGGGAGGCCTGGGACAAGAAGCCTCTCTCTTGTCCTGCCCCCTAGCTGTCTCTAGGAAGTGCTCACGGGGCTCACAGGGGACAGAGAATCCCCACTAGTCCCTCACATGAGCCCTCGGCTACCCTGAGCTCTGCTCCAGACCAGCAGCCCCTGGACAGGGTGAGGATCCCCATCAAATGGGGAAAGAGATCAGGAGATGCGGCCAGCCCCTTGCTGAGCCCAACTTGTTATTAAAACAAGAGCACGGAAAGGAAAGGTGCTGATGTGTGTCACATCATTGAGGGAAGCTGTAAGGCTCAGTGGTGGGAATGAATAGTGGCTCTGGCCCCTCCCCAGACTCACAGCCCAGCCCCTGTCACTGCACCCCCTCAGATTCACCCACCCCACCCCGTGCCTCTGAGTTTCTTCCCTCCTCCCTCCGACACTCAGCTCCAGTCTCCTCTCTTTTAAACCAGCAGGCGCCTTACAAGTTCTTACTCTCCCCCAACAAGTCCCTCACCCCTGGCCAATGCCAGAGACGCCTGAAGAAGGTTAACATTTTGAAGAGGAGGCAGTGTAGCCACAGTGGGAAAAGGAATCCAGGGTGCTGCCAGCATCCTAGTGTCTGCTCTCTCGGGACCCCACTGACCATCCCCCAAGTGCCACTACTCTCAGGCGAGGCCACCTCCTCCTTGCACATCCTCTGCCTTTGTCACATTTGGACTGGCCCTGCCAGGGCAGCTTCAGGGGCTAAGACTACCCACAGATGGGGCCAGTCCAAGCTTTCACTGGGGGTGACGACAGGGGGACAGCGCAGGCTGTGTGGACCTGGGCACCAGGGACAGCCCAGGCTGCCCAGCCAGCCAGCTCTCCTGGCCTGCCTGTGGCTCAACTGTGCTGTTAACTCACCCCACTGAGCCAATGTGACAGCAGCCATCCAACACCCAGCTCCAGCACACGTGCCCTGGGTTGCATGTCCACTCCCTTCACTGCCTGCGGATCAGGGAATGGTGAGCAGATAGAAGGGAGACGTAAGCACAGTGCTGGGAGGGGATCAGAAGAGTCAGAGACAGGAGTGGTGTCGGGAAGGCAGGAGCGCTTGAGAAGAGCCTTGAGAGTGGCAGAGGGTATCAGTAGGTGGATTAAACCGGTGCAAAATCACAGAATCAGAAAAAAAACTAGCACGCTCAATAATTGGACACCTGTTAACTGCCCTCCAGCCTCCATCTTTCCCATTTCCCCAATAGCAGCTCCATTTCTTTGGGGATCCCCTGCTGTTCCATATTCAGTCATGTGGTTTGGGTGGAAATGACCCCCACCCCACTTCCCAGCTCCAGAAGTGAGCCCTGATTGGCTTAAACCAACTGTCTTTCCTGCCCTGACTGTGAGGAATGGTTTGGGAGAGGCATGGGAGCCAGTCAATGAGGTCCTTGGAGACATTTGCTCCCCTAAATGGTGTGGGGCAAGGATGTAGGGACTAGGCTGCTGCAGTCATTCTGTTACCAAGACAGGGAGGCTATGGTGTTGCTGGGGGCAGCCCTGAGGAGGCCAAGGATGTAGCTGACACCAGAGAAGGCAGAGCAGAGAAACGGAGAGAGTAGTTCCAGAGTGACATTGCTTGAGCCGGTGGATCAAACCTTGCCCGAGGTGAGCCATACCTTTGGGCTTTCCATTTACAAGAGTCAATAACATCCACTTACTGTTTAGGCCTGTTTGAGTTGAGTTTTCTCTTATATTGCAACCAAAAGATTCTTTGAGAATCCAGTTTGGCTAGAGTGTAGGAAGCAGAAGAAGAGAGTAAGAAGATAGAACTGGCAATATGGATCAGGAACGTATTACCAAGGGCTTGAATGACAGGTTGGGGAACTTCTATTTATTTCCATAGGCACCGGGGACTCATGGGGCATGAGTGGATCACACTGGGTTCCTAGCATCCTAAAATACCCTCTGAACTGGCCTCACCAATCCCTATTTCCTACCTCTCCAGCTCCCTTCCACCAGAGTTAAGCCGCAGAATCAGGTTTGCAGGAAGGCATAATCTGTTCAGCCTCCATGGCCACCTTGCCTGGAACAAGCTCTGGGAATGTCAGGGGAAGCCTATGGGGTGGGAGTCCATCCACACCTGGGAGAATGGAAGCTCCACAGGGCAAGTGTTCGCTTCATTCCATAAAGTGCTGCCAGCATCTAAAACAGTGACCGGCACACCATAGGTAGGTGCCCAATAATCTTGGTGAATGGATAAATGATTTCTCTGGAGATGGTGGCGGAGGTAGGTAGCAGAGGTTGGAGAGGCTCAGCTCCAAGAGCCAGCCAAGGCCCCGCGTTGGGCTGTCCATGGTGCTGAAATCGCTGTTGCGCCCATGACCGCTATCCGTGGTGCTAAAACAGAGCTCACAGCTAGCTACACGGCCCAAGCAAGCAGACTCCATAACTTTGCCTCCCCTGCTAATCCCAGTCCCCCAAGCCCTTCTGCACGAGACAGATAGCCTGGCACAGACCCAAGCAAGCCTGTTTCCTGATAGTGACCCTTTCCCCAGTGTGGATATCAGTTCATCCTAACGTGCCCAAGCTCTCCAGGGTTGTGGGTCCCTGAAGGGCTTGAACATCAGCCTCTGCTGGGGACCCTGCGAGAGGCAGCCAGGCAGAGATGGACTCTGGGCAAGCAGCCAGAGAGAGAAGCTGCATGCCAACAGCGTTAACCGGAGGGTCTGGCAGGAGATTCCAGTCCTCACCAGCTCATGCGCACTGCCAGGCAAGGCGCCTGTGGTAGAAGACAGTACACGGGGGGTGGTGGTGGCTGCTCTGTGATGAGAGGCGAGATGGCAGGGACAAGCTGGAGACAAAGGTTAGCACTGAGAGTGAAATTCTGGGAGTTGGGCTAGGGAACTCCTGGAATGGAGTTTAAGGGGGATGTGGGAGCAGCAATATGAGAGTGATGGACCGGGGAGGAAGTAAAGGGAGTTTCAGAACAGAGGTGGACTGGTGAGAGGGGAGCTATCCCCATCATCCCCGTCAGACAGGAACAAGCTAGTCCTAAACACAGACTCACACACACGCGCGCAGGGACAGCGCTGTTAGGTCTGGCCCAGGCGTTTGGCTCTGCTGGGGACTTCCTCTCTGACATCATCTCCACAGTGCAGAGGCCTCCTAACATGCTAATTCTGCCCAAGAACCACTCTGATTCTGATATCCATGAACGTATCTAAACCTTTCTGGAAGCAATTCCAGCCTGTATCACCTCTAGGGGAAATGATTTTCAAAGTTTATTCCCTGCTGAGTGCAGCAGGATTTCTGGTTATTGGTTTTAAACTTCCCTCTCCTGAGTCTTGGTGGGGGCCAGGAGTGGGGAGGGGTTCTTTCTGTCAGGCTGGGATTTAGTGAAGGAGCCGTGTTCCCTTCTCGCTGCCTTTTCTGATTTTATAGATTTCTACCATATTCCCTCTTAGCCTCTCTCTGTACAGTGAAGTTGTCCCAGGTGGGCTAGAATGACTTTATATGACAGTTTCCTTCTCACCACAACTCTCTAGATAACATCCACTCACAGTTGCACTGAAGTTTACAGTTACCTACACATTGTCATCTGAGTGAGATCTCAGTCTCTCCCTCTCTGTGAAGCAGGTCCCCAGGGATCATTATCTCCATTTCACAGATGTACAAACTGAGGGTCAAGGAAGGGAAATGAATTACCCAGACCATGTGATCTGTAATAAAACCCAGGTTTCCCCAATCTTGGGCTGGTGCTCCCCTAAGGAGACATGACCACAAGCAAGCCAGAGTGTTGGATGTAGGTATTACCTCACTCGTGTGTTGGGAGGAGAATATTTTTGGCTCACTTCAAACTCCCTTCCCAACCATGCCCAGCTTTCGATTGCCCTTCTGGGTCCCTCTTTAGGAAAGAAGCTCCAAACACCCTCCCCGAGACAGCATCCACATCACTTCCCCCAAACTTAAACTTGCTGGCCATTCTCTGCCCAGACCATTGCCTGTCAAGATAAGAGTTTCCTAAAGCTTATCCCTCACCAGCCTGGCATTTTACTACCACCCAGGAGAGTTTAGATTTAACTGCAAACTTGGTGATTTCACTACACACATTCTCTTCCAGATCTTTTATTTAAATGTTAAAAAAAAAAAAAAAAGATAAGCTCCAATTCTTGGCCAAGCTCACATCTTACACTTCTCTACCCAGAAGACTGTTTATTCATTCAGACCTTTTGTTTCCTTTCTTTGTCAGCTTCTTATCAACGATAGAACAGTTGCTACAAATTCCAGATGAATCCATTTCTAAGACATACTTATACATGGAACCCACACCCCAGAACACTTAGGATACACCCATAGGACACACACACACACACACACACACAGAGACATACACCCTTTATCAAGGCACCTATTAATATTGGTGCTGGTTCTTCTACGCCCATGTTCAGGCACACAAGTGTCTGTCTACCCCCCATCCCTGCCACACTTCCCTCCACACTCACTCACACACCTGCACATTGAGGAGGAACTTGGCGCTGCTCTTTGAGGAATCCAGTGATTTCATATGTTTGACAGGAGGGAAGGGGATGGAGCCAGGCAGGGAAATGCCAGCACATGAGAGAAACGGATCAGAGACTCTGGAGCATCTGGAACTGTTGGGAGGGGATCAGGGAATTTCCTGAAATTTGGACCAAGGTGGTTAGAGGATCCTGGATGAGGATCTCTCTCAGCCATGGGCAGGGCGCCCAGCTGTCTGCACCTGGGGGCATTCATGTGAGTCTCATACACTGAACACACACCAGACCAGGCAGGCAGCCTCTGTTCACATTTAGAAGAGTAGGTGGCCCTAAGTCCCCAGGGGCTGACCTTGTGGGGCAGTGACCCCTGCTTTCCAAGCATCCAAGGTCACCTTCACCCACGAGCACATACTCCCTGGGTTACATCAATACTGATGTCTACCTCCAGGTGTACAAGCCAGCCCCTGGCCAGAGGCCCCATTCCCAGGCTCATGTGATGCATGAGAACATCCGTCACACCACCAAGCCACCCTGAGACCACCTCTCTCCCTGGCCATGCTGCCTCCTGAGTGCAGGGGTTGCCCACAGTGCCAGGCGGGGACCTGGAACTATCCAATGTTTTCATGAGAAGCAGCTGCCGCCCGAAATCCCAAACGGGTGATGCCTTCCAGCCTAGACAGTCATATGAGCACCAACCAGGGCCCAGAGCACTGCCATCGACCTCTCACACTCCATTCTGTCTTGGGGCTGCCACCTGGCACAGGGTGGGCCTAGCCTGCCAGCCACTCTGGCTCAGCTACAGGAATGGAGCACAGCGAGGCTGGCCCGCACCGGAGCCCTCACAGCGCTCATGTGGCTCCTCAGAGAACTGGCAGAGACGAGGCAGAGACACCGGCAAATTGCATTGTCATTAGGGAACCATCTCCCAGCACCTGGGGACAGCTTCTCCCCGGGAAGGCAGGGTGGCAGAGCTCAGACTCCTGCAGGGGCACAGGCAGAGGGTGAGAGGGAGGGCGGGGGGCACTTACACCGCGGGATGGAGAGTTCTCTGAGCAGGCAGGGCCCCGCTCCCGTCTGCATCTGTTCTGCTGCCTGGGAGTTCTGAAATCAGATCTCCCTTGCTCTCTTTTTCGTCCTCTCCTGGCATTTTTCTTCCCCGCAGGGTCCTCAGAGGAGAAGACTCCATAGAAAGATCTTTAAATGAATGGCCCCTCCCGGGCCCTGGGGAATATATTAGCGTTCTGAAGTGATGGCCAAAATGGGGGAAGTAATCCAGGGCAGACAGGGAGACGTATCGGGCAGGCCAGGCTGCTAATGCCAACGATGCATCTTGACAGGGCTGGGGAGCCATGGGCCACTTCTCATAGGCAGATAGGACAGGGCCCGAGAGGAGGAGGGAGGAAGGGGGGCCCGTCTCATCTCCTGCTCTGTTCTCCTCTGCACTCCCGACAACAGGCAATTATTTCATTTCTTCATTTGCTCACTGGCTCGTTGCCCGTCTCCTCCACTAGAACAGCAGCTCTGGGAGCGTGTGCGTACCGCTCCGTCCTACTTCCTGGCACACTCAGGGTCCGGCTCAGACCCGTCCCCACCCCCCAGTAGAGATGGTGTTCAACAATTATTTGTTGAAGACTTGAGTTGAGAAATGAACAAATGAGTGGGTGAATGAATGAATGAGCAAATCCACCCAGGGCAGACTCACAGCCTGCACCTGAGCCCATCCAGAGACAAAGCCAGGCCCCTGAGGTCGCTCAGAGAAGCCCCACCCAAGTCCCTGGCAACGGCCTGAAGATTCTCTCAAGTTGGGCTCCTCCCGACTCAGACTTGGCCCCAGCCCCAGATGTTTCCACTGCTCCCTGGGCTTTAGCCAATGACCCATGTCCTGGAGGCGGGAGCAGCCACCGCTTGTGCTGGCCCCGTGCTTGGCACCAGGCAGGGAAGATCTAAAAAAGCACGAGTCCCCACAGAGGCCAGCCCCGTGCAGACCCCTGACGCTCCTCTCACTCCTCCTCTGTCCAAGTCATGACAAGCCCTGCCTGTTCACCTTCACCACGGCTGGAACTGTCTCTGCACAGTTGGGCTGCAGGCCTCGTCAGCCCTCGTCTGGATCATTCTGGTACTGAGCTTTGCTCCCTCACCCATCGATCTGCCACTGGGCCACCATGATCCTTCTAAAACCCAGATCTGATCACATGGCTTTCTGGATTTAAAATCTTCAGCAGCTTCCCCACTATCTCTGGAATGGCTTGAAACTCCTTGATGTGGCCTTAAGGGCCTTGCATAATGTGGACTCAACTTCTCTTCACAGCCTTAACTTCCACCACTATTACCATGGAAACAGCAAGGACTGCAGCTAACGGGTCCAAGCTCTCACCATGCACCCTGCCCTGAGCCGCGCACGTGGCTTATTTGATCCTCTCATGCTATAGGATAGGCGATGCCTGTCCCCATTGTACAGATGAGGAAAGTGAGGTGTAACTAAAGCAGCGAAGTGATTTGCTCCAGGTTGAACAGCAATAACAAGAATTATTATTAGAGCTAAAACGTTTGGGGCATGAACTCTATTCCTGGCGCTGTTCTGAACATGTCACAACGGGTACTCCATGTAATCTTCAGACCAGCCCTCTGAAATCAGACTGCCCGCCAAACGCTTGCCTTTTCCATGCCTTGGTTTCCATGTCTGTAAAATGGGGAGCATGATGACAGCACCTCCTCAAAGCTCTGTTGTGAAGCTTCAATGAGATAATGTGTGAAAGAGCTTAGCACAAAACAGGCTGGTTCCTGAGCAGGGGTGTGCCATGATGGGCTTTGGGAAGATGCAGGCACAGCAGTGGGGCTGGGTTGGTTGAGGGCAGGACAGGTGAGGACCTCTGCCAGGAGGTGGCATTCAGGCTCTGAGAGGTATTGGGGGGCAGAGGAGGAGGAGACAGGTGCAAGGTTACAGGGCTTGTGGGGAGGGCTGGCTCTGGGCAGTGCAGAAGTCCAAGATGGTAGCCAGGGCGCTGACCCTGTGTGGCTGAAGGATGGGGGAGGTGAAGAGCAGGGTCGTGGGCAGAGGGCCTATGTAGGGAGACAGGTCCACCCACGTGCCAGCCCCAGCCCAACACCGGCATGGCTTCTATGGAGTGGAAAGAGGGGCCGATCCAAGGCTCACCCTGCAGGGGATGCAGCCTCTGGGACACTCCTTGGTACGTGCTGTCTTAAGCACTCCTGGGCTCTGAGGCAAGGACCCCTGCTGTGTCACAGTAGAAGGTGACGGACAATGCCCCTGGAATTGGAGACCTGGCCCCAGGGACGGGGAGAGGGGCCCGGGGGGCTCCATACCAGCTGACTGGAGTTGCCAGCTGCAGTCCCATAAATCGCACCCTGGCCCGAGCCGGCAGTCCATTAACATGAAAGATTTTATCGCATTTTACAACCTCCCTGTCTTGTACGGCGACAGCAGGTAATTAAAACAATAATTGTTTTCTGATGTTGCTTCTGCTGAACGATAAAAGCTTCATTTTCCTTTTGCTGGGGTAGGTGGGGGAGTCTGATCTGGGGGTGCGGGGGTGGGGTGCAGGGCCACAGAAGTTTGGGAGGCGCAGAAGGGTGACACAGGGCCTCCTGTGTGACCCCCACGGAGCGAGGCCTGAAGGAGCCTGATTTCCAACTGACCAAGCTCTGAGCACATCCTGTCACACACACAGGCCAGTGCACACCATACGTGTCCCCTGCAGGCCTGTCCTTCATGTCCAGACCTCAGCTGCCCTGGAGAGGGCCACCCTGCTTGGGAGCCCCCGGGAGGGAAGGAGAGGGTCCCTGGCTAAGAAGGCTGGCAGCGGCTGGGTCCTGGAGGAGCCGGTCTGTCCAGCGCCCTAGGGAACCCTCAATGGCTCCCATCCACTCAGAGAGGGAGGCACGGATAGGCTCTAAAGAGTGGGAGTGATGAGGAAGTGCGGGGGTCGGAGGCTTGCGAGTACCAGCCCTAGTGCTAATGAACTTGTACTTCCCAGGTGCCTGGAAGCCTGGTGCAGCAGAGGTGGCTTTTGCCTGAGAGGGCTGGTGTCCCTCAAGTCCCAGAGAGAGCTTGACTCAAGGATAACAGGATTCACGGTACAGCGAGGGGTCTTCTGTGCCCCCTGAACAATCATCTATCCTCCCCACTCCCATCCATCCGCACACCCACCCATTTACCCACTCATCCATCCAGCTACCCATCTATCCACTCTCCCGCCTGTCTGTCCATCTATCCAACAAATCCTGAGCTTCTACTTACTGCCAGGTATTGTTCTAGGCTCAGGGAACACAGTGAGCAGTGAGCAGGCCACAGCCTCTCAAGAACCTTATGTCCTAATGTGGAGGGAAGTAGAAAATAAGTACACAAGTCAATAAAGAAGTCATCTCTGATGCTGATAAGTGCCACAAAGAAGCTAAGACAGAGTGACAGGCTGCTACTTGAGGTTAGGGGGGAGTCTCCACCTCTTGGTCCTGAGACTTGCCCACTCTTTGCCACCTCCAGCCTCACACCCAGGAAGCCCGAGGCGGGCACGGGTGCGTGAGGGATGGTGACTGGTGTGATCTCTGCTCATGCTGGTACCTACAAATGACGTCACACCTGGGGGCTCCTCCACCCCCTCCACAGCCCCCTAGGCCTGCAGTAAATCACCCTGATGCTTTAAAACAAATACTTCTTAATCACTAAAAATTGAAATGATTTCATGTGAAAATGTTAATGTATTCGGAATCACAGCCGCGCACTGCGTCTGACAAATTAGCACCCAGCCCGCCGCATTGTTTGTAGCTACATTTATCCTGGTGACGAGACACACACACACAAAACGGAGCCGAGGGGCGGCGAGGGCCGTTCCTGGCTGGGGGCGTGTGCGGAGGAAGAAGGGAGGGGTTGAGGGAAACAGAGTCCCAGAGGGCGGAAAGAGGCCTGACCTTTCCCTGACAGCCAGCCTGACCCACTGCAGGGCCACGTGCCCCCAGCTGCCCCTGTCCCCCCAACCTGCCCTTTGATGCCAATCCTGGGCCATGTCACCCACACCAGGCAGGGCTGGCTGGCCTGGTGGTGGCCTCCACATGAACTCAGGCACTAGCAAAGCTGGAGCACCAAGAGAGGAAAAAACCAATTTTTGCAAGAATTTAATGATTTCAAAAATAAGCATGAGGATGTGGAAAACTGGAACCCTCACACATTGCTGGCGGGAACGTAAAATGGTGCAGTTGCCGAGGAAAACAGTCTGGTGACTTCTCAAGAACTTAGACCTAGAATTACCATATCACCCAGCAATTCCACTCCTGGGTAACAAACACTTGCACACAAATGTTCAGAGCAGCATTATTTACAATAGCCCCAACACTGGAAACAACCAACTGTCCATCAACCGATGATAACGGATAAACCAAACGTGGTCTACCCATACAATAGAATATTACTTGGCCATAAAAAGGAACGAAGCACTGATATGTGCTACAACATGGATGGACCTCGAAAACATGCTAAGTCAGAGAAGCCAGACACTAAAGGCCACACACTGTATGATTCCATTCACGTGAAATATGCAGGAAATACCCCAGAATAGACAAATCCATAGCGACAGAAAGCAGGTTGGTGTTTGCCAGGGGATGGGGAGGGGGGGGATTGGGGAGTGACAGCTAATGGGGTCTCCTTTGAGGCCGATGAAAGTGCTTTGGAACTAGATAGAGGTGATGGTTGCACAACATTGTGAATGTACTAAATGCCACTAAATTGTGAACTTTAAAATGGTTAATTTTAAGGTATATGAATTTCACCTCAATTATATATATAATAACATACTTGAGAAGGGTGTGACTCTCAACTGCATTGGACTCCCCTAGCTCATTTTACAGGGTCATACCTGATACTGGGAGGAGGTGGGGACAACAGGCACTGCAGGTTGGTGCTGAAGGGGCCTGTCTTGGCTTCTCCCCACACCCACCCTTCTCCCCACCCTTAGCCCGCCCCTTTCCATTCTAAGGCCTCAGGACCAGCGCCATGACAGCCCAGGCCCTGGTCATCCTCTCCATTTCTCGAAGGAGGCAGAGGAGTGTGTCTGGTCTGGGGCCCACGCTCTGAACTCAGCGCAGGCCTGGGACCCAGGGCTCCTGACCCCTAGTCCAGGGTGACGTGCAACCACCCCAGGCCTGGGCTCTCTTGCGCAGTCCCCACACCTCTGAGCAACCTTCCTCACCCCTGTGGATCCTACCGGATCTGCCTTCAGAGGGACTTCTAATCACTCAGCTCCTCTGACTGTGCCTTTCAGGAAGCTGAGGGGCACATAGCAAACATGAACACAGAGACAAATCACGCTTTCTCTCCACCCAACTCTACACTTCCCTGCACCCAGACCACAGTGGACCTCCACGAACCATGCTCCTTCCCACCCACAGGCCGCTGCCCCCACGGCTGGCTCCTTCCTGTCATTCGGGTCTCAGCTCACATGGCACCTCCTCAGAGAGGCCTGACCATCCAGGCTAATGTGCCAGCCAACACGCCTGCATCTGCTCACCCGGGGTCACAGGTCACGCGTCCCTCTCTGCCTGCCTTCCAAGTCCTGAAGAGCATTCCTCATTATCTGAATCTGTCTGCTTGTTTGTTCACGGCCATCTCCCCCCACCAGAATGTGAGTTCCTCAAGGGTGGGGACAGTGCTGGCCTTGCTCACTGTGTATCCGCAGTGCCTAATGCAGGGCCGGGCACACAGTAGGTCCTCATCAATGCTTATTTCATGACTGATGTGTCCCCATCTTCACTCGGCCTTCTCCCCCAGTCCATCCTTTTGCCTTCCCTCAAAAGCTCGCTGGGGCCCTGGGCCTTCTGCCGCACCCCCTTGCACAGACCTGTGCTCAGAGGGGCTGGGCCTGGGACCTGGGCTGCAGTGGCCACCGTTTGACTCGGGAAGTCACTTCCCCTCTGAGGCTGCCTGCAGAGAGCTGTTTGCAAGGGCTTTGCAAGCGCCCAGCGATCACACCTGTCCTGCCCCTGCTCCCTCTGCGCGGGTTCCTGCTCTGAAGCCCTCAAGGATCCCTTTCTGGCTCTAATATCCTTCCCTTACGGCACTTCAGATTCCGAGTGGCCCCTATGCCCTGCCCACTCACTTCATCCCCGATCTCTAAGATTGGTTTCATGCTGCCGAGCACAGGCTCTCAGGTGGCAATTCCTGGCCCCGTCCCAGCATGTGTACCCTCCAGGCCTCGTTGGCGGGGCCTTTCCCTGCAGCCCTCCTGTGGTTGCCTCCCTGTCCTTCTCAAAACTTTAAACTCCTCCCCAGGCTCCCATGCTCTCTCTTTGGCCTCCTTCTGGCTTCCTCGGAATCACTCCCCAAATCCTCCTTTTCCATCTCGGCCGCAGCCATTCCCCAGTCACCCCTTAAAACGGGACTTGAGCTCACAGTGCCCATGACCAGCTCCTTCTGAATGGGCCTCTCAGCTCTACTTCCCGCCCTCTCTGCCCGTCAAAGTGCCAGTCCCAGGTTTCCAATAAGCTTTCAGACTTTCCACCTGACTAGCTGTTGCCACCTCAACTGAACAGGTGAAATCTAAGGTCCCAAAAGCAGTCTCTAGAGCCATAAGGGAGGAGAGGAAAGGTTTCCATACAAGTCCTCAGTGTTGTGCTGGGGTTAGAACGCAGCCTCAGTGTGCCTGGGCAGTGGGGGTGTATGGGAGACGGGTGTACGCCTGCCAAGGTGGCAGCCAGGTCCCAGACCCTACCTGCCCAGGAAAACAGGCTCTCAGTGCCCAGATCTAACTTTTCAAGGGAAGCCCCAAATCTGGACTTTTATGTGAACTCTCTATTGTCTAGAATGTTCTGTCCGCTACCTGTGGGTTACATGCCCTGCACACTGCCACCCAGACACCTCTGGGTGGGTGCTTTACCCATATCATCATATCTTCCTCCTGAGATCCTGCGCCAGGCCCCGTTCAGGTGCAGGGCACTGAAATCCAACCAAATTGGCATAAGCCTAAAGCAGGATGTTCTTGGCTCAAGTGCCGGGAAGGCTGGGGGACAGCCCACAGGATTGAGAGAAAAGCTGCGGGCTCCTGAGTCTCTAGGGCCTTGGGGCCACCAGACATCTCCCCCTTTTGCTTGTCTCTGTGTGTTGGCCTCACTCATCTCCGCAGCCAGGCTCTCTCCATACAAGGGGGAAATGGCTGCCACTGGCCCAACATCTCTGCCTGCATCTTCATAGCTGCCAACCTCAGGGGCAGAGAGGGCAACTCCTCCACCTCCAGGTGGTAAAAGCCGTGGAAGGATCCTGATTGGCTCAGCCCAGGTCACGTGGCCACCCTGGACCAATCACTGTGACTAGGATCTCCACTAGGATTTGCCAGCCTGGTCAGGTGTTTTCTAGGGGCAGGATGGGGCCCCATGATTGACCACATGGTATTGGAGAGGAGGTTACCGAAGGAAGAGTGCTGTGCTGGTGAGAACGTGTGTTGAGCAGTCAAAGCAACAAGCACCAAAGAAACTACAAAATCCCACAAGATGGGAGCTCTCCAGAGAGCCCAGTTCCCAACTGGTAGGAAACTTCTCAAGGCCAACCAGTAAGAGTGGGGCTGAGAGTGGAGCTGAAGTCATTTCCAAAGCTCCATCCTTTCTCCTTTACCATGGAGCCTCAACAAGGCCACCTGCCACCAGTCCACAGTCTCCCTGACAGGTCCTGACAGGGTCAGTTTCAATAGCCCCACAGACGGGGAGCTCCCAGCCTGCCAAGGCCACCGGTGTCACTGCTTGTTAGGAAGGTCTTTCTCAGCCTCCGGCATCCCTGACCTGCTGGTCCTGACCCTACTCTCTAAGGCTACACAGAACAAAGCAAATCCACTTTCCCTTCCTGCCTTCGGTGACTTGAATTACATAGGACAGCCCCATCATCACCCTGACCTTTTGAGAACTTCTCTCCTAGGACATGACTTTGCCTCTCCCTTGGTTACCCACTGAACCTGACCACCCCTGTTACATTCCCTTTGCTTCACTTGACCAGAGCCAGTTTCTGCTACTTGTGGCCAAAGTGCCTGACTGATGTCCACACTCTAGGTAGGGCCTGGCAGGGTGAAGCTCCCTGGGTGAAGCGCACAGCTCTTGGAGCCCTGTTGCTCTTTAAGCTTCTTCCCCGCTGAGGCTCCCCGTCCATTTTCTGTTTCTGACATCACTTCCCCAGGCTTGAAAGCTCTGAATCATGTTTGCCTCTTTCCCGTCCCTCGCCCCCCACATGCGACATCCAGAGGCTCCTTCCTTCAAATGTCTCCCACATCCATCTCTCTGACTCCATCCCCGCTGCCTGCTCCCTGAGAAGGGAGCCCTCGTCATTTCTTGCCTGGATGACCGCTGCAGCCTCCTGGCTGGTCTCCTTGCCTCCAGCCTCTCCTTGCTCTCATCCACGCGCTGCCAGATTAATCTTCCTTAAACACCGCTCACTGCCTGTCAGTCCCCAGCTCAACGATGTAGCCAGCGCTGTCGCTCACTGGTCCCCCACAGGCACTGTCTGCTTCAGCCGGGCTGCACCTCCCAGCTCCCCTGTACACACACTGTCACCAGGGAGTGCCTGTGTGCTTGTCCCCTTCCCTTCACTGTCTGGCCGATGCCACCACATGCTAAGGTCCTAGGCAGAGTCCCTCTCCCCCTCTGGCCTTGGGACACACAGAGTTGGGAGCAGAAGAAGAGGGGTGGCCAGGGACCAGCCCTGAAGCCACGATCCAGTCTGCAGGTCAGCAGATGGATTGTCCTTGCCTGGCCTGTCTGGGCTCTTGAATGTTGCTGTGACCCCTGTCACCTCTCTACTCTGCATGTCCTGGGAACCCAGCCCAGCTTCCACGCTGTCAGGAGTCATACCTGGTCAAGTCCTCTGGATGAGTCATCTTTCACTACATCAACCTTCCTTCTCAAGCCCTCTCATGAATGCTCATCACCCCAGAATGAGCACCTTCCCAAGATTCTAGATCTGCAGGGTCCTGCCTTGATGCTCTGCCAGTGCTGTCAACCAAGAGTCCTGCTCCCCCCACCACTTCAGGGGGTGTCACAGAGGGAGGCCAAGAGTGAGCATCCCCACTGCTGTCCGCACAGCATCCGCAGCAGTCCCATTTATGGAGTGTTCACCCTGGGCTTGGCGTTGGGCTAAGTGTTCCGCACAGAGTGACTCATTTAATCCTCACAATCTGACGAGGTAGGAGCCTTTCATTATCCAGATTTTCTGGATGAGGAAATCAAGGCACAGAGAGCTGAAATCACCTGTCTTAGGTCGCCCAGTTTAGGATTCTAACTGTTCCAGGGCCCTGACTCTTAACCACAATCCTCTAGTGCCTGACTCCCCACTCCATAGCTCACCAAAGAGCTGGGGAGGTCAGTGGGTCCTGCAGGGAGAGGCCTAAGGAGACTTTGTCACTCCCTTCCTGTGATCACTTCTTCAGAAGGCTGGGGTGACCAGGGAACAGCGATGTGTTGGAGCCAGCTCATCCTGGCTTAGGAGAGCCTGTTGTTAAAATTTCTGGAATTTTGCAAGCTGGTCAACCTCACACTGGTAGCTTGAAATAGGCCATCGTGGGAGTATTTACACCATGGAAATCGGCAAATCTGTCCTGCAGCTCTCCCAGAGAGCCAACTGTTAAACATTTACCAGCACATCACTGCTGGGGAAGGGATGCTGACCACCCTCAGAAGGGCGTCCTAGCCTATGGGTGCCAGGCTTCAGGCAGCTCACACTAAAGACAAGCTCCCCAATGGAGCCAGGAGTCTTAAAAGAAAGGGGTCTTGAGAGGATCGGGCGGGTCTCAAAGATGGACCTCTGGCTGTGTGATCCCAAAAGATCTGGAGGAAAAAGGACTCTCAAAAATTGTCAGGGCAGCTGCAAGACATCTAGGTAGGCTCATATTCTAACCAGACATGCCCAACATGGAAAGATGGCCCCAAACCAAGGACAAAGCCACTGATGAGAGGCATGGACTGGAGAACCATGCAGAAAAGGGTAAGCTCAGGTCCAGCTGAACTTGTGGGAAATGTCAAAGCAACATGGGGCAGGAGGGGCTTGGAGGAGGAGGACCAGGAAAGGGTGGGCCTTCTGACTGGTTGGGGGGGCGGGTACTGGAAAGCTGGCCTCCCCACCCCACCATTTTACACCTGAGAACATTGAAGTGGAGAGGCAGGACAAACACTAGTAAGAAAGCACTGAAGGCCAGGCGAGATCAGGACAGGCCAAGTGTTTGTTGCGAATGAGTTCAGGTCTCTTGGTCCTAATAAATTACACCTCAGGTCCTGGCACAGGGACCTGCTGAACCCCGCTGCTGACCTCTGAGAAAGGAGGGGGAGCAGTCTTGGGGCAGGAGATGTGTGAGCTGTGGCCTAATTTTCAAAAAAGGAAGAAAGTTATTTTTGGTGAATGCATCACTTAGGTTTTTTGAGTGCAAGCAACAGAAAATGATTCTCACAAATTTAAGCAAAAAGGGGGAAGTACTGGCGAGAAATGGGGTTGCTGAGAGAAGGGAAAAGAGGCTTAAAAAGCAAGCTCTGAAGCAGGAGAGGAACCAGGATAGGGAAATTACTAACCTGTCTCACTTGGGCCCTGCTGCCAAGATGAAGGGGCCTGTCAAACACTGACTAAGGCTATACCAGGGGAGAGGTCAGGGAGTTCTGATGGGACTGGGAATGGAAGCTGGACAGATACAAAACCCAACAAATGTCCACTGGAAAAACCACAACCTGGTGAACCCGATGCAGACCCTAGGAACGATTCTGGTAGTGCTTCTCAGTCAGCTGCACATGACCAAGGGGAGCAGGGATACCGAGAGACATGCTGGGACCCCCAAGTACCTGTCACACCAGACCAGCTTCCCTTATCATAAGGTTACTGTTCTGATAGGTCAGGGCCGGACTGGAAACGGACTGGAAACAGTGTGTCTGGATTTAATATCTTAAGATCAGCAAATGGAGATATACGAACCAGGTGACAGCACATTTAGGGGAAGGCAAAACCTTCTGAATGGCCAGCATTGTTTTCTTTTTTTAATTTTTGGCTGCATTGGGTCTTCACTGCTGCGCATGGGCTTTCTCTAGTTGCAGCGAGTGGGGGCTGCTCTTCGTTGTGGTGCACGGGCTTCTCATTGCGGTGGCTTCTCTTGTTGCGGAGCTCGGCTCTAGGCGTGCAGGCTTCAGTAGTTGCGGCACTCAGGCTCAGTATCGTGGCTCGTGGGCTCTAGAGCGCAGGCTCAGTAGTTGTAGTGTATGGACTTAGTTGCTCCACAGCATGTGGGATCTTCCCTGACCAGGGCTCGAACCTGTGTCCCCTGTATTGGCAGGCGGATTCTTTTTTTTTTTTTTTGCGGTACGTGGGCCTCTCACTGTTGTGGCCTCTCCCATTGTGGAGCACAGGCTCCAGCCGCGCAGGCTCAGCGGCCATGGCTCACGGGCCCAGCCGCTCCGCGGCATGTGGGATCTTCCCGGACCGGGGCACGAACCTGTGTCCCCTGTATCGGCAGGCGGACTCTCAACCACTGCGCCACCAGGGAAGCTCAGCAGGCAGATTCTTAACCACTGTGCCACCAAGGAAGTCCGGCCAGCATTGTTTTCTAACACAGCCAATTAATTGGCTAATGTTGATCCAGACTTGGGTCTTTACCTGTCAGCCTCAGGCTGTGTCCTTGGTGCTAGTCAGCATTTTTATTAAATACTTGGGTAAAATGTACTGATGACATACTGGTTAAATCTGAGGATCATGTACCCATCCCGTCTCCACGAACAAGAAGCTGTGAGTGGTGGCAACAGCTTGGGTAACAGGACAGTGACATAGGTGGCTTGGGCCCAGCTAACCTGTACAACCATAACCCCTGGCTGTGGGGACTGGCTCACTCACACAGCACTTGAATTGGACCAATGAGGAAAGACCAGGACATTTGTTGGATGGCTAAGGGAAGAGGGATTCTCTCTTTCCCCCTGGATTGGGCCTGCAAGGATGTAGCCCTGGTAACTCTGGCAGCTACCTTGGTACTGTGAGGGGAAAGGCTGTTGGAGAGTGGCACCAACACCCCCCATCCCCTGCCAGAGCAGAGATGAGGGATGTATCCTGGTCACACTGTTTTCCCTGGATCCAACCATGCCTGAAGCCAGAGCTACCCCTGGCCTTTCAGTCACATATGGCAATAAATCTCCTTTTTTTTTTTTTTTGCTTAAGCCAATTTGGGTTGGGTTTTCCAATATTTGCAACAGACACACTTAATATCCTATGCTAGTCCACACCAGGGCATTGTGTCACAGTGGGATGCCCTCCTGGGACTGACATCCAGAGGCAGCTAACAAAGATGTTGGGGATAGAGATGGGGGCTTGGAACCTGCTACATGAGGAACACCTGAGTGGATGGGAGGTGCCTGGCCTGGCAAAGGGCAGATAGGGCCCTGTCTTAAATAACTGAAAAGAGAAAAGCTACCCTTGTGTGGCCCCAGAAGGAAAAGCCAAGAACTATCTGGGGGAGCTTACTGGGGAGGATTCCACCTCCCATAAGAAAGTTGCTCTGAACAGCCCGAGCCACCTGAAGATGTGTGGCCCTGGAAAAGTTGGAAAGCCGACCCCCAGGGGGCTTTATAATCAAAATCCTGTGGCCTGGACATCCCAGCCCAGGATTAGAAAGTACCTGCACCCTGGTGGCGGGATGTGAAGAGGCAGGATACAGGAGGGAAATGGGCTCTGGGAGATGAGGGGATTAGCCCAAGATCATGCCGAGGAGCAAGGTCCCCTGACTCTCTCCAGTGGGCTTTCAAGTCCATGGGACACCAGACAAGGACCTGACAGTAAATGGACACATGGGGCTTGGTTCTGCTCCCCGCTGGTGTGGGTGGGGGAGGTGAGGCTGAGCAGTAACAAGGTCCCAGGTCTGCCACTTCTCTGAGCCTCAGTGTCCTCATCTAATAAATGGGACTAACCTCACCTACCTCCTGGGTTGTCCTGAGGTTCTTATCAGATGATGCAGGTAGCGCCCAGCACCGGCCACGGTTCCTACCATCACCAAGGTAATTAAGAATATAAGGTACGACAGTTTCAGCCACCCAAGCCTCCTCCTTTCCCCGCCGCAGGCTTCAATCCTCTTAGCAGAGGAGAATGAGTTTGGATGTCAAAGACCTGGGTTGGAACCCCAGGCTTGCTTACGATGCCCATGCGGGACCTCGGGAAGCCATGCCCTCCCCTATCTGTAAAATGGGACGGACCACAGCGGCGCACTGGAAGCCTACAGAAGGTGCCCCAGAAATCTCCTCCTTTCCGCCGCGAGCTCAGCCTGGGAGTTGGAACCACTACACACACCAGACCGCCAGAGGGGCCCACCGCCCAGCCACGTCTCCGGGGTCTGAGGGAAGGCGGCGCCAGTGGGGGCTGCAGCCGGGCGGGCGCGGGAACCGAAGAGCGGCGGAGGCCGCCGAGCCGCCGTGCCCGGAGGCTGGACGCCTGCTCCCCCGGCGGCAGCCGAGCGCTCAGCCAGCAACTTGTTAACAGGCCCCGAACAAAGAGCCGCTAATCCGGCGGGCGGCCGCGGGCGGGCTGGCGGGCGGACGGATCCTGCCCCTCTTCCGCGCGGCCGCCGAGTTTACTGCGCACTCATTACCCGGCGCCGGGCGGGGGCGGGGTTGCGGGCCAGGACGCGCAGCGCCCCTTCTCCTTGGACTGCCCCGGGGCGCGCCCCTCCCCAGAGCCCCGGCGGGCGGGCGCAGCGGCTAATTGCTAATCCCCTGGGCTCGGGCTCCCATGGGCTCGGGCACCTGCCGCCCCACGGCTGCTCACGTGCTCCGCAGCTCGCCCGCAGGAGGCTTGCCTCTAGCCCGCGACCCCCACCCGCCAAGCTACCGGGACAACGTGGTGGGGAGAGAGGGGAAGGCTCAGGCCACGCCGGTCACGCCACGCCTGTCACGCCGGGACCATAAGGAATCACTCCTACCTGACAGTGCCTGGCATCCTTTTTTTTTTCTTTTTTTGTTGGGGGTGGGGGGCGAGAAGGGCTGGAAAGATGCAGATACGGAAAAAGGCAGAAGCACCTCAACTCCATCTGGTCTCTGCTCCAATAAGGAGGGGGTAGGGTCTAAATCGGGGTGTACCTCCCTGCAGGCTCTGAGCTGGACATGCTGGGGTGGGACACGGGTTGTCCCACCTGCCACCCTGGCTGGGGAGGTGTACTGCAGAGGTGGGATACAGGGACCAGAGCTCCCTCTCCAAGGATCAATCTAGACTGACTCCCCGCCCCCCCAAACCTCAGCCATGTATTTGCCTGGAGCTCAAGGTGACCCTGAGCCTTCTAGAGGGACACAGCTCTGACATCCAGGCGTGGAGAGGGGCCTGAATCTGGGGGTCTCACCCATCAGGGCACTGGCCCTTGGTGCTCTCACCATGGCCCACTCATAGGTGGGGAGTTCAGGGTCCCCTCCCCCATCTAAGCGGGACCTAAAATTTGCCCTTTGCGGCCAGGGAGCAGCTGCCACTTAGGCCTCTCCTGATGGCTATGAATCTCCCCGTCTCCATCTCAAACAGGGCCGGGATGGCGCAGCCAACAACCACACCTGGAGAGCAGGCGGGGCAGGGGACTTATATATACCCTGCCCCTGGGCTTCAGAGTGGGCAGCGAAAACACACAAGGCCTGTCCCCCATCCCCAAATGGAGACCTCCCCTCAGGCCTCCGCCCTTTTGCCTGGACCCCTAGCTGCACCCTCTCCCACAAAGAGGGCACCAAGGACTCCCCCACTCCCCATAGGAGAGGATGGAACAGTGCCCTCTGCCATATCCCTCACCAGCAATTGCTAACATTTATTGAGTGCCCACTGTGTGCCAAGATTGACATGCCATCAGTCTGCCTAATCCACACATCAACACTGTGAGTTAGGTCCTCTTATGACTATTTTAGAGACGAGGAAATAAAGAAGTACAGGGAGGAGCTGGATCCACAGCCAGGACGAGGGTGAGGCAGGGGGTGCCAAGGGTACAAAATGTAAAGAGGCACTCACTCTCAGGGGCTGACCCTGTACTAGCATGACTTAAATTTTGCACCCTAGGCCCCTCCCTTGCCTCACTCTAGTCGGAGCCCTGGTCCAAACCCTGACCCCAGAGCCTGCCAACTCAACCATCCTACCGCCTTCTCCACGTGCCTGGGGTTCTGGCTCCCAGGGGACCAAAGACTGCCTGCAGCATCTGACATCAGTCCCTGGGAAGAGGGTGGGCCTTAGGCACTGGCACTCTGACCTTCTGGGGGTCCTGAGAAGGCCTGTTTTTGCCACTGGGGGAGTTCACCAGCTAAAGCATGACCCTGCTTCCTTGCCTGGGCGCTGGGACTCACAACTCCCACCTCTGTCTCACAGTCACCTCCGGCCCTGCTGCAACAGCCACGTAGCTCCAAAGCAACACAGGCAGCTGCTGCCAGTGTGGTTGGTGGCTTTGGCAGGTGCTGGGCAGGTGTGAACATTTCCTGGGGGAACCTGCTGCTGAGTGCACAGTCCACCCCAGGCTCACAAGGCAGCCTCTCTGAGCACAGCCCCCAGTAGTCATCAAGCCCAACCCTTTAGTATACAAAGAGGAAAACAGCCCAGAGAGGTTAAGTGATTTGTCCAAGATCACACAGCAATCAAACAGCAGAGTCCGAACCAGAATTGATTCCATCCAGGGCCCCCACCCCTGCTTTGCTGCCATGTTCTGTGTGTGAGAGCTGATCATCAGCACACAGTTCCAGGACAAGCTGAGCCCAAATCATCACGTTCACAGAACCCCCAAACAAAGCTCTTTGCACACTGCAGCAATCGGTGTCTGAATCAGGCCCTGCAGGGGGTGATGTGTGTATAGATGGGGGGTGAGTAGGGTGCTTCTTCCAACTAGAAGCAATGATTCCTCCTGAGGGCTCCTGCCTGGGGCTGGAGCAACAAGAGGTGAAGCAGCTTATACAGAGACCATCTTCTCTCCTATATATGAGCTTGGGGCCTGATGCATCTTAAGACCCCACCCTGTCCTAACTCATGTCCCTTCAGGTGCCAGGGAAAATGGAGGAAGGAGGCAAACGCGTGCCTGCTCCCTGTCGGGGTCCACCCTGGGTGCTCTATGTTGCCCATCAACTCGTAACTATAACCTCAGGAAGCAGACGTGACCCCATATTCTACAAAGGTGGAGACAGGCTGGGAGTAAAAGTTACTCATCCTAGGTCAGGTGGCTTAGACTGAAACCGGGCCTGTCTGCCTCTTAAGCACTGCCCTTTCTACTAGACCTGACAGGAGAAGGGGGCCAAGGCTCCCCAGAAGGCAGGAGGACCCTTCAATGCCACTCTCATGGGAGCAGACAAGAGGAACGGAGGGCTGAGCCAGCAGAACTGACTGCAGGAAGCTGGGCGTCCATCTGGGTAGTGAGGATGGTCGGGGCCCAGGGGCTGGGCTCCGCCGGGGCTGAGCCTCAGGAGCTAGGAGCCCTGCGTAGGTGCCCACAGAGCCGCTGGTCTTGGTGTCAACTCCAGCCCTGAGGATGGGGGTGGGGCCCGAGGAAGGGCCACCCAGACGACTGTCAGGGTCAGGATGGGTAATGCCACAGCTGGGTGCCCCTCAGCCCTACCTTCCAGGGGCTTCAGTCTGCAAGTCCGGGGGCCAGAATGACATTATTTGCACGAGAAGACACCCACCTGGGAACATCTATGCCTGGGAGGGCTGGGGGTGGGCAGGGAGGTTCCTATTCTACATACATGGGCAAAACTGTGTGAGGGACTCACAGACACACAGGCTCCCATGAGCTGGTTTGCCATCCGTGTGTGGGGCGTCAGCTAGCTGGTCCCGCCCTGGACAGGAGCCATCTCCAGCCTCCCTGGAGCAGGGCAGTCTGTGTACAGGCACAGGGATGAGGAGGGATGGGGAGGGGACAGAACAAACTTCTCTCCCCGTCCCCAGCCGCAGCAGCCCTCCCTGCCTAGCCAGAGAACCCGAACTCAAGCAGAGGAAATAAAGAGAAAAAATAAGCACTTGACTGGCTGTGACTTGGAGCACGCTGGGGGCTGAGAACCGGGTCGCAGTGCCGTAGACAGTGGCAATATTTGTGGGAAGCACTGGCGTGAATGAGGAGGTGGCTCGGGCCAGATGCCTCTGGCAGCTGCCCCAGGCCCCACGTGCCTTTCCAGGGCTGAAGAATCAGTACCTCTGTCCTGTAGCCCACTCAGAGCTCATCAGTGTGCCGTGGCCCCTGCATGGGTCTTAGGAGGAGCTGGGGAGGCCTCTTGGAGGGGGCTGGATTGAAGCTGGGGGCTGAGATAAGCAGAACAGTGCAGACTGGAGGCAGCAGGGGGGCTTGGCCTGGATCTGGACAGGGCTGAGGATGTTGGGGTATAGGATGGGGAGTGTGGCTGGCTGGCCGGGGGGCACCAGGTTCTGCAAGGCAAGGGAAGTACCGTGTGTGGAAGCAAGAGCTTGTCTGGGGGTGTGGATGCCCAGCCCACCGGCAGTCAGAGCCAGGGAGGATGCCCAACCTGCCAACACATCAGGCCAGGGATGTATGGTGATGCAGGTGTTTCCCTAAGGGCTCTTGGGCTCAGGGTTCAGACTTCACCTGCTGGCACTGGGGTGCCACAGAAGGCTTTCTAGTGGGTTCTAGCCTGGGTAAAAGGGGCATTAGTCTAAGTGGAGGAGGCACAGGAGGGGGATGAGTGGGGGCTGGCCACTGCACTGGTCCAGGTGAGAAAGGTGAGGAAGAAAGGGCTGGGGGAGGAGGGGACAAAGGAGGAGAGGGACATGAGCAAAGTCACAAGTAGGGCTGAGCTGGAGGACTTGGTGACAGATTAGACATGAAGCGTGAAGGAGAAGATTAGAGCCAAGAGAGACTCTAAGGTTTCCAGCCCCAGGCCAGGGGGGGAAAAGGGGGAGGGGGGACGGCAGGGCCCCTGGGAGGAGGGGACGGCAGGAGAGGGTTGGCCTGGAATGAGCAGGTCTGGGTACGTTCATGAGACAGTGCGCACGTGCACACGCCTGTGTGTGTGTGTGTGTGTGTACGTGTGTGCGTCTGTGTATACGTGTGTCTCTGGTGGCAGCTAAGCCCAGCATTGGGGCCTTTGCCTGGAAAAGTCCTCCAGCCCTGGCTGAGGGCAGCCTCTGCCTCTGAGACTTCATGGCTTGAGTCTGCAGCTCTGGGGCCCAGAGCAGCACAAAGCAGGAGGAAGGGATATAAGACAGGGGGTCCTGGCCCCTGGCTGAGGCCAAAGTTGGCTGCTCAGGGACCAGGAACCAGGCCAGTCAGTGCCTCTTGGCTGGGGGGGGCCTGGTACCTGGATCAATGCCAATCCCAGGCTCCTAAGGGAAGCCCCTCCCAGCACAGGCAAGGAGAGGCAGGTGGGCCAGTCAGAGGGCCAGCCCTCTTCTGGGGTGCCTGGGGGGACCCCAAAGAGCAGACCCCCATCCCAAGGCAGGGTGAGTGACAGCAGTGTATCTCTTAGCCTTGAAGAATTAAGACATCTTCCCAGCAACCAACTGCTCCAGCCTGGGGGTGGGGGGTGGAAAGAGGGGTCCAGGATCAGCCCTGAAGGTGGGGGAGGGGCCTGAGGAAGCGGCCACTGGGACAGACTGTTGGGGTCAGGATGGGCAATGCTTCGACTCAGTGATGCCCCTCAGCCCGACCTTCCAGGAGATCCAGCTCCCCGTGGGCCCCGCCCCCTCAGGAGTGCAGAGACCTGAGACAGCGAAACACAGGTGTGTGCAGCTCACAGGGGCGGGGAGGCAGGTGCCAGCTGTGTGACTGGGTATGAATGGGAAAAGCCTGTGAGACACGTGGGTCCCTGTGTGCGCGGGCACAGAGAGGGCCCACCCGGGTAAGTGTGCTGAAGGGACGGGCTTTTGTGTGATATCAGGAGACAAGAGGGTGGGCACTTGGCCTGGAGAGCAGGAGGCTTCAGAAGTGCTGGCCCCCGGCGCCCCCTGCCGCCTGGCCAGCCGTCCCTCCCTCAGCCACTCACAGACACATTTCACTGGTTGCTGTTGCCAAGGAGCTAAATGGGTGGTGTGGGAGGAGCCGGGGTCAGCGCAGGGCCAGCCTGCTGGGCACATGTGCCCGGAGCCTGTGGGGGGCCAGCAGTAAGGGGCCCCAGATGACAAGAAGGGCCCCATGCCCTTCAGCAGCCCCTCACATGGGCCTGAGAGTTGATGCCCAGAGGCAGGCTCTGCTCCAGGGCGGCCCTGTGGCACGGGTGCCCACTGGCCAGCTCCCTGGGCAACCTTACACGAGGCCCCAAAAGGTGCCTCGAGACCCAGGGATGCGGTCCCCCCACTCTACAGCCTCCCAGGGAATCCACGCAGCTCCCCCGGGGCTGCGGCACCCTGACTCACCAGTACCCAACCCCATCTCATCTACACACCCTCACCTGTGCCACTGCTCACAACCATCACACACGTGCGGTAGGCCTACCATCACACATGCTCATCTGGCCACACGCATAGCAAGGCTGCACGCACTGCCAACCCCCGTCATCGCCAGGGCACACATGGCAACCCATGGCCCTCACACGTGCTCACGTGGGCAACATGCAGATATGACCACACAGCCCTCTCGCAAGCATCTGACTCAGTAAACATGTCCCGGCCCCTACTGGGTATCTAGCAACACCTCCCTTGTGTGTGGAGCTCGAACACCCCCAGCTCACCACGGTCAGCGGTGCAACCCGTACCCCTGAGCAATGCACACACTCCTAACACACACATGTGTGCAATATGAAGACGCATCCAGTGGCAGTGAAGCCTCCCAACTCAGTCCGGATGAGGAGGGGAGGTCATGGGGCAGAGGGGTTTGGTAAAGTGAGGATTTGGTGGGGGGATGATGGGGTGATGGAAAGGGAGAGAGAGTGGATGGGCTGAGGTGGAGGGAGGACTGAGGGGGGCAGGATGCAGAGGGTGGCCAGGCAGTGGTGGATGCAGGATGCACTATGCAGAGACCCTTTAAGGAAACAGCCATCAGCCTCAATCATCAGGCTGGTTTCTGAGCTTTCGCTCATTCACCTCCAATCAGTCTGGCTTCCCATCTTGGGAAACCCAATGCTCCCTTCTGACACACCTGGGATTAACAATGGCCTGATCAGGCTCAGCGGCGCCCCCGCCCAGGGTCTCAGGGCAGCAAGAATCAAGAATTGCTAAGGGCAAACTCCATGCCCCCTTGATCACATGACTGACACCCTCCCCCCGCCCCCCACCATACACATAGACACTCAGCTCTGCTAAGTGCATGGGGGTCGGGCACAGACCAGGAGGCCCCCAAAAACTCAGCCTAGGTGGAAGCTCAGGGACAGCAAACAAAGGATGCAGGGGAACTCCCCCCACCCCCAGGAGGTGGGCTGAAGGCTGAGTTATGGGGCAGGAGAGGGTGGCCAAAGGGACACGAAGGGAGGGAGAGGGTTGTTCAGAGAAAGGGAGGGGAGGACGCGGTAGTAGATCCACAGCATTCACCTCTGGCCCCCACACACCAGGAAGGCCAAGAGCCACAGCTCGGGCCAGGGGCCCTGGCGCTCTGATTGTGCCGGCTACAGGGGCTGGGGCTGGGGGAGGCTAGTGTATGCGCCTCCACGCCTGGGTGTGTGCGTGTGCGAGCGTGTGTGGCGAGGACAGAGGACACTGTGTTCCGGACGTGGGCAGAGACCAGGTGCCCAGCTGGGAATTGTGAGGAGCTGCTTGGGACAGATGCTGCCGGGAAGAGGTATTTAACCCCCTTCCTCAATTTCCTGGGCACTTGGGATGTGGTCAAAACCCTCGAATCTGCTAACCGGCAAAGTCAGACTCCCCGGGGCGTTGATCTAACCCCCCGACCCTGCTCTGGGGCCGGGCAACCAGCAAACTTCCCCCGCCTGCAGGCGTGGGGCGTCTACACTCGCCAGCCCCACGCGCTGACAGCTGCTCCTGTACTTGGCAGAACCCAGGCTTCCGGGCAAGCGCGCGGGGAAGCTGCGCAGCAGCAAGAGGCGGCCCCCGCGTCCCGCCTCGCAAAGTTTGGCCCCCGGGGGCTCCCGGCCGGGTCCGGCAGCGCGAATCAGGGACCCCCAGAGCAACGAGCGTTCGCGCGCACGGTCCCCCGCAAGCCTCCCCAGAGCGCGCGCGTGACTCACCCGAGCCGCGGAGCCAGGCGGCGAGGACTATGCCCAGGAACGCTGGCCACAGGCCGGACCGGACGGCCATGGCCGCGGGCGGGCAGGTGGGTGGGCGGGCCGGACGCGGGGCCCCGCGGACGAGAGGGCGCCTTTCAGCGCCTCAGCCCAGAGCCCCAGCCCCGGGCACCCCCGGGGCCCATGCCAGCGGTCTGCGCTGCCTCCGGGCGGCCGGCTGCGGGGCGCACGCGGCGCGTGGGCTCCCCTGGGCAACAGGAGCGCAGCAATGCAGCCGGGGCGGAGCGCAGCGCCAGCCGCGCCGCGCACCGAGCCAGCCGCCGCGCGGAGCCCGCAGCCGGGGAGCCGGCCGGCGGGCGCCGCAAAATCCGGACTGGAGCACCGGAGCGGGGCGACAGCAGGGCGGGGCGGGGGAAGGAAGGAGGGGCCCCGCCGCCCTGCGCCGTGCGAGCGGGCCACCCTCCAGCTCTGGGGATCCCTCCCGGCGATGCCCGAGGCTCCCCCAGGGAGGGGCTGGGGTGGTGGGCGGGGAGGCCTCCCACCGCCCCACGCGATCTCCAGGGACCAGCCAGGAGTCTGAAACCCGGAGCGGATCGTTTCTCCGGATCCGGGCTCTCCCGGGCCCTTCAGCCTGCGCACAGGTGGCCCGGGAGGGGCCCAGGGCTGCGGCGACCCCGGCCCGGCGCCAGGCTGCAGACAGAGGCCCGGGGCAGGGGCGCCCGGGGTAGGTTCCGCTGCAGTTCTCTACCCCCATCCCACCCCAGTCCCCGCCTCCCGGCCGCGCTCCGAGGCTGTCAGCGTGCCGCGGTACGCCACCCAGCCCGTAGCTTGGATAGGGGACTGCGGGAGAGCTCCCGGGCTCTGGCCCGCTAGCAGAGGTACGCGGGTAGGCTAGACTAGGCGCCACCCGCAGTCCCAGCCACGTAGCCTGGTGGACCTCAGAGTGACCCCAGGTTTCTCTAACCCCACGGCACCGTTCACGTAAGGAAAACAATCCTAGGACGCAGCGCAACCGACAGGGCGCGCGGTGTTTGCGCCCGGAGTGCGCACCGCGCCGGAGACGTGGGCGTGAAGGAACCAACCGGGCTTTGGGAGCTAGAGAGATCTAGGGTAGGGTCTAGGAGCCTCCGCCTTCTAGCTCTGTGACCTTGGGCAAGTCATGTTGTCTCCCGGAGCCTCCAGCAACGACCGCTGCAGGAGCCTCCTGTTCCCCACCCCCCATTCCCTAATCTGGTTAAAATAAACAGAGGGTTGGTTGTCTTGAAGGAGAAAAGAAATGACAAACACGCACCATGTGCACGGGGAGAGTGGTTAGAAAAAGAGAGGTTCCTACTCTGGGTCGGGAGGAGAATGCGCAGGGTGAGGGCACGGTCGCAAACTAAAATGTCTACAGGGGCCAGTCGATAATATAAATTGATGCTGCATGCTGGGCGATATAAGACGGGTCTTCGCTTCCACAAAGAGATATGAGCTCTCCTGTATTTCTTGAAACACGAGGCCCTCTCTCGGTCTGTCTTTTGTTTCCCACTTTTGATAGAGAAAGGTTGTGAGAAATGTTTTGCTTTCCTCTTAACTCTGCTGTGAAAAACACCAGCCAATGTCCAGATACATATCTATAGATGCTAGGCTTCAGTGCCAAGGAGGCAACGGCAGCGCTGGGGACTGGGCACAGGGTCCCATCTCTGGCACAGCTGGCTCTTCTCCAGGTGCCAGTTTGGGGGTGGGGGTGGGGTGGGGCCCAGTAGGGCCACATCTTCCAAATTTTCAATAGAAGCCATTGTATCAGTATATGAAATTTTCTGATTTAAAATTTTTAACTAAAAACCTATTTTTTAAAATTAACTTCATATGAGCCCAGATGAAGATGTCCACAAATATCCACCAGCTCTGGGTTTTGAACTCTGCTTTGGGGATTGCTTGTGCATAGACAGTGTCAAGGGGCCCTGATCTACCCAACAAGAGAGTGTGTGTGTGTGTTTTGTGTGTGTGTGTGTGCGTGCACACATGTGCATATGTGTGTGCTGGGGGGAGCAGTGTACCGAGGCTGCTCCCACTCCCAGGAAAGAGGTGGGTGAGAGAGGTGAAACAATAGCAGGACCTGCATTGGGGGCCTCCAATATGGGGGAGATGATTAGAAACTGGGATTTGGGCACTGGAGGGAAGTAGCTGAGGATGAAAGACTGGGAATGGGGCTGGGGTATAAGATGATATCATAATGGTGTGTCCTGGACTCTGCTGTCTGCCTACATTTATAATTTGGTTTGATACTCACAGGAAATCCTGTTAAATGAACATTATTATCTCCATTTTATCGATGAGGTAACTGAGGCTTGGGGAAGGAAAGTACCTTATGCCCAGGGCCAACCTTATTCAATGATTGCAAGGTTAGTTGAGATGACTCTGTGCAAGGTTTGATTGCAGTGTCCATGCTCCGTACATTTTCCCCCACAGTTTTTGCTCTGGGATTAGAATTTGGGAATGAGGTTTGAGGTACAGGAGAGAAAAGGTTCTCCTCTGTTCAGTTTGGTTGCTCTGGTCCTTTCTCTGGCCCTCTCTCTTCAGCCAGAATAAGATGGTTTGTGTAGCAGTCATGATAGACTAGATTATGTTGTGGTAACAGTCCCCAAGTCTCTGTGGCTTAAATAAACAAAAAATTATTTCTCATTTATCCATCATGGGTCTACTGCTCCAGATCTTCGTCACTCGAGTACAAAGCAGCCACTCTTAGGTGAGGGAGAGGAAACGGGAGCTCTGGAAGTACACCCACCAGCAATCAATGGCTCATCCCAGAAACTACACTTCCACTCACAATTCAATGGCCACAACTGGCCCTACAGGCCCACCCAAGAGGACAAGAAAGTGTATTCCTACCACATGCCTGGAAGGCAGCCACTGAAATATGTGGAAAGCAGCAGCGATGACCACAGCCTCTAGGCCCGGCATGACCTGCCCCCTACCTACTCTGCAACTCTGCTTGTGCCCTAGCCATGGTGGTTTCCCTTCTGTTTCTTCATCATCCAGATTCATCCTCACCTCCAGGCCTTCCTGTTTGCTTTCCTGTCCCCAGATCTTCACATGGATGATTCCTTTTAGTCACTCAGGTCTCAGGTCAGCTGTCCCCTTCCAAGTGGTACTCAGGGCCATGTCAGGAAAAAGAGCAGGGATACCTTGTGGAGACAGGGGAGTAGACGTCTCACCTGAATTCTGCTTAAGAATCCAGGTTGGAGGGCTGCCAGGAAGGGCTTATCTCAGACCCAAATATTGATGGCCAGATAGGAGGGCTCCTGACATCTCCAACCTCCTTTGCTCTTGAGCCCCAGACTCAAGGGAAAGGAGGAGCCAGATCCTGCCTAGGGGGGCCCCTCCTGCAAGTGTCTGTAGCCCCCTTGCAATATCCCAGTGACAGAGCACAGGTTTCACCACCAACTGCTCTGCTGGCTGGAAATGTCTCCTCTCAAGGGAGCAGGAATCTGCCCCTCATTGAGATCATCTTCTGGGGCCACATCAAGGCATGTCTGTCCCCTCTTTTCTTGTGTTATTTTAGAAGACTTTCATTTCTTTTACTTCAGAACACAAAGTCTGGGTCTACCCTGGATTTCCTCCCTCCGGTGCTACTGTTGCTGGCACCCTTGACACACTGGCCCCAGTGTGGGAGCTCTCCAATGGGACCACTCCTCTGAAGGCATCTCCTGAAGGAAGGTGGCACATTTATTGCCCACATGGCCTTGTGCACTGAGTCCCAGTCAGCTGTTGATCAGTGACATCGTACTGTTAATGCCCACCAGAGTGAGGGACCTCAGAGCTCGTGGTGAGGCCTTTGTTGACTTGGAGATGTGCCAGAAGCTCCTGTGATGATGATTAAAATGAAAATCTCCAGGCCCTGCCCTATCCTGGTTCTGATTCAGTATGTCTGGGGAGGTGTCTAGGAATCTGTGCTTTTACCAAACCCATACCGTCCCCTACTAGCTATTTTTACTGGTGCCAGTGGTCTGAAAACCTCACTTTGAGGAACACTGCCTTAGGTCTTTGCCATGGGTGCTGCAAACAACAGGGTGTTACCCATCTACCCTGGGTCACTGGCTTTCTGAATTTAAATTCAGAGACTTCAATTCATCCCAGTTCCATTCCATTGTATTACATCTAATCCCTCTTTCCCATATGAAGCCATCTCAGGATGTGGAGGCTGTCAGGCAGGGGACTTGATATTTTCTTCAGCTTCCTGTCATTCCCAGATGAGAGCGGGAAGTCATATATACTTTCAATCAAGTCCTTACGAAACAGGTGGCTCAGAGCAGAACCAAGGACAGATATCAGTGGCTTCCCACTCTACACTACCTGCAAGTTGCACTGGGACAATAAGTCAGCTTCTCTTTCATCCTCTTGGGAAGCCTCTGATCACACCATCCTTCAGCTCACATATAACTGCCGCATCCACAAAAATAAATGGAAATACCCTGCAGAACCCCAGACTCATGAGCCTCCTGCTTTGCTTTGATCTACCAGGCCAATAACCCAATCAAAGGAAATCAGCTTGGCAGGAGCGACTTGTTCTTGGTGATCCCAGACTGGCTCTTGCTGATTCCAGCATTCATATCTGCCCACTGCTCAGCGTCTAGCTTCTGTCTTCTGAAAGCAGCATCTTCCCATCTTTCCTTTGAGGGATCACCCCTCCCCACCATCAGTGCGTGAGATTCATGTGGGGCCACCCCACCCCAGTTCCAGAGGATGGCACAATGCTTCAGGACCCAAAGGATCCACTATTCCCTGAACAATGTGATTCATTCGAGGATGCACATAGGACCCAAGCCAAGCCACTGAGGCTCAATTCTAGGACTTTTGTTGGAACTAAGGTGAGAAAGAATTTCTTCCTTACCGGACTTGAAGAAGGAAAGAGGTGATCCTGGGACTGCCATCATGTGAGGAGCACATGCCTGAGACTAAATCTTGGGCAGAGAAGAGCAGAGCCTGGAGAAGGGAGAAGGGCTGAATCCTGGTTCTTCGTTCAACCCCCCTGGATCCAGCTGCTCCTGAAACTACCAGATACACCCCTGGTTTTTCAGTTGCATGAGCCCTTTTTTGTTGTTGCTGTTTAAGCCCATTTGGGTTTCTGTCATTTTCATTTGAAAGAATGGTGCAGAATCATCCTTTATAAAAATCTGTTCTAGAGCCTTGCATAGGATGGAGCAAGCACTTATTAGTGCCTAGTGTTTGCAAGTCTCAATGTTGCCCATTGGGGGAAACTGCGACCTATGGGAGAAGACATAAATATCCTGCTAGTTGTACATTAGAGTGTAATGAGATCCCAGTTATAAGACAAGTGAAGAATGTGTAGGGGTTGAGAGGGGAAAGAGAACTAGAAACACACCGCTTCACAGGACCCCCAGCAATATCTGGACCAGTCCCTTCCACACACAGAATACCAACATCCACCCATGCCTTGAATCCAGCACAGACACCACACACACACACACACAGCATGCCAACATCCACTCACTCTCTGCTCCCAACACAAATACACTTCCCACACCCAACTCAAATCACACAGAGGCACACAATCAATAATACCATCAATCAATACTGAATCAATATTGGGCACAGTCAATAAAAACACATACTTTCTCTGTATATATTTACATACATATAAAAACACTTCCAGATATCCCCACTTCTTTCCTGCACAGACTGTTTTCGTGTCCATTCTCCATGCAACCCCATGCTACTGAGAATTTTGTGCCTGGGACTCTCCTGTGCCTCAACGCATGAAGTGAGATCTTTTCACCATGGAGCCTTCAGGACCAAGGACAGCGCCTGACATTTCTTGAGACTCACCCCGTGCCCAGCACAGGACTAAGCTCCTTACCTGGTTTATCTCTATCAATGTCACAACCCCTTAGGAAGTAGATGCTATCATCTACTATTATTATCATCCCCATTGTGTAGATACAAAAACTGAGGCACAGAGAGAGGACATAACTTGCCTAAAGCCACTCAGCTTGTAAGGGATGGGACAAGGATTTAAACTCAGATGCTGCTCCAAAAATGTTTGCTGAGTGATTGAAAGAAACTTCAGTCTAACAAATAGTTTTATTAGAGACACATGCTCCTATGATATATGTGCTAACACACACACACACACACACACACAATCAGATACACACATCCAGAGATAACCTTTCCAGCTCCACGAGCTCCATGGTATCTCAGACTTGGTGGTTTCCCTGGCTACATGGCCCCCATTTCTAGTGTCCCCACTGGGCACTCTTAGGCAGGTTTGAAGGTGAGGTGTCCCCCGATGAGGGGGCTGTGTGAAAAGGAGGGGGTGGGGAATCATCAGGAAGAGGCAGGAGGAGCTGAGGAGGAGGAGGACGGGATTGGACCAAGTGGAAACCTGGCACCATGCCCTCTGCAGATGACCTGATGAGCATTTTTGCAGAGTTAATTTCATTAGCGTCTCTGGGAGATGAACAATTAGCAAGATGCTCTGATGCCTTTAGAAGATTAAGAGAGGGAGAAGGATGCCTTTCTGGCTTCCCCACCCGACCGCAGTGTTCCCCCCTCCCCGTTCTTTCTCTGTACTTCCTCCGTCTCCATCTCCATCTCCCATCCATTCTCATTCCATCTTCCCCTCCCCTGCCGTCATGCCCTCACAGAGTCACTTATACCCCCCGCCCTACCCCACCCCACCCCACCCTGCTCCTCGGCCACCACGATGGCCCCTCCCTCCCTCTTCCAGGCTCCCATCTGACCCTTGGCAGCCCCATGTTGGACCACTGCCCACAGAGCATCCACTGGTCCTCCATGTTCTGATCACTCAGACACCCAGGGCTGGGGCTCAGCACTGGCCCAGTCCTGCAACGAGGCAGCGCTTTCCTTTGGCGCTCACAAAGGGCAAGGCCAGGTAAGGAGTCTCTGTTTTTTACTGATATTGCCACCAGGTCCTTGGCAACTCCCAGAGGGGGTTACAGTCCCTGACAACTTGGGGCTCCCATTGCAATCCCAGGGCAGGTCTGGTGGGCAGGGCCGAGGTAACCTTCTCCCCTCCTCCCTGGGACTGGGAGGCCCAGGTCAGTGTGGCTCTACTGAGCAGATGGAAAAGGGGGCTCCAGACACTTGGGTCAGTGTTTGTTTCAGTCTCCAACTGCACAGTTCTTGTGTTAGGGTCACACTCCTCATTGTGTCTTCTCTAAGTCCCAGTCAGTTGGAGGGGTTCTGGTCCAGCAACCAGACTCTTCCCAGCCTCCTTGGAGTGCCCTGGGGCAGCTCTGATATACGGAGGCCCTGCTGGCCAGGGCCCAGTCTTTGTGGGTTGAGATTCCATGTTCTCGGCTCCAGGCAGACCCTCTCCTTTCAGATCAGATGATCCCCGATGGTTCTAAGCTCCCTTCCACCTCAGAGGCCTCCCTCAGTCAGCGCATCAGAATACCTGGGAGCTTGCTAAAACCCAGATTTCTGGACTCCTTCCCAGGCTTATACTTGTTCTCCAGGTGGCACCCAGGGATCTGCATTTTAAGAGGTTTCCATCTGGGCCCTCTAGGCTGGGAACCACGGCACACGATGTCATGGGTCATAGGCCGCTGGAGACAGAAACTCTGCCTCTACATCATGAATTCTCAACAGGGGCAGTATCACCCCCGAGGGGGCGGGAGTTGGTTCTTTGCAGGTGGAGGTGGGTGAAAAAAATCTACTCTTTCTCTATATGAAGAACAGATCTATATATGGTACATAAACAGATAGTGTATCTGCGGTATTAAAATTTCAGAGAGGGGGCTATTATGGAAAAAAATGTCTACTAGGATCCTTATGGGGGCGATAGTAAAAAATCGGTTGAAAAACACTGCTCACTACTGAAAGGTCCTAAGAAGTATGAGAGCATAACACAAACGCTCCACACTGGGACACATGCACACACACACCCGGGTGCACACACACACACTCACACACATCAGCGCACTCTACACACAGCGCATCGAGAGGCTTCTCCTCACACGTATGCAAATACACACGCTCCCATCTTCACGCTCCCACACAGACACCAGGAGCCTCCAATAACACTGCATTCGTGAAGAGAAGGCTAGGTTAGGATTTTAAAAAGCCTTTAAATAAATAAATATTATAAACCCCCCTTTACCAGGGCCTCTGGGCTTCTTATTAATGTGACATCCCTGGCCTCACGCTTCTTGAGATCAGAGTTGTCTCCATGCATGCAGGCATGTTTCTGAGATTGTGAGTGTTTTGTGCATGGCTGTGAAGGAGCATGTGTGTGCCCATGTGTCGTGTACATGTGTCTGTGAGGTGTGTGCCGGGGCAGGCTGTTGTGGGCGACAGGTCTGGAAGGAGTGTGTGTGTGCGTGTGCGCTCCCATGTATATACACTTGGTGGTGACTTTGGGATTCTTAGCCAGACACTGGCCAATTTCCAGGGAACTTGGTCTCCAAATTCTCCCTGTTCATCATTGTTTTGCTTACTTTTGTCAACTTATAGTGCATGCTCCATAAATATGTGCTGAATGAGTGAATAAATGAATGTAATTTACAAGGCATCTTGACCTCTGTTCTCTGAATTAAACTTCATAAGTTGCCCCATGTCCTAGGTCTCACTGTGCTCATTTTGCAGGTGAGAAAACTGAGGCTCGGGGAATTGAAGGCAACACTCACACCACCACCATTCAGTAGGTGGTAGTTGAAAACAAATCTTCTGGTTCTCAGGCTTTACTCAGGGCCCATTGCTACCCTGCAGGCACTGGGGAGACCCAAATAGGGTGGTCCAGGATCGCTTCCAGGAGGGCTGCTGAAGAGGTGGTCGTGTTGGAATCCAGTATCTACAGCAAGATCCTCCTGAGAGGTTCAGGACAACCCCCATCCACCTTTTCCTCTGCTCCTCCCTGGTACCACCAGACCCCTGGTCCCCAGAGCCTGCTCTCCTGGTCGCTGGAGGGCCAGCTGAAGCTAGGCAGAGCAGATGGGCGATGTTCACCCAGCAAGGCTATTTTGACTCAGTCCCTCGGGGGGTGGTACATACTGTGTGCCAAGGTTAATTAAACTGGTAATTAGAAGGAGAGATGCTTAATCTATCTGGTTAATAAAATAACCCCCTTGCATGAGCATGCAGACGCTGTCACTCGGCCGGGCAGAAGCCGAGAGGCTGCAGCCCTGGCATTATGGGATCAGTAGAGCAGAACGCTCCCCGCTCCCTTGGGCATTGGCTTCCCACCCTCTCTGCTCCCCAAGTCCTGGAACCGATTCCTGGGTCTGCCTCTGTCACCTTAGGGTGGGATCTTGGAGGGAGCTGTGAGGAGGGTCGGGTGCGGGGAGGCAGCCAGGGGTGCCCTGTCCTGGGGATGCTCCAAGGTGAAAGGCAGAAGCCCTCACAGGGCTTGCCGGCCGTTGGCCCAGCTTGCCATGGGTTGTGGGGCTCCTATGCCGGCTGGGACCCTCTCGTGCCCTTCCGTGACTCTTCATGGCACTTCCTTCAAGGGCTAAGTCTGACCATCACACTCTAAATGACATCCTTGGTGAATATCTTTACAAATTAATTTTTAATTTCCCATATAAAACATGAATACCTTAATTTTCTAAAAAATATAAAGACTACAAATACCGCCTCTCCACCACCCCCAATCTCAGGTTTTTTCAGGGAAGAGACCACTGGTGAAAGTCTGGTGTGCCACCTTCGGGGCCTTTCTCTGCTTATATACAGGTATAATATGTTGAGATAACTAGATGTAGTTTTGCTTGATGTTAGATTTTTATAATATGGTATCTTACCGTATGCTTCATTCTGCTGTGTATGTGTGTGTGTGTGTGTGTGTTTCCCCCACTCAACAATGATGTGGAGAATTGATGTTTTCTTCCATCAGATTTCACTGAGATGGAATTTTCCAGTTAGGGAGAGGAGTCTTCCTCACCCTCAGGACCTCAAGCTAAGAATGGCCTGGGACTTGTATCAAGGCATCCCCTGGATGTGGACTCACAGCCCTGTGGGTCCACCCTGCACTCCCCAGGCTCACTGCCCGCTGACCCATCTGCCTGAATGCTCCCCTGGACCCTGCTACTCAGCAACCAGAGCAAGCCAAGGTCGCAACAGTGCCCCTTCCCTCCTCCAGCCTCTGTCGTGGAGACACCAGGGCTGCTCACGGAAGGCTATCTGTGTGTGAGGCTGCCCCAGCCCCACTGCAGCGGCCACCCCCTGTCAACCTCACAGGCCCCCTAGCTCAGGTGAGGGCAGGTCCTCAAAGAGACCAGCAGCCTCCCACTTCCCACCTCCAAGAACAGACATGGAGGGGCAGGGACTGAGTGACACCCTCCCTGGGAGCTGCTGCGAGGACAAAGGCGCTCAGCTCACCTGTACGGCTTGCCAGGCAAGAGGGGCAGCTGAGCTCTCTCCCAGCTCCTGGCAACAGTGACAGGCAGGCCCAGCTGATGGGCAGAAGGCAGCAGGCAGCAGGCAAGGGAGGAAGTGTGCCCATTCAGGGGAAAGGGTTTTATTAACCTCCTAATGATTGGTTTAATGGGCTTTGAAGTCAGGTGAATTCAGCAACTGGAGCAGGTGGCGCTGAGGCTGCAGTACCTGAGCTGATGTGAAGTGGGGAGCCTGGAGGGGCTTCAGCTACCAGAGCCCCAAGTTAGCTCCTCATCTAAAGCGGGTAACAGGACACATTTTTTTAAAGGGCAAGAAACAGGTTAGAGAGTGAAGGCAGAGCTAGACAGGGCATGGGCTCAGCCTACCCATCCATCCACCCATCCACTCACCCATATAGCCATCCACCCATCTACCCACGTACCCATCTATCTACCTATCCACTCACTCGTCTTTTCACCCATCCACCCATCTATCCAGCCACCTACTTAACCATTTCCTCACTGACCCATCCACCCATCTACCCACCAACCCATCCATCCACCCATCCACTCACTCATCCACCCATCCACCAACCCACCCATCTATCTACTCCCCCACTCACCTATCCTCCCACCCACCCATCCACCATCCACCGACCATCTCTCCAGCCATATACTCATTCATTTAACAGGTATTTATTGACCCCCATGCTTTATGCCAGGCCCTGTGCCATGTGTAGATCCTGTTTTCTTGGATCTGATTATTCCAGCAGGAGTGTCAGGCAGGAGAGAGACTGGCAATAAATAAACCAACAAGATAATTCCAGATGGTGAAAAATATAAAATGGTAAAGTGAGAGAGAGTAGAGGATAGAAGGCATGGAGGGCAGGGAAACTCTCTGAGAAAGTGGTGTTTCAGCTGAGACCCGAGTGAGGGAATGTGGCAGCTGCTTGAAGATCTGGGGGAAAAGTGTTTCCAGCAGAGGGAACAACAAATGTGAAGCATCTGAGAAGGAAATGAGCTTGGTGTGTTTGTGCTACCACAGGAAAGGCAGTGTGGCTGAGGCATAAGGGGATGGCAGGAGAGGATATGGGGGATGGTGTCTGAGAGGTGGGCAGGGACCAGATCCCAAGGACCCTTGAGGTGGAAGGAGAGGAAACCAGACTATTCCAAGAGCAAAGGGAAGCCAGTGGAGAGTTTAGACAGGGGAGTGATATGATGTGATCTGCCTCTGAAACTCATTCTTCTTGATGCCTTAAAGGGATGACCATAAAAAAAGGGGGGAGGAGGGTGGTGGCCAGTGATTTCTAAGTCCGTTTTGGTTCCAAAATCCTGTAGTTCCTCACCCCTCTCCAATTCTAAAACAACATGAAGGATAATCTCTAACATTTAAAGGGTGTTTTCACCGTTTGCAATTCACATTCACGGAATGATTCTGTTTAATGCTCACAGTAGCTCCGTTCAATATCAAGGAAGTGGCCTCTTCTGAGCCCCTGCAGGGCGGCCCCAGAGTGGAGCCTCCCAGCCTGGAGCCCTAAAGAGGGCTGCTCTACAGTGCCAGCTGGAAGGGTGAGAACGCCGCTGTTGGTCTTGCCGTGAACGTCTGTTATTTGCAGCTGGGCCCCCAGACCCTTGCAGCACTCCCTTGTTCCTTTGGAGAACCTCCTCCACCACCACTCACAGCCTTTGTGGTTCAGATGGAGCCAGTCCTACTTCCTGGCTCCAGGGGTGGCCAATCAGAATTCCCCGTATCCTGGCTTCCCGCTATCCTGGTGGTTGGTTCAGGTTAGGCCCCCAGTTTGTGCCAGTGAGAATCAATCCTGGGACTTAAACTGGGACTTGAGCTTATACAGGAGATGCTCCCTTTCAGGTGGGGTTGGCCATTTGTCAGCATGGTAGCCTGACATGAATGGCTGATGGCCATCCTTTGGCAAGATCCTGCCTAAGAAGGGAACCACCACAGAGGAGAGCTAACAAAGAAACAAGGAGAGAGACTTGTTTTGTTAGAGCACCCTGACCCAGCCATGCCTGAAGCCAAACCTCTCCCACCTTTCTAACTTTTCAATGACAAGAATCCATGAATTCTCTTTTGAGCTTGAGCCAATTTGAGATGGGTTTCTGACCCTTGAAGCCAAATGGGTCCTCACCAGTGCGCACTTGTACAACCCTTGAAGGTTTATAAAAACACTCTTACACACAAGGCTGGGTTCATTCTTAGAGCAACTCTGGGAGTTAGGCATTATTACCTCTGTTCCACAGAGGGGGACGGCTAGGCCAAAAGGCAAGGTGTGTTGCCAGGTACAGGGCTGGAACTTGGATCCAAGCCTTTAGTCATTCTCGTCCTGGGGGAGGAGTGCAGCCTGCTTGAACCGCTCTCCTCCAGGAACCTCTTTTCAGTCATGAGCCAGACCTCTGTTCACCCTTCCTTTGCCCCCCAAGGATCAGGCCCCACTTTCCTGGCTTCTCTTTCCTAGCCACCGCTCCAGCCAGCGTGGGGTCCTTGTAAGCCTGCTGCCCGTGGCTCCCTTCCGCTGATATTTCAAGCAGGCAAAGCCCTTTTAGGAATGTGACTGTGAGTGACTCTAGGGAGACAGAGAAGGCCCCTAAGGCCTTTCTCCAACCTGCTGGGAAGCCACAAGCCACAGAGGAGAAGTGGAATGTAGAGTCCCAGCCCTACTGTTTTTTATAAGCAGTGTGACTTTGGACATGTGATTTAAACTCTCAACTGCCTCATCTGAAACCGGAACTAGTAAGACACCCGCTTCAGGTGATAACCATTAAATGAGGCAAACTGAGTAAAACCCATGGTAAAATAAGCATTGGCATCATAAGCTCCATTGGCTTCATGGGGTCTCTCCGGTCCTGGCCCCTCAAAGTCATGTGCGTCCTCCAGCTGCATTCCCTTCTGTCCTGTGCAGTTTCTTGGACGTGTGCTCCCCACTCTGGGGACACTTGACCTCTTCTGGGATTCACTCCCTCACTGAGGGAACATTTATTAAATGCCTGTTGTGTTCCAGGTTGTGCTCCAGGCAGTGGGAAACAACAGTGAACAAGACAAGGGCTTGCATTCTACAGAGCAGGAACAGACTACAACCACGCACGTTTCACATACGTGCTACGCAGAAAACAAATGAGCAAAACCCAGGGAGACGTGACAGTGTTCAGAGGAAGGAGGGGAGCGCTAACTGGCGGGGGAGGCTTAGCCACTGAGACCTAAATGATGAGAGAAGGCAACCAAGGCAAGAGCTGATGGTTTGAGCGTCCCAGGCAGAGAGCACAGCAAGTACAAAGGCCCTGAGGTGGGACTAGGGTGGAGGAACAATAGGCTGGTGTGGATAGAGAGCTGAAGGAGGAAGAGGTATGCTATGAGGTTGGAGAGGAAGGCAGGACAGACCCTGGGGCCCTTGTAAGGCATGGGTAGGATCTGAGCTTTATTACATGTGCAATGGGAAGCCATGGGAAGGGGAGGTAGGCAGGGGAGGGACGGATCCTACACTCATTCTAGAAAGAAAGAGCAGTCTGGCAGCTGTGGGAGGAGGCATGGCAGGGACAAAGAGCAAGCGGGGCTGCTAGCCTGAACCCCTGCCTCGTCCATGCCCTTCTGGAGCTAGTGCCCCCAGCCCCGCCAAGCAGATGGTGTCGGGAGCCCCTAGAGCTTTCTGCTTATCTGCAGGTCCCTGTGACCAGCTCTGTGCACCCAGAAAAAGATGCACGTTGATAAGCTTGAGCAGGCACTGTGGTTTCTCCACCAACCTCAGCTTCTCTTTGATGACTCATCCCCAGGGATTAGCACCGCCCCCCCACCCCCCCCACCCCGCCGCCCTCTCATTGGCAATGGTCTGAGGTTTCCTATTACTATCACTGACAAAGGCACGGCTCCTCCCAGGTAATTTGCACCAAAGGAAGATCGCTTCCCCCTAAAGGCAGAGACTACTTCCCTTCTCAGTAGCATCTCAGGATTTGGAGGGTCCATGGTCCCCCTCCAGCTCTGGCTGCAGGGGGCAGCCATTTGAGCAGCAGCGTGTGCCTGTGTGGAGGCTGTACCCGGGTGCCCTCGAGGCCAAGTGTGTGAGAGCTGATGACCGAGGGCCAGAGGCAGGCAAGGATCCTGCTGGAGCGGAGAGAGGCCCCGGCCTATGGTAACCCAGCCACCACTGCTTGTCTGTTCCCATCAGCAGAGCCATCCGCCTCGCCGGCTATTTCGTCTGTGTTTATTTATCTGTCTGCCTGTGTCTTGCTCTATCTTCTGATGTGGCTGTCTCTCAGTCTTCAGATGCCCCCTCAGCTGGAGCCAGTATTTCTGAAGACAGACACAGCCTGCATCTTTCTCCCGGGGGCCGGGTGTGCACGCGTTCTGGCCACGGGGTCTGGCCGTCTCTCTGGGAGCTGGTCCACGCCCTATGAGAAAGAGCAAAAACAGCTCCCCGGGCTGCACAGTACTTTACAGTTTGCATTTCTCTGTCCCACGCGTGTGTTTAATTATATCCTTGCCTTGTTCCCAAAGGAGTTCAAGGCACTAGTCCTCTGTTCTTCCCAGTGGCACTACAGGGTGGGCAGGCACCAACCTAGCCCCTCGGTAGGCAAGGAAACCGAGGTTCAGAGGGGCTTTGAAGATCCTGGAGCAAGGTCAAGGTCATGGAGCAAGCATTCAGGCCAGGACTGGGGCTTGAGCCTCTGGCAGTGGGTTGGATTGCTCTTGCAGGAAGTTTCCAGAGCCTTCCTTCTCCTGGAGGTTTGGAGCTTGCTCTGCCTGGGGGTGTCCCTGGCCACCTGCTCTGTCACAGGTTAGGTGGGTAAAGCTGGATGCCTCCTGGCTTGTTCAGGCCCCCAGTATTAGCCTCAGCCCTTCTGGCTGGAGCTCTGGGGAAGGTTCTGGGGAGCAGTATATTGGGGAAATCCCACAGGAAGTGGGGGAGGGAAAGGGGATTGAGACTCTGGGCTGGGGGCTGGAGGCAGCACGGTGGTGAGGGCAGCTGTGAACGCCCCTGCCTGTGCCCCGCTCGGCAGCCTGGTCATGAGGGGCTGAGGTCTGGGGAGGGCTGGAGGGGTCTGGCGGGGTCATGGTGGGGGAAAGAAGGGGCTGCCCAGATGACAGCAGGTGACAGGATGACTTGGAGCCCAAGCTGCTGCCGCTGCAACAAAGGAGGGGAGCGAAGGGGACGACGAGGCTTGGCAACGGCTCTCCCAGCTGCTCTGGGTTTGAAGCTGAGCCACTTTGCTGGCTCCAGCACAGCGCGAACAGGTGGCAGCAAGACTGGCACAGCCAGGAAAATCCATCTTGCGGAGGCCAGCGTGCAGCAGAGCGGGAGAGGAGCAGCCAGACGGAGGAGGAGGATGGAGAGGGGGAGGGGCTGTGGGGAGGAGACCCTCCACTCCCTCCACAGGCCCAGCCACCCCTGGGGACAGATCCTCTCCACCCCTACCCCAGGTGTCTACATAACGCCCACGCAGCCACCTCTGTACACCCAGGCCAGGGCACTCAAGAGCCCTCAAGGACACTCAGGGCTCATGGGCTGGCCAGGTCTCCTTCCCAAAGGCTCTCGTAGGACACCTGCCTTCTCCTTTCGCCCCGCTGCCCACAGCTCCCAGCCAGCTCACCTCTCTGGCTTCTGCCAGCTGGGCTGTCTGGCACTGGGGACACCTGAGCACCTGGTGGGGACAGAAGCACCTGGGCCTCCCAGATGGGCTCCCAACTTCAGGAGTGGCAAGTCAAGGTTTCTTGCCTGGCTTCTGCTCTGTCAGGATGGGGAGCCCCCAGCACATGCAGAGGTGTCTGGTGATTTCCCTGGGAACGGGTCCACCCCGCAGTGTCCTAACTCCTGGCTGCAGGGCTCTACCAGCACCTCGTGAATTCTGCCTTAGTGAGGCGATGTTTGCCTCTCAGGGGTTGCAAGTCTGTGCATGGTGCTACCTATATACTTAATTGATGACCAAATAAACCAGATGGCCCTGCTTTCAGTCAGTCCTCATTCAGGAGATGGCTGTGAAGGGTCTCATCTGGGCCGACTACTGTTCCAGGTGTGGAGGACACAGCAGGAAAGAGGACAGACAAGGTCCAGGGCTCATGGTGCTTACATGATAGAGGGACGAGGCAAACCAACAAACGAGGTAATTTTAGATAGTGACAGGTGTATGTCAAAATAGAGCGGTGTCAAAAGGAAATGGAGAGGTGGTCTTCTCGATGGGGTGGCCTGGGAGGGCTTCTCTGAGGAGGTGGTTGTTTGAGCTGAGGCCTGGTTGAGGAGCCGATCATAGAAAGCACTGAGGAAGTGTTCCTGGCAGAGGGAATTGTGTGTGCAAAGGCCCTGAGGCAGAATGACCATGACAAGTTGAGGGACAGAAGAAAGACCAGTGATTTTGGGAACAGTTAGGAGCTGGATCATGCAGGTCCTGAAGGCCATAGGGAGGAGCTCAGCTTTTATCCTGAGATGAAAAGCCTTTGGGGGAGAGATCCATCTGATGGCTGTGGGGAGATCAGACTGGAGGACCAGGTTGTGGTGAGGAGAAAGGCATCTGGAGACAAGGCAGAGGCAGCTGCTGGTCAGGTGAGAGGGGGAGATGGACTGGAGTGGAGGTGGGGAAGAGGAGAGAAGCAGCTGGATTGGGGTGTGTTTTTGAGGCTGACACTACAGGACTGCTCTAGAGTTGGATACAGAAGAATTAAAATAGGTTTGGAGTTGAGCTGGGGGGAGGAAGCATTCCCTGGGTTGGAGAGGACTGGGGACTCCCACATGATTAGGGAGGGGACATAGAGGAATTCTTTCTCCTCTTCTAGAAGTAGAACCCAGTGGGGATTCCCACACCCTGCAAGGCCCAGAGCAGTACGTGCTCCTGCCCCTGGTCCCCACCTGAGAGGCGAGTTTCCATCATTACCCCACGGACACATCCTTCAAGACCCCAGCTCTCCTGTACACTCTGAGCAAGTCATGTCCCTTCTTGAAGATGGACGGCACTTTACAAACTCCATATGCTCAGTTTTCTTTTATTATTTTAATTTCTAAATACTTGGGAAGGTTTCCAGCATTGGCTTCTGCTATGATTCTGGTGCCAACAAACACACTTTGCTCTCTCCCCCTCCACCTCACCCCTTCCTTCACCCAAACCACACAGATTTCTTCCAACCTGGAGGGGATTCAGGAAGGGAAATTCAGCCAGCACGTGAGTGCCCCGTGGGTCTGGTCAAAGATGAAACTGACTCCAGAGGCTGTGGGGGACAGCAGACAGGGCCTGACCTAGTGGGCGGGAGTCCAGGGTCTCGCTCAAGTTGGGGGTTTCTAGAGGTGCTGTCAAAGGGACCATGGCATGGGATGAGAACTGCAGGCTTCCTTTCACCACCCAGTCCACCCGGGCATCCTCCCAGCCTTCTCTCCTTCCTGAGTCCTCAGGGGCTGACATCCCCCGTCCTCTCGTACTAAATTCCCCAGCACCCACTTCCTCCAGCAACTGGGCTTTTCTATGGCTCAGACTACTCCCAGGGTCTTTGCTCTTCCCTCTGCCTGGAGTGCTTTCCCCACAAACCTGTACAGAGCTCACCCCTTCTCACCCCGTTGTCACGTCTTCCACAAAGCCTTCCCTGGACACACAATCTGAGCTGGCTCCTCTGAACAGTCCTTGTGACTTGTGCTGAAATCTCATGTATTTCTTTGATGACACGTTCCCATGGAAGCAAGACCTTATCCATCTTTGTTTGGTTTGCTGCTGTACCTCCAGTGACTGGAACAGTGCCCGGAGTGGAGCAATAAATACTTGTTGAATGAATGAATGAATGGGTTTCCTGCCATCTCCTCGTCCTGCCAGTTCCCATTTGTGGAAGGGAGACGGAGTATTCTGGGCAACTCAGACTTAGGTATATGGAGGACCAGGACAACGTTTATTGACTGACCACAGGTGCCAAGAGCAGTACAAGTGACCTCATTCAATGTGTTACCCCCATTCTATATGCAAGAAAGTGAAAGCTCAAAAGAATAAAAGAACCTGCCCAGAAGCAGACGGATCATAAGTAGAGGAGCCACGGCTGGGATTCTCAGTTTTCCTACTTACCACGCTGCAGATGGACCGCAGATAGATGACCAATTTTCAATGAAGCGGAGTAATAAAGTGCACTTACGTCCCTACAATTATGGACCATAAGTCAATGGCACTTTGATGACTCAAAAGGGGATGATTTCGGAGCCCTGCGGGCCCCTGTCCTGCTGGGTCTTGATCTCACATGTGGCGCCACACCTATGCACAGCATGCGGTCAGGAGCCCTGCAGGGACCCTGGGGGCTGCTTTCCAGGCTACACCTCTTATCTCTGCAGATCATCCTTTGCTTTTTTATACCAAAGAAAGAAGAACAGTGCATTGATGTGGGCTTTCCTGTGGCGTGTCCTCTTGACCAGCGACCAGCGGGAGTCTCCAAATCCAGCCTCGACAAGGAGGAGACGGCAACATGATGGGTCCTTCTGTTTCTCCTACCTGCTGTGCCCCTTCCCAGGGCATCTGTGAAGCCTTGGCTCACCTCCTCCAAGACTGCACTAACTGCCAGGTTTTCAGTGAAGCTTGACCTGGCGGGTTTGCAGGCGCTGCCACCCCGTTCCCTGCTTTGAATTCATGCAGATCACCCACCACCATCTAACACACCGGCATTGTATCTACTTCACCCGTTAGACGGTAAGCTCCATGAGGGCAGGGTTTTTGCCAACTGTATTCCCTGTTGTGCTCCCAGCACCTGGCACACAGTAGGTAGGTAGTCTGTGTTTGTGCAATGAATATTTCCCCAACTTCGGTCATTCACATCCCACTTATACACTTTTGGTCATACCTGTGTCCCCCTTGTCCTAGCTCATGTTTTTCTTTCCAACAGCCCCCCTGTAAAAAACTTACAGAAATGAAATGTAAGGAAACTTGTTTTTATCACTGCCATAAATGGAAAGCCAATATCACTTGCCATAAATAGAAGACAACTGTTAAAATAAATGCCACGAAAACAAAATAGCGTGAGGAAATTTGAGCAAGAGCCTGTTGCCTGCAGAAGGCAATAGGCGGAGGCCTGCTCTCTCTTTCTCTCTGCTAGAAGGAGGGGTCAGGGAGTGCTGGAGAGGTGTTAGAGATGAGCTAGCAGCAAAATGAGACTTTGTCCTTGATGGGAGGTTTTAGAGGGAACCGCATAGGGAGCAGCTTTCTCACCATCTGGGCGAGACAGTGTGACTTGACTCCACTCTCGGCACCTCCTAAAATCCAACCTCTGTCATGGTCCTCATCGCACACTTTGGGGAACACAGAATCTGGACAACTCAGTAAGGCTAGGTGTGGAGGGACTGCTTCTCAAATGCACCTGGCATTTGGGACCATGTTAGTCCCTGACGCATCTTTGCGGAGGTTGGGAAAAGGCGTTCCCTCAGGGCAGAGGTGGCACCATGCCTTTGTGGGCAGAGAAAGTCACCATATCGCCTGGCTTCTGCCTTCCTGCAGCCTTCTCCTGCTGGGCTCCCAGGGCCAATCAGTCTGTATCTCGATCTTAGCACTTACCCCAGTCTTGCTTGCTATCAGGCGAGCTTGGGCTGAGCCTGTCTTCCTCACCTGACTGGGAGCTCCCCACTGGGGGGACTGTCCCGTTCCTGTGTGCATCTTCCATCACTTGGCAGAGTGTCCCGCACATGACTGGCTTTCAGGAAATATTTGTGGACTTGAACGGAATTGGTGATTAATCAAACTCCCAGTAGGCAATATTTCCTCCTGTCCAGTCAGATAATGTCAAAAATTCATCTACTCTCTCAGCTCTGGCTTTTTTTCTGAAGTTTTCCCAGGACCGGGTGGGTAGATGAAGATTCTGATCTCCCATATCCTTGGGAAGAATTTCATTTTCCTGATTCCTGAGCTCTCCTTCCTGATCTTTTCTCTGTCTGGCCCAGCTGGCAGGGAGTTTCAATTAGGATGCTTTGTGTTGCAAGTGACAGGAAAACTCAGGTCTAATGGTTACATCATGGAGGAGTTTATTGAGCTATAGAGTGTTAAAGTCTGGAGGTAGTGTTAGTATCAGGTGAGGCTTGGTCCAGCAGCTCCAAAGATGTCACCATAGACCTTGCTTCTCTCCTTCTCACTTGTCTAACTCCCCTGTTTCACCCTCAGCCTCTGCATGGAGCTTCTCCCTGCGCCCCACCTTGGGCAACTCCTGGCTATCCCCTCCTGGTAGCAAAACAGGTGCAGCCATCCTAATCTTACACCACATCCTTCAGGGGAACAATGAAGACCTCTCCCAGTCTTCCTTGTAAGACAAAGAAGACCTTGCTTTCCCAGAAGCTCTAGGAATATTCTCATGTCTCATTGACTCTGACTTGGTGACCTGACCATCTCTGAAACAACAGACACAGCCAGGAGGAGGGAATATGCTGAGTGGCCAATCAGGGTCTGCTCCTGAAGGTGGGCATGGAATCAGTCCACCAATCATAGGCTGAGATATGACAGGGGTATTCTCAAGGGGAGTTCGAAGGACTGTTTCCTAAAGGAAGAAGGGATGGTTACTTGGCAAAGCACAGATGTCCTGAACTGTGTGGACAGGACACAGTCCACACTGGGGGAGGTGAGCCAGCTACTGTGGGGTTTGTTAGACTTTTTTTTTTTTTTTTTTTTTTTTTTGCGGTACGCGGGCCTCTCACTGTTGTGGCCTCTCCCGTTGCGGAGCACAGGCTCCGGATGCGCAGGCTCAGCGGCCATGGCTCACGGGCCCAGCCGCTCCGCGGCATATGGGATCCTCCCAGACCGGGGCACGAACCCGTATCCCCTGCATCGGCAGGCGGACTCTCAACCACTGCGCCACCAGGGAGGCCCTGTTAGACTTTTTAATAACAGCTTCTCTTCCTCCCCAGGATGTGGGACTGTTGGCTGGGAACAACCCCTGAATCGAGGTGCTGCTGGGTCTGAAAAGGACACAAGTAAACCATGCGGAACCTGTCTCCAGTCTCCCCACAGACACATAGATGGTTAGGACTGGAGCAACCATCAGCTCAGAAGTCTTAACCTAGGATCCGCAGACAGATTTCAGGAGCTACAGAAACCTCTGATGTCACTTGGCAGATCTGTGGGGTCCTTTGTGTGTGCACATTTCTGGGCAGAGGATCCACAACTTAATGAAGTCTCACAGGGGTCCGCAGCCTAAAAGAGGTTCACTGAGAGGGGCAGCTACATCCAAGGTTGAACAAGAGCTGGAAGCAGAATCCAGAAGAGAGGTTGGGTCTCCCAGTTCCCTGCCCCCGTGCATCTGGGTGGATATCACCGTGATGTTCTCATTGTGTGTGCGGCTGTCCACACGCCTCTTCTCACTTAATTTAATCCTCTGCATGTGCCCTCAGAAGTAGCTGCTGACCCCATTTTGTGGTTGAGAGAACCCATGACGTGCTCGAGGTTACAAGTGGCATAGTGGGTTCAAGCCCAGGTCTGACTCTACAGAGCCCTTCTTCACAGCACACCAAGTCCCCATGGGTCCTCCTTGTGACAATGCCATGTGTGTGGCCAGGCCTGAGGCAGGCAAGAGGCTGCTCTTGGTCTTGGCGGGCCCACAATGTCTTTTTTTTAATATATAAATTTATTCATTTATTTATTTATGGCTGCATAGGGTCTTCATTGCTGGGCGCGGGCTTTCTCTAGTTGCGGTGAGCAGGGGCTACTCTTCATTGCAATGCGCGGGCCTCTCATAGCAGTGGTTTCTCTTGTTGTGGAGTGCAGGGTCTAGGTGTGCGGGCTTCAGTAGTTGTGGCATGAAGGCTCAATAGTTGTGGCACACGGGCTTAGTTGCTCCGTGGCATGTAGGATCCTCCTGGACCAGGGCTCGAACCCGTGTCCCCTGCATTGGCAGGCGGATTCTTAACCACTGCGCCACCAGGGAAGTCCCCCACAATGTCTTTTAGAGGTTGTCTCGTTGCTCCCAGGACCCCTGCTTCTCCCTGGGTGGGGATGATTTCCCCACAGCCCACATAGGAGGCTGGAGAACCATTCAGAGCAACAACTCAGCTCAGGACAGCAAGCTAACATTTGGAGACCAGAGTCTCCGTTCCAGGTGCTTTTCATATATGATCACTCTCTGTCCCCTCATCGCCACTTGGCAGGTGCCATTGACATCCCCATCCTGCAGGCAAGGAAATGGTAGCCCAGGGGGTGAAGTCACTTGGCCTAGGTGACACAGCAGTGGTATGGCCGGGATTTGAACCCAGGTCTGTCTGAGGCTACAGCTGGTGCATTTTCCCCCACCTTGCTCACTGTGAGCAAGAGGGCAAAGTCTTCCACTGTTTATCTGAGGCACCCGGGACAGCTGCAAGGCTGGCCTGAGTGTCATTCATTCCCTGCAAATTGTCAGGGAGGTGCCAGGGACCACGGCCTGGTTGGGGACAGCCTGGCCCAGCCTCATTGCTCCTCCCACCCTCCCAGCCTGCCAGTCTCATCCAGCACAGAGGTCACCGGCACGGGGGTGGGGTGCGTGGGCGCTTTCTGCTCCAGTGTGCAAAGCCACCGCCACCACACAGTGCTCTGAACGGCTCCGAAAGCCATAAAGCAGCCGAGAAAAAATGACGGCGGGTGAGGAAACGGGCCACGGAGGAAATTAACTCGCACCCAGGGAACCGCGCGGCTTTCTGCTGACAGAGAGGGCCGGCTACCTCATAAAACTAAACACTTAAACTCTCCTCTTTACAATAATTACAGCGCCTTGAGTGCCTCTTTCCCCTGCCCTGGTTGGCCCAGGCCGGCTCTGCACTGGGTACCAAGGGGAGAAGGGTTGAAGCGAGTGTGGCTGCCAGGTTAAGGGTCCCCGCGGCAGGAGGACCGGCCAGAGGAGGTTAGAGCTGACCGGGGACTTGGGGACTGACTATTTCAACCCCCTCATTTGACAGATGAGGAACCTGGAAGCCCAAAGAGGGTTTGTGACTAAGCGACGGTCACCCAGCCAGTTATAGGTAGAACGGACTAAAAACAGCTCCTCTCCCCGATGGGCAGTGAGAGCCATTTCCGCCGAATCACTGCCCCTAATTCCACAGACATTTCTGAAGCCCATCCGTAAGCCAGACTCTGTGCCGGAGCCCAGGGAAAAGACCAAGGGGCTGTCTTGGCTCCAATTAGAATGTCAGCTCCTGAACACCAGGGCCACATCTGTCCCCTTCACACTGCATCCCAGCCCCCAGAGCAAGGCACGACTCACAGGAATCCATCAGGGGGGACTTTCAGAGCAGCGGCCCTGAACCCCCTGCAGGAAGACAAGTGTCCTTCTCATTCCCTGGACATCTGAGGCCACTCCAGGAAGACAAGGTAGCCAACTAGAAGCTTCTCAGCAGCAAAGAGCCCCAGGAGCCAGGGTGTGCCTGCCAACGGGGGCAGGTGTCAGACTGCAAGCCAAGACGACAAGGCTTCCTCTTCCCAGCTGCACCAAACTGCTCTCTGGGCCTTTGACCCCAGCTTCTGTCTCCTCTTCTCTGCCTTCAGGGCTGCCCATCAGCTGGGCTGCGGAGGACTCCTGCCACCTGTGACCCTACACCTGCTGCTCAGCCTCCTCCACCTCGTTCCTCACTCAGACTCCTCCCCCCAGGAGCAGCCTTTCTCTCCTGCCTGGCACATGGCTGCCTTCTGTACTTCAAACACTCCCTCACCAGCCCCCTCCCTGAGGGGCAGCTGTTGTTTTTTCCTGCAGGCATCCTTCCCCTCTGTGGGACCACCCTTCCCTCTCCTTCAGTCCTGGAGGTCTGGAAGAATATGATCACTCGGGAGGGGTGGGAGTGGGTGTGGTACATGCCCCTGGCCTGGCCAATCAGTGTATCTCATCACCCTGGTAACAGAGGGCAGTCTGGAGATGGACAGAGAACCTGAAATCTAATCCAGGTGAATCCTGCGATGGGGGGAAGGGGTTATCTCTTTCTGCTGGGACTGCTGAGCTGAAAGTGTAAGCCTGATGCTGTAGAGGACTTGAGAATAAAGCCAATGCAGAGGTGAGCAACCTGAGATGGGGACTTACAGCTTCCTGATGACTTGTTGAGCACCTGGATCCAGCCATGCCTGAAGTTATGTGAGCCAGGAAATAATATTATTTATAATAATATTAATAATTATTCTATTGTATACAATTATATATTTATGTGATGAATTATATAATTATATATTAATTATTAATACGTATTATTGTGATTTTTATATTGTGAATAATAATTTTATTATTACTATTTTCTTTAGCCAGTCTGAATTTAGTTTCTGTCACTTGCAACCAAAAAATTCTAAGTAATGTGGCAAGACCCCTGTTTAAGGACCCAGTTAACAGTGTAATGGCCCCTCCCCTGTTCCTTCCCATGGAGTAGCCTCAGGACCTGCCTAAGCCCGAGGTCTTGGCTCCTTTATTTTACTACCTCTACAAGGAAAGACTCTGCTGTCCATCACTCTGGGGACATCCGCATTAAGCAGAAGCATCCAGCTGTTCCCACCCAGGCCTCTGAAGGTCCATAACATGACTTCTTCTCAGAACCTGGTTCCCAAGAAGGTGAGCAAGAATCCAGCCAATATAGCCAGATCTAGAGTTTTATGTTTTCTGTGATGAATCATCATACATGTAGATTTGTTAGCATATGCATTTTTGTATTAGAACGTACACTGGGTTATTGAAAATGAAGGAGAAAATGAGGAATGAACATATGGTGGCCCCCGCTCTACTGGCCAGCCCAGCATCTGCCCTCCACCTCACTCTTTGTGCCCAGATACCTTCCCTCTGGAACCACCCCTCTCAGGGAGTGGGCACTTAGGACAGGCGCCCAGAGCCTACCATCCCTGACATGATGTCAGGGTGAAAACATGACCCTGGACAAGTCAAGAAGCTTCCATTCCATGAAGAATAAAGTCCTCTCTTTCCTCTGGGGTACTTGGCCTGTAGAATATAAATCTGAAGCTGCTGGGGACCACCGTGGAGCAAGAAGCTGCCAAAGAATGAAGCCAATGCAGAGGAACCAGACCTGGGTTGGGGAGAGGGAGCAGAGTCCTGATGACAGTGTTTTTACGCCTGGATCCAGCCGTGCCTGATGCTGTAGCTCATACCCTTGGACTTCTCAGTTCTCTTATTTTCTTGAGCCAATTTCAGTTGGGTTTCTGACTCTTGAAAGCAAAGAAGTACTGACTAATATAGAAAAGTATTCCAAATAAGTCATTTTAAGGAAATAACAATGACATTTTGCAAGATGCCAGAGTCATAAATGACTGTTCTGGCAGAGATGATAAATAACAGGAATAATGCACTATGAGAGCAGACTGGCTCCTCTGTGTGGGCCAGGCTCTGAGTAGCCATATGAATAGAATGGTGCTTTTTTTAAAAAATAAATTTACTTATTTTGTTTATTTTATTTTTGGCTGCACTGGGTCTTCGTTGCTGTGTGCAGGCTTTTCTCTAGTTGTGGCGAGCAGGGGCTACTCTTCGTTGCGGTGTCCGGGCTTCTCGTTGTGGTGGCTTTTCTTGTTGCAGAGCACGGGATCTAGGCGTGCGGACTTCAGCAGTTGTGGCTTGCGGGCTCTAGAGCGCAGGCTCAGTAGTTGTGGCGCATGGGCTTAGTTGCTCCGCGGCATGTGGGAATCTTCCCAGACCAGGGCTCGAACCCGTGTCCCCTGCATTGGCAGGCGGATTCTTAACCACTGCACCACCAGGGAAACCCTAGAATGGTGCTTTTTATCTTGCCCCTTTGGTGTATGTCGTGACTCTTGAGGGACGGGATGGCTTCCACCAGCCTCATTTACCATATGGCTCTTGTGTAACTTTGTTGACTGACTCAGGTTTTCCTCCCTTTCCTGTCAGAGGGAAACACAGGAGGCCCCATTAGATAGCAGGAGCCTGAAGGCTGGCCTCCCACCCCACTTCCGGCCCAGAGGGGAAGAGGGTGGTGGCTCCAGGCAGAGCAGGGGCCGTGAGTCAATCCCCCCCATGAGTCCTGCTCCTGGTACAAGCTGTGGCCTGCACAATGCGGGGGGTACCAGCCCGAAGACCATGATGGGCGAGTCTCCCCACCCTCCACCCCACAAGAGCACTCCACATGGTCCTGCCTGTTCCCCGTCAGCTCCTGAATGCCAGCTTGGCAAAGACTTCTAGCTGGAAGACATATTACCCAGGGAAAAAAATTGCTCTCAGGGCCCTGTTGTCAATAATTTGCTTCTGGAGTTCTATTTACCTCTATTTCCCCTTTTTGCACAAAGGAAACAAGACACAGATGTCTTTGCAAAATTCTCCAAAGGAAGTTGCCAAAGACCTTTAATCTCCTAAGTTCTCTCTTTCTCTTTTTCTTTCTCTCTCTCTCGATCCTGAATCACTCGGACCACATGTTACTCCCCTCCTCAAAAACCCTCATGGCAGCCCACTGCCAACTGAATTGAACCCACATTTTTGCGCTGATTCTAAATGCCTCCTGGGCCCTGCTCCCCACATACCTTTCCAGAAACAGCTCTTACTATTGCAGGCACTCTGGCTGCTGGCTGCGCCCCCCTTCCCTGAGCGCAGCCGTGACTGCCTGTTGGGCTCTTGCTGCTTTGCCCCTGGAATGCCCCCGTGGGCTTGATCGCACTCCTACACGTGCAGCCACTTCACTCCCTCGTCAGCCTGAGAGGTGTACACATCGCCACCCGTTCTAAGAGGCAAACAAGCAGGCAAACAAGCTCTCTGAGAGGTCGGAAGAGCCACCTAAGCCCACATATTTATGGGAAGAGGGTCGAGAATCCAGGCCTCCTGTGTCTGGCTCCAAGCCCAGATCTCTTTCCCGGTTCCAGGATCCCCGTTCCCATTCCTACCTTTGGAGACACGGTAAAGGCCACACCAAATGCCCTCCTTTCTGTGCTCCCCCAAGCGCCCTGAAGAAATTGGTTGGATCTTCTAGATGGTCACACCCCATGACATCAGGCAGGTTTCCGGCAGGAGACAGAAGGCCACTCAGCTGGGCCTCTGAGGAGAATTTAATGAGGGTTCGTGCAGACAGGGTGATAAGGGAAGCTGCAGTCAGTGGGAGTGGAAGCATCAGGGACAAGCCCCACGGGAGGGAGCAATGTGACCAGAGTTGGGGGGGGGCTGTCCATAGGAACCCAGGACACAGCCACTGACAGGACCACCATCCAGGCAAGTGGGGAGGAGGGAAAAAATACCCTGGTCTCTCTCTCTGCCCACCCTCCAGTTTCCCACAGGGGCCGCTCATTGGCTGCACCCAACTGTTAGCTGGAGGGCCAGGGAGCGTGGGTGTGTGGTCCTTAGCTGGTCAGCCTCCCAGGCTCAAAGCTGAGAGAGCTGGGTGTGAGGAGGGTGGCCTATTGGTTTCTGATTGCTACTGTAACAAATCACCACCAACTTCGTGTCTTAGAACAACACATCTTTCTCCTCTTACAGTTCTGAAGGTCAGAGGTCCAAGATGAGTCTCACTGGCTAAAATCAAGGTGTCAGCAGGGCTGCATCCCTTTCTGGGGGCTATAAGGGAGAATCTCTTTCCCTGTCTTTTCCAGCTTCAAGAGGCTGCCTGTTCTCCTTAGCTTGTGGTCCCTTCCTCCACCTTCAAAGACAGGGACAGCCAGTCCAGCCTCACGTGGCCGTCTCTCTGGTTCTGACCCTTCTGACTCTCTCTGCCCTACAGGAACCCTGTGTGCCTCTCAGTTACCATTTCCCTCCAACTGTGCTAATAGTTTAGGTACCCCCGCCCCCGGGCCCCACCACTGTATTAGTTTCCTAGGACTCCTCAGTAGCAAAGTATTCCAAACCGGGTGGCTTAAACAACAGGAATTTATTGTCTCACAGTCCAGAGGCCTCATGTCCAAGATCAAGGTGTCAGCAGAGTAGGTTCCTTCTGAGGGCTATGAAAGACAGTCTGTTCCATGCCTCTCTCCTCACTTCTCGGGAACTCAGGCATTCTTGCAGATGGTGTTCTATCTGTGTCTTCACATCGTCTTCTCCCTGCGCGTGTATGTCTGTGTCCAAATTTCTCCTTTTTATAAAGGCACAGTCATATTGGACTAAAGCCCACCCTAATGACCTCATTGCAACGTGATTGCCTCTGTAATGACCCTATCTCCAAATAAGCTCACATCACAAGGTACTGGGGGTTAGGACTCCAGCACATTTGGGTGAAGGAGACACAATCCTACCTGTAACACCCACCCCGTCCCTTCACGGCCTCATGTATGTATCCTGCCTGGCTGCCCCTGCTGTTAGCAGTGAGGACCCAAGTGTTCTTGGCACAGTCAGTCCTGCCCGTTACAAAGATCTCACAGGTGACGGCATGGGGGATGGCTTTGGAGGAGGCATGAACTCAACTTAGGGAACAGGAGGCAGCCTGGGCCAGAGCAGAGTGGGTGGGCCCGGGAGGAGGTGGCAGGGTCAGGAGGGAGCTAAGAGGAGAAACTCACAGGCTCGGTGAGACCCTGGAGGGGCGTAGAGGGAGGCTCATGTCAAGTTTCAGGTTCGAGAGAACAAATAGCCTGTTGTGCTTTTGCTGAAAGAGGGAGATTCTGGCTGAGGTTTTGTACAGTGTGAAAACTGCAGGCTGAGATGGGGAGAAGAAAGAATTGTTCGCACAGAATTTCCACCAGAAGACACCTGGGCCCAGGTTGGCAGAAAGAAGCAGGGGTAATTCACCAGGCGGGAGGACACAAGGGGACACAGAGCAAAGGAAGAACAGAGTGGGTCATCTCGGAGGATTGCAGCCTGCCAGCCCCGCAGGGTCTTCACAGACCACATAGCCCTGGGTGGACTGGTTTGTGGATCCTGATTTTTTCACCCTCTCTGTGTCCCTTTCTCATGTGATTTTGAAGTTTCTCCCCCACTCCACCCTTGGAGCTGAGTGTGTCCTTCTGCTCTCTAACTTTGGGTTCAGCCATATGACAAGCTTTGGTCAATAGGAAGTGGGCAGCTGTGCCGGTTCTGAGCCTCTTCATGCTTGCACGAGTCCTCTTGTGCCTCTGCCATCACCATTGGAGGACGTGCCCCAGCTACCCCACAGTCCCAGGGAAGACGAGAAATTTATCGAGCAGAGCCAGATCCAGCCAGCCACCTCGTGGAGCCCAGGCTGACACAACTGCGAATGCGTGAGCTGCATAGTGCTTATTGCCATAAGTCACTCAGAGACTATGGCTGTTTGTTACGTAGCAACAGCTGACTGACGTATAGTCAAATCGCGCCCTTCTACAGAGGAGGAAACTGAGGTCTCAAGAAGGTAAGAGACTTGCCCCATGGTATGTAAATAATAAATAGCAAAGATCTCCTGATACCTAGGTCAAGATGCTTTCTATTCCATTGTAGTGACTGTCACCTGGCTTCTGGTTTGTTCATTCGCTCATTCAACAAACATAGAGCTCATTTGCCCTATGTGCTGGAGATACATTGACTTGGTTTTTTTTCTTAGCCCTCCAAGAGCTCTGTGTGGTGGTGGTGGGGAGACAGACCCCAGACAGATCATGATAACTATGGTGAGTGAGGCCATATTGATGTGCTCAGGAACCAGGAAGGGGTACCCAACACAGCTAGGGAAAAATCAGGGCGGGCTTACCAGAGAAGGGGATGTCTGAGCTGAGACGTAAAATAGTGAGATGGAATTGACCAGGCAAAGCCGAGGAGGGAAGGGGTTGGAATGAGCATGAGTTGGAGGTGAGACATAGTCTGGGGCTGGCAGATGGGGTTGGGCCAGGGAGGGCTGCAGCAGATGAACTTCAAATTCCTTTGAGCTATTCAAGCCGTTTCAGGTGAGGAAGGGAGTGGCAGGAGATGGGGTTGGAAATGAAGGTAGGGCCCACGTCCAGGCCCTTAATCCCACGGATGGCGCTCAAACCTTTCACAAGCAGGTGACTGGGGGCCTCTGCAGGTGTGGCCTTGGACCAATCAACTCATACCGTGGGCCTTGGTTTGTCCATCCCTAAAATGAGGGACTGGACAAGATGGTCTTGGGGGTCTCTTTAAATCCAAAACCATTGTGGAGGACTGACGGCGGGGTGGGCACGCCACAGAGGAGACCATTTGTCCTGGCAGCCGACAGGCCAAGAACGGAGGAGAGAGGACCCCCTCTGCTTGCAGAATGGGGTTTGGGTGGCACCTCAGGGAATCAGGCCCTCCTTCTCTCCTCATTGGTGAGGAGCAGGGAACTTTCCTCTGAGCCAAAGACTGGTTCAGGAACACAAGGACAAATTGGACATTCAAAATTGCATACAGGGGCTTCCCTGGTGGCGCAGTGGTTGAGAGTCTGCCTGCCGATGCAGGGGACACTGGTTCGTGCCCCGGTCTGGGAAGATCCCACATGCCGTGGAGCGGCTGGGCCCGTGAGCCATGGCCGCTGAGCCTGCATGTCCAGAGCCTGTGCTCCGCAACGGGAGAAGCCACAACAGTGAGAGGCCCGCGTACCGCCAAAAAAAAAACAATTGCATACAGGACTATCCAGATGGGGAGAGTGACTGTCTTGTTTCCCTTCCTCCTCTTCTCATAAAAGGAACATGGGGTTGGGAGATGGGGGAGGTCGGGACTGGTCGCTGATGGCAGGGGAGGGGGCCTTTCTGACAGTCGTCCAGGCTCGAAGAGCCATGTCCTCGCACCCTACCTCAGAGCCCCCGACAGAGGCCACCTGGAGGAAAATCAGACACCTAACACAAGAAGCCCTATTTAGCAGAAGAGGGCCAATCCAGCCAGGCTGGTAAGAAAATTTCAGGTAATTGATGTTATTTTCCCATTGACTATGTTCTGCTAGAAAAGATTTTGGTTACAGGGTGTAATCAAATCACACTTAAGAATTCTACTGAAAGATTACTTTTGTAATGAGAAAAAAAATGTACTTTTAAAAAGGAATCTGTGGTATAACCTCCTTGGAGGGCAATTTGACAATACTGATGAAAATGGGAAATTCACACACTCTTGGATACAGCAGTTCTACTTGTGGGAATTGGTCTTCCAGGTGTTTCACTCACATACCCACCTGTGTGGGAAAAGATGTCTTTGCAGTGTTGTTTATGGGGATAAAAGATTGGAAACACTCTCAGTTTATCAGTAAGGGATGGGATCAATCAACAGTACATCCATCCATACAATGGAATACCATGCAAGCATAAATAAGACCATGGCAGCTGTCTGTGAGAGAGATTTTCAAGCAACACTTAAATGAAAAAGGCAGAAGGAAGTACACTGAGCATGATATTCTCCTCTCATTTGGAAAATGAGGAGGAGGAGGACGGGGGGTGGGGAGGGAGGATGGGGGGTGGGGGAGGAGGAGGTGGAGAGAGGCAGGGACTCTATATTAGTTTCCTGTGGCTGCCATAACAAATTACCACAAACACGGTGGCTTAAAACAACAGGGATTAATTCTGTCACCATTTACCATGTCTGAAATCCATGTGTCAGCAGGGCAATGCTCCCTCCCAAGGCTTTGGGGGAGAATCCATTCCGTGCCCCTTGCAGCTTCTGGTGACGCCTGCGTCCCTTGGCTCATGGCCACATCACTCCAGTTTCTGCCTCTGAGGCCACATTGGCTCCTCCTCTGCACTGTGTCTATTTTTAAGGATACTTTCATTGGATTTAGGGCCCACCTGGATAATCCAGGATAATTTCCTTATCTCCAGATCCTTATTTAATTACATCTGCAAAGACTTGTTTTCCAAATAAGGTCACATTCACAGGTACCAGGGATTAAGGCGTGGGCATATCTTTTTGGGGACCACCATTCAACCCACTTCAGATTCCAGCTCCACGGGAAAGCAGAGGCCTCTGGGAAGGGAAACCCATAGACTGGGGAGTCGGGGTGAGCAGAGACTTGCTTTTCATGATAACTTTTTTGGAGGGTTTGACTTCTTTCCCATGAGCAAACGCTACCTATTTTTACAAACTTCAAATAGTAAGAAGTAATCCAGCTAGTCAACATTTTGAGCACTTTAAAAAGGTCTTTTTCACACATCAGCTCACTAGAATCCTGACTGCCTTTATGCATCCCCCTGACCAGAGTGGCCAGCTCCTCAAGGCAGGGGTTGCCCCTAAAATGTCTTTGGTGGGTTCCACAGCTGGACCCACAGAAGCCAGTCAGGAAGGATCAGCTTATGGGTTTTGAAATCGGTATTTAAATGAAAAATGGTAACTTTCAGTTTCACCAAGAATATAACTCAAGATATTCATAATATTGCTGCATGCTCAAAGCAAGTCACACACTCAAATTCCCAGTAGTGAAAACTTCACTTCCGGTGTTGCCCGGGCAGTAGCAATAGCCCCCGGTGTAGAAATGACAATCCACCAAGCAGGGTCAATGGATACTTTAATGCTGCGGGGGCCAGGCCGACATGCAGTGGGATGAGGTGGGGATTGTTTCCCAAGGCATTTTATTGGATCCTTTGGAAGCAGACACACTTTACTTGCACATTAAACATGTAGGAATTGTCTCCACATCCTCAAGAAATAGTCTCTCCCCTACATTTTCTCTATCTGTGTTTTGTTTGCCTACTTTTGATGGAGGAATTTTGAGAAATATATTCCTTCTTTCTTAAATCCCCAAAGAGAAAATCAACTGGGCAAACCTGATGATAAATGGCAACTGACACTTGGTCTCAGGGTGGGGAGACCTTGGGGCTTGGTGGGGCTGTGACAAAGAGGACAGAGTCTGCCCCCCTCTAAGGGACAGCAATTACTCAGCCCCAGCCCAGAGCTGCCATACTGGAATGCAGGGCCCAGGGATGCCAGAGTTTCTGGCTTTTCAGGAGAAGCTGAACATCCAAAGTTTTCATAAATTCTCCCCATAATTTAATGTAGGAAACATTTACATTTTTTGTAACCACTTTGTAGGCCAAATAAAACATACTTGTGTCAAATTTAGCCTGCAGCCTTCGTTTTAGAACCTCTGCCCTAATGTATTAGCACTTCAAGTTCTGACCGGCCTCAAGCTATGTCTTCATTTCCACTTTTATATTCAAGCAAATCCATATATATATATATATTTCATTTTTCTCCGTTCTTAGACTAATAGCTTCATGTGGTAGTAAAAAAACAGTCTGTGATAGTGTGCTGGGATGGGGAATCACAGCCCAAGGAGATACAGGCAGACAAATGGGCCCCTGCTTTTTGGGGAAGGGGGCAGTCTGCCCGGCACAGGCTGGAAGGGGGCAGTGTCTGCTCCCTGGCTAATCGCCTGGTTGTTTTGGACATTAGCTTGTGTAGACTGTTCTGTTCTCAACCTAATGATGCCATTTTTAGTGACTCATTAGTATCCTCATTAAGAGTTGTTAGCACATCAAAACAGTGTTGGTGAGGGCTGGCAGAGGGCAGCTTCCTGGACATTAGCAGTTGTCTGAATTTCCCTGGCAGCAGGGAAGGGACAAAATGGCAGCAAACGGATTCCCAGATGCTACCGGTTCAGAGGGTGCTGTTTCTGCAGCCAGCCCTTATTGAGCACCTACTGTGTGTATGCATGAGCACAGTGCTTTCCCTGGCACCAGAATGAAGTGCAAAGTCATCAACTCCCACCCTCTCTCTGGCTCAGCCACTCGAGCTACACCTACCTTTCTCCTCTGCAGACAAGTTGTCCAGTCCCTGCCTCAGGGCCCTTTCACCTGTCTTGGCCCCTGCTTGGTGTTCTCTTCCCAAACCTCAGCCCCAAATAACCCCTTTCTGGAGAGACCCTCCCTGACTCCCTGTCTAGTCTTGCAAACCCTCACCCATCACTCTTCAAGCCATTGCCTTATTTTATGTACCACATAGCACTTATCACCACTTGAACTTATAATTATTTGCTTACTGTTTTATTGTCTGTGTCCCTTACCTCCCTACTAGAATGGCAGCTCTGTGAGGGCAGGGACTGGCTCTGCTGTGTCCCTGGCTCCCACAAGTTGGCCTGGCACACGGTAGATGTTCAATTAGGATTTGCTTAACAAATGGGAAATGAAGAGGAAGACACAGCCCCTATCCCATCAGCCCAGGGTCGCAAGTGATCTGGCATGTCCTGTGGACACCCCCAACTACACACACACACACACACACACACACACACACGGCACATCACTGAGGAATAAATCTCTCTTTATTAAAGAAATCTGAGATCGGGCTGAAGGAAAAATAAGGCATTACTTTCTACAGTTCCTAATTCTCTTCAGCAAGGGTACCTGTGCAGGAGCACCAGCTCAGCCCCTCCTCTCCCCATTCTGGTCAGTGCCTGGAGTGAGCCTCAGGTGCTGGCGGCAGCAGGCAAAGATCAGGCAGGGGCACCCTAGGGCCAGGCTGTGCCAATAGATTATTTCTCCGAGTAATTAAGATGGAATTAAAAATTAATTCTTTCCTTCAGCTTGATTGTATTTCAAGGGATAAACTGAGTGTTATGGCTTTTGTGCTTGTTCTCCCTAAATTAAATTGGATCTTGTTTTCAGAGGTGGGGGAAGTGAGATGCTGTGATTAATCCAGCAGCTAAAAAATCCTTGGGGAAGCAACCAAGTAATTCTGCCTTGGGAGTGGATGATCTTGAAGGTGCAGCTGCTCTGGGCTGTACAATGAACTTGGCTCCCTGGGGAGAAATTTGAGTCTGATTGGAGACCCAGGGATTCTGATCTGCTCTTGTCACTGCAGCCCAGGAAGTCAAGCTCCCTTGTCTACTCCCTACCAGGGAATGAGCTGGATCAGACAGGGTCAGAGCCGGGCTCCCAGCCGGCTCTGCCACTTAACGATGGTAGTTCATCTTGGGCAAACTCCTTCTGCCTCTGAGCCCCAGTTTTCTCATCTGTGAAATGGGTGTAAACCACATACCTCCCAGGGCCTTGGGAGCATTATATGAGAAATAGGGTAGCCCAGTGCCATAAGTATTCAATAAATGTGTGGGTCTCCCCATCAATCATCTCCCCATCCTCCAAACTGCAGAAGGAGTTTCCTTCCTTTCTTTTAAATTTCATTCATTCATTCATTCACTAGGGTAATACATTCCCACAATTAGAAAATCAAAAGGTAGAAAAGAGTATACAGTGAGAATCTCCCTCACACCACTGTTCCCAGGGCACCACCTCCCCTCTGCAAGGGCAACCAGTGTCATCTGTGTCTTATTTATCCTTCTAGAGATATTTTATGCACCCATGAGAAAATATCACCTCTCCCCTTTTTGTTACACAGTGGCAGTGTACTAGATGCATCCTTTGGCCCCTTGTTTTATTTTTTTCCTCACTTAGCAATATATTTTGGAGAATATTCCGTATTGATGCAAATTCAATACGGTGGTTGATGGTTGATGGTTCCTTGGTCCACTTCTAAGTGTGGATAGTCCTCCATTGCATGATGTTCTATGGTGGATTTAACCAGTCCCCTGTTGATGTACATTCACAATGTTTCCACCTCTTCCTATCCAAACAAGTATGTAGTAAATAATTTTGGACAAGTCATTTTGGTCATATGCATATATATCTCTGAAACAAATTCCTAGAAGTGCTATTGCTGGTCAGAGGAAACAAACTACATTTGTTAAAGATTAAAAAAAATGTGTGTATGAGAGACAGAATGGATGAAACAAGAGCTGCAGAATGTAAAAGCTGAAGCTGATGAGTACATGGGAGTTCATCATACGGTCCTTTACTACTCTTACAGGTGCTTGAAAATGTCCATAATAAAACATTGCAAAGATATGGGACTTTGGTCCCATATCTTCCAGTAAGGAGCTTAGAAGTCATCTCTCCCATCCACACAAGAAAAAAGCTGAACAAATTAAAAATCAATAACTCTTCTTAAACCCAGCAGAGAACTGAGGTCACAGGACAAATTTCTGTCCCCCAAATTGGAGAGACAGAGAGGCAGATATAGAGGATCACAACTTGTTGGAGCAGAAACCTACATGCAGAAACCTCCAGGACACCAGTCTAGGGTAGGGAAACCCAGACTCTAATTGATTAATTGCTCATTGCATACAAATTTCAGAGTTAAGAACTCCAGGGAGTGCCCAGTCTTAGAGAGCTCTCCACAGTATGGAGTGCAGTTGACTCTTGAACAACACAGGTTTGAATTGTGCATGTCCACTTATACGTGGATTTTTTTCAATCCTATGTGTACTATGTTTACAATCCAAGGTTGGTTGAGTCCAGGGATGCAGAACCTGTGGATATGGAAGAGCGACTGTGGGACTTGAGCATCCATGGATTTTGGTGTCTGCAGCGGGTCCTGGAGCCAATCCCCTGGGGATACTGAGGGATGACTATATTACCTCTACGAGCTCTACCAAGGTCTCAGAGTGAACTTTAGAAAAAATTCCCCTCTTGTTTCTAGCAGGAAGAGTGAGAAAGTAGCTGTTTTGAAATAGACCAGAGCATTCTGTTCCTCCTAACAAGGCCTGTCTGCCCTCAAGAGAAACCGTTTAACCAGGGCTTGATTGACCTGGTGGAAGAGAAATATCCAACTGCAGTTGCATTTAGCTTTCAGTGTTGGGGGAGGGAAATATTCAACTGCAACCCCTTCTAGACTTCCTGTCCCATCTGGGGTGGGAGGAGGGGGGCAGAGAACCGGGAAAAACTCGTGAAGGTCACAGGCCAGGGGCACAGGCTCCTAAAAGACAGAACTAATCATAGAACTGTAGAAGGCTTCCCCTCACCTCACACCTCACCACCACATCACTAAAAGCCTAGGGATACAGTTCCTTTTATCCAGTACATCATGTCCGGCTTTCAAAAAAACATTGCGAGGCATACTAAAAGGCAAAGAACACAGTCTGAAGAGACAGAACAAGCATCAGACCAGGCTCAGATAGGGCAGAGATGTTGGAATTATCACATTGGGAATAGAAAATACCTATGATTAATATGCTAAGGGCTTTAGTGGGAAAAGTAGACAACATTCAAGAACAAATTGGTAATGTAAGCAGAGAGATGGAAATTCTAAGAAAGAATCAAAAAGAAATGCTAGAAATGTAAAATTCTGTGACAAAAATGAAGGATGCCTTTTTTATTATTATTATTATTATTTTTATTTTTATTAGTTTCTGCTTTATAACAAAGTGAATCAGTCATACATATACATCTGTTCCTTTTATGATGGACTCATCAGCAGACTGGACACAGCTGAGGAAAGAATCAGTGAACTCCATATTAGTGAATATATGTCTGCAGAAACTTCCAAAACTGAAATGCAAAGAGAAAAAAGACAGAAAAGAAGATCCCAGAACAGAATAACTAAGAATTTTGGGATGTAATATACTTGTAATGTGAACACCAGAAGGAGAAGAAAGGAACAGAAGAAATATTTGAAGCAATAATGACCGAGAATTTCCTCAAATTAACATCAGACACCAAGCCGCAGATCCAGAGAAGCCCAAGCTCAGAGAATACCATGCAGAATAAATGCCAAAAACAAACAAACAAACAAAATACCCCCCAAAACAACGCTTAGGCATATTATATTCAAACTTCAGAAAATCAAAGATAAAGGAAAAATCTTGAAAGAAGCCAGTGGTAGAAAGTGTCTTACCTGTAGAGGAGCAAAGATAAGAATTACATCTAACTTCTCAGAAATCTTCCAGGCAAGAAGAAAATAGAGTGAAATAATTAATGTGATGAGAGAAAAAACCCCCCACCAACTTACAGTTATGTACCCTGTGAAATTACCCTTCAGAAGTGAAGGAGAAATAAAGATTTCTCAGGCAAACAAAAATTGAGGGAATTTGTCATCATTAAACCTACCTTGTAAGAAATGTTAAAAGAGGTTCTTCAGAGAGAAGGAAAAATGGTATAGGTCAGAAACTCAGATGTACATTAAAAAAAAAGAACGGTGTTAGAGAAGGAATAAGTGAAGGTAAAATAAAAACATTTAAAAAATTTGTAATTGATCTAACAGATAACAATTTTTTCAAAATAATAATAGTGACAATGTATTTGATGATTATTGCTTATGGATAAGTGAAATGAAGGACAGAGATGTGACGAGGGATGGGAAGGAGAAATTAGGTATTTCCTAAGTTGTATAATGTTATTTGAAAGTGGACTTGGATTAGTTGTAAATTTATATTGCAAACTCTAGGGCAACTACTGAAAAAAGTAAAATAAAAATAAAAACCAAGAAGTATAATTGGTATGCTGAGAGGAGAGACAATAGAATCATATAAAATGCTCAAATAAAACCATAGAAGACAGAAAAATAGTGGAAGATGAAAATAGGAACAGAAGACAAGGGTGGTGAATAGAAAACAATAATTAATATGGTGGCTATTAATCCAACTCTATCAGTAATCACTTTAAATGTCTGTGGTATAGCAGCTTTATTCATAGTTGCCAAAACTTGGAAGCAGCCAAGATGTCCTTCAACATGTGATTGAATAAATAAATTGTGGGACATCCAGACAATGGAATATTATTCAGCACTAAAAAGATGAGCTAGCAAGCCATGAAAAAATATGAAGGAATTGTAAATGTATATTGCCAAGTGAAAGAAACCCATCTGATAAGGCTACATACTGTATGATTACAACCATATGAAATTCTGGAAAAGGCAAAACTATGGAGACAGTAAAAAAAAAAAAAAAAAGACAAGAGAACAAAAGTGGAGCTCTCAAACTTCCTGATTTCAAAAATTACTACAAAGCTACAATAATCAAAATAGTATGGTCTTGGCATAAAGACAGGCATATAGACCAATGGAATGGAATAGAGAGCCCAGAAATAAACCATCACATATATAGTTAAATGATTTTTGATAAGACACCCAGTCGGTGTCCTGAGATCTGGCAAATTGGTCAGTGTGGGGAAAAAGACTCCCATACATTTGGTGTCAAAAATATTGTGAGTAGAGAAACAGTTTTCCTTCGGACTTGAATAGACATTTCTCCAAAGAAGATATAAAAATATCCATAAATACATGAAAAGATGCTCAACATCATTTATCATTAGGGAAATGCAAATCAAAATCACAATGAGATATCACCTTATACCTATCAAGAAGACTACTATTAAAAAAAAAACAACAGGGCTTCCCTGGTGGCGCAGTGGTTGAGAGTCCGCCTGCCGATGCAGGGGACACGGGTTCGTGCCCCGGTCTGGGAGGATCCCACGTGCCGCGGAGCGGCTGGGCCCGTGAGCCATGGCCACTGAGCCTGTGCTCCGGAGCCTGTGCTCCGCAAGGGGAGAGGCCACAACAGTGAGAGGCCCGCCTACCGCAAAAAAAAAAAAAAAAAAAAAAAAAAAAACAGAAAATAACAATTATTGGTGAGGATATGGAGAAACTGGAATCCTTGTGCACTGTTGATGGGAACATAAAATGGTGCAGCAACTATGGAAAACAGTATGGTAGTTCCTCAAACAATTAAAAATAGAATTATCATGTGATAGAACAATTCTACTTGTAGGTATATTATCAATAAAATTGAAATCAGAGATGCAAAGAGATATTTGTACACATGTTCATAGCAGCATTATTCACAATAGCCCAAAGGTAGAAGCAACCAAAATGGTCATTGACAGACACAAAATGTAGTATTTACAAGCAACGGGATATTATTCAGTCTTAAAAAGGAAGGAAATTTTGACACATGATACAACATGGATGAACCTTGAGGACATAATGTTAAGTGAAATAAGCCAGTCACAAAAGGACAAATGTTGTATGATTCCACTTAAATGAGATCCCTAGAATAGTCGAATTCATAGAGACAGAAAGTAGACGGTGGTTGCCAGAGGCTGGAGAGTGGGGGAAGAGGAGTTATTGTTTAATGGATAGAGTTTCAGTTTTGCAAGATGAAATGAATTCTGGAGATAGATGATGGTGATGGTTGCACAACATTATGAATGTACTTAATACCAGAGAACTGTACATTTACAAATGGTTAAGATGGTAAATTTTATGTTGTGTGTATTTTGCTGCAACTTAGAAAAAAAGATCAGTGGTTGCCAGAGTTTCCAGGGAAGGGAGGGATGAATAGATGGAGCACAAGCAGTTTTTACAGCAGGGAATCTATTCTGTATGATACTATAATGGTGGATATGTGTCATTACACATTTGTCAAAATCCATAGAATGAACAACACAAGAGTGAACTTTCATGTAAACTATGGCCTTTGGTGGGTAGTGATGTGTCAATGCTGATTTTTCGACAAATGTACCACACTAATGAGGAATGCTGATGGTGGGGGAGTGTAGGGGGCGGGGTATGTAGGAACTCTGTGTTCTTTCTGCTCAATTTTGCTGTGAACCTAAAACTGCTCTAAAAAATAAAGTCTATTTTTAAAAAGATATGTGCATATGTAACTAGATATATTGTCAGATCATCCCCCATAGGAGTTGTACACACCTGCAGTGTAGAAGAGTGCCTGTTTACACTCACCAGCATTGTGTACCATCCAACTCTTGGGTCTCTGCCAGTTTTTGGTGTATAAGTATAATTTTTTATGAATGAATTTTTAATTTAAGTCTGACATACCTACAGAAAAGAACACACATCATAAGTGTACAGTCTGATAAATTTTCAGAAACTGAATGCACATCACAAACAGCACAAGATCAAGATATAGAATATTATCAGTGCTGAAGTCCCCTTCCTCTCCCCTTCCAGTCACTATCTCCCCTCACCATGGTAACATTTAACCTGACTTCTATCATCATAGATTAGTTTGCTTATTTTTGCCATTTATATAAATAAAATCTTACAGTATGTACTCTTGTGTCAGGCTTCTTTCACTCAACATCTGTGAGGTTTATTCATGTTGTGTGGAGCTGTAGTTCAGTCATTTTCATTGGTGTGTAATATTCTACTTAATAGCTATACTGCAATTTATTTGTTCATTCTACCTTTTTTTTTTTTTTTTTATCTTTTGGCTGTGCCATGCAGCATACGGGATCTTAGTTCCCTGACAAGGGATCGAACCCGTGCCCCCTGCATTGGAAGTGTGGAGTCTTAACCATTGGACCACCAGGGAAGTCCCTGTCTCTTCTACTACTGATGGTCATTTGGATTGTTTCTTGTTTGGAGCTACTAATGCACTGAACATTCTTGTATACATCATTTGGTCCAATATACATTCATGACTGTTGGGTATATGTCTAGAAGTGGAATTTCTGGGTCATAGGATATGAATATTTCAGTTTTAGTAGATAACACCATACAGTTTTCCGAAGTGGATTTTCTAATTTACACTCTTGCTGTGAATTCCAGCAGACCCTCATTCTTTATCTTTTTTTTTTTTTTTTTTTTTTTTTTGCGGTACGCAGGCCTCTCACTGTTGTGGCCTCTTCCGTTGCAGAGCACAGGCTCCAGACGCGCAGGCCCAGCGGCCATGGCTCACGGGCCGAGCCGCTCTGCGGCATGTGGGATCTTCCTGGACCGGGGCATGAACCCGTGTCCCCTGCATCGGCAGGCGGACTCTCAACCACTGTGCCACCAGGGAAGCCCAAGCAGACCCTTATTCTTATGAACACTTGGTAATGTCAATCTTTTAAATTCTTGTAATAGTTGTCTCAGTGTGGTTTTAATTTGCATTTCCAAGATAACTAAAGAAGGTGAACATGCTTTCATATGTTTGTAGACCAGATAGTCCCTTTTGTGAAATGCCTGTTCAAGTCTTTTGCCCATTTTCCTATTGTCTTATTTCTTTTATGTGATTTGTTGGAATTCTTTCCATGTACTAGATAGAAGTCCTTTGCCACTAATACATCAGAAAACATCTTCTTCCCCTCTGTGACTTGACTTTCCTCTGTCTTAATAGTGTCTTTTCATTAACGGAAGTACTTGATTTTAGTGTATTTTTCAATATTTTCCTTAATGTTAGTGCCATTATGTCCTGTTCAATAAACATTTGCCTCCCCAAATTCACAAAGATATTCTCCAATGCTGTCTTCTGGAAGCTTTATTATTTTACTTTTCATATAGTGTAAGGTAAGAGGCAAGATTAACTTTTTCCATATGGATATCCAATTGCCACTGCACCATTTGTTGAAAAGACCATCCTTTTTTTACTGCTCTGTGATGTCAACTTGTAAAAAAAACCAAATCCTCACATACATGTGTATATCTGTTTCTGGAGTTTATTCTGTCCCATTGGTCTCTTTGTCTACCTGTGTGCCAGCGTTACACTTTCTTAATGACTGTAGCTTTATATTAAGTTTTGACATCTGATAGTGTAAGTCTTTCCACTTTGTTTTTCTTCTGCAAGATTGTATTGGCTATTTTTCACCCTTTGCATTCCTATGTAAAATATAGAACTAGCTTGTCAGTTTCCACAAAAAAACCTACTGAGATTAGATTTAGATTTCATTGAATCTATAGGTCAATTCTGGGGGAATTGACACCTTTATAATATTGAGGCTTTCACTCTATAAGCATGGTATCTCTCCATTTATTTAGGTTTTTAATTTCAATAGTATTTAATAGACTTCAGCATAGAAGTTTTAGTCACCTCTTGTCAAATTTATTCCTAGACATTTAATGTTTATGGTTCTATAAATGTCACCCCTTTTTAAACTTTGATTTAAAAATTCTTACTGGTATACAAAAATGTTGACCTTGCATCAAGTGACCTTGCTAAATTCAATTATTCATTTCTATGATTTATCTATAGATTCTTGTGGATTTTCTACATACACAATCATGTTATCCATGAATAATGACAGATTTATTTCTTCCTTTCCAATCTTTATATTTTTTATTTCATTTCCTGGCTTTGCTGCACTAAGTAGGACCTCCAGTATAATGTTGAAGAAAAGTAGAGATAATGGATATCCTTGTCTCACCTATAATCTCAGGCAGAAAACGTTAAAAATATTGATCAAGTATGATGTTTGCTGTGCTTATTGCATATACCTTTTATCACATCAGGGAAGTTTCCATCTATTCCTGGTTTTCTAAGAGCTCTTTCAAATTGTAAGTGGATGTTGTTTCATCAGTTGTTTCTTCTGCATTTATTGAAATGATCATATGATTTTTGTCCTCTTTTCTATTAGTGGAGGAAATTACACTGATTTTTTTTTTTAAAAGCCAACTCTACCTTCCTTGAATAAATCCAACTTGGTGGCGATATATTATTCCGTATTTCTGGATTTAGTTAGCTAAAAATTTACTTAGGGGTATATGTCCATGAAAGAGACCCATGTGTTCATAAGAAAGATTTTCCTTTCTTATGCTTTCCTAATAAAAGTTTATGCTGGCTTTATATAAAAGAATTGGGGATAGTTTCCCTTTCTTCTATTCTCTTGAAGACTTTGTGTAAGATTGGTGATGCTTCTCTGGAAAGGTTTTAGTTATGGATAGAATTTCTTTAATGGATATGGGAAGTTTCAGATTTTCTATCTATTCAAGTTGTTTTATCTAGTAATTCTTCCATTTCATCTAAATTTTCAAATCTATCATATTTAGTTGTTCATAAAATCCTCTTATCTTTTAACATCTATAGGATCTGTAATGAGGTCCCCCTTTTCATTTCTGATACTAGTTATGTGTGCCTTATCTTGCTGTCCTTTAAAAATCCTAAGGGTTTATCACTTTTATTAGTCCTTTAAAAAATTGACTTTATTAATTGTTCCTATTCTAAGGTTTTTTCCATTTTCATTAATTCTTTTCTTATTTCTTTTAAACTTCTTTAAATAATAAATACACTGTTCTTTTTAACCTTAAATTAATATATTCAGTCTTTCTTTCTTCTTAACTTTTCCACATTTAAGACTACCTATTTCCTCTAACCATGGCTGTAGCTATTCCCACACAGGTTTTGATATATTGTGGCTTCTTTATCATTCTATGTAGATTTTTAAAAATATATATATATATTTATTTATTTACTTTTGGCTGCGTTGGCTCTTTGTTGCTGTGCGCGGGCTTCCTCTAGTTGCTGCAAGCGGGGACTACTCTTCATTGCGGTGCGCGGGCTTCTCATTGCGGTGGCTTCTCTTGTTGCGGCGGAGCATGGGCTCTAGGCACATGGGCTTCAGTAGTTGTGGCACGCGGGCTCAGTAGTTGTTGCACACGGGCTTAGTTGTTCCGCCGCATGTGGAATCTTCCTGGACCAGGGCTCGAACCTGTGTCCCCTGCATTGGCAGGCAGATGCTTAAACTGCGTCACCAGGGAAGTCCCTATGTAGATGTTTTAAATTTTCATCATTATTTTAATTTTGAGCTGAGGCTCTTTAGAAGAATATAATAATACTTATTTCAAACATTTGGGAATTTTCTAGTTTTTTGGTTGGTTTTTAGCTTAATTCCAATGTGGTCAGGAATTTCAATCCTATGAAATTTGTTGAGAGTTGCTTTAAGGCATAACATATGGTTCATTTTGATGAATGTTCCATGTGCACATAAAAAAAAATGTGTATCCTGAAGTTGTAGGGTTCAGTATGCTATATATGTCAGTTAGGTCAAATTTGTTAAATGTTTTTTTTTTTTTTTTTTTGCGGTACGCAGGCCTCTCACTGTTGTGACCTCTCCCGTTGCAGAGCACAGGCTCCGGACGCGCAGGCTCAGCGGCCATGGCTCACGGGCCCAGATGCCCCGCGGCATGTGGGATCCTCCCGGACCGGGGCACGAACCCGTGTCCCCCGCATCGGCAGGTGGACTCTCAACCACTGCGCCATCAGGGAAGCCCGGTCTGCTTGTTTTAAACATTAATAAGGGGTATGTTAAAATGTTAAAATGGCTCAATGATGATTGTGGATTCAGCTATTTCCCCATTTAGTTCTACTCATTTTTGTTTTATGTATTTCAAGTCTATATAATAAGGTGCATTAAAATATGTAGAATTATTGTAGTTTCCTATTGGATTTAATCTTTATCAGAAAGAAATATCTCTCATTATATTTAGTTAAGTATCTGCTTTAAAGTCTACTTTTGCTGACACTAATGTAACTACCTGAACTTTTGTTGTTGTCAGAATTTTCTTAGTATATACTTTTCTCTTCACCTTATGTTTTTATATTTAAAGTTTGTCTCTTGTACCCGGAGATGGAAACAACTTAAGTGTCCATCATCGGATGAATGGATAAAGAAGATGTGGCACATATATACAATGGAATATTACTCAGCCATAAAAAGAAACTAAACTGAGCTATTTGTAATGAGGTGGATAGACCTAGAGTCTGTCACACAGAGTGAAGTAAGTTAGAAAGAGAAAGACAAATACCATATGCTAACACATATATATGGAATTTAAGAAAAAAAAATGTCATGAAGAACCTAGGGGTAAAACAGGAATAAAGACACAGACCTACTTGAGAATGGACTTGAGGATATGGGGAGGGGGAAGGGTAAGCTGTGACAAAGCGAAAGAGAGGCATGGACATATATACACTACCAAACGTAAGGTAGATAGATAGTGGGAAGCAGCCACATAGCACGGGGAGATCAGCTCGGTGCTTTGTGACCGCCTGGAGGGGTGGGATAGGGAGGGTGGGAGGGAGGGAGACGCAAGAGGGAAGGGATGGGGGAACAGATGTATATGTATGACTGATTCACTTTGTTATAAAGCAGAAACTAATAAAAAAATATTTTATCTTAGGAAAGGTCCTCTTAGATTTGTTTCAATCTTGTTTCCTATAACTTTTCTATTATTGATGAGTCAGTTGATTATAATTGATGAGTCAATACTGAAACATTATTATTAACTAAATTTTATAGTATACACTAAGTTTCACTCTTTGTGTTATACATTCTATGGTTTTTGACAAATGTGTAAAGTCATGCATCCATCATTATAGTGTCATACAGAATAGCTTCACTATCCTAAAAATTCCTTTTGCTCCACCATTTATTCCCTGCCCCTGTCCTGCTAAACCTTTAGCAACCACTCATCTTTTATCATCTCTAAAGTTTTGTCTTTTGCAGAATATCACATATTTGTAATCATACAGTATGTAGTCTTTTCAAATTGGCTATATTCCTTTGCAATGCTCATTTGAGATCTTCCATGTCTTTACATGGCTTGATAGCCCATTTCTTTTTATTGCTAAATAATATTTCATTGTATGAAATATCATAGTTTGCTCAACTGTTCACCTACTGAAGGACGTCTTGGTTGCATCCAAGTTTTGAATTCTGAACAAAATTCTGAATAATTATAAATAAAGCTGCTATAAACATTAAAAAAAATAAAAAAATAAAGTTTGTCTCTTGTAAATAACATATAGTTTTAAAAAATCAAATCCAACAATATTTGTCATATTTTAATTGGAATATTTAGTTTTAATTGGAATATTTAGTTCATTTACTTTTAATGTAATTGCTTACATATTTTGGTCTAAATCTAGCATCTTATGATTTGTTTTCTACTCTCCCCATCTGTCCTTTCCTTCCTTTGTATTAATTACTTATTTTACTCCGTTTTCCTTTCCTTATATTGGTTTGTAAGTTTTAGCAATCAGCCTAAAATCCCCCAAATCCCTTCCTTGACTTACTAAAATCTAGTGTAAATTAAAATAATTTTATCACTTCCCAGAATTACAAGGACCTCAGAACACTTCACTCAATTTACTCTGCTCTCACCTTTTAAGCTATTGTCATTTTCCATTTTAATTTTCTCTTTTAAACCCTAAAAAGACATTTTTATTGTTTTATGTAGTCAATAATAAATTAATTTGCCCTCATATTTACATTTTCTGTTACTCTTCTTTTCTTACTGCATCTCAATGTTTCCAACTGTGATCATTTTCCCTCTAAACAATCTGCTGGTAATGAAATGTCAGTTTTTGTCTGCTGAAAATGTCTTTTCATTATTTGAAGAATATTTTCAGTGGAGTTTGATGTTGGCAGTTATTTTCTTCCAGCACGTTCAAGCTATCAGACCAGTGTCTTCTAGATTTCGTTATTTCTGTTGAGAAGTCAGGTATCAGTCTTATTGCTGCCCCTTGAAAGTAATTGGCATTTATCTCTGGCTGCTTTTAAGATTTTCTCATTGTCTTTGATTTTCAGTTTTACAATGATGTACCTTGGTGTGGTTTTCCTAGCTCTGCTTGAACCTATGACATATTATCTTTCATATGTTTTTTCTGAAAATTCCTAGCCAGTATCTTTCAAATATTGCTTCTGCCTATTCTTCCTTTCTATCTTCTCTTTCCTCTACTTCTTGGATTCCAGATACTTATTACATTAGCTTTTTCACCATGACCCATATGTCTCATGTTCTTTTCTGTATTTTCTATTCTGTGGTTTCTTTTTTTTTTTCATTCTTCAGTCTGAAATATTTCATTCTAATCTATCTTACAGTTCCACAATCTTCCTTCAGCAGTGTCTAAACCCAATTATTTAGTTCTTGCTTTTACTTGTGTTTTAAAATTATTTTTTTCCATTTTTACAGCTTTATTGTATCCTAATTGATGTTTAAAGAACTGCATATGCTTAAAGTATGCATTGGATCAAGTTTGACATATGTATACACCTGTGAAACCATTACCATAATGAATACAATGAGCATATCCATCACCCCAAAAGTTTCCTCATATCCTTAATCTGTTCCTCTCTAACCCTTTTCCCTAAGCAATAACTGGTCTGCTCTCTATCACTATAGATTCATTTGCATTTTCTAGAGTTTTATATAAGTGGAAGCATACAGTATGAATTTATTTTTGGTATGGCTTGTTTTTAACTCAGCATAATTATTTTGAGATTCATGCATGTTGTTGCATCAATATGCATCATTCATGTTGTATCAATAGTTCATTCTTTTTTAAAATTGAGAAGTGTTCTATTGTATGGATATGCTGTAATGTGTTAATCCATTGCCTCATGATGGGGCTTTGAATTTTACAGCTGTCGACTATTACAAATAAATTTATTATGAACATTCATGTACAAGTCTTTGGGTAGACACTTGCTTTCATTTCTTTCAAGAAATACCTTTTTGGGGCTTCCCTGGTGGCTCAGTGGTTAAGAATCCTCCTGCCAATGCAGGGGACACGGGTTCGAGCCCTGGTCCAGGAAGATCCCACATGCCACAGAGCAGCTAAGACCGTGTGCCACAACTACTGAGCCTGCACTCTAGAGCCAGCGAGCCACAACTACTGAAGCCCAGAGCCCGTGCTCTGCAACGAGAGAAGCCACCGCAGTGAGAAACCTGCCCACTTCAACGAAGACCCAATGCAGCCTAAAATAAATAAATTTTTTTAAAAAAGAAATACTTTGTAGTTCAATGGCTGAATTTTATGGTAGTTGTGTGTTTAAAATTTTTAAGAAACTGACAAATCATTATCCAAAATAAGTGTACCAATATACATATCTATCAACAGTGTTTCAAAGTTCCAGTCGCTCCACATCCTCACCAATGTTTGGTATGGTCAGTGTTTTTAATTTAAGTCATTCTAGTAGATATGAGGTGGAATCTCACTGTGGTTTTAATTTGCATTTCCTTAATGACTAGTGTTGTTGAGCATCTTTTCATGTGCTTATTTGACAACCATGTATCTTCTATGATGAAGTGTCTGAATAAATATTTTGCCCTTTTAAAAAACTGGGTTGTGTATCTTCTTACTATTGAGTGGTAATAGTTTTTAATATACTCTAGATACAAGTCCTTTGTTAGATATGTATTTTGCAAATATTTTCTCCTGGTCTGTGGATTACCTTTTAATATTCTTAACACTGTCCTTTCCTCTCACTTTTAACAGCTTTATTAAAATATAATTTACATATCATACAATTCACCCATTGTAAGTGCATAGGTCAACGATAATCCAGTTTTTAGAAGAACACTTCCATCACCACAAAAGTTCCCTTGTGACTGTTTATAGTCTTTACTCACTCCCAACATGGGCCTCAGACAATCACTGAAATTGTATCTATTTCAGCGATTGTATCTATGGTTTAGATTGTAATGGTTTACTGTTTTATGTATCTATGGTTTTGCCTTTTCTAGAAATTTCATATAAATAAAATCACACAATATATATTCTTTTCTGTCAGGCTTTTTTTTACTTGGTAAAATGTTTTTGAGATTCATCTAGCTTGTTGCATTTATCAGTAACTCATTTCTTTTTTTTTTAAATTTTATATTGGAGTATAGCTGATTAACAATGTTGTGATAGTTTCAGGGGCACAGCAGAGTGACTCAGCCGTATGTATACATGTATCCATTCTCCCCCAGACTCCCCTCTTACCCAGGCTGCCACATAACATTGAGCAGAGTTCCCTGTGCTATAAGGTAGGTCCTTGTTGGTTATCCTAGTAAGTCATTTCTTTTTATTGCTGAGTAGTATTCCATTATATGAATTCATCCTTCCATGGACATTTGGATTATTTCCAATGTTTTGCTATTATGAATAATGTTGCTATGATTATTCAAAATGTAAATCTTTGTGCAGACGCACTTGTTCTTTTAGGAGTAGAATTGCTGGGTCGTATGGCAAGTCCATATTTAACTATGTAAGATACTGCCAAAAGAATAGTGTTTTTTGAAGATTAAACATATTTAATCTTATTAAATCCAATTTATTGATTTTTTTTATAGTTCATGATTTTGAAGACATATTTAAGAAATCTTCACCAAACCCAGATCACTAATATTTTCTTCTAGAATCTTTATAGTTTTAGATTTTACATTTAGGTCTATGATCTATTTCAAATTAATTTTTAAACATGGTATGAGGTAAGGATCAAGGTTCTTTTTTTTTTGCATATGGTTATCCAAGTGTTCAGCACCATTTATTGAAAATAATATTCTTTTCTCATTAATTGCCTTGTTATCTTTGTCAAAATCAACTGGCATGTTCTACCACTGGACTCACATTTTGCTCCATTGGTCTATCTTTACACCAATACTATGCTGTCTTAACTATTCTGGCTTTATAACAAGTCTTAAAATAAGGAAGTATAAGTTCCCCAGCGTACTTTTCTTCTCAAAATGTTTGGCTGTTCTAGATCCTTTGTATTTCCACATAAATTTTAGAATCAACATTTCAAGTTCTACCAAGAAAATCTTGCATTAAATTTATAGATCAGTTTGGGAAGAATTGACATCTTAACTACATTGTGTCTTCTGGTCCATGAACACAGTATATTTCTCTATTTATTTATATCTCCTTTACTTTCTCTCAGCAATGTCGCTGAGTTTTACATGTGCTGATCTTGCACATCTTTTGTCAAATTTATCAACCTTCTTTATCATTTTTAGAACTTCTATTTGATTATGTTTGATAGTTTCCAGTTCTCTACTAAAAATTTCCTTCCTGTCATCTAATTTGTTGACTATATTAATTACAGTTATTTTAAAGCCCAACCTTGATATCTCAAATATCTGGATTTCTGTAGATATGTTTCTAATGGGTTATTTTTCTCTTGATTTTTGTCCCAGTTTTGTATTTCTATATTTCTGTTTTTCATTGAGTATCAGACATGATTGATGAACATGGGAAAGATAATTTGAAGCTCTGGATGTTGTTATCTTCCTCCAAGGAGAATTTGCTTTTACTGCTGCCTAAGGTAGGAACACCAGCCATCTCAGTTTGCATTTATCCAGTCAGGAATTAAGATGATTTGAAGCAGACCTGCCACCCCCAAGAAAGGGCTGGTTTAGTTCTGGGTAACTTAGTCCTAGTCTATAGCCCTCTGGGGTCTCAAATGAAAGTCTAGGCTGTTTATCAGGGTCCTTACTTCTTTTTTAAAAAATTGTGGTGAAATACATATAATATAAAATTTACCATCTTAATCATTTTTTAAAATAAATTTATTTATTTATTTTTTAATTTTTTTATGGCTGCTTTGGGTCTTCATTGCTGCACGGGGGTTTTCTCTAGTTGCGGCGAGTGGGGGTTACTCTTCGTTGCGGTGCGCGGGCTTCTCATTGTGGTGTCTTCTCTTGTTGTGGAGCATGGGCTCTAGGTGCACACGGGCTTCAGTCCTTGTGGTACGTGGGCTCAGTAGCTGTGGCTCATGGGCTCTAGAGCGCAGGCTCAGTAATTGTGGTGCACAGGCTTAGTTGCTCCACGGCATGTGGGATCTTCCTGGACCAGGGCTTTGAACCTGTGTTCCCTTCACTGGCAGGCGGATTCTTAACCACTGTGCCATCAGGGAAGTCCCTATCTTAATCATTTTTAAATGTACAGTTGGCATTGAGCACATTCACTTTGTTGTGTAACCATATCCTCCATCCATCTCCAGAACACTTCCCATCTTGCAAAACTGAAACTCTGTCCCCATTAAGCAGTGACTCCCCATTTCCCCACTCCCAGCCTCTGGCGACCACCTTTCTACTTTCTGTCTCTATCAATTTGCCTATTCTAGGTATCTCTTATAAATGGAATCATACAGTATTTTCTTGTGACTGACTTATTTCACTTAGCATAATATCCTCAAGGTTCATCCATGTGTCAGAATTTCCTTCCTTTTTAAGGCTGAGTGATACTCCATTGTATGTATACACCACGCTTTGTTTATCCATCCATCTGTTGATGGACACTTGGGTTGCTTCCACCTTTGGGCTATTGTGAATAATGCTGCTATGAACATGGGTGTGCAAATAGGGTCCTTACTTCTCAAGAGACCCTGAACTCCAATTTTTGTCTTCCCAGCCCCATGAAATTACCAAACGCTCTTCTCAGCCTCTCAGTCACAGCTTTAGAACTAGAATATGCCTCCAGAGGTAGACATCAGGCTTCCCTCTATGAGCCTCCCTTCTCTCTGGGATATTGGAAACTTGGTAGCTCTCCAATATCTTCAAACTGTGGTTTTTGTAAAATTCCATCCAGTTTTCCTAATTATTCCCAGTACAAGCTAGTCCATCATAGCCAGAAGCAGATGTGTCAATATAATTTTAACTTACATCTCTCTTATTATGCATGAGGTTGAGCATCGTTTCTGATATTTAAATGTTGTTTGTGTTTTCCTTGAAATCCTTTCCCATTTTCCTACTGAGTCTTTCTTCTTATTGATTTGTAGGCATTTGTTACATTTCAGAGCACTTGGGCTTTTGTCTTTGACCTAGAAAGAGTTCTCTAAGGCCAGTTCTAACTTATCATCAAGTCACTTTTTCCTCTGGGACTTGGTTTCTTCATCTGTGAAATGGGTGAAAGGGCTGGACTTTACCACATGGTCTCAGTTTCCTTTTGATCCAGCATCCATGGCTTGATTACCTCCTTCTGTGTAGACAAGACAAAAATTAAGGGGTGGGGGGAGGTATTGAGACAAAAAAAAATCCTTCCCACCTCCTACTTCCACATTCCACTGTATGTATGTATGGTACGCTGCTCTGTGGCTTCAGAAACATCCATCACTGTAACAAGAGATGGAAACAGGGAGTTTAGTATCTGCGTGCTTTTATACCTAAGACCACAGCAACGGAGCACAAAGCCACACTTTCCAAACTTCAGTCAGTCTCATGAGTTTTGCTATATCCATGTACCACATGTACTATTATTTACATATATGTTTCCAGTAAATCGACTCACTTGTTTTTAATCTAAATACCTTTAGCCTCGTCCTGAAAATAATGAGTGTGAAATCACAGGTGTGCTGTGCTAGGATAATTTCTTGATATAGATTAACACAAATAAATAACAATTATAATTTTAGATGTTTTCTGCATACCCCCTCAATCCTTCTCAAGCAGCCCGCAGGCTAGGGTCTCTGGTCTGGTGGCCAAGCGTGCCTTGTGCAGCCAGAATACCTAGAGCCTCTACCCACTAGCTGGGCAACTTTGCCTGAGCATCATTCAAATGTGATTCATTATTACCAGGGTATTGCTGACTGGTCCCCGCACACAGAAGCAGAGCCCTTCCTGCCTGGTGGCTGTGGGTTGTTTTTGTGCTGAAGTGTTTGCAGCCTTTGATGAAAGGTGGCCAAAGACGGCCCCCTAGACAGCAGGCAACTTGCCACAACTACCACCTGAGGTCTGAGAAATTTTTTTCCTTTCAGAGGCTATGCTCTTGAGACGCAGAGCCTTTCTCTTTCTTCTTCTGAGGTCGGTTATTGCTTTTAGCCCAGAGCCATCGCAAGACTCAGAGAGCAAAGATACAGTGGGAGCCCTAAAATAAATGATAAATCCAAAATGGAACGCACTTCAAGTGAGCTCCGAGTGAAAAATAGGTAACGGTTTAGAGCTGTTTTCATAAAAGAAACCACCAGACCAATATATCATTGGGTCTTTTTAACTGTGGCATCTGAATAGATTTAATTCTGATTTTTGACATGACCAGTGCAACTCATGCATTTGAGCAGCTGTGTCATCTCTGGGCCAGTGGTAGTTAACTGACCACTTCTTGTCTATTTGGGAGCAGATATCCACTTCTTCAGCAAATATTAATAAAGACCTACAAAGTACCGGCTTTCTGCCAGGCACTGGGCTTCTGGTGGTGAGCCCCACTTTCCATAGGGAGGTTAGGGTCTGGTGGACAACGTGAAATCATCCAATGGAAATTTCTGGCAGAGACTTTGAGATACTTGAGGGGCAGATTTGAAGACCTCTGGCCTGGCATTTCCAGGAAAGGTTTGCTGGGCCACAGGGCTCGGTGCTCTGTGCTGTCCTCAGAACCTTTTCCTCCCCTGGTAAGCACACTGGCCCTGGAGTGGAGCTCCCGCCCCCTCAGTTGATTGACAGGCACAGCTTCACCGCGGGGGCAGGAACTTCTGAGCCACATGAATGTGAATTAGCTGAGTTCCATACATGACTGCACCATCCCTTCTTTTCTGGATGTGTATGGAACTCTGGTACAGATGCCAAAGTTCAGATCTGAGTGTTGGCCCCAAAGGGAGCCCGCCTGTTTCCCAAGATGCATAAGGCAGGCTCTTAGCCTGTGACGGGATGCTGCGTCCTACAGCCATGCTGGCTCTGTGGGTGATTGCAAATGTGCTCCCACATGGCCGGGGGCAGGAAATGTCTTTCTCAAGCATGCCTTGTGCCCACTCAATGTGCCCCACTCTCTGGGGGACAGCCACAGTCACAGAGTGGGTTATAATACCTGGGGCTCAGACAAGCATCACTCCTATCCAGAGCACTGATGGGGAAATGAACTGACCACTGACCATGCATGACCACTGGCAACTACAGAGACCACTCAGGGCGATTTAGCTGCCATATGGCCACCTGGCAGTCCTCCTGAAAGAACAAAAAAGGAGGGGGTGCTGGGGTGAAAAGGAGGCACATGAGGCTCCTCCGGCACAGGATCTCGGCCCCTCTCATCTCCCTTCTCCCCCAGCCTCTGCCAACGCGAAACCCTACATCCAGCAGCGTCTTCCTCCGCCGTACCTGGGCCAGTGGGTTTTGAGCTTTTGCAGCCTGGATGTCTAGCTCTGCAGCAAGTGACTCATGCTTGGCTGTAGAGGCTGGGAGAGGAAAGACACTTTCAGGGCAAGGAGAAGAAATTCGGTTAGTGCAGAGGTGGGTGAGTGGGAGATAAACACTCTGATCAAAACTTCAGTGTGTGTGAGCTCATTCACCGAGCAACTTGCCAGGGTCCCACTAGTGAGTCAGGGATGAGTCCACTGCTCCAAGGAGAACTGAGGACTGCTGGGAAGTTCCAGAGAGGGGAAGCCCCTTGGCAGGGGCTCTTTGACCTTGGCAGTGAAGGCCGCCTCCACAGGAGTCTGGCTGGGAGCCGGAAGCAAGTGGTCAGGCAAGTGGTTTGTGAAATTCTCTCCCCTCCGGGGCTGGGGGCAGTCTGGAGTGGACAGGCTGGAGCCTTGGCTCGACAGAAACTTGAACTTTGGGACTGTATCAGGAGGGTTATGAGGCCCATGCAAGTAAAAGAGAATTATTGGATGGCTGTCGGGGCCTCCCCAAGTCAGGAGGAGGCTGGGGGACCAGGCCTGGGGATGAGCAAAAAGTGAGATGAGGGGCAGGAAACCCCGCGGATAACTTGAAGTCTTGCCAGGGTGAGACCTTGGCCACCAAAGTGCCAGAATCGCAGGGAGGCAGAACAGGCCCTCCTGCTGTCCCTGCGATCCCTGAGACACATGCTCAAGAATCAGGGTCGCAGGAGCAGGCATCTGATGGGAAAGCTGCATCTGGGGTGGAGGGAGGGGGTCCTGGTACTTTTGCTTCTGCCCTGAGAGGTGGGTGCCTGAGTCACCCAGATACGGTGGGGAAATCTGGGGTGATATCCATGAAGAGGGTGGATTCTGAGCAGCCAGAAAATGACAAATGGTCCCCACAGTCAGAGGGCTGCTTTCCTCTCCTTGCATTTTCTTTGCTCTGTTCCCAGTTTCCCTTTAGCACATGTGAGTTGTAGCATGCAAGCTGGGTTCCCAATCAGAGGCCCTGCCTATTTGCCAGCTTCACTGGAGAGGAGAGAAGAGGGTGAAGAGAGAGGTTATATGCCCTGGGCTGTGGGATGGTGGCCCTACCCATGTCCAGCTTCCTGGGGTGACCATAGAGGACTTCTGAGGTTTGACTGGGCAGAGTCTATTCATTCCTCTCTCATGAGCTCCAAGGGTGGGCAGTGTCTGGGACCCCAGCCAATCAGTTCATTCCATATACCAGGCAGAGTGGTTGGCCTGCAAAGGGATATCTGGTCTGATTCTAACCAATGACATTCAAGATCAGCCAGCTCTTCCTTCTGAAGTGCCCCCAAGAGTATGGGAACATGAGGTTCAGCAGCCATCTTGCTGCCACAGAGGGAAGCTTAGAGCTTCTGAGGGCCCCAGGCAGAGCTGGAGATTGAAGCCAGGCTCTGAGGAGAGAGAGAGAAAGAAACTGGGTCCTGAAGACCCTACTGAGTCCTTGATCCAGCTATGCCTGAAGACTGCACTCCACCTTTTCAGTTATGAGAGCCAAAACATTTCCTTTTTTCCATAGGCCAGTTTGGGTTGGGTTTTCTATCACTCACAAGCAAAAATGACCTGACCAAGAAAGACAGTGGGGTGGAATGAATCAGGGAAAGATGTTCTCAGTGCTCCCAAAGCCTCAAGTGAGAGGCAGGAGTGTGCACATGTGTGTGTGCAAAAAAATTTTTTCTTAAATTTCAGCCCTACTCAGCTGTGCTAAAGGAACGTAGGGAAGGATTTTACTATGCTTAAGCCAGAGTTTTAGAGCAAGAAGTCTTATCTCAGGAGATTCCCATGGTCATAGAGACAGAATTGATAACTATTCCTCAAGGGGGATGTGAAATTTGGGAGGTGGGGTGCAGAGATTTTTGTCCCTGCTGAGCATCCCCACCGGTAAGCCTTCCTTCTGCAGCTTTTCTGTTTTCTTTTAATAAGGGACCTGATTCTTTCCTCCGGTGTGTAATCTCATATTTTAAATGCAGCTTGACTCAGCTTTCAAAATCAACAGATAATACTATAAATACCTGGTATTTGTGCAGCTCTGCCACTGCAGATCCTTCCCCTCCCTCCACCCCTCCCCTTCCCGAGTCCCACCCGCCTCCTCAGTGCCAGGGCAGAGCCATCATCTTCTCTCTGGGGTGGCAGCTTGCCCTCCCTCTGCGGACTCCGGCCACTGTCCACTCGTCCTGATCTGTCGGAACCATGGCGACAGCAGTACAGCACTACTCTCAGAATCACTTGAGCCGGATCATCCGCTCTGGTGTCGACACAGCCCTCTGCGTCCCACCTTCTACCTTGCCCACCTCTGAGGCCAGTTCGCGCCCCAATTACCAGCTTCTCCTTTCTGCAGACGGATATGCTGCCATTCTCTCAGAGCACTCCATCACAGCCTGGTGGCCCGGCCTTCCACCTTCTCACATCTCCAGCCCTTGGTCCTCCAGTTTCTGTCTTTAAACCTCACCATGGAGAACTGTAGCCTGTCCGCACGAGCTCAGTTCCGCCCACGGTACCCGCCGGTACTGGGCACGCTCAGGCTACAGGGCTCCTGGTCCACAGTGGATGTTGGAAGAATTGGTTTTACTGAATGTTGCCCTCCTTCTAGGTCAACGCCCCTTCCACACACCCCATCCCTGTGCACACATACCTGTTCATTCACAAATCCCCCCACACCCCCACCCACAGGTGTCTCCTTGCAAACACGCCCTCCCGCTCCCTCCCTGCCTGACATGCACACACTCTCACTGTTTCCCTTCCTGCAGACGCACCCATACACCCCTAACACAGGACGTGAAGTGACTTTATCTTCTGAAGAAGTTCCTACCCTCAGGTGGGTGAGGTGGTGGGGATCAAACGCACGCTACTTAAAAGTGTGAAGGAACTTACTTTGGTTTATCCTACTGACAACGTTCAATTCCAGAGACAGGCAGGAAGTCGAGAGGGGAAGGAGGGGAGAGAGTAATAAGCGAGGGGTCCTGACTGTGGGTAAATCATTGATCTACCTCACCACTCACCCAGCACCTGGCACCAGGGCCTGGAGATCCATTCCAGGTGCTTTACAAACATGCTTGCGATGTTGGAAAACCGTTGGTCAATGTTTATTTCCCTACCTTCAGACTTTATTTCCTGAGTTTGATTGAGAAAATTATTATACATCATAATGTAATAGTAATATTTAGCTATTAGGTATATGCCCTTGTCAGATACTGCACTAAAACACCACATGCAGGGTTCATTGAAATCGGCACAACTCTATGGGTAGATGTTACTATAACCCCCTGGTCTACAGATGAGGATACTGAGGCTCCGACTTGCCCAAGGTCACAGTGAAGGTGGCAGAATGGCAGCTGGAGTTCAAGTCTGCTGACAATTCAGTCCTAATCTCAACCACCAAGGTGTAATGCCTTAAGCTCTAGAACTTTCTGTTAGATCTGAAAATCTCCACTTATTTTACCAGAGCAGGTGGCTACAAAATAACTTAGCTGTTCTTTGAGAGAATAAAATTATCTCGTATGTATGTGTTAATACTTTGTTGTTCTGAGCCTTTCTTTTATTTATTTTTTATAGGTCTTTATTGGAGTATAATTGCTTCACAATACTGTGTTAGTTTCTGTTGTACAACAAAGTGAAACAGCCGTATGCATACATATACCCCCATATCCCTTCCCTCTCGAGCCTCCCTCCCACCCTCCCTATCCCACCCCTCTAGGTCATCGCAAAGCACCGAGCTGATCCCACTGTGCTATGCTGCTGCTTCCCACTAGCTATTTTACATTTGGTAGTGTATATATGTCAATGCTACTCTCACTTCGCCCCAGCTTCCCTCACTCCAACCCCGTGTCCTCAAGTCCATTCTCTATGTCTATGTCTTTATTACTGCCCTGCCACTAGTTCATCAGTACCTTTTTTTTTTTAGATTCCATATATATGAATTAGCATACAGTATCAGATGAGTGGATAAAGAAGATGTGGCACATATATACAATGGAATATTACTCAGCCATAAAAAGAAATGAAATTGAGTCATTAGTAGTGAGGTGGATGGACCTAGAGTCTGTCATACAGAGTGAGGTAAGTCAGAAAGAGCCTTTCTTTTAAAATCCATTAAATGTGAGCTTCCCGTGGCTAGAAGTATTCATCCTTCCATCTCGGGATTCTGCATACCATCACTTGGCACATAGGAGTTGCCCAGTCAATGTCCAAAGGAAATGAAATAAAATCAAATTCAGGTTTTTGCGCTAGATGTTGTCCCAAATAAGCTCTCCCTTAGTCTGTGTTTCTCACGTAGTCTGTCCTACACCAACACACGTGTGCTTCCTACACACTGAAGTGAATAAACCATCCCTGGCACACTTGACAATATGATGTAAAAGGGAAGAGTGTGCAGTCTGGACATGAACCTGGGTTTGAATCACGGCACAAGTTTTCTTATCTGTAAACTGGGGCTCCCCCTCACCAGCACGGTTGAAGTGAGCATGGGGATAATACATGCAAAGCACTAAACACCGAGCCTGGCACCCAGCAGGCACTGGGGAATAGCAGTTGGTCCCGACCCCTTTCTTACATATTTCTGCCATGGCTGCTGGTTCCCCTTGGTGGCACGGAGGCGTGCTCCGAGCGGCCGGGGCATGTCAAGATGTTCTCATCTTCTTAACCCTGTTCTGCTCAAGTCTCGGCTTTTTGCAATTTCCCAGAGATGGTTCCCCACACAGGAGAGCGCAGCCTTCTGATCCTTGTGAACTCCTAAACCCACTCCTCCTACCCCTGCCATGTGCCCATTTCCAAGTTGCTCCTATCCTGGTCCTTGCCCACCCCCGTACCCCCGCCAGGACCTGTGAGATAGAGCCAGACCATTGAAGATGGAATTCAGTCATACACGTGAAAAAAAAAAAAGATTGTAAAAATGAAAAGTAAATAAATATGGATGTTGAGGACCTAATTCTGATAAGCGGATTTTCAAAATTAGCCATTTGCAAGAGTAGATTGAATGCATGTAATGTGGTGGGTGGAAGGAAGTCGATTAAGATGCACAGCAAACCCCATTTCAGCAGATTCCAGGGAGAAGGCATCACAGGCCCCCTTTGCGGTGAGCTTGTTTGCAGGGATAAAGGCTGAATGCCTTTTAAGAGCACTAATTTGCTGCTGTTGCGCTGGTAAACAGGCCTCCTGGAAGGGGCCACTCTGCCTTCTGTACACGAGGCGAACAGGCCGGACAGAGAGGGGACCGCTGGGGGCCTGCTCCGGGGGTGTGAGGGGACCACTCTGTCTGGGATGCGGGAACGTGCCAAGGACATAAGAAAGACACTGGCTTCCCCATCACCTGCCCCAACCACCCGCTCCCCCCATCCCCAGTCCTCTGCAGTGAGAATTCTGATCCCAGAATACCTTGCAGCTCCTTCCATGGCAACAGTCGCCCTCCCTCCCTGCGCTGCCTCTGCCTCCTTCCTTCCTGCTCCGTCTCCCTGCGGCCCACTCCCGTCCCCAGAGCCAGGCCCCCAAAGGGGGGTGGCACACCCCTCGGGCACATGGCCAGTCCATCCATCCTCCAAGGAGGGGCAACCAGGCACTCACCAACACAGACACCAAGGCCCACCAGGGCCACAACCCCAAAATGACCAGGCTCTGTTCTTCCCGGGGGGCAGCACCTTCAAGGATCTCTGAAAAGAGCTCTAAAAAGCTCTGGCTGGATTTTAGGTTTGAGGAAACAAAGGAGAGAAGGGATATTCTCTACTGTCACCCCGTGGCAGAGAAGCCAGTGATCTAAACAAGCACATCCTGAAGTCTTCAAATGGGATCCCAGCGCCCAGACTTGGGAACAATTTTAAGTCCCTTATAGGATCTGAGGCGCCAAGCTACCAAGTGACCTGAATGCCTGACCCCGGGGGGGGGCTGTCACAGGGTGAGAGCACAGAGAGCACTCAGCTAGCACCGCGCTGGCTGGCGCGTGACTGCCCTGACCCCATTCACTTCTCCCGGCTGGGATGAGCTTCCCGTTGCCCTTGGAATAAACTCATGGGCCCTGCAAGATCTGCCCACTGCCGACCTCTCTGACCCCTCCCCATTGCTCTCCCCTCTGATGCTCCTGCCTCATCAGCCATCTTTGTTCCCTTAGGTCTCCATGCCCATTCCTGCCCCCAGGCCTTTGCACTTGCTGTTCTCTCTGCCTGGGAGCCTCAGCCACCATTTATAACAGGCCAGTAACTTGGCATCCAGGTCTGCACTCAAATGCTGACCCCACCTCCCAGCTGTCCCTCTCTATCAGCACCCCCTTTTTCTTGCCTTCACAACAGTTATTGTTATTTTCAGTCACTTTGTTTCACTGATTTGTTTGTGAGTTGATCATCTCCATCCTTACCGTGTGCAGACAGGGGCTTGTCTGTCTGGGAGAGCTATGTTCCAGTGCTGAGAATGGACTTGCCCAGGATCAAGCAGCCGCAAGTGGTGAGGCCAGGACAGGAAGGCTCGTGTGTCGGGCTCAGAACCATTCCCACCACTGACAAATCCACCCCCCTGGGACCTGATGAGGATGAGGACAGGTCAGGGACAGGCTCTCATCTGTGACAGCTCCTATATGAGCTGCTCTCAGGGAGCCACAAGGCAAGATGCTGTCCATCCCCTTGGAAGCAGGGCTCAGGGGAGGCTGAAGAGGAGGTGGGTTCTGCTTTGTTCCTATTTCACAGATGAGGCAGCTGAGGCAGGGATGTGAAATGCTCAGCCAAACTCCCACAGCTTATAAGTGGCAAAGATAGGGCTCAAACCCAGGCAGTGGGGGTAGGGGAGGAGGGAGTTAAGGGGGAGTTCTACCCCCAGAAGCATGACATCTCAGTCTAGAATAGTGAGTGGCTCTCAAACATTTTGAAGCAAGACTCTCTCTGGAGTTGTTGTTTGAAAGGTCAGTTTCATAGCCCTACCCCAGTGATTCTCACTCAGCAGGATTGAGGTGGAGCCCTGGAATCTGCATGTTTAATAAGCACCCCAGGTAACTCTGATACAGGAACCAGAGGGACTCCCACACTTTGATGGGAGAGTGTCCTGGCCAGAGACCAGAGGAGGCACCACTGCAACATTCCCTGCAAAACTACCAGCCCCTTCCCCCTCCCCTATCTCCAACCTGGTCCCCCACCCCACCCTGCACCCCCTGCATCCTCTCCAAAGTGAGATGACGAGGTCTGATAGATGCCCTGGCAGCCTCGCTGCTGTCAGTTGATGGATCTGAAAGTCTTCTGTGTAGCTTCCTGTGAGACACATGGGGTAGGTGGACCAGAGGAAGGAAAGGCATCTGGTCAGATCCTTCCCTGTCATCCCTGTGCCTGGTCTGACACCCCGGCCCACGGGTGATGTGGTCTCCATCAGCAGTGACACGTGCAGAGAGTGAGTGGGCAGCCTCACGTCAAGGGACAGGGCTGCCTTCCAAAGGTGCAACGGGGTTCAAAGGAGAAGGGCCCCTCAGGAGACGGTGTGCTGACCACACGGCGCCCGCAGGTCTCTGCCAGGAAGGGCCTCCTTCAAGCAGCCCCTGGCCCTTCTTCCTGGCCCTGCTCCAACTGAAGGTGGTATGAGGTCTGGGCAGGGCCTCCAGAGCCCATCTGGGGAGCCCAGCAGGTGAACGAGCCAGGCTGTCCCACCTTTGCTGTCACGACCCCAGGAAAGAACACTGTGGGGCTTCCCTGGTGGCGCAGTGGTTGAGAGTCCGCCTGCCGATGCAGGGGACATGGGTTCGTGCCCCGGTCCGGGAAGATCCCACATGCCGCGGAGCGGCTGGGCCCGTGAGCCATGGCCGCTGAGCCTGCGCGTCCGGAGCCTGTGCTCCGCAACGGGAGAGGCCACAACAGTGAGAGGCCCACGTACCGCAAGAAAAAAAAAAAAAAAAAAAAAGAACACTGTGTTCTGTGTGGTGTCCCACGAGCTGGCCCCAAGGCTGAAGGACGGGAGAAGGGGCCTGGAACGGGGAGGGCTGTTGTGGCTGCAGCTGCCCTGCTCTGTCCGGTTGCACAGATGCTGGTCTACTTGGTACTATAACTCATCTCACTGCTCAGTGGGCACATTCCTATGAGACGAGAGCTGGGGTGGATGGAAGTCAGAAGTACAGCGAACAGCTATTGAGTAGCCTCATGTCGGGCTCTAGGCCAAGCGCCGGACAAAGCTTCTCTTCTCCGCCCCAAGTTCCAGAGCACCAGGTGCCAGAATTGCCCCCAACTCACAGACGAGGAAACAAAAGCAAGAGAGGTCAGCGAGCTGAGGGACCTGGAGCCTGGCCTCGCATCCCCTCCCGCCTCCCAGGCCGCTGTGAGGACAGGAAGCTGCATGGCGCAGGTTTGGCTTCTGTGGAAGAACGCATGCTGGGTCCACGTCCAGGTGCCTGATGGAGCAGCGCTGAGGGTCAGCTGGGACACCTGGTGGTGTGAGCTGGTGGCTTCCATCCCAGGTGGTGAGTAGCTGCTGCCTCCAGCTCCCGGAGGCCCTTAGCTCCCCTGTCCTGGCCCCTCTGGCCTCCCTGGGCCTCCAGGCCCCTCTGGACCTGCTCCATATCATGGCTGGCCACAGCTCTGATGCATCAGCGCCTGGCCCTTCAGGTTATTAATTATGTTGACTGTCACCCTGGGTCTCAGAGAGGATTTGTCACAAATCTGACCTGAAGTCCTCCCTAAGCTAAGGAAATCTCTGTCCCCGTGGAGGCTGCCCACCTGGTTCATCAGGAAGACCCGGATGGGAGCCTCAGACCATCACAGATAGAAGCGATCCTCTTTCTCAGCCTCAGTTTCCTTCTCTATTAAAAACAACAACAAAGGACAATGCTTCCTGCCTACCTCCCCGAGGATCCTCGAGGTAACCTAGCTGGGGGAAGCGGGGACTTTTTCACGTGTGAGCGCTCAGAGCCTCCCAGCCCGCGCAGCTCCCCACCTCCTGTAGAAGTGGACTCAGGGCGCTCCCTTCTTGTGAGAGCATGTTTTTGTCCTTGAGCGGGTGGTGATAGATAGAGAAACTCCCGCCCCCACGTGAACCCTTTCTTTCCTGACAACCGATATTTCAGAATTAGTTTGCAGTTCTGAACTAGAGCAAAAATCATTAGAATTTGTCATCAGGGACTTGCTTTCATCTGTATTTGCCAAACCCCAGCCCCAGGTTTCTGCGGTTCATTATTTGTATTTTTCCTTTGCTGCCGATGAGCTGTTTTCTGAATCCAGCTGCCCATGTTCGAGGGAAGCTTGGGCCTCCCACATGGTGCTCAAACTGGCCTTCTCTGGCTCACAAGTTGGGGGGAGAGGGGAACTGAGATTCCAGATGGCTTAGGGAGCCACGGTGGGATGGAGGAAACAGAGGGAGAGGTGAGGGAGACACGTGGGGGAGAAGGAATGTTGAGCACCGAGGTAAACACATTCGAGGCCAATTACCCATGGCAACCTTGACCCCCAAGGAGGGGAGATGGCTGGAAAAACAAGAAGATAATATCGACCCAGCCACAAGATGGTGGAAGCTGGTACCCAGCTGGGAACTTGCCGTCACCCCTCCCCCAACTCTGGGGGTTGGGGGCAGGGGCAAGAGAGAATTCCAGAATCAAACAGGACAGGGAGGTTGGCAGAAGAGTCTGTGAAGCTAACAGGTACCAAAAAACAGTTAGGGGGAGGAGTCTGTGGTGAGGCAAGAGGAGAGAGACAGAAAGTGAGAGCAGACGCCTCGAGTCAAGATGCTGGCCACCCCTCGCTGGCCACCCCGTGCCGCCACCTGCAGTGCCTGCTGGGTAATGAGGGCCCAGGTCTGTTCCAGACGCAGGGCGCTCCCTTCTTGTGAGAGCATGTTTCTGTCCTTGCGTGGGGGGTGATAGAGAAACCGGCTCCGAGTAGGGAGGTAAGTAGCCAAGGGTCACCCGGAGAATTAATGTCATAACTGAGAATAACAAGTAGGCCTCCTATTTACTAAATAAAATAGCGCCAGGGGATGTGCTGAGAGAGACCGGGAAAATAGAATTTGAAATCATTTTTTATTTCTCTGCAAATGTAGTTGATGCTGCGTTTTTTCCCTCCGTCTCCCCCGGAGAGACTGGTGCTGCCACTGTCTTTTTCCCATCCACGTGCAGATGCTGAGACCCTATTCTCCTGGATTTCGTATCCTTCTGCCTGCCAGGGCAGTTTCTCAGAGCAGGATCCAGGGATGGGCAGAGAATCACCAGGGGTGGGGCCAGCATGGCCACTAAGTTCCCTCTAGGGCCACCCCAGAAGGTCAGAAGTGCACCTGGGAGTCAGGACCCAGCACTAGCACTCCCTGTAAGAGAGCCCAGGAGCTCAGGACAGCGGGGGGTGGGGGGGTGGGGAGGTGGTTCAAATCCCAGTTCTGCTCACACCAGGGCACTAGAGCCTTAATTTTCCTTCTCTGTAAAATGAGGCTACTCTTGAAAGGCTATTATGAACATCAAATGCAACCAATGTGCCTAAGTCTTGGATGCGGTACGAATGACTGGATGACCAGGCTGCCTGAGACATCGTTATCACATGAAACTGTTAAACTGCAAGGGTTTTTAGGGCAACTTATGTGAGAACTTTCAAGAACTATGAAATTAATTGGAGGGTGTTAACTGTAAAAATAAAGTAACAGAAGAAAATTACCTCTAAAGAATTAGAACAAAGCAATTAGCTAGAAAGAAAATGGTATACAGGAAGAGTAAGACACATGTAAATAGCTGTAGCACTGGGACCCAGGAAAGCACAGCCTATCAGCGAAGGCATCCTAGCCTCACAGGCCTTGGGGACTGTGTGAGGCCACAGGGAAGTGAGGAACTGAGGCCAGCAAGCAAATGAGGGCCACACAGTTAAGACCAAGTTCATAAGCAGTGGGGCAGATAGGAGGTAAGTGACAATTAGATATGATTCTAGTATCTGTGCTATATTCACTGGTTGTGTGGCCTTCAGTATGTCACTGAAGGAGACTAGATGAACTCTAATATCCTTTCCAGGTCCCAAATCTAGGAGTCTAAGTGCTCTGGAATATCAGGGGTTAGGGAGAGAGGACAGTTTGGACCAGGAAATGTTGGAAAGAATATGGAATAAAATAGAATGAGAATGGACTGCCTCTCTGGGTATTTGACCTTGGGCAAGTTCCTCTACCTCAGTGTTCTCATCTGTCAAATGGGAAGGAGAATTTCTACAGAGACTGTTGAGAGGGGTAAGTTGGATAAAGCATGTGAATGCAGGCTGAGCCATCAGTATGAACTAGTGTTCTGCTTGCTTCCTAGCCAGGTCGGCCCTGCTCTAGGCCCCTGGCCCTCTGTGAGGCTTGGATACAATTGACACCCTCCCCACCTCCCTTGGCCCCTTGGGGTGGGCCAAGACGTTCAGCATATCCCATCCTCCCATTCGCAGTGATTGGTTTGGAGAATGGGCATGTGACCCTAGCCAGACCAATCAGAAAGAACCTCAGGACTTTTGCCTGGCCACAGACATGCTCTCCCCCCGCCACATTAAATAGGAAGCTTGTGGTCTCAGGAACTACTAAATGTTCTCACAGGGAGTCCTGGATCCACCCATTCCTGAATAGATTGCCACATGAGCCACATATTCCCTTGTTTGCTGATCACCAGCTCATTTAAAATTGAGAGTCCCTTCTCATAAATGCCCCTGCCTGGCTCCAGGGTGGGAATTTTCACCTCCAGTGTGCTCCATCATCCCAGCAGCAGCAAGCTGGATTGTCAAATGTGGCCACTGCTGCCTGGCACCGCTGCTTCTCGTACTCAGAAGCTCCACACATTCACCTCGCTATCAAGCATTGCCAGGAGCCAGCCGCCTCCCAGCTCTGGGTCCTGGTGCTGCCAGGCTCAGAACTGCATTAAATAAAGACTGCAGCCCTGAAACTGTTCAAATGGATCTACATCAACAAGGACAGCTAGGGGATGCCTTTAAATAGATTATCACCGAGAGCTAGCCAGGGCAGGCAAAGTTTGCCTTCAACATCATTCTCCCCTTGTTCCTACGCCCCTCCTCTGTCTACTTTTAGCGGGCCTCACCCCACACCCTGTCATAAATTAATTCACATTGTAGTGGCTTCTAATATGTTACTCCTCTAGATTTAAGAGAGGAACAGGACACAGGAGTGGGCAGTGTTTAACCTAAAGGATGTGTTCGGTGATGATGGCTTTGTAGGCATCTTAAAGCCACAACCGAACCATGAAATGTATGACTGGGGACAGAGGAACTTCTCCAACCCTCTTGACCCACACCACCCAGCCCCCACTGTCCCCATAATTTCTTTCTCTGACCGTGAACCCTACTTCCTTTCCATTCTCCTGGGAGCCTGTACCTCAGAGTCCATTCCGTGCAGAGTCCAGTTCAGGTTTGTGTGCTCCCTCCTCAGGGAGGACAGGAGCGGGAAGGGGGAAGCCTGGATCTTGGGGGCAGGGATGCCTTGGTGCCTGGGATCAGATTTTCTGCTTGGCCAGGGGTGGGATTCATCACTGGCTGCCGGACTTTTGAAGGAGGACCTCCAGAGGGGCTGGTTCCCAGGAAGTCGGGGCTTCCCTGGGGCGAGGTTGCTACAGACCCCAATGCATGGCCAGGCGCCTCACCCCCATCTCCACCCAGGGAGCCAGGCTCCCCACCCAGTGGGCACTCAAAACTTTGTTTATCATCCTTGCCAAGTACCAGGCACTCCCAAATGGTCTCAGGTGCATTATCTCTTTTAATCCTCAAAACTAGCCTACAAAGTAGATACTATTTTAATCTCCATTTTACAGATAGGGAAAGTGAGGACCAGAGAGGTCAAGTGGCCTGGCCAAGGTCACCCAGCCAGGGAGATACACAACCAGGATTCAAGCCCAGGGAGGCTGGCTCCAGAGCCCAAAGCCGCGACACCCCGCCCCCCACCATATTCCTCCCTGTTAAGCCCTGTGTTTATATCCTGCTGCATCTATCAACTATTGTTTATTGCCTCCCATATGCCAGGCACGGTGCTAGGCAAATTACGGTTCATTTTATTTTCTCTTCATAACCACCTTACAAGTTAGGCCCATGAGCCCCATTTCACAGATGAGGACACTGAGGGTGAGAGAAGAGACATGACTGACCTCAGATCACTCAGCTTGTGAATGGCTGTGCTGGGATACAAACTTGGGTCCATGGGATTCCAACATCCATGCACTCTGCTATTTCAGGCCCAAGAACTGCTGGATTGTGACAGCCTACAAAAAACTTAAAAATTTTTTATTTCGGAATTACTACAGATTCATAGGAAGTTGAAAAAATAACACAGAGAGGTCTCATGTACCCTTCACTCATTTCCCCTCAGTGGTTACATCCCACACAACTAGTATAACACTAAAACCAGGAAACTGGCATTGGTACCATGTGTGCATATCATTCTGTCATTTTATCACCTGTGGAGATTCGAGAATCTCAGCAATCAACATACACAACTGTTCCATCACCACAAAGATGTCCCTTGTGCTACCCTTTACTGTCACATCCACTTCCACCATCCCTAACCCTTGGCAACCACGAATCTGTTTGCCATCTCTATGACTGCCACATTGAGAATGTTATATAAATGGAATCGTATGATACGTTAGCTCTTGAGATTGGCTTTCTTCACAAAGGCCTTATTTTAAAATTAGTATTTATTGAGTACCTCCTACATATCAAGCAGGTGTTAGCCCCTTTCAGGAATGTATCACATATGACTCTTCTGGTTGCAAGTGACAGAACCCACCTCAAACTCTATTGCTAAAGGGAATGTATTGGCATCAGTAATGGAAAAGTCCAGAGGTGGGTCTGGCTTCAGGCTCAGCTGGATCTAGGAGCTCGTTAGGACTGATTTCATTCTTCACGCTTTGGCTCTGCTCTCCTCTGTGTTGTTTTCCCTAGAAGGCTGGCTCTTACCCCTTGGCAGCTGCCAGTCACTGAGGTCCCACATCTTGCTCAATCACAGGCCCAGGAGAAAGAAGCATCCCTTTTCTTAGAAAAGTTTCAGCAAAGGTCTGGCCCTGACTGGCCCAGCTTGGTGCCCACATGACCCTGAACCAATCACTGATGTGGGGAGGCGGAGGGTGTTTGCAGTGCTCTGATTGGCTAATTCTTGGTCATGTGGCCTCTCCTGGAGCCAAGTCTGATGTCCGCCCTGCCCAAATCTCAGGAATTGTGGGCAGGGGCTTAAGGAAAATGTGGGCTGTGTTGCTAGAGGAAAGGGGAAATAGGTGCTGAGTCTATGGGATACATGATGGTATCATACTCCCTCAGCTCAACTCGTTTGTTTTTCAAAAAATACGAAGAAAGTCAGACTCAGAACCTGTTCAGATTCAGAGCTCTAGGTCCTGGGAACAGCCCTGCTGGGATTGAATTGCGAATGGAGATGCCCATCCTCCATGCTCAGATGCAAAAGGGAAAGGCTCTGGCATGGAGCACAGCTGGGCTTACATGGGCATTTTAGTTCCTGCCGGGCCTGGCTGTGGCCTTCGGGCAGGGCCCACCCTCACTGGGACTCAGCAAATAGGCCACGTGCCCCTGGGGGGCTGAGGGGAGCCTCCAGGGGAAGCTGGCCCTGAAGTGGGCCCCCACCCCCGACGCACAGGCTGGCACAGAGCTGCTCACGGTCCTGTCCCCACGCTTGCAGACCCTGGCACTCGCTGCACGCGTGGGCTGCCACGTGGCACAGGGAGAGCCAGGAAGAGACGGCCGCCGTCCCACAGCGAGGACAGGCAGATGGAGCGAGTGACTCAGCACGGAGGCCAGATGTGGCCAGATGAGAAGAATAAACACGAAGGCCGGAGGCGAAAACTGCCACGGCCCCCCTCAGAGCCGGGCAGGGATAATGGGGGCCTGGGCGGTGACAGGCAGACGGGGATGGGGACAGGGGAGATGGATGGTCCCATCATGCTCAGCAGAGTGAGGAAAGCCAGACAGATGGTCTCGTTAAAGAAACCAGCCCGCATGAGGAAACAGGGCTCCGCGCTGGAGCGGGGGCACCCAAGGCGGGCTCCTTCCTGACACGAGCTGCTCCAGGCCTGGACTGGTGCAGCTGGGGCTTGGGCCCTGCCCTCATTCTGTTTAAGGTGGCCACCAGGTATGGGCAGGCCCTTCCTCTGGGTCTGCTCCAGCTGTGTCCACTGCCGGGACCAATGGTCCAGAAGCACTGGCCACAACAGGTGGACTGTGAAGCCCCTGACCTGGTGTCCCGTCCAAGGAATCCCCGCCCCCACCCCAAGCTCTTGGTGGCTGCACACAGTATTTGCTGAGGACCTGCTACCCAGACACCATACTGGGCAATCTAGGTGCATCACTTCTATGTTGCCTTTTCTGTCCTCTCCACCTGGTACCCTCTCCCCCCAGGTCCTCACACACTGACTCTTCCTCAGAGGTCACCTCCTCCCAGAGGCCCTCCCTTACCAGCCCATCTAAAGTGGCCCCATTTCTTTCTCACCAAGACACCGTTTTAGTTCTGTCATAGCCTCATCACTGTCTGAAACTCATCCCATCCATTTACTCCCTGGCTTGTCCCCTGCTGAAACAGGACGTCCTCCAGGACGGGGGCCAAGGCTGTCTTGTTCTTGGCTGTGTCCCAGGCGCTAGAACAGTGCCTGGCACATAACAGGTGCCTGATCAATGTGTGTGGACTAAATCTTCCCAGCCCAGAGGGGGCCTGCTCCATCCTCCTCTCCCGTCCCTGCTTCCTGTTTCTCCTTAGCACTCCCACTGCCTCTCATTCCATGGGCTTGTCTTCATGCTCCATGTCTCCCTGACTAGAACAGATTCTTCATGAGAGAGGCAATTTTTTTCTATATCCCCAGTGCTTTGTTGTTTCGATGAACGGTCCTGAGGGAGCTGAGAGTGGGAGGCAGGAGCCTGCCATGGTCTCATAGAGGGTGAGGGCCAGGCCAGGGGCAGAATCGGGCTGACCCCCAAGTCCTGCTGCCCCACTGTACCATGCCTCCATCTCAGGCAACTTTCCCGACCTTGCTCCTCCTGGCTGCCGGGGGAAGGAGCCCGGGCCCTGAGCTAACGACAGTGGCCAGTGTGGTAGCTGAACAGTGCCCGCCAAAGATATCTAAGTCCTAATCCCTGGAACCTGTGAAAGTATGACCTTACACGGCAAAAGGGATTTTGCAGGTGTGGTTAAGTTATGGACCTTGAGATGGGGAGGCTGTCCTGAATTATCCAGTTGGACCTTAAACGCAATCACAAGTGTCCTTATAAGAGGGAGGAAAAGGGAGATTAGACACAGAAGTAGGAGATGTAACAACAGAAGCAAGAGGTTGGAGCAATGGGAGGGAGGGGTGATAAGCCAAGGAGTGCAGGGGGCCCCCAGAAGCTAGAAGGGGCAAAGAGACGGATTCTCCCCTAGAGCTTCTAGAAGGAGTCAGCCCTGCCCACTCCTTAACTTCACTTTGAGACGATTTCAGACTTCCGGCCTCCAGACTGTGAGACAATAAACTTGTTTTGTTTTAAAAGTCACCAAGGGCTTCCCTGGTGGCGCAGTGGTTGAGAGTCCGCCTGCCGATGCAGGGGACATGGGTTCGTGCCCCGGTCTGGGAAGATCCCACATGCCGCAGAGCGGCTGGGGCCGTGAGCCATGGCCGCTGAGCCTGCGCATCTGGAGCCTGTGCTCCGCAACGGGAGAGGCCACAACAGTGAGAGGCCCGCGTAATGCAAAAAAAATTAAATAAATAAATAAATAAATAAATAAAAGTCACCAAGATACAAAGTTTCAGCTTAGCAAGATGAATAACTTCTGGAGATCTGTTTCACAACAATGTGAATATACCTTTCACAACTGAACTATACATTTAAAAATGGTTAAAATGATAAATTTCAGGTTATATGTTTTTTTTAAAAAGTCACCAAGTTTGTGGTAATTTGTGACAGCAGCTACAGGAAACAAATTCAGCCCGCCTGCAGCTGACCAGTCCGCAGGACACCGAGCCTTTATGTGTCTCAGGAAGGCCAATCCCGGCCCCACCCCTGAGGGAGTCTCCTGCAGTGGCAGCTCTGTGCCCCTGACTGGCTTGACAGAAAGAGAATAAGAGCCACCAGAGCTGGCATTTATCCAGCCCTTCCTGTGAGCTGAGTGCTGTACACATGTCTCATCTCCTCCCATCCACATCCCTGCAAAGAAGTTTGTACCATGATCCCCAACTTCTCCACAAGGAAGATGAGGCTCAGAGAAGTGAGATGACTTGCCTAAGGTCACACACCAAGAAGCAGAGCTTAATCACCATTTCCTGTCTCACTCCAGGCTGATTCAGCCAGAGTCTCATAGCTGCTGTCACAGGCGTTCAAACGCCCCGATGCTGCTTTCCAGCAGCTTTTAAAAGAGCCCTAGTATTGCCTTCTTTTCCTCTGTTTGTAACCAGCCGTTCTCTTCCAGCTAATCATAGACCAGAGAGTCTCATTCTGCCCCAGTACGCTCATGAGGCTATGAGATTGCCCAGGAAAGTGCAAAAACATGAATTAGCTCATGTCTTATGTTCAGTTCCCTAAGACGCCATAGCATAGCCAGAGATTGTGGGTTGCAAACCAGTGGTCAGTGCATGCCTGGCCTGCACCGTATGAAGTATTATTATTATTTTTTTTTTTTGCGTTACGCGGGCTTCTCACTGCTGTGGCCTCTCCCATTGCGGAGCACAGGCTCCTGGATGCGCAGGCTCAGCGGCCATGGCGCACGGACCCAGCCGCTCCGCGGCATGTGGGATCTTCCCAGACCGGGGCACGAACCCGCATCCCCTGCATCGGCAGGCGGACTCTCAACCACTGCGCCACCAGGGAAGCCCCTGAAGTATTATTTTTAATCGATGCCCAACATTTAACGCCAGAAGATTTCTCTTCAAAATCAGAAGTCAGGACATTTGCTCTACTTCTCTATAGTCAGGACAGGCTGGGCTCTGCTGCAGTAATAAACACTTCCAAGTCTCAGGGGCTTACCACACAGACGTCTATTTCTTTCTCACATGGCATGTCCAGTGCAGGTGTTCCAGGGGCTTTGCTCCACACAGTCATTTAGGGACCCAGGCTGACAGAGGCGCCATCATCAATTAGCAGCATCTGAGACATGTGGCCTTGTCAGTTGCTGCTTCAGGGGGGAGAAAAGACAGGAAGAGAGCACATGGTTGTTGCACAGTCTCAACATGCTACACATATCTTACTTTTGCTTATTTGTCATTGGCTGGATATAGTCATGTGGCCCATCCACATTCCAAGGAGGCTGAGACGTACAGTCTTGTGTGAACACTAGTTTCACTAGTTCTGATATTGGTGAGCACTAGTCTACCACACCTTCTCATCTGACAGCAATTCACTGGAGCTGAGTGAGCATGCCCCTCTCAGGGCTGCCATGGACAGGAGTTCAGGATGTGCACTGCACAGCTCGAGGACGCACCATTCATGTAGTAGTTTCTGGGATCTGTGCTCACTGAACATCTGCAGTGCACAAGGCAGTCCGTAGCAGCCCTTCCCTCCCTACAAGGACACATGTGCTCCAGTTTGCTCCAGCTCCAGGCCAATCTCTTTACTGAAGTCCCTGTAGCATTTCGACTGTGTGCCTTGTCTTAGAGTCAATAAGTAGATACAAGTTAAATGCAAATTCCCATCAATATCAGTTTCCTATAGAACAGAGTCCTAACTCCTTTGCAAGGCATTCAGAGAATTTACCAATGGGCCTCAGCTTCACTTACTCCAGCATGCCTTCTCTTTCTGCCTCACCCCTACCTCAGACTCCTCCCCCCGCTGCCGTGTGTCCCTACGCTCTTGTCAGTAATTGCTGGGGTGAGTTAGATGGGCCTTCATGGGTGCTCCATGAAGCCAGTGGGGCACACTATATCCTGTCCTGGAGAGCCACAGTGGACAATGTGTATTAAAGGCTCTGACGAGTATGTCCAGTTTCGCTTTGTTTAATCCAGTGTTGCCAACCTGTGCCCTCTTCTCACACAGAACCCCTGATGGCACCTGAGGAAGACTGTCTATTTGCCCAACACGCTCTGTCCATGTATTTGTATCTGCCCCATCCTCACACTTCCTTTCCTCAAGTCGCCTTAGCAGCTCCTACTCATCCTGCAAATGCCCTTTCTGAAGGTGCCCCTCATGGCCTGTGAATAATTAGTTCTGAGTTGGGATCCCCCAGGACTGGGACTTCTGTAAAACAGAGCTCTGACCCCCGGGGCCGTAGACTGAGCTGCTTCCTCTCTGTGGCTCACAGCTCCCTCCACATCCCCGTCCCTGAAAGGGGGACATTCTTGGCCCCTGGCACTCACCACAGCTCAGTCTTTCCCCTTCCCCAGGGTGGGCAGGAGCCCTAGTCTTAGCCACCCACAGCCATGCTCATCCCCGGACGCTTTCAGAGGGCAGAAAGGCAAGTCTCCAGTAAACACTCTTTTTTGAGTCCTTGTATATTAAAAATGCAAGAACTGTTCCCAAAGGGTTACAGAAACTGGGTAATTTATTTATTTATTTTTTTACCAGTTAAGTTTAATTTTATTTTTTTCTGCTTTATAACAAATTTAATCAGTTATACATATACATATGTTCCCATATCCCCTCCCTCTTGCGTCTCCCTCCCACCCTCCCTATCCCACCCCTCCAGGAGGTCACAAAGCACTGAGCTGATCTCCCTGTGCTATGCGGCTGCTTCCCACTAGCTATCTACCTTACGTTTGGTAGTGTATATATGTCCATGCCGCTCTTTCGCTTTGTCACAGCTTACCCTTCCCCCTTCCCATATCTTCAAGTCCATTCTCTAGTAGGTCTGTGTCTTTATTCCTGTCTTACCCCTATGTTCTTCATGACATTTTTTTTCTTAAATTCCATATATATGTGTCAGCATACAGTATTTGTCTTTCTCTTTCTGACTTACTTCACTCTGTATGACAGACTCTAGGTCCATCCACCTCTTTACAAATAGCTCAATTTCGTTTCTTTTTATGGCTGAGTAATATTCCATTGTATATATGTGCCACATCTTCTTTATCCATTCATCCGGTGATGGACACTTAGGTTGTTTCCATCTCCGGGCTATTGTAAATAGGGCTGCTATGAACATTTTGGTACATGACTCTTTTTGAATTATGGTTTTCTCAGGGTATATGCCCAGTAGTGGGATTGCTGGGTCATATGGTAGTTCTATTTGTAGAAACTGGGGTAATTTAAATACCTACATTTAATAATTCCTTCATTCATCCAGCACATGTTTGTAGAGCTCCTACTATGTGTCAGGCACTGTTCTAATAGCTGCGGAGACTTCAGGGAACAAGACTAAAGATTGTTTCCATAGCCACCTACATTCAAGGTGCAGTAGAGAAAAAAACATATAACGGGTCAAATGGTGTTAAGTGCCCGGGGGTAGGGAGTATGGGAAGGAGGGCCTCCACTTTCCTATGGGGGGGTGGGGGGTGGGGTGAGGGGAGGTGGAGGGGTGAGGGGCTGGGGGGGTGGGGGGGAGGTTTGAGAAGTCCTCTTTGATAAGGTGACTTCTGAGCAGAGATCCAAGGAAGAGAGGGAGTGAGGCACGTGGAGGTCTGTGGGGAGAACCTTCCAGATAAAGAGAACAGAAAAGGCAGAAGTCCTGAAGTGGAGGCTTGCCTACAAGGGGGACTGTGGCTGGAGCCGTGCAGTGAAGGGGAGGGAGCAGCTGAGGCTTGGAGGAGAGGGAGGGAGGGGGCTCTAGACAGATCCTGAGCTAACAGGGGACCCCTAGGGATCATGAGAGAAAGTGCCCTCGAGGATGACAACAGTTAGCACTGAGTGGTGAGGGTCCTTTTTTCCATCCTGACAGAGAGTGTCTCTGCGTCTACGTATCACCTCATCTGGAGTCTGAACCTGAGGCTTGCTAACTTGAGGTCCAGGCCAACTGGCCTGCCTGGAACCCTTTCCTTCTCTGTCAGAGAAGATGCTGATCCCTAGGGCACTCTCATGTATGGATTGTTGCCCATTTTATAGGCTAGGAAATGGGCTTAGATGAGGTTCCGGGTTCCTGAGAGTGTGTCTACCACTTTGGGAATCCTGCCGAGGCACCTGCCAGGGGACGCCCTGTGGGGAGAGCAAGAAGGCAAAACAGTCCAATGCCCAGGGCATGACAGCGGGTGAGAGGAAAAACCCAGAGGGCCATGAAGCCCTGCCCTGACCGAGACCTTAGGCTGGTCCATTGAGGAAGGCAGGGTTCGGGTGGGCTGGCCACGTCTTGGGTTCACCACCTCCATTCCATCCTGCCCTCCTGGGCAGAGAGGAGGCCAGAGCTGGGTGGAAGCATTGTGCACACCGAAGGATCCAACATGTGGGAGACAAGGAGGGGACACCCCAGAACTCTCTCTCCAGCAACGGTGATTTCAGGGGAAGAGCCAGAAGTCCCTTAACCTCCGAGATGTCACTTTGGGGTGGTGAGAAAGAAAGGGTGGGCCTCGATGGTCTCTAGGGACCCTTCTGACTCTGAAAGTCTCCATCTCCTTGTAGAATAGGCAAATTTATACTCGCAACGGGTGTTTATAAACAGCCCCACAGCCTGACCCTGTGGCAAGCCTTACCAGGAGGAGATGGCATCCTCTGTGAAACATGCTCGGGCCCTACCTGACACACATCATCGTGTGAGCCATACACACTCCCTTTGCTTATTATGGTGAGGCTGCTCCCGCCGTGCAGGTGAGGAAGCTAAGACCTGGGGGAGCTAAGGGCTCCTGGGGTGAAAGTCTCCCCTGGAGTTGTGCTGCTGGTGGCCCTGGTCACTCAGTGAGCAAGTGGCAGTATCATCACCCCACACGGCTTCCATGTCACTGCCCCCCCAGGATCAGCCACACCCCTCCTGCACTCTGCCCCCAAGGAAAGCACAGCTCTGGTTCTATAAGCCACGTATGGGGCCGCCCCGTGGTCCCTGGTCCTGCTGCCTCCCCAGGAGCTGGACTGCTCACCCCAATGTCCCATCTGCTGCATAGCGCTACCCACTACCCCAGCCTCCGTCCCCAACCCTTTGCTTCAATTCAGGGAGTGGACCAGCTTCAGGCCAGGTGGAACCCAACTCCAGGGGTGCTGGAGGGCTATCCTGAGGATGCATGTGGCCACGCACGGGGCTGGGTGGGTTCTGACGGGTTCTAAGCCCTAAGGCCCATTTGGAGGAGGCTCGTACCTCTCCTCTGAGGCCACTGCTCTGAGTGGGTGGGGGAGGAAGAGACAGGGACCCCCCTTATGCTGTGGGTGTTCTTCTCTGCTGCCCTCAGTTCCAGTGGAAGCCCCCCAGCTCCCCCAGAGCAAATTCCAGCCTATGTGGAACCCTCTCAGGGACCCTGAGAAAGGCCAGGTACATCATTTCGGGGCTGTCTTTCTTCCCAGCTCCGAATGTCTCCTGCTCATTATGCCTGAGGGCAGTTTTAGGAAAAAGGTTTTACAGCTGCTGAGGAAAGAGTAAGTAATGCAAGATGGGGAATAAAAGCAAATTCAAGGAGTCCTCTCTGCAAACGCTTGAGGAGCAGGCGCCAGCTGACAGAGGCAGATAGATGACCTGCAATTACCCGCCCGGATCCCCCCAGCCTCGCCCAGGCTCCCTCCCGCCTCTTCTCCAAGCAATTTCAGACTTTTTGTACAACTAAAGCAGAGATTGTATACGATTTCTCTCTCCGTCAGAGGCGGCTTTCAGGTGGGGGGCGGGGGGAGGCGGCCCTGGAGTGTTTATTCTCGAACAAAGGCAGTTGGCGACAAAATGGGCGCAGGACCCTCCCCCAGCCGCCCGCTCTGGCTCTCTCCGCAGAGCCAAGGCCCTCATTCGGGCTGCAGAGGGGAGATTTGAATGTGTGTGCCCAGCTCAGGCTCTACAAAGTGCCAGGGTCCGGGGACAAAGGTGTGGGTTGCTCTGCTGTGTTCCCCGGTGCAGGTCAGGTCATAAAGCTGCGCTGGTGGGAAGGGGTGACATCTACGTGAGTATGGGAACCTGGCCAATATGGCCTGTCACTGGCCAGTTCCCTCCCCAGGGCAGGCCCCTCTGGAGTGTTCTCTTGGAGGGAGGCAGGATTTAAGGGGTCTAGCTTCAGGGAGAGGTCCCTTAATCAATGCCCCAGGATGCAGTGAACCAGAAACAGGATGCTCTGGGCAGGTATGAGAGCGGCAGGCAGTCACGTGCACACAGTGGGGCAGGAGTCTGCATTTGCAGGTGCCACCTCCCTTCTCTCCTCAGCTCCCTGTTGGCTCCTGTGGGTGAAGGAATAGTCTGGGCATAAGAAAGAGCCCAAGGCCACAATATGGAGCCGTTCCCAAATTCAGCCACCAATGGAAATCTTCAGGATTTTGGTCACATCTACGTACCACTTCTACACTCATTTATGTTGTTGGTTTTTTCTTTTGAAACAGGTAAGACATTCACCTGGTTCCAAAAACAAGGCTAAAGGTGGAGAGGAAGTCTCTCTCCCATCTCGGCCCCTTCCACCCAGTTCCCCATCCCCTCCACCAACCACAAAGGACAATATGTCTATTATTAGCTTTTTTTTTTATCTTTCCAGAGTATATTCATAGAGGTATAACAAGTATAATATGAAGACATATTCTTATTTTCCCTCTTTCTTGTGCAAAACATAACACATCCTATAGACTGTTCTGTATCTTATTTTCTCACTTGATATATTGCATAGATGTTCCACCGTATACACACGAGGCAGCATGTATAAGGGTATTCATTGCACTATAGCAGCCAAAGATGGAAAGCAACTCAGGGTCCATCAGAAGGGGTTAGGCTCAATGAGCTACAGCCTGTCCACACAATGGAATACTCTTCTATAAAAAGAAAAAAAAATTTTTTTTAATTTTTAAAAAGAGGTGGGGGAAGTTAAGGAGGGTTTCTACATTTTGACTAGGAAAGATCTCTAATCTCCAGGCTGTATTAATTGCCTAAAACAAGAGTAGGATAAATTCCCAAAAGTAGGATTGGTGGTTGCAATTTTGATAGATATCATCAAGTCTTTTGTGGCTTCTGGATTTTTAAGTCATAATTTAAAAGACCTTTTAATTTACTTTATATCCTGTTTTACATCAATTTATTTTTTAAACTTAATAAGTATGTATCTTTAAAGAGATACTAGAATAAGGAAAAACAACAGAAATTGAAAAAGTGATGGACAAGTCAGGATCTTTTAATACCAAAGAACTGAGTGTGATTCAAAGCAATAGCAACATAGTTTGGCTGATGTAAACAGATAGGGCCCTTATTAAAGAATATTTGGATCTCCTAGAGGTCTTCGGGGAGGCCCGAGCATCATGCTAAGAGGCTGGTCATCCAGGAAGAAGTCACAAGGACACGGACACCACTGCCCTTGCCCTTGTCATTGATACCCCAACCTGCCCAGCTGGGCCCTGCATCCTGTCCCTGCTGCCTCTGGAAGCCAGATGAGGCTGCTCGTGCAGCCGGCGCTGCCACTGCCCATCCACAGACAGATTCTGGGATGCTGGGTGGTCCCTGCTGCTTTGTGACCCTGACTAGCTGGGGCGGATGTGACTGATGGGGGATCCTAGTGTTCGGGAAGGCCTAGAGGGAGAACGTCCGGCATTTATTTCAGCTTAGACAAAGGGAAGCTCGTGTTTTCTGGTCAGAAAGAAGTTTCTGGTACTTCGTGGACAAAAAGAATGATGAGAGTCCACTCCTAGAAGGACGGACCATGTCCCCAGAGACACAGTGCTGCACAGGGCAAGGGGGACAAGATGTGTCAGAGCTGTCACAGAGGGAAGGGTCTGAGGACAGCCCAGAGGTCTGGGAGCTGCAGGAGAGGGGAGAGGGCGGGAAGAGGGCCGGGGACGGGTGGTGTGATGGGGAGGCTGGGAGGAGTTTGAGGAGGGTGGAGGCTCAGGATTGGGCCTGAGAGTGCGTAGAGAGAGGTGCTGAGCCTGGTGGGTGCGCTGGAGACCTGGGAGGGGCTCTGGGCCATTAAGAGAAGGCAAGCTGAAGGGAATAAGCAGAGGGTGATGGGACACAGAGTCGGTCCTGGGACCGGCAGGCTCAGGAGGAGGGGCACGGAAGACACTCCCCAAAGGAGGCTGCAGGTGCCTTCCTGGGTCTGACAGAGAAGGCGCACCTGCCAGTAGGATCCAAGGGGAGAGCTCTGTGTCCTTTGCTTTCCCCCCCTAAGTCCCCAGGGATACCTGCCCCCCACCTTGGGAACCCAGGATTGTATTTTCCTATGCCTGAGCTCCCATCACACACATGCAGTCACAGCAGCGACACCCAACCCCCGCAGCTGCAGGCCTCTGGCTCTCCTGCCCCAGCCCTCCCACCCCTTGACTCCAACCTCTTTATCTCCGTTGTTCTTTTCCTTTGTGCTGACCCTGCCCGGAGGGCTGCGCCCGGCCCTACTTCTTCCTGGTGAGGCGATATCTTCAGCTAGGTGGGGGGACCCCATCTCCTCTCACACCCCCAACAGGCACACACCCCGGGCTGTGTGTGGATCCTCCATTATTCACGGCTCTCAGATCTGGGCTGGAACCAGCTCCGTTTCCATCTGTAACTCCCAGCCCTCTCCTTTCACGATGCTTTTGCATTTGATCTTCTGCAAATTTGCCTCTTTGTTCTTCAGACAGAATCATATTTCCAGCGGCTCCCAAAGGCCCTTGGTGGCACAGACTGCCATGGAAATTCTCTTTAAAAAAATAAAAACGTCCCCAGAGCAATAAGCAAGACACCTCCAGGTGGAAATGTTACAACCTACCATCAGAGCAGAGAACAAAGCAAGGCCCAACCCAGCTGTGCATGGATAAGAGCTGAGAACTTGTAGGAAGAGAGGCGAGGCCGGTCCTGGTTCTCTCTCTCCCTGGATCGGTTGTTTCCTCCCCGTATCTCATATTCTAGGCTTGAAAGTTGGTTGATGATAGTACCTGGCACTGACGAGGCTGCAGAGACCATGGTTACTGATGGGTTGTGGGGGTAGCATGTGTTTCTGAAGACTTCCGGCTTATGTATTTGCTCATTCAACAACATTGGTTGTATCGGGTCTCAGGGAACCAGTGGCAGAGAAGCCAGCTCAAACTTGGTCTAGATGGGGCGACTGTTGGCTCCACAACTGAAAAGTCAGGGGTAGTGACGACTTCAGTTACTGCTGAATCCAGGGGTTCAAAAATGTCTTCAAAACCTGTGCATCCACTCAACTGTACACATTAAAATGGTTAAGCTGGTAAATTTTATGTTATGTGCATTTTACCACAAAAAAAGTTTTTTAAACAAAACAGAATACTTGCGCCCTGTGCCACGTGCCACCTCTGGCAGGGTCTCTAGGTGGCTGCTTCCACCTGAAATGCAATCACCTCACATCACTCAAGTCCCTGCTCCAATGTCAGCACCTCAGAGAGGCTCCCCCCGCCGCCTCCGCAGGCCAGTAAAAGTAGCTAACCTCCTTTAGCCACTCACTCTCACCCTTCAAAGCACTTACCATTTCCAGAAATTATCCTGTTTATTCACCTGCTTACTTATATGCTTATTTGTTGTAGAGACTGCTGCTCCCCACTAGAATGTCCGTGAGCTCCATGAGAACGGGCACCTTGTCTTGTTCACAGGTGTTTCCCCAGAGCCAGGAACAGGCCTGGCATAGAGTGGGGCTTAACAAATAGATGTAGAAGGAACATGTAAAGGGATGTTCCCTCTCCTTCTCTTAGTCTTACTCTCCTTGCACTGGTGGGGCCTCCTTGTACAGTGGTAAAATGGCTGCACGCAGCTCTGATGTTCCCCCATCAATATCACCTCATGGTCTATACTGCAGTATATACTATACTATACTATCAGTACATCAACTATATACATCATCAACACATCATCCTCACAGCAGCTCTGAGTTCAGTGGGAGGAAAGGGCTTCTCTCACAAATGTCCCAGGGTTGCAACTCATTGGCTGTGACTAAGTCATGTGATCTTACCTGAGCCAATCACTGCAAGCAGGGATACAGTGCTCTGACTGGTCAGGTCTGAAGCCCAGGTCAATCCCTGGGACCCAAAACAGCATCAGTACCACTGAAACTGCACTGGAAGGAGGATGGTTTTCCCTGGGGAAAATTAGTGAGCTGATGCCAGAGGAAGGGGCACAGGCAGACACAGTAGGTGAACACCTCAGACATACCAGGTTTTGTACCAGGCTCTAGAGAGCCAAGATAAGTAGCACTTTAATAAACATTTGCTGAATGAGGGTGACTCAATCCATGACCTCTCAGCAAAGCAAGGAATACAGGTTCGTGTGATCATAGGGAGTGTTTAAGCTGGGCTGTGGGAACACCTGTGTCCCTCCCATGAGATGGAACCAGGTAAGTCGGTTGCTGCCAGGCTGAAATGGGCTTAAGAGCTGGGGATCTGTTTGACCCAAGATTCCGTGAATTTACTCAAAAGGAGAAATAAACTATATTGCACAAGAACGGTTGTTGCGGTGTTATTTGTGATAGAAAAAAAAAAAAACTGGAAACAACCCAAATGTTCCCCAGTAGGGGACTGGTTAACTAAATTATGAAACATCCACTTGAGGAAATATTCTGGAGCCATTAAAAATGATCGTTATGAAAGCTACAGAGCAACAGGGGAAAAGGCGTCTGTTCTAATGCACAGTAACAGCACAGAATGCAAAACTGTGACCATGAGAGGTGCCCAGTGTGTGCCCTGCCCTGTGCTCAGGCCACAGAGACTCATGGGATGCAACTCCTGCCCCCAGGAAATTTGGTTCCTGGCGATGCTGTGAAAACAAATAATGACACTCAGCGGGTGAGAAATGTAATGGCACAGAGGGAGGGAGTTGCTTGGGGTCCAAGAAAGCTGTCTTGAGAAGTGGTCTTTGAGCTTGAGTTTAAGGGTAGTGAGTACTAAGATTGGAGCTGTGTAAACATGTGGACACTTAAAGGAAAAGGTTTGAAGGCAATGCATACACAAAAAATGAAAACAGTTATGCCAAGGAGAATTATGGGTGATTGTTCTCCCTCTTTTTTCCAAAATTTCTTTCATGTTACATTGTTTTCACAATAACAGCTAGTAGAAAACTAAGCTCAGATAAGGGAGAATAATTTTCACTACCAATATTCTTGTCGGAAAATCATACATGAGTTCATAAGTACTTTATTTCCTCAACAGAGCGGGGAAGTGGGGAAATACACGGGTTCGTGCCCCGGTCCGGGAAGATCCCACATGCTGTGGAGCGGCTGGGCCCGTGAGCCATGGCCGCTGAGCCTGCGCATCCGGAGCCTGTGCTCCGCAACGGGAGAGGCCACAACAGTGAGAGGCTCGCGTACCGAAAAAAAAAAAAAAAAAAATTCAGGTGGGAAAGGCCCCTTTTGGGGAGGCTCCAGATGCAGCTTCTAAGGGCTGATTAGGACGTGACAGCATGGGGAGGACAGTGTCACGTTAGACACATCTGCCCTGACCCCAAGCCTACCAATAGACAGCTGTGTGTATCACTCAGGGTTCTTTGCGGATCATGGTTCAAAGCCTGCCAAGAACCTGGCCGGTGATGACAATGCTGCCAGCACCCTGACCATGGCCACCACAGCTGGTACGGGACACAGCACAGCCTCTGCTGCTCCCCCATCCAGAAGTTTCTCCCGCGACCCTGCTTCTTTGCTTTTACCTCCTGACCCAGGTCTCCAGTGAGAAGCATCATTGGCTGGCTTTGGGCATGGACTCACAGCCTACCTGCCAGGGATGACAAGGAAGTGTGTATCTGGCGTTTTCAGTCTCCCCAGTGCGAGGTTAGCCTCATCAAGTTAGGATCTCTGTAAACACAGGATGAGGTTCAGACACGAGGCTACTGTTCATCTCCATAGGAAGCCTGGAACTCTCACCCAAATCCCCTCATTTGTAAGACAAGGAGACAAGATGGGAGACCGAACACTCATACTAATTGTGTTCCTTTCCAGCCCCCACTAAAATGACAGCAGGTGATTTTTTTAAAGACATCAACTTCATAGGAAGGATAACTGGGGAGATGACGGCAACACGATTGTGGAAGCTGGAAACAGGGAGAAGTAATACCTGACCAAGAGGTCCCAGCCTGACAGAACAGTAGGCTGTTTGATTCTCTAAAGGACACTCAAGTCTGTTCTCACCACAGAGCCTTCAAAGCCTCGGGAACAGGCAGCCCGAGGATATGGGGATGAGTGAGAGTTAAAACAAGAACGAGCAAAGCAAAAGCTTTTGCAAATCTGTGGGAAATCTGGATCCTCAACTCAGTCCAAGCTGTTGGGTAACCACCTCTCGTCTCCCCAGCAAAAGCTCAGGTTTATTCTCTGGACCAGAGGAGGCAAGACACAGCTAAGAGCTTAGATACTATACTGAAAATGGGGTACAGAATGCTGCGACCCCCCACCCAGCTCCCTTCCCCTATGCAGCTCCAGAAGCCATCAGGCCAGAACTCTTCTCCAGGCAGGAGACTGAGAGAGTTTCTCTAGGGAATCTGACCAGCCCCCAGTCAAAGACCTCAAAGTACTGACACTGGTGGATTCCCCCACCAGTGGCACATCAAGATCTTGAGGCTTCCAATCAGCATTTTGGTACTTAATCATGATCTGGTGAACCCTAGGTCACCAGACATCTGAGGGACACCTCCATCAGGGAGTAGAGGGAACAAAGCAAACAAATAGAAAAAATAATGTACAGAAAAAAAGGCCATGTTAGATGAAGAAAACCTTAAAAGATTATTATTAATAATTCCAGGGACCTAAGAGAAGTTACTACATCTATGAAGTTCTAATAAAAGGAACATTCAGAGAATAGAGAATTAAAACAGAGTTCTTGGAAATTAAAAGCAGAAAAAAGTGATTTTTCTCAAAACAAAACAAAACAAAACAAAAGTAATAGATGGATTAGAGAGGCAAATGTGGGGAAACCTCCCAGAAACAGAGCAAAATGACAAAGAGATGGAAAATAAGAGAGGAAGGGTACAAACATTGAAAGACCAATTCAAGAGATTCCACATGTGAGTAATAGGATATAAATAAAGAGAAACATGAAAAGAAAGAAATTTAATGAAATAATTTAAGAAAGTTTCTCAGGAATGAAGGACATGGGTTTGGGGAGTGAAAGCCTCCACAATTGCGCACCACGGTGGATGAAAACAGAGCCACACCAAAGCACATTGTTGCAAAAGTTCAGAAGCCTAGGGACAAAAAAAGCAGAGTCTACAAGTTTCCAGAGAAACTAGCAAACATGGAGTCATGCTTTCAAAATTCTGAAGAAAAATTATTTCCAAGCGAGAGTCTATACTATTCAAGTAAGCTATTTATCAAATGAAAGGAGAAAGAAACACACCTGCAGGCCTGCAAGATCTCAAAAAATTGAACCCTCTTCCACTCCTTCTTAGGAAGTCACTGGAGCTTGTGCTCCACAGCAAGAGAGGAAACCAAGAAAAGAAATGCAGAGACTCGGGGATCAGGAGACCCAACCCAGAGAGAGGGCAAAAGAAATCCAGAGGGCAATGGTGACAAGGGATCAGGGTATCGGTTGAGTTCCAGGCATAGACTGGAGTCAGTTTGAGCACTGGTGGCCAAGCACAGGCAAGGCTCCATAGCTATAGTCACACTTCCCGACAAAACGATCAGGCAGGCATGGTGAAAGTCAGAGGAGCCACCCCTTCTACAAGGAGACTCGTGTGGGGGCTGACGCAGAACGAGGAGGTGATGAAGGGCATTCCTAACATAAATTGCTACACTGAAGCTGGGCCTCTTGGCAAGAGCCTTCTTACATCTGACCCCATAGGCCACTGAGCAGAAGAAAACACAAATTTAAGGATTCTCCTCTATCTGCATATACACCTGCATATGAACAGGCAGTGCCCAGGACAGTGGGCAAAAGCAAGTTTCCCTCTTCATGTGGAGCATAAACAAAAAACATGTAAGTTCAGATCATACTAAGTGCTTTGGAAAAAATAAAAACCAGGTTAATGGTGTTGAGAATGGTTGTCGGGGGAGGTCGGGGCAGGTATCTCTGATGGGGAGACATTTGACCTGCATGATGAGGTGAGCTGGCTATGCAGGGACCTTGGTGAAAAGACTTACAGGCATGGGGGGAACGGCAAGTGCAAGGGCCCTGAGGTGGGAATGAACTTGACGTGTTGAAGACCTGAGTAGAGAGGGAAGAGGAGTGCAGTAGGAGATGAGTTAAGAGGTGGGAGGAGTGGGACTGGATCCATAGGGGTGAAGGGGCTACAGGTGAATGCAGGAGGATGCCTGGACCTTACTTACATGGGGTCACTATTAATGTCCTTGGACAGTAGTGGCTAACTGCCCCAACATCCATTCCCCCTTCAATCTTACTACAGAGTCCGGGGCAAAAGGCTCAGCTTTAAAAAATAATAATAATAATAAATTACATTTTCCAGGCTCCCTTGCAGCTAGGTGCAGTCAATGCACTAAATTCTGGCCAATGAGATGTAACCTCTTTTCTCCTCCATTTTTCTCCTCCCAGCCCGACATGATGACTGGAAGTCCAGCAGCTATTTTGGACCTAGTGATGGCCTTGGCTAGGCAGGGACAACAGACAAATAGAAGGAAACTGGGTCCCTGATGACCTCAAGTGGTCTTATCAGCCTTAGACTGCCAAACTCCTGGTTATTTTATGTGAGAAAATGAACCCTTGAGAGGGTAGGCTGCCATCTTTCAGCTCACCTTGATTCCTGAGAGTCACTTGTAGATAGAGTTGAGGCCTTGTATGGGACCCTTAAATCATCGATAGTTTGGTGGTGTTGACCTCTTGCCTGCCTGTGTCCTCCATTCACACTCAGGCAGCAGGCACCTCAAAGACTCCTACTACCTTCTGAATCTTGGAATGTAAGAAGAGAAGGGGCCTTTGGGAAGGGAAGAGCTGCTCGGAAAGGGCACCCACATTCTTGCTGAGGGAGGGAACTCTGGGGGTCCATGGCTTCATGGGGAGAGAGTAGTAATGAGTGAGTTGACAAGTGGTTTTCTGTTTAAACTTTTGTATCCTGATCCCTTGCTTGGCAACCGGAGACCCCAGGCTTTTTTTTTTTTTTTTTTTTTTTTTTTGCGGTACGCGGGCCTCTCACTGTTGTGGCCTCTCCCGTTGCGGAGCACAGGCTCCGCGGCCATGGCTCACGGGCCCAGCTGCTTCACGGCATGTGGGATCCTCCCGGACCGGAGCACGAACCCGTGTCCCCTGCATCGGCAGGGGGACTCTCAACCACTGTGCCACCAGGGAAGCCCCAGGCCATATATATATATTTTTATTTTTATTTTTATTTTTTGCGGTACGCGGGCCTCTCACTGCTGTGGCCTCTCCCGTTGAGGAGCACAGGCTCCGGACACGCAGGCTCAGCGGCCATGGCTCACGGGCCCAGCCGCTTCACGGCATGTGGGATCCTCCCGGACCGGGGCACGAACCCGTGTCCCCTGCATCGGCAGGCCGACTCTCAACCACTGCGCCACCAGGGAAGCCCCAGGCTATATTTTTTATACACAAGGAATTCAGCCTCCGGAGTTGGAATTTGAGAGCGAAGAGCTACTTCAGCATCACTTGGGGGTTGGCTTATTAAAAGGGCTCCTCCCCTGAATCAGGAGTTCAGCAGAATTCCCTGACTTCCCTCCCTAGTATCTCCCGGCCTCCAGGACTGGCTCAGGTTCCAGATGAGACGTCCTTCTTAACCCCCTGCCACATGCAAACTCTCAGCAGATGCTGCTGGCTCCACCCCCAGACCTATCCCAGACCTGCCCATGGCCACCCCTCCCCACCCAGCCCCCTCCTCTCTCTCCATAACCTTCAGAGTTTTCCATCACTTCCTACCCATTCTCTCCATTCCCAAAAGCAACCTGGGTGGTTTTTTTTTTTTAACATCTTTATTGGAGTATAATTGCTTTACAATGGTGTGTTAGTTTGTGCTTTATAACAAAGTGATCCTGGGTGGTTTTTAATGATGTAAATCAGAGCAAGGAATTCCCCACTTGAAGCTCTCAAGTGACTTCCCATTACACTTAGAATGAAACGCAAACTGCTTTCCGCGGCCCAATTCTCCCCCTCACACCTGTTCTCCCTCCGCTTCAGTCATTTCCCTTCTTTCCATCCTTCCCCTCCGCCACCAACGTTCTGCGCTGGTTCCCACCTGGGGGCCTTTGCCCCTGCTGTTCCCCCTGGGGCATGCTCTTTCCCCAGATTCTCCTCATCTCTCAGGTCACAGCTGAAGTGTCACCTCCCTCTGCTGCCTGGGGCGTTCTCCAGCACTTCTCTCTGTTTTATATTCTAGACTGCAGTTACCTGATGCTATCTTGTTCATGTACAATATTTGCTTACCTGGCTGCTGTCTTCCTCCTTCCCCACTGGAAAGTGAGCAGGGACCATGGCGGACGTGTCCAACAGACCCCCAGTACCCAAGTGACACCTGGCACATAGTAGGTGCTTCATACATATTTGTTGAACGGATGAACAGACGTGTGCAGCATTGCCCACCCACTGTCCCATTTAGTCCCTGCAGTAGAGGGAGATACTGAGGCCCAGAGCTGAGTGTCATGCTGGCTAGGTGGCTGGGGGTGACCCACAAGCTGCCTTAGCCCGTCTACCCCGCCCGCCTCACACCAGCCCATTGTTGGGGGGTGGGGAGAACCTGTGCTTTGTGCTTCCCTCCCTTCTTTGGCTCTTGACACTGGGCTGGTACCTACCTCCTGTCTCCCTTCCAAAGGAGGCAGCGACCAATGTTCTCCCTCCCTCCCTGTGTAGACGGGATCCCAAAGCCCATGCAGTAGAAGGGTTCTCGGAGCTGCTGCCTGTGGGGGTGGGAGATGATCTGCCTGCTCTCCCTATTCAGAAGGTGTTTCCCCAGGTGCCTCCTGGTGCTAAATCGTTCCTCCAGATGAACAGGAATGCTCATCACCACCCAACCACCTCCCAGTTAGGCAGAAAATGTGTCTTTCCTGCAGAAGCTCCCCCAGACCGCAGGCCACTCCCCATCGCTCCTGGATGGGGGAGGGGAAGGGGGGCTGACTGCAGGGTGAGAGGGTGTGGCGCCCTGCCAGTTTCCTGCTCTGTACCCTCACACCTCGGTCCTCCCCAACCCTGCCACTCCCAGCTGGAAGGGCACACACAGATACCCTCGCTTCCAGCGTAGTTTGTGGTTCTGCCTCTGTCGACAGTTCACTGTGTGGGATTTGCTGCTCTGTTTTAAAGAAGACATTAGGGCAGAGGTATTTGTAAAGCAGGGAGAGTTGGAAATCATTTACTTAAGAAATGCTTTAAAGTTCCATCCCTCCACACGCTACAATTGGATGAGAGCTTTTAAAACAACCCATGGGTGCTCTCAGCCTCCGTGCCATTCCTGGGCCTCGAGGGCTCTCCGCAGCTCAGCCGTGGCCTGGAAACCACCTTGACTCTCAGTCTCCCAACAGATGTGCTGGAAGCCTCCAGCTCACCGTGGGTTTTTACAGGCTGCTCACAAGACTGTCTTCAGGGAACAGGAAACTGATTAGAAACCAGGAGTGAAAAGGCTCATACTACACAATGTGTATAATAAATATTAGATAACAACAACAACAATAATAATAATTTGGCCTACATCTTCCATGTTGTCTAAGGAGGTGTCAGAATTATAGACTGGTGAAAAAGCAACATTTGGCTGCTTGAAAATAGCCTCCTTTGGCTCATTAGTGGGGCATGTGCCTGAGGGCAGGGAACGTTCACTCAGCTCTGGCATTTTTATCACTGAAGCTGCTCCACAGTCGTTCTGAATTCAGGCAGATTTCCTGAGACATTTCTCCTAAGGACAAGGGGAGCCCTTGAGAGCACAGAAAGCTCACTATTCATTTACCCAACACATATTGCTCGAGCCCCTACTATGTGCCAGGCACTACACTCAGTGCTGCAGATACTCAGGAGATGGAAGACAACAGGTTCCTGACTTTATGGAATTTAGTCTGCTGCAGTGGAGATGCACAACAAGCAAACAAACAAAACCCCAAAGAAAATTACAGATAACTGCTATGGAAAAAAAAAGAAAGAAAGCTCAGCAGAGGGTTGTCATGGAGAAAGACAGGGAGGGGGGCAGCAGGAGACTTTAACAGGAAGGGTCAAAACAGGCCTCACTGAGTCAAAAACTGTCTGGACCAGGAGCTTCTGCATCCCTGGGAACTTGCTAGGAATGCAAATTCCTGTGTCTCACCCAGACCTCCTGGATCGGGACCTCTTGGGGGCCGTCCAGTGATGTGGGCTCAACAGCCTTCCTGTGATTCTGATGTGCGCTTGAGTGGAGCGAGCGTGAGCTGAGAGCTGAATGATGAGAAGCTGTGAGCCTGGGTGAGGGAGAGCAGAGCGATGAAGCCAATGAGCTAGAGCTCAGGGTACCGGATGTGACACGTGGGGGCGACGGGCAGTGGCTTCAAGGGACTTCCTAAAACGGATTCTGCACCAACCTCTCACCTTTCTCCCGGCCTCACCTGGTGTGATGTAAATGCTCTGGATTCACCTTCTGACTCTTTTCTGGGGAAAGGGCAGGGAATGGCCCACCTCTCAGGAGTCTTCAGGTTTGATCCTGTGTCTAGATGAGTTGCCTGGTCACTTCTCTCCCCCAGTCTAGGATGGCAGAGAGGGGTGGAGGAGAGAGTCTGCTATTCCCCAAAATAAGGAAATGAGTGTGGAGGTGACAAAGTGGTAATATCTGAAGGAAAGGCTGGGAGAGCCCAAGAGAAGCCATGATGGCAGGAGTAGAGACAAGGGCAGGGGCCGAGGAGTAACTAAGGAGACATTGAAGCGCCTTCATTTTCTCCCTTTGAGAGTCCCCAGAGCCGCAGGTCAAGACATCAGGATGCTGGAGACGAAGGTGCCAATCACCCACCCCCATCCCACCCCATCCTGCTGCAGAGACCATGTGGAGAGCAGCACAGTGTGTGGCTAACACCCATCCCATCAGAGGCTACCTCGCAGGCCACATCGGCCATGTGCAACCCAGGAAGGGACACACAAATGAGCTCTAGGGGACCCACTGGGGCATTTCTCCTGCAAGTCAGTACACAAGCCCTCCCACAGCATGCAGGACAGCACCACTTGCAAAAATAAAAAGCCTCCTGCCTGGTTGGTATTCTAGCAGCTCAGCTTGCAGGCTGGTGGGCAGCAGACAAGCCAGATCGCCAAGCAGAGGTCTCAGCCCAGAAGGCGGGACACATAGGAGAAGGGCTTGGTGAACTCAGAAATCAAATCGGAGCAGCACATTGGGAACTCTGTGAGGCCATTCATCTACTCTTTCCATTGTCAAAGTATTTCCTGAGCACCTACTACGTGCTGGAGACTGTTCTAGGCCCTGAGGATCCCACATACCAGAACAAGATGGACAAGGTACTTACTCCCCTGGAACTTACCATTTTAATGAGATGAGATAATAATAAGCAAGTGAATAAATAGGAACATTTCAGCTTGTGAGTAGTGCTGTAACACAGTGATGTTTATGGTGGGAGCTACTCAAGGAAGGCCTCTCAGAGGAGCTGAGAGACTTGCAGGAAGAGTGTTCCAGGCAGTGGGAACAGCAAGTGCAAAGACCGTGACAGGGAGGAAACCAGGCCCCCTTCATAGTATTGGAGGGCGGGGGGTACACGACAGAGGAGGTAGCACAGACCCTGTCCCTTTTCCCCAGAACAAGCCCAAGTGCCAAGTGGGGTTTATTCCATACACTAAGGGAAGCTGGTGAGAAAAGAGACCAAACCAAAGCGAATCAGCCTGATATTTACAGGCCTCTAGAGCTCACGTTTTCAGTGGTGTGGGAGCTGCTGGGGAAGAGTGCAGGGAGAGAGGTAAAGCCAGAACAGGGGCAAGGATCTCAGCTCTGTCCCTTACCAGCTGTGTGGCCTGGGAAAGTTGCTTCACATCTCTGGGCCTCCATTTCCTCACCCCTATCTTGTTGTTTAAATGTACACAATTCCTGAAAATGATATTTGTGAAGCACTGGCGTAGGTAGCTGTTCCAGCCACAGTAGCTGTGATTGCAACATCAAACTTCAAGCTGCACTCTGTGTTTGTTCTGCAGGGTTTATGAAGCACCTACTACCACAGAAGGGAAGATGTGATTTCTATCCTGGAGTTCTATACGGAGGGGGAGGTATTTCTGGAAAACAATGCAAAGTTACGCAGCGCTGGCAAAGTCACTGCAGGGTCGCTGCGGGTTGTTGCCTTGTCTGCCCAGCTTCCAGGGCTTCTCTTTTGGAAACAGCATTCTGACTTTCCATCAGCACCTGCGGTTCAGGTGGGCCTCCCCTCCCCCAGCTGCAGGGAACGCAGGGCACCTGGCGGGACCAGCCGACTTGTGCCAGCCCCGCCCCACCTCAGTGATTGGTCAGGAATGGACCAATGAGAATAGTCCTAGGACTTCAGCGGAACACCCGCAAACCAGGGGGATGAGGGCCTGGACTGCTGCTGCCCTCCTGCAACAAACCCCTGGGAGGGCCTCCCCAGAAAGAGTTACGTAGAGGAGAGCAGAGCCAACAGATGGAGAGAGAACAAATACCGATGACAGAGTCCCTGGAACCTCCCGGGTCTAGGGCCATCAGCACTATCTCTGTACTTTATAATTATGTGAGACAATTCCCTTTTGGTTCATGCCAATTTTAATTGGGTTTCTGTCACTTGCGACCAGAGTCCTGACTGATACAGAGGGTTTTATATGGAGAGATAGAGCTGGAGCTTCCATGAATGGTTTTGGATCAATAATTGGGGAGAGGGCTTACCTGGTGGCGCAGTGGTTGAGAGTCTGCCTGCCAATGCAGGGGACACGGGTTCGTGCCCCGGTCCAGGAAGATCCCACATGCCGCGGAGCAGCTAGGCCTATGAGCCATGGCCGCTGAGCCTGCGCGTCCGGAGGCTGTGCTCCGCAACGGGAGAGGCCACAACAGTGAGAGGCCCGCGTACCGCAAAAAAAAAATAATAATTAGGGAGAGACGAGGGTACATAATGAGGAATAATAAGAAATGAGATTGAGTGGTGCCGTGACATGTGTTTGTTGTTTCTCCAGGGTCCATTTCATCCCCTCCCCCTTCCTCAGAAGATCCCAAATTTCCCAGCCATGCATTCAGCTAGAATTGACCCCACGTTCAGGTTCAGGGGTGAGCCCAGGTTCACTTAGCCGACCAGCATTTCCCATTGCACAATGACAGGTTAATTAATAAAGGAGCACATGACCCATGTCAACGTGATCAGGGCCAATGAGATTCAATTCTGGGACTCTTTCCCACCAGACATGAATAAGGAAGCAGGTGGCCTTGGAAGCTTCTGTCAACCATCTTGCAACCATGAGGAGAGAGCCTGCTGAGAATGGAGCCTGTTCCAAGGCAGATCCAAAACATGGAAGGACTGGTGATGCTGTTAGAGTCCTGGATCAAGACACACCTGAAGAAGGAACTACCCCTGAACTATTCAGTTACATGAGCCAATGAAGTCCTTTGGACTTAAGCCAGTTTGGTTCAGTTTTCCGTCATGAGTAAAAAGAATCCCTTCTGCCTTCAATGGGACTCAAGGTGGGGCTCCCATTTCTTGTCATCCTACCTCCCGGAGACCTATGCTAGCATCGAGTGCTCCATCCTCCCCATCTGCACCTTGTAGCTCCCAGGAAAGTATCTTGTTTCTCTCAATTTCTCAGACCACCGGAAGCAGGGGTCTCTCTGGGACCTTGAAACTGAGATTCCTGAAGGGGGCAGGGGGCAGTGGAAGCCTGTCTTCCATGTGGGCCGGAGGGAGCCTGAGGCCCAGACTCTCTGGGAAAGGTAATAACTCATGCTGGGCCCTCTTCTGCCCTTCCCCCAGCCCAGTGTGGGCAAGGATAGCTATCCTTCCCACTTATCAGTCCCCTTGTTTCATCCTTTATCCAGCTGTCTCAAGTGTCACTTCGCATCCTTAACACAGAGTTATGAGAGATTGAGCGCTCGGGCCTGGACTGGCTGAAGGATTCATGGGTCTGAGGCTGCCCATTCATCAGGGATAAGTCTCAATGGCTTTGGGAGTGGGGTGGAATATGATTGACTGGGCTTGGGGGTGAAGGCTTTGCTATCAGCAGCCAGAAATATCTAAGGCATGGAGAGGAGGGTGGTGTCAACAGTGGTGATACCGGGTGAGGAGAAGACCCCCAGGTACCTGGGAAGACAGTCTGAGGCCTAAAGGGGTAAGAGAAAGACCAGCTCTGGGAAGCTGTAATTATATTTCTCAGCCAAACTCACAGTTTACTTAGTAACTGTGGGGCTTCCCAGGCAGGGGAACTCTGGACGGTAAGGAGCCCAAAGCAATCCAAAATATCTCTATAAACTCGTATCAGGGGACTCCTCTGGTGGCACAGTGATTAAGAATCCGCCTGCCAATGCAGGGGATATGGGTTTGAGCCCTCGTCTGAGAAGATCCCACATGCCGCGGAGCAACTAAGCCCGTGCGCCACAACTACTGAGCCTGCACTCTAGAGCCCGCAAGCCACAGCTACTGAGCCCGTGTGCCACAACTACTGAAGCCCGCGTGCCTAGAGCCCATGCTCCACAACAAAAGAAGCCACCGCAATGAGAAGCCCACGCACTACAACGAAGAGTAGTCCCTGCTTGTCGCAACTAGAGAAAAGACTGCGTACAGAAACGAAGACCCAATGCAGTCATAAATAAATAAACTCATATCAGATCCTGTCTCTACCCTGCTTAAAACCCCCCAAATGGCTTCCCATTACAGTTAAAATAAAATCCCAATCCCTGACCCCAGCTCACAAAGCCATCCTTGAGAGAGCCCCCTGCCCACCTTGCCCACTGCACTCCAGCCCCTTCAGCCTCTACCTGTTCTTTAAACACTCGAGCTCATGCCTGCCTCAGGACTTTGCACTCACTGCTTCCTCTGCCTGGACGCACTCTCCCCAGTGTCTTGTGGTTGCTGGGTTCCCCCCTGCATTCAGGGCTCAGTGAAGACAGCATCTCCTGAGGGGGCTTCCCCTATCCCCTCCTCAGTCTCCTCTGCCATATGGCCCTGTTTCATTCCCTTCATAACACTTAGCACTGGCTGAAGTTGTCTTGTTCCTTTTCCTTTTTCTTGAATAGATGACAACCAGAATTCTAGTCCCTGAGGGCAGGACTCTCTCTATCTTCTCCATTGCTGGGTCCCCAGCCAGCACTTGGTGCGTTACTGGACATCATAGGCCCTCAATATATATACAGTCGGCTCTCTGTATCCACAGGTTCCGCATCTGTGGATTCAACCAACTACAGATTCGATAGGTTGAATCCACGGATGTGGAAGCCGGGATAGAGAGGGCCGACTGTACTGTGCCACTTTACATAAGGAACTTGAGCCCTGCAGATTTTGGTATCCACGGGCAACCCCCACGGCTCCTGAGGGATGACTGTATGTCAAAATTTTTGTCCAGCTGCATCCTCCGGAGGCAGCCCTAGGACTAGGTGAGTTAGGAAAGGGGCTGCTGGCAGGACTGTGGTCTTCTGTCCAGGGTGCTGAGGACTCAGTGGGGCACAACTGCTGTGGCTTCTCCAGGAGACAGGGAAGAAGGCTGCCCATTCTGGGAGGAAGAGCTGTTTTGTGTCGCCAGGAGGTTGCCATGGGAACTCCTAGCTGTGCAGCAAAGACTCCCCTTAAAGTTAGAGATGTGGAGATATGAAGCGACTGAGGAGTTGATGAAGTATTGACCAGCAGCTGCGGAGCCCTTGCCGTGGGCAAGGAAGGACTTTGGGTCACCCCCTACTGCCCTCAGCTATCTTGCGACTCCTTTTGTCCCTCCACTGCCGACTTCAGCCCTCCCCAGCCTGCTTCCATCTGGGTGGCCGGAGCACTCACCCAGGAGGCACTAGAGGGAAGCGAAGAGCAGAAGGCGGCCAGGGGTCATGCCGAGGTCATCCCAGGCATCTGTGCCAACAGGGTGATGGTCGCAGAAGTCGTAGATGACGTATGACAATACGCATGCATGGAGCACTTACTGTATGCACGTTGGACACAGGACTTAGATGGAGACAAGATATGAGACCCGTGAATCAACAGACCGAATCCTTACACAACCCGACAGGGAATTGTTTTTCTGATCTCTATTTCACAGATGAAAAAATTAAGGCTCAGAAAGTTTACATGAAATTTTTGGAAATTCCCCCCTAGTAAGAGGAAGTTCCAGGATTTTAACCCAGGGAGTCCGAATCCAGAATTCAAGGTTTTAACCACACTGTCATCTTGGCAATTCTGAACACAAACAAATGTAGTAACTCCTACTTGTTGAATGGTGACTGTGGGCCAGGCATTTTGTTCAGTGCGTACTTCTGTTATTTCAGACTGGGGAACTAAGGGTTGTAGGGGTAAGTCATTCATCCTAGTGGGAGAGTTTGGATCTGCACGCTTGTTCAGAGTCCAGGTTCATTTTCCAACATCAATGAAGGCCTGGACCTGACCCCCAGGGCCAGAGAAGATCCTCCAGTCTGGCCACACTGGACTCCAGGAGGGGCTACTGCTACCTGTACCAACTTGGTCAATCCCAAGACTCAAGGGAAGGCAATGACCCCTTTCTTCAAAGCTCACCATGACTGGGGCCTGGGGAGGACACCAAAGATGCCAGACAACCTGACCACAACAGATGTCTCTGGTGGGCTGCAAGGTGCCAGGGGACCAGAGCCTGGAGGAGGATGGCACCCATCGCTGCTTACCCAGGCAAGGCTCTTACCTTCTCTGAGCCTGGCTTTCCTTGTCAGATCTATGGAGTAACTCTCCTCCCCCGACTCAAACTCATTGAGGCTGGATGTGACAGTGCTTCCTAACCTGTCACGGTGAACGTGGCTGCTATGGCGTAGGTGAGCCCACTGTTAGGAAATCAGATACATTAGAGTCAATACTTACGTTGTGAAGCTTCTTCTCTTCCTCACCCTCGAACTGGATTCTCTTAAAGGCATTTCCAACAGAGATTAAACTATAACACTTTAATCTAAATGCTGTTTTCTAGGGATGTGCCAACTGCACCCGGAGGCTTAGAGCCAGGCAGCTATGTTAGGGCCAAAACCAGCCCAGACAAGTTGTTGCCCCACGCTTGCTGTGAGGACATGCTCCCAGGGAGTCTCCCTGGCTCTTTCGCCCTCTGTCTCCTGGTTCTGCCTTCACCCATCACCAGGGAACAGGCAGCACAGCTCAGGGCTGGGGTGGGGTCTCATTGTTCTTTTAGGTCATATTCTGGCATCTTTTCCACAAAAAAGAAGGCCCCCTGGCAAGCAAGGGCATGAGACATCCTGACAGAGGGGAGGTCAGACATCCTTCTAGATTCCAGAGAGCAAAAGTGGATTTTGGGGGGGAATCCTCCTATTTCCTCTCTGAAATTGCCACCCTCACCCTGCACATCCAGAATGTCAAAGCTCTAACTAATCTAGCATCCTCTTTGTATTGGCATTAGTCAGCTATTGCTGTGATAATACTGTGTAACAAACAACCCTAAAATCTCAGTCACTTAAATCCACAAACATCAGTTTTTCTTGTCCATAGTCTGAGGGTCAGCTGACTGGCTCTGTTTTAGGCCACAGTTTGGGTTCAGCTCAGTTCCACATGTCTTGAATTCTGAGACCAGTGGCTACCCAGGGCACGTTCTTCTCATGGTGGCTGGAAGAAGTGCAAGAGGCCAATCTAAACCACACAAACAGATTTAAAGCCTCTGCTCACATCATATCCCCTAACATTCCACTGGCCAAAGTGAGTCACATGGCCAACATCAATGGCATGGGGGAGTGTCTTCAGCCCACCAAGTAGGAGCCACTGCTAAGTCACATAGCACCTGAAAGTCTCAGCCTTTATGTTAAATAAACAGCAAAATAATAATAATAATAAGCCACATAGCAGAGGGTGTGGCTGTACAATTGCATTCCAGGGAGGGGGTGATTACAAATAGGATGGAGTGGGCTTACATCCCGTCACTGACTTCAAGATCATTTTCCTTAGGGAGGATTCATCCCACCCCCTTTGGAGCAGACTTGTTTGTGGTTAAAGCAAGACTGACTCCACTACCAGCTCTAGAGGTGGGCTTGGACTGGCTTCAGACAATCTGACAGCCCATCCCATAGCCACGGTCGTTGAGTAAAAGATAGTCATGTGACCTAATTCAGGCCAATGAGAGATGCTGAATTCCAGAAAAGAATCCAGAAAGTACCTCCTTTTCTCACTGGAAAGAACAAAGAAACATGGAGTCAGACGAGTTTCTGGCAACCAACTTGTGATCCTGAGGGGACCCAGCCTTAGAATGAAGCTGTGGCGAAGAGCAGAGAGCCAGGAAGAAATCAGATTTTAGGGCGATATAATTCAGTTGGATCAAACATTACCTGAAACCCGACCTACCACTTGACTTTTCACTTACAGGAGCAAATACATTCCCTTTTTTGTTTAAGACAGTTCAAGTTTTATCTTCTATCATTTGCAACCTAAAGATTCCTAAGTGATAGAGATGATATCAGAGAAGAGACAGGAAACTGAGGTTCCTAGCTACTGTCAGCCCCCTGTGGCACAAGCATGAAACACTGGGCCAAAGAGCATCATGGAATTTGGTCAGCTCTGCTTGGACCATTCAGAGCCCCTCAGTCCCCAGGTACCTCACTGCACCCATTGTGGGCCTCCAGTGCCCCCCAAATTGCCCTCCTCATCCAGACCTGCTCACTTTCCTGATGCAGCCTCAAGTCTCCGGCTGGCCCCAAAGCCCTGGGAGTCTGGAACTACTGTCTCATACATCAAAGATGCTTTTGCATGGAGGGAAAAATGTAGGTCATTTTTCAATGTGTGGCTATCTTCGAGCAACCCTGAATGCCAGGGCTGTGAGTAAGGGCTAGATAAATGGGATTTGTCTCAGAGGGAGCCGCCTACACTGCCTCCTCTCCCACCAAGGTGGGTGGGGGCAGGGGCATCTGGGAAAGGAGCTGTGAGGTGTGTTTCCACCCCTTACACACTCACAGCTTGAGCCCGTGTCTTTCTGGACCCCAACACATTGTCCCCAGCCCTTAGCCACTGAGGGAAGAGAGAACTTTCTTTGTTATTGTTGTCATTTTAAAATCTTGTTTGGTGAACTAGAGGAAGAAAAACAGCAAGTCCATCAAGCCATTTAGTCCTAAAACTCCAGCCAACACAGGCTGCTGGGGCTTGAAGAAAAATCGAGAAAAATGAGTGCTTGTGGAAGGGAAAGAGCGGCAGCCCTGGCCTGGGACAGGCACAACTGGGGATCCACACGGCCTCCCTCCCCGCTCAACCACTCCCCGAAGCCCTCTCTCTGCTCAGCCCAAGCGTTCAATGCTCTTCCTCTCTGAGTCCTTTCCCCATTCCGCGCCCAACTCCTCCCTGCCGGCCGATGCACAGTCCACCCGCTCCCAGAGCCAGGCCTGTCCTCTCCTGTCTTCAACCGTCCTCCCTTCCTCTCCCCTCCCCTCCCCTCCCCTCCCCTCCCCTCGCCTCCTTTCCTCTGCCCTCCCCTCCCCTGCCCTCCCTCCCTGCCTTCCTCTCCCGCCTCTCTCCTCCCCTCCCTGCCTTCCTCTCCCCTCCCCTCCCCTCCCCTCCCCTCCCTCCCTTCCTCTCCTCTCCTCTCCCCTCCCCTCCCCTCCCTTCCTCTGCCCTCCCTTCCTCTGCCCTCCCCTCCCCTCCCCTCCCCTCCCTCCCTTCCTCTGCCCTCCCCTCCCCTCCCCTCCTCTCCCCTCCCCTCCTCTCCCCTCCTTTCCTCTGCCCTCCCCTCCCCTCCCCTCCCCTCCCCTCCTCTCCCCTCCCTTCCTCTGCCCTCCCCTCCCCTCCCCTCCTTTCCTCTGCCCTCCCCTCCCCTGCCCTCCCTCCCTGCCTTCCTCTCCCGCCTCTCTCCTCCCCTCCCTGCCTTCCTCTCCCCTCCCCTCCCCTCCCCTCCCTCCCTTCCTCTCCTCTCCTCTCCCCTCCCCTCCCCTCCCCACTCCAAATCGGTGCTCCGCCCGCTGAGCTACTCTGCAGCCTGGACAGACAGTGCCCCCCTCAGGCCACACTCAGCCCTGGGCTATGGCAACCCACATGACAAAGACAAACAACCCGTGGGGGCTTAGGAGGAGGACACATGCAAACCTCACTTGGTGACCCCAATTCCAGATCCAAACCCGGGTCTCCAGAGGTGAGTGTGAAGAAAATGCCTAAATTAAAATGCTAATTACCGTCTTCAGCAATTCGTTACCAGACAGTCACTTGTATCTATTATTAACAGCTTCCCACCACAGCCCCGGCTCGCCAAGAGACATAGATGATTTAAAGATTCAGGTGCAAGAGAAAATAACAGAAAGCCGTGTCTGTGCTGTGAAGCTCAACCGGCAGAGGTGTCACCCCCGCTCTGCCCACCCCGCAGAAAGAAGCCCCGCTGAGGGCAGGCAGTTGGCACTGCCCCTGGAAGCCCCTGAGGGCTCCCCCAGGTGGGAACTTGGGAAGTGGTTAGATCAGCCGACACACAGGATAACCTAAACCCTCGTGCTTAAAGAGATCACAGAGACCTTTATGGCTCACAAAGCCACTTTTTCTTAATTAAACACCAGGGTTTGGTGAGGGCTGGAGTTTGAGCTCCAATGCCCAGGTAAGATGCCTCCCTTGGCGTTACGGCCGACCCTGCGTGCTCCTGGAATCTGGGAGGGTTTCCTGCAGGGGAAGAACTGGCCCAGGAGCCGTCAGTGCCCAGGAGAAGCACACAACGGCTCTTTGAGAGCCGCAGCACCCGTGCCTCAACCCCTTTGTCACACTGACCACTAGGAAGAAGACAGAGCAGGGCTTAGGGGAATGCCTTGGGGCCTTGGCAATGGCCATGAAGGGTCTGCCCAAGCTGAGGGCTTAGGTGGCGAGGAGAGAGGAGGCAAGGGATAAAAGAGCAGTGTGTGATACAGAGTAGAGAATTGCAGAATGACGGAACCAGAAAAGTCCAAGCATTCACCCTCCTTTGTTCTCTCCAGGCAGAGAGGGACTGAGCCGCCCAGGGTCACGAGGAGATGCCCAGGCAGGGCAGAGGCGGGTTCAAGTCGCCTTCCTAGACTCACAGTCTAGACATCAGAGGGACGACATACAGAGGCCTCGAGGCCACGTCCCCCCACAGCACCCTGTTATGTTGCAATCACAGTAACTCCATCCCACTCTGAGACGGTCCTGTCCTGTACCTGCGTGCTCTCAGAAGCAGGCACTGGGTCTGCCTGGTGTTCCGGGAACATGGCTTTGGACACAGAGAGGGTGCCATGTGATTTGTAATGAACAATGAATAAATAAATTCCATCCTGTACATGAACAGCTTCATACACAGGGCATTCTGGGGCTGGCTCCTAGGATCCAATTGTTAAATATTCAAGATTTGTGAGCTGGTTACCAAAAAACTGGTAGCTTGAAGTCAGCCTTGGTGAGAGTATTTACACCACAGCAATCAGCGAATGTTACAAATCAGGGTTGTTTTCTATACCCCACCCCTGCCCCCAGCGAAATACCTATAGCCAATCTTCTTAATCTGGGTTAATCTTCTTAATCTCCAAATCTTCCACATACAGGAAAAGTTGAAATGCCTCCTGCATTTTTCCCCCTCCTTCTGTTTCCTTTGGCGCACGAGTGCCCTACATTTTGAGCCACCCCCTGTCAAACCCCAGCGCCTCTCCTCTCTGTCACAAGGCCAGGCTCCCTTCTGGAGACAGTGCCAGAAGGGTTAATTCCATATCACCTCCCACCCCCTCTCAGTGCATCACCTGTTCGGCCCAGTTCAGTCCCAGGTGGGGTATAAACATGCCCAGTGATGAATGGCCCTGCAAGTCGCAGGCTGGAACCCTCTGTTCCCTCTACCACCTGTTCTGTCCCAGCTGGAGGGAGGGGAGAGGAGGAGGGCGCCTCCATGTGAGTTAGAATCATCCATCCTAAGTAATTCACTGCCAGAGAAAACACAAACCCGCCAAAGGGGAGCAGAGGTCCCCTCACCCACGTCTCCAAATTCCTCCTGCCCCAGGTTTGCCTCCGAAGCTGCTGGGAGAACCAGAAACCTGAGGAATCCAGGAAACCATCTGCCAGGGCACAGGGTCTCTCCCCAGATCAAAAGCTAAGACATTCTTTTCAAGACCTCGCTGTCAGGTCCTGCCAGAGCCCAGCCCCCAAGGCTGGTGCTCTGGCTTCTCAATCACCGTCTCCTAATCCGAAAATGGTAAGTGTATTAGGCAGACACCATTGGTCGTCTGCCAGCATCCATTTCCTTCTTACCTGATATTGTTCAGATTGACTCTTGGTTATTCCATGTCCCATGTCCCTGATTTGTTTAGGGGGAGTGGGAGTGTGGTTTAGTTACAGCCAATGACACGTGAAGGAATGTCAGAGATTACTTTAATCATCACAGGGAGAGATACTCTCTTTTATCTCCAAGCATTATGGCATCTGGATGTGACTCCTGGAGCTTCAGCAGCCATATGGTGACCCTGAGGGGTGCCAGACTGAGGTTGGGGCTGACATACCAACAAAGGCAAAGCAGAGGAAAGGAAAGAGTCGAGCTCCCTGATGACTTCACTGGACCTCTGATTCCCATGCCTGGAGGCGCTCCTCCTCTAGACCTCCTGCAATGTGAGATAAGAAAGGGCCTTATCCATTCCAAGTTGGATTGGTTACCTGCAGTCAAAAGCATCCCAACTCAAGGAAAGCAAAGCTGGGGCCATCTCAGTCGCCAAGGTAGGAGATGCTGGCTCCTGGAGCTCCCCGTGTTCTCTACAGGTGAATCATCCATTTGCAAACCTGCCTCTCTCCTCTCTCTGCCTAGGAGCAGACCCTGGCCTGTGTATGCCATTCCCCCATTCTTTCACCAGGCTGGTGGTGACCTCTAGCCTAAGGCCAGTGCCTGAATCCTTGCTGCCCCTGGACACTTCATTGTGCCAATCGTTACTGCCTGCCCACCTGCAGGGGGACATTCTGGATCTCTGTGCTTGGGCATCTTCAGGGGCCTCCCAGCCCTACCCTCCACTTCCTCCTGCTCCCTAAGTGAGTAGGTATCACTCCAGACCACAGCACCCCCCCACTCCCACCCCAGACAGAATGGGCAATGTGAACGTCTCCCTTGCTGGGACTGGAGCTCCCCTCTCAGGGCCCAAGGCAATTATCGTTTAGTGGCAATGAGGGCTCAGGCAGCAGCTTTCCCTGAATTCCTCAGAACACATTCCCCACGTTATTTTTCACTCGATACCCGTCAAGAAACCCTTGAGAGAGCTGAAGGACGTAGCTTAGTCCTAGTTTACAGATGGGCTGTGCAAAAGGAAAGGGATGCACATTTTTCAGGAGCCCAGTGTGACAGAGCTCATGTTTGTTGGAGCCTAAACCAGCATCGATAACAAATGGGTACAGTTAGGGGAAGACTTGTAAGCCTGTACAGTGACAAGTCTGCAGGTTTGGGCTGCACTGCCTGCCTCTGCTGGGAAGAGGTACCACAGACCCACAGGTGGCCCAGATTGCCAGTGACCAAACCCACGGATCAGTCCGAAAAGACCCTGCTCGAAACGTAGCTCTCAAGAGGAACTGGGAGCTATGTTCCAGATCCAGGGCAGGAGCAAGGAAGTTAGCAAAGGAAGGAGAGAAAGAGAGCAGAAAACACGTTGGGCAAATCTTTCAGTCTCTCTCTGCCTCAACTTCCTCATCTGTAACGTAGGAAATACAACTTCCCTCTCCCAGGGTGGTTGGTAAAATCATGAACACGTTTAAGGAGTCCGAGCTACAGACTGCCAGTTATCCTCCAATGTCCATTGTCCCCTCCCTCTGATCTTTAGCTGGGTCCATGGTTACCTGGTATCAAGACTCTCTTCTCAACCTCCCTTGTTGCCATCTTGCCCATCTGACTAAATTCTGACCCTAACACTGTACACGCAAGTATGGTGTGCAGTTCTGGGGAGTGTTCGTAAGGGAGGATGTGCACTTCTTTGTCCCTTTCTCCTCCTGGGGGCTGGAACCAAGCAGCCATCTTGGATCATGAAGCGGAAGTCTCGGAAGAAGACGGCTGAGCAGCAAGAAAGAATGATTGATGCCGACTTTGAGAAACCTCTCTTCCAGACTCTAGGCTCTTGATTGTTTGAGAGAGAAATAAATTTCCATCGTTTTGGCACTGTTTTTCTTTCTAGGGTGGTGTCTGTCACTCACAGCTGAACCTAATCCTGGTCCCTACAGACTAGAACCTAGACCTGTCTGTCCCCAAGCCCAGGGGACCACCCACTGCAGAGCCCACCACTCCCTCATAAGTCCTATGGAAGGCTATAGTGCTCAGACTGGGTGGGTACCGCTCAGTATGTGCCAATAGGCGACCCGATAGAGTGGGTGGGCCCTGGCTGGGGCTGACCCTCCGACGCTGAATTCCAGCTAGAAGGTGCCGGTGGCCAGCCCCACAGGTTTTCCAGAATGGCTGGAGGGTTGGTTTTTGAGAAGGGCAGGAAAAGAGCTTGAAGAATGGGGAGGCTAAGGACAGAAGGGCAAATTACTTGCTGGCTGGCTCAAATCAAGCCTCCGGGAAAGCAGAAAGTTCATTTTCAACCAGCCTGCAAATGGTTAGAAGAACATGGTAGCGAGGGGGGCTCAGATGCCCGACCCCCTCCCCCTCCCCCCCAGAATGGCTGGTGAACGAGTCCCTGTACCCACCATGCTGATAGGACCCATGTGGCTCCCCTTTCCACCACCTGGGAGGACAGAGTGCCACAACCTCACTGTGGCCACATAGTGGCCATCTGTGACTCAGCAGCCAGACACCTGTTCACTGTTTTCAGTGCTAACAGCACCCAGTTTTCCCTTAGGAATCCCTACTCCCTTCTTTCAACCCACTGGCTTCAAACAGAGCTGACTCCAGGCCAGGGTCTGGAAACCATGTGATTCAGGCCTGGCCAGTCAGAGTGCCTATATTCCCCCAACCACCCTGATTGGTCAGGGATGAGCACATGACCCAGTAAGACTCTTGAGATTTACTGAGTCTGTTAAGAGAAGAGCAGTCTTTTCCCCCTGGATTTGACCTTGGGAGGCTGTAACCCTTGGGCTGCTGGCAGCCACCTTGTTATCACATGGAGCCTCCAGATGAAGCAGAAATGGGCATAGCCAAGAGGCAGAGAGGCATCCAGGTCCTAGTTGGATCCTGGCCTGATGCTCATTACCCCTCACATTTGTAGATATCAATAAGTTTCTTCTCCCATCACCACCCAAAACTACTTGCCTGTGCACATTCTGGTCTAACTGGAACACCATTTCTTCTCCAGCTGACAAAATCCCCCTCCAGCATCTCAAAGACCAGCTGAAGCTGCTCCTTCCCTGAGGAGGCCAGCTCTCAGTCCCCTGCATAGGTGAGCATGGATACTGAATGAACCATTTCCACGTCAGCTCCACCACCAGCATAGGGGTCTCTCAAGGACAGGACCTTTATCTCCGTTAACTCTGTATCCAGTGCCCAGCATCCAGTAGGTGCTTACTAAGTGCTGGTTGAATAAATAAATGAATGACTGCAGAGAAGCAAGCTAATCGTTCATCAAGTTTATGGATAACATGAAATTGGGAGCAGTTTCTAGCCAGAGGTTAGAATTGTATAGCAGATTGGCTTTCACAAATGAGAGTATGGCAAGGCTGAATCGGAATTGGATGATGTCCATTAAGTACCTAGTTTGAAGAAGTCGTTGCTGGGAGTCTGTGAGAGCTGGGAATGTAATGGTTTCTGTGCACATTCCAAGACAAGCTGTGGGTGGCAGGCTGGATTTGGAGTGAAAGAAGCCGGCCACAGAGGGTCCCTCTCCCCATTGAGGTCAATTCATGGGTTTGTGACAAACAGGACCCAGGCAAATCCTTCTGCCTCCAGGAAAGCACTCCTAGCTTTGTATTTTGGGAGACATAGAAGATTCAGGGAAGCAAGAAAAAAGCATTTAAAATAGTGAAAGGTAAGACAAATTGGATTTCTCAAGTCAGGTTAAAGAGGCTTGGGTTGCTGCATCTGGAAGGAAAAGAGAGAAAAAACCATTTCTCCAATGGGCTTTTTTTTTTGCGGTACACGGGCCTTTCACTGTTGTGGCCTCTCCCGTTGCGGAGCACAGGCTCCGGACGCGCAGGCTCCGGACGCGCAGGCTCCGAGGCCATGGCTCATGGGCCCAGCCGCTCCGCGTCATGTGGGATCTTCCCGGGCCGGGACACGAACCCGTGTCCCCTGCATCGGCAGGCGGACTCTCAACCACTGCGCCACCAGGGAAGCCCTCCAATAGGCTTTAATGAGGGGACTCATCCCCCAGAGTGGAGAATGTGTCCCAGAATGGGAGTGATGGGTAGGGAGGCGGTGGCAGCCTGCCCTGCCCCCATGGCATCCTCCCAAGCTGCTGCCATCCCTGCTGTTTACGCTTTTATCATTTGCAATGAAAGACGATGATATGTGTGCATGCTGTATTGATTGTGCCTCTTAGATTTTTATGTCATTGTAGAAAGCGGCAATTATGCTTGCCCACTCTGGAGGAAGCAAATGGCCCCGGGGGAGGATGACACAGGGCCGGGAAACCTCAGAAGGCAGCCAGAGGGAGTCCAGCTCAGGAGCTGGGGTCATGAGACAGGCAATAAGGGGTAGGGGCTGGTTGAGCCTGAGAAGGGACAGGAATCCCACCAAGTGGATGCACTGTCTACCCTAGGCTATAGACATTTATTAGGCGCCTATGGTGTGCAAGGTACTCAAGTCATTGTCCCACACTCCTCTGAAAGCCCTCCAGTGGCTTCCTTTTTGTGTTTAGAATAAATCCATTCTACCTACTGGGGCATATGTCATCTGACCCCCACCTACCTCTCTGGTCTCACCTCCATCCTCTGCCTTCCTCACTCACTAGCCACTTGGCCTTCTTCCTGGTCTGCCCACTCACTAAGCTTGGCCCTGCCTCAAGGTTTTTGCCCTTTGCCCTTGCTGTTCCCTCTGCCTGGAATGCTGTTTCCCATGCTCTGTCCTGCCATTATCTTCACATTCAGGTCTCAGCTCAAGTATCACCTCCTCATATAGTCCCATGTCATGTCCACACCAGTCTCTCTCTGACACATTACCTTCTTTTCTTTTCTTTTCCTCATAGCACTTCTCACTCTCACATATATTCTTGCCTATTTATGGGTTCATTATCTGTCTTGCCCACCAAAATGTAAATGCAGAAAGAATAGGAACCTTATCTCTTGTTCAGTGCTTTGCCACCAGCACCTGGAGGAGTTCCTAGTACATGACACAAGTGTAATGAATATTGACTAATATTATTCCCTCTAGTTAATAGTAGAGGAAATGGAGGCTTAGAGAGTGTATTAATTAGGACTATGTTTGACTAAAAGTAACAGAACATCCAACTAATACGCAGAGGCGGGTGACGGCTGACACTGGTCCAATTGCTCAGTGATGGCCTCATAAGCTGAGGAACTCTCCATCATTCTGCCCAGTTTTTCTTAGGCCATTACTCTTAGCTTGCTCCTCATGGTCATAAAGTGGCTGCTGACATAATTTGACATTCAAAGCAGGAAGGAGAGGAGAAGGTAAAATTCTGATCTAGTCGAGTATGTTTTCCTTTTTAAAAATTAATTAATTAATTGATTAATTTTATTTTTGGCTGTGTTGGGTCTTCGTTTCTGTGTGAGGGCTTTCTCTAGTTGCAGCAAGCGGGGGCCACTCTTCATGGCAGTGCGTGGGCCTCTCACTATCATGGCCTCTCTTGTTGCGGAGCACAGGTTCCAGACACACAGGCTCAGCGGCCATGGCTCACGGGCCCATTTGCTCCGCGGCATGTGGGATCTTCCCAGACCAGGGCTCGAACCCGTGTCCCCTGCATTGGCAGGCAGATTCTCAACCACTGCGCCACCAGGGAAGCCCTGTTTTCCTTTTTATTGGGCCTTTTCCATTTCCAGAACACCCCTCACCAGGATTCTACTTCCAGGTCATTGGCTGGATCCATGTCATTTGCTGCAAGAGATACTGGGAGGCTCTCTGGGCTCCAAACAGAGGAAGGCAGAGGAGAGGTGGGTTATCCAGGAATGCTGAGTGAGCCAACTTCAGTGACGACCATGGAGAGGTGGCCTATGAACAGCAGAACTGGGATCTGAGTCTACATATGTCTGAGCCCAGGGTCCATGCCCTATTTACCAAACCCTGCTTCCCTCCTGGCCTCTGGGTGAGAGAGCAAAGGCACTAGAGCAGATTCCAGAGTGCCCTCAGGTCTGTAGCCTAGCATGTGCAGTTCTGTGATACGTGGCCTTTCTCCATCCCAACACCTCCCCTCCCTCCACAGCACACCCCAGTGCCCAAGCCACAACCATCCACTCAGGGCTCCTAAACCCACCGAACCTTCCCTCCTCTGTCCCTTTGCAAAGAGGCTCAGAGTCCCTGCTACCCCTACACCACTCTGCTTATCCTTCAAAGACCAAGCTTGAGTGTCACCTCCTCTAATTCTTCCCCTTTCTTGCTTAGTCACGTGCTAGGGACCTTCCCTCACAGGAGAGGGAAAGACGGACAATAAACAAACAAACAAAATAAATAAGACCATTTTATAGAGGGTTAGGTGTGATGATGAAAACAAAACAGGGTGACATGTTAGAAAGCAACTGAGAGGCTGTGGTAGATGGAATAGTGCCCTCAAAGATGTTCACGTCCTAGTCCCTGGAACCCGTGAATATGGTAGGTTATATAGCAAAGGGGAACTAAGGTTGCAGATGGAATTAAGGTTGTGTATAATAAAGACTTGGTTGGCCTCTGTCCCTGGTTCCTGGGAGGTAACCTCTATATCCTTGGAATTTCTGGAGTGATAGGACGGTATTTGTTATTCATGGTGGCCCCTTGGACCACATCTGATAGTTTATACTAATGAGGTGGCAGGATGGAGGCCGATCGTGCCAGAAAGACAAACCATGTGATTAGAAGAGTTGGAACTTTGAGCCACGTGATATCAGAATGACATCTACATTCATTGAAATCCCGTCAGGAAATGTTACATTTTTGTTTTCAACCATCAGACATATTCTAAAGAGCTCCACAGGAGAATCAACAGGAGAAATATAGTCTATAATATATATCCAAATATTTACCATTTCTGCTACTCTTCCTTACTCCTATTTCAAGTTTCTTTCTGCTGTTATCTTCCTTCTGTTGAAGAACTTCCTTTAGCAATCTCTTAGTCCAGGTCTCCTGGCAACAAATTTTCTTAACCTTCCGTCATCTGAAAATGTCTTTATTTTACCTTCCTTCCTGAAGTGTATTTCCTGTGAAGAATTCTGAGCTGAGAGTTCTTTTCTTTAAGAATTTTTAAAAATGTTGTTCCACTTCCTGCTGGCCTTTGTGGTTTCCAATGAGAAATCTACAGTCATTTGAATCACTGTTTCTCTATAGGTAATATGTCATTTTCTCTGGTTGCTTTCAAGATCTTTTCTTTTGTCTTTAGTTTTCAAAAGTTTAATTATGATGTGTCTGGGCATAGATTTCTTCATATTTATTCTGTTTTGGATTCACTGAACTTCTTAAATCTGTGTGTTTATATTTTTCACCAAATTTGGAAATTTTCCATCATTATTTCTTCAATTTTTTTTCTGGACCTCCCTCTTTCTCTTCTCCTTCCAAGACACCAGTGCTATCAGTGTTAGATCTCTGAGGCTCTGTTCATTTTATTCCAATCTTTTTTCCTCTGTGTTATTAAGATTATTTAACTACTATTAGTCTATCTTCAAGTTCACTGTTTCCTCTATCATCTCCACTATGCTATTGAGCCCATGCAACAAGTTTTTAAAATCTCAGTTATTGTATTTTTCACTTCTAAATTTTCATTTGGTTCTTTTTGACATCTTCTATTTCTAGGCTGAGACTTTTTGTCTTTCCATTCATTTCAAGAGTGTTTGCCCTTACATGTTGGGCTATTTTTATAATAGCTGCTGTAAAATCTTTGATATCTCAGGAAAGTCATCTCAGCATTGGCATCTGTTGATTGTCTTTTCCCAAATAAGTTGAGATTTTCCTGGCTCTTCCCATGAAGAGTAGTTTTTTGTTTTGGGCTGCATTGGGTCTTCGTTGCTGCACACGGGCTTTCTCTAGTTGCAGTGAGCGGGGGCTACTCTTTGGTGCAGTGCATGGTCTTCTCATTGCGGTGGCTTCTCTTGTTGTGGAGCACAGGTTCGAGGCGCATGGGCTTCAGTAGTTGTGGCACACGGACTTAGTTGCTCCATGGCATGTGGGATCCTCCCAGACCAGGGATCAAACCTGTGTCTCCTGCATTGGCAGGCAGATTCTTAACCACTGCGCCACCAGGGAAGTCCCACAGAGTGTTTTATATTTTTCCTTTAGCAGGCAATTGACCTATTTGGGTTTAGATCACAGGTTCCCACAATCCTCCTGTGGGTCATGGCTCCAATGTCAGTGCAATTTTCAAAGCTTTTGCAGTACTATTTGGATCTGTCCCGTATGTGCACCTCTCCATGGCCAATCTGGGATTTGGGCAGTGGTCTATCCTCAGATGTTCAGTTCTCTGGTCTCTGCGGGCTGTTTAGGGTCAGGCCATGCACAATTTGGGGACGAGCCCAGGATTTCATAAACAACTTCAAGGGGCTGCTTTTCCCAACTCCTCCCTTTCTGTGATCTCCCCTGGACTTTCCAGTTCACTGAGGTTTCCCTTTGCCGGTCCCCAGGCCAGAGCTGAGTCTCTATTTACTTCCCCTATCATGTACTTCCTTAACTGCTATTGTGGAGCCCAGGGGGCTTGCCCACCATCATGGGCCATGGCTCCTCCCACTGGAGTTCTAGGTTGCCACCAGCCCACACTGCTATTGCCGCAGCTGCTATCACATGATTTATTGGAGGCTGGGGTGCAAGACAATGGGAAAAAAGAGGGGAAAGAAAAAAAAAAGAAACACAGAAGGCTTCTGCATTCTGTCACCTTTCTTGGTCCTCAAGCCAGAATCAGAGGGCTTTTCCTGGAGCTCTCTTTGTAGGTTCCAGTACCCACTTCAAGGTTTTGGGCTGCATTGAATTCAGCCCAGGAGATACTGGGTGGGGCAGGGGGGTGGGGAAATAGTAAACTTACCACTGATTTGGTGTTATTTTGATATCTGAGACACCATAATATCTGTAAAGCCCTTTATCTTGGGACCCAGCACATAGTAAGTGCTCAAGAAGTGATAGCTACTCTTGATGTTATTATTCCGACTTATTTGCTTGTAGGCAGAAGAGACTTCAAATCCATGCATTCCATCCAGGTTTTAAGCTACACTCAGTGGGAGAGACAGGATGAGTATGTTTACCTCATCTTACCTGGAATTGGAAACTCCCAGTCATATTTTAAAGGACATACTGCATGCAAGCATACAGAGGTGGTACGGTGCTAAAGTCATCATTTAGTGAGCACACGACAGAGCTTTAGGCTCGCAGCTTTATGCCCTTATGCTCAGGCAGCTCAGGGTTTGAACCTAGCTGTCCCTCTTTCTAGCTGTGTGATGCTGGGCAAGAATCCAACCGTATATGATCCCCAGGTTCCTTGCCTGTAAAACAGGGACAATCATAGGATTGTGGTGAGGATGATGCAATAATGTCTGTAAAGCTCTTTATCTTGGGACCCAGCACACAGTAAATGCTCAAGGCATTGATGGCAACTCTTGGTGTTATCATTCGTTACCACCTGGGGTTGCAAGTTACAGAGACGAACTCTGCCTATATTAAGCAAAAGGGAAGGTATATCTGGGGCTCCCAGAATCCACAGGAGCTGAGGGTGATGAAGTCTAGGAGCACCAGCGACTGCAGGCTGGCTTGAGGTTCACAGCTGAGTTCATTCCTAGCCCCACAGCGTGGGACACACTGCCTTCAGTCTCCCACGGTGGGAGGCAGGTGCTATCACCGCCCTCCCATGAAGACCATGCTCACTGGGGACACTTCCAGAGAGGAACGGGGACTAACAAGCAAGGAAGGTGGCTTCTGGAAGGCTCTCCCCACCAAAAATCCTCTTCCCTTTTACTACTCATAAGACCATAGGCAAGTAACCTAACCTCTCTATACCTCAGTTTTCTCAGCTGTGAAATAAGCCTAATAATCATATGAACAGACGATTTCATCCAATAATGTCAGAAAAGGATTAGTCAGGCTTAGGCACTGAGCTAGTGCTCAGATATAAAATATTATTATTATTACTACATGTGGCCGCTCCTTCAGTCCTCACAGCAATCTCTGTGTGTTACTGACGTCGCTCTCCGGATGGAGAAACTTATAGAGGTGCAGTGATTTGGCCCAGGACACAGGTGGACTTTAAAGCTGGTTTGAATCGTACCTGTCATCAAGGTGGAGGTGGTGTCACCAATGGTGGGGCAGGCCCCCAGTGAAAGGATGGCAGCCACAATGGGGGCAGCATTCGGGGAAGGGGGTCTTGAAATGAGGGGAGTGTGGGAGCCCCTCCATCTGAGGTCCTGCATATGTTCTCTGGAAGCAAGGTGCTGCCTGCAGCGTGGGTTCACTTGTGTGTGCAAAGTGTGTCTCCTCTCAGCACACATGTGTCCTGCTCTGTGCTTTTCTCATGAAAAACATCAGTGATGTGGATGGGGCGTCAGGTTGAGAAATCTGTTTGAGAACCCACTCGTGGGCTGGGGGACAGGACAGGGTCCCCACAGGGCCTGATGGTTGTAGGGATTGGCAGGAGAAGCCCTGAGCTGACCAGGCACACTGGTCCCATCTGGAGGGTACAGCTGGGGCAGGGCGGGGGGCCAGGTCCAGTCTGCCAGAAGGACAAGAAGGCTGGGGCAAGGAAACAGGGGGACCGAGAGGGACCCATCGTGAGATGGGAGGTGATGGGGCTGCAGATGGTACCTTTTATTCTTTCCATGTTTTTTCCTCCACTTAAGAAAAAGCTGTAATGAAGCAGCCTATGGAATTGCAAGATTGATTGTGTCGTTCTGGCCTTTGAGGGAAGAGGGGGAAAAAAATCAAATTATCGGACAGGGTCCTTTTAAGGAGCTGCTGTTTTAATTTATTTTTTTATATTTTGTCAATAGCTGTTGTTTTTTCTTAAACAAGTGCTGCACTTTATAAATGGATTTTGCTTGGACAAAACAAACGCAGTCATTTCATACTTCCTTCTAAAACTTGCTGAAAATGTGGTGAGTGACTATGATGGACACAGGGCCATACCACCACTCGGAAGCGTGACAGGTGGCTTTAGAGAGACACGCAGCCCCAGGTGGGGCGGGAAGGGAATTGGACACAGCAGCAGACCTGAGGCACAGAAGACCACCTCCCAGCCACACGGCCAAGTTCCCACGCCTGTTGAGGCTCCATGTCCCCCAGCTGGGGAGAACATTTTTAAAAACAGAGATTGCCTCCCACCTTGAAGAGTCTGATTCAGTAGGTCTGGAGTGGTCCCCAGATTGTGTTCTTTTTAAGCTCAGGGGATTGGACAATAAATCTCAACTCCTCAGCTTGGCCTTGCAGCCACCCCTGGGAGACCTCCCTGCCCTCATCCCCACCCCATCCCAAGAGGCCTGGACTCCTCTGGATGCCCCCAGCCTCTGTCCCCCTGCTTCCTTCGCCTGCAGTTCAGACTCAGCTTTTCAAATGGCATTCAACCTCCTAACCCTGGGCAGGGGTCTCCCACTTGTTCACTCATTCATTCAGCTGCTCATTAAAAATGTGTTTATTCAGCTTCTCTATATGCCAGCCATTGGGCTGGGTATTACAGTGAGTAATATACAGAGATACAGGGAGAACAGAGAGTCCTTGCTCTCCAGAAACGCACAGTACAGAGGAGGGGGAGGGAGGGAGCTGGCGTTGAGCAGGGGTCTCAAACCCAGACGTCCCCTGGGGTGGTGCAGGCCCCTAGGGGAGCAGAGACAGGGCTGTGGTTAAGGCCCATGCAGGCCCTTTCCAAACTCCACTGCAGCCCGACTTGGCCTTGCGGAAAGCAGCTCAGTGTTGACCAGTTTTGCAGGAGAAGCTAAATCCAGGTATGTATATGAAATCTCCTGGTTTTTAAAAGTTGCTTGGTTTTCTTTAAATCCATCCTCCCTGGGAGCCACACAAAACTGGCCTGCTTGCCCGGTGGCTGCCTGGCAGCTGGGTCTCTGCATCTCCAACCCTCTTGGAGCCTGACTTGGCAGGGCCTGGGGGTGGAGTGAGGGCGGCGGAGGTACAATGTCCTCCTTCAAAGGCCGCCCTGGGTGGGTGATGCGTGACCAGAGAGTCTGCCCTGGAACCGAGCTCACGCCCCTGGGCTCAGCCATCTCCCTGGGACATCCCCACCCTGGTCCCTGGCCCTGAGCTGGCCCCCTCCCACCAAGGCGGGTCTGTTTTCTCCAACGTAGCGTCTCCCAGGAAGCGGCGCTTCACCCGGGTCACTCTGCGGACTTAAATAATAAATTGCAGAAGAGAGAGGGGAATTAAGCAATGCAGTGTGGGAGGTGGAGACTGGAGGCTGAGGCTGAGACGGAAAATCTGAAGAGGAATCAGAAGTGAAAAGGCGCAGATGGGTGGGCTCCAGCCCTCCAGCGGGGGCTGCAGGGGCACCGGGGATGGGTCTCCTTGCTGCCCTGTCCTCGGGGCTTAGGCCTGGAGCAGAACTGCATCGCAGCCTCCATCTCGTCGAAACCAGGAATCCAATTTGGTCCTGCGGCTACTTAAAGCAAGGAGAAGCCCACTGTCAGGCCCCTCACCCCTCAGCATGAGCCTGGCTCACTCAGGCTTGGCACCCAGGACCCCTCAGATGCCTCCCCCCTGGGAGTCCATCCTGACCAGTTGGAGTGAGGGTTCTGCCCAGCCCGGGCCGGGGGTAGGGGTGGGGGAGCCTTGTTCCTGTCACCCTTGCCCTCCCTTCCTCTCTGCATTTCCTTACTCTGAGGACCCCAGGGAGCCCTGGCAGGCCCAAGGCTAACATGCATGCCACAAGCAGCAGGCACAGAGGCGTGTGTGGTGGTTAGAAAGACCCCAGGCTGGGGAGAGCCCTGGAGTGAGATGGGAGGGGTGGGGAAAGCTAGCCTAGGCCTGTGTGGGGTTGGGGGATCCCATGGCAGCGGGACCGTGCCTCACTTCTGAGGTGAGGCCTGGGGAACATGGAGGCCCACAGAGACCTCCACCAACCCACTCGGCCCCCAGCCAGCAAGACAAGAAACTCCTTTTGGAGGGGTCGGTACAGACAGGCTTGGAGCAGAAAAGAGGGTCCCCATGTGCCCCTGGAGGCAGAATGTTTCTCTTGGAATGAGAAGGTCACCAGGGTGGCCCTGAAACATGATGGGGGGACCTCAGTGGCCGGGAAGGGACATGTGGCAGGGGATGGACCCAGGACCTGGCCGGACTGGGGACCACACGGAGAGCTCTGGGAATGTGGACACAGCATGGATGTGGTGAGCTCGGCCCCCATTCAAGGTCTCCACCCTTCGTGGGCCCTGCTCCCACCTTAGGTTCGACTCCAGCCCTAGTGAGAAGCGGGAACTTGCAAGTGAACTAGGAGACCGAGAATTGACCAAGAACACCTTGAAATGACTACATTTATCCTGAGTTTACTGTAGTGGGGGTTAAGATAAGATTAAGTTTTACATGAACACTCTACTATATTTAAAATAGATAAAACAACAAGAACCTACTGTATAGCACAGGGAACTCTGCTCAATATTCTGTAATAACCTAAATGGGAAAAGAATCTGAAAAAGAATAGATACATGTATAGGTATAACTGCATCACTTTGCTGTACACTTGAAACTAACACAATATTGTTAATCAATTATGCTACAATATAAAATAAAAATGGAAGAAAAAAAGGTTAAGCTCAGTTTTTAAAAACCTGAGACTATTTTACACACCTGGGTTTCTAACCTGGAGACTCTGCCCAGTGCTCGGCTCAGAGTTCTCAAGAGGCATTTGGGGTCCGGGCAGGCCCTCTACTGAGTGTCTGCGCTGTGCCGGTTTCCATCCTGGGACGGGGGATGCAGCAGTGAGCACAGCTGAGGCGAGGTCCCAACCCACAGGCACTGATGTTGGAGGAGGAGACGGGCGATACAAAAGTGGAAATGTTGTGATGGTGGTGAGTGCTTGAGAGAACAATAGCACAGAGCCCTGTGATGGAGCCTCAGGGCTGCAGTGGAGGACATCCAGGGGGACCTCTCTGAGGAGGGGACACTGGGCTGAGTCTCAAATGAGGAGAAGGAGCTGAAGGCGAAGGTCGGTGGAGAAGGCTTTCCAGGGGAAGGGACGGCAGGTGCAAGGGGCCAGAGGTGGGATGGCTCACGGGAGCACCGCGGGCGGGGCCGGGGGGCTGCAGCATGGTGTGCGCAGCGATGGGCCCAGGAAGGCACGGGGTAGGGGGTGTCTGCCCTTCATTCTATATGATGGGGAGTCAGGGGCCAGAGGAGGTAAAGCAGGGAAGAGACCTGATCTGATTTACTACTTTTTTTTTTTTTTTTTTTTTTTTTTTGCGGTACGCGGGCCTCTCACTGTTGTGGCCACTCCCGTTGCAGAGCACAGGCTCCGGACGCGCAGGCTCAGCGGCCATGGCTCACGGGCCCAGCCGCTCCGCGGCATGTGGGATCTTCCCAGACCGGGGCACGAACCCGTATCCCCTGCATCGGCAGGCGGACTCTCAACCACTGCGCCACCAGGGAAGCCCTGATTTACTACTTTTAAAGGATATCTCGGCGACAGGGGACAATCTGCCGTGCCCCCCACTGCCCCACCGTGACCCCCTCGGACGCCACCTGACTCCACATCCATGCCAGCCTCGTGGCCTCATGGGCCCCCGCGACCCCTAGCCCACTCCACGGGCCTCTGCCTCCACAAAGGCTCTTATGGCTCAACACCACACAGCCAACAGGAACTTAATTTGCTGGGAACCAAACATCTCCAACAAGCCTTGGTTTGTTTTCTCTCGTCTCACTTTCCCTCCAAATAACATTTCCTGTGTCCTTTGCCATTCTGAATCCTTCCTTCCCTCCCATGATTTGCCTTTCCGTGTCTTCTCCCCTTTCTCTCCTGAATGCTTCCCCCTCCCCACGTTAAACATTTGAGCCTTTTCCCCAGGAACCGAATGAATACTTCTTCCACATATGTCGTGTGCTAAACACAGACACGTGTAATATCTATGACAACTGTCACAGGACTCCCACTTGCAAGTTGAGGAAACCCAGACCACATTGGTCTAGAATGGAACGGCTTATGTAGCTGGAAAGTCTGTGGGAAGATCTCACTTCAGGCATAGCTGGACCTAGGGGTGCAAACCATGTTTTTAGGACCTTGTTATGGACTGAACGTTTGTATCCCCCCCAAGATTCACATGTTGAAGCTGCAAACCCTAATGTGACTGTATTTGAAGATAGGGCCTTTATGGAGGTAATCAAGGTTAAGTGAGGTCATAAAGATGGGGTCCTGATCCCACAGGATTATTATCCTTATAAGAAGAAGCACAAGAGTGCTGGTTGTCCCTCTCTCTCTCTCTACTTTGTCAGCACCTTGATCGTGGATTCTCAGCCTCCAGTGCTGTGAGAAATAAATGTCTGTTGTTCAAGCCACGGTCTATGGCATTTTGTCACAGCAACTGAGCTGACTGAGACGGACTTCATTTCTTTCATCTTTCAGCTCTGCTTTCCTCTGAGTTGAAGTCATTCTCAGACAAACCTACCTCTTCATGGAGGCCCCCCAGCAGCTCCAAGCTGCATATTCACTGCTCACCACCCCAGGAGAGCTAGCTTCTCTTTGGCAATAGTTCCAACAAAGGTGCCAGAATATAGTCCTGTCGGCCAGGCCCAGATCACATACCCATGCCTGAAACTAGAGGCCAGGGTCAGCCCTGCCAGAACTACTGGCAAATGACTCCTAAATGAGAGTCACGCAGGGGAAAGATGTGGGTCAGGTGGGATTGGCAGGCCACCCTGTTTTGGGTGAGGACCTGGAGGCTCAGAGAGCTTAGGGACTTGCCCGGGACCCTGGAGCTGATTTGTGCTCCCAAGCCTGCTGACCCACCCCCCTTCCCCTGCCCCTACCCCTCCATAGCCTGCCCCATGCCTACACAAGGATGCTTCCCTCTGTCCTGGCAGCCCCCTCCAGGCCCGTCCTCTCCTCTGACCAGCAGCTCGCCCAGCTCCCCTGTCTGTCTTCTTCCTTCCTCCTCAGCACCAGCTCCTGTTGTGACCCCAGTCCTGAGTTAAGCCGTGGGTTGTGGGTATGACTATTCAGGCCACTAACCCAAGTGTGCCCAAACCGCAACCTTACATTCCTATTATCTGTATTCTTCTTTATTGCAAACCCCCATTTCCTGCCAAGCAGAAGAAAATAAGTGTTGGTCAGTTCAGCGACTGGTGTTTATACTCAGTTGATTCGGAGTTCCCCCTCCCTGTGTCCTGGTCCCTGGATTCCAGTGAATGTGGGTGGTATCACAACGTGGGTAGGGAGGTGGCAGATGGGTCATAGGTTGGTGTCTGCCCTGCTGACACCCCCAAGACATACACGGGGACATCTGGTTCTTGGCTGTCATCTCCCTTCAGTGCTCGCAGCCGATGAGGTGTCTGTGTCCCCATCTGGTCCCTGCTTGTAAGGGCCAAGACAGGGCACAGGGGACCTGGGGGCCTCGCTCAGCCAGGTGCCCCCTGCAATCAGATCCTCAGCTCTGCTGGGGGTGTAATCCTCCCTAGCTGCCCTGCTTCAGGGATTCCCTCCCCTCCCTCCTCCAGACCTAGAACAGCCCCAGCAGGGCCCAGCTCACTCATTTCATTCCTTACGCTCTCTCTCTTTCCCAGCCAGACAGAATTTTTAACCTCATGTATCTGTGGCGACCAAAAATGCGCTGGGCAGGCATTGTTCCAAATTTACTGTTTATGATGGGACCTGGGCTTTTGGGAGCTCAAAAGCTAAGATTTAGCTTCTTTTGATTCTCTCTGCTCCTCCGCATAGCCTGCATCCCGCAGGCCGGGTCTGGTTGCTGTGGGTGGTGGGAGTGTGATACGGTAAAGAGGGCATTGCAGGCCTCACTGGCCCTCGCTGGGGAAGATGTCACAGTGTCACCCACCTCAGGCTGGCTGGGGTGAAGCCACAACCCTGGGAGAGACAAGGCCATCTCTGGTGACACTGTGTGCTGAGAGCCACACATGGGGGTGGGGGCAGCTATAGAGGTGGGTCCCTCCCTGCGGGGCAGGCCTATCAAGGCAACCAGACACCCAGTGGGGAGCTCCTGGCAGAGGCCAGAAAATCTGCCCTGCCTGCCACCTAGAGGCCAAACGGACCAGGAACTTGAGAGCACCAGCCGCAGTTGGTGACCAAGGCCCAGGGGCTATCAGAGCTGGAGGAGCCCATCTGGTTGGACCGGGCCCATGCTTCTTAGCTTCTCTGTGTTTATACTTTTGTGAAGTCCCAGCAGTAACAAAACTGTGCACAGGGGACCCAGGGAAAAGGTTATTCACACGGGAGCCAGGACATAAAAAGGGGCAGCACTTGCCACTGATCCCTGAGGGGTGGTGGCAGGAATCAGAGGGAGAGACCCGCAGGGAGAGAGGGAATCCGAAGAAGCAGTGGTCTAGGTTTAATTAATGGAAACAGGAGCCCCTCGTAGGGGCTCCCAACTCAGAGGAACAACTGAAGGCTCCAGACAGCAGGCTCATCTGCTTACTCACATCAGGGAATATCACCTGGCCCCAGCAGTCTCCTGGACTCTGAACCTTTTGAAAGTACTGATGACCTCAGTCAGGTGTCTTTTGGTTCCAAGTGTCCAAAGCCCCACTGTGACTATCAGTCACAAGAGGAAATATGCTGACTCACAACTGAAAGTCAAGAGATGGCTGAGCTGGCCATTGAGAGCCTCTGTGAAAGTTAATTTTATGTCAGCTTGGCTGGGCCATGGGACCAAGGTATTCAGTCAAACATTATTCTGGGTGTTTCTGTGAGGGTGTTTCTGGATGAGATTCACTTCTGAATTAGTAGACTGAGTAAAGCAGATTGCACTCCCCGGTGTGGGTGAGTCTTGTCCAATCAGTTGATGGTCTGAAAAAACAAAAAGGCTGTCTCTCCTCTGAGGAAGAGAGAATTCTTCCTGTCTGACTGCTTTTGCATTGGGACACCAGGCTTTTCCTGCCTGCAGACTTGAATTGAAACACCAGCCCCTCCTGGGTCTTGAGCTTGCCCAGCCTTCAGACAAGTGGAACTCCACCTGGGTCTCCAGCTTGGCAACTCACCCTGCAGATCTTGGGACTTGTCAGCCTCCATAATCACATGAGCCATTTCCTTATAATAAATATGCAAATTATATCTATTTATATACATCCTGTTTGTTCTGTTCTCTGGAGAACCTTGACTTATACAGCCTTTCTGGAGCCTTTGAGGGAAGGAGGCTCCAAGGTCAGGTCAGGAAGTGGCTTGAACCTGTCTTACGTTGCCAGGGTCTGCTTGAGGTGAAGCCAACCCAGGAGAGAGCTGGGGAATCTCTGGAGGGTCCTGGAGCCCAGAGGTTCACCAAGCTCGTGCCACCAGCTTCTGAAGTTGCCTCAAAAGGCAATTCCTCCCACTAGGATGGCTAGAATCCAAAAGTCAGACAATAACAAGCGTGGGTGAGAAATGTGGAGAAATTGGAACCCTCCCCCACTGCTGGTGGGAATGTAAAGTGGTGCAGCCTCTTTGGAAAACCGTCTAGCAGCTCCTATACACAGAATGACCACATGACCCAGCAATTCCACTCCTAGGCATGTACCCAAGAGAAATGAAAACATGTGTCCATGCTGAAACATGTACACAACTGTTTATAGCATTATTCATAATAATCCAAAAAAGGTGGGATGAAACGATTCAATGTCCATCAACTGACTAATGGATAAACCAAATGTAGTCAATCTATACGATGAAATATTATTCAGCCATAAAAAGAATGTTCTGACACATGTCACAGCATGAATGAACCATTATGCTAAGTGAATTAAGCCAGACACAAAAAGCTGCATAGTGTGTGATTCCATTCATACGAAATGTCCAGAACGGGAAGATCTACAGAGATGGAAAGTAGATTACTAGTTGCTTAGGGCTGGGGGGACATGGGGATGATAGCTAAAAGGCTTCTTTTGGAGATGATGAAAATGTTCTCAGTTGATTGTGATGATAGTTGCATGTATCTGTGAATATACTAAAAATCACAGAATGGTATACTTTAAATGGGTGAAGTATGAGGTATGTGAATTATACCTCAAAAAGCTGCGTCTTTTTTTTTTTTTAAAGCAACTCTCCCTTGTAATCTTTGCAACTGGACTCCATAGAGAGTTCTGGAACCTGAGTCTTTCTCCCAGGATAGAGAGCCTAGTTCTCACCAGGCTGCTGCCCCCATTCCCCTAACTGCCCCTCCCACATCCCTGAGGGCGGGGCCCCAAATGCTGTCCTATGGACGGGGCCTGAGCAGGGAGCCTCAGCCCACACCCATGGGCCTGAGCTAAGGTCTCCTACATTTCCATGGACCCTCGTGTCTCTGTGCTGCCCACAGGGAGCCAGGGCCCCTGGAGCACCCCTCTATGCCTGTGCTGCCCACCCCCTGCCTTGTGTTTTGGTACGGTCCACAGACTCTAGCTTCACCTTAGCTGTTCTCCTTGGCCCTGCTGGCCAGCTACCCTGCCAGCCACCCGGTGCCCTCTGATTCCCACCCTTACCCACCCTCCAGCCCTTGCCTGTGGCCCCACCATCATGTCCAGCATCAACCCTGATGGCCTTTTGCGTGCCTGCCTGGAATCCAGCCCCTACCTTGTGGGGTCACGCCTGGAGCTCTGGGCTCAGCTTCCTCCCTTCCACCCTGATGCCCGGTCCATCCAGGTCTTTGCTGCTCCCTGCTCTGCCCCCCACTTCTAGCCAAGACATGACCCTCCATGCACTTTCACTCGCTGTCACCTAGGAGGTGGGGGCTGCTGGGGGGCAGTTGGCTGGAGCCCCACAGCGGGGACACTTTGGGCAGTGATCCATCCGACGTCCTCCATCTGAAAAAGCACGCCCCTCCCCCACCAGTGAGCGCACTGCTCACCTGCCCTCAAGAAACTGGCCCAGGTGCCAGGAGCCTTGCAGCGTGGTTCGTAATTGTGAAAAGCTGGGAGCCACCCAAGTGTTCGTCAAGGGGTCCCTGGGTGGCTAAAAGACAGGCTAGTCATGGAAGGGAGAACCACCTGGCAGTTCCAGGAAGGATCGAGACCCACATGGGTCTACTCACACGGAGCTTGAAAACATATTGAGTGCAAAACACAAGAAGCTGCGTGATGCAGTACGATACCACTTAAGAAAGGAAAACAAATCCACAAAAGAGTACTACCTCTTTTAAGGTATCTTTGTATATTTGTAAACTCAAGAGGAAAAAAATCCTCAGTAGTTGCCTCTGGGGAAGGGGAGGCAGGGGTGGGGTTGGGACTGGTGGTCACAGTGGATTTTACCTGGAATGTTCTAATTTTTTCAAAAGGAGAATTGATCCTTGTATGACATGTGTAATTTATCATAGCTGAAGACAGACAAAGAATTCCAAGAGCTGGGCCACATGCCCCCTGTGCCAGCCTCGCTCCTGGCTCCCTGCCTGCCCCCATCCCTCAGGCTTTCCTGCAGTCCCACCCTCTAGCTGGACCCGGAGCTGGAGGCTGTTACATCTTCCATTTAAAACTCCTCATCCACGCCCGCACTGGGGAGTTTCTTATTCCCTTTCAGATGTAACTGTCTGTCACCAATAATAGTCTTTTTCGATTTCATTTCCTTGCGTTCCTGCCAGCCACTCCGAGAGCCGCCTTCCCATCCCTGCTGCGCACCCCCCAGACCCAAGTCAGGGGGGAAAAAAATACATTTTTGCCTTTACTATGATGTATGAGATCCCATAAAATAGTGAAACAGATATGAAAGGTTGAGAGAAGGTAGATAAATGGCTCCTATTATTCTACCAATCAAATGAAATACCTATCCACGTCCTCATTTGAATGATAATAAAACTCGGAGACGCTGCTGGTTCCCCGACGTCACCGCTGGCAGTGGCTAGAGCCCTGGAGCCACAGGCCAAGGTAACCTTGGGGTGTTCTCTGCAGCCGGCAGGGAACTGCAGCCCCTGTCTCCTCGCCTCTCCCCCAATCCGAGGCTTCCCATGCTCCCACCCCCATCCTCCTTCCCCTGCCCCGCCCCCCCAGCTCACCCACTGCACAGTTTTGCACCTGTCTGCCCATCCCCCACACTCCCTCTAAGGCCCACAGGGCAGAGCCAGGCCCCAGAACAAAACACTAGGGTCCCCCAGGAATGCCCTCCCTCTCTGCCACAGTCTTCCAACCACCCTCTCAGCTTTCCCACGCAGAACTCCTCTGAGAGCCCCTGACCTCCTGTCTAGGCTGAGCACCCGTGCCGGACACTCCCTTGGCACTCGCCACACGCCTCAGTGACGATGCCTTGTTCTATCTCTAGTCCAGGGCACATCTGTCTCCACTGCTGGACTCAATCCTGGGAGGCAGGGGCCATGTGGGTCTGGCTTTGTAGCACCTTCTCGACCTAGACACGTGCGTGGAGTTTTATTCATTCCACCTGCATTTACCAAACATGCATGGAGCCCTCCCAGGTTCAGATGGGAAGCCCTGCCCAAGGGCGGCCACTCTGTAGGTGGGGACTGGTGAGGCCACCTCCCCTTCTGAGCCCTGACATACCAAACCCTTATGTGCTGAACAGTTCAGTTCCCCCGGCACTTTCAGTGTCTCTTATGAGTCCTTGCCTGACAACCAGGGGACACTGGTGGTTTTTGCCTTCCCTGTGTCTCCCCCACTTTGCAGGGAGCAGCACCTGAGGACTCAGCCCTTCTCCACCACAGGCAGTCCTGGCGGCTGTCAATCAAGAGACCTTGTACCCTGGTGGGTACTGACACAGGCCTGTGAGGCTAGGCAGACCCCTCTCTGTGATTTTGACTCTTCAGCAGAATTTTTCATTCTGATGGCCACCCCCTGAAGAGACTTTACTTGAAGGTCTCACTACTTAGATCCGCTGTGCTGCCCTGATTTCTGTCCTTTCCTTCCAAATCCCCTTGCTCAAGGTAGCCAAGGTCAGTTTCTGGTCCAAAGACTGACCAAGGTCTGGACAAAGCCCCAAGCTGAGCTCCAAGGCACTGGGACTTGCTCCATCATGTCTCCCAACTGTGACATCTCATTGTCTGTCCCCTCTTAGGGCAGGGGCCTGAGTCATCTCTTCACCCTGTCTCCCCAGCACCAGGGACAGTGCCTGAACATAGGAAGTGGGTTGCTGACAATGAATGAAACAGGGGTAGGGGTGCCCTTTTTAGAGATAAGGACGATGAGCCCCAGAGGGAGAGTGACAAGTCAGGACCCAAGTCTGTGTCTTCTCTCCCCAAGCCTGGGGCCCCTCCTCTGCCATTTGCTCCCAAATACATGATGCCCTCTCCTGGGTTTCCTCAAGCCAAGGGAAATCCAGAGGAAGAGTCTCCTGAGAGCCAAGCCCGCACTAAGGCTGCAGGTTCATGAGGGAGGGGAATAGCAATCATGGTGTGCAGGGCTCACTGATTACAAGCAGTTCCTGGGTTGCCCTGGGAAGTTGTCAGGCAGCTGACTGAATCAACAGCAGCTCAGAGCCTGCTCAGGCCACTTATCAGTCCCTGTGTCAGGCCTCCCTCTGCGTGGGACTCAAAGCCCTGGCACATAGATGGGCAGGTGATCCTCCTTTGGCCAGGGTAAGGCCTTGATGGACAGTCCCTACTAGGCTGCATGTGATGGGGGAGGAGAATCCCCAAGAGAAAAAACTGGAACTTTTACTTCTAGCAAGAGGAGTGGACTCAGGCAGCTCAAGTACCATAAGTGGATAAGCCAAGCCACCGAGACTCTGAATTTCTGGTTCCTGCCTGGCTTGGCCTCCCAAGGGCTGCTTTGGGCCTGGCCCAGTTGCTCAGATTCCCCACAGGGTAAAGATCACAGACTTGGAGAGCGAGGGCTCCTTGGAGGGGACTGAAACTGCACATTTTGTAGCTGGGGAACTCAAGGCCCATGGAGAGACAGTGACAGAGCCAAGATCCCTCCCACCCCAGCATGGGGCCAACACTGACTAGGGACCCTCAGGTCTCCACCAGGGAAGAGGCAGCCTAGCTGTGGGCAGGAGCTGTGAGCTGTGTGAGCTGTGTGACCTGTGGCAGGCCACCAAGCTCTAAGCTCCTATGCCCCTGTGTATAAAATGAGGCTGCTTGTCAGGGTTATTGTAAGGATTAGGCAAATATGACATTTATTTGCTCATGTGAAAATACTTGGAATAGAAATAAAAACATATGTCCACGCAAAGATTTGTACATGAAAGTTCATAGCAGCTTTATTCATAATTGCCAAAAACTGGACACGATCCAGATGCTCCATCAACTGGTGAATGAATAAAGAAACTGTGTGTCCACATGATGGAATACTACTCAGCAGTAAAAGGGACAAACTATGGATACGCACAACGAAGTGGATGCATCTCAAGAGCATTATGCTGAGTGCCAGAGCCAGACTCAAAAGGCGGCCTCTGTGATCTCATACACAGAGGTTCATTCTTCTATCAAGTCACTGCAAACACTTGACTTTGTGAGTCTGACCATCGCTCCTGGGAGAATACGCACAGGGTTAGGTTCCTGCAAGCCTCTGGTCACATTTGCGTCAGCCAATCAATACATAACTTTGGTGTGTGTGTGTTTCTGTTTAAAGACACTTTATTTAATACATATAGTTGAGTCATTAACATTGAACTCACGGCCAGAGGCACTGTAACTCATGTCTCTATGAAGCTTATCTAACACACGTATTTTTTCCATCAGGCACATCACAGCCTTCTCACACTGAGGAACGCTGGACAGCACTTCAGCACTACATTTGGGGCCATTTTAAACAGCAAAACCACCACCAAATACAAACAAACAAAAACAAATGCCAAATTGCAAAAATCACAGCGCTAAATAGCCTACAAAGAGGATGCTTGTTTACAGTGGGAACTGAAGCAAAAAGCAGAGCCTTGCTTTCTTCAGTCTCAGCTGGGAATGGCATCATATGAATTAAATTTTTCACCCCTCTGCGTGTGTCTACAAATGACCACGAAAGCACCGCAAGAGTTGATTTGGGGGTTACAAATAAATTTTAGCAAGTAGGTGAGTTCTCAAATATGGGATCTGCAAATACTGAGGACTGACTGTATATGAAAAAAATCTAACCTGCAGTGACAGAAAGTAGGTCAGTAGTTGTCTGGTTGGGGGAAGAGCAGAGACTGGCCAGGAAGGACCATGGGGCACCTTCTGGGTGATGAAAATGTTCTGTATTTTAATAGTTATGGGGGTTACACATGGCAATGTATTTGTAAAACTCATTGAAATATACACTTAAAATGGGTGCATTTTATTGTTTGTAAGTTTTACTTCAATGAAGTTGAGTTTATAAAAACGACTTACCAAAAATGATATCTGATCATTCTTCCATTCTTCTTGGGATCTTGGGGCCAGCCCCCTTGGAAGGGTCAGCACAGAATAAAGGAAGAGGCAGGGATGCTGACTTGGGCTCCATTTGGAAGCTGTTTGCACCGCCCCCCCCCCAAACCTCACCCCTGTGAGACAGCATGTAGGATGCAGAACTTCAGCTTCTCCCACCCAGATATTCTCATTCCCACTGTGTCAATGAGAACTCTTTTGGTTGCTGGTGACAGAAACCCAAATCAGCTTAGACAAAAAAACAGAGTGGGGGGTGGGGTACATAGAAAACAAACTTATGGTTACCAAAGGGGAAAGGGAGGAGAGAGAGATTAACAGATACACACTAATATATATAAAATAGATAAAAAACAAGGACAGCACAGGGAACTATATTCAATATCTTGTAATAACCTATAGGAAAAGAATCTGGAAAAGAGTATATGTATCTATATATATACATATATATGTATATATATATATATATATATATATATATAACTGAATCACTTTGCTGTACACCTGAAACACTGTGAATCAACTATACTTCAATAAAAAAAAAGACTTATACACAAATTTTCATAGCAGCTTTATTTGAAGTAGCTAAAAACTGGAAACAACAGGTGAATAGTATATCCACACTATGAAATATTACTTAGCAATAAAATGGAATAAACTATTGATACATGTAACAACATGGATAAATCTCAAAATAATTATGCTGCATGAAAGAAGCCAGACATACTGTATGATTCTATTTATATGAAGTTCTAGAAAATGTAAACTAATCTATAATGAGGAAAAGTAGGTCAGTGATTGCTTGAGGGTGAAGAGAAGGACAGGAGAAAAGAATTCCAAATAATCCTGAGAAAACTTTGGGGATGATGATTTGGGGTATTCATTTATTGATTATTATGATGATTTCGTGGGTGTATACATGTTAAAATTGGTCAGATTGCACACTTTAAATATGTACTTTATTGAATGTCAACATTACCTCAATAAAACTGTTTTAAAAATTGACAAAAAAAGTGGGGGTGCTATTTGTTCATGTCATTGGAAAGAGCAGGAAAGCTCTGCCATCAGACATGACTAGATCTAGGGATCAAGTATGGTCACCAGGCCAAGACTGATCTCCCTCTCTTGACTCTCTCTGTGTCAGCTTCACTCTGGGACCATGGGCAGGAAAGTGGTCACCAGTAGACCCAGAACACCAAGGAGAGGGAGCATCTCTGTTATCAGCAAACATTCAGGAACAGATGTCCTTTGCCCAACCCTCCACAGCCAAGGGGATGGAAGATGCTGACTGGTCAGGCCTGGATTCTGTTCCTACTCCCCTTGAAGAACATGGACTGAGGGTGGGGGAGATTTCTCCCCAAAAGATAACTCAGGTGCTGTTTCCAGACGATGGGGGAAGAGACGGGGACCAGGCAGAGACAGTAGGTACCCAACACCCAATTTGCCTGGAGTCAGAGCTACTCTTTCTGGACATAACTAAGTCTTTTCCTGGCATCCCAAGAGCTCTCTCACTCACTTCTGGTCTCAGGGAAATATCATACTTCTATCTTTCTGGCAGCACCATGATGATGGAACTTTTGAGCACCAGTGAATTTTCTCTGACTCTTGCTATTAGAGGATCAGTTCTGCCCCTGTATCCTTCAAGAAACTTCTTTGAGGACACACTGAATTTTTCTTCAATTTAACAAACATTTATTAAGTATCTGCTTAATTGGAAGCAAGATGAAGGAGATGGTCCCTGCCCTGTCTCTTTCTTTCTATTCTTTTTTTTTTTTTTTTTAAGATTTTTTATGTGGACCATTTTTAAAGTCTTCATTGAATTTGTTACAGTATTGCTTCTGTTTTATGTTTTGGCTTTTTGGCCCCAAGGCATGTGGGATCTTAGCTCCCCGACCAGGGATTGAACCCATACCCCCTGCATTGGAAGGTGAAGTCTTAACCACTGGACCACCAGGGAAGTCCCTCTTGCTTTCTATTCTTTACACTTATTTATTTTCTTGTGTTATTGCATTGGCTAGGACTCCACTACAATGCCAATACTAGGCATCCTTGTCCAATTCTTGCTACTAATGTTTCATCATTAAGTATAACATTTGTCTTATATGTCTGGTAGATGCCCTTTATCAGGTTAAAGAAACTCTCTTTTATTTCTAGTTGCTAAGAAATTGTGATTTTAAAAATAATCATAAATTGATTTAAAATTTATCAAATGCTTTTTCTAGATCATATTTTCTGTAATCCAAAAGCTATACTACACTAAGTTCTAGGAGAGGAGAGGCAGGGGCTAAAGGAGCATTTGAGTAGTTCCTTCAAGGATGTGAGAAACTGACCAGCCTCAATGAGGGGAATGGCATTGTGGGCTGTGGGGACAATCTCAGCAAGGATATGGGGGTGTGAACATGCCTTTAGAGAATGAATACTAGTCTGAGTGGTTCTTTCATGTGAAACCCCCTCTCCTGGTTTGCAAACACCTGCCCACTGTGGGTCCAGGACACGTCTCAACCCCACAGGAACAGTAACTTGGGCATTCTACAGTGAAGTCGGCACTCACGGCAAAAATCAAGAGAACAGTCAAGATTAACCCATGGAAACTGCTTACATTGCCCATAAAAAACATACATGGGTTTTATGTCTAAAACTCTGTAAGAATTCTAGAGTGCTCCTGCTTGCCTGCCAGGCTTACTCCAACCTGCTTCTGGGAGTTTATTAAGCTTTATCCTTTAATATTTACACTCATTAATATATTTGTTAGTTGCTGGGAGGATTACCTGAGTTGTACCTCAAGTCAGCCAGAAGTTAGATGATGCAGGATGTCATTGTGCCGTACACGTAGCAGAGACTGTATACCTTGTCCCAGAATGGCCAGCGAGGCTTCTGTGCCTCCTCTAAGTCAGGCTGAGGCTGGCCCTGACACCACTGAAAGTCTGCCCCTCCCCAGTCTGCAGGCACATGACCAGAGAGTGACAGGGGTCTTCCCAAGCCTGACTTCCCTGGCCATGCTGACCCCAGGGCAGACCTTTCTCTCCACCTTTGCATGTGGCCAACACCACCAGGAAAGGGGACCCATTCACCATGACCCCACACACCTGGCAACTGGGCTTCTGGCCTTGACCATGATCATCCTTACTTTATTGCCACCGATTTCTCAGCTCATCTCCTCCTCGCCGGACTTGCTCCAGTCACACTGGTTCCATCTTCTTTCTCAAACACCCAAAGCTCATTTCTGCCTCAGGACCTTTGCACTGCCTGTTCCCTTTGCCTAGAGTGCTTTTCTTTCTTTCTTTTTTTTTTTTTTTTTTTTGTTTAAATGCACCTCACTTTTATTTTTTTATTTTACTTATATTTTATAAATTTATTTTTATTTATTTTATTTTTGGCTGCGTTGGGTCTTCATTGCTGTGCTCGGGCTTTCTCTAGTTGCGGCGAGTGGGGGCTACTCTTGGTTGAGGTGTGTAGGCTTCTCATTGTGGTGGCTTTTCTTGTCACAGAGCACGGGCTCTAGGCTCTCGGGCTTCAGTAGTTGTGGTTCGCAGGCTCTAGAGCGCAGGCTCAGTAGTTCTGGCACATGGGCTTAGTTGCTCTGCGGCATACGGGATCTTTCCGGACCAGGGCTCAAACCCGTGTCCCCTGCACCGGCAGGCGGATTCTTAACCACTGCACCACCAGGGAAGCCTTGGAGTGCTTTTCTTTGTCACCATTCAGGTTTCAGTTCACATGTTGCCTCCCCAGCCCTCTTCCTAAAGTAGCACTCCATCCTGCATCCCTGTCATGTAACCCTGTTTATTTTCTTCTGAGCAGTTATCACCATTTATTACCATATTATTTTCCTAGTTACTGTCCATCTCCCTGCCCATTAAGAAGATTCTGACTGTTCTGGTCACTTTGCAGCTACCCAGTGCCTGGCACACCGTAACCACTTAATAAATATTTGTTGACTGACTGTACGATAGAATCTACGGCTGGCCAATTCGGTTTTGGAGTGTCTTGGTCCCTCCTCCACACATGACTAACTGGGGACCCTGCCTTACCTTGGGCCTCAGCACTCATAGCTTTCCTGGGATGCCCTCCCAGAACTCCAATCCCACCTCCAAGACTGGCCCCTGCCTCCACCCCAGCAGGCAGCTGAATTCCAGAGCCCCCCTGCCCACCTGTGTGCTCATCCTACCCCAGGGTCAGGTTGAGGGTCGGATGGCAGCCTGGAGGGGCGGGCAGAGGCAGCTGCAGACTTCCCAGCTGACTTGAAGGCCTTGCATCTCCATCTCCTGCCTGCCTCTCCACCATGTGCGGGCCTCCGGGTAAGTGTCTCTCAGCGGCAACTCCCTCCCCAATCATCCCCATTAGTTAGCGGCTGTCCACACTGGGCTGGAGGGAGATCAATTACCAGTGCTGGTCACTGAACCGTGCTAATGAGGATATACGCACACCCGGCTGGTGGTGGGCATGGGTGGGAGGGGCAGGGGAGGCAGAGGGGCGGAGAGGGGGCAAGGGAGGCTACTTACTAAGTGCTTGGTGGGGCAGGTCCCCTCTAGGGTCCCTGGAAGATGCTCCCTTGGGGCAGAGAGCCCAGGAACCATGGTTTAGCTCAAGCTGTGTGTGGGAGCAGAAGAAACAGCCTGGCTGGGGATTCGGGACTCAGGGAGTAGGAGTGACACTGATGAGAAGAGGTGCATTCTCAGGCTTGGGCTGTTCGGGTGTCCCTGCTGCCCAGCCCTCTGAGCCTTTGCTCGGACCCTCCCCTCTACCAAGAATGCCCTCCCTGTGTCTACCCCATACCCAAGGGCCAGTTCAGATGTCAGCACCAGCAACGCTCCTGGACCACCTCTACCCTTACCCCCGACAGAAAAACCACTCCAGCCTCTTGGCTCCCAGCCCCTTTGGACCTCGCTCTGTGTAATTCTGACTCTACCAGATTGTACTGATCTGTTTGAAGACACTCAACCACTCTCATAAGAGCAATGCAAAGGAAAACCACGAGAAGAGATGGTTTTCTTCTATCAGATTGGCAAAGATAGAAAAGGTGGATAAAGGCAGTGCTAGCCCTCGCTGCCAGAGCAGGAGGGGCAGGTGCCACCTTAGTAACCGAGTGTGACCTCTTCAGAGGGTAATTTGACAATAGCTATGTAAATTCAAAATGTACCTGCCCTTTGACCGAGCCATTCACTTCCAAGCATGCATCGTCTGAGATACAAGTGCCCAAAGATAAAAGTACCAGAGTGCTCACTGCCTGGAAATGTCCTCCATGTCCATCAGGAGGGTGGTGAGAGTCACTCAGGCCACATCACACAGTGGGCATCCCCAGCCTCCTGCCCGTGGAGTGAGATAAGCAGAGCATCCATCTCCAAGCTATTGCAGGGAGTCAGTCAGTTAATAGAAATAAAGTGCTTAGAGGAGCGTCCAGCACAGAGTAAGTATAAGTTCTTGCTATTATTATGGGTTTGCTGTTGTTGAAAAGCATTGGGTGGACCTGTACATATGGATATGTAATTATCTCCCAGAAATGCTGGTCAGTGAAATATGCAGACAGAGGCCGCCAGTGGTGCAGGATGTGGATTGGGTTCTGGCTGGCTTTGTTTCTTGAGGAGATCTGCTTTTGAATGCATAGACCATCTCCAGGGAAGTGGACAGGGCTGACAGCAGTGGCTGCCTCCAGGGAGAGGCAGGAGACCGGGAGACAGGGGCAAGAGGAAGATTTGCACAGAGACTTCCACGCAGTTTGCAGTTTTTAACCACATGCCTGCACCATCTATTCAAACAAATAAATCACTCATAAAGACTGGTGATTCACCTGTCTGTGTCTCCCACCAGATCATGAGCCCCCTGAAGGCAGACACTGTGTTGGAGCCACTGCAGAATTCCCAGCCTGGCACACAAAGGTACCTGGCAAATGTTGGCTGATGGGTGAGCTGGCTGGAATTCCATGTGGTCCCTCTGCTGGGACTCCCCCACAAGGCATGATTCCCAGGAGATGCCCACAGATTAGGGATGGGGCATGCTGGAGCAGCCTGGGGAGCATCTGGCCTCAGTGGGAGGCAGACCTGGAAAGCTACTTCCCAGAGGATCATTCCTGGAAGCAGGACCCAGGTGTCCAGGTGCATTCAGGCCTCCAGGAGCCTAAGACAACAGCCTCGATCAAGGGCAGGACCCACTCTCAGGCCACAGCGCAGGCCCCTCTGTATGCAGGAGGCTGATGTCCCCATCTATCTGCATGGCTGCACGAGGGACCAGGGAGGCATTACCGTGGCAACAGCCTTCACAGTGCCAAGGGGTTAATTGTGTGGCTTTCACACTTCTGATGGGCTGAGCTCCAGGCCCCAGATCTGTGGTAATGCAGCCTATCAGGCCGGTGCCTGAGCTGAGGAGCAGAAATGATGCCCCTAGGCACAGGAAGGGACCTGCTGGGGCCACCTCTGCCATCAGCCCCGACTTGGGACCACCCTCCCTTGTAGCCCTTGTCCTGTGCAGTGAACAGTGGCTGCTCCAGCTGGAACCCCAGGAGAGGAGGCCCAGCTGTGTCCCTCACCAGAGCCTTGTGGCGGAAAGAGCCCCAACGTGGGAAGAGCTTGACTGTCCACTACCCATGGACAGTCAAGGAAAGGGATGGAGAGGCAGAACATGGCTTATCCCTGCAGGGAGCACCCCCGAAGTGGAAAAACGAAGCAGCTTTATATGCACAAATGCGACTCTGTCTTCAAAACACATCACAGGTGTGTGTGTGGGGAGCGGTGGGGGGAAAGCTAGCCCAGCAAGATGCGGACAGTTTCCCGCCACTTAACACACATACACACGATGCTGAACACAGTCTCTGAGTGCATAATATGAGGAGGAAGTTTTTACAATGTAAGTGGTCCAGAGGGATCTATAGCTCACAGCTTCAACGTCACTGGGAGAGGAGAGGAGAATAGAATAGGGCAGTGAGGGGACCTTAGAGTCATCCTCTTGTTAAGTAGATTGGGTTCCTAGTTTTACCTGTGCTACCAAAATGATTTAAACTTAATATAAAAAGTCATTGCTCGGGCTTCCCTGGTGGCGCAGCGGTTGAGAGTCCGCCTGCCGATGCGGGGGACACGGGTTCGTGCCCCGGTCCGGGAAGATCTCACATGCCGCGGAGCAGCTGGGCCCGTGAGCCACGGCCGCTGAGCCTGTGTGTCCGGAGGCTGTGCTCCACAACGGGAGAGGCCACAACAGTGAGAGGCCTGCGTATCACAAAAAATAATAATAATAATAAAAATAAAGAAGTCATTGCCCCATCTTGCTGTCTCATCAAGGCTCCCTCTGACCACCCTATTTAGTGCCGAGGCCTGACCTAGCCCCTACACTCCCAAGGCCCCTTGCTCACTCATATTTCCACAGCGGTGAGGCTTGCTGTGCCTGGTCTTCTCCCTTCCTGGGGGGAGGGGGCGGTGGGGGGCGGCTATACCAGCTTGTGTGTGAGGCCCATCAGGCCCACTGCCTGTTTTTACACAGCTCTAGAGCTATATATAAAAGAATGGTTTTATGTTTTTTAATTGTTGAAAATCAAAAGAGGGATAGTATTTTGTGACACATGAAAACTATATGAAATTCAAATTTCAGTGTCCAGATAATGTTATTTGAACATGGCCAAGCCCATTCGTTTGTCTTGTCAAGAGCTGCTTTCTGCTATAAAAGCAGAGTTGAGTGGTTGTATGACCTGAAAGCCTAAAATATTTATTATTTGGCCCTTTGCAGACAAAGGTTGCCAACCCTGATCTGGACTCTGAGCACCACAAGGATCGGGGGGTCTCGTTTTGTTCCCTTATGTATCCCGAGTGCCCACCACAGCATCTGGCACACAGTTAGGTGCTCAGTAAATCTGGCTGAATGAGCGAATGGAGGTGTATGTGTTGGAGCATGTCGCTTCAACCTCCTAGAGAAAGTGACCCCCTTCCCAGCTCTGTCTGGCAGACATCACTGCCTTCAGGGATGGGAAGGTGTGCTCAGGTCTCCCTGAGCACTGCACTGGGAGAGGCATCTGTGGGGCAGGCAGTGTCGTTTGCTCTAAGCCCTCGGAGAATAAAGCAGAGGGTGGCAAGGTCTGGATTTGGTACCAACAGGGTGGGCCCCCAGGTCTCTGGAAGGTGGCCTGTCTTTGCTTAGCCACGCGGACCTCCCTCCAACGACCCACAGCCCTTCTCTGCCCACAGCTGACTCTGCTGCCTGCGTGGGCTGCGCTTTGGTGCCCTCTGGTGGCCGCCGGGAGTGTCTCTTTCCAAGGCATGCGCCAGCCACCCTCTGGAAGTGAACCCCGGCCCCGGACTCCACAGCCCATCTGACCTCCTCGTCCAGAGATCCAAGGGCTCAATGGTCCGGCTCAATCTGTCCCTTCCAGTTCTTCCCCCGCCCTCCCCCCACGCACAAGGTAGCCTGATATCAGAAGATGCCCTCCTGCCAAGATGATAGGGGAGCTGCTGGCAGCCTCTCCTCTGGTTAGACTAGGTAGGCCCATGGCTCCTGAGGGTCTCCCAGGCTGCAAGACAATGCCCATCCCTGTCACCTCCAGTGTCCCTGATGGTGGGTGGGAGGGTGATCTTGGTCCCCACGTCCCAGGGATCCTAATGTGATGGACAGTAGGTAGCTTATAAGCTTCCTTGAGTTTTCTACACATCCAGAGAGGTCCCATCTGGGTAAGGGCTCCTCGGTCCAAGGAAAAGAACTGCTCCAAGTTCTACCTTGGGGACAGGAGATTTGTCTGTCACCAGCATGAAACGCCACGTGCAGTGATCCTCATGTGCTTGTTGCCACATACACATTGCACCACTGCCTCTACCAGGAAACCGTGGGCTCCGGGAGCGAAAGGGCAAGTCTGAGCTGCCTGAGCAACCCCAGCCTCCAGCCAGGGCCTACCTGAGTGGATGGATGGATGGATGTCCTATAGAAGAACTGAGCTTTGGAGAACTCTGGGTCCACAGCCAAGGTCATGACCACTCCTTCCACTGATTCCCATGCATCTCATCAGTCCTATATCCAAATATATCCTGGTTCCACCACTTCCCTCTGTCCCTCGCTCACTCCCACCTCTCCAGCACTCCAGCCTCCCATATGCCAAGCCCACCCAGCTTCAGGGCCTCTAGGGCAGCTGGTACCAAAACCTGAAACACTGTTCCCCTGGAGCTTCCCTGATACGGGACTCCTTCCACCACCCCAGCAAGGGGTCCCTTCTCCCAGGCATTCCAGCCATCACTGTCTAGCCCATCTCTCTTATTTTCTTCATAGCTTATATTACTAACAAAAATGCTATTTGCCTACTTGTGTCTCCCCGACGAGAATGCAGCACGAGGGCTGGGACTTTGCCCTTCTCTCTCCTGTACATCCCCAGCACCCGTGTGGAAGCTCAACTCATGCTTGGGGAACGATCCCTTGCTGTCCCTTACTGGTTCACACTTCAAGTGTGCAGGTGTCACCCGAACGCGTCAGAAAGGCAGGATGGGTCTGGTGCAGAACTCCGGCGAGAAGGCTCAGATCTGGGTGCCTCCTCCAGCTGTGTGGTGGGCAACTTGCTCCCCTCTCTGAGCCCAGTTTCTTCATCAGGAAAAGTCTCCACCTCACAAGGGGGTTGTGAGGTTTGAGGGGGAAAATGAAAAGTAAAAGCTTGTGAAATTAAAAAATGCAAGACGTGCACAATATCGTGAGCTGCATTTATTGTAGTGCACTGGTACCTGTCAGGGACCCCAGGGCACTGTCCAGCCTGTGTCTGGGAGCTACAATGCTGGGTGCATACCCCACACCCTCCCCTCCTGGCAGCAGCTCCCAGCACCCCTGAATGGCACAGCAGTCAGGACCCCAATGGGTGATTATCCCAGAGGGAACTGTAGCGACACAGGGGCCAAAGCTGGCTCCCTCCTCTTTTGTTGGGCTTGCAGCATTTTTTTTTTCATTAGTTGTCAACACCTTAAAAATAGGGATATTTCACATAAAAGCCTGGATTTCTGGCTTCTCCAGATTTCTGACATTAGACCTGCATTCCCACTTTATAGCAATTAGCTACAACTAAATGACAGCCACCAACTTCAGATGGGGACCTGTGCTTTGCCAGTCCCCACCACTCTATTGTACCTCAAGGTCAGCTGCCATTGTCAACTTGATGGTCCAAATATTTTTCGTCATAAAGCAATGTCTGTGTAGTCTTCAGGAACAGTAGGAAAGTCAGTTGCACTGCAAAGACCTCACAAGTCAAAGGCCTCCTTCATTCATTTATACAACCTTAAGAGCATCTGAGTAGGAGATCTGTGAACCAGCCCAAATCCCTCCTTTTATCCACAAAGGGCACCCTAGGGATGGGTATGGCATTCACTCCACACACACCCCTTCATGCAGCTAAGAGGCAGACTTCCCAAGTCTGAGCCGGTTGCTCCTTTCGAAGTTCTCCAATTCCTTGAACCCAAAGCACTGGTAAGCTGGGTGGACACACCAGGCACTTGGCTGTACCAGAGTGAGGTTGTGGATGAAGCAGCCAGACCCAGGCAAAGCTTGCTGGTGCGCCCTCTGGTGGCCATGAGGCAGCTCTGCAGGCCTCCATGAAGATTTTCGATTTGATTCCAAGTGAGCCCCTGCGTCAACCACCATCGGTCCCAAAGCAGGCTCCCCTCAACCCCATGTGTGCCAAGTTTTCAACTTCCAACGACTTCCTTCCCCAAACCTTCCTTATCTCCATTCCACCCCTCAGCCACTCTCCTGGGCACCCATCTCAGTCACCAGTGTGGCTGGACTCCTCCTAGGCTGTGTGGCCTCTTCAGGGCAGGGTCCAGCCTCCCCATTCTTCACATCCTGGTGCCTCGCCCCAGGCTTAGCCCACAGCAGCCTCGTGGTGTTTGCAGGGAAAAACCCTACAGCAGTGGGGAGGCCAACCCCCGCCTACGGGGTGAGCAGCACAGGCCAGGTGGGTCCCTCAGAGAACAGGAAGCACATGTCCCAGGAGACGATGTCCCAAGAGCTGCTGTGGCCAGATGGCCAATCTTCACAAGAAGCTGGGGATCTGGACTTTTACGTGAAATACACCAAGTTTTAAAGGTTGGCTCAAATGTATATACTACCCAGGCCAAGAAAACACATTGGTGGATGGCTCCAGGCCAGGGCCCAAGATGGAGAGCTCTGCTGAGAACCTGCAGCTGACAGAATCTTCAAGACGCCGGGCGGAAGCCAGTGGTTTTCAAGGTTTTGTTTATTTGAGTAGTCTGTAGCCATCATCATGTTTGATCCTGAGAGGCAAGCAAGGGAGAGAAAATTCTTGGACCCATTTTAGAGTCTGAGACATTGAGGCTGAAGTGGGCTCCTGGCAGGGTCAAGGTCACAGCTAGTGGAGAGAGCTCTGAGATGCATGAGGCTGTGTCCCACGCAACAGCAGGCCCCAAGCCCACCCCACCTGGGCTGCCCCCTCTTAGCTGTGCCCTTCCTAGGCCCCTGGAGAGCCAACCACCCAACAACAGCTGAGATGGCGGCTCCCTGTGCACACCCACTGGCCACACCCACCCTCCGTGCACACAGCCGCAGGACAGGCAGCCCGGGTAGAGCCATTCAGCTCTCTCCATGGGTGCACAGCCCAGAGGCACGCAAGCCCCATGTGGGGTTCAGGTCCAAGCTGAAACACCTCCTGCGGCCTTGCCCATCACGGGCAGAGTTGCGGCGTGTGGGGGGGGTCCCTGGGTCAGCCAGGCGAGTGGCCATGGCTAGCGAGGCAGCCTCACCAGTTGGCCTTCACTGCCTTGATGTCACTCACGAGGTTCTGGGCCAGGCAGATACCGAAGATCTGTAAGACGGAGAGCAGGTGAGGGAGAGGCCACGGGCAGGGCAGGTTGTCCAGGGCAGAGTGAGGGCATGCAGGGCCACAGCGGTACCTGGAGGAGGGCGATGCCCACAAAGATCCCAGCCACGACGATCAGGTTGTCCTGCAGCCACTTTTCAAACTGGCCCACGCAGCCTTTGGTGTGGATGAAGCCCTGCTGCTCCAGCTCCTGGGGACAGATGGGCACCAGGCTCGGCTCAGCCCACCCACCAGCACTGCAGGCCCCATCTCAGACCAGCTTGCTAAGCTCAGCCCCGCCCAGGACCTTACACCTTAGTGCCTGCCGCCTGGAGCTCCACCGCAGGGCCTTCTCCTCATCGGGGTCTCAGCACAGATGCCTCCTCCTCCGAGAGGCCTTCCCTGACTGCTCTGCCCCAATCCCATCACTTCTCTGATTTTATTTTCTTCCAAGTGCTTAGCTGAAATTGTCACATTACTGCTCATATTTCTTTATCCATGTCTGTTTTCTCCCTCTAGTGAAGTCCACTGCCTTGTGTTTGGCAGTACCAAGCCCCCCGTGCCTCCTAGGACTCAGCATCCCCTCCCCCAAATCCCTGAGGCCTTTTAGAGCCTATAGGGGACCCCCCTTCCGATCCCAGTGCCCCAAGCTGCCCCCAGCCCTGTCCCCTCCCCTCTCACCAGTTTGAGCCGAACATCGTAGCCACACTGAGTGTTGAGGACATCTTCCTGAGAAGAAACAGGCCAGTGAGCAACTCAGTGGGGGCATCCATGGGGTCTCAGGGGAAGCAGATGGAACCATGGATTCCGCTGCATCCACTGCTCCTTAAGCTAGGCTGGCTGGGACCCGTGCACCTCTTTCCCTGATGCCAGGGCGCATGGCCACAACACCAGCTTGAACTGCTTCATTTTTAGGAACCCTGACTGCTCGAGTTTTATAAGAATGGGAAGAAACCTGGCCCTCGTTGTCCCTGTGCACTGTGACTGGAGGGATGTCACTGAGAGAAGCCTCTGCTCTAAAGAAAGACGTAAAAGGGTCAGAACCCCCAACCCTGCCACCCCAGCACGGTGGCCCAGGAGGAGCAGTCCCTATCCAACAGGCCTCAGCACTGCCCACGGACACAAACTCCCCAGCCCACAGGGCTACTCCCATGTAAGCTGACCTCCCCCGACATCCACATCCACAGCCCCCAGAGCAGGGCGGAGCCGAGCCAGCCCGGGGATGGGCTCTTCCCAGACTGGGCCTGTGAACTGCGAGCCTCACCCCTCCTCACCAGGCCCCACTCACCACAGGGTCCCTGACGCAGCAGGAGAAGGGCACCCCGCAGCGCTCCCGGCTCGGGTTCACGTCAGTGCAGTTGAAGTAGATATTGAGGTTCCAGTCGTTGGGCCCTCGGGCTCCGCAGCAAGACCACTAGGGGGTGGGAGAAGAACCCCAGGTGAGCCAGGCCCAGCCCAGGAGCCCCATCCTGTTTGGGGACAGGCCCAGGCTGCAGGAAGACAGGGCAGGGATGGCCGGGAGGGGGCCTAGAGGCAGCCAGGCAGGCGGGTAGCTCCCCCACAGACAGGCCAGGCCTGGGCCCAGGGCCACCAGAGCAGCTTGAGGCTCCTGCGTGGGTTGGTGGGGGCTGGGGGGAGTAGGAAGGGGCTCCTGAGCTTGTCCCCTAGTCCAAGAGAGGCTGAGCAAAGGAAGGGAGGGGGCAGGGATGGTGGCCCAAGGACTGTGGCTTCCTCCAGGCCACCTTGAGGGGTTGGAGTTTCAACAAACCCTGTGGGGAAAGGCACCACTGAACCCCACATCTGTGACCCATCTCCCCACACTTGCCCCAGCGATTTTTACAGAAGACCTTCTCTCCTCCTCTCTGCTGGGACAGGAGGGCAATCCTGCCACCCTCACAATGATCCCAATCCACTTCACAGATGCTGCTGTCAGCACCTGTATCACCATTACCCCTACCCAGCACATCGTGGGGCTGCAATGAAGCAGGGAGCTCGTGATCTAGTGGGGAGACAGGAGCACACAGCCTTAACTCACTGACATGGCACAGGCTGCTAAAAAGCTGGCCCTCAAGGGACCAGCTCAGCGGCAGACACAGGTACGCCCCGTGGGCTGGGCCAGGGGAGTGAGGCACGGCCATGCGGCTCTGCCTTCACGGGTCCCAGCACACGGCCTGGCCTCTGCCTGCCTCCTCTCACTCCGTCAGCACCCGCTGCTCCTGCTGGAGAGCACGTGCCCCTCTCCATCTCCCTGCTCCTTCTCCTCCCCCAAGGCTGCCCCCGAGAGGCCTTCGCCTTCTCCAAGCTTCCCCATCTCAGCCCTTACCACAATTTATAATTCTACACACACACACACACGCACACACACACACACACACACACACACACAGTTTGTTTGTTTTGCTCTTTTATCATCTGTCTCTTCCCCCAGACTACCATCCCCACAAACACGGGTCCCAGCTTTTTTCACCTCTGAATCCCCAGCCCCTAGCCCAGAGCCTGGCACACAATAGGTCCATAACAATTCTGTGTTGAATGAACAAATAAATCACATCCTAACCACTTGCCTCTCTGTTTACTTCTGCCCTGGGTTGAGAGCTCCTCAAAGCAGGCACCGGCTCTGGTTCACCTCTGGATCCCAGAGCAGTTCTTGGGGTGGATGGCACCAAAGGAGTATGACTCTGAGTGTGTGTGACTACACGTGTGAGTGGGTGAGAACATGCAGGCGGGAGGTGTCTAGGATTTTGTGAACTGTTCACTGACTGCTTCTTCACAGGGGTTAGGTTTTTAAGCTTGAGGGCAGAGCTTCTGGGGGGCGGGTCTCAAACTCAAATATGTTCAGAGGCCAAACAAATAATATAAATGAGGGAAGAGGGCCAACAGATATAATAAAATAGAGCGGCGGGGACAGGGCAAACAGTCCCTCTACCAGCAAAGGGGGCAGTGGCAATGTAGCGCCAGCCCATACTGTGGGCCCAGTTTAGTAGAAGAAGAAATCTATATTTTTATGCCACGTTTCCTCCTTTAAGTGTTCTGTAAGCCTGGCCTAGGAGCTGCCAGTTTGGATCCTCTGGCCTCTGTTCCCCAATGCTGTGCCCATGCAGGGCTAGGCACATGGAGATCACGAGGGGCTGGCTTCCTCTCAGACAGGGGCCCTCCTGGCTCGCTTCCTTGGGGCCTGCCTGGCCTGGTGGGTGAGGGAACGGACCCAGCACACAGGGAACTTGCTCCCTCATTCATCTGCCCGGCAGGTGCCTCCTGCATGTGGTCAGAGCTGGATGCTGGACTTACGTATTCCTGAGCAAAGTCAATGAGGTTCTGGAGGTCAATGTCGTCCCGATAGGCCTTGACATTGTTGTTGATGAAGAGGTTGAGCTGGTCTCGAATCCAGTCCTTGAAGACGAAGGCCAGGATCCCTGTTGCCAACTCCAGGAAGAAGATGAGGCCAAGGAACACGGAGAACTGGGGTTGGGGGCACACAGACAGTGGGGGTCAGAGATACAGTGTCTGGGTTTGCCACAGGGTGGGGATCCAACCTCCTGCGCCCCGACCCAAGACGGCCCAGAGTCCCCACCTTCTATCATGTTAGTATTGTTTTATGATGAAAAAAGATAGTGCGGTTCTTAACTACCCTGTTGTCTTTGAGAAACCACTCTCCACCCACACATTCAGTTTCTGTGGCCCCGAAGGAGCCACCTCCACTTCGTTCCCCATTCCCACTCCCACACAGAGGACTGGGCATGCCTCGAGCGCCCACCAATCAGAGCACTACCTCCCCTGGGACCACAGGGATTGGTCCAGAGGCGGCCAATCAGGACTAAGGATATGCAATTGAAGTACTTGGGCAGAATGGTTGGGAAGGGAGCGCCTCATTCAGGCTCCAGCAGGAGTTCCTGGGAGGGCAGCTTGAAGCCAGTACCCACCCATTCCTGGACATCTTTCCACCCCCAGGGGATTGGAGCCAACCCAGAGGGACAGAGCTGAGAAACAGAGCGACTAGGACAAGTGACACTGTGGTGGCTCCTGGATCCAAATGCGCTGGCAGCTAACACACCCCTGGTCTTTCTTAGTGGCCCTTTTAGCTTAGGCCACTAGGTTTCGGTCCCTTACAACAGAAAGGATACTATAAATGTGGAGAATACAAATCTAGTGATCACTGTTACAATAACATAATAATAAAACTACCATTATTAAGCATGAACTATGCAAGATGTGGGTGGGAGGAGGTTAGGGTCCCCAGTGGGAGGGCACTCACAAACTTGAGCAGGAAGGTGTTCTCCCGGAGGGCCCCGATGCAGCCGGCAAAACCCAGCACCGACATGACGCCTCCTACTACTACAAACAGCCACACGGGGTCAAGTCCTCCCAGATCTGTCAGCGCCGAGATGTTGGAGAGAACACCCTGTGAAGGGCGAGCAGAGGCATATGGGGGGGGCTGGCCCTCCCACCATCTTGACCCAAAGCAGCCCCACACCCTACCCCACCGCCTTACCTTCTCACCCCAGGCCCAGAGACCAATGGCCAGGAACAGGGCTCCCAGCACCTGCAGGAGCAGCAGCAAAGAGCTGAGGGCTGAGGCACCAGCATCCTTTCCCACCCCCAGCAGAGCCCCCTCCCCGCTACTGCTCAGGGTCTTCAGGAAGCCAGGGGGAAAGAGAGAAAGAGGGGAAAGGGCTGTAAATGGGATCCGGTGTCCTTTTTTTTTTTTTTAACATCTTTATTGGAGTATAATTGCTTTACAATGGTGTGTTAGTTTCTGCTTTATAACAAAGTGAATCAGTTATACATATACATATGTCCCCATATCTCTTCCCTCTTGCATCTCCCGCCCTCCCACCCTCCCTATCCCACCCCTCTAGGTGGTCACAAAGCACCGAGCTGATCTCCCTGTGCTATGCGGCTGCTTCCCACTAGCTATCTATTTTACATGTGGTAATGTATATATGTCCATGCCACTCTCACTTTGTCCCAGCTTACCCTTCCGCCTCCCCATATCCTCAAGTCCATTCTCTAGTAGGTCTGCATCTTTATTCCCATCTTGACCCTAGGTTCTTCTGACCATTTTTTTTCTTTTTTTTCTTCTTTTTTTTTTTTTAGATTCCATATATATGTGTTAGCATGCAGTATTTGTTTTTCTCTTTCTGACTTACTTCACTCTGTATGACAGTCTCTAGGTCCATCCACCTCACTACAAATAACTCACTTTTGTTCCTTTTTATGGCTGAGTAATATTCCATTGTATATATGTGCCATATCTTCTTTATCCATTCATCTGTTGATGGACACTTAGGTTGCTTCCATGTCCTGACTATTGTAAATAGAGCTGCAGTGAACATTGTGGTACATGACTCTTTTTGAATTATGGTTTTCTCAGGGTATATGCCCAGTAGTGGAATTGCTGGGTCATATGGTAGTTCTATTTTTAGTTTTTCAAGGAACCTCCATACTGTTCTCCATAGTGGCTGTGTCAATTTACATTCAGGGTCCTTTCAATCTTCCCAAGAATGCATCTCAGTGTTTCTTCCCACAGGACACAGCTTGGAAGACTGAACCGTCCCCAGCCCTAAGACAGACAAAGGCAGGCCCCTTCTTGGAACTCAGAATTGGAGGAGAGGATGGCCAAAACAGTCCCACCCAGCGGCAGCAGCTGTTTCCTGAGCCTCTGTTCTCACCCCAAGCCTATGTTAGGGTTCCAGGCTCCTGGCATCCTCTCTGCCCCCTCTCAAGTCTGGTCCTCCTGCTGCCCTGCAACTCTGTGATTGCCACCTCACTCCCGTCCCACCCTTTCAACCTCTATCTGGCAGAGTACATGTTTGTAGTTCACAGCCAAAGACCCCTAAATGACAGGGAATCCCAATTCAGCCCCAGATCAGCAGAGAGGCACCAGCCTAGGCCTTCTAAACACCACCCACTATCTCACCTCATTTCCGTACTGGGAAGAACCCTGGATATCGAGGGCAGCTGCCTGAACCTGGGCAGGACATCTAGTCTCAGAGGGAGAGTGTCCCTCTGGCCCAAGCCCAAGGCCGTGACCCCACCTCTTCAGACCTCCCTCTCCCACCTACAGCCTCCTTCCCCTCAGCACAGAGCCTCAGTCAGCTCCACCCCTGACCTGCCACCTTTAGCACCTTCCCCTCTCCAACCCCAGGCTCCTCCCACTGCTGTACTCTTTTTCTAGAAATATTTTTCCTTCCCTCCCCCACACCGGATCTGGGATGTGAAACCAAACATCACTTCTCCTGCCTCATCCCACTTGACCCGCCCATGGCCTTTAGGCGAATGATCACTACTTTCTCTTTCCCAAACCTCTCCATGGTTAACGCAATGCCGTTCCTCCTCCTGCCCTTTCTCAGCCTCCCTCCTACAATGCTCTGCTTCACCTGCGCCATGCACATGGCTACCCGCCTCCCCCCCCAGGTTCCAACCTCAGCCTTCTACCCTTCTTCTTCTCACACTCATCTTTCACCCCATCATGACACTGGCAACTCCTGATCTCCACCCAAACCTCTCCCCGGCTCTAGAGCCTTTAGTCCACCTGCCTGCTGCAAACGCCTCCATGTCCCAGGATCCATTCCATGCACCAGAAATACATCAGGGAATAGGACACATGAGCTCTCAGCCCTCATGGAGTTTACACTCCAGTGGGGGAAATCCACAGTGAGCAAACAAGGTAATTTCAGATACCAACAGAGCCTTTAAAGAAAATCAAACAGGGCTTCCCTGGTGGCGCAGTGGTTGGGGGTCCGCCTGCCGATGCAGGGGACGCGGGTTCGTGCCCCGGTCCGGGAGGATCCCACTTGCCGCGGAGTGGCTGGGCCCGTGAGCCGTGGCTGCTGGGCCTGCGCCTCCGGAGCCTGTGCTCCACAACGGGAGAGGCCACAACAGTGAGAGGCCCACGTATCGCAAAAAAACAAACAAAAACAAAAAAGGAAATCAAACAGGGAGTTACTAGGGTAGTGGGGGCATGTTTCAGTTAGGGAGCATGGTGACATTTTAGCTGAGGTTTGAATGATGAAAAGGTGCATTGAAGAGAAGAGAATTCCAGGCGGAAGTACTGGCAAAGGCCCAGAGGTAAGATCATGTTTGGCGGTGCAAGGGACAAACTGAAGGCAGCAAGGCCAGACACCACAGGGTGCTGTGGGCCACGGGGAGGAGTCTGGACTGTATTCTAGTGAGAAAAAACTGGAAGGTTCTGAGCAGGGTAACATAAGGGTCTGCTTTCCATTAAAATAAAAAAATCCCTGGGCCTGTTTCACAGGTACCTCCTTCAGGCCACCTTGACCCAAAACCAAACCCCCAAGTGGCCCAGTCCTATCAGTTCAGCCTCATAACTTCCCCTGGAGACTTCCTCACCTTTCCCACCTGCCACCACCCCAACTTTGCCCCAGCCCTCCTCCCTGGTCTCCCTACCTCCAAACCCTGCCCCTCACTCACCCTCCCCGTGTCAGCCAGGCAGATCTGCCTCCAAAACAGAAGCTAGAACATACCCATCACCCAGCACTGAAGCCTTCAGTGCTACCCTCTGCCCTCAACATAAAACTCAAACTCTCTGCCCCAGCCCTGGGGCCTTTCACACTCGGGCTCCCCACCCCGGGGGACCCTGGAACAAGCCTGGGTCTCTCATGCCTCTCGCCCCTTGACATCTGGGGGCTCCCTCTGCTTAATGCTCTGCCGCACCTCCATCTACTGGCCACTGAGCTGTCACCTTGGCTCTGCACTTACTGGCTGTGTGACTCTGGGTTAAAAGATTTAACCTCTCTGTGCCTGTTCCTTCACCTGTAAAATGTAGGTAATAAAGTAGCTGCAAGAATACAGTAAGTTATAATTCATTTAATCTGCGTAACAGTCCTGAGGGGCAGGCTTCATTATCACCTGCTCGCTGCCAGGGAAGCTGAGGCCCGGAGAGAAGTGACTTGCCCACTGTCTCACAGCTAGGCCCGCTTCACCCAGACTTTCCTGACTAGTGCTCTCTGCACATGGCTCACACCCTCGAGGCTGGGTACTGCTGGAGCCAAAGGACACCCACATTGCATGAGCAGCATGTGGATAGAGGGCAGTGCCACTGAGTCCTGCTAAACAAAACTGAATGGGCCTGGCATTCTGACCCAAGACATCAGAAGCAGAGACTGCAGAGGCAGCAAGTAGCCTTGGAGATACGGGATGGGGAGGGAGAAGGGAAAGATGACTTGGCAGGGCCCAAGGCTACAGATGCCACCCTGGGAGGGGCACCAGCAGCTCCCATCTCCAGGCAGGAGCGGCCCCGCCCTGGAGGCTCGGTTTGGTCAGATGTGGATGTTGAATTCTGTTCCCCGGGGCCAGCTCTCCTGACCTCTCATCAGGAAATATCCCCTGTCCCCGGCCTAGAACTAGGGCGATTGGCCCTCCCTGGCCGCAAGCCTCTTTGGGGTGGGGGTGGGGCTTCGACCTTTGACCTCCCCCTCCCCCTTTGTAGGAGCTTAAGGCAAGGCAGCAGGCCCAGGCACTGGACAGGTAAAGGGTTAGGAGACTGGATCCCGTCCTTCGAGGAGGCTCTCCTCACTACGGGTAAAACCAGGGGTGGGGCTCCGCGTATCCCCGACACCCTCGGGTAGCAAGGGGGCTGGGAGGGAGAAGGGGCGCCCGCACTAAGCGTGCCCGTGGGGTCTTCACGGAAACACCTCCCATTTCTCCGCCGGGCCTCGGGAAGACCCCGGAAGACTACCCCCCCCCCCCCAACTACCGCAGTGGCTGGGACCCGTCCCCTGCAATCCGGGCCTCTTCGTAGTTCCCTCGGGTAGTCCTGGGGGTGGGCGTGGAGGTGTGAATGGGAGGAAGCAGTGGGGGGACGGTCCCAAGCCCTTGTGGCAGAGAGTGTCTCCCCCTAGTAGGGGACTGAGCCTCCTTCTCCCGCCATCCCCAGCACAGGGCCCAGAACCCACCCCGCTCTCACCCAGAAGACGATGTTGAAGCCAAACAGGAAGTATTTCCCGCAGCAGCCGACCTCGGGTTCCTGGAAGTGCTGGTGCTTGCCGGGCATGGTGAGCGGCCGCCCACCGGCCCGGGAACCGGAGCCGGGGGCTGGGCCCAGCCCTCCGCGGGCCGCCCGGGGCTGGAGCCGCCCGGGGCCTAGCCCGGCGGCTGCGGCTTCATGGCCGCGGCCACCCAGAGCGCCCGCCGGGCCCCGCCCGCCCCCCAGGGTCCGCCCCGCAGGGACCGCCCTCGGCTCCCGGACCGCCCCCCGCTTGGTCCCCCTCAGAGCCCCACCTCTAGGCCTGACTCCGCCCCCTCCGTAGGCTCCTCCCCCAGCCTTACTCACTCCCCTTTGGAGCCCAGTCTCTGGGCTTGGCTCCGCCCCCTCCCGACTGTCCCCTCCGGACCCCACCCCCATACAGGCCCCACCCCAAGCCCCTCTCCACAGCCCGACTCAGCCCTCTCGGAGGCCAGCTTCTAGGCCAGACTCCTCCCTATGCTCTGGCCGCTGCAGCGTCCTTCAGACCAACCTGAGATGCTGAGGGCGCCGCAAGTCGCAGACACGAAAGACCCCTAGTTCCCCCCACACAGCAAAGCTCAGGACCAGCGCCACCCCAATCCCCGGCCTTGCCGTCTGTTCCCATCCCTAGAGAGGAGTAACTACTGAGCTGGTGAGCGAGAGGAGGATGGTTATATGGATGGTGTTTTTAGCACACGTGCAGGACGTTTTATTACAGTGGAGTCCAATCAGAAGCGCTTTTTGGGTGCTGGGGTGAATTGGGAGATTGGGATTGACATATATACACTTGATACTATGTATAAGATAGATAACTAATGAGAACCTACTGTATAGCTCAGGGAACTCTACTCAGTGCTCTGTGGTGACCTAAATGGGAAGGAAATCCAAAAAAAGAGGGATATTTGTATACGTATAGCTGATTCACTTTGCTGTACAGTAGAAACTAACACAACATTGTAAAGCAACTATACTCCCAATAAAAATAAATTTTTTTAAAAAGCGCTTCTCACTGGACGGAAATTCTTTTTTTTTTAATTAATTTATTTTATGGCTGCGTTGGGTCTCCGTTGCTGCGCGCGGGCCTTCTCTAGTTGCCGTGTGTGGGCTTCTCATCGGGCTGGCGCTTCTTGTTGTGGAGCGGGCTTCAGTAGTTGTGGCTCATCAGCTCTAGAGTACAGGCTCAGTAGTTGTGGCTCGCGGGCTTAGCTGCCCTGCGGCATGTGGGATCTTCCCAGACCAGGGCTCGAACCCATGTCCCCTGCATTGGCAGGAGGATTCTTAACCACTGCACCACCAGGGAAGCCCCAGAAATTCAGTTCTATCTTTACTGGTTCAAACTCAGACCGGATGACACCTGGGTCTTGTGAAGACCACTCCTGCTGCTCCGTGCCCCTTCAGTTTTGCCAGGGGCATATACTGCATCCCCTGGTCAAGCCCCTTTGGCGGTTAAAGCCCCCCGCCCACCGTCTAACCCCTCTCCCCCCTACCAGCTTCCACCCTGATCAGGCTTCTTGGTACCTGGGGGGTCTCACATGAGCCCTCTCAAGGTAGGACTAGAGCAGATCAAGGTTTGGGGGGCCTGAATTTTACTCAATTTTAGAGTCCTCTTTAAAAACAATTCTGGTTTTGTTTTAAAGTATTTATTTAGATAGGAAATGGAAAGGGGCTTAAGCTTCATCACCTTCCAGTTAATCATCGTCTAGCAGAACCATAGTAAGGCCTGACCACCTCTCCTGGGCCAGGGCCTCATCAGTCGCCGCCCCCCCGCCCCCACCCCTGCCACTCTAGGGACCCACGCACAGCTGGCTGAGGGGAGGTGTGGGATACAGGGTAGGCTCCAAGGCTACAAATCTGATGAGGCAATCCATAAAAGTTTTTAAAGCAGAGTGATCGTGCGAGAGAGCCCCCCACTCCTGTCCCTGAGCTCCAGCCCTGGGTCAGCGGCCTTGAGCCTCCTCCCCCAAAATGGAAGAGTCTGGCCCTCAGGCCACCTAGCCTCTTTCCCCGAGGTGGGGAGCACGGAGTAAGTCCTGGATCCTAGGATTCTCTCCTGTTATCTTTCCACCTGCAGTTGAGCCCTCCACCCACCAATAACTCACCTCACCCCACTCTACCCAGCCCAACCCCCAGGGTGAAACAAGCCCAGGGTTTCCTCCACCTTTCCATTGCCCTGGTCCCTCACATTGGGTCCCCCATCAGAACTGCCCCTAGGCCTGGGCCCCAATTCACATTAAAGAGTGTTCGTATTCACTCCAGAATATAGGTGAGAACCATGCCATCTGCCCCCAGCCCAGCCCAGCCCCTTTTACACACACACACACACACACACACACACACACAGAGCAGTGAGAGGCTCAGGGGCAGCCAAATGGGCAGTGGTGCCAGGGTCCCCTCACACCACAAATTTGTTCTTGGCTAGGGAGTTGCTCTTGGCGGCCGTGTCAGCGTGGGCCTGGTACCCAATGATGGTCTTTGTGGAGAGTCCCAGGCGCTCTTTGTAGACACGCCTGGGAGGTAAGTGGGAGAGGAAAGGAGACAGGCAGTCAGCAGCGGGTCCTGGAGATAACGTGGGACCCTGGGTCCTTTGCTCAGAGCTCCTACCCTGGTTCCCACCACAGTAACTCCTGTTGTATTTGTCTTACCCATGTGGAAACCCAAAATGTGCCTAGTGCAAAGGAAAAGAGGTCTGTTAAGAAACAGTTTGAAATTGAGATGCCACACCCTTTACACAAGTGGGGAAGAAAGAAGGGAGAGACAGCATGCGGAGTTCCAGAGGTCTCCCTTGCAGGCCAAACCACGCCCCTTCCACCTTCCCCTTCTCTCCTAGAAGAACCCAGCCCCCACCCTGTGCCAGAGATACCCCTCACCCAATGCGCAGCACGCCCTCCTGGTTCTCTGTCTCCCTCGTCCACACGGCAATCTTGTCCCCCTTGGTTCGGATGTTGATGACGGCCCCACACACCTCCCGGCTGTGCTCCTCAAAGCTCTCCCCGATCAGACACAGCAGCTGGAGGCAAAAACGGAGGAGGATGAGCCTTCCTGGCGGGCACAGAGTCTGCCCCCACCACCCTGAGACCACCGCCACACACCAGCCCAGCCCCTTCCCTTGGGAAGCCTCCCCGCCCAGCCCCCCACTCACCGTCTCCAGCCATAGGTGGTCCAGCTCACTGTGGCGCTGCTGCTTGGCGAGGCTAACCAGCCAGCGGCCACCCCGCCTATTCCTGCTGTCTTCCCACATGGGCTCAATGCCATCCTGGGAGGCAGGCTGGCAGATCAACCACCTCCCTTTGTTCAGAGGAAAGTGAGGGCCTGGCCACCTCCCCAGGTCCTGCTCTAGCCCCTCAGTAGGCCTCCACAGGCCAGGACCTCTCTGCCTTCATCCCTCCTGTACAAGCAGGTTCTACCAGCCATTCAGCCCCCCAGACCCTCCTGTGAGTTCCCACGGGCCCCTAAGCCTCAACATCTGTCACCTCACATAGCCTTGCGTGGGTGTGTGTTTATCTCCTCTACTGAACCAAGTTCCTTGATATGAGAGTTCAAATGGAGGTGATTAAGAAAGCATCTGGGGCAACCCCAGTGTGGCCAAAGGCAGACATCCCAGGCTCAGTTGGACACAAGTCACCTAGGGAAATCTTTAAATGCTGATGTCAGGGCCCCACTGCACAGCACCTCCAGGGACAGGCCTGGACATTGATGAGTGTCCTGGGGCAATTCTGATGCACGTCCCTAGTTAAGGAGCCAGGCCAGAAACCTAGACTCCTTCCTTGTTCCCCCTCCCGTGTCCTTCAAGGTACAGCTCAAGTCTGACACTGTCCATGCCTCTGCAGAGCGGTCCTCCCATCTAAAATTATACTTGGCTCTGAGGGAGGCTGTCCTCGGCACCCCACCCCTAAACCACCTGTGAGGGAGGAAGCTGGGAAGAATCAGCCCCCCTGTGCCCCGGGGAGGGGGTGGTGGCGGGGAAGCAGGGCTTACCTTGAACAGGGCGTAGTCACATCCGGAAGAGAGCTTACTGGCCAGCTGGATGTTACTGTACATCCTGGAGAGAGGCCCCCACCCCAGGCTGAAAGTCCAGGCTTTTTAGAGCCTGGTTCCAACTGGCCTCAGACCCCCTCAATCTCTTATCAGACCCCACTGCTTTCCACCCACCTTCCAGCCTCCACGCTTTTGCTCATACTGGCGCCCCCTGCCAGGAATTCCATCCCCACTTGCCCAGACCTTCAAATCCCACCTTCTCACCCACCTCTAGGGTTTGTGAAGCACCTTTCAGATCCCCTCACTGGATCACCACAGACACTGAGACAGCCTAAAACTCACTTTGTGGCTGAGACAAGCTCACAGAGGGGAAGGAACTTGCCCAGGGTCACAAAGCATGGAGCAGCAGAGTCAGGGTCAACTCCTTGTTTCTCCCACTTCCCAGGCTCTCTCCCTGGGTCCCAGGGAGGCTTCAGGGGGGGATGTGCCCCAGCCCAATACCCCCGCCACCTCCCTGCAGAACCCACCAAGCCCCAGTCCTCAGCAGATGCTGCAAGGCCCCAGGGAAGACTGGGAAAGCTGTGTAGGAAGCAGCTCCCTAGAGGGGTGGGGTCTGGGAAGGATCCCCAGCTCAGAACACCCTGGCCCCAGCCTCCTCCATGAGGGACAGACACTCACGCCCAGAAGTCCTCCACGGTGTCAAACTTGGTGACCAGATGCAGGTTGTCCTGCCAGGCCCTGCTGCGGTCATTCTTGAGGAACCACAGAGCCCACCTAGAGGGGGGCGGGCCAGGAGGAAGCAGAGTGCACCCACCTGCCCGCCCTCAGCAGCAGCTAGGTTGGCAGGGAAGCCCTGTTCCTCCAAGGGCAAACAGGGAGATAGGATTTGGGGCACAGGCCGCCCAAGGTGACTGGAGCCAGTTATCCTGAAGGGCCAGGGGATGAGTGAGGGCCTTTAACCCAGAATCTCAGCTGGGTTAAGGCTGGAAGGGCCACCAGAGCCCAAGTCTTAGGCCAGCTCTGGCCTTTCCCAGATGAGGAAGTGAGTCCAAGGCCAAGAGTAGGGCCTGCCCTACCTGTTCAGCAGCGGGTGCAACTCCAGCTTGCTCTCCACGGGGCCCTCGGCCTGGGCCTTCCTCAGAGCCTCCTCTCCCACCCACACCTCCGCTGCTGCCTCCTCTTCCTCTTTCTGTTTCTCCTCCTTCTCTTTCTTCCACTTTTGGATTCCACCCTCAGCCTCTTTGGCCTGACCAAAGAAAGAAGTCAAGGTGGGCGGTGAGCCCCGGCCTTCGCTGCCCAAGGGGGCGGGCGCGTGGACTTACAGAGCGCACAGTAGCCATGCTACAGCCTGGACTCCACGGGCACCCAGCGTCCGAGGGGGCCCCCAGCTGCCGGCCTTTAACCCACCATCGCCCCGCCCCGCTCACCCAGGACAGGGGACTGGGAGGAGCCAGCGTAGGGGTGGGGGAGTGGGGTGTTCAGAGGGGGAAGGGCTTACACTATTACTTCTATCAGCAAGCATTTAGTGAGCACCTGCATGCAGCCCGGGGGGCTGGGAACACAGCTGTGACCAGGCAGACCTAGCCTCCGCCCACATGGCGCTGGCCATTTGGGGGCTGAGACACGATGGTAAGGGTCAGTATTAGGGGTCTGCCCTTAGTGAAACCGCATCCCGCCAAGGGTGGACGCTGAATTTAAAGTGGACCGTCCCAGACATGGCAGAAGCTGCGACTCTGACATGGGGGAGGGGGCAGGGCGGGGCCAGGTCAGAGACCTTATACCCACATTGTGGTGTCTCCTTTTTGGCTCTGCTGTCATTCACCCCCTCGATTTCACCATCAATGTCATCTGACACAGGCACTTATCTGGTCTCTGGAAGCACCTAAGGGTTTTCTTTCTAATGTGATTATTTAGAAACAAGGAGGATATTAAAAATCCACATTTTTGGTTGCTCTTGAAATTTTAGAGAGGTCTGGCAACACTGGGGCCTCCTTCTCCCAATCTGCTACAGCTGACGCTGCCTTTGGGAAGAGCAAATGAGGTTCCACACAGGCCCACCGGCCCACTGCACTCCTGCTTCCTACCGCCTGGGCCATCTGAGTGTTCTCCACCTGGGCATGGATGGTGAGGGCCAGTGTACCTGTCATACAGCCTGGGTTCAAGTCCTCCCTGCCCTGACCTCAGCCAAGTACCTGAACCTCACTGAGTCTCAGTTTCCTTGTCTATAAAATGGGAATGTTAATGATACACAGCGCAGAAGCTTAGGTATTAAATGATATAAAACACGTAAAGCCCACAGAACAAGGCCTGGCTCAGTGGTCAATAGCAGTCAGCTGAGGGCTACCCCAGGGTGGAGGAGGGACTGGGGAGGTGAGGGAGGGAGGGAAAGCTCTGGCTGGGGAGACCCTTTCCCTGCCTTCTGAACAGCAGCCTTTTCTGCAGGGGCTGAACCCTCCCCAAGCTTCTTAAGGTTTCTCACCCTCCCCTTGTCCACTTTGAGGGTCCCAGCTCTGTAAGGGACCAGTCCCTTCCCCTCCCCCATAGCCAGAGAAGCCCATGACCACCTGGAGGCCGACAGTTAATATCTGTTCAACCCGCATCCCTAAGCTCCAGGGTGTGCCAGGCCTAGGCCTGGGAGGCAGTGAGGAGCAGAAGATGAGTGTCCCCTGTGCTCTGGTCTCTCAGGGGAGCCAGGCATCAGGTAATCTCACAAAGACCTGTGTCATCATAACTGCAGACCTCTGAAGGAGAGGAATTCACAGATGGGAGAGACAAAATCCATGACCTGCGCTGAGGGTTTTAGAGCAGCACTTCTCAAGAGCGTGGATCAGAATCACCTGCAGGGCTTGTTAAACACGGACCACTGGGCCCTGCCTCCCAATTTCTGATGCCTTAGCACAGGGCTTGGGCCTGAAAATTGGCATTTCTAACAAGTTCCCTGATGATGCTGGTCAGAGACCCCATTTCAAGAACCACCCACTCAGAGGCAGTTCACAGAAGAGGTGACGTTTGAGCAAGCATTAACTAGGTAGGTGGAGGCGGGCATCTTGCGGAGTGGAAGCAGCATGTGCAGAGGCTCTGGGGCAAAGGGCCCGTGAGGTACTGGAGGAAGAGGAGAAAGACCACCACTGTGGCTGACGCCTAAAGGGGGCAAGGATGGTGAGTCTTGATCTTAGGAGAGTGGAGAGCCATTGGGTGCTTCAAGTGGGTACAGAGGGGCTGGGGAGGTAATCTGATGGGCTTTCTAGCAAGTTCTCTGGCTGCTGTGTAGGAAACAGACCCTGTGCAATTAAGGAGGAGATCTACTTGGATGCTGACGTAGCTGTCCAGGTCACAAATGGGGTGGCAGGGAAGATGAAGAGAACATGTATTTAGAAGGAAGACTCAGTAGTGCTTGGTGGTGGATAACCTCTGGAAAGGTGGGCATGAAGTCCCAGCTTCCTGTTGCTGCATAACAACCCACCCCAAACAGAGTGGCCTAAAACTACAATAATCATTTATTTTGCTCACAGATCTGCAATTTGGGTAGCACTCGATAGGGATGGCCCATCTCTACTCCAAAGCCCTATCGATTGGAGTGGCTTACAGGCTGGGGCTGGGGCTATCTGCTCACTCACAGTGGGGCGGTGTTTGCTGGCTGACAGATGGAACCTCAACTGGGATGTCAGCTGGGACAGTTCTATGTAGCCTCTCCATGTGACCACTTGGCTTCCTCACAGCATGGTGGCTGGGTTCTCATAACCAATGTCCCAAGAGATGAGAGGCAGAAGCTGCCAGTTTCTTAAGGCCTCAGCCTGAAACCTGGCACAGCTTTACGTCCAGTGTACTCTTTTTGAGCCCCAGGGCCCACATTCAACAACAGGGACATAATCCCACCTCTCAATGGGAGGAATGTTGAAGAATTTTGGACAGAAGAAGCATTGGAGGTGGGCCAGGCTTGGGGAGAGATCACGAATCCAGATTTGATGGAGAAAAAGGGAGAAAGGACCCTCTCCAAGTGCCGGACATGGTTTTAGCTGCCTTAGAGTCTTGGCCCAGAGCCTGGCATGGGATGATCCTAGCAGCCACAGCACCCCTTCCCACCATCTTCCACGTCTTCCAGCGTGGGGCAGCCCCTGGAGTCTGGGGTTGGGTGACTATGAAGAGACCCCAGGAGGAAACCCCCCGGGCCCTATGGAGTTCTGGTCCCTACCCCAGGCCCTCCCAAGTCTGTCTGTGGAGGACATTTTCACAGTGGGGTTGAACAAGCAGGGGCTCTTGAATCCCAATCCTGCCATTCTGTTCCTAAAATATCTCGAATCTGCCCATTACTCTCCCTCCCTCACCTCAGCAAACATCGCCATCTCTGGCCTGGGCCACTGCCTTTTCTCTCCTAACACTCTCCTTGCTTCCACTCCTGCCTCCCTACAAAACATCCTCCACGTGGCTCAGAGGGATTATTTAAACAATCAGTGTGATCACTTAACTCCTCTCTTTAAACCTCTCCAGGATACCCAGGATGTGATCCGAAGTCTAGGTTCTGGGACTGCAAGTTCCTGCATGATCCAGGCCTACAGTGCCGATCCTCCAAGAGGCCAGTCTCGTTCCTGCCTCAGGGACTTTGCACTTGACATTTCTCCCCAACTCTTTATATGACTGACTTCTCCCTGTCCTTCAGGGCTTGACTCATGCCACCTTCTCAAAGAGACCTTCCCTGACCACTCTATCTAAAGTAGACCACTCTCCCCCATGTACTTTTTTTTTTTTTTTTTTTTTTTGGCTGCATTGAGTCTTCATTGCTGCGTGCAGGCTTTCTCTAGTTGTGGCAAGCGGGGGCTACTCTTTGTTGTGGTGCACAGGCTTCTCATTGTGGTGGCTTCTCTTGTTGCGGAGCACGGGTTCTAGGCGCGCGAGCTTCAGTAGTTGCGGCACATGGGCTCAGTGGGTGCGCACGGGCTTTAGGGCACGTGGGCTTCAGTAGTTGCGACTCGCGGGCTGTAGAGCGCAGGCTTAGTAGTTGTGGTGCATGGGCTTAGTTGCTCCATTGGCATGTGGGATCTTCTGGACCAGGGATCGAACCCGTGTCCGCTGCATTGGCAGGTGGATTCTTAACCACTGAGCCACCAGGGAGGTCCCCCATATACTCTTTAACTCAGCATCCATTTTATTTCCTTCTTAGCACTTAGCACCACTCATTCATTCATTCATTCAAAGAATACTGACCTCGCAGCTACTTTGTGCCAGGCACTGTTTTAGGCAATGGGGGGAAAAGATGTGAACAAAGTTGATGGTTCCTCCTCTTTGCTTTGGAAGGCCCAGGACTAGGCGTTGACAGAGTGTTGATCTGTCAACACTTGCTGTTTCACAGTCTCACCCAGTCTCGGGCATTGAATGTCACAAATATGGTACACCTGTGGCCCCAATCCGACATCCCAAAGAGCACATCCAGCTGCCTGCTCACAGCCCCACCTGGGTATCTAATGTGCATCTGGCTCAGGCTTATTGCATCCAAAGCTGAATTCCTGACTTTCCCCTGTCCCCAGACCTGCTCCCACAATCTTCTCCATCCTTCCACCTGCTCAGCCAAAAATTCTGGACTGGTCCTGACTCCTCTCTTGTAGCCCATCTTCAGCTCTACCTTCAAAATATCCAGGATCCAGCCGCTTCTCTCCATCTCCATTGCCACCACCCTAGCCCAAGCGGAATGTCATCTTCCCCGGACTATGGTGATGGCATCCAAACCGGTCCCAGCTTCCACCCTGGCCCAAGAACAATCTACTCCCTACACAGCAATCTCTAAAAAGGAAAGTTAGATCACATCACTCCTGAGCTCACACTACAAGGGTCTGTAAGGTCCCACCAGCTCTCAGCCTTCCCTCCCCACTACTCTCCACCCCTCACTCACTCCACCACACTGGCCACCTTGCAGGTCTTCAAATGTGCCAGGCCCACGCCTGCCTTAGGACTCTACACTGGCCACTCCCTCAATTCCTACCTCAAGCCAGGCCTTCCCTGCCCACTGCATTTAACTGGTCAAACCCTCAGCCTCACCACAGCGCCCCCATGCTCTTTCTCTTCTTCGCTTTCCCTCCAAGCACTTTTCACCTCCTGACGCACCCTATATTTTACTTATTTATTTTACTCATCATCTGCTTTCTGGTACTAGAATATAAGGTCCCCAGGGCCTCTTTTACTCACAGCTCTGTTCTCCAGTTCCTGGAGCAGGGCCTGGCTCAGAGCAAGGACCCAGAAGTCAGAGTCACGTGGGAGAATTGACCATTAGATTTAGCGAGGTGAATGTCACTGATTTTGACAAAAGGGACACAATCTAAGGCATTTTATTTGGTCACTAGTTCATTTGTTAATTGTCTGCTGCCTCCTTCTAGAATAGTAAGTTCTAGAAGAGCAAGGACTTCATGCATCTTGTTTTCCAGTACCTAGAACAGTACCTGAAACACAGTCAGCACTCAGGAAAAACCGACTGAAAAGAATAGAGGCCGGGCTTCCCTGGTGGCGCAGTGGTTGAGAGTCCGCCTGATGCAGGGGACACGGGTTCGTGCCCCGGTCCGGGAAGATCCCACATGCCTCGGAGCGGCTGGGCCCGTGAGCCATGGCCGCTGAGCCTGCGCGTCCGGAGCCTGTGCTCCGCAACGGGAGAGCCCACAACAGTGAGAGGCCCGCGTACCGCCAAAAAAAAAAAAAAAAAAAAAAAGAGTAGAGGCCAATGACCAGTTACATGACTTTCCCTCTCTGGGTGTCAGTTCTTTCATCAATTAAGTGGGAATGAAAGTGCCTGCTTTAAGGGATTGATTTTAGGGCTTAATGATGTAGTGCCTGGCACACAGGTGTTCAATCAATATCACCCACCCACCACCCTCTGTTCTTAGCACCCCAATCCCGCCTGCCTGTCTTCCTCCCCATCCTGAGGCCCGGACAGCAGTAACGTTGGTAAATGTTCAATCACACTGTCAGGCACCATACTCAGAGTTATGAAGACACTTCTGGATTTTTGCAGAACCCAGGCAAAGCTAAGATCCCTGGGATTCTCTTAAGAGAGCACCTGCTGCTCCAGCTGGGATTTTCTCCCAACCCCTTCTCCACACTCTCCCAGCCTTTCCTCTCCAGAAGCTTCAATAGCTGTGCTCCTTGGTACACTCTTAAGAAGGGGAGAGAAAAGAGAGGAGTGGAGCGGCCCATTTTCCAGTGGGGAGGGAGAACAGAAACAAAGAGAGGGCCCCGAGAACTCACAGGTTTAGGGCCTGGTCAGAAAGAGACCCAGGGGCCTGTGCTCTGCCATCCTATGCCCTAAAGGGGGGCTGGCCATGTGACATGGGGTAAAGCATCCATTGTGCTAGAAAGTAGTGGCCCAGTAACCATGCCACCTTCTTCTGGAGACAGCACATATGCAGAGAGAGAAACAAAGATGTAGCAAATGTTAACAACTGGGAAATCTAGGTGAGGATATTTGGGTATTCATTGTGCTAATATTGCAACTTTTCTGAAGGTTTTGTTCATTGTATTATGTTTGCAACTTTTCTCTATGTTTGAAGTTTTAAAAAATAATAAGTTGGGGGCAAAACTTTGGGAGGGGGGACAGAGCTGCTAGTGGCTCACCAGTAACCATTCTCCCCTTCTCATACTTTGATTCTAGGAAGTCATAAGCCCAGCAAGATGACCAGAGTTTTCCAGCCTCCCTGCAGCTAGGTGTAGCCAATGAGAAGGAGGCAGAAATTGTTGGCTTCTGGGAAAACTCCTTAAGAGACAGAAAACTGGCAGGTACTCTTTTTACCCTACTTCCCTTCCTCCTGCTTTCTACACAGACATGATGGCTGGAACTGCAGCAGCCACCTTGGGCGTTGAAGGGGCCTTGAAGGTGGAATCCAAGTACTAAGAATGGTAGGACAGGAAGGTAGGATTCTGGGTCCCTGATGACTGTGAAGTCATCACACCAACTATGGACTGCCTACTGCAGTAGCACGACTTCTTTAAGTGAAAGAATAAACACCTGCTTTGCCTAAGCTTCTGATTAGCAGCCAGATGAACTTCTCACCTGATTCAGATTTCAACCTGTTTTCTGTTCCCTCTACACCCTGGACTTTTCCACCTGCTGGATCATCTGCTGGGAAAGCTCACCACGACTTGTAAGGTCTTTCTCATCTTTCGAAACCCAGCTTGAATGTCACTTTCTCCTGGAGGCTTTCCCTAGGTACCTCTTCCCTCGTGGACTCCCAGCACCTCCTATTGCTGCTGTTAAACTCCCCCACAGCCTGCTTGCTGACCATCCGAGGATTCTTTACTTCTCGTTGCTTTGGCTTCCCTGTAACATTTTGTCCTCTAATCCCTTGGTTTCCCTGTCACCGCTCTCTCCAGTTTCTCCTCCTCTCTGTGCTGCTCCTTCTCAGCCTTTCCCTGGGTCTTCTGCCCCTGGCAACTCAGGAAGTTTGCAGTAAATCAGGATTCTGTTCTGGCCCCTCCATTCTTTTCACTCTCCCTGTTCCCCTGGGCAATTGCATCCTCCAGCCACCACCTCTATGCAAATGACTACAAATCCAATGGTGTACTGGGCTGGCTTGGACCAGCTCCTGAGAACAAAGTTTTAGGAATTTTGTGAGCCAGGTGTTAAGGCCATTATTAAAAATTAAGTTATATCAATTTATGATTATATAAATATGTTCAAAACAAAGATAATAAACACTCAAAACATAACTTCCTAGTTATTTTACTATTATCTATGCTTTTAAGATTATTTTTTATCTATTTTATCTGAATGGTGGAAATGCTCAGAGACATCACAGTGACAGCTTGAAATCAACCACAGCAGGAGAATTTACACCACAGGTATGGGCAAACTCTACAAATCAAGGTGCTTCTCTGCTTGGAAAGCCATGTATTAAAGATTTCCCACTATACCATGGCCCAAATCAATACCTGAAGCCAGCCTGGAGTGACTTCCTGAGCTCCGGGCTCAGATATCCAACTCTCAGCTGGACTCCTCGTCCAGCTAGTCTATCAGGCACTGCACATTCAGTGTGCCCCAGCCAAATTCACCATCACCCCCCAAAGCTGCCCCTCCCCCTCAATGCCTATTTCATTTTGCAGCAGCATCACTCACCCCACTGTCCAAGCCAGAAACCTGTCAATCTTCCTGGACCCGTCTCACTCCCTCTTCCCCAACAGCTAATAAGTTATGTCCTCAGTGATGCTCATGTCTCCCCTCCAGTCCTGTTCCAGCCTCACCGAGGCTTCCCTGGTTCAGGCTTCATCATTCCTCCAGTGGATTCTGCCCCAGCCTCCTCACTGCTCTTGCTGATTCTAGCAGTGTCCCCCTCCAACCCACCTCCATTTGGGCCCCATAAAATGCAAGTCTCATTTAGGTCTCTTTTGTACTTAAAATCCTTCAGTGACTTCCCAATTCCTAAAATAGGGAGTACAGACACCCTTCGTATGGTCTTCTTTCTCTCTTCCTCCTCTCTCCTCCCTACTGCTTGGTCCTTCCTCATCTGACATTCAGGGGATCTCAGTCAAGAGTCACAAACATCACTTCTGGCTTATTTAAACAGATAAGGAGTTTATTATCCAATAGTGGGCAGCTCAGAAACTCTCCTGGAAAGCCAGAGTCCCCTTGGAGACTATGCAGCCTGGAATGATGGCCAAATCACATTGTCAAGCAGTCCCAGGAAGACTCCCCAGATGCTGCAGCTGAGTACAGATGGTACAGCTTGCCCTGTTGGTGCTTGATGCTCCCAGAAGCAGTGCTGCCCCTGGTCCCTGGCAGGAACTGCCACCACTGTCACCACCACCTGTCTTCGCCAGAGCAGACTCTCCTCCTTCCCTGCTTCTTCCTGGCACTAGGTTCAGGTTCCAAGTCTGGGGCTGAGGTCACATGTCCTGGCAGCAAGGAAAGCTGGGAAAGCATCGTCAGCTCCTGGAGTGGGGAGATGGGCTCTGCCTCATAAGGTGCGGGATCCCCCAGACATAGGAAGGAAGCAGTTTCAATGATGAGAGGCCATACTGTTCCCCATGCTAGCTTTTAAAATTATGCAAGTAAAATACTATTCAAGGTAAAGTAATCAAACAGCACAAGAAGGAAGGTGATGAAATGTACAAGCTTCTCTATCTGAGTTCTCTCAATCCCATTTGCCAGGGGCAGCTACTGTTAACAGTGTTTTGGAAGTCCTTGCAGGTGTGTTCTTTGTATATCCAGATGTCTATATTTATATATAAGGTGTCTATATATAACTGTGTGAGTGTATGTATTTTCCTTGTATCAAAATTGACTAGCTCCACAAGAAAAGGGAACCCTCCTACACTGTCAGTGGGAATGTAAACTGGGGCAGCCACTATGGAAAACAGTATGGAGCTTCCTCAAAAAACTAAAAATAGAGTTGCCATATGATCCTACAATCCCATTCCTAGGCATATAGTGAGAGAAAACTATAATTCGAAAAGATACATGCACCCCAATGTTCATAGCAGCACTGTTTACAATAGCCAAGACATGGAAACAACCTAAATGTCCATTGACAGATGAATGGACAAAGAAGATGTAGTACATGTATACAGTGGAATATTACTCAGCCACAAAAAAGAATGAAATAGTGCTGTTTGCAGCAACATGGATGGACCAGGAGATTATCATATGAAGTAAAGTCAGAAAGAGAAAGACAAATACCATATGATATCACTTACATATGGAATCTAAAATATAACACAAATGAACTTATCTATGAAAAAGAAACAGACTCGCAGACATAGAGAACAGACTTGTGGTTGCCAAGGGGGCAGGGGGTGAGGGAGGGATGGATTGGGAGTTTGGGATTAGCAGATGCAAACTATTATATACAGAATGGATAAACAACAAGGTCCTACTGTATAGCACAGGGAACTATATTCAATATCCTGTGATAAACCATAATGAAAAAGAATATGAAGAAGAATGTATATATATATATATATATGAAACCGAATCACTTTGCTGTGCAATGGAAATTAACACATTGTAAATCAACTATGCTTCAATAAAATAATTTTTTTTAAAACTTGCCTAGCTCCACACATTACAGTTTGGCACCTTGCTTCTCTCACCTCACACCATGTCTTGTCACACTCCCGTATCAGTACACATGGGTCTAGCCCATCCTTTCTAATGGCAGTACAGAGTCACACTGAGTGGATGAATCACAATTAACTAGCCAGTCCTCTACAGAGGGACATTTAGATTATTTTCAGTTTTTTGCTACAATAAACCAGGCTGCAGTGAACATCCTTGCACAAATGTCTTTGTGTGCTTGTATTAGTAGAGGTCCAAGGGATGAATTCCTGGAAGAGGAACTGTTGGCTCCAAAGGAGCATGCATTTATGTCTTTGGTAAATGTTTACAAATCACCTTCCAAAAAGCATGTGACAATTTGCAGCTCTACCAGCAATCTGGGAACATTTTTTTTTCCAGGCCCTGTGTAGTCTGGTTCCTGATTGCCCTCTCACACACCCTGCATTTCCACCACAGTGCCTTTGCCCATGCTATGTCCACAGCCTAATATTCCCTTCCTCCCTTGTCTGCCAGATGAAATCCCACAAGGCCCAACTCTGATGTCACCTCCTCTGTACAGCCTTCCCTGACTCCCTTGAGCTGTCAGAGTCCCCTTCCTCTGGGATCCCACAGCTTTTTGGGCATACCAACTAAGGACCTATGTACACCTGGCACTCTATGGCCATTTTGACAATCCAGACCATAACCACACATAAAAGGATCATGTCCACCTCCTTCTCCCTCCTTCCTTGTTGTTCAGTCTTTTACCTGTTCCCAAGCACAGTCCTGCCTCAGGGCCTTTGCACTTGCAGCTCCCTCTCTATGGATCTTGCTCTCAAGCATCTTGGCCTTGGCGCCTCTCTGGGGTCTCTGCTCCCATTCACCTTCTCACAAAGACCTCCCCTGACCCGTTGGTCTCAAGTGCCCCTCCTCTAGTAACTCTGGTTCATCTCCATTTCATCATCTTCATGACACTTCTCAGAAGCTGAAATAACCTTGTTTGGTTTAAGTGTTGACGTTTATTTTCTGTCCTGTGACCCGTCTCTGCACACACAGAAACTCACCACTGTAAACTTCGAAGAGCAAGGAACCTTGTTTTCCTTTTCCGCTGTCTCCAGCCTCAAACCTGCCTGGCACCTAGGCGCTCAATAATCGTTCATTGAATGAACCATCCGTATTTTACAGAAGAGGAAACTGACATTCAGAAAGGAGAGCTGAGTAGCCCAAGGTCCCACAGTTAATAAAACCACAGCTGAGATCCAAACAGGTCTGAACTCTAAAACCTACTGCACGTCCCTACTCTCAGCACACCGCATTTTCTCCCTCACCAGACTAGACTCTTGGGGGCAGGACTTGAGTCTGACAACGCTCCGGGTTCCCCAGCGGCGTGTCCCGGGCCCGCCCCGTGAGGCTAGCGGGCTCCGCGGAGATGTCACCCTCCCCGCCCCCTGTCAGTCAGGCCGAGGGGTGGCGCGGCCGCCAGTGGGGGCGCTGAGCTCAGAGCTGCCGCAGCGCCCCAGCCAAAGCAGAAGCGCGCGAGCGAGCAGGGCGCTAGGAGCGATCGGTGGTTGGCGACGCACCCAAGGCCAGGGCACTACTGCGCCCCGGCTCAGGGCTCGCGCCCCGCCTGCTGCAGACCAAGCTGAGCGCCTGGACACGGCCCGATCCCCCAACGGCCCCGAGCCCACCCCAGCCCATCCTAGCCGAGGCCCTGCATCCGCCTGCCGCTGCTGCAGCCGCAGCCACAGCCGCAGCTCCATCCCCAGCCCGGAACCCGCATCCAGGTGAGGCGGCCGCGCTCCGGGCGCCCGGGCTGAGGACAGGGCTGGGAATGGAGAGGGAACTGGATGGGATGGGGAAGGGGCTGGAGAACGGAAAGAGGACGCCGGTGGGTGCGTGTCAGTGTGCGCCCCGGGATATGTGTCTCTGTTGCTCGGTGTTTGCAACTGCCTGGGTGGCCGTGTGGACCTGCGTCCGCGGCCGTGTACCCCGTGTGTGTCAGAGTGTCCGTGCGCGTTTGAACGCCTGCATGTCCTGTGTGTGCACGTGAGCGTGTCCATGGAGTATGTTTGTGTGCATGGCCGTGTGACTCTGTCGTGTGTGTACAGACAGGCCCCGGGGCTTCGCGCCTTGCCCAGCGCTCCGGTTCCGCGGGGCTGCAGGTTGCAGGGCCCCGGATAACCGAGGCGGTGGCCTCTCTTGCTTCCCCGGTTTCAAGGACGCTAGGACTCGCTGCGGCCCTGTGGCCTAGCGCTGGGGAGGGGGTAAGGCGGGAGGGGGTTCCGGGCCCGGAAGGGCGCCTTCGGTCTCAGGAGGGAGGGGAGGGGCCACCAGCGTCCCTCCGGAAGGGCTGGGGTGAGAATGAGGGGTCAGCACATCCGTGCCCATGTGTTCGCCCTCCTCAGGCCGCCAGGATGGACGTGTTCATGAAGGGCCTGTCCATGGCCAAGGAGGGCGTCGTGGCCGCCGCGGAGAAAACCAAGCAGGGGGTCACCGAGGCCGCGGAGAAGACCAAGGAGGGTGTCCTCTACGTTGGTGGGCGAGGGGCGGGGCTTCCGGGGTGCAGGGGTTTGGGTGTCCTCCGAGGGAGTGGAGCGAGGTCCTTAGAAGGAGGGAGTGGGGGGCCTGGGAGGGAGAATATGAGTCAGCAGATGGGGCCGGGTCAGCAGTGGTCACTGAAGGCATAGCCAGCGATGGAACCTGGGCCAGTGATGAGACCGACTGGAGGGGGAATGGGGGAAAGGTTGGTGAGGGTGGGGTTCAGCTGAAAGTCCAGGGACCAATGTGGGGATCAAAGGAGACAGCCTTCTTTTCCTTATTCATCCCATTATTAATAGTTACCTGGTGCTGAGCCCTTACTCTCTGCCAAGTACCCTGTGAAATACATCCATAACATCTATTACCTCATTTAATGCTCCCTGCCCATCCACAGACCAGGGAAACTGGGGCTTCCCAGAGGTTTAACTATCTTGGTCAAGGTCACAGCTCGATAAAACCCGAAGCTGGAGTTTGAGCCAAGCTTTATGGACTCCAAAATGCCCCCTCCCCTTGCTGTGCTCCCCCCTGTAGTGCTGGGGCTCCCTCCCAGCCCTCCTCTCCAGCTACTTCCACCTCTGAATCGCTCTCTGGGTCTCCCTCCTCCCAGCGGTTCCACCACTGGCATCTTTCCTCTGGGTGCACCCTCCTTGCAGCTGCCAGCTGTCATCAGGAGAAAGGCCAAGTGGTTAAAATGTCTCACCCTAAGTGGGAAAAAAGAGGGAGCCTGCAGGATCATTTGCATAAAGGGAGACAAGAAACTGATTGAATTCTGTCTGCTGATTCAGGGCTTTAACTTTTGTGCGGTCCGTAGAATTATCTCCTATTCAGGCTGTAGAGGGCTGGTTAACTTGCCCAGAGTTTTGGCAGACTTGGAGTTGTGATCATTCGAAAAATACTTATTGACCACCTACTATGTGCTGGTAGGTGCTGGCTCTCCTGATAGTGATGCCAAGTATTCCAGTGGTGGGATTTGACTTCCAGTGGCTGGGGTGGGGGGGGCCACTTTGGTAGGGTAAACAAAGAGGGTAGCATCTGAGCTGAGCCCGAAGAATAAGGAGGTTGGAAAGGGGGTGCAGAAAAGCAGGTGCAAAGGCCCTGGAATGGGCTGAAGGACACTGGATTCGAGAGCAGAGGGCAGAAAGCAGCGGTAGGAAATGAGATCAGAAAGGTGGGCAAGAGCCAGTTCATGAGTGGCCCCTGCAGGCCTGGGCAAAGCATGATTATAATTGCCATGACAGACTGTAAGCCAGGGACCGACAGGATCTGACTGCAGTATGGAAAGGTCCCTCAGGCCTCTGGGGACAGAACAAATTGCAGGGAGGCCCGCTGGGAGGTAACATAGTCGCCAGATGAGGGTGGTCGGGGCTAGGGCGGAGGTGACGGAGACTGGGAGAAGGCTTGAGCCCACACCTGCTGAATCCCAGCTCTGGCCTGCCTCTTCCCTCCTCCCTCCTCCCTCAGCCCTTTCACTCCTGTGGACCCCTGGCACCCCTGACACTGTGTCCTTGCTAACAGACTCGGCCCCTCCCTTTCCCCTTAGATGGGCACCTCCTGCTCCTCCCCCTGACCAGGAACTCCTGATGGCCCCCAGTTCTTACTCATCAAAGCCTCAGCTCCCTGTAGTCTAGCATTCAACGTGCTTTGTGGCCCTGCCTCAGTTTCCATTGCTTCGAACACACAGACCCTGTCGATGTGCTCCGCGCAGGCCCTGAAAACACACCTCTCTAGGCCTTGCCCACATGGTTCCCTGTGCCTGGAACCCCCGCCTCAGTCTCCTTTCTGCATATCCACCTGCTCCCCATTTGTCAAGACCCAGGCAGCGCCCCCTCCCCCATCATGCACCCCCTGGAGCTGGAAGTCCTCTCCCCACTGCTTGAGGTCCAGGGCACCAACTCTGCTCTTCTCTTTCCCCCATCTGACAGTGAGCCATTGGCCTGGAACCTGAATCAGAGCAGGTGCCAACAGGCATTTGTGGGAGGAATAAATGGATGTGCATGCACAACCCCCGACCCCTGCCAGTCTCTGGGTCTAGCTGGACTTAGCCCTGAGAATCCTGTCTTCTTGCACCCTCCTCCTGCCAGCCTCAGCTGGCCCAGACACCCGTTTCTGGCTCTGTCAGTTGTTGTCTGGGTTGCCAGATCCTCAGGATGGGAGACAGCCCACTCCCCTGAGGGCATCCACCCCCCACCACCTCAGGTTAGGGCCTCTTGCCATTCCCAGTCGCTACCCTCCTGGAAAGACCCAGCCAATGCCATGGGTGTCAGTCACCATCTTCACGTCACCCTTATACACCCATTCTGCATCTGAGACTCTCCCAACTTCGGCCAGAAGGAGGGATTTGCACTCCAGTTAGAAGAGAGTCTTTAGAAGAAATGGAGCAGGGAATGTTGGGATGTGAGTGTCCTCGGGTAAGATGTGGGCAGTTATGCATCAGGGGCACCAGGGACACCTTTCCAAATACAGAGCCTTTTTGCCCCGCCCCCAGTTCCACCCCCATCTGCTCCCATCCTGGGCAGAGGATTAAATGAACCGGCGCAGGTAGAGTGCTTTCCCAGTGCTGGCACTCAGGCAACATCCACCAGAGGTGTGGGTATCCTATCAGGTGGGGGTGGTAGGGGACAGAGAGTGGGGAGAACTGGAAGTCCTGAGGATGTGGGCATGGGGGGCACTTGTGGGATTTGGGGGCCCAAGGAGGCAGTGAAGGGCCAGGATGCCCACTGCTGACGGGGTCCCTCTGCCCACCCTGTAACCGCTGTGCTTGCTGGAGTCTGTTCCCTTGGCTCAGAACCCTTACGTGTGCTCCTTTTTGTCCCCATAGGAAGCAAGACCCGAGAGGGGGTTGTACAAGGAGTGGCCTCAGGTACCAGCCCAGCCCTGCTCAGCCCTGTGTCCTCACCCTGGCCTGGGATCTGGTTGGCACACAGAGACGGGGGGGAGGGGTGGTGGAAGAGGGCACCCCCAAGGCTTCCTGGGGGTGTGCTCCATGGGAAGGCAGGCCCTGGGACACTATGGAGGAGGGTGGCATCTATGCCTGCTTCACCCTGGCCCCCAACCCTCTCCCTGACGCAGTGGCTGAGAAAACCAAGGAGCAGGCATCTCACCTGGGAGGAGCCGTGTTCTCTGGGGCTGGGAATATCGCAGCAGCCACAGGCCTGGTGAAGAAGGAGGAATTTCCCACCGATCTGAAGGTGAGCTATCCTTCCAACACACACAACACACACACACACACACACAGACATGTGCCAGGCACACCCATAAACCTGCCACCAGGCTCCCTGTTCCCCCAGCCAGCCTGGGGCACAAGCCACCTTGCCTCACTTTCTGCAGGGCCCTGCTAGACGCAGCTCAGAATGAGTCTGCATGAAGCTGTGTACGGGCATGGCACTCCCCGTGACTGTGACCCAGATCTGGCTGGATACATGTATCCTGATTGTGAGAGTCGTCTGGACCACTTTTGGCCTCATCCGCATATGTCACTGATTGTTCACTCATGTCTTTTCAGTCAACAAGTATTCATGCCAGAGAGGGATTGTTCTAGGGGTTACAACAGAATAGGTTCCTACATTCATGGAGCTGACACTGTAGTGGGAGAAGATACAGTAAAAAGCTAACCAGTAAGCAAGATGGTTTCAGACAGGCGTATGTGCTATGAAGGAAAGACAACAAGGGTGAGGGGATAGACAGTCAAGGGGTGAGGGGGCTACTTTAGTTGGGAGGGCTTCTCCGAGGAGGTGACCTTAGAGCTGACACCCACGGGATGAGGCAAGCCATGTGGAAAGTATATTTCAGGCAGTAGGAAGAGCACGTGCAAGGGCCCTGAGGCAGGCATGAGCAGAAGTGGGCCATGGGGAGGGGTGAACTGTGTGTCACACATTTGTGCAGACATGTTACCCCAGGCAAGAGGTGGCGGCTACCCACGTGTGCATGAAGTCAGATACCTCATTAGGACACGCTGTAGGGTGAGAGCTGTGAGCTCTGGAGCCCCACAGAGCTGGATCTGAATCCCAACTCCACTACTTCCTGTGTGACCCTGCGCAGGTCCCATCATGTCTCTGAGCCTGATTCTTTGCCTCTAAGACGGGAGATGAGCACAAGAGGACTTTCAGGTAGATTACAGATAATGTAGCTCAGAGGTTCTCAAAAACTTAAGTGTGTATTGGATCACCAGGAGGCCAGGTTAAAATACAGACTGTTGGTCCCATCCCTGGAATTTCTGATTCAGCAGGCCTGTGGGGCTTGAGAATTTGCACGTTTAACAAGTACCTGGGTGATATTGATGCTGCAGGTCCAGGGATCACACTTTGAGAACTACTGATGTAAAAAACCTGGATGGCATAGTGAGTGCCCAGTAAGAGATGATGGCCCCACGATCACATGGTCAGCCTGTGTGTGCCCCCAAGGTCTTGTGTCACCATAGGTGTGCTAGGACAGTGCACTCTGTGGGTCTATATGATGTCTGTAGAGACACGCCTCCCATGGGGTGCTCTGTGTTGCCCACGTGTAAGTGCAAACTCTGCCTCTGTGGGGGTGGGGCTTTCTTCAGCATGATCAGGAGATCAGTGTGCATTCAGCATGAGGGTATCCATGCTGAGGAGACCCCACAGCACCCTCCACTCCAGACATTTTGCACAGTTGGTTCCTTCCCCTGTCTGAAAGCTGGGACCTGACTCAGAAGTTCTGGTTCAAGTCCTGTCTCTGCATTTTATCAGCTGTGTGACTTCCCATTTCTTATCCTTATGTTTCCAGTGATTGCTCCCATTCACTGATCTCTTGTGTGGGTAGGCACTGTTCTAGATATTGTACATGGAGTCACTCATTGAATCTTCACAACATCCCTGGAAAGAAGGCATCACAATTAGCCCATTTTACAGATGAAGGAACTGAGGCTCAGAGAGGTAAAATGACTTGCCCAAGATCACAAATCCTGACTTCCCCCCTGAGAAGGTGGTTGGGAGGATAAGCTCAGGTTCATGTCACTGTAGTCCCTTGGTGCCAACATGGGGCCAGGCCCAGCGCTGAGAGCTGGGGTGCAGAGAAGGCAGGTCTGGGCCTGAGCTCTCAGCTCAAGGCTTGGTGGGGGCCTTGCACAGAACCATTTCTCTCAGGCTGCCTTCCTCTTACCAGCACTTGTTGACACTTCAAGCCTCCTCTCTCAAGGGAGCTCAAGATCAGAGACTTACAATCCAAAGCCAGGCCTTTGGGGCCACTGGGCCCATGGAGAACCCATGCAAGCCAGGGGTGCAAGGTTCTGTCTCTACTTCCCAGTCTGCTCACATACGTTATCATGGAAGCCTCCCCATATGCATGCAAAGCAGAGACACCATCCCATTTCCCACCCGAGGCAGCTGAGATCAGAGGTCAAACGACTTACCTAATGCCAAAGAGGTAGTGAATGGCCAGGCTAGGATGGTTTTTAAGTGAACTTTTTATTGAAGTACAGCATTCATGCAGAAAGCATGCAGCTCCATGAAATTTCCACAAATTCAACTCTCCCCAAGTAACCAGCACCCAGATCAAGACACAGAACATCAGCCCCTTAGAAGCCTCCCTTACACCTCCTCCCAGTCCCTACTCCCGGGGCCAAGACTAGGGTGAGAGAAGTGAGGCATCTGGGGCACAAAATTTAAGGGAGGATGCTTACTCCAGGGTCTCCTTTGTATCCCAGGCGCCTGACTCTCCTCACCTTTGTCCTGGCCCTGTCTTGCCCTGCACAGCTAATTGCTTCCTGACTTCTATCACCACAAATAAGTTGGGTGTTTTTCAGCTTCACATAAATGTTATCCTAGAGCACATGCTCTTCTTGACCTGGCTTCTTTCATTCATCAGTAAGCGTGAGAGTCAACCATGCTGTGGTGTGCACTGTGGTTCCCCATCCTTGAGGTGAAGTAACCACTGTGTGATAGGACGACAGAGCACACATCCATTCTACTGTTGTTGGACATTTGAGATGTTTCCCAATAATGTGCAGAGCTGGGATTCTTAATAGTCTGTTTCTTTCCTGGGTTCTGGTCATAGCTGGGTGACTTTGGGCAAACTAACATTTCCTCACCTCCTGGGCCTTGATGAACCCACCTGTAACTGGGGAAAGTGAGCCAGGCCAGGAGTGTAAACTCATGTGCCCACAGGGCCCATGACAGGTAATGTGAAGGAGCTGAAGCTGCCTGGATGGAGCTGGAGTAACTAGAGGGTAGAGGTGCCAGCCCTCCAGGGTCCCATGATTCTCACCTCTGTCCAGTAGGGAGGGACAGTGGTTACATGTGGAAGTGGGGGAGGTGGTGTGCCCCTTGCCTACAGGTTCCCCCACACATGGCCTTGTGCAGCCGTGCCTGGACCTCAGGTTACTGTGAATGCCCATGTGTGCAGCCAGCTCAGTCCCATGTTTGTGCACATACATGTGCTCACCCACGGGGGACCGGCCATGTGTCTGGCAGCCCCCTATTTGCGTGCCTGCTGGTCTGCACCGGTCTGGACAGCAGATGCAGTGGGGAGGGGAGAGTCTTAGCTCACACATCCAAGCAACACCATGAGCTGTCGCTTCCAGCTTATCTTAAAATAGCAACAGCTGAAGAAACCAGGCCACACAGGGCCCTGGGGGAGGGATGGGTGGAAAGTGGCAGGGGAATGGCTCAGAGCCCCTGCTCAGCCCTGTCCCTGAGCCTCCATCTCCCTCCAGCCCAGAGGAGCCTCCAGGGTTATCTCTGGGGACCTGATACGCACACCCTCACAGAGCTGACACAAAGAGGGTAGGGATAAATGGGTGACTGAGTGTGCCATCTATCTCCCCATCCCACCCAGTCCATATGATGGAAGCACAGGAGGCTGCCACGTGCTGGGGAGAGGGGTATGGAGAGCCCTCTCCCCCTCGCCACCCCCAGCTTCAACCCATAATTGGAGGAATTTCACTCCTCCATCCCCCTTCCAAGGCACTCCAAATAAACAATTTAATTAAAAATTCTGGTTGCATTGCCAACAAAGCCTAACCTTCCCCCAATCAGCCAAAAGCTTCCCAAGGTAGGAATTCGAGGGGCATCTCCAGCTGGCCTCACGGGCACTGTCTCTTCTCTGCCTGCAGCCAGAGGAAGTGGCCCAGGAAGCTGCAGAGGAGCCGCTGATTGAGCCTCTGATGGAGCCGGAAGGGGAGAGTTATGAGGAACCGCCCCAGGTGAGGGCTGTCAAGGCTGGGTGGGGCTTTGGGCATCCCCAGCTTGGGTGGGAGGTTCCTGGCAGGATAAGGTTAGGCCTGGGAGCTTCAAGCCCCCCCCCCCCACCTTTCTAGAACCCAGACACCAGAGGTGGCAGCAGGGAGGGAGGACAGATGGGGCCTAGCACTGGGCGCCAGGCACCCCTGCCCAGAACATCCCAGATGTCCCCAACTTCCAGGTTTCTCTTCTGCCCAGGGAGAGGGACATGCACTATTCCTCCTTGAGGGGGAGGGGTCTCTGGGCCGGGCCTGGCCACTTGGTCTCCAACCCCTTCCTCTTTTGCTCTTCTCCACTCCACCCCCATCCCTCTGATGCAGGAGGAGTATCGGGAGTATGAGCCAGAGGCGTAAGGGCCCAGGACGGCCCCCCACCAGCAGCACAATCCCTTCCCTGTCCCGTGCCCCGCCCCCCAGAGCCAGGGTTGTCCTACCCCTTCCCCTTAAAACACGAGATCTTCCTTCGCTCCGAGGCGTCCCCTCGGAGCCTGTGTTAGAGTCTATCTGTCTGTCCCACCTGCCCGCGTCCAACCCTGGGGCGTGGACAGGGCCGGGGCTGCGGCCACGGCTGGTAGCCTCGCCCCACCTATGTCGCCCCCTCCCCACCCCATCCCATCCCATCCAGTGTCTGCGCGGATGTAGCATGTTCGTTGTGTTTTTAAACGAGTCGGAAAGCAACGGCTCCCCTCCATCCCCGACAGAGGCTCTCTGAGGGGTCCCGGGAAGCCCCAGAACGCCCCCACCCCGCATTCCCACATCGACCCCAAGAACCTTTTTTTTTTTTTTAACCAAAACCAGGAGCCAGGCTGTGCCATGCCCCTCCCCCAGCCGGCCCGGTCCGTGCGCGGGCGTCGTGTGTCGTGATTGTGGCATGGAGAGTCCCCCACCCCCGTGTGAGTGTGTCCCGGGCGGGCGGGCCCGGCCGCCCCCCGGGTGTCCATGAATAAAGCCAATCTGTCTGTAGCAGGCGCCGCACGGGCAGGGCTGGGCTGGGCTGGGCGCCGGATGGGGACGACCGACAGGCTTCCACGTCCCAGCCTGCCCCACGCCCCTCTTGGGGACCGGCACACTCAGCCCAGGTACAAGACTGACCACATCTGGCCTCAGCTCCTACCCGCCCCGCACCCCCGGGGGACGACCTGGATGGAGGGGTGCCTCCCAGGTTGGGCCAAGCTGCGGGCTGGGAGGCGGGAAGGCGGCCTCGGGCGCCACCTACTGGACCGTAAAGGGCCTACTGGGCGTGCTGGACGGAGGGAAGTCCGCTGCAGCCAAGGCGCAGGGCCGACCGGCTCAAGGCGCATGCAGCGCAGGCGCCTCGGTGATCACGCACGCGCGGACCAGCGTGCACGCACGCTGGCCGACACGTGCAGACCAGCGCGCGCACTCAGAGTTGCACACGCGCCGCGATGAAGCTCTGGGAAAACAGCAGCGCGGTCACTGGAAGAAGCTGCTTCGCTCAAACCTCTCCCCGCGAGAACGCTGACACGCACATACCCCTGCGCACACCTGCTCACCGCATAAAAACTCATCCCAGGGGAGGGGAAGTGGGCAGTTGCCACGGAAAAAAGCAGAGTTCGGGCAACCAGTGCTCCACCCTTCCCGGAAAGGAGTCCGAAAGTTTGCTACCTCGTCTGAGGTGAGCAAGGGTCTGCAGAAATCTGGGAAGCCGACCTGGCGCCTTGAGCGGATGAGTATTGGCACTAGAGGGCCCCCAACACCGCCGCGGTGCAGGGAAGTAGCGGGGCGGAGATGCCGCCTTGCTGCGCAGAGGCCCCGCCTCCATCAAGGCGAAGGCACTGCTCTGATTGGCACAGAAGCTCCCCCGCCCCAACCTGTGATAGGCCCCGCCCCCGACGATGCAGTGCTCTTGCTCTCTTTTGCCGCAGCCGCGGGCTAAATTGATTCACCCATGCGGAAGCCCGGCTCTGCTTTGCCGCAGTAACCCCCATTCTTGCCTGAGGAAGACCCAGCCCCTTCTCCAGCCCCCAGGTCCGACCTCCTTTCCGACTCAAACCTTGCTTCGCCCCTCCAGCCCCAAGGGCTGGAAGGAGCTTGCTGTATTCAGTCAACCGCCAGGTGTTTAGCGCCCCCTCCTTCCCTGAGTTGTTCGGGGCGGGGGATGGTGCCTGGCTCGAGAAGGCCTTGAACGCTGGGGGAGACCGGGGTCCACTCGGGTCACCTTGGCCTGCAGTGTACGAGCCTTTACTTCTGGAAGTAGGAGGCTTATGGCAGACGTGTGTGTAGGGAGAACAAACTGGTGGACTCCAGTTCTCTGGCTCAACGTGCGGGTTCCAGGATGGCCAGATCCTTTTTGGCTGAATTAAGACATTATTTACAACCCACAGTCTGCAGGGATTGCAAACTCGTGGCCCTTAGGTTGAATTTGGCCTGTAGAGATGTTTAATTTTCTAGCACAAGGTTTAAATATTTTTCATTTGATTCCAGGTGGCGACAGCCCCTTTCCCTCCCTGTTGTGTTCCTCCCATCCTCTTCACTCATTTTCATGAACTGCCTGAGGAATTTGAGTTTGCCAACCCCTTGCCAGCTACCAGCACCTGATATCCATTTTTAGATGCCCAAACCTGGTTCACCATCTGGCTTGTGAAGAGGTTTATTCCTCGTTCCCGGGTGCCAAGCCACACACCTGGTTTTCTGAGCTTGATTTTCTGCTCAGAGACCAATGTTCTCATGTGCAGGGGGCACTTTAAATGCATTCCAGGCACAAGCCCAGAAGTGACCATGGAAGATGCCAGCCCTGTGTCAGACCGAACTCCTGACTGTGAGTGCGTGTGTGAGCACACACAGCTCATGGGCTCCACCCTCAGGACAGGGACAGCCATTTCCCCAGTGCCCAGTATCTCCCAGGCATCCAGCACTTGCCTCCATTCATTTCACTTGAAACTGTCCTCAAGGATTCCTTATTAGCCCCAATTTATGGATGAGAGAATGGAGGCCAGAGAGGCAGGGTTACCTGCCCTACAGGTCACATTGCTGGGAAGTGGCAAAGGCCACATCCAGCCCCAAGCCTGACTCCGAAGCCCAGTTCCTTTGGAATTTTCCAAAAGGGACTTGCTCTGAGGGGAGACAAACAAAACCCACCAACAACAGGAAAATGTGGAGGCAGCAGAGTGTAGATAACAGATGCTTGTGCAATTTCATGGAGACTGCAAGTGAGATTGTGTGTGGGGGGGTGTTGAGTGTGCACACTTACATAGGGATGCAGGTGTATCTCTGTTCACACGTGTACATGGAGGTTGCCCACACGTTGTGTGCATTTAGTCATTCGACAGTGTGTGTTGCTCACCTGCTCTGTTCTTAGAAGTAAGGGGCTGCAGGGAACAGCCCTGCGGGTCACTGCCCTGGCAGAACTCATGTCCATGGATCAGCAAATATATGAATCAAGATAATTTTGGGTTTTATGGAGAACATAAAACAGAGCAATGTGATAGAATGTGACACAGTAAGGGTGGTGACCAGCATTCAGTTGGGTGGGCAGGTCGAGCGTCTAAGGAGGCGAGGTAGAGCTGAAACCTGAATGAAAAGGAGGTGGCCTGGGAAACCTGGGGAGGGCGAGCATCACCGCACAGGAGGAGCCCCGCTGCGTCTCTGTGGACACGGTGTATGTGGTTGGCGAGGCCACGCGTGGCCAGGCCTCTGAGATCTGTGGGTCCAGCCCCACCCCACCTGGTTCACACCTTCCTTTCCTTTGCCTGCTTCTTTCCTTCACCTGGACATCTGCCTGCAACTCTGCCTGTTGAAATCCTTCCCTCTTCTGAGCTTCCCCTAGTTCTCTAACCAGAACTGACTTCTCCTTGTCACCCCCATCTGCTCAGCTGTGCACACGGAGACCCCCTCCTCACACATGTCAGCACTCTGTGGACCTTTGCTGGCTGGGTAACCTGAAACTGCCCTCTCCCCTGATGAAGGGATGGGGGCTGTCCCTGTGCCCCACCATTCGTCCATCTCTCTCCCTGTCTTCCCACCCCCACCCTTAGTAATGTGGCTCCACAGCCTTCTCTGGAACTTTATTTTTGTTTTCTCCCTTCCCTATTTATAGCTCTCTCCCCTCCGAACCATCCCTGCATCCATCCTGTTGCCTAGAAACCAGCTCTGGGCTGAGGGTGGGGGAAGGCCAGGCCGAGCCCAGGCAGGGGGAAGGAAGAGCTGTCACCCACTCCCCTTCTCGGCACTGCCCCCAGTTTCCCGGAAGCCCACCTGCCCTCTGCCCAGTACCCACAGGTGTTTTTTAAAGATAAAACAAAATGTGAAAAACAGCATTTTTTGTGAAGTCCTTCATGGCTTCTAAAGGGCATGATGCACATGATTGCACTCACGCATCTCAACACCCTGCCCCACTGGAGGCCCAGACCCATTTTTTCAGATGAGGAAACTAAGGCTTTGGAAAGCAAAGGTCCTATGGGTCAAGACTTCTCAGTAGAAACTCCATGGCTCTGCACTTGTTAGCCATAGGACATTGGCCTGAAACATGGAAAAGAAGATTTAAAAGCATAAATGATTCCATAATCTGTTAGTTGCAGAAGAGTAAAGAGAAAAATTTTGTCATGATCCTGCCACACACCAAGCCACTAGGCAGGCCCCCTACCTTGCCACTCCCCCCTGCCACTTCCGATGCCCCAACCATGGCCCCACCATGGTCCTGCCGTGCCCAACTGCAGCTTAACTCCAGCCCTAATGCTTACCTTCCACAGATCGGACCAAGAAGCCTAAGTTTGGTTCCTGGCTCTGTCACTTCAACTGTGTGACCTTAGATAGTTCACATAATCTCTTTGAGCTTCAGTTTCTTCAGCTCAAACATAAGGAGGATAATTTCCACTCCTAAGGATGCTATCAGTCTACTCTAGGACTAATAAGAGAATTGAATGCAATACTGATGAGAAAGTGCTTTGAAACTGTAGAATACTGTAACACGTGAGTGAGCAATTAGAATAGTAAATATTGTTATTATTATTATTGTTGTTATTAGGGCCAAAAGGTGGGGCAGGGAAGCCAAAGTGGGCCCTGGGATCAGAGAGGGAGCCCCTTGCCCGTGTCCCCGTGTCCAGGCAGAAGGATCCACTTCCCTGGCAGAATGAGGGGCGTGGTTGGGGGCTGCCTGAGAGCACCTGCAGACCACTGAGGAGTGGAGGAGGGCACAGAGACCCTCTTGTGCCTGATTCCTCCTGCTCAAGTGCCCATGCTCCCTGTCCCCATCCCCGACTGCCCTGTCCACTACCCAAGGCCCATCTCTGCCTTCAAAATAGGCTTTCTGGGCAGAGTGGGGGAGAGGGCTGCCAAGGAGCAGCTGGGCCATGATTCAGCCTGAGTCACCCATCCAAATGCCAGGGTGGCCCCCAGCTGGGCCGGGGCCTGCAGCTGCTGGGGGGAGGAGACCTTTGTGGGCAGCAGGCTGTGCTCATAGGTGCCTGGACGAGGGGCTCTCATGAATATCAGGGCAGTGCTGTGCGGGTCTGGGAGTGGTGCATATGAGGAGGTCAGGGTGAGGAAAGTGACCCCATGGACATCAGTTACCTGCACTGACAGAGGAGGCAGGGTTTGTGTGTGTGTGTTTGTGTGTGTACACACGCACATCTGTGCACGCATGGGTGTTGCATGTATATCTGACTGAATGAAGAGGGGCTAATAGTGTGGGCAGGAGTTTGGCTGCCAGCTTTGTCACTTTCTGTGTGACCCTGGCAAGTTACTTAACTTCTATGAACTTTTGTTGCTTTATCTGTGAAATGGGAATAATAATAATATCAATCTCAGGTGGTTTTTCTTAAGGGTTAAATATAAAGAGATGACTGTAAGACACTTGGGCAGTCAGTAAATGGTACACCACCACCACCACCACCACCACCATCTAGGGGATACTGGGTTATACCCTGCATGCATGAGGATGGATACATATCTGAGTGTTTGTATCCAGGGCTGTGTCCATACAAGCCTCAGGGGGTGGGGGGTCTGGGTGAGTGTTTCTTGAAGGAGCAGATGAATGTGTGTTGTGTGTGCACCTCTGAAGCAAAGAGAAGAACTTTCCAGAAAGTTGGGTTTATATGGCATTGCCTGCCATGTGATCCTGCCCACCCTCCCACCTCTTTCTCCTTCTCTCCCTCCCTCTCTCTCTCCCCTTCTCTCTCTCTCCTCTCTCTCTCTCTCTCTCTCTCTCTCACACACACACACACACACACACACACATATACACACCTTTCCTAGAGGCTATGATTTGCTGAAATTTGGCCTAGACCAGGACCAGTGTCCACGCAAGGGGTGAGGAACTGTGAATGCCACTGTACTGGAAATCTCAGACCTTCTCAAAAGCCTTTAGTCTCAAGCAAAGCTGGAATGGGGGCCAGATCCCAAGGGTGATGTGCCTGGATTTGAAAGCGGAACCATGTGTGATGGAGTAGATATGAACATGAGATGTGCGTGTGTATGTGCATGTGTGTGGCGGTGGGGCCGGGGTGGCACTGGGGGGTGGCCGCTGTCTCTGCTCTGGTACAGTCTGCTTGTCTCCATGGTGCCTGTTGCCACACACGCTTGCTTTTCAGAAAGTCACTGGGATTGTTTATTCCACCCCCGGCCTGGGCGCCAGCCAAGGAGCTGCAGGCACTTGTTTATCTTCTGGTGTGTATGAGTGTATATGGCTTCACGGAGGCAGACCAACCAGAGATATACATGCACACACATTCACACCGGTGCGGGTAACCATGTTGGTTGTCACAGGATGAGCCTGAACCCGATGAGCCACGGTCCGGGCCCAGGCAGACTTGCTCCACATGGGGACAAAGATGACCCTCAGCAGCTCCAGGCAGACACACCACCAATTTAGCAACCCCTAAAGCTCCAAGGAAGTGGGAGAGCCAGTTGCCCTGGCTGTGGTCCTTTGCTCTACCTCTACCCCCGGAACTAATCACTGCACAGTGATTGGCCAGGCCTGGGTCACTGCCCATCCCTAAAAATGGCAGTGGGTCCATCCCACTCCACCACATGGACTGGAGTGAGGAGGCGGTTCCTCAAGGAAAATGAAGGTGCTGTGGTCAGACAAGGGTACACAGTGCTGGGCTTGCCATACCCTGGCATCTGCCACAAGTGTTACACTATGCTTGGTGTCTGGGTTTGTTTTTCTCCCTACATCCTCCTCAGAGCTCTGAGAGCTAAGAATTACAAATGATGAAGTGGAGGCCTAGAGTGACCTCAGTCAAGGCCACACAGCTAGCAACTGCCAAAGTCAGAATGTGAACCCACGCTGCCTACCTCCATGCCCTTTTTGAGCTCCCGCTCCGCCTTGGCAGTGTTTTGTTGTCTGGAAATTTTCATTTTTAAACGTGTTTTTTTAATCAACAAGTCACCGTGGAACAAGAGTGGTTGGAGCGTAGCAAAGGGCACCGATGGAAAAAGGCCCTGACTGTGCGCATGTAGCGGACATGGCCAGAGCTCTGACTACATCCCCTCAGATGACCATACTATTTCTGTGGCCACCAGTAGGACTCCCAACAGCCAGTACCCGCATCATTATCGAAGAGCTGTCCTCGGGCTGTGGAACCCATTTTGTCCACATGCACTGTGGGCTAGAAGTGCTTGGGAATTAACACACAACCCCATGGGCTGGCTCTTCACCAATGTCTGCCAGATGCTGGGATATAAATACACCAGCTCCCTTGCCCTCAGCCAGGGGAATTCTGAGATGTGCATTTACCCCATTTCCCAAGACTTCCTGCAGGATTAAGCCTCACTCACCCACTGTGGTAGCTGGCCTGATAACCACCTCTTATTGGATGCCTTCCCTTCCTGGGTCACCTTCCCACTCCCCTGCTGGTGTCCCTGCACCTCCCAAATAAACCATATTCCCTGAATCTTCATTTCAGGGTCTGTGAGCTGCCCCAGGGTGCTGGATCCCATCCTATCCTTCCACACTGAGCATCTGGGCCCAGCCATTATGATCTCCTTTCTTGGCATCTCCCTTTCCCTCTCTACTGGCTCCCTCCCATCAGGACTTAAATGCCTCCAATGCCCCTGTAGAGATTATCAGATCCCCTTTCTCCCTCCAAGCCCAAACTTGAGAGTCATCTACTTGCCCTCTCCACCTCCTTGCTCCCATTAACTCATCAGTCCCTGCCCCACCCCACCCCAGTCTGGCTTCCACCCCCACCACTCCGCTAACCATGCTTTCATCAAATTTCCATTATCTTTTTTTCAAGTCCAGAGGACAACTCTCAGGCTGTATCTTGTCTTCCTGATGCAGTTTACCCTGATCTCCTTCTGGAATGTTCTCTCCCCTTGGCTTCTGAGACATCACACTCTCCTGGGTTTCTTCTGGTTTCTCAGACCACTTTTTCTTTCTTTCTTTTTTTTTTTTTTTTTTTTTTTTTTTTGCGGTACACGGGCCCCTCACTACTGTGGCCTCTCCCGTTGCGGAGCACAGGCTCCGGACGTGCAGGCCCAGCGGCCATGGCTCACGGGCCCAGCCGCTCCATGGCATGTGGGATCTTCCCGGACCGGGGCACGAACCCATATCACCTGCATCGGCAGGTGGACTCTCAACCACCGTGCCATCAGGGAAGCCCCCAGACCACTTTTTCTCATTCTTCTTTTGCAGGCTCCTTTTCCCTTAATGTTGATGTTCCTCAGGATGGGCCCTTGTCTCACCCTATTTTGGACTATACTCTCCCCTCAGGTACCAACACACCTCTCCTGACCTCCATCACCAGCTCCCTGGTCTGTCGCCAGGCCTGGCCAGCTCAGTTTTGGACTCGGATGTCTCAGTGTGGCTGTTTCACAAGTCCCTTCTTTCCCCAGGCTCTTCAGGTATCTGTCCTCCAACCATTTGGCTCCCCAAGGCAGAACCTCAGAGGGGCAGCAGAATCCTCTCTCCACTCACACTCACATGCACTCCATGACGTAGACATGCTGACTTTACCCCTAAATAGTTATCAGATCTGGCCCCTCCTCTCCATCCCAATGGTTCAGGCATCATTACCTCTCACCTGGGCAGCTGCTACGGCCTCCTCACTCATGCCCTGATCCTGCTCCCATCCGCACTCGCCCTGCCCTGGGGTGGGGGTGTGAGAGGCTTTTTAGATCACAGCCACGTTCTTGCTACTTTTCATGTCTTGTGAAACTGCCCAAGCCTCAATGTCTTCATCTGTATCATGGAGCCAATGATGTTTACCTTGAAGGATTGTAGGGAAAGTAAAATGAAACGAGCGTAGAATAGGGTTCGTAAACTGTGAAGCGAAGTGCCATTGTGGCAATGAATGAGCAATTTTCAGGGCCGGAGACATGGGGAAGCCGCCCTTGCATGAGTGTTGTCCATGGTGCTGAAAATTGGTTCTGTGCTCCCGTTTTTTGCTACCCTGGGATGCTGGCTAAAGACGTCATCCGTTAGATTTTTTTTCTTTTCTTCATTTGCCATCTAGATTTTAAAAAAAAATTTTTTTAATGATCACAGTGACTTATGGTTCACCAGGTAAGTGAGAGGAATAGAAAGTAAGGGTGAAGCTTGAAGTTTCAGGAGTTAGCTTCACTACTAACGCAGACAAGTGATTTATCATCAGTATCTCAGTTTTCTTATCTGAAAAACGGGGATATAATACATTAATATTAACTTTCTTATAAGTGATTGGAAATTGAAATTAGATGAAACCGGAAAACAAAATTAAGGTAACGTTAGTTGTTAGGTTAACTTGCGGGCTTTACCATAAAAACACTGCCCCTAAATAAGCATTATATTAACGTTAGTTTTTACCATTTTTAGTAGGTGGTTTCACAGTACAAGCGAGAGGGCTTTATCACCTCTTGGCAATTACAGACTTATTTCTTCTCCTCTGGGAAGTCAAAGGGGAGGGGACAATTTCTCTGCTGAGAAACGTTAACGCAGGGTGGGGAGCAAGTCCTCATGTCCTTGGCAATTCAGATTCAGCTGGAAGGCCCTGAACACCTACTTCAGGCTCCTTCATCCTTCCAAGACCACTTACTGTGAGGTGATTAATGTTAGTCCCGCCTTACGGATAGGGAAATTGAGACTCGGAGAGGTGAAATGATTTACTTGAGGGTACCCAGGAGGAGGAGAACCCGGCTTGCACAGACTAGAAGGTGGGCGGGCACCCCGGCTAGGGAGGCCGGTAGCGGGGAAATCGAAGGCTCTCCCCCGACCACGCAGGTCCCTCTACTCCCGGGAGCGTGGGTGGAGGCGAGACAAAGGAGGCGGAGGCGGGGCGAGGTGAGGGGGAGAAGGCCGGAAGTACGGCCAAGGCGGAGGCGGGAAATTCCGCGCAGGGGGAGCTCGGAGATCGCGCAGACCTGGGTCCCGCTCCAGGGGCCGAGTATCCGCGGACGAGCGGCTTCCCCTCTCTGGGCTCCAATTTCCTCCTCGGTGAAACAAGCAGAGAGCGTTCACCGGACTGGATTGAGTGAGATCTGACAGCGCGCCCCTCCCTCAACAGGCGCGCAGCAAATAGGCAGACTCTCCGCCCCTTAGTCTCCTATCTGTGAAATGGGAACCGGGTCGAGGAAGGCGGGGAACCCAGGAACCCAGCGCCCGTGGTGAGGGGCGGCGGGCGAGGGGCGCCCCTCCCTCCTTTGGGCCCCTGCTTCCCTGCGGGCACCGCCCCCTCCCGGGTTGTGAGGCCGCGAGTCGGCCAGTGCGCATGCCCGGGGCGGGGCGCGGGGCTGGAGCGCTGAGCCGGCGCGGGGGACGGCGTAGCGGAGTCCGCGGGTCCGCCCGCCAGCCCTGCCGGAGGCAGCCGAGGCAGCTCGGGCGGCGGCGGTGGCGGTATCGGTGGCGGTGACGGGAGTCGGAGCGCAGCGCGCCGAGGAGACGGAACGGCGGCACAGCCGGGTAAGCGCCGCGCCTGCACCTGCTGCCCGCTCCAGGCGGGCGGTGTCGACCTCCTTCTTCGGCTCGCGGCCGCCCCAGAGCCGCTGTCCAGGGTCCTCGAACCTCCTGGGTGGCGGGGTTTGGGCACCGTGCGCAGCGTGTGTCTGGCGTGCGCCCGGGTGAATGTACGCGCGCGGCCGGGGCGGCGGGTGTCCATTTCCAGGTTCCACTCAGGGGCGGGGCGGGGGTGGGTCCGCAGTCCTGGCCGAGCACCCGAGGGGCCCTGCGGGCCAGCCCGCCCTGTAAGACCCCGGCCCCGCTCCTGGCCTCGCCGCTGACTGCCGCTTTGTTTGGCGCGGTGGTGCGGGAGGGGGCGCTTCCCGCCACCGCGGGGAGGGGTCCGCCCGCGTTGATTCATTTTCCCCCTGGAGCGAGCTCGGCGCTCTAGTGGCTCTATTGGCACCATGGAGCACATTCGCTGTCGCACACTCAGTGTGGAATACACTCTGGGGCTCCATCACACACACTGTCACACACCGCTCGAGGCCACAGGTCTACACACACTGTGTCCCTTGATCATTCCATCAGACTCATACACATGGTCACCTGTGCACCCACCCCGTACACCTTTGGTACACACCCAGGCATAGCTACACACTCACACCAGCCATTGCCTATCACAGCACACTCAACTCAGCAATACTCCCCGATCACAAAGCACTCGCAGCCATCCTGCTCTGGCCTGCTTGCGCCTATTCACAGCTGTACGTCATGGTATCCCTCATGTACCCCCGGACCCCGGAGCAGGCGTGTCACACACTCCGTCACACACTTTTAGCTTGCTCTCCACACACACACACCCACTCCTGCATGTCCAGTCTTGCTCTCCTGTGGATAGATGGACGGATGGTCTGGAGGCCATTTCTGGAAGGAAGACTGGTTATCACCCTTTGCTAGACTCCATCTCCCCTCCAGCCCCAGGGAGGAAGCTTTGCTGCTCTGACGGTTGTAGGAGACAAGGGGATGAGAGGGTGAAGTACAACACACCAGGATTGTCACACACACACACACACACTGTCTCTCACACACTTGCTGAAGTACCACAAGCCTTTGTCAATCTTATCACCATGGGAGGAGGTGTTTGCAGGTGCCTGGCGCCCTGGCTCCAATTAGGGAAGAAATCCTAAAGGGAAAATAACTGGCTGGTCAGGTCTCTGGGCCTGAGTGAGCATTCACAGGGGCTCCTCTGCCTGGGAGCAGGGTACAATCACTTGTGCACATACCCAGGCCATCTCTCTTATGAGTGAGGCTCTGAGGCCATGTGGCCACACATGTGCATACCCACAGGGTCCAAGTGGCCACCATGAGACACAAACACACAGGGCATTCTGCACATACAGGTTGCACATGTTCACACCAAGTTCTTGAGCAGAAGGTAGGAGCCAGGCCCTGGCTCCCCAGGCTGGTCTAAGCTGGTGCAGATGTCCGCAAGCCACCTACATGCTCTCCTGCATGCTGGGTGAGCCAGCCCATACAACTGGGGGTCATTTCAACCTTTTACCTCAATCGGGCGGGAGAAGCGTGCAGGCTCATCTGCTCATAGGGCGTTCCCAAAGGTGGGTTCCCGCACAGAGGACACTCTTGCTTCCTCTCCTAGACGATCCCTCACACTGTTGCCTGTTAGGTCCAGGGGATTGGGAGGACCCTTGGCATGACCCTGAAGAGCAGAAAGGGGTCTTGAGAGCCAAGCATCAGTGTCCAGGATCTCAGCTGATATGAGTGGGAAGGACCAGGCTTTGGATTCAGACAAAACAGGCTTTGAATCAGAGCCGCCCCATCCCAGCTGTGTGCCCTTGGTCAAGTCTTTTCTCCCTCTGACCTCAGTGTCCTCATCTGTGAAATGGGATGATAATGCCCCCCTCATGAGATTGTTGTGGAGTCCAGGTGCTAAAATGAGCCTGAGACTGCTGCATCCAGGGCTGAGCACACAGTGGGAGAGTGATGGAGCTGGGTTCCAGTGGGAGATGGGAGGCGAGGAGGTAGGGCCCCAGGCCTGAGTTGCCTTTTGGAGAAGAGGCTGGAGGATACCGAGGCTTCTTTGAGAGCCAGGAAAAGTCTAGCAGAACTGTGAGCAGCAGAGCCTCTGGGAATGGTATCTTGGCAGATCTTAAACTCAGGGCTCAGCCAGCTCTACTAAATATAACTACATCCTCTCCCCCATTTCACAGATTGGGAAACGGAGGTTCAGGGTGTGGAAAAACTCACCCAAAGTCATGTAGCAAGTCAATGACTAAGCTGGGGCTTGACCCCACATCTTTCTAACTCCCTGGCCAGGCTCTCTGTCCCAATCTGGGACCTTATCCCATATCAGAGAATTGTGAGCTGAGAACTAAGAAGGCGGCCTCTTCCAGGAGGACTTTTGGAAAGGGTATGTTACCAGCTGGGCCATGCCTGCCTCTTGGAACCTCAGTTTCCTTCTCTGGAAAATAAGAACACAACATCTGCCTGGAAAGTGTATGGGATCTGCACATAATAAGCATAGTAAGGGCTTGAGGTCACCTCCCACCTTTCTTGGCATCTAGGTCAAGGGTCAAAACTCAGGTGGCTACAGGCCGGGTGGGTAGCATGCATGAAGGGCTGCTATAAGAAGAATGATGGTGCAAATCAGTGATCAGTGTCAGCGGGCAGTCAACCTCCGTGTCCAGGACACCACTGGGAGGGGTAGAGATGGTGGCTAATTGGAGAGTGTACCCCCATCTAAGGAAGCAGCCACTGCTTGGCTCCAGCTGTCTGCTGCCATGCAGGAAGCATGCTCAGATTGCCAAGAGAAGCTAGAAACCTGATTTTTACATGAAACCTTCTAATTTTTAAACGTTGATGACTAAATTCCTTAAAAAAAATTTTTAAGCACTCCGAGTTAAGCATGTCCAAGGGTGAGGTTTTGCCAGTTTGTGCCTGTGCTGCTGGCCCTCCCTCCCCTGCCCCCTCCTGGGAGCACAGCTGGGCTCTGACAGGCTGAGTAGATAAAAACAGGCCTTGCGTGTACACAGCCCAGCCCTAAAGTAGCAGAGACGTGCACACCCCTCATCTTTAATTCTCCCTGCAGCCCTGTGGGAACGGGGTAGGTTTGTTAGGGTCCCAGTGAGGAGACGGGACTGGCCTGAGGTCACAGAGCTGGTAAATCAGGGAGCTGTCCCAACTTCCTATCCATGCCTCACCCAGGGGGAGGGAGCCTGTTGGAGGGGCTGGTGTGAGAGGACCCCAGGGCTGAGCTACCAGGGATGAAAGGAAGGGTGGTGAAGACTCAGAGCACACCTCCTATAGCCCTTGGTGACTCCTTCCAGTTCCAGCCGAAGCTCCCCATACACCTGCCATTTTTATGCTGATGAAAACCAGATCCGAAGAATTGCAGCAGACCTCTCCTGTGTTTCAAACCTGTCTCCCAGCAGCCTCCTGGATATCTCCCCTATAAGTCCCCCAGGCACCCCAGTTCAACTTCCCAAAACCCAGTCCCCCACCATCCTCTGCAAACTGCCTCTCCCCCCATGCCCCCAGTTTGGTGATAACCCTCATCCCCCCAAGTCCCATATGCCCAAAGCTTGGGGGACCCAGTCGTGAACAATACCAGCTGAGTCCCCATCCAGGGACCTGAGGGCTAGGCGGGGACCCAGAGGTGTAACGGGCTACAAGCAGAAGGACAAGAGTCTGGTTAGGGGCAGAACAAGAGGCCACAGCGACCCTGAGGAAGCTGGTAGGCCAAGAAGGCTCACTGGAGGAGGAGGCATTTAAACTGAGGACTGAAGGTTTAATAAGAGCCAAGCGGGAAGGTGTGTAGAGGCCAAGATTGGAAAGAATGTGAACCCATGGTTGAACCCAAAGAGGTTTCGTGTGTGTGTGTGTGTGTGTGTGTGTGTGTACACATGCTTTGGGGGAGGGAGTGCATAATGAAAGATAAAGCCCAGCAGGTGAGTAAATACACAGGGGCTTGGAAGCACATTGAAGAGTTGGAACTTGACCCTATAAGTAACAGGGAGTCATTAAAAGTTTCTCTTTTTTTTCTGTTTTTAAAAAAATATGTGCACACAAACAAAATTCAAGTGTTGCAAAGGGGCATTCAAAAAAAGTCTCTTCCACCTCCAGATCCCTGGTCTCGCTTCACAAAGGCAATCACTGCTAAAAGTTTCATGGGTTTCCTTCCAGAAATTTTCTCTTTATAAATAAACCTACAGATATGTATTTGTCCTTTTCCTTGCCTACCCTCATGGGATCCCACTAGCCATGCTATCCTCTGGCTTTTTTTCACTTAATTTACCTTGGGCATCTTTCCTCATCACTCCACACATTCTAACAGCTGTGGGGGAGGGGAGGTCCTCTGTGCTTGTCCCACATTTTACAAACCCACTTCCTGGTTTTCTTCTCATCACCAGCCATGTTCTCATGCACCATTTGTCCGTCTTCAAGACCACCCCGGAGGTGGGCTTGCTGGCCCAAATGCTGTATGCATTGTAAACTGATAAGAATTGGCAAATGTCCTTCCAAAAACATTACAACCAATTTACTTCCCCCGAAAAAGCAAGGAGGGTTTTGAGCCAAGGAGTGGCATGGTTGGACCAACATCATAGACAGGTCATTCAGTCATTCATTTAACGAATATTTATTGGGAGCCACTTGCTTACCATGTGCCAGTCATTGTTCTCAACCCTGAGACCACATCAGTAAACACAGCAAAGTCCCCACACTTCTGGAGCTGACATTCTGATGGGAGAGACAAATCACGAGCAGTAAACAAACACATGCAATATGGTGGCTGGAGACAGGTACCATGAAGAAAAACTGATCGGGGTAAGGGGGATGGAAAGCGTCAGCCAGTGTTGCGAAGGAGGCTGTTGTACACAGGATGGGTCAGGGAAAGCTTCAGGGAGATGCAGGTGTTGGGAAGGAAAGCATTTCAGGCAGAGAAGACAGCGAGTGCAAAGGCCCCAAGGCAGTGGGTTCAAGGATCAGCGGGGCAGCCAGGGTGACTGAAGCAGGGTAATCACAGGAGAGCAGTAGGAGACAAGGCCAAGAGCAGTGACGGGGCCAGAAAATGCAGGAACTTGTGGGCTATGGTAAAGAGTTTACTTTTACATTGCATGAGATGGCGAGACATTGCATGGTTCTGGGCAAAGGAGGGACATGATCTACCTTGAGTTTTACTAAGATCCCTCTGGTTCCTGTGTTGAGAAAAAAACTATATGGGGTGAAGGAAAAAGCAAGGATATTCCAGGTGGGAGATGGTGCAGGTTTGGCTCAGGGTAGTGGCCAAATTCTCCATATATTTTGAAGGTAGATCCATTGTTTTGCTGATGGTGGGATGCCGGGTGTGAGAAAAAGTCAAGGGATATTGGCCTGAGCACCAGCAATATGGCTTTGGAGAAGATGGCAGGAGGAAGAGGTCTGGGGGGAATTGGGAACTCTGCTTGCTTTGGCCGCTGAGTGTATAATAAAACAGAGTTGCATGCAGATCCAGCTGCCTGCCAGACCCTCTCCCTGGATATCCCCCAGGCAACACACACTCACCTTGTCCAAAATGCAACTCCCCCTTTTCCCGGATCTGTTGTCCAGCACCCACCACCCTAGCCAGCATCCTGCAGGCCACCCCCACCATCACCTCTTACCGCCAGCTGGTTCCTGTTAGTTTCCCTCAGACCTCTCAATCCTGCCAACTCTTCATTCCCACAACCTTCGCTGTACCGTCTCTCATCCAGACTATCGCAGAGAAGGGGCTGGGTAAACGAATGAAGAATTAGATGAATGAGAGATTGAATAAATGATTGGCCAGCCTCTCCCCTCCAGCCTCCACACCATCCCTAAGCAATCTTTGAAAACACACATTTCAGACTGTGTCCTTTCCTTGACTGTAAACCATTCCCATCTCCCCAGGGCCTACACAGACATAAACTGGTCATCTGCAGACATATTTTATTTGGGCCACATACTGTTGTTTTTTTTAAAAATCTTGAATTAATTGGGATATTTTACAGTAAACTTCTATATTTCCCACTTCTGACTGATACTACTAGGATGCATTTCTCCAGGGCAGTACTTGGCTGATGGAGTATGGCTCCACCTTTAGACAGGGCATGTGCTCTCCACTTTGCCTTAGTCCCCACCACTCCCTACTGTTCTGTACCCAGTCTGTTTCCCTCAATTAAATTACCTACCTGGCTCCTATGGCATCAGAATTTGTGACCCATGGCCTAAAGGAGAAAAGTATAACTTATAGGTAGCATGTTGCAAGGGGTGGGCTGATAAGGGAGGGGTGATGGTAGATGAAGTGGAAAAGTTAGACTGTGGCCAAGTTGTGAAGGGCCTTGAATGCCATTTTAGGAAGCCTGACCTTTATCCAGAGGGCCACTGGGAGCAGTGAAGCAGGGGAATGACATAGTTGGGTTCATGTTTTAGCCCAGACCCTATGGACAGGAGGGGAACAGACAAAGGCAGAGAATGTGGTAAGAAGCCCCGCCTGCTAGAAAGAGAGTGAGGAGGAGGAGGCCCAGATGGAGGCTCCTCCCCACTGGATCCCCTCTGAGTCTGAGTCTGCTCTCTCTGTGTTTCAGAACCAGACAGAAACCTGGGGCCCAAGCATGGTCATGAGGGCAGTTGGGCAGCGCTGAAGACCCAGCCTGGCTCCAGCTGCTTCGAAAGGACTCCAGCCCCCCAGGACCCCAGCCCACAGCCCTCTGCTGCCCACAGGATGGGAGCCTGGGGGCTGGGAGCCCGGCCATGAGGGACTGCTGCCCCTCCCAGCAAAAGGCCAGCCCTGCACCCCCAAGGCACACCCCTGCCCAAAGCCCAGGCATGGACTCTAGACACAGCAGCCCCACTGGGGCTGGGGAAAGGGCATCCTGCTCTGAGGGCCCTGGCAGGAGTTTGGCCTTCCCCTCCCTGACCTGCATCCCTCCCCAGGAGGCAGCCGCCAAGGAGACATTAGGGACACATGGAGCCTTGATCTCAGGGACACCAGAAACCACCTTCTCTGGGAAGCCAGAGCCTGTGTCCTCAGTGAAAACTGACCCTTCATCCTCAGAAAACAGAAATCCTATGTTATTACAGGAGATGGATTCCAAGTCTTCAAAGCAGGCAGATTCCATTCCCATAGGAAAGGAAGATGCCGGGTCCTTGAGGAAGGCAGATCCCATGTTTACAGGAAAGACAGAGCCTGTAATCTTGGGGAAAGGGGATCCTGTGGCTTCTGGAAGGATGGATCCTGTGACCCCAAGAAAGGAGGATCCTGGATCCTTGGGAAAGGTAGATCCTGAGTGCTCCAGCAAGGTGGATACAATGTCTGCAAGGAAGGAATATCCTGTATCCTTGGGCAAAGTGGATCCTGCATTCCCAAAAAAGGAGGAGCCCAGGTATTCAGGAAAAGACCTTCAAGTGTCCTCAGAAGAGGTGGGTCCTGCATCTGCAGGAAAGACAGATCTTGTATCCTTGGGAAAGAGAGATCCTGAGCTCTCCGAAAAAGTGGATCCCATGTCCTTGGAAAACACGGACTCTGCATCTGTAGGAAAGACAGATCCCGGGTCCTTGGGAATGCTGACTCCAGGGTCATCAGGCAAAATCAAGCCTGTATCCCCTGGAACAGTGGCTCTGGGGTCATCTGGAAGGGTGGATCCTACTCACTTAGGGACGACAGATCCTACATCTATGGTTAATGCAGAAACCGTGTCCTCTACAAAAGAGGACCCTCAGTTCCTGGGAAAGATGGATCCTGCCTCCTCAGGAAAGCAAGAGTCCATGTCTATGAGAATGACAAAAACCATGTCTACTGGACAGGTGGATCCCATGTTTTCAGGAAAGATGGATCCCACATCTTTGAAAAACATGGACCCTGTGTCTTCAGGCAAGACGGGTCCAGTTTCTTTGGGAAAAGTGGATCCTGTGTCCTCAGGAAAGCCAGAGCCCTTGTCTCCTGGGCAGGCAGAACTGATGTCTGTGGGAAACACAGAAACTGCATCCTCAAGAAAGGAGGACCCAGTGTCCTCCAGAAAGGGGGATCCCATTTCTGTGGGACATACAAAAACATCGTCTTCTGGAAAAGTGAATCCTGAATCATCAGGAAAGATAGACCCTGTGTCCTCAGGTCCAGCGGGTCCCCCATCCTCTGTAAAAGCTGAGGCAGTGACTGGAGGAAAAGCAGATCCACTATCTTCAGAAAAGTCAGGTCCTGTGGCCCCTGGAAAGGTGGGTCTCATGGCCTCAGGGAAGGCCGATCCCCCTACCTTGGGTAAAGTGGACCCTGTATGCAAGGGAAAGGCAGAAACTGTTCCCCCTGGAGACATGGACTCCGAGTCTGCAGGAAAAGTGGCCCCCATGACCCTAGGAAAAACAGTCCAGGCATCCTCGGGAAAAGCAGAAGCTGTCCCAGAGGGAAAGGTGGATCCTCTGCCTCTAGAGAAGGGCAATCCTATGAACTCCACGAAGGTGGATCCCAGGGCCTCAGGGAAAGCAGAACCCAAGTCTGAGGGCAAAGCAGAAACAAGGCCCCCTGGGCAGGAGGGCACCGCCTCATCAGGAAAAGCAGAGGCTAAATCTTTGCAGAAGGAGAAGCCGCTGACCTCAGAGAAGGGGGATCCTGGATCCTCTATTGTCTCTGGGAAGTTGGGGCCTGTAGCCCTGGGGAAGACTGACTCTGCGCCTCAGAGAAAAGGGGAACCCCCATCCTCGGGGAAGCAGGCCCACCTGACCCTGGAGAAGGCGGAGGCCTCCTCCTCCAGGCAGGCAGATGACAAACCCTGCGGCTCCGCTTCTTACCCCGCGGCTAGCGGGGGTCGCGTGGAGCCAGCGCCACTGCTCAGCTCCAAGGCCTGCAGCCTTGGCCAGAAGGACCCGGCGGCCACTAGGGCCGAGAGAAACCCGGGCCTGGAGGCCGTAGCGCCATCGCCGAGGCCGCGAACTCGCGACAACTTCACCAAGGCGCCGTCGTGGGAAGCGAGCGCCACGCCGCCACGCGAGGACGCGGGCACGCAGGCGGGCTCGCAGGCCTGCGTATCGGTGGCCGTGAGCCCCATGTCTCCGCAGGACGGCGGGGGCGGCTCGGCCTTCAGCTTCCAGGCGGCGCCGCGCGCACCCAGCCCCGCGCCCAGGCCGCCCTCTCGCCGGGACGCGGGCCTACAGGTGTCACTGGGCGCCGCTGAGACGCGCTCCGTGGCCACGGAGCCCATGACGCCGCAAGCCGCCGCGCCGCCCGCCTTCCCTGAAGTGCGGGTGCGGCCGGGCTCCGCACTGGCTGCCGCCGTGGCGCCCCCAGAGGCCGCTGAGCCGGTGCGCGACGTGAGCTGGGACGAAAAGGGCATGACGTGGGAGGTGTACGGCGCCGCCATGGAGGTGGAGGTGCTGGGCATGGCCATCCAGAAGCATCTGGAGCGACAGATCGAGGAGCACGGCCGCCAAGGGGCGCCCGCGCCGCCGCCCGCCGCGCGCCAGGGCCCGGGCCGTGCGGGCTCCGTGCGCACCGCACCCCCAGAGGGCGCAGCGAAGCGCCCACCCGGCCTCTTCCGCGCGCTGCTGCAGAGCGTGCGCCGGCCGCGGTGCTGCTCACGGGCCGGACCCACGGCCGAGTAATCTGCTCCCCTTTTGTACGCCCGGGTTTCCAACCTTCTCAGGCTCCCTTCTTGACCCCAGACCCCTAGAAGGGATCCCCTCGACGCGTGACAGGCCTCCGAGGGGCGGGCAGCCTCTAGGGTCTTATCCTGTCTTTCCAGCCCCCTCCCCTCCTAAACACACAAATGAACGCCCTCTACCCGGCTCCCTCGTGGTCATGAGCCCACGAACCCAGCCCTGACACCCCACTGTCCCCTCACAGCCCTCAGTTCCACCCCCTCCCGGTCACACTGGGCGACCTCTGGGGACCCGCTCAGCACCCACGCTCCCAGCCCTGAGAGCTGAGGCAGGCTCCTGAGATGTCCAGACTGGTGCACTGTGGTCTCCAGCGGCGGCCAGGTCCCCAGAACGGGAGAGACTGTGTACAAAAACCCCAAGTGTGCGAGGATTGACATGTGAGACCCCCGATGTGCAAGGCCCCGGGTGTATGCGAGTGCATGTCCATGCGGCGGGCTGGCCCCATGGCCTGGGCATCTCTTGCATGCTGGTAGTTGTCCCCAGTTCCTGTCTCCCCCTCACCTGGCCCAATCCCCAACCCTATCCCCACCCCCACTGGACACTGGTTCACAATTCCCAGACAGGCCAAAGGCAGCTGCAGGAGTGCCCTGGGGGCGCAGCTGAGTCACAGAAAGGGGAGAGGGCTCAGGTCCGGGGATCAGAGTCAGAGGCTCACAGACAGCCTGGGTGACAGCTGGTCTTGGGTACTGGGGGCAGGATGGAGAGCTCATTCTACAACCACAGTAGTCCCTGAAAGACCACCCTCTCCAGCCCCCCGTCCCTCAGTGCTGTGAGCCCCACAAGTCCCTTGTGACAACTTAGTATCCGTGTCCCACCCCTCCAGCCGCGGTTTTTGGCTACAAACTGTCACAGTATATACATTGGTAATAAAATACTCCCCCAACTCTTGTCAGCTGTGATTGGCTACAAGCAGACGGGGGTGGAGCAACATGATATATTATTATGTTCAGGGAGGGGTAGGTATAATTTGGGGGTAACAAGGCCTCTTCTGAGGTGACCCAGAAGAGTGGGGGCCCATGTGGGGCTCTGTGGCCAGGGTCCTGTGGCAGGGCCCCCATCACAGGTCTGTGGTGTTCAGGCCAGTGTTGGTGAAGGCCAGCTCCTCCTTCTGCTGTCCACGTGTGCCCGCCTTCACTCCTGACAGCACTCTGTTCAGGGGCTCTGGATCCGGCCCCATCAGACTGTGTGGGGGCTCCTTCTGTGGGAAGAGGGTGGGGAGGTGTGAGGCCAGGGCCAAGATGGGGTGATCTCCCCAGTCCTTAGGAGAGTGGGTGGGCCTTCAAGCCCACGACCAGATGGCTCCTTGGCTGGGGCCTCAGTTTCCTGACTCTGTCCCAGAGGGGGCCATGGATACTGGTGGTACAGACGGGCTCAGGTGAAGGGGAGGGCCTAAGGGGTCTACTCTGGCCTTTGCCCACCCATGGACATGGTGGCATTTGGGTGTTCTGCCCAGTCCTGAATGATGCCAGGCCCTGTGTCCTGTGCCAAGGAGCCAGTCCAGCACAGTTCCTGTCACCTGTACCTCATGGCAGGCACCGTGCTGGGCACAACCATCCATCACCCGAGGTACCCACAGGACCCCAGAGGGAGGGATCATGTCCCCCACTTTACAGATGTGGAAATTGAGGCTCGGAGGGCTCTCTGGCCAGGAAGGGACAGAGAGGTGTTTGGACCGCTGGTCTTGCTGGCTCTAAAGCCTGTCCATGGCTCAGCGCTGCTCCTGGTTGAGTTTGGCAGGTCCCTCTGCCACCCCAGAGGGACATGTCACACCCAGGGTCCCGCCTGCAGGCCATCATGGCACACGCTCTTTCATCTCCTGCCTTTCCTCTTACCCCTCCCCGTGTGATATGTCACACACTCACACCCTCACAAGAATCCCTTCTGTGGACCAGCCAGGCCCCAAGGCTCAGCCACTCCACCACATAGACCCCCACGGGGACAGAGCCTCCACCACCTCCACCCTCCCCAGGGCACACTAAGGGCTTTTTCCAGACTGGGACTGTTCCAGTCCCTGGTAAACAGTAGAACATATGAGGGGCCCCAGGAGGGACTAAACGTTCTGCCTGAGCTTCCCAGAGCCCTCTACACAGATCCCCAGTGGGAGCAGCTGGCGCAGTACAGCCCAGGAAGTGCAGCCTGGCCCGGGAGACAGGATACCTGGGTTCTGGGCTGCCCTGGCCTTGCAAGCTTTCTGACCTTGGGCAGTTCAGCACCCCTCCCTGGCCTTGGTTGCTTGAAAAGTTTGGATTGGATGAGCCCTCAGATCTCACAGACCTTCCACACAAACACTTACGGAAGTCTTAGGTGAGTCAGGGCACCAAGGGATCTGTGGAAAGAAGCCCCACCTGCGTTCCCCACCCAGAGACCCCAAGGCCCACCTACCACTGCAGGAGTTGGGGTGGAGCCTCGGGCAGCTTCTCAGACACCGAACAACCCCCTGCCGTTGCAGGACTGGCTCTTTCTTGGCTTTGAAGACTTAGCGGCCTGGCCTCCTCTCCCCCTCCAGACTCTCAGAGATCCCTGAACCTCCTCAGCCCACAGGTCCAGCCCCACTGCTGGGGTCTCTGACTCCACTCCCCTCTGGGGGTGAGCTTTGGCCTCCAAAAGGGCCTACCTGCTGGGTCACAAGCTCCAGCCCACAAGACTGTTCCCTTCTGCCTCAGTTCCCCCCAGATACATTTATTGGAGTTTTTGCCCCAAACCATCTTGAACCAGAGATGAGCCATCCACCCAGAGGCCTCCTGCACTGCCTGGAAGCCTGGTCCACCATCGATGACCCCCATCCTTGGGGGTCCATTTGGAGGCCTCCATGTTATAGCCAGGTCCCTGGGCAGCATTTTGATATTTTAACACCCACGAGAGGTTTTGGTTGACCAAATCTTTCCAAGTAAGGGGTCCTCAAGGGAAAATAAGTCCTGAATCATGAGTGACAGCAAGGGACCCCCTGGAAGGGCAGGGCCCGGCTGAGGGCAGGACCCAGAGTAGGGTGGATAAGGTGAATGGTGGGTGGATATCCACCCCTACGCGCGTGCGCGCACGCACGCGCACACACACACACACACACAACCGCAGACTATTAAAGTTCAGTGGGTCTTAGAGCTTCTACTCAGTGGTGGTTTTCAGAGTGGGAAGGAGAGGGTAGTTCCTTCTGGTTCTGGCGTCCCATCCCCCATTCAGCCCTCTGATCTACTCTCCTACTTTCGTGGTTCTCACTCCTGCCTGCACATTAGAACCCCAGAAGCTTTAGCAGCACCTTCCTGCCCAGGCCCACCCCAGCCATCTGATCAGAATCTCTGAGCTGTGACCTGGCATCCTCAGGTCTAAAGAGCTCCCCACGTGATTCCAGTCAGCAGCCCAGGCTGCACAAATGCTTGGTCTAACTGAACCAACTAACCTATTGAACAAATGATGGTATTGTTGTTCATCTGAGCCTACCTTTGTCCTTGGCTACATTATGTTCATCTCTGGATCTCCTCCCCCCCGCCCCACCAGCTTTTATATAAAAGATATAAAGGGAGGGAACCAGATTCCTGACCACTCATTTTATGCCAGATCGTTTTTATACCCACTCTTATTTCATCCTCACAGCAGTCCTGCATATTTGATGTTCTGATCCCCATTTATAGATGAGAAAACTGAGAACCAGAGGGAAGAATTCACCCACCGAGGGTCACAGTTAATGAGTAGAGGAGCGAGGATCGGGCCCCATTCCAAAGCCGTGGGGCTTCCCAGGGCCAGATGCAGACACACCCATGGCAGCAGGAGGTCCCTCGAGCTCTGTCCTGAAACCCACCCCTTCAGAGAAGAGCCCCAAGTCAGAAGCCCCAGGCACCAACTCATCCCCCATCTTGCCTTGATTTCCTGCCTGCTATTTTCCAGATCCACAGAGTTGTCATCCAGGGAGTTGAGGCTGTAAGGGAGACAATGGAGCTCAGAGAGTTGGCAGGCCCAGCCCTCCCTGTCTCTGGCCAACAGCTACCCCTGCCATCATCACCACCATCATCATCACTACCTCGACTACCACCTCACCACCACTACCATCACCACCATCATCACCACCACCGTCAGCATCACCACTACCACCATGACCATGACCATCACCACCATCACCACCACCATTACCACCACCATCACCCCACCACCATCACCATCAGCACCATCACCATTACCACCACCACCATCACCACCATCACCATTACCACCATTGCCATCACCATCACCATCACCACTACCACCATCACCATCACCCCTACCACCATCACCATCAGCACCATTGCCATCACCATGATCACCGTCACCACCATCACTGTCACCGTCACCATTACCACCACCATGACTACCACTACCAACCAGCACTGCTCACCTGATGTGGTCCAAGTCACTGGAGGAAGACTGGGACTCGAAGCCTAGGTCCTTGGTGTGGAGGTTCAGCACGGGATTGGCACTGGAAAGAAGGCCCAGTCAAGCGACCATGGGCCTCAACCACCCCATGGGGCCTCTTACCCATCCTTCAACCCCCACTTACCGCTCAGTGTTGTACACGTTAGTCCCGGGGATGGCAGAGACTGGGGGCATCACCCCCACCGCTGTCTTCCGGGCCTCCTTGGAAGCCTTCATAGCCCGAAGTTTCCGGTGGTAGCTGGGGGGAACATGGCGGGGGGCATCACTATTTTCCCTGCACACCTACTGTGTGCCCAGTGCAGGCCCTGAGAGTGTGACTTCACAACAACCCTGGCAGATGGGAGTGTTAGCTCCATCTTACAGAGGGTACAAGGAAGAACCAGAGAAGGGAAATGATTTGCTGAAGACCACGCAGCTGACCAGTGGCAAAGCTCAGAATCAAACCCAGATGTGGCTACTGGCTCCATATGAATTGGAAAGGGAAAAAGAAGCAGCATTTATTAAATGTATAGTATGTGCCAGACACCTTGCTCGGTATGAGATGTGCATGGTTCCCTTGAATGCTTTGAGGAATCTAGTGTCATGCCCATTCTGCAAATGAGGAAACTGAGGCTTGGGGAGGGGAGTTTAACGTACCCAAGAGGTCATAACGGGTCACCGGGGATTGAATACAGATGCACCTGACACCTAAACCCCAGGTCTTTCTACCCCTCAGATATCTTGGGTGGTGGGAGAGGTGAGGTTGGAGACACAGGGGGTGATGGGAGCAGCACCTCTTCTGGGTACACACAAGGACCGTGGTCATGATCACGATGACCAGCAGCAAAGCCACTCCCAATCCTATGACGGTGTTACGGAGCGTGTCTGGCAACTCTGACTCCTGGCTCTCCTGGGAGCCCTGGAGAAGAAGGATTGTGATGGGGGAGGATGTAGGGTCAACACCCCCCTCCTCAGCCCCCTGTTACCTCCACCCTGCCAACACTCACCAGCCTCACCAGCCCCAGCCGCAGCAGCTCGGTCAGGGAGTCCTTGTCATTCCGGATCGTCCTGGCCACAGAGCCCCGCTCAGGCCCGAGGGACGTTGGCATCCCCCAGGCTTCCTGCTCACCCTCCTGCCCACCCCAAGGTCAGCCCCACTCACACACTCAGCTGATCAAGGGTCAAGGCTGACCCATTTGAGAAGACAAAGTAGGCATCGAGGTAGGAACGGCCTCGGGCCCTGGAATGGGACAGAGGTGAAGCCAGCAGCGCAGAACCACCAGACAGGCCCCTCTGCTGCTGGTCTTCTCTTCTTCGCCCCAACCACCGGTTCTGTGGGCACTCACCGAGCCATGGATTCTGTGTCCTGAATGTTCACAATGTAGACAGTAGTCCTGGTCGCCTGGACAAGAGCCCTGCAAAGGGGGCAGGGGTCACAGAAGGCTGGGGTAGGGGCCTTAGCCCAGGCCTGTGGCCAGGGCTCTGCCAGTGGAATTAGGGATTGTGTGAGGGGCATCTCCTCTGGACAGCTCCATTGGCTAAGCAAGTTGCACTTCTGTGCAAATTAGACAAGGATGCCCCTTCCTCTGGGACTGGGTTTACAGTTTAGCAAGGAGTGCCCTTGTGCAATGCACAGCCTTTGCAACTGTACATGGCAGCCCTATTTAGGCCTGTCTCTGCCCAGGCAACCATAGGCTTCTGGGGACAGGCAGAAAGGAAGTGCAAGTACAGGTACAGGGTCAAAGACAAGGACACTACCTAATGTACTGTGGTAACCTAAATGAGAGAGAAGTCCAAAAGGGAGGGGATATCTGTATGTGTATGGCTGATTCATTTTGTTGTGCAGTGGAGGCTAACACAACATTGTAAAGCAAGCATACTCCAATAAAAATTAATTAAAAAAAAAGACAAGGACAAGGTCAAGTGTGGGCCAGGGACAGGGTTAAGAGATATGCCATCCAGGGCTTCCCTGGTGGCTCAGTGGTTGAGAGTCCGCCTGCCGATGCAGGGGACGCGGGCTCGTGCCCCAGTCCGGGAAGATCCCACATGCCGTGGAGCGCCTGGGCCCGTGAGCCATGGCCGCTGGGCCTGCGCGTCCAGAGCCTGTGCTCCGCAAAGGGAGAGGCCACAACAGTGAGAGGCCCGCGTACCGAAAAAAAAAAAAAAAAAGAGAGATATGCCATCCAGGTTTCTGTCAGGGACCAGGCTCCCAGGCCATGTTCTTCCCCACAGGTCCCTCCCAGCTCCCCAGACCTACGCCTTAATCTCTTCCATGTTGGCGCCCACCTCCTCCTTGCTCATGGAGAACTTCAGCCTCACACGGTAACTCTGGTCCACAGTGAAGAGCTACAGAAAGAGGGTATGGGGAAGATGAGGCACAAGGGACCCAGGGGTTGGCAGAGGGCACTAGGAACTGCAGGCAGAACCCGACACTCACATTTAGGGTGATTTTGGCTTCCTGGGCAGGACCCTCAGAAGGCCTGTCCTGGGCCTTGACCGTCACTTGATAAGTGCCTTGGAGAGTGGAATCAAGGTTGGTCACCAGCCTATGGAAGGTAGGAGGGCAGAGCTCAGTCTGGAAACCCAAGCTGAAGTCTCCTTGGAACCTCCTGGTACACCTCCCATGACGAGGAACTCACTGCCCTGAGGCCCTGCTTGGCTCCCCCCACCCCATCCAGGGGCTGCCCACAGTTACTCAATGTTGCCAATGAACACGCTGGCCTCCAAGGAAGTGGAGACACGGAAGAAGCCCTGGAAAGGGATCACGGTCCCATCCTTAGCGATGAAATCCACTTGGAGGATGGAGAACAGGATGGCCCCATTGTTCCCTGAGTCACTGTCTCTGGCCTAGGAGAAAGGGCGAACAACATCTGCGGGCCAGGACAGGCCAGGCCAGGCACTCCTCCACCCCCAGCAGGAGTCTGAGGCTAGGGTGGCCTGGGAGGCTGGTCCCCATGATCTCTATCAGCCTTCCCCAGGCCACTGACCAAATGCTGTAAACAGTGTTTGAACAAGTCCCTGCTTCTGGCCCCCCAGCTCAACAGGTCATTGCCCAAAGTCCCTCCCGTGTGGAAATCCCACCCTGCTCTCCCCTGCCCCCGCCACTGCCACACACACACACAAGCTCAGGGACACTCAGATTTCCTGGGCACCTACTGTGTGCCAGTCACCTTCCCTTAGATCCCTCCTTTCAGTGTGTGCTAACATGAGTACGAATTCCCCTAGTGGACCACGAAATGATGGGGGGAGAAGGCACAAGCATTTGTATTCATTCTAGTGCCTTTTAGAGAAGAATATAACCAACACACAGAGCTGTGAGTCCACTGACATCACTTTTCAGGATGAGGCCAAAGCTGGTGTTTATGTTTCAAAAAGGAGTCAATTTAAAGAAAATTGTTCAAAGCCATGGCCAGACTCATGACATTGGAATGCAATTGGCTGAAGACTGGAAAACTGACTGTTTAAGCCTGGAAAGAACCTAGAGAGGGAGAATCGCTATCCCCCTTTTATGGGAGAACGCTGGGGTTCTGAGAGAGACCCCGTCCTGCCCACAGGCACACGCAGCTCTAAGTGGGGAGGGCCAGACCCATCCATCTCCACACCTGTGCCCTTTCAACAGCGCAGGGCGTGGCGCCCACATATAACCTGTCTCTTAACCCTAAGGAGTTACCGCAAAGAACTGACAGCTCCTTGTCCAGGAGGGAAAGTGAGTTCTGGAAAGGTGTGGCAGCTCCCCAGCTCAGTAAGAGGCCCAGCCAGGCCCAGGCCCCAGGGCTGGGTGGGAGGCCACACTACCCGCTGCCCTGCATGGCATAGCTGCCACCCTCTAATAAACACATACAATGCCATAAAAATTGAAAGTACTTTTACAATTTTGCTCTGAAAATTATTTAATACGAGGAACTTGTTTAATTTACAGTTACTATGATTTCTCTGAATTACTCCAGAATTCTGGTGTAGTGAGAAAACCACTGCAAGTGATTTTTACGGTCATGAAATTTTTATGAATACTACATTTAACAGTTAATGGAGTTTAATCATATCAATTAAGCAGGTGTTCATTTCCATTCTGAGGTTTTCTTTTCATATGTTGGAGCCAACAGATTTTCTTTCTAGTGTTAAAACATTTTGGGGCAACTGAAGGACCTAAAGGCCTAGGCCCTGTGTCTCCTGGAGCTAATGTGAATGACAAAGCTTGGAGCCAAGGACTTACCTGGACAGAAGCCACCTGCTGGTTGGGTATCACAAGTTCTGGGATGATCACTACAGGTGTGAACAGGAAGAGGTCAGTGGGGTCAGGGCCAGTGCCCACTTGGCCAAGTGCTGACCGTAAGCCCAGCTCAGGGCTCATCCCACCAAACCTGCCCTTAACCTCTCCACCACCAGAGACCATTACAACTACCCCTAAGCCGTTAGTTAGCAGGTCCTCCACCTCCCATTGTGCAGATGGGAAAACTGAGGCCCAGAGAACGAGGGCCTGGCCCAGGGTCAGATGTCAGTTGGGACAGAGCTGGGGTGAAAACTCAGGTCTCCCCTCCTGTTGAAACCCTGAGGGAGAGGCAGGGTTGGAGGCCTTCTTCCCTTTCTAAGGGCACACCTGGGGTCTGAGGAGCATCTGTGGGAGTTGCCCAAAGGTAGTCCTGGCAGAGTACAGTGTGAGTGTGGAGGGAGGGGCTTGCTGCTTACCAAAAGTCTTATTCTCAGGCAGAAAGTAGGGTGCATTGTCATTCACATCCTCGATGGTGATGGGGAGGCTTCCTAGGGGGGAAATGTTGGCTGGCCTTGGTATCTAAGCAAAGACCTGACCCAGAAAGTCTGGTCCTCAGTCTTGCTCCTAGCAGCCTCCCTCCCATGCATCTCCCATGCTCAGTGCCCTCCCCTGCTCCTGACTCAGGATACTGACTCAGTCTCCTCTGGCCTTCATAGGAGGGAGAATCCTCCCCAGACCTCAGAGAGGATAAGCAACTTGTCCAAAGTCACACAGCAAGAGCAGTGGGCCAGGATTGAGCCCAATCAGGTATGTTCCACCTGACCACAACATTATTCTGACACTTACTAGCTGTGTAATCTAGATTATTGAACTGCCCACCCTGGCCTCAGTTTCCTCATCTATAAAATTGGATAAGGACCACCTACCACATGGATTGTGTGGGAATAAAATGAAGAAATGCTTGCAAGGTATCTGGCATAGCTCTTGGCTGTAGTAAGGATTCAATATATGCTAGCTGTTAATATGATTGTTATTGCTACTTGGTGTCAGAGGTGGGATCTGAGTGCACATCTGGCTCTGAAATGTGCTCTTTCTTTTACGCTGCCTCACAACATAATAGCATTAATTAAGTGCTTACTACGTGCCAAACACTGCACGAAATGCTTTACGTATATATTCTCATTTAATCTTCGCAGCCAACCTACTACCCAGCTCCACTTGACAGATGGGGCTACTAAAGCTTGGGGAGGTGTCATGACTTTCCCAGTGGCACAGCTGGTAAGGGCTGGAGCCACAATTTGAACCCAGACCTTGCAGGTGCCAGTTGTTTCCCACAGCCCCTATGTTACAGCCTGCTGTGCCCTGCAGGCCAGGCTGCCTCACCATTGTCACTGTAGGCCTGGAAGCGGGGGTCCGTTGTGAGGTCATAGGCCCGCACAACCAGCGTGACCAGGTCACAGGTCTCATAGTCGATGACCTCACTCTGACTGATGAACACAGAGCCGTTGGCCAGCACAGAGAACCAGCCATGGCACAGACTGCCCACGTCGACCCCGGCCTTGGTACAGATGACGTTCACAAGCTGTACCTCCAACTGGGACATGGTGTCCCTGTCCTGGGCCACCACCTCAGCCACTATACCATGCTGCGAGCCATTCTCAGCCACACGGATGCCCCGGAGCGAGGTTGAGTCCAGGGTGGGTGGCACGTCATTCACGTCCTCCACATTCACGAGGACTTTTGCTGTGGCGTCACGCCCCTGGGGGTCTGGGCTCTCAGCACTCACTGTCAGATTGAAGAAGTCCTGTGTCTCATAGTCCAGGCTCACGTCCAAGGGCAGCCAGAGGTGGCCCTCTGCCCACCCAGACCCCAGCACCAAGCCTCGGAGCAAGAAGTTGTTGGCACCGCCCCCTGACAGGCTAAAGCTGATGCGGTTGTTGGCTTCCGTCTGGTCTGCATCCCAGGCCTCCACCACGCCCACCAGCACTCCTGTGAATGAGGGGCGGAGTGTGGAGGGACCCCTGACCCGGCCACTGGGGGCATCCTCTGTCCTCACCCCCCTTGGGGGCTTCAGGCCTGCCCTCGAAGGGGTCGTATAGCCTGGCCGAGGGAGGACTTACCTGGGTCCCTCTCCCTCACTGAGAAGGAATAGCTGGACTGGTTGAAGATGGGCAGATTATCATTGATGTCCTGCAGACAGAGGCAGTTCTGAGCCCAGGAAACTCAGGAGACCCCAGGTTCAGCCTCCCCAGAGCCAGTCTGAGAAGCCAATACTTCCCCTGGCCCGAGGCCCAGACTCTCTGTCCAGGTCTCCTCAGACAGCACTGCCCACTTCCTAGATGATGAAACAGACTTCAAGCGGACAGAACTCGCCCAGACCCCACCCCTGGGGCTCAGAGGTCTGTGGCGGTACTCTGAAGTTTGGGGTACACTCTGTTTCCCTGTGCACCACTCAGAGCCGTCTTAGACCCTGCTCTTAGGACGGATAGTTCTGAGTCCCCACCTGTGTCCCTGTCTGGCCCAGCTTGACTCCCCATCTCTCGGATTTATTGGGTTGGCTCCAATACCACCATGATCCCACAAAGGCCCAAGATTTCCCTGGTCCCCTCCTTTCTCCTGTCCCTCCTGCCCTCGGTCGACCCCAAGACACTCACTCTGTGCTCAGGTGGGGCTGGGCTGGGGGCACCTGCCAGGACTTGACCTGGTCCTGTCCTGAGACGCCCGCTGTGTTCTGTTCTCGCCTTCCCTCTCCAGCCCTGGTCACCCCGCCCAGACAGAGTGCTGCCCCTGTTGTCACAGCATCAGGCCAACTCCGCCTGTGCTTCCTCCCCTGATGCTGGTGCGTGCTGGGCGCCCTTGGCTTTCCCAGTCCTTCCCCAGGATGGCGCAGAGGTCTCTGCTTTTGCTTTCAGCTTTTTCTAAATAATGGTAGAGTGAACATCTTTGAAAACTGAGCCCTCTCCCCCCTAACCAGATGTAATTTCTGATGGCAATTTCCCAGAGATGGCATTACTGCCTCCGTGCACATGGCCAACTGCCTTCTCAAGGTCATCCTAACTCACAGGAGGGGCTAGGAGCACAGCTCTGAGTTCAGTCCAGCTCCACCTCTTCCTCACATGTGACTTCATCTTCATCTGCAAAGTGGAGTGGTCCTCCCTACTCACAGAGCTCATGGGTGTGAAAGGACCCTTCTCGCTCAGGAAATGCAATTTTGCTTTCTTCCTTCTCTGCGGCCTACTTCCACCCCAAGGACAGCTGGAAAGTCTTCATCTGACTTCTGTTTCTCTATTTTCCCTGAGGTCTCATTCTGATCCTTGTGGGAAAGCGGCACATCCCAACCCAGTGGGAAACAGGGCTGCTGTGTGGGGTGGTGCAGGTTTTGCACTGCACAACCCGAGGGGGCACCAACCACATTGTGGACATTGTAGAGGAAGGTGCCTGTGACCCAGTGGCAGCCTTAGAACCAGACAGACTGGATTCAAAACCCCATTCTGTGACCCGAGGCAGGCTACCGAACCTCTGTGTGCCTTAGTCCCTCGATCAATAAAATGGTGCTAACCAATCCCTCCCTTGCAGGACCAGGTATACACTGAGTGTATTCTCTGGGCCGGGCATTCTTTGAAACACTTTCCATTTTTTAACTCGTTTTATGTTATTTTCAGCCCCATTTTACAGATGAGGAACTTGAGAACACAGGGAAGTTGAGCGATTGCCTAAGACCACACAACAAATGAGCCAGGATTCTGACCCATCAGCTTGGTTCCAGAACTCTTTTACCCACCGCACTGCAAAGGGCAGAAATGTGTCTTGAGTTGGGAGGACAGGGAGCTGGCCATCTGCTCAGGCGTCCCCAGTACAGGGCTCATCCTGGACCCTGTCCCAGGCTGAGCCAGACCATACCTCCACAGTGACGGTGACATTGACGTCAGTCCAGAGGGCAGGCTCGCCACAATCAGACACACGCACGGTCAGCACGATGCGGCCTCCCAGGGTGTTGTTGATGGCCTCTCGGTCCAAGGGCCCCAGGTTTCTGAGGATCCCTTTGTCGGGGTCCACTGAGAAGTTGTGGCTGTAGGGGCTGCTCAGCAGGCTGAAGTGTAGAAGGCTGTGGTTGGTGCCTGGCTGGTCATCGTCATGAGCCTGTGCAGGTAAGCAGGGTTGGGACGTCAGCCATCAGGTGCTCCCCGGCCCCAGCCCCTGCCCTGCAGTCTGGACTCCCCCTCCAGCGCTGGCCCATGAGGGCAGTAACTGGGCCTAAAGCCAGAGGGATGCTCCCCAATCTCCCAGTCTCAGTCTCGCATCTGAGAGGGCCAGACCAACAGCTTTCAAGAGATTCTGAGGTCTGAAACATTGAGGTCATTCATTCATCCCACAACTGTTTACCTATCACATGCCCACCCCTGTTCTAGGTACTGGGAATAGAGCCATGATCAAGACAGTTCCCTTATGGAGCTGATATTCTAGTGGGGAGGGAGGAGTGGGGGCAGTATAATATAGACAGTCGAAGTTTAAAATAAACAAACAAAAATAAGTGTGTGTGGGGGCTTCCCTGGTGGCGCAGTGGTTAAGAATCCGCCTGCCAATGCAGGGGACACGGGTACGAGCCCCGGTCCGGGAAGATCCCACAGGCCGCGGAGCAACTAAGCCTGTGCGCCACAACTACTGAGCCTGTGCTCTGGAACCTGCGAGCCACAACTACTGAAGCCCATGCGCCTAGAGCCTGTGCTCCGCAGCAAGAGAAGCCACCGCAATGAGAAGCCCACGCATCGCAGCGAAGAGTAGCCCCCGCTCAAAGCAATTAGAGAAAACCTGCACGCAGCAGTGAAGACCCAACGCAGCCATAAATTTAAAAAAAAAAAAAAAAGTGTGGGGGAATTCCCTGGTAGCCTAGTGGTTAGGATTCTGGGCTTACACTGCTGTAGCCCGGGTTCAAGCCCTGGTTGGAGAACTGAAATCCCACAAGCCATGCGGCACGGCCAAATAAATAAATGTGTGAAGTCCAACAAGATTCTGATTTTCCCATGATGACTACTTCAGTGCTGTATTTTTTAAATAGCTGAAATTCTTCATCCAATCTATGTGTGTGTGTGTTTCTGTGTGTGTGTGTGTGTGTGTGTGTGTGTGTGTGTGTGTTTCTGTCCTACCAAGATCCTGAACACATGCTTAGTGTGCTTTTGGGGTGATCCAGCACGGAGAGCACAAGATGCTCTTCCCTGCCACCAGGCCTTTGCACGTGCACATGAATGCCCTCTACACCTTGTCTGCTTGACTCCAGGTCAGATTGGTGCCTCCCCTGGTCCTCCACAACCCCTGTGCTACCTTCAGTACAGCACAAGTGACACCCTTGGATGATGGTCCGCCACCCTCCCTGAAGGCAGGAATTATGGTGGATTCATCTCGGAGGACCCAGGGCCCAGCAAAGGGCTTGGTGCATAGTAGGTGCTCAGCAAATATGGCTTTGAATACAGAGCTGGGCTAGTCCCACTTGGATCCAATTCTTTCTCCTCCTCTCTGCCCACTGCCACCTTCAGGTTTTTGTTTCAGATCTGTTGGGATCGTGTTTATGAAATGAAAAACTCTGTTCATTCCTTGGCACTCTGAACTCAGGCCGGTTAATTCACCAAGCACTTCTCAGGCCTCACACTGGACACCATGCTTCTGGCAGCAGATCTGAAATGCTCCTGCCCCAAAGAGCTCACAGACCAGGGTGGGGAGCACTGAGGTGCATGAAGAAAGGCCCAGGTTTCAGCACTGCCACGGACTGGCTGTATAACCACAGAAAAGTCACTTAACCTCTTTGAGCCTCAGTTTTCTCCTTCCGTGAAATGGGGAGCATTAGAGCACCTACTTCATAAGTTTGTCAAGAGATCAGGGATGGGAATGTACTCTGGAAACCACAAGCCCCAGAAAGATGGGAGGGCTCCATGGCCATGTGATTGTCATTCTGAGGACCTGGTTTCTCGATCCTCACAAGATCCCCTTACAGATGACTCAGTGGAGAAGCTTCTGAAGGCCTCAGAATCAGGGGAGAAGCTTCTCTCCAGTGTTCCTCTGGAGCCAGTAGTGGGTTTTTATCTCACAGAGTCTGTGAACCTGACCTCTGATCTCATTTCCATTTTTGCTTTGGCCATTAGGAAGCTCAGAACTGAGTATTCAGCCCACTCCTAGCAATTGTTTGGCTTCTACCTTTGTGCACTTTAAAAAAATACCATCCTTATTTTCTCTTTTTCCTTATTTCTTTTATCACACTTTTAAATCTAAGCCACCTCACATCCTTTTTGGAATGAGGCAGTGGCCTGAATTTAAAAGAGCAATATGTTTTTGAGGGCTTGTTCTGTGCTAGGCCTTGTGCCGAGCACTTTACATCCGTTATGACCCTGGGAATAAGTACTGAGATTGTCCTCACTTTCCAAAGAAGAAACGGAGGCCCAGAGAGACTGAGTGACTTTCTCAGGGCTACACAGCAGAGCCCAGATTCCAACCCAGGACCAGCATGACTACAGAGGCAGGCATGGTGCCGTGTGCCCGTCCCACCCATCAGCTACAGGCCGGCTCGCACCTGGATGGTCACGGAGACATTGCCTTCCTCTTCCTGGACAAAGATGTTGTAGGAGCCGCTGACCACGGGCTTGTTGTCATTGATGTCCAGCACGACGATCTGCAGCACGGTGGAGGACGACAGGTTCCCGCCATCCGTGGCCAACAGCGTGAGGTAGTACACGGCCTGCTTCTCCCGATCCAGCAGCTCACTGTTTCTCACCGTCACTGTCCCCGAGTCTGGATCCACCGCAAAGATGTCCGCCCTGTGCAGGGTGGCCAGATGGAGCAAATAAAGATACAGGATGCCCACTTCAATTTGCATTTCAGATAAACAATGAAAAATATTTTAGGACATCCCATGGAATATTTGCAACCTACTTATACTAAAAAAAAGCCCCATTCATTGTTTATCTGAAATTGAACTGTCACTGGGTGCCCTATATGTTATCTGACTCCGCCAGCCCTGCTGTGAGGCAGAGAGGTGAGCCTGGGTGCCCCTCGCTCACCCGTCCGCCGCCCACCCAGGTAACTTACCCATTCCCCGGAAGCAGGCTGTACGTGATGCGGCCCACCTCGCCCGTGTCTGGGTCGGAGGCCTGTGAGGCAGAGAGATAGATAACGGGACACTGAGCAGAAGCCATACCCGCACTGTCAACCGTGCAATTGATGAGGACAGGGCCGTGCTGCTTCCTGACCCAAAAGGAGAAACCCCCGACGCACTCAGACTGACACATAGACATCACATACATGCGCACGCGCATACACACCTGCTGGCCCCCACTGACATCAGATGATACAGGGACTCCAGCAGGGCCACAGCCCCAGGCCGGCCAATCTCCGCATCTCTCCCAGCCCTGCCCAGCCCTGTCCCCCATCACTCACTCGGATGCTGTTGGTGACCACATAGCCGACCGCACTGTGCTCGAAGACACTGAGGGTGTACAGGTTGTGGGGGAATGTGGGCCTGTGATCATTAATGTCTCTAAGGTGGATGGTCACCAAGGCTACCGAGGAGCTTCTGCTGACCGAGTCAGTGGCCACGACCTGAGGACAGGGGAAGAGGCAGTGGCATTGGGACTGGAGCACCCCATGGCCCGCTCTCCGTGGTGCCCCAGAGCACCCCTCACCTGCACCAGCATCACCGTTTGTGTCTCATAGTCCACCAGCGACGGTGCTCTCACCAGCACCTGCACATCCACTGAGCCCGCCGCCCGCTCCGGGGAGACGCTGAAGGCTTCAACATTAGGGCCCCCCAGGGATAGAAGGAAGGTGCCGTTGCTGCCCTGTAGACGTGGACTGTATGTTAGGGACCCCACTCCTGCAATGTACCCACCTGCATCTTTCTCCCAATCCCTGGCCACAGGTCCCAGGAGGGTAGACTGGTCACTAGTCCCTGTCAATGTGGGCTCATCAGAAGAAGACCTACCCGAGGCCCAGCCTGGGCTGCAGCGCCTGGACACACACCCCTCACTCCCTTTGAGTCTTCCATACCAGCCACCATGCACCACCCTCCACCACCCATACCACCACCAAACATCATCAATGTCCAACATCGGTCCATTATCCACACCCCTTCTACTCCATACCCCTCTCCAGTCAGGCCAACCACCATCTCAACACACCCACCCATCCACCACTACCCAATATCGCCCTCCAGTCGACATTTTGTACCAACTCATTATCACCAAATACTACCAAACACCATCCATAGTTATTCAGCATTCAATACTACCCAAATCACCCACCACTCAGTATCAACCTCCACCTAGGAATACCCTCCAACTTGACACCCACCCAGACCACACTGTGCTCAAAACTGCCCACATCCCCCAATACCCAGTACTATCCCAGCACCCCACAACTTCACCATCCACACATCACTACCCCCTCTACTCAACACCGCCAAAAATTACATTCCACTCAACATTACCCAGCATCCAGGACCAACCTCCACTCAGTGCTGCCTTTCTGTTCCCCACCACGTAGCACCACCCTGAACACAAGACTAGCAGCCAGCTCAACATCACTCAGCAGTTCCAAATGTCACCCATCAACTCCAACCACCACTCATGGTCAGCACCACTGTTGCCCACTGCCCGCTGCCCCGCCGAGCACTGTGGTACCACACTCTGCTGGTCACTCACCACTTCCCTCCCCCAGCGATCTCCCAACCATCACTTCCACCCATGCCGCACATGGTCTGGGTGCCCCTGCCTTGTCTGGGTCGTAGACCACCATGGTTAGGTCATCGATGGGGATGCGGGTGGAGGCGTGCTCGTCCACGTAGCCAGTGAAGTTGACTTGAGCCTCTTGGGGGGTGAAGGTGCAGGTTGCGAGGCTGCAGTTGTAAAACTCAGGTTTGTGGTCATTGACATCTGTCACTCTCAGCGTGACCCATATGCTCACCTTGGCCTCCTGCCCATAGATGTTGGGGTGCATCTCGGTGGCCTGAGAGCACAGGAGAGGCCGAGAGGCAGAGGTCAGAAAACTAGCGTTCAGAGAGAGCTGAGGTCAAAGGTCAGAGTTTAGAAAGTCAGAGTACAAAGTGGGCAGTGGCCCTCTCACTCACCGTGACCTGCACCTGCACCTCCTCATCTTCCTCCAGCAGCTGCTCTCTGTCCAGGGAACCGTTGACCCTGATCACCCCATCTGGCCCAATGTCGAACCAGCCAGGCCTTGTGGAGTCTGGGAAAAGGCAGCAGGAGCGGCTGCTTCCAGTGGCTCTGACGGAGCCCCCACCCCTTCCCTTGCCTCAGCCCCAGCCTGGGGACACCTCGTTCTCACTGGAGATGCTGTAGATCACAGGGTCATTGATGCCTCTGTCGCCATCCATGGCCTCCACCTTCAGCACCGAGGTTCCCTGCAAGAAGGCGTGGTCAGTGGCCAGACCCTTTCCCCACCTCTTGTCTCCACCCAGACCCCTCCAGTTCCTTGGCACACCTGGGGTGCATCCTCAGCCACAGAGGCCGAGTAAAACTCCCTGACAAACTGGGGGTCCAGGTCTGGCTGGTCGATTACAGAGATGGACACGAAGACAGGCGAGGAGCACTGGACGGCGATGCTGTTGTAATTGTCGCCCGAGTCCTGCCGGGAGATGGGTCTCCGTGAAGCCGGGGCTTCGGGTCTCGACGCCCCCGACCCCGCCTGCGCCCGCACTCACACAGGCCTTCAGCTCCAGCTGATAGAAGGCACTCTTGTTGTTGTAGCTGAGGCTGCCGTTGAGGATGATGGAGCCGTTGGGCAGGATCCCAAAGAGGTACTTACTGCTGTCCGTGCTAGGGATGACCTGAGGCAGTGCACAGTCAGGCCAGGCTCCCCAGGACGGCCCTGCCCCCAGGACCTGCTCTGAGAGACCTGGGGTCGAATCCTGGCTCTGCTCTCAACCTCACCAGGTCACTTAACCTCTCTGAGCCTGGGAAATGGGCTAGATATCGCCTCAGTGGGACGAAAACAGGGTCAAGTGAGCTAAGGTAGGTTCCAGGCATGTAGTGGGCGCTCAATGATGGGGGCCGTGGCTAGCCAATGTGTCTTCGTGAGAACTGGGGTCACACCCGTCATTGTCTGTGTGACCTTGGACAAGACCCTGGACCTCTCTGAGCCTTGATTTCCTCTTCTTCGAAGCCAGGATTGCCGCAGCCATCAGGTGGTGTGACGCTAACCGGGCAAAGATACAGACAGTGCCCCAGGCGAGAGGGTGGGAAGGAGGGTCCGGTCTGCAGCAGGCACCCTCCTTAGGCGGCTGGGCCAAATGAGGTCCAGAGGGGGCCAGAGGAAGGCGTGGGGACCAGGGCTGGCCGTCGCAGAGCCCCTGCTCCGAAGGTCCCTGCAGGTTGTGTGGGAGATGCTGCCCCCTGGTGGCCATGAGGAGACGTGGCGCCCACACTCCCACGTGGACCCGCACACACTTACCTTCACTATGGAGTACACCACGGCGCCTCCGGACCCCGTGTCTCTGTCCGTGGCCAGCACAGAGAAAATCAGGGAGCCAACCGGCAGGGTCTGTAACAAGGGTTTTGTCACCTCTGAGCTCCAACACATCTCCATGCCCAAGCACATCATGCCCCCTCCTGGAGTTTCAGTGCCTCCAACTGTACCACGGGGATAGCGATGGACCTTCCAGAACCTGAAACCCAGCATTCCACAGATGTCCCCCTTTCCTTCCCACCTGGGCTGGGCCTCTGGGGGCATCTGGATGGAGGCAGGGAGCAGAGTTCCCCCTTCTCCTCTCCCCACACAGCCTCCCTGAAACCTGAGCTGGCTTCTGATTTGCAGCGCCCCTCAGAACCACCATGAGCGATCATTCCAGAGCTCAGGCTGTGCCACTCCCCTGCTTAAACAGCCCTGTGTGTTCTCTGTAGCCTCCAGCAATAGGTTCCACACAGCACCCCGCAGAGCTGGAAGGTTCTTTTGGGAGGCTTTTCCTCTAGGACCTGTCTACACCCTCACTATTTCTTCACGGTGGCCAGAAAGATCTTTGAAAATCCTGAACCAGACCACATCAGTCTCATGCTCAAAACCAACAAGTGGTTCCCCCATTCTTCCCAGAATACTGTCCAGACTGCCTACATGGCCCTCCAGGGTCAGGCCACTTCCCACTTCTCTGACCTCACCTCCTCCTCAGCCTCCTCCCCGCCCCCCCACCACCAGCTTCCTGGCTATGCCTACAGCACTCCAGGCTGATTCCCACCTCAGAGCCTTTGCAGCTGCTGTTCCCTGCCTGGACTATCCTTTTCCTGGAGCAGCCCATGCTGGCTCCTCAACATTTAGTTCTGCTTGGATGTCATCTACCCAGAGAAGATTTTCCTGACTGGCTCAACTTAAAGCAGGCCCCTCCCCAGTCATGTTTTATGCTCTTCATAGAGCTCATCACCATCTGAAATAATCTTGTTTGTTTAATGCTTTGTTGATTAAATGTTTTGTTGTCTGTGCTCTTCACTACAATGTGAGCTGCAAAGGTGGCGACCAAGTCTGTCTTCACTGGATACCCTCAGCACCAAGGACAGTGCCAGACACACAGTAGGCGCTCAAATCAGAGCCTGTTGAAGGGCTGTCTGAACCTCACCAGCCTTAGGTCTGGCCTCGGGGAGGGGGACCCACACCTGTCAGGACTTTGAAGCCGCGTGGTAATGAAGATTCAGGAGTGGTGTTGTGTTTGCTGCCCTGGGACCACTGGGAAACCTCCTCCCTGCCTATGCAGTTCAAGTGGGGCTGCTCCTCTTGCTGGAGGGGAAAGCACATGATGCAGACCTAGACAAGTGGAGCATTCCATACTCCTCAACTGATGGGCACCTGACCCAGAATGGGCCAATGAGAGTCAGTCCTGGGGGTTTGGCTGGGACCACTGAGAAAGAGACAGTCTGTGTTGCAATTGCAAAGCCGGTGGGATGTGAGCCTGGAGATGCTGGGAGACACTTTTATCACCATAAGGGAGAACTGCTCGCCCCACCCCAGGATGGTGGCAACAAGAGAAGCAGAGCCGCTAGGTGGAGAGAAATCTCTTCTTGATGACATGGCTTGAGTACCTGGATCCAGCCATGCCTAAAGTCAGATATACTGTTAAATTTTTAAAGAAACATGAGAAAATCAATTCCTCCCCCCCCCCCACCTCTGACTATCATAACTTAAAGCATTCCAATCCAGTCTGATAGATTGCAAAACGTTGCTGTAACTATGGTACATGGGGTTACATGCAACCCCCTGAATTTGGTTCCTGCAGCTGCCCTTTCTAGGAGGTGCACTTCCCAATCTTGGATGCCCTGCTGGCTATCTCTGGTCCTTCCCACTCTAAGCACATTTGTGGGATGTCTGCATCCTACACACACACCCCGTTAAGGCAGATGTTACCTCACTGATTCTGGTGGAGAAGTCTGTGTTCTGGAAAATGGGTACGTTGTCATTTCTGTCCTCCACGATCACCTGCATTTGCTTCTGCACCTGCAAGTGAGAAAGCCCAGGTGAGCCCAGAAAACGTGGGAGCTTGAGAAAACAAAGTCAGGAGCATCAGGATGGGAGTGCAAGTTGGTATAGCTTCTCAGGAGGACAATTAGGTGGTGTCTGGGGTGACTTTTTTTGTATACATCTTTATTGAAGTATAATTGCTTCACAATGCTGTGTTAGTTTCTGTTGTACAACAAAGTGAATCAGCCATATGCAGACATATATCCCCATATCCCCTCTCTCTTGAGCCTCCCTCCCACCCTCCCTATCCCACCCCTCTAGGTCGTCGCAAAGCACCGAGCTGATCTCCCTGTGCTGTGCAGCAGTTTCCCACCAGCTATCTATGTCACATTTGGTAGTGTATATACGTCGATGCTTCTCTCACTTTGCCCCAGCTTCCCCTCTCCCCTCCGTGTTTATTTGATACCATTTCAAACTCCAGAAAAGTTGCAAGTACAGTACAAAGAAGTCCTGATACACTTCATCCAGATTTACCCCTTATTTAGTTTTTCTCTCCACAGATTTACTGAACTATTTGGAGAGTATGTTGTGGAAATCATTAGGTCATTAAAAAAAATCTAAAATGTCCTATTACAAGAACGTTTCTTTTAGCTTTGTTAGCCATAGCATAAAGCTGTGAACAACCTAAGTGTTGAGGAGACCAGCTAAGCACCGTGGTCCTTATAGTCCCCACACTGGGATATAGACATACAGGAAACAGAAGACTCATGTGCAGACACAGAAGGGACCCCAAAGCCAATTGTTGTTTTTTGGCCGCACCCCACGGCATGCGGAACGTCCCTGACCAGGGGTTGAACCCGGGCTCCCTGTAGTGGAAAAACAGAGTCTTAGCCACTGGACCACCAGGGAAGTCTTCCAAAGCTGATTGTTGAGTCGACAAGGCAGTTCAAGACCATATATGCAGTAGGATCTCCCTTGGATTTCAGAAAACGCACCCAAAACTATCATCTTTCTTCCGTGGATGCATATATGCATGCCAGTGTTTAGCGATGGATAGAAAAGAACACGGTGATGGCGGACACTTCAGGTGGGAGTGGGCTGGGAAGGGTTGCCCAAGGGGACTTGAGCTTTATCTGCACTTTTTTAAATGTTTACAAAGAGAAAGTATTTATGAATATTCAAGTCATTAAAATGATTTTTTTTAATGGATAGGGTTTGGGGAATAGGTTATAAAGACAAAACCGCCAACTTTCACAGACACAAGACACAGCTGTATAAGTGTGTTATTGAGAAACATGAACACTGAGACCAACCCATCAGCCAAAGGGGTTGAAAGTGATGACCTCAGTGGAGAGAGGGTAGGGAGGTATTTGGCACTTGTTTTTTTATTAATAAGTATATTAATACAAGTTAATAATGTAATTGGGACTTCCCTGGTGGTCCAGTGGTAAAGAATCTGCCTTACAACGCAGGGGACACGGGTTCAATCCCTGGTCAGGGAACTAAGATCCCACATGCCACGGGGCAACTAAGCCCATGCGCCACAACTACTGAGTTCGTGCCTCAACTAGAGCCCGACTGCTGCAAACTACAGCGCCCATGTGCTCTGGATCCCATGCGCCACAACTAGAGAGAAGCCCACACGCCACAACGAATAGCTCGCGTGCCTCAACGAGGATCCTGCGTACTGCAACTAACACCCAATGCAGTCAAAAGTAAATAAAATAAATAAAAAATAATACATAAATCTTTAAAAAAATAATAATGTAATTAATGATATACAATAGATATACAAAATACACAGAAGATAAACCATATATTTGTATAATTAATATAAATTATAATAAATACTAAAATCTTGGTTAATATTGTATGATGAAAAATGGAGAAGTATAATTTCGATAAAAATAAACATTCAATTCATTTTTTGTTAGCTAGGGCTCTCTCTGCTTATTTGCGGTGGGCAATTAGCGGTGGGCCCTCAGTCCCCTGCCCTCTGATCCCTGGACCTCCCTTCCCTCCCCACTTCTGACTCACTGGGTTGTTGTGACCGTCGCTCACAGAGATGTAGATGGAAAACCAGTAGAGTGTCTGCAGTGGGCATAGAGAAGGGAACCAAGGTAAGTCCTGTTTGGGTGCCCACCAGAGCCCTCCCTACCTCCCCAATCCTGCACGAGACCTTCTCAGGTTGCTTCCCTTTACCTCATAGTCCAGAAGGCTGGCCAGCTTCACTTCCCCAGTATTCGGGGTGACACTAAAGAAGTAGGCATAGGAGCCACTAATCTCATAGGTCAGAGGGTCATTTTCCTGGTCCTGAGCTATCAGCCAGAAGACCTCAGCACCTGCAGATGGGACAGGGAATGCACAGGGTCCACGATCACCTAGTTCAATGCTGGCCTGGCCAAGCTGCCCATGAGGCCCACAAGAATGTCAAAGCTTCTTTTAAAATTAGAAGGGCCAAGACATGGAAACAACCTAAATGTCTATCAATGGATGAATGGGTAAAGAAGATGTGATATACATGTACAGTGGAATATTTTCAGCCTTAAAAAAAGAATGAAATCTTGCCATTTGTAACAACATGGATGGACCTAGAGGGAATTCTGCTAAGAGAAATAAGTCAAAGGAAAACAAATACTGTATGATCTCACTTACATGTGGGATCTAAAAACAAAAAGCCAAGCTCATAGATACAGAGAAGATTGGTGGTTGCCAGAGGTGGGGTGCGGGGGACTGAGAAATGGGTGAAGAGGGTCAAAAGGTACACATATCCAGTTATAAAATAAATAAGTCCTGGGGATGTAATGTACAGCATGGTGACTAGACTTAATAATACTGTATTGGGTATTTGAAAATTATTAAGAGTTAGGTCTTAAAAGCTCTCATCCCAAGGGAAAAAAAAAAGCCATCTGTAACTATGTGTGGTAACATATGTTAACTAGACTTACTGTGGTGATCATTTTGAAATATATACAAATATATCATTATGTTGTACACCTGAAACCAATATAATATTGTATGTCAATTATACCTCATTTTTTCGAACAGTAAAAAAAAAATCAAAAGAAATAAATGATTATAATCTAGCCCTCAGGATATTTGCCTTTATGCCCATGCAGTATATTAAAGTATATTTTTAATGTATTTTTCTAGAGGGAGAGGCCTACACAAGCAAAAGTGCCAGAACAGTGACATGGTGGTGGGGCCGAGCACCCAGCCTGAGGGTCTCAGAGAACCAGCCTGCCCCCACCCTTGCCCACGACAGCCTTTCAGGGACAGTCTGGGCAGCACATCTGGAATCTGCTCTTCTTTGACCAAATAGTTCTGGCTCCTCCAGAAACCCCTTAGAAAGCTTGGTCCCTTCCCACTCAGGCCCCCTCCTCCAGGTAGACCATCGGGCTAGAAAGCTGTTAGTATCTACAGTATGTTTCCTCTGTTGTGAGACACACTGTCAATTTAATGACTGCTGGGGTGGGGAGTCACTCTGTTAACTGACTATCTCAAATATAAGACACATCCTGATTCAAAAATGTCAAAATGTAAACTGATATGGCCCTTATACCCAAGGAAATATGGGAAGTGAGTGGGGATGTGTAAATCCTTCTCTGTACACATGTGTTCATGGACACAGAAAGAAGGATCAGGGAGAAAAAGCTTTTTTTAAAGTCTGTCTGAAAAAGAATTAACTGTAACAAATAAATCAATAAAAGCTACAGAAATAAAAGACATATATTAGGTCTCTGTCTTTAAACTCAAATTTGACGCATTTTAAAAAGTCTGCCTGACAAAACTAAACTATTATACAGTGTGAGTGTCAAGAAAACAGGTCTTCTGCAGGAGAGAAAGGACGGGGAGTGACTAGAAGGGCAGAGAGGGGGTCGGTGTGCTTCCCTGTATATACATTGTACCTCAAAATAAAAGGTCTAAACAATATTTTTTAAAAACCTGACTGAAAATGCTTTCTCATCCCAAGAGAGCCATACAATTCATCTCAGAAAGGAAGAAATTGCTCTTCGGTTTAAGAAAGCCCAGAGAGGGGCCCTGTGATTATCAAAGAAAAGACCCTCATTTGGTCTGGCTGAGATCAGACCTGACATTAAAGGATCACCCAAAAGAATGGAGATCTTGAGGACATTTGGGTTACATATGTTTGTGACATTTGTTTGGAGGTGTGTGTGTGTTTATCCACGACCAAACAGCTATGAAAATATACATAAAATATCATTAACGTGTATATACTACTTCTCTGTTGTATTCACAGATATCAAATAGTTTGACCTCAGCCCAGTCCTCCAGGGAGGATTGTGCCAACTCAGAATGTAATGAGACTATCACCTCCCTCATCCTGGGATCTAAACCTTTATTAATATAACCCTTAGTAGACTTTGCTGTCCTGGCAACCACATCCAAATGGATGTGGCTTTCATGGCTCTGAAGCCCATCGCCCACCCTTTCTTCATGTACCTAGACCTGGGTTTCTGGATTCCAAGCCAGACTTTGGATTTCACCTTTGATGCAGTCTCTTGCCTCATCTAGTAGATTTAGATATTTGGGGTCCCAATTCTGACACTGCAACAAAGACTGTAACTTGTCCCCCAGTATTCACAGCCCCCTTTCTCTCAGACTAATAGAACCCCAGATTTTGAGCTGTGCACATGGCTAAATAAAATAAAGACCTCATTTCTCCAGTTCCCTTGCAGCTAGGGCATGTGGCTAAGTTCTGGTTAATGAGATGTGAGCAGAAGTAACATGTGTAAAATCTGGAGCCCTGTCCTTAGGAGAAAGAAATGAGCCCCCTTGGCCCTTTCTTGCCTCCAGCTCTCACTGGAATAGGGCACGACATGAGCCATCTGGGACCATGTGGATGAGGGTCAGGCCCTAGGGGAGGCAGAACCTGGAAATGGAAGGAGGGTCCCTGATGCCAGAAGCATAGGGCACAGAACTGCCTGATGGAACAGAGCCTCTGACAGCCCTGGGCTCACTGCTCTAGATGACTATGTAAGAGAATAGGAAACTTTGACCTTGTTTACAGCTCTGTTATTTGGGGTCTGTTATGCGCAGCTGACCCCGTATCCCAATGAATACAGTCATCTATCATTTCAGCTTCTTCAACCCCCATCCTGCCTGCTGGGAATTTGGCATCCAGTCCCTGTGGCTTCATCCAAAACAATGTTTCATGAACATCATTCACTCCTGTACACTGCCAAGATCATTACCACACCCACGTCTCATTGTTTACGACCCTCCTTTTAACTGACTTACTGTTTCATGTAAATACATTTATTTTAAAAGCAAACTAGATGGCTACTGTACATAGAAAACTCATCTCACTCGCCATAGAGCGAAGGTAACTCTACAGACGAAGACAGCAAAAGTATCAATTTCTGGTGAGATGTGTGCTTGAAAGGCTCTGAGCCTAAAGCCTGCTCTCTTTCTGTCTGAAAAAAAAAAAAAAAAAAAAAGCAGAGGAGGAAGAGAGATGAGCGAGTGAGAGAGGTAGAAGAGAAATAATGATACCAAATGGATACTGTCTCCATTGGGAAATCAGAAAGACTGAAAGAGATGGGAAATGGGAGGAATGTTCTCTTGGGGTGAGTCTTGATTATTTGATGCTGTGTGAGGGCCCTCGACCCAAAGGCTGCAAAGGAGAAAACAAACTTCTGGAACAAACTTCCTTCAGGCCACCTTTGCCCCATGACGAGCCGTGGAGCTGCAGGGATGGCAAACAAGCCCACAGAGGAGACCCTGGGACCCTCTTGTGGGTAAGTATTTGGTGCAGTCTGGGCACAGGGACAGTTACTCACCCACTGGTAGGTCCTCGGGCAGGTTCACTGATGACATGTTGGCCAGGAATGTTGGGGCCAGGTTGGCTGCCACTGTAGGGACACAGAGTGTTGGAACATCTGGACACCTCCATAAAGACTGACCCCCATCTGCCCCTGTGGGAGCCCACACCAGTCCCACTGGCCAACTTTCAGTCCAGCTCACCGGCCCAGGACTGGATTCCTCTCCAGGCCTCCCCAGAGCAGCCAAGCCCGGGGCTGGGCCATAGGAGTTGGGTGCTTGCTGATGAAGCAGCATCCCACCCTTCTGGAGGGTTCTACTGAGGATCCGCAGGTTAGTGCTTCCCTGGTGGGAGAGGGGAGATACCCACCAGACACCACGAGGGCAGGAAGCAAGAGGCAGGACAGCCACGGCCGCACCATCACGTCTGGAGGGACCTGGGGGAAGAGGCATCAGGGGAGGGGCACCTGAACCCAGGCCTCCCTCCTCTGGTGGACCCTGATCAGTCAGGTCTGAACCCGGCCGACTCACCTCCATCACTCAAGGTTCTCCCCCAGGCCCCTATCAAATTCTGCCCATTTGCCAGATGTTCTAGGGGACGGGGAGTTGGAGGGCATGGCAGGGAGGGGCAGGGTAGCTGAGTCTGGTCTAGAGCCCCAGCCTGAGACTGACCCTGAACTTGACCCCAGGGTTCAGTGCCCACGCTGTAGCAGGCATGGATCCAAGTATATTACATGCATAATCTCTTTATTCTTACAACTAGGTGGCTGCTAAGGGGCTTGCCTGAGGCCACACAGAGAGTCAATGTCAAGACCATGCTCTGAAAACAGGTCTTTTGAACTCCAGAATTCATTCCCTCAACCACTGCACTAACCTGCCTGTTTAAAGTCCAAGCTAATAGCATCCTTCAAAATCAGGGGTCTGGAGAGGGACTATGACTTGTCCAGGACCATCCAGAGTCTCTGTCGGGGGGGCTCGGTCCTTTGTCTCACTTGCTGACACAATTCATAGCTGCCTTTGCATCCTTTCTCAAAGTGTACTCCATGGAACCCCAGCCTTGTAAGATGCCCCATAACAGAAGGGTTCCCTGGTCAAGTCAGTTTGGGAAGGGCTTTGTGCTCCTCTTGTTGATTGACAGCTGGGCAGGAATGCTTGGAAAACCCTGCCCTGCCCAGTCTTCTTGGTCATCTTACATTGCAAGCTATCCTTCACCTGGGGAAAGAGGGACTTTGATTCACTGTCATCGAGAGATACCTGAACCCCCAAGGCTCTTTCATCCCAAAGACAATTGTTACCAAAGCAAGAGGGAGAGCAGGATACATTTCGCAAATGCTTCTTGCTCTCTGTCAAGAAAATGTGTTGCATGCTTGCATCTACATGATCATTCCATAAGACAGGGTTTTTATTGCATACTCTTTTGTACCCTTTGGATTTCGTGCTAAGTGAATATATTAACTTTTCCAAAGATAAATTAAAGCTATAAAGCACACAAAGGAACACAGTTACTGCTAAGCACCCTCACTGGGTCCCGGGCAGCTCCCACTCCTGCCCCAGTGCGGCTGAGACAAGCGCTGTTTTCCAGAGGAGCCCGGCTCCAAAGCTATGGGAGAACCAAGAAGGAGGGACCCTCACCCACGGCAGACCCCGTATGACAGGCCCTCCGAGGTGGGTGAGGAATGGCTTTCAGAGCTGAACCTTGACCGTGAAACACATCAGAAACCACAACTCCTCTCCCTCCCACCACCTCCCCCTCTTCCTGTGTTCCTGCCTCAGGGATCGCCCATTTCCCCCATCACCCTTGACTCCTCCTCTCCCGAATGTCCCACATCCAGTCCAGTTCCTGAACCTCTTACACTTCTCTCCATCCTGCAACAGGCTTCCTCTCTCCCCGGCTCAGCCCTCCTCACGGTCTCCTTCCCTTCCGTCTCTAATCAAGTCCTCTCAACCAAAATTATCCTTCCTCACTCCCTCTAATCACCTTTCTCCCCTGCTCCAAACTTTTCAGTGGCTCCCCATTGCCAAACTGCATACAAAGGCTTTGAACAGACCATCCGGCCCTGCTTCCCTCCCTCACACCTCCCACATCCACAGACCCACTTCGTTTTCCCTCATTTTGCATATGCAGTTCCCTCTTTCTGGAATGCTTTTCCCTGCCTTGCTAACTGATGAGCAGCCCCAAGGTCATCTTCTGTCCAGACACTCCTTCAGTGTTCCCACAGGAGGAGTTGACTCCTGCGCTGGCCTAGAGACCTCACCAGATGCTGCTCAGATCCTAGCCTAACCTCTGTAGTTCTCAGGGCCCATTATGTCTTTGCAGATCAGCCTCTCCCTCCAAACCAGGAGAGATGTGAAGGCAAGGTCCAGGTATGATTCATCTCTGTGACCCCAGGACTGAGCCCAGGGCTAAGCCCAGGGCAAGATCAGGGGGCATTTCAGAAATGAATAAATGAGTGTGCCAGTGAATCACTGTAATCCCAGTGGCCTGATATGGAAAGCCTGAGAAGTGGGGCAGGGTGCAAGGGGTAAACATATGGGCTAGAGAGCCTGGGTGTTAATCCAATGTAAACTTGGGCAAGTAACTTAACCTCTCTGGGCCTCAGTTCCGCCATCTGTAAATTGGGAATAATAACAGCACCTACACTACAGGGCTCAAAGTATGTTAGCAAAAAATGTCAGCAACTATTATTATGGAGAAGATAAAAGTCTGTCTTCTGCCCCCCTCATCATTGGGAGCCCCATATTCTGCCCTGGCCAGCCTTGGTCACCTCACAGGCCCCTCTCGGTCAATGTCCCCTAGATAGCCAGAGGGACACTGGCACCAACCTGGCCACTATCCTCTGGGCTTGGCTTGCCTCCACCTGTCCTGAAGTTCCAGCTTTAGTCTTCCCCCTTTAACTCAGAGTTGTCTTTGCCCAACTTTGCCCAGATCTACTGGGGCATCAAGAGGGTTGGTCATTTTAAATATCTGCTGACATTTCCTGAGCACCTACTCTGTGCTGAGTACCCTTATTTATCCATTCATTCCCCTAACAAATACTTATTGGGTGTCCTTGATCCACTATGTGCCAGACCTTGTTCCCAGTACTGGGGATACACCAGTAGGTATAACAGTCAAGGTGCTGCCTTCACCAAATTTATGCTTAGTGAATAACACAGACCCTAAACAAGCAAGGAAAGTACTGTCTAATTGTTTACTGCATTAAGTGCTATGAAGGAAGAGAATGTGGGCATTGCGAGAGTACAGTAAGGGGACACTACTTTAGGCAGTCTGGCAGATAAAGAGGCCTCCAGACTTTTTAACACTCCTCTCAGCAAGATGTGAGAATTGCTCCCCTTGAATCTGGTGCATTCATCATGTTTTTATTTTCTGTATTTTATGATGCTTTGACATTTTGGGGGCCTTGCTGGTCTGGGAAAGGCTGCCCCTATCAGGGCTAACTAATTCTTAGAGATAACAAGTGATTTGTCTGCAAACACTCCTCTCATATATAAACTAACCAAATCAAAGCCTGTATTCCCAGCTGCCACCTTTATCAACGCTCACACACCAAACCAATATTCCTGCTGCCTGAAATCTCCCCAGCACCAGGTACTGGATGACTAAGCATGACTCCTATAACCTGCCAAAATTAGTCAAACTATCCAATCCTAAGCCTGCTCAGCTGCTTAACCTGCAGCTTCCTTCCCACCTTCTTTCCCATGGAAAATGCAGTAAAGGCTCTGGACCCTGCTTTCCCCTTGCTCCTTCTGCCTCCTGACCAAACCCGGTGCTTCCCCATATGGCCCTGCATGGTGTGGCATGCCCCCTCCTCTAGGGGACTGTGAGTAATAAAATCTTCCTTCAATGGCTTTAGCCTCTCCAGGTCATCACTACGTCATCTGCATAAATTAAAAATCCTGGGGAATTCCCTGGCAGTCCAGTGGTTAGGACTCCGCACTTTCCTCGTTGGGGAACTAAGATCCCACAAGTTGTGCAACGTGGCCAAAAAACCACAAAAATATACAATGGAGAAAAGATGGTCTCTTCAATAACTGGTGCTGGGAAAATTGGACAGCTATATGTAAAAAATTAAATTAGAAAATTTTCTCATACCATATACAAAAATAAACTCAAAATGGATTAAAGACCTAAATGTAAGACGGGTAAACCATAAACCTCCTAGTAGAAAACATAGGCAGAACACTTTTTGACAAAAATTGTAGCAATATTTTTTTGATCTGCCTCCTAAATCAAAGGAAATAAAAGCAAAAATTAAAAAGGGACCTAATTAAACTTAAAAGCTTTTGCACAACAAAGGAAACCATCAACAAAACGAAAAGACAACCTACCAAATAGGAGAAAATATTTGCAAATGATGCAACTGACAAGGGCTCAGTACCCAAAATACATAAACAGTTCATATAACTCAACATCAATAAAAACAAACAACCTGATTAAAAAATGGGCAGAAGATGTGAATAGATATTTTTCCAAAGAAGACAAACAGATGGCCAACAGAAACATGAAAAGATGCTCGATGTTGAGCATCACCAGAGAAATGCAAATTAAAGCCACAATAAGATATCACCTCACACCTGTCAGAACAGCTATCATCAAAAAGAACAGAAATAACAAATGTTGTTGAGGATGTGGAGAAAAGGGAACCCTTGTACACTGTTGGTGTGAATGTAAATTGGTACAACCACTATGAAAACAACATGGAGGTTTCTCAAAAAATTAAAAGTAGAACTACCATATGACCCAGCAATTCCACTCCCATGTATGTATCTGGGAAAAAATGAACACTAATTCAAAAACATAAATGCACCCCAATGTTCATAACAGCATCATTTACAATTGCCTATATATGGAAGCAACCTAAGTGTCCACCAACATATGAATGGATAAAGATGTGATATATATATATATACATATATATATACACACACACACACATACATACAGTAGAATACTATTTAGCAATAAAAAAAGAATAAAAATTTGCTACTTGCAACAACATGGGTGGACCTAGAGGGTATTATACTAAGTGAAATAAGTCATACTGTATCATATCATTTATATGTAGAATCTAAAAAATAAAACTAACTGGTGAATATCACAAAAAAGAAACAGACACAGATATAGAGAACAAACTAGTGGTTACCAGTGGGAACAAGGAAGAGAGGGGCAAGATAGGGGTAGGGGATGAAATACAAACTACTGGGTATAAAATAAATAAGCTAAAAAGATACATTGTACAACACAGGGAATATAGCCAACATTTTATAATAACTAGAAGTGGATTGTAACCTTTAAAGATTGTGAATCACTATGTTGTACACCTGAAACATATATAATATTGTACAGCAACCATACCTCAATAAAAAAAATAAAATAAACATCCTACAGGTTTTACAATTAAGACATCTGGGCAGGCCCTGTGACTGATCAACAGAATATGGCACCAGAGATGCTGTGCCAGTTTCCAGGCCCTGGTCTCATGATATTGGGAGTTTCCCCTTCCTGCCTCTTGGAGCACATGCTCTTGGGACTCAGCAGCCATGCAATAAGGAAGCCCAAGCAGCTCCTTGAAGAGGATCATGTGGAGAGGAACCAAAGCTCCTGGCCCACAGCCCAGTCGAGCTACCAGTCGATAGGCAACACCCACCTATGTAAGCAAGCCATGTGTGTGAGCCATCCTGAAATGGTCCCTCTACCTCCGGATGAGCCATCCCTACTGAGCCCTGCCCAAATGGCAGATTTCCCATCATAATAAATGACTGCTGTTGCTGTTTGCCAGCGAGCCTTGGCATGGTTTGTTCTGCAGGAGTGGATAATGAGAACACGTAGGGTGGAGTCTCTGAGGAGGTGAAATGTCAGCAGAGATCTGAGGGGTGAGAAGAGGTGTAAGGGGTAGAGGAGGGAGCTTCCTGTGAACCATGGACAGTTCAACATGGATCTCCACTTCCTCCCTCTTGAAACCCCACTAAAATGATAGTAAAGATTTTAGAATTGGAATGAATTGATGAGAGATGATCACCTTATCAAGCCAATGATAGTTAAAACCAGAGTAAGGATGGGGATAAAGAACACCCACAGGAAGCAAGCTCAAAACGCCAACAAGCCTGAAGGATTGAAGGTTCTAGGACCCTCTGAAAGCAGAGGTATGCAGTGGCCTGAAGTCAGGAAACTGGTTGAAGATTTGCATGAGAAGCAATTAGACTCCAGACACTACTTCCTCATCCTCACCCTAGAGCACAAGGAGGCTGCTTCCTGGGGAGGCTGAATCAGAGAGCTCTGGACTCAGGGACACGAGGCCCAGTGGAGGCAGGGACACCATAGCAAGACAGGACGTTAAGTGAAAGACCACACACTAAATGATGACACTCTCAGCCCCTTCTCCCCAGTCAGTCCCAAGAGCACTGGCTGATGATATGAGCCCTCCCCCAACAACCAGAAATAAAAATCAGAGAAAGCTGACTCACCTAAGAGAAAAGCCCCACAGATTCTGAACTGCCGGGGCCTCCATTGGATCACTCCATGGTGTGGCCTCCAGGAAACAAGCCCCACCCACAGGGCCCCAGTCAGCTTTTTGGAGCCTCCTTCTTAGTTAGAGCCAGCCAGGGATCACCAGGCATCAAAAGGAAGACAGAGGCAATGGCACCCATCGTTTCAGGAATTTAGCAAACTGGTTGGCATTATGTCGGCAGCTTGAAATCAGCGGGGTTGGAAGTATTTACACCGTGGAAATAAGCAAACACATCAAATCATGGAAACCTGCACACCAGTGACAGACACTAAAAAACCCAAACCAAATCAAACAAAAACATGGAAAAAAGCAACTCAGAGGCTGGTTTTTGTTCTAAACCTTGAGGATTATTTGGAATGTTTACATTAAATATCCATGTTACTTTGGTAGAGCGAGCACTGTTATAGGGTCCTTCCAGGTTGTACAGACAACACAAGAGATGGCCCCGGGTCAGGTAAGAACCAGGTGTGTGCCAGGAATTGAAAGAGGGGCTGTGTGGCTGGAGCACAGGGACAGAGGGGAGAGGGAGATGAGTCTGGAGAAGTAGACTGGGGCCAGATCATGCTGGGCCCTGTAAGACATGGTGAGGATGGTTTGTTTTATTCTAAGAAAAACAGAAGGTCGTTTCAGGGTTTTGAGCAGGGGAGCGACAGGGATTCATTTACTTTTCTTAAAGATCTTTCCAGCTGCTGTGTGCCAGTGGGCTGAAATGGTGGCAGCAGGGCAGGAGAGAAGAGGTGAGAGTAGAGATATATTTTGGAGGCCGGATGTTTGGAATTCACATAATTTAATCTCCTTTTGCAGACAGGGAAACTGGGGCTCAGACTGATCCACTAAGGATCTCACAGCTAGAAATTAGTGGGATTCAAACACAGTTCTCCAAGCTCAAGGCCCTGGTCTCTCCCATGCACAGAGGGAAGGGTGCAGCCCCACCTTCTGCCAGGACCCCAGCAGGAGAGGAAAAACCCAGTTCAGCTGTGGACTCAAAATCTTTAAAACATGAGCCCTCTTTTTTTTCTTTTTTTTTTTTCAGTACGCGGGCCTCTCACTGTTGTGGCCTCTCCCGTTGCGGAGCACAGGCTCCGGACCTGCAGGCTCAGCGGCCATGGCTCACGGGCCCAGCCGCTCCGCGGCATGTGGGATCTTCCTGGACCAGGGCACGAACCCGTGTCCCCTGCATCGGCAGACGGACTCTCAACCACTGCGCCACCAGGGAAGCCCAACATGCGCCCTTTTTGACCCACTAATCTAACTAACCTAAAATAAAGAAACTTTTTGCAGAAAGTTGTTCATCACAAGCGATTATTTCTGACCTTGGAAAATGGAAGTAACCTAAACATGAAACACAAGCAAATGCTTAAAAAAATGTGGCCGAGCCCTTGGCGGAACGTGTGGCAGCTATTTGACATCGTGGTGATGAACAGTAAGAGCTGCCATGTAAGGAACAGCTACGACGTGCCAGACTCTGGCCCGGGTGCTATGTAACACTCACAAGAGCACTTAAGGGTAGAAGCCATTATACCCACTTTACACATGGGGAAGCTAAAGCTCAGAGAGGTGAAGAGCCTTGCTTGAGTTTACAGAGCTGAGAAGCTGCAGAGCTGCGCTGGGCAATTCAGTGCCCTTCCCTGAGCCTATTTCCTCATCTGTAGATGGGAATGATACCTCCAATAAGTGATAAGTTGGGGGCGGGGGGGGACGGCGAATGAGAATAGAATGTGCCAGCTCAGTGCCTGGCACACAGTAGGTGCTCAGCAAATGCAAATCCCTTCCTTGTGCACCTTGTGGGGCCATCTTCACTTTATGACTGCTACTCCCAGTGTGGTCACCACAGAAACCGCTCCCATCTCTCCCTTGTGCCCATGATCCTGCCCATGCCCTGAGACTGAGTGTAGAGGTCAAGAACAGGGCAGGGCTGTGTGTGGATGACACCAAGGACTGTATTTCTGGGTCATCACCTGCAGCGGGACTGTAGCCAGTGCCCCTGGGGAAGTGGCTGTGAAAACTGTTGGTTTGCCAAGGTCTCCAAAGATGATAGCTGGGGACAGCCCACATGCTGGACAGCAGGGCTATGCTCAGCCAGGTTGGGAAGTGCAGATGGACCCGCTTCCTGGGAAGAATTAATAAGCCCTCAGTCCTCAGAATCACGTGTGCTGAGCCACAGTCCTCAGTGAGACGACGACTGTGCTGTGGGGATGGCAATGCCGTGAGAGGTGCTGGCACGATGGAGTTGGGGTCCAGAGAGAGCAGTTTGGTTAGGGGTAGGGATGGCAGAGGGCATGGAAGCGGTGATGGCGGTGGGGATGAGGTGGGGGTGGACGCAACAGTGATGTTCGTGATGATGCGGGTGGGGATGCAGATGGAGCTGGTGGTGCTGATGGTTGTGGGGTGGAGATGATGATGGTGGTGGTGGGCTGATAGCGGAGATGCAGATGGAGCTGGGCTCCATTGATGCTGATAGGCTGCTGGCATCCACTGTGTGAGCAAAATCCAGGACACTTAACACTGGCCGGATGTAGCTAGCCCTGGCACCCCCTTGGGGTGTGATCTTGGACCTAATACCCTCACCTCTTTTGCTCCCTCGCTTTCCCTCCTTTAGAGGTGAGTCAGCAGCCATAGGACTATTGGACACTTAAGTGTGCGGCCACATGCCAGCTGTACTCCTCACCAAGTCAAAGTGCAGTAGGGAAGACAGGAGACTCCTGTCCTGGGATCCAGTCCCCAGGGGAAGGGAGCAGGCACGATGGCCGAGTGCTGTGGCTGGAAATTTGCACCCATTACCACTGATTCCTCAGCACACTGTGGTCCCGGATGGGAAGGGACGCGACCCAGTGAGTAACGGGGTCAGAACTCAGAGCAGGATGTCTGTGCTCTCTCCTGCCAGGCTTCTGGTTTTCTCTTCCCCTTTGGCCAGACTCTCCCACAGGCCATGCAGAGCCCCCAGGGTCGAGATGGGGGCAGAACAGCCTTAACCACGGGCTTCATTCTGCAGGGTCCCTGAGGCCTCCACCTCCAGGCCCCCTTCCCCCACCCAGCTCTACCCATCACTCATCAAAGTTTCTCTGACTCCCCCCTCCCATTCTCATGGGGCCTCAAGAAGCCTGTGACGCTTACTCAGAGCAGCATGATGACCTTTGTTGTTCTGTGTGAGGCACACGGAGTCTTTTACCTGCATCAAACCCTCACCGTCCCCCAGGAAGGAAGAGAGGGCTGAGTCCCAGGGAAGCTCAGGCTCCTGTTCAACACGCCACGCCCGGGGCAGAGCCGGGACACCACCCCGCTGCCTGCTGGTCCAGCGCTCTTTCTCACTGCCTCGCCCCAGCCCTGGGTTTCACGCAATCTTGCCTCCTCCTTGTCACAAAAACTTTTATAAACACACACTCATTTGATCATAATGAGACCAAAGTTCTACAGTCAGAGCATCATCCTCTGGATTCGGTCACCTGAGAAAAATGCACAGAGCCCATGTGAGCTGGGGAAGGCTCAGGCTGAACCTGCCCCACCAGTGAGCCTGCCCACGTCACCAGGCTCGGCCACTCCCAAGCTCAAACCTCCGCCACGGCTCCCACTGGCTGCGGAAGCCACTTCCTGTCTCTCCGCTTGGCAAGCTAGGGCCTCACAGCTGCTGAGTCTCTTCCCACACAAGCTGTTCTTCCCCTTCTGTGGCCAATGGGCATTGATTGCTCCTGTTCTCAGTACACAGCCTGTTTTCCTGCCTCCAGACATTTGCCTATGCCCTCCCCTCTGCCCAGAACACCTTCCCTAGTCTTCTGCATATGTGCAAATTCTCTCTATCCTCCAAGGCCAGGTCAGGTGTGGAGCCAAGTTCAGGCATTGGTGGCCCCTCCACTGGCCCCTAAGCTCCTGGTACGCCAGCAGGGGCAAGGGACAGAGCGAGCACCAATGAACAAGAAGTGAATGGAGTAAAATAGATAACCAGCAAGGACCTACTGTACAGCACAGGGAACTATACTCAATATTTTGTAATAACCTATAAGGGAAAAAAAAAATATGTATAACTGAATCACTTTGCTCTACACCTGAAACTAACAACATTGAAAAT